>NC_091708.1:9411666-10630000 GCF_041296265.1 Equus caballus
GGGGAAAAAAAAGTCCTGAGCCTTTGGTGCGTGCATCAGTTTTGCCACATCTTCCTCACTCTCTACTCTGCTCTAAGGGCATGAATGATTTTCTGGTGAGGACCTCAATTAAGCACAAAGGAAAGAGGTTAATTATGGTAACATAGGGAACAATTCAGGAAATAGTTTTAAAAATTAATATGACAATAAAAAAAGAATTAATACAACAATAAGAGAAAGAAACAATGAGGATAAAAATAAAAATATTACTGTTACTTAATATAGAGTAGAAAGAATTGAAAGATAACATAAAAGTAGGGACCCGTTCAAATATGTTCAAAGAGCAACTGAATTACAGACCTACAGACTAGAGCTTTTCATTACTTAAGCAATGAAGAGTTACTTTCCCTGACACCAATGTATTCAGTATCCATCACAGAGAATGAGAACTATAGGGCTAAGTGAACAGATCTGCAATTGTTTTGTGGAATTTCTTATAGAACGAGGTGGAAAAAGTCCCATTAAATACTTCCTATTCACACAGAGCCCTTCTGTGTAAGAGGCTTATGTATAATTAGATTTACCTGTGTAAACTTTGATGAAGTTGTCCCTTCATCGTATTCTCTGAGACTCTCAGATGAGAGCAACAAGGGAGCATAGAACCATTAGTACCTCTCCACCACCACTGGGCGAAGCATTTCCAAAATACCAGTTTCCTCACAGTGGCTTTCACATGCTTGTTCCTTAGGCTGTACACGATGGGACTGAGCATGGGGGTCACCACCCAGTAGAAGAGGGAAATGAGCTTTTCTGAAGTATCTTCTTTGTCTGTCCCCAGCGGGTCCTTGGACTTGGGCTTCCCGTACGTGAAAAGGATGGTCCCATAGAAGACGACCACAACTGTGAGGTGGAAAGAGCAGGTGGAGAAGGCCTTTTTCCTTCCCTCAGCTGAGGGGATCCTCAGGATGGTAGCAATGATGAAGACAAAAGAGAAAGAGATGAACACAACTGGGACCCCTAGGAAGATCACATTGGCCACCACCATACTGATCACATTGATGGAGATGTCAGCACAGGCTAACTTCAGGACAGCCAGGATCTCACAGGTGAAGAGGTTGATGACGTTGTTCCCACAGAAGGGCAGCTTCATTGCAAGGGATGTTTGAACCATGGAAGCAGCACTTCCAGCTGCCCAGGAGCTGGCAGCCATGGGCACGTAGGCAGCCTAGTTCATGACCACGGGGTATCTAAGGGTATTGCAGATGGCCACATAGCGATCCAATGCCATCATGTCCACCAGCGCACATTCTGTGGCTCCCATGGCAAAAGAGAGAAACATTTGCATGGCACAGGCTGAGAAGGAGATGGTTTTCCCAGGGGTCAGGAAGCTGTTGAGAATGAGGGGGACCAAGGAGGTTGTGTAGCAGATGTCCAGGAAGGAGAGGTTTCCCAGAAAGATGTATATGGACGTGTGCATGTGGGAGTCCAGGGTGGTCACCGTATGAGGACCCCATTCCATTGCCCAGGAGGACCACCAGGTACATCAGCAGGATGAGCACAAAGAATGTTTTCTCCAGCATTGGGTGGTCTGAGAGGCCCAGGAGAATGAACCCCACCATGGAGGAGGTCTGATTGGACCCATCCATGATGCATCTGCTCTGTCACCTCTGGGAACTCAGACAGCCAACTTCATGATTCTCTGATGCCTTATGTGGCAAGAAAGCCAGTGAGGAAACTCGCTTTGCTGAGCAAGTGGAGAACGGCTCTGGCAATCTGGGGGCTGTCTGTGTTGTTCTGAGTAAAATGCAGAGAATTCAATCAAAATCTACTTTGTCATGTTTGGCTGCCTGTAGAGATGTTTGAAACATCACCTGACTGGATTTGATTTTCCTAATCACGTTCAAGATAGACATCATACATTTACTTCGAGTTATACCACATGTTGCTGATTCACTTTAATCAATTTTGTGAGCAGTGCTGTACTCCATTTGTATGTTTTCCCGCCTTTGGGGCATAGGACTACTGGAAATAACTAATCTTCTTCACCCTCAATTCCTGGCCATTCCCCTCTCCAAGCACTGTGGGATTCTACCTTCCTCCTCTTTACGATCCTCTCTGACAATCCACAGGCCCCTGGGCTGGTCATTCATTCACTCCTTCACTCACCTGCCCGTCTCCTCCAGAGCACTAAGCAAAGAACTGGCCTTGCCAGTCACTCGGTGCATGGGAATCACTCAATCCCTCTTCCTCTCTGGGCCTCCATTTCCTAATACTCACTCTGGAATGGATTATTTTTAGAGGTCTTCCATCCTAGGGACTAACTGATCTCATGAATTTCTTGCTCTTGAACTTTGTGTCTCACCACTGAAAGGTCCGTTTCCCTTTCCTCCAAATTCTCCCCAGGCCACTGAGTCAGAAGGGATGAAGCTGGAATGTGGCTGGGCCCACAGGAATTTACATATTCCTTTAAAAGTGCTCTCTTAGGTCTTTCATAAGAAAATCACCTCTCTGTGGTCTGGAAATAGTCCAGAGGCCAAAAGTAGCCAATCCGGTCTGAAAGTGGCGGCCAGCGGAGTTAGCACCTGAAACAGGTGAAAGCTAAGCTTTCTTGTCTTCATTCTGTGTCTGGATAAAATCCACAAAGGACTGTCTGTTGTACAGATGAAGCCATTTAAATCCCACCATGCCACTGGGGTTATTCCAGTCCCTGAAGGAATTTAAACTTTAGAAATTGAAGTGACAACATTTAGAAACTTTTTATACATCTGGGATTATGTCCCCAGGATCCAGTTATTCTGAGGTCCTTCCAGAAGCATCCCTCCCCTCCATCTCTTTGTACCATCTCCTGGCTATTGGAAAGCAGCCGAGAGGAAGAGTCGTCCCGGCCCGGCCAGAACTAACGCGAAACCCCCACCGGTGAGAACTCTCAGCAGAACCCACGATAGGCCCGGCAGAATGTGAAACCCACTGCTCAGGACGAGTGCCTGCAGCTCAGTACCCCTGGCCATTTCCAATCCAGGACCTCAGGGTTAGAAAGAAGCAGGTGTCCTAGAAGGTCCCCTATTCTGTGTCCCATCAAATAGATTCTGAGCTCCTACCCTAGGCCAGGTCTTTAAAAGGCATTGGGAGAGTCATAAATGAATCTGGTCCTGCCTCCTGCCATGAGAGTTTCACAGGTTTAGCAGCCATGGGCTTGAAAAAGGACTGTTGATCACAGAAGTGATGTCCTGTTGTTTGAAGTCGTTCTTACGTGTGTGTGTTGAGTGCCCTGTATCTGTGCTTCTGTGAGAGCACGGCTGCTTTATCAGTGGGATCTGGTAACCTCTACTTCTAGGATCCAAACTGAGAGCTGTGACCTCCCAGGCAGCAGCCTGGCCGCTGTTTTCTGACACGCTATGGTTTCTTAACCACATTCTAGCTTTCTCCTTCTCATTTAATACTAATACTGGGGATGGTGGTTGGCGCATGTGTAGAGCTCTCATTCCACAGATATCTTTGGTGTACCAGAGGAGCTTGCCCAGTGCCAGGAACAAATACAAGACTCAGGCGATTCCTCCCACTTCCTCCACAAATGAAACATACTTGCCTTGTGCACTGGCTTCTAAAAATATTACGATCAAATATATGCCATATTTATGGTCATAAATCACTATGCCTCGCATTGATTTTTTTCTTTCTGTGAAATATATTATACATACAAAACAGTGTAAAAAGTAAATGTGTAATATTTAAGGAAAAATAATAAAATATGGACAATGTACCCCCACAAGGTTGAGAATCAGAATACTCCAGTACCTTAGAAGCACCTCATACTTCTCTCCCCAATTATAGTCCCTTTTTCCCTCTCTTCCAGAAATGCACATTATTCTGACTTTCATGGAAATCCTTTTAATCTAAGCAGAATCTTAACAATCCCCACCTCACTCCATGATTCCAGTCCTGTGGTGATTCTGTCAAACACTAACCTAGGTGCTGCTGTGAAGGGATTTTTCAATGTAATCAAAGTCTCCAGTCAGTTGACCTTAAGATTAGAAGATTATCCAGGTGGGCCTGACCCAATCAGGTTAGACCTTTAAAAGCAGAGTTTTCTCAGGCTGGTAGCAGAAGGAGAAGTCAGATTCTAAGCATGGGAAGGATTCCATGGATGGAGGGGGCCACAAACAAGCATCAAAGAACTGCCACAAGAAGCCTAGAGTGACTCCTGCCAACAGCCAGCAAGGAAACTGGGACCATAGTCCAACCACCCCAGGGAACTGAATTCCCCCAACAAGCCGAATGAGCTTGGAAGTGGATTTTTTCTTAGAGCCAAGGCAACCCAGACTTCTCACTTACAGAACTGAAACTGGGTATTGTTTTAAGCCATTAATTTTGGGGTAGTTTGTAACATAGCAATAGAAAACAAAAATACATTCTATTGGTTTCCTTCACAGTTTTACCACCACCTATAAATGTATCAGTGTCCAATGCATTGCTCCATCTTGAAAAACTGAATAACAATTACAAACCTAGCTTTTCAAAGAAAGGGGAAATTTTCCATTATTTGGGGAAAGACATCTGAGAATATGAGCTGATGGTTTTGATAGCCTCTTCCGGGTCGGTCAGGCTGGGCTGTACCAGGTACCAGATACCTGGCAGAAATGCCATCAGAGAGAATGGGTTGCTTTATGTTTTCTGCTTCTAAGCTCTCACTGTGGCCCACTTCCCACTCTTGGGAACAGGCCAAAGCAGAATATTTATGTGGGGTGAAATGAGTGTCCTCAGCCAACCCAAGCAGCAAGGCATGGAGAGAGAAGAGGGAATTTTCTCAATGCATGGTCAAGATAAGGCAAGTACAGGAAGGACTGTCAGAGACTCAAACCAATGTTCCAGCTTGAAGGCAGTCAGGCAGGAGTGGTTCTCTCTTACTCAGCCTTGTTGTTTTCAGGCCTTCAGCTGATTGGAGGAGGCCCACCTGCATTAGGAAGCAATCTGCTTTACCAAGTCTACAGATTCAAATATTAATCTCATCTAGAAAGACTCTCACAGCCACACCCAGAATAATATTTGACTGAACATCTAGGCACATAATGGCCCAGTCAAGTTGACACACAACGTTAACCACCACAGTGGGGTGTGGAATTCTAGGAACTTACTGGAAATCACCTTCCTTCTGAATTTGAAGGTACTGCTGATGTGAAGGCAGCAGCCATTCTGATTCTTGATCCTTTAGTAAAGGGAAACCTCATTTAAAATGGAGTCAGGAGGCCAGAAGGGGGACCTCTCATGCAGTACCACTTGAGGTCAATTACAGGAAAGATGGTCAATTACAGGAAAGATTGTCCATTACAGACCCCAACAGTAAAAGATGTACATTGAATGCCCAACAAGAACATGACCACCCCAGCAACTCAGCCAATGAGAAACCGTCACTACCCTGAACCCTTGTTTTCCACCAATGGATTTTTGTTCCAAACAACCCCTCCCAACTTCTTCGTTTTTCTCTACAAAATGATATTCATCTGCTTTGCTTGCTGGACTTGCCTATGGCTTTGCTGTAGCCTGCTTGTGCTGAATTGCAATTCTTTTCTGTTCCTGAATAAACCCACCTTTCTGGTTAAAAAACTGGCTGTTTTATTTTTTAAGTTAACATAATTTGGTGTCAGAGAAGTGGAATCCAAAGAGGACCCCCAGCAACTCTGAGAATGGTGAGCAAACTGGTATCAGTACCCACACACAGAGCCCATTGAGGGCACTGCTTTCTGGCTGACTCGCAGTGTGAAGGTAAGTTTTATCCTGGGTTTGAGCTCCACTCTCCAGGTTTTAGTCGGGATCTGTTTTATTAAGGCTTCATCCTTTCTTTATAAAGACCTTTGTCCTTTCTGCAATACTTGTTTGGCCTTTGGTCCAATTCTTTCTGGAATCAGGCTGTTCCTGTTGGAACTGTGTGCTTTTTGGGATCGGGCTGTTCCTATCATGGGCTGGTATTTGGTCTGCTGGCTGTTAAGGAATTTTTCTTTTGCTTAAGAAACAAAACAAAGCAAAACAAAAAACCTCTGAGAAATGGGATCCCAGTCATCTAAATGCTGTAAATGTCCCCTGGCCAGTTTTATGTTTAAAAACTATGGTCCATCTTCTTACACATTTATAATTAAATGGACTGACTTAACCAAAACTAATTTAGATCACCTGCAGCTATTAGAGGGAACTTTTTAACTCCAAAAACTTACCTTTCTTAAAACTGAATTGGACAGCCATGGCTCTAAAATTGTCAAAACTGAAGGGGATGCCTATTTTGAGGCTTCCAGTGTTAACAGGAGTCTAAAATTGCCTCTCTGCAAAGTACAATCTCTAAATTAACTGAGGCAAACAAACAAAGAAAGACACAAAGACTTATGAGGCCTCTCTTCCCCCTCCCCCCCTAATTAAGAGCCCCACTTCTTGCACTGTCACTGGCGACTGCAAATTCTCTTGCCAGTGAATCAAGACTAATTTTCTTTTTGCTGTTGATGAAGACAAATTACCCAAAACTTACTGTGAGGACTTAGATTATGAGAATTTGCTAGACATTTTATAAAACTAAATCTGGATCTCAGCCCACCTCTGTAGTACACTCTTGGTTCCCTGCCTTTTTTTTTCTGTTCTGAGCCCTCCAATTTTATTGTGTACATTTGTTATCTATTTATGTTTGTCCTGTTCTAATATCTGTTTCTGTTTACTGAAGTTTCCTGGTAAATCATCCGTTCTGTTCAAAAAGAGGGAAAACACATGATTCGCACTGTTTTGGAACCGCTGTTGGAAAACAGGGTCCCTCACAGTTAAGGTGTTTTAGGGAGTCCAAAGGCAAGATAGGTTCCACCTGGTTTAGGACCAGGATCTTGTGCCTTTCTGAAAAAAAAAAATAGGTAAACTTTTAAATAATTTGAAATTGTAATGGCCATTCTATGGAATCTTTGACTTAGATAAATTCACCTTAAAGGGCAACTTTAAAAGAGAGAAACTAGGGATGGTGTCAAGATGGTGGCATAGATGGATTCTGAACTCACCTCTTTCCGTGGACACAATGAATTTACAACTACTCTCAGGACAATTACTCCCGAGAGAGAACCGAAAGCTGGATTAAAAGCACTCCGACGAAAAGGGAGAGTGCTGATTGAGGTGGAAGAGGCAGAAATTCCTTTCTGGAGAGGAAAAAGCCACCTTCTAGTCACAGCACTTGACAGCCAGGGGCAATCTTAAGGTATGAAGCATTCCCTGGAGGAGTGGGAGAGCTTTGCCACAATAAATAGCTTTTGGACTCAGCTCAACTGAGATGAGTGTCATAATATCTGGTTTTGTCAGCTATTAACTACAATGGGGAATATGCCAAGAAAAGCTATCAGACATAAGGGAAAAAAGTACACTCTTAAAGGGCCCGTGTGCAAATTCACATGTTTGGGAAAGCAACCTAAAATCACCAGAAAGAAAGGTACACAGCTCTTTGATGAAAAGAGACTCACTTGATAGGCTCTGGGTGCATCTTGGTGAGAAGTGAGACCTCTCCAGGGACTGAGACATTGGTGCCAGCCATTATTGTGACCAAGTACAGGTATGCTGACCCAGATGCTGGCAGACATCATTGGACTTCTTCCCTTGGCCTGTTAACCCAGGGTCTGCTCCACTCACTAGAGCACCAATTTAATCCAGTTCACTCAGGACAGGCAGCCCACCCTAGGGACAGGCCCCACACAACAGCAAGCCTTCAGGCTACTTGTGGGCCTGCAGAGGCTGGATGCCTAGAACCTCTGCAACTGAGTAAGTGGGTCTACCTTGGGAGGGCAGGGTGTGCACGAGGGGTGAGCCTGCACTGGTGGAGTGTGTGGGGCCTCTGCAGTGGAGTGACTGGGTCCACTTAAGTGGGTTGGGGTGTGTACACAGGGCAGGACTGTGTTGACAGAGTGTGTGGCCCTATGGGCAGTGGAGGCTGATGGCTGCAGCAGACTTGTGCTTCTCAAACAGCCACATAGGGGAACAACCCCACCTTCCAAAGCCTGAAACAATTGGATGTCCCCATGCCTGGGGCCAGCCCCACTCATCTGCAATCCTGAGAGAACTGATAACAGCCTTGCAGGCCAGAGGCCTAAAGCAATTGTAAGCCCCTAAGCCTAGCAACCAGCCATGTGGAGGGTCTACTCACTTAACAGAAAAACTGCAACAAGAATGTGCTACTAGACCTTGCAGCCAACTGTCCTGGGGCTCCCCATACCCCATAAAGTAACTGAAGGGACCACAGCAGCTGCATGCAGCTGAGCATTACAACCAGCTGGCCAGGGGGACATCCTAGCTTCCCTGTGCACCTGCAGCAAGTGCAACCCTGCCACAACAGAAGAACACATGTAGCCCACACAGGGGATGCTCCTGGAACATTTGGAACTGGTGATGAGAGGGAAGCACACAGCTGAGACTCATAAGGACACCTCTCCAAGATCAGGAGAGGTAGCTGACCTAAGGAATACATAGACATAAGCACAGAGAAAGAGGCAAAATGAGGAGACAAAGGAATACATTCCAAGTAAGTAGACAGGACAAAACTCCAGAAAAAGAACTAATGAAACAGAAATAAACAATATACATGACAGAGTTCAAACAAATAGTCGTAAGGATGCTCACTGATCTTGAGAGAAGAATGGATGAACTCAGTGAGAACTTCAACAAAGAATTGGAAAATACAAAAAGGAACCAATCAGAAATGAAGAATACAATATTGGAAATGAAAAATTCACTAGAGGGAAGCCATAGCAGAGTAGATGACAGAGAAGAATGGATCAGTGAGCTAGACAAAAGACTAGAGGAAATCACCCAGCAGAGCAGATAAAATAAAAAAGAATCAAAAAGAATGAGGACAGTCTAAGGGACCTCTGGGACAACATCAAGCACACTAACATCTGTGTTATAGGTGTCCCAGAAGGAGAAGAGAGAGATAAAAGGGCAGAGCATCTATTTGAAGAAATAATCGCTGAAAGCTTGACTAACCTAAGGAAGGAAACACACATGCAAGTACAGGAAGCACAGAGAACACCAAACAAGATGAACCCAAAGAGGGCCACACCAAGACACATTATAATTAAAATGTCAACAGCTAAAGATAGAGAGAATCCTAAAAGTGACAAGAGAAAGGCAACAAGTTACACACAAAGGAAATCCCATAAGGTTATCAGCTGACTTCTCAGCAGAAACTTTATAGGACAGAAGAAAGTGGCATGTTATATTTAAAGTGCTGAAAGGAAAAAATCTAAAGCCAAGAATATTCTACCTGGCAAGTTTATCTTTCAGAATGGAAGGAGAGATAAAGGACTTCCCAGACAAGCAAAAGCTAAACTAGTTTATCACCAAGAAACCAGATTACAAGAAATGCTAAAGGGACTTATTTAAGGGTAAAAGAGAAGGCCGCAAATAGGAATAAGAAAATCATTTTAAAAAGTACAATAAAATCACTGGTAAAGGCAAATATAAAATAAAGGTAGCACATCAATCACCTATGAAGGTCAAAAGACAAAAGTACTAAAAAAGATCATAGACCACAATCAAATGGGATTCACACCAGGGACATAGGGATGGTTCCATCTGCAAATCAATGTGGAACATCACATTTACGAAGTGAGGAACAAAAACCAGGTGATAATCTCCATGACGCAGAGAAAGCATTTGACAAGATCCAACATTCATTCATGATAAACACTGTCAATAAAATGGGCATAGAAGGAAAGTGTCTCAACATGATAAAGGCCATTTATGACAAACCCACAACCAACATCATACTCAGTGGGGAAAACCTGAAAGTCATCCCTCTGAGAACAGGAACAAGACAAGTGTGCCCACCCCTCACCACTCTTATTCAACATAGTTATAGAGGTTTTGGGCAGAACTATTAGGCAAGAAAAAGAAATAAAAGGAATACAAATAGGCACTCACGAAGTTAAACTCTCGCTCTTTGAAGATGACATGATTTTATATATAGAATACCCTAAAGAATCCATTGGAAAACTATTAGAAATAATCAAAAACTACAGCAAAGTTTCAGGGTACAAAGTCAACTTACAACAATCACTAGCATTTCTATACTCTGATAATGAAATAACAGAACAAGAAGTCAAAAACACAATCCCATTTACAATCGAAACAAAAAGAATAAAACATCTGGGAATAAATTTAACCAAGGAAGTGAAAGACTTATACAAAGAAAACTATAAGACATTTCTGAAAGACATCAATAATGACATAAAGAAGTGGAAAGACATTCCATGCACATGGATTGGAAGAATAAACATAGTTAAGATATCTGTATTCCCTAAAGCAATCTACAGATTCAATGCTATCCCAATCAGAATCCCAATGGTATTCTTCACAGAAATAGAACAAAGAATCTTAAAATTCATATGTGGGAACAAAAGACCCTGAATAGCCAAAGCAATCTTGAGAAACAGAACAAAGCAGGTGGCATTGTAATCCCTGACTTCAAAACATATTACAAAGCTGCAATAATCAAAACAGCATGGAGTACAAGAACAGACACACAGATCAATGGAACAGAATTGAAAACTCGGAAATAAAACCACACATCTCTGGACAGCTAATCTTTGACAAAGAAGCCAAGAACATACAATGGAGAAAGGAAAGCCTCTTCAATAAATGATACTGGGAAAACTGGACAGACACATGCAAAAGAATGAAAGTTGACCATTATCTTTCCCCATGCACAAAAATAGACTCAAAATGGACCAAAGACTTGAAGGTCAGACCTGAAACCATAAAATTTCTGGAAGAGAATATAGACAGTACACTCTTTGACATCAGACTTAAAAGGATCTATTCGAATACCATGTCTATTCAGACGAGGGAAACAAAAGAAAAAATAAACAAGTGGGACTTCATTAGACTAAAGAGCTTCTGGAAGGCAAAGGAAAACAAGATCAAAATGAAAAAAGAACCCAACAACTGGGAGAAAATATTTGCAAGTCCTATATCTGATAAGGGGTTAATCTCCATAATATATAAAGAACTCACACAAATTAACTACAGAAAAACAAACAACCCAATAAAAAGTGGGCAGAAGATATAAACAGACATTTTTCCAAAGAAGATATACAGATGGCCAATAGGCACACAAAAAGATGCTCAACATCACTAATCATCAGGGAAATGGAAATCAAAATTACACTTAGATATCATCTTATGCCCATTAGAATGGTTATAATCACCAAGACAAAAAACAACTAATGTTGGAGAGGCTGTGCAGAAAAGGGAACCCTCATCCATTGATGGTGGGAATGCAAACTGGTGCAGCCACTGTGGAAAACAGTATGGAGATTTCTAAAAAAATTAAAAATAGAAATATGATATGACTCAGCTATCTCACTACTGGGTATTTACCCAAAGAACTTGAAATAAACAATTCAAAGAGACTTATGCACCTCTATGTTCATTGCAGCATTATTCACAATAGCCAAGACATGGAAACAACACAAGTGCTGATCAACTGATGATTGGATAAAGAAGATGTGGTATATATGTACAATGGAATACTATTCAGCCATAAAAAAGATGAAATTATCCCATTCACAACCACATGGGTGGACCTTGAGGGGATCATGTTAAGCAAAATGAGCTAGACAGAGAAAGACAAACACCATATGATTTCACTCATATGTGGAATATAAACAAACTTATGGACAAAGAGAACAAATTAGTGATTACTGGGGGAAAGAAGGTGGAGGGTGGACACAAGGGGTGAAGGGGCATGCTTATATGGTGTATGATAAATAATATACAACTAAAATCTCACTATGTTATAATCTATTATGACCACAATTTTTAAAAAAGACAAAAGTACTGAAATAATCTATTTCCATGATAAGATGGTAACAGATACACATGGACAAAAAAAGAGGTTAGATATGATATCAAAACCATAAAAAGAGGGAGAAGGGAAGTAAAAGAGTAAAGCTTTTAGCAAGAGATTAAACTAAAGGTAAAGATCAACTTAGTATAGACTGCTATATACGTAGGTTATTATATATGAACCTCATGGTAATCATAAACCAGAAACCTATAATAAATACACAAAAAATTAAAAGAAAGAAACCCAAACACAATACCAGAGAAAACCATCAAACCACAAGGGAAAAGAGCAAGAGAAGAAGAAAGGAACACAGAAGAACCACTAAAACACCCAGGGAAAAAAGTAACAAAATGACAATAAGTACATTCATATCAATAGCTACTTTAAATGTCAACAGACAATCAAAAAGCATAGGGTGGCCGACTGGATAAAAAAAAAAAAAAGACCCATATGTATGCTGCATACAAGAGGCACACTTCAGCCCTAAAGACACTCACAAATGGAAAGTGAAGGGATGGAAAAAGAAAAGAAAGCCAGGGTAACAATACTTATATCAGACAAAATGGACTTTAAAACAAACACTATAACAAGAGACAAAGAAGGGCACTACATAATGATAAAGGGAACAATCCAACAAGAGATACAACACTTGCAAATATCTATGCATGCAACATAGGAGCACCTAAATATATAAAGCAATTATTAACAGACATAAAAGAAGAAATAGATAGTAACACAATAATAGTAGGGGACTTTAACATTCCACTTACACACATTTACATCATCCAAATAGAAGATCAATAAGGAAACATTGGCCTTAAATGACACATTAGACTAGTTGGACTTAGTAGGTATGTATAGAACATTCCATCCCCAACCAAGAGGGAAGTTTATAGTAATACAGGCCTACCTCAACAAACAAGAAAAATCCCAAATAAACAATCTAATAGTGCACTAAAGGAACTAGAAAAAGCACAAAATCAGTAGAAGAAAGGAAATAATAAAAGTCAGAGCAGAAGTAAATGAAATAGAGACTAAAAAAAGAATAGAAATAATCAATGAAACTAAGAGCTGTTCTTTAAAAAGATAAACAAAAATACAAGCCTTTAGCTAGACTCATCAAGAAAAAAAGAGAGAAGTCTCAAATAAGTGAAATCAGAAATGAAAGAGGAGAAATTACAATGGACACCTCAGAAATACAAAAGATTAAAAAGAATACTGTGAAAAGCTATATGCCAAAAAATTGGATAATATAGAAAAAATGGTTAACTTCTTAGAGTTATACAACCTTCCAAAACTGAGTCAAGCAGAAGCAGAAAATTTGAGTAGATTAATCACCAGTAAGGAAATTGAAACAGTCAGTAATCAAAACCTCCCCAAAAATAAAAGTCCAGGATCAGACAGTTTCCCTCATGAATTCTACTAAACATTCAAAGAAGAATTAATACCTATCCTTCTCAAACTCTTCCAAAAAATTGAAGAGGAGGGCCAGCTTCCTAACTCCTTCTAGAAGGTGAACATTACCCTGATTCCAAAACCAGACAAGGACAACACAGAAAAAGAAAATTACAGGCCAATATCACTGATGAACATTGATGCAGATGTCCTTAACAAAATCGAATACAACAATACATTAAAAAGATTATACACCATGATCAAGTGGGATTTATTCCAGGGATGCAGGGATGGTTCAACATCCACAAATCCATCAATGTGATACACCACATTAACACAATGAGGAATAAAAAATCACATGATCATCTCAACAGATGCAGAGAAAGCATTTGACAAGATACAGCATCAATTTATGATAAAAACCCTGAATAAAATGGGTATAGAAGGAAAGTACTTCAAAATAATAAAAGCCATATGTGACAAACCCACAGCTAATATCATTCTCAATGGAGAAAAACTGAAAGCTATCCCTCTAAGAACAGGAACCAGACAAGGATGCCCACTGTCACCACTCTTATTTAACACAGTATTGGAAGTCCTAGCTAGAGCAATCAGGCAAGAAAAAGTTATAAAAGGGATCCAAATTGGAAAGGAAGAAGTGAAACTGTCACTATTTGCAGATGACATAATTTTGTATATAGAAAACCCTAAACCATAGGAAAGCTTTTAGAAATAGTAAATGAATACGGCAGAGTTGCAGGATACAAAATCAACATATAAAAATCAGTTGCATTTCTATACACTAACAACAAAGTAGCAGAAAGAGAAATTAAGAACAGAATTCCATTAACAATTGCAACAAAAAGAATAAAATACCTCAAAATAAACTTAAACAAAGAGGTGAAAGACCTGTACACTGAAAACTATAAACAGTATTGAAAGAAATTGAAGAAGACACAAAGAAATGGAAAGATATACCATGCTCTTGGAATGGAAGAATTAATGTAGTTAAAATGTCCATATTCCCGAAAGCAATCTGAAGATTCAATGCAATCCCTATCAAAGTTCCAACAACATTTTTTCACAGAAAAAGAACAAAGAATCCCAGAATTTATATGGAACAACAAAAGACCCCGAATAGCCAAAGGAATCCTGAGAAAAAAGAACAAAGCTCGAGGTATCAAGCTCCCTGACTTGAAAATATACTGCAAACCTATAGTAATCAAAACAGCATGGTACTGGCACAAAAACAGACACACAGACCAATGGAACAGAATCAAGAGCCCAGAAATAAACCCACACATCTATGGACAGTTAATTTTCAACAAGGGAGCCAAGAACATACAATGGAGAAATGAAAGTCTCTTCAATAAATGGTGTTGGGAAAACTGGACAGCCACATGCAAAAGAATGAAAGTAGACCATTATCTTACACCATGCACAAAAATTAACTCAAAATGGATTAAAGACTTGAATGTAAAACCTGAAACCATGAAACTTCTAGAAGAAAACGTAGACAGTACACTGTTTGACATAAGTCTTAGCAGCACATTTTCAAGTACTATGTCTGACTGGGCAAGGGAAACAAAAGAAAAAATAAACAAATAGGGCTACATCAAACTAAAATGCTTCTGCACAGCAAAGGAAATCATCAACAAAACAAAAAGACAACCTACCAACTGAGAGAAGACATTTGCAAGCTCTATCTCTGATAAGGGGTTAATATCCAAAATATGTAAAGAACTCATATGTCTTAACGACAAGAGACTAACAATCCAATTAAAAAATGGGCATAAGCAGCAAGAGAAAGATAATCTGTGTATGACTCCACTCATATGAGGAATTTAAAATTATGGACTAAGAAGAGTTTAGTGGATACCAGGGAAAAGGTGGGGTGGGGGGGTGGGCACAAAGGGTGAAGTGGTGCACCTACAACATGACTGACAAACATTAATGTACAATCGAAATTTCACAAGATTGTAACCTATCAATAACTCAATAAAAAAAATGGGCATAAGATCTGAAGAGACATTTTTCCAATGAAGATATACAGATGGCCAACAGGCACATAAAAAAATGTTCAACATCACTAATTATCAGGGAAATACAAATCCAAACTACAATGAGATATCACCTCATGCCCATCAGAATGGCTGTAATTAACAAGACAAGAAATAATAAGTGTTAGAGAGGATATGGAGAAAAGGGCATTCTCATACTGCTGGTGTGAAGGCAAACTTGTGCAGCCACTATGGAAAACAGTATGGAGATTCCTCAAAAAATTAAGAATAGAACTATCATATGATCCAACTACGTAACTGCTGGGTATTTATCCAAAGAATATGAAAATATGAATGCATAAAGATATATGCACCCCTATGTTCATTGCAGCATTATTCACAATAGCCAAGACTTGGAAGCAACCTAGGTACCCATCAAGGGATAAATGGATAAAGAAGATGTGGTAAATATACACAATGGAATACTACTCAGCGATAAACAAGGATGAAATCTGGCTACCTGTGATGATGTGGATGGACCTTGAGGGTATTATGTTAAGCAAGATAATCAGAGATAGAAAGTGAAATACCATATGCTCTCACTCATAAACAGAAGATAAAAACAACAACAAACTGGGGGCCAGCCCTGTTGTGTAGTGGTTAAGTTCACACTCTCCACTTTGGTGGCCCAGGGTTCACTCGTTTGGATCCTGGGCATGGACCTACACACCATGCTATGACAGCATCCCACATAGAAGAACTAGAAGGACTTACAACTAGGATATACAACTATGTGCTGGAAGAAAAAAAAAAGAGGAAGATTGGCAACAGATGTTAGCTCAGGGCCAATCTTCCACACCAAAAAGCATACCATATAAAAAAAACTACAGCAAACACACACATAGAGACAGATAGTAGATAGCTGGTTACCAGAGGGGAAGGGGAAAGGGAGGAGGGTGAAAGGGGTGAAGAGGCACACGTGTGTGGTGGTGGGTGGTAATTAGTCTTTGGGTGGTGAACATGATTTAATCTACACAGAAATTGAAATATAATGATGCACACCAGAAATTTATATAATATTGTAAACCAATGTTACCACAATAAAAAAAAAAGTAAAAGAGAGAAACTCAAACCTCTCAGACACCTTAGAATGCATTCTTTGGTTGGTATACAGAGGTTTCCAAAAGACAAAATGACTCCAAAAAGACAGCTAAGAGGATCCCTACAAAAAAAAAAAAACAAACAAAAAACGTTGACCATTTGAGCAGATAATCTTAACTTAGTCAATCTGCCAGAAATATAGTTTAGATCCAACTATTCTTTTGGAATTTTGTACAAGGCTATAAGATCTCTGTGTCTATCTGTATGTTATGTGTGTCCATGTATGTATGTGATAGTTTTCTATCTCTGGACAGTATTTTCAAAATTAATATAAAAAGAGCACTGCACTATTTAATTGTCAAAAAAAGCTAAGTGCTTATATAAATGAAACTTTCAGAAATATAATAGAAACTCACTCAAATGTTTTTCAGATTCACGGGATCTGGGAAAATATTTGGAAGTAAAGTCAGTTTAACTTTGTTGGTTTAACTAATACAGATATGTCTTTCAAATTATCAAGTGTAATAATACTTTTATGCTACCTGAGTTTGCTGAAAATCAGATAAGCTCATGTTATCTCTGTAAAAAAAATTGTGAGCAAAAAATAACTTGATATGGTTAAATTTTCATAAGAAATCTAAACATAATTGTTGAAAATAAGTAAATTAAGTGGATGTAAATGGAATAAAAGTTTATAAGTGAACCTTTTAAATAGCTTCCCCAAATCTTTTTAGGCAACCTAAAACCTTAAAGCTTTGCTAAGTTAAATTAAATAACAGGAAATCATTGAATGTCTAAATCATTTCCAAATAAGTTTATCCACTTTGGCTTCCTTTACAAAGCAACTAAAGATATTTGGATCTATTGACAAATATGCTTTGTGTCACATTGGAAAATTTACTATGAAGGAAATATATTTTTAGGAATTGTAAGGGAAACATCTCTGTATGCAAGGTAAATAAGATATGTGTTTTTGGTTAGAAAAATATATAAGGCATGGAGATACATTTTTGTGGAAGACAAAAAAGAAAATTGTAGAATATTTGTGAAACAGGAATCTTTGAAAAGAAATTTTATATGTGATCAAGCTGAATAAGATTAAATAAAATTGCTGTAAGGGTTTTAAGATAAGCCTTAATATCAATACTGTGCTTATGCAAATCTGGAACTTAATTTTCTTTCATCTGCTAAGAATACAAAGCTTACTTAGACTATTGGTCTGATCCTGATAAGAGACTGTGAAAGGTTTTTTCTTACCTTTTTGTGTTTTAGCAAAATTTTTTCCTATGATTTATGTAGAAAGCTGAGTCTTTTCTATTAAGAAGAGCTAAGGTTTTGGCAGCTATATAACCTTCTATATTTGTCTTTGAAATCTTTTTATCACTTTGGTTAAATAATTAAGCATTGTTTCATAATTTTCTGTGATCCTATTTCATCAAATGTCTAAAACTTTTTCATATTTTTGACAAGCTTCCCCCAAATCAAATTCTAAATAAAATCTTTTGACCTGAAAGAAACTTTGGGAATTTCCAGAGGGCCCTTGGGACTTTGCAAAGGATTTTGTTCTCTGTTATAAAAAGGAAGATGTTAAACTAATGTTTATTTGATATGTCAAATTATATGGGAAGCATTGTCAAGTAAATGACAATAAACCTTCTTAGATCATATTGCATGGGTGAATATTATTAAAATAAATGTCCTAGAGATTGTATGAAAATTCCTAAAACTCTGATATGTTCTGGCATCTTGTTACCAGTCATAATTTTAAAATATATGTCACAGAAATGACCAAATTTACTTGTCACTTATGTTATAATGAACCTTCATCAGGTCTTTAACCATTGCTATTTTTAAATTTTTTGTTATTTACACACAGTTATTGTTTTACTCTGGTGCTTTTGCAAATAGGTTTTATCTTCAAAGAAATTCATGGAAAAAATCCTGACAAATACTTTAAAATGCAGGTGTACGATAACTTTAAGACCATCACACTGAACTGGATTTAAAGGACCACCTTTTCTCCTCTCCTTTGAGAAAATGTATCTTTACAACAAGGGTTGAAACATTTATCTTTTTCTCCCTCCTTGGTCCCTCCAGAATTTGGAAACTCTTAAGTATTCCTTTCAAGGTGATATACGTATTTGCATAAATTCAGTGTGAATCTGTTCTCCTTACAATAGGAAACAATTGGAAATGTTTGCTATATTAACAAGACTTTGGCTGGAATGTCATACTCAAGAGAGATATACATAGACTCGGATATTTACTATGATTATCTGTGACAAAAATGGGATAATCGGGCTGGCCCCATGGCAGAATGGTTAAAGCTCTGCTTGCTCTACTTCAGAAGCCTTGGTTCATGGGTTTGGATCCCGGGCTGCAGACCTACTCCACTCATTGGCCATGCTGTGGAGGCATCCTACACACAAAGTAGGGCAAGAGTGGCACAGATTTTAGCTCAGGGCTAATCTTCCTCAAGCAAAAAAAAAAGAGGAAGATTGGCAATGGATGTTAGCTCAGGGCAAATCTTCTTTACCAAAAAAAAAAAAAGGGGGGGGGGCGATAATCATGGAGGGAAAAAGTGTTTGTACCTTTTTAGATATTAAATTTTAGTCCTATTGATTATCCTTAAGGTTTTGTTATACACCTGTAAGCTAGACTGGATCCTAAGTTCGTCTAGCTTCCTTAAATGTCTGGCTATGTCTCTTCAAACTAATGTTTCCAATTTTCTTATTGCCCTTGAATCTCTTAGCAAGGGACTATACCAGGTCCTCCTCACTACCCAGATGGCAGCCAATCTTCAGGGATTTGAAGCTTGGGTGCACATATCAGCACTAAAGAAGGCTCCACCTGACATCTGGTTCTGAACAAATGCTGGAGACTTCCAGGCCAAGCTGACTGGGAGGAGAGGCAGCCGACATCTGAGGTGGACAGCTTTCCCAGGGTGACTGAACCAGGCCTCTGTGCCTTTTTCTAGCTGTTGCTTCTCTCTTTCTTGTGTAGGGGCAATGCCCTTGTCCACATTCCCCAGGCCCCTGCAAAGGGGAAACCCTCTTCTTTTGATTATGGCCTTTCAGAAACAGCCTCATCATGATCCCATGACAAATTAATCTTTTCATTTTTTTTTCTGGAGGGTTAGAAGATTCCAAATTCACAGAAATTTTTCTTTCATCTGGACTATTAACTCACTCTAGATTCTTATCAAAATTCATGGTCTCTGGACTTACAACCTTACAGACTATATTATTGGATGAGGTTTAGTTCCAACAATACTTCTGAGATAACGATACTGTTTAAATATGTTTTTAAAGTTCTACTATTTTTGCAGAGAGTTCATCAGCTATTGCTTCATGTTTATTCCTGCACTGTCTTCATGCTCTCAGTTTGAGTGTACTTTACTTTTAATTCTGTCTTGTATAATTATTTTTAAGTCACCTGCCAAACCTTTGATGCTAACTTACCTCTTTGAGATGATCTCCAACACTTATGATCTTGATAAAATATGGACTTTAGATGAGAAGTTCCTGAGAATCCCTCCTACGTCTCCTTGTTACATGAAAGTGACCTCCACAGGTGTCCAATCTGTGCACTTTCCTCTGACATGGGACACAACATGCAGGAAAGGTCCTTCCTGGCATTGAGGGACAAAATGCCACTGAATCCCGAAAAACCTGACTCTTGATCATTGATGCTTTTGAAGAGAGCATGTGAAAATTAGTAAAGGGAAACCTCATTTAAAACGGAGTCAGTAGTCCAGAAGGGGAAGCGCTCATGCAGTACCACGTGAGGTCAAGTACAGGAAAGACTGCCAATTACAGACTCCAAAAGAAGTTCTCAACAGGAAGGATGTCAGTTACAGACCCCAACAGGAAAAGATGTACACTGAACCCCCAACAAGAAACCAACTACCCTAGCAAATCCGCTAATGAGAAACTGTCAGCACCCTGAACTCTTACTTTCCATCACTGGACTTTTGTTCCAGACAACCCCTCCCAAGCTCTTCCTTTTTCTCTGTAAAATAACGTTCCTCTCCTTGGTTTGTTGGACTTGCCTATGGCTTTTGCTATACCCTGCTTGTCCTAAATTGCAATTCTTTGCTGTTCCTGAATAAACTCATTTTACTGGTAAAAAAACTGCCTAGCTGGTTTTTTGTTTTTTTAGATTAACAATAGTTTTTTTTCTCCCTGGAAGGATACAGTACCCATGCTCCCAACTGTGCTCATTGTCCTTCAGTTCAGAGAGCTTTGATTTATCCCTTCTGGAGGATAAACTTTTGTTTTTTTGGGCTTCTTATTCTCCCCAAAGCGCCCCGGTACATAGCTGTATATTCTAGTTGTAGGTCCTTCTGTTTGTGGCATGTGGGACACCGCCTCAGCATGGCCTGAAGAGCGGTGCCATGTCCACACCCAGGAACCAAACTGGTGAAACCCTGGGCCACTGAAGTGGAGTGCGCAAACTTAATCACTTGGCCACGGGGCCAGCCCTAGAATAAACTTTTTGTTGAGGTAGGTAACAGAAAGTTGACCAATGTCATGGAATGAGGGAGGGGGTGTAGGGTCTCTATTTCTTATACATTTTTTACCTAATCCTAATCCTTCTTATTTTGGCAGTGCCTCCTTCACCCCTGGTCGTAGAGGGACCTGGTATAGTGAGTTCCTATGTGCTGGAGATATGGTTGTTGTTCAGCTCTCTTAGTCTCTGGCTTAGGATTTGGCTCTGTCTGACCTGCTATGGAAATTGCCACTAGTCCATCCAACTTGCAGCCTTGAAAATATCATCATTCTGATGTCTCCCTTCTTCTCCTTAATTTAAAAAACATTAAATAAAACAAAAAAACTTTACTGTAGATTTCATGAGTTTCAGGAGGCAGCAAAATTAGACGCATATGTTCAGTCCTCATTTATGCCTCAGTCCTGATTTCGTGCAGTTTCTAATATCCATATTATTTTCTTATTTATTTTAGTCATTGTTTCTTGTCTGTTTCCCTCCTGCTATAATGTCAGTTTCACAGAGGCAGGAGTTTTTCACCCGTTGTTCACAGCTGGGTCCTAAGTACAAAAACTGGACCTGGCTCACAGTAGACACTCAATAAATAGTTGCTGAATTAATGAACAAATGAATTTGTGACCTACCTTTGTTTTCTTCTTTGCCCCATGTTGGCTCTTCCTTTTTGTATTTTATTTTATCTTCATCCCATCTTTTTTATTTCTATTTTTGTAAACATTTTATAATGTGCATAACATATTGGTACAGTAGAATGTCTATATACTTCCTAAATAAATAAACATGTAGTGTAAATTGTAAAGAAATGTGATTTTAAATCCTGGGAGACCACTGACCCCCAGATACCTAGCTTCTGGCTATGATTCCAGCCTTCCAAATACTCAACAAATCTCCCTTTTATAAGTGGCTCAAACACTGAAACCATCTATCTTGCAGGGTTGCAGAATTCAGGACTTCTAGCCCCGTTCAGAGGAGATCTGTCAGCTTCCTTTTTGTCTGTCCTTTTTTGCCAGAGGCCACCCATGGCAAACAGGGGCTAGGGACTGCCCTCATTGAGGTTTTAGAAAGTCACCCCTGGGCTGCAAGATGCCTTGAGATTCCAGATTGGAGTCTCTCTCTCCCCAGTTGGGTTTCTCCTGCAACTCTTCCCCAGCCTGTCACCCCCCAGTACTCCACTTGTGGGCTTGGATCTCCTGTGGAAAGCTCAGAAACAAGCAGAAGAGGAGGAGGGCCCCTACCATTGCCTCAGACGTTATGACTGGCCCCAATATTTCCAGGCACATGAGAGTCAGGGCACACATCACCAGGACTGACTCACTTCTACTCTTTACAGGAACTATGCCCACAGTAGCTCTTGACATCTTGTTATGTTGGTGTAACTTTAAGCCCTCTCCAAACTTTTCTGGAATGAGGAGATAGTACATGAAAGAAGGAGATGCAGGTATGAAATCAATAAGGTTAAGTAGAAATTCTGTAGATCTTACTCTGATTTGTACATATGGATGTATACATCATCCATCTATCCATACAACTCAAATATAGGAAACATATATATTTCCTAGCTCTTTTGACTGAAAAGGCCTTGAAACTATAATAAACTCAGTAGCACCCCTAGCACCCAAATTGTGGTTTCTAAATAACTATTCTCCACTCCAGGAAACAAAAGCTTCTGAGAAAAAACGGTTTTTTCCAGGTCTGGAGAGGAACTGTTGAGCCTGAAACATCTGGACATACCAGGAAGCCAGGAAGCCATCAAAGATACTAGGGTCATGTCAAAAAACCTCAGGAGCCATGCACGCTAAAGCAAAAACTTGCAAGTTTCATCACCAATTTACAGGCAAGACAGGGACAGACTCACAGGACTGTAGTCAGTAAAATGCAGACTGTGGCAAACTCCACAGTTCCCCACAGTGGGAAACCGTTCCTTACCAAAAAAGTCAACCAAGAGGGAGGGGTGGACAGAACTATAGCTTAAAAGAGACTGATCATAGTGTATAGTCATTTGGATTTTGGTTCAAATAAACACATTGAAACAGTTAAAGCATTTATAAGACATTTGGGGAAATACAAATGCTGGATAATTGATGATATTAAGGAATTACTGTTGAGTTTTAGGTATGATAATGGTAACTTATTTGTATCTTACCAAAGTAGTAATCATTTTTAGAGATAACTACTGAAGTGATTAAGGATGAAATGTTATGATCATCTGGGATTTGTTTCAAAATAATCCAGGAGAGGGAGAAATAATCCATGGGGGTATCAATGAACAAGATTGGCCACGAGTACATCATCATTGGATCTGGGAGATGAATGTCTAAGAATCTATTTTATTATTTTCTCTACTTTTCCACAGGTTTAAATTTTCCCATTAAATAAAGTGAAAAGGATTGCTCCAAGTCTTAGCTCACGTATTGCACCCTGTATTTCTGTTTTCACGAGTATAGTTCTCTTTGTGCATTTGATTGTCATCTCTCTCTGTAGACCAGCTTTCTCTCTCTTGCAAGATACATGGTCACATCAACCCTGGCTTTATGTGGTCTCTCAGTTCAAGAGCCCTATGCCAACTAACAAGGGTCTCTATATCCAAATTCCAAATTCCTTGGAGAGAAAATATGATCAGCCCAGTTTGGGTCAAGTGTCCAATTATCTGTGGCCAGGAGAAGGGGCATGACTCTCCTCTAATCAGGTGCTAAAGGAAGAGACATTCTGCCTCTGGCAGGGCTTTCTAACCAACATGCCACAGACTCCAGACATGCCAAGCTCAGAATCCCCCTGGGGCCACTAAGCAGGACATGTATGACCTAAGCTCCCAGGTGAAGTGCCTTCAGCCGTGAGTAGACTCATCCACTTACCACAGGCTGCCAAACAAATCCCATTATTTTCTCTGAGTTCCCTGGCAAGAAAAAGATTGGGAAACACTGAACTAGGGAGGTGGACAGGGTGGGAGGTGGCAGGCCAATTTCATAGAAATTATCTACAATAGAAAGCAAAGTTCAAGGTTATAACCACGGTAAGTACAGGAGCTGGAATCCAACCACGATCTGGTTCCAAAGCTTCTGTTGCTAACACTGCACTATGCTGCCTCACCCGACAATTCTCCATGATTCTTGCTAAGTATTGCCAGTGCCCAGAGAACCCTCTGAAAAGAGAATACATGTGTTACTTGAGCGTTGGAGTTTGCATGGTGTTACAGTTTGGGTTTGCTGGGAAGCGGAGTCTGAGATGGGGGTGCAGGAGGTTTATTAGGAAGTGCTCTTGGGATCTACACTGATGGAGGGGAGGATAAGGAAGTGGGATTGGGCAGAGGGGGAAATTGGGCTGTGATTCAGTCTCAACAAAGGCCTGTCAGCCCCATGGGGAACTCTGGCCCTGGGACGGCCCTTCAGAGCTGTCCTGAGTTGTGGCAAGACATTTATGTCCCTCCATCAATCAGTCATTGGATCTGGGGTGTCCCAAAGAAGTGGGCATGACCTTGGGTGAGTCAGCTGTCTTCAGCTCAGAGCCCTCTTTAGCTAACTCCCGAAGACGTCTGACAGCTGGACGCCGTCTGCCAGTAGCACCTTCAGCAGCTGGAGGAACACGTCCTTCAGTCCTACAGAAGGATCTGGGAGGGGAACCAGGCACAGTCCTCTAAGTCAAAACTAGTAAAATGAAGTATGTGTAAGAGAAATTTTGTTCTGC
This sequence comes from Equus caballus, assembly GCF_041296265.1. Taxonomy (NCBI): domain Eukaryota; kingdom Metazoa; phylum Chordata; class Mammalia; order Perissodactyla; family Equidae; genus Equus; species Equus caballus. Next base: position 9,436,183 of record NC_091708.1, read on the forward strand.
AAGTATGTTTCATTTTTAAGTCAATTCTTAACTTACAAATGGTTGGAATTTATCCCAAGTTGATGCCGTCCTCTCTATAGTGAGATAAGAGGGTGTAGATGGGCTCTGTGCTCAACAGGAAAAGGTGAATTCACACCAGCGTGGGACAGATAATACCAGGTTTGGAAAAGTGAAACAGGAACACGTCCCTGGGCTCCTACAGCCCGAGAGACTGTTGAAGGGGCCACACAAGCAGTGAGCGGTGTGCACGTTTCTGCCCAGTATGGGCAGGAGAGCACCTGCAGGGCTGAAGAGAGTGGCAGGCCACGTCCCAGACAGGAGGAGCCCGGGATACCTGAGCAAGGAGTGTTTGTCTCCATCAGAAAGTTTTGATTCTCAGGAAAAAATGGACATCTAATTGCCTCAAGGAAAAAGAGACATTCGAAGTTCTCTCCCTCGCAATATCTTTGCTCCCTTTTGTGTTTCTACTGCCTGAGAACCTCACACGTTTTACTTCTGGGCCTCTTGTCAGGTGCACAGTGAACTGGCTCCGCCTTTCACTTTTATCATCCAGGTCTCCTCAGTCAGCCACCTTGCTCCAACTTCCGCTGGTCACGTCTCACCATCCTGACTCCAGCCTCCCTCGGCTTGCTGTGGTAGCCCCGCTCTGCTTTCCCCCTACAGGTCCATCCTTTAACTCCCCAGACTGTAGGGCCAGACTGTGAACTTAAACAAGACTTACTGAGGGAAGAAAAATGAAACTCTGAGTGCTCCCAGGCTGAGATCCCCCACACATGTGTTGCAGGATCTGACCCACTTGCCCTCAAAGGAAATGCCTTACGTGAAATCTACCTGGTCCCAACTCCTCTGAGTCTCAGGGAAAGGAAGAATGCCAGCTGCATTCTCATCTCCAATCTCAGCCCTGCCTCCAAGAAAAATAAAATTTGAAGATGTGCGATTTCATCTACAATAAAGACAATTTTTTATACTGTTGTGTCATGACGTTTTGCCCCATATTGTCTTCAGTGCTTCCTTTCCAGAGCAGGATCTTGGACCTTTACATAACACAAAGTTACGCAAAGCTATTTTTCCCAAAACAAAGGAACAACTTTCTCACAAAAGTGAATTCAGATTTGCACACTAGAGAATCAGAAAAATCACTACTTGTTTTTTAACCAGCATTACACTTCTCTCAAGTCACACTCCCGTCAGGTTTTAGGTTTCATCATTTTTAACACTTGGGTCCAGTAACAGCCAAAGTTCTCCATTACATGTGTAAGCTGATTTTCTGGCAATCATTCTTCAGGTGTATCTTCTTTGCGGGACACATTCTTCTGAGATTTGTGGGTGAGAGCAGCCAAGAGGCACAGAACTACGGGGACATCTGTCCTCCAAACATCACTGGGTGAAGCGTTTCTGACTTACCAGGTTCCTCACAGCAGCCTTCACGTCCTTGTTCCTCAGGCTGTAGATGATGGGGTTGAGCATGGGGGTCACCACCCCGTAGAAGAGGGAAATGAGCTTGTCTGAAAGGTCCTGTTCGTCTGCCCCCAGCGGGTCTTTGGACTTGGGCTTCCCATACATGAAGAGGATGGTCCCGTAGAAGACGACCACGATCGTGAGGTGGGCAGAGCAGGTGGAGAAGGCCTTTTTCCTCCCCTCAGCTGAGGGGATCTGCAGGATGGTAGCAATGATGAACACGTAAGAGACAAAAATGAACAGGACTGGGATTGCAAGGAAGATCACATTTGTCACTCCCATACTGATCACATTGATGGAGATGTCAGCACAGGCCAACCTCAGGACGGCCAGGATCTCACAGGTGAAGTGGTTGATGACATTGTTTCCACAGAAGGGCAGCTTCATTGCAAGGGATGTTTGAACCATGGAAGCAGCACTTCCAGCTGCCCAGGAGCTGGCAGCCATGGGCACGTAGGCAGCCTTGCTCATGACCACGGGGTATCTAAGGGGGTTGCAAATGGCCACATAGCGATCCAATGCCATCATGCCCAGGAGCACACACTCTGTGGCTCCCATGGCAAAGGAGAGGAACATCTGCATGGCACAGGCTGAGAAGGAGATGGTCTTCCCAGGGGTCAGGAAGCTGTTGAGAATGAGGGGGACTGAGGAGGTCGTGTAGCAGATGTCCAGGAAGGAGAGATTCCCCAGGAAGAAGTACATGGGTGTGTGCAAGTGAGAGACAGACACAGTTACCAGGATGAGGACCCCATTGCCCAGCAGGCTCACCAGGTACATTGACAGGATGAGCACAAAGAACGTTTTCTCCAGCTTTGGGTGGGCCGAGAGGCCCAGGAGAATAAACTCTGTCACGGAGGCAGTCTGGTTGGCACTTTCCATGTTGTGTCTCCTCTTTCAACTGAAGAAAATACTCAGAGATCCAAACTCAACATTCTTTGCCTCGCGTAGGTCTAGGGCATTTGGTCTGGAGTTCCAGTCAGGCTGAGGGGTTTGCAAACAGTTCTGAAAGTCCACAGTCTCTATTTCTTTCCAGGAAAAAGGAGCAAGAAAATCAGAAATTACTTTAGGGCCATAGCACTTCAAATTTACAATGTTTAAAATGGTGATTCTGACAATTTAATGCATTTGATCAGAGACAAGACACAAAACACATCCATCTTAGTGGTTCTGTGTCCCAGAGGGCAGTTCATCTCATTAAACTTTGATCAGAAAAGTGACTTGCAGTTTGCTCCATGTCCTCCCTCTTTGAGCCAGGTACTAGTGAAATGATTAGTTGTGAATGCTCACTTTATTTCTTCTCTCCAGAGCATTGTCACAGCAAGAATATTCTTGTTGTTTCTAAGATCTCCTTTCTCATGGGCAACACCAACTCCAGGGCTTTCCATCCATCTGTCTGTCCATCCGTCCATCTGTCCATTCATCCATCCATTATCCATCCATCCGTCCATCCATCCATCCATCCATCCATCCATCCATGTCTGAACATCTATCCACCAAACACTCGTTGATCACCCAGTACGTGGGTGTGACAATTCCTCTCAGGAACAGGGGTGACTCACAGCCCAGGCTTAAGTGGGTTCACAACCTGGCAGGGAGGGGAAATAGAAGGTTCAGGAGAGGCCAGAGCATCCAAAACAGGACTCAGGGTATTGGTGGGAACAGGGGTCAAGGGAGGTTCCTTTGGTGATACAGAATCCAGCTGTACATTTATGGACAAAAGGAGACTGGACATGGAGAGAGGCAAGGGAAAGCAGGGAGGTCTCCAAGATAACTTCATGCTCTGGAAATGCTCATCTGTCCCAATAGTTTGAATCTGATGTTCCGTGAAGATAGAGGACTGGCTCCAAAAACCCGCAGCGGATCACAGCTTCTGGAAATCTAATTATCTTAGGTAACTAATGCAGTGATTTTTTTTCTTATCATACTACTGGGTCACCTTTCCTCCGGGTGAGTGTCCACACAGGAGTCAGTGGACATTAACAGTCTTCGAGCCTTTTGGCTGAGCTGCTGGATACGTCACCTAGACTAACATCCTGTCACTGATTATGCTCCCCAAGTAATTTAGTCCAACCCTCTCTCCCATAATAGAGCTTTTTCTACACCACACTAATGCATGGCTTTTCAGTTTCAGCTTGATCTCTTCTAAAGATGAAGAGCTCACTACATTCCCAAACAGTGTACTCCATATTTAAAGAGCTCTGGAGTATTATAAAACTCTTCTTCACATTGAACCAAGCAGGCAGCTTTCTGAGTTTTTCTTGTTCATGTGGTAGTCGTTCAGCTTCCCTCTGGTATTGCATTGAATTTTTGGAAAGTCATCAGGTCGGTAAGCCCAGAGACTTGGGCTGTATTCTATTTAACCTTCTAATTTGCTGTGTAGAATTCAGTAGTTTCTTCCCTCAATTAGACCCTCAGGTTACCCTATTCTGTGCTGGGACTGGTAGAGATCAATGATGTTCAAACTCTAAGAGATAAAACTTTTGTTTTCTTAAATTCAGAATCGTCAAATGTAAAGCAGAGCTGCTCTTATTGAAGTGGGCAAGGAGGGCTCAGAAAGTCTGGGCTGCTTGGCCCAGGGAGCCCCTCTGACACCAGCCCACAGCGATGCACACAGCTCCATGAAACTTTGTCTACATTGTTGGCAATGTAATGGCATCCTCTGGAACATAACTCCGGTACAACTCCTGCCATTTCCATGGCTACAATGTGAATGAAGCTCCCTAGAGTTGTACAAGAAGAGGCTCTGAACCCCTGAGACCATCTCATTTCTGGGACTGTCTCTGAAATTAAGTGAATCCATTAAATGAGACTGAAAAGTTTCATAGGCTTCTTGCCATCTAGGTTTTTCTGACCCAGGAAGAAAGGCATCTGCATGGCCCTCAATCTTTGTTATACCACTGAAATTGCTTGATTTTTTCCCTTTTCAAGCACCAGTCCCCTTGAAAAATCCTCAGAAGCTGGAAATCTTACTGGGCTAATAAAAGGTTGACAATTACTCTTATAAGAATTCTCACTTACCTTATTCAGGAACCTAGTGAGAACGGGTCCCTATGACTTGGAAATAGCACAGGGGCCAGGAATAGCAATACTAGTTTGAAAGGCCCAGGCTAAGAGCCACGTCTGACTTGAAGAAGGGATGAAAGCCAGTTCTTCCCACTCTGCCTTGATTCTGTGTTTTAGGCAAAATCTCCAAAGGAGCCACCAGTACATGTAGAAGGCAACTTGAAACCAGCACTGTAACTGGGATTATTGTGTCCCCTGAAGTGATTAAAAGTTTGGAAATGGAACCATCAGGAAACTTTTTATACCTCTGGGACAATGTCCCCAAGATCCAATTATGCTGAAAGCACTCCAGGAAGACTTCTTTTTCTCCTTCTTTTGTTCCTGCTGGAATTTTCCACCCTTAGGCCACTGAAGGACATCAGGCAAAGCATTTCCATCTCATGCTTGAACTTCTACAAACTTCAAAATGCTTAAAATTCTTGAAAAGAGCAGCTGACGTGATAAGAATTATTTAGGAATACCTTATGTTCACGGCATTACAGAACCAGCAGCTGTGGGCACAATGCTTCTAAACCAAGTGTTCAAGGGCATGGCTGTGGACACTTGGGGGAACTTCTACCCAGAGCCCTGGGGAGATCTCAAGGAGGAGGCAGTTTTTGGCCAGGCTTTGAACAATGGAGGAAAAGTTACACACGAAGAGACAGGCAAGGGATGGGAGAAAGGGGAATATCATCTTGGGGACAGAGCTTGGCACAGATCTTGGGTTGAGTATTTATTCGATATTTTCAACAAGCCATTTGTTTGAAAAGCATCATGGAATAAGAGGTACAGTACCAAACAAAGTCCAGGGAAGACATTCTATGTTGGTGGAATCTGGAATGTGGTAGCAGCCTCTAAGATGGTCCCCAATGATTCTTGCCTAGTGGTATTCATGGCCTTATTGTAACCCCTTCTGCTTTAGTAATTTGTTTCTAACCAAAAGAATACACTCTCTTGCTAGGTTTGATGAAGCAAATTGCCAGATTGGAGAGGCCCATTTGGCAAGGAACTGAAGGAAGTCACTGGCCAGCAGACAGTGAAGAACTAATGTCCTCAGACCAATAAACCTCAAGGCACTGAATCCTGCCAAAAGCTATGTAAGCGAGCTTAGAAGTAAACCCTTTCCCCGTCAAGCCTTCAGATGAGATCCCAGCCAGAGGCAACGTCTTCATTGCAGTGTTGTGAAAGACCCTGGAAAAATGTGGTCCAGTGAACGGGAGCCCTCTACTTCCCCAAAAAGTTCCTATTGCCAGAGGAAATTAGCGATGGGAAGATTTTTCCTCATTCTAGACCAAAGTCTGACTATCTCACTGCAGCTCTACCCTGGGTCCTCACTTAGCTCTTGGGGGCCACACAAGACATCGTTGCTTCCCCTTTTGTGTATCAGCCCTTCAAAGACAAGAAGACAATAAATTGTTATAGATATGCTCAGGTACACTAAACATGTGAGCCTGAACTAAGCACAACATTCCTCCTACAGTAACCCAACAAATAACTAACAGTAACTAAACAGTAACTCAATAAATAGACGGTGAAATCATGACCAAAAGCTGTCAGTCTCTGCCGTCAGCCCCAGAGGCACAAGGAATCTTGGGCCCTCAGATGACCTGCTTGTGAGAGGAGCTTTTCACTATTATTTAGAGCAAAGAAACAATAACAAATACAAGAACAAGCCCTCAATAGAGTAAACCTTCCTTTTGTATTGAGGCTGATAGAAAGCTCACGGGACAAATTTGTGGTGTGCCAATAGCAGTCATTACAACAAGTCCATACCTTTAGACAGACACACAGATAGATAGATAGCTGTCCACTTTTTTGGGTGAAATTTACTCAGCAAAATGCATAAATCTTAAGTGTATCATCCAATGAGTTTTGACAGATGTGCACACCTGTGTAACCCAGTCCTATCAAGTTATAGAGTGTTTCTAACACCACAAAGAGGTTTCTCACGTCCCTTACCAGTCAATCCCCAATACCACCCTGCCCAGAGCAATCCCCATTGTTCTAATATTTTTCACCTTTTTTTGTCTTACCTTTTCAGAAACATCATATTCATAAAATCATACAGTAAGTATGCTTTTGTGCAAGTCTTTATTCGAATAATGTTTTTGAGATTCACCCGTGTTGTTACATGATTTAGTAGTTTGTCCCTTTTTATTACTGAGTAGTGTTCCATTATATGAACATCCCAGTTGGTTTATTCATTCTCCTTGGTTTTGTTTTGAGGAAGATTAGCCTTGAGCTAACTACTGCCAATCCTCCTCTTTTTGCTGAGGAAGACTGGCCCTGAGCTAACATCCATGCCCATCTTCCTCTACTTTACATGTGGGACGCCTACCACAGCATGGCTTCTGCCAAGTGGTGCCATGTCTGCACCCAGGATCCAAACCAGCGAACCCCGGGCCGCGGAGAATCAGAACGTGCAAACTTAACTGCTGCGCCAGCTGGCTGGCCCCTATTCTCCTTGTTGATGAATACCTGGGCTGTTTCCAGTTTTGAATAGTTTATTCAGTTATGAATAAAGCCATTATTAACACTCTCATTCAAGTCTTTTTGTAGACACATATTTCAACTTCTCTTGGCTAAATACCTGATAATGTGATTGCTGAGTCACAGCATAGGTATACACTTAGTTTTATAAGAAATAAACAGATTTTTTTGCCAAAGTGTTTGTACATTTTACACTCCTATCAATAATGCATGAGAGTTCTCATTGTATTACATTCGCATCAACATTTGGTGTTGTCAGTCTTTAAAATTTTAGCCACCCTGGTTGATACGTCTTGGTATCTCATTGTGGTTTTCATTGGCATTTTCCTGATAACTAGTGATACTGAGCACTTTTTCATGTGCTCATTGGTCATTCATATATCTTTCTTTGTGAATTATCTGTTCAAATATTTTTTCCATTAGTATACTTTTTTTGTTGTTTAAAAAAAATGTTAGTTTGTAGGAGGTCCTTATACATTTTAGATACAAATCCTTTGTCAAGTATGGGTATTGTGAACATTCTCCCGGTCTGTGGCTCACGTAGTCATTTCCTTAATAGTGTCTTCTGCTGAGCAGACATTTTAAATTTTAATGAACTCTATCTTTTTTTTCTTTTTGGTTATTACTTTCTATACCCTTTCTACAAAAATTTTGCCTACCTTAGTCACAAATATTTTTTAATGTTTTATTATAGAAGCTTCATAGTTTTAGGTTTTATATCTATGACCAATAGTAAATTAATTTTTATTGAAGTATAATTAACATACAATATCATATTAGCTTCAGATGTACATCATAGTGGCTCAATATTTATATACATTATGAAATGAACACCACAATGAATCTAGTTGCCATCTGTCACCATACAAAGTTGTTACAACATTGTTGACTATAACCCCTTTGCTGTACATGACATCCCCATGATTTATTTATTTTATAGCTGGAAATTCGTACCTCTTAATCCCCTTCACCTATTTCACCTACCCCCTAACCCTAGTAACCGTCAGTTTGTTCCCTGTTATCTATAATTCTGTTTCTGTTTTGTTTTGTTTGTTCATTTGTTTTGTTTTTTAGATTCCACATATGAGTGACATCATGTGGTATTTGTGTTTCTCTGTCTGACTTATTACACTTCGTATAACACCCTCTAGGTCCATCCATGCTGTTGCAAATGGCAAGATTTCATTCTTTTCTATGGCTGAATAATAGTTCATTGTATATAAATATATACCACATCTTCTTTATCCATTCATCCATCGATGGACACTTAGACTACTTCCATATCTTGCTATTGTAAATAATGCTGCAATAAGCATAGGGGTGCACATATGTCATTGAATTATTGCTTTTATTTTATTAAAATAAATACTTAGAAGTGGAATTGCTGGATCACATGGTAGTTCCGTTTTTAATATTTTGAGGAACCTCCACATTGTCTTCCTTAGCGGCTGCACCAAGTTACATTCCCACCAACAGTGTATGAGGGTTTCCTTTTCTCCACATCCTCCCTAACAGTTGATATTTTTCGCCTTTTTGATAACAGACATTCTGACAAGGTGTGAGTTGATATCTCACTGTGGTTTTGATTTGCGCTTCTCTGATGATTAGTGATGTTAAGCATCTTTTATGTGCCTGTTGGCCATCTCGAAGTCGTTTTTGGAAAAATGTCTAGTCAAGTCCTCTACCCAGGGCTGGCCCAGTGGCGCAGCGGTTAAGTTCGCACATTCTGCTTCTCGGTGGCCTGGGGTTCGCCGCTTTGGATCTTGGGTGCGGACATGGCACCGCTGGGCAAAAGCCATGCTGTGGTAGGCGTCCCACGTATAAACTAGAGGAAGATGGGCATGGATGTTAGCTCAGGGCCAGGGTTCCTCAGCAAAAAAGAGGAGGACTGGCAGTATTTAGCTCAGGGCTAATCTTCCTCAGAAAAAAAAAAGTCCTCTGCCCATTTTTTAATCAAATTGTTTGTTTTTTGATATTAAATTAAGTTCTTTATATATTTTGGATATTAACTCTTTGTCAGATACATCATTTGCAAACATCTTCTCCCATTCAGTAGGCTACCTTTTCGTTTTGTTGATGGTTTCCTTCACTGTGCAAAAGCTTTTAAGTTTGATGTAATCCCATTTGTTTATTTTTGTTGTTGTTATCCTTGCCTGAGGAGACTGGTCCCAAAAAATATTGCTAAGACCAATGTCAAAGAGCTGGCTGTCTATGTTTCTTCTAGGAGTTTTATAGTTTCAAATCTTACTTTCAAGTCTTTAATCCATTTTGAGCTGATTTTTGTATTTGGTGTAAGATAGTTGTCCAGTTTCATTCTTTCTCATGTAGCTATCCAGTTTTCCCAATACCATTTGTTAAAGAGACTCTTTTCCCCGTTGTGTATTCTTGCCTCCGTTGTCATAGGTTAATTGACCACATATGCGTAGGTTTACCTCTGGGCTCTCTATTCTGTTCCATTGATGTATGTGTTTGTCTTTATGCCAGTACCAAACAGTTTTGATACAATAGCTTTGTAATATACTTTGAAATCAGGGAGCATGATACCTCCAGCTTTTTCTTCTTTATCAAAATTGCTTTGGCTATTCAGGGTCTTTCATAATTTCATACAAATTTTAGAATTCTTTGTTCTAGTTCTGTGAGAAATGCCATTGATATTTTGATGGGGATTGCATTGAATCTGTAGATTGCTTTGGGTAGTAGGGACATTTAAACAATATTAATTCTTCTAATACATGAGCATGGTATATCTTTTCATTTATTTGTATTATCTTCAGTTTCTTTCATCAATGTCTTATAGTTTTCAGAGTATAGGTCTTTCACCTCCTTGGTTAAATTTATTCCTAGGTATTTAATTCTTTTTGATGCAGTTGTAAATGGGATTGTTTTCTTAATTTCTCTTTCTGATAGCTTGTTATTAGTATGTAGAAATGCAGCTGATTTCTGTATATTAATTTCATATTCTGCAACTTTACTGAATTCATTTATTAGGTGTAATAGTTTTTTGGGTTGAGTCCTTAGGGTTTTCTATATATAGTATCATGTCATCTACAAATCATGGCAGTTTCACTTCTTCCTTTCCAATTTGGATGTCTTTTATTTCTTTTTCTTGCCTAATTACTGTGGCTAGGATTTCCAATACTAAGTGGAATAAAAGTGGTGAGAGTGGGCATCCTTGTCTTGTTCCTGAATAGTGAATTAATTTTTTATTTTTTTGGCCTAGTTCTTATATCAATCACTAAAAAAAGGATATGAAAATTTCCAGTTCTGACTGTAACTCTCTCTCTCCCTTTACTTGTGTCCATTTTTGCTTCATATTATTTTGAGACTTGGTTACTAGGTGAATGCACACGTGATTTTTATGTCTTTCTCATTAATTAACACGTTATCATTATGCTATGATCCTCTTTATCTCTGGTGATACCCTTTGTCTTCAAGTCTACTTTATCTGATATTAATATAACCCTCCAGCTAACAGTTTGCTTGATATATTTTTCCATCATTTTACTTTCAACTACATGTGTCTTTATATTTAAAATGCTTCTTTTAGACAGAATAGAGTTGAGTTTTGCTTTTTTCCCCAGACTCTGTTTTAATTAGTATATTTAATCCATTTCTATTTAGTGTAATCATTAAATAGTTGGGTTTAGATTTACTATTTTGTTTTTTTTCTATTTATCTCATCTACTTTTTGTTCCTTTGTTCCTTCTTTCCTGCAGTCTCTTGGGTTAATTGAAAGACTCTTAGAACTAATTCCTTTTTAATTTATCTGTTGGCTTTTTAATTTATCTGTTGGCTCTATCTCTTTGTTTTATTTTTCTAGTGGTTGCTCTAGGGATTACTGTACACATCTGAATCTTTTAGCTGTCTCAAAAATTCTTCTTCAAACAAGGATATATAAAACAATCAGGCAAACAGATGAATGAATGAACCCCTGTGCCAAACTACTTCTACTAGAATATCCTAGGTACTTGCTACTCAAAGTGTGGTCTAAGACCAGTAGTGGCATCACTTGAGATCTTGTTAGAATTGCATAATCTTCAGTTCCACTCCAGATTTATTGAACCATAATCTGCATTTTAGCAAAATCCCCAGGTGATTCATATGGCCATTAAAATTTGGGAAGCATTGTCCTCAGTAATTAATTGATATTCCAGAGTAACACAGAGCAAGTGTTAGATGTGTCAGAATCCCTATTTGGTGATGTCCATCATTTCTTGGAATCCACCACACCATGATCTTCTTGGGTTAATTTGGGTAGTTTTGTTTGCTTCTTAGTTGTGAGTACTGCTCCCAGACTGGCCACAATCCCACAACCACCCTTTTGTTGTACTATGAGTTAGTTGCTTGTCTCTCTGCATTATTCTGAAAACTGATACTCACACTTAGCCGCCTCAAAATGGAAGATGCACAATGCCTTTGTTCCATGCAATGCCACATTCATTTTTCTCTGTGAAATGCTGTCTTCTCTCTACCTCCACAGCTGTGTTATGCTTGCAATGGAATAACTTCTGGAAAGAAACGTGGCTCACTTGAAAGCCAGAAAACTTGATTCTGAATCTCTGTGATATGGTCCTACTGTTGGAAATATAGTGGTCATAGGTTGGGTTTCCCAGGTATTAGACTCTGAGGGATTCAACATACGAATTTTGGTGGGACACCAACCTTCTATCCATAGCATCCTTCCTTGTGGAAAAGCAGCCCTATCTCCTCCTGATGACTAGGATCAATTATATACCACTAGGATATTAACTCCTTTCCTTGCCTGCTGGTCTCTTGTCATAAGAAGTCCAACATGACTGGGGGATAGCCAAAGCTTGAGGTTTGTTAGAACAGAAATTAGTCTTTACATTTATGATCAATTGACTTTTAACAAAGATGTCAAGGCAATCCAATGGGAGAAAAGATAGTCTTTTCAATAAATGGTGCTGAAACAATTGGTTAGTCATATGTCAAAAATGAATAAGACCCTTACCTCACACCATACAAAAAATCAACTCAAAATAGATCAGAGACCTAAACGTAAAACAGAAAACCATACAACTTATAGAAGAAAACATAGGAGAAAATCTTTGTGAACCTGGGCTAAGTAAAGATTTCTTAGGGGGCTGGTCCCGTGGCCGAGTGGTTAAGTTCGTGCACTCCACTGCAGGCGGCCCAGTGTTTCGTTGGTTCGAATCCTAGGCGCAGATGTGGCACTGCTCATCAAACCACGCTGAGGCAGCATCCCACATGCCACAACTAGAAGGACCCGCAATGAAGAATATACAACTACGTACTGGAGGGCTTTGGGGAGAAAAAGGAAAAGACAAATATCTTTAAAAAAAAAAAAAGATTTCTTAAACAAGACACCAAAATCCATTTTTAAAAATTGATAAATTGTACTACAAAATTGAAAACTTTTGTTTTTCAAATGACACCATAAAAAGTGAAAAAACAAAGAGGAAATACAAATTAAAAAGACTGAAAATATTTTCAAATTATATATACAATCACGTATTGCTTAATGATAGACGTATATCCTGAAAAATGTGTCATTATACAATTGTGTTGTTGTGTGAACACTGTAAAGTGTACTTACACAAACCGAAATAGTATAGCCTAGTGCACACCTAGGCTATATGGTACCAATCTTATGGGACCATCGCCACATGTGCCTTCCATCATTGACTGAAACATTGTTATGTGGCACATGCCTGTATGATAAAAGACTTGTATCCAGGTTACACAAAGAATTTTTACATGTGACTCAACAATAAAAAGACAAATAACCCAACTAAAATATCTTCACCAAAGAGGTATGTGAATGGCTAATAAGCACATGAAAAGATGCTCAACATTAGTAGCTATCAGGGAAATGCAAATTAAAACTACAGTGAGATACCACTACACATCCACTAAAAGAGCCATGTCGAAAAGACTGCTAACATCAAGTGTTGGCGAGGATGTGGAGAAACTGGAACTGTCATGCATTGCTTGTGGGAATTTAAAACGATACAGCCACTTTGGAAAACAGTTTAGCAGTTTCTTAGAGTGAAATACATTTGTACCATGCAACCCACCAATTCCACACAAAGTTGCGTACATAAATGTTCATAGCAGCATTATTCAAAATAGCCTCCGACTGGGAACAATCCACATGTCCATCAATGGGTGAACAGATAACCCCAATGTGGTACATCCTTATAACAGGATACTATTCCACAATAAAAAGGAGCAAACTACTGATGCATGTTACAACTGGATGACCCTCAAAAACATGGTAAGTGAAAGATGCCAGACACAGAAGACTATATATTGTATGGCTCCATTTATCTGAACTTTCTAGAAAAGGCAAATCTTTCTAGAAATAAATAGAGTAGTAGTTACTTGGGGTTGGAGTTGGGGACTGACTGCAAATGGGTATGAGAGAACTTTTTGAAATGTTGTAAATATTTTAAAATTGGTTTGTAGCGATAATTGCATGACTGTGCAGATTTATCAAAAATCATTGAATTGTATCCTACAACGGGTGAATTTTATGGTATGTAAGTTATACCTCGATAAAGTGCTAAAAATGTTTAATGGGACACTTTCTCTGTCCCCTGGTGGAAGCAACTCTCCTCTGGGATCCAGGACCCTTAGACCTGCAAAGCCTAGAGTTGCAGTGATGGAAAACACAAATTCCCCAATAGGTCACTGGAATTGATGGTAACCAGGGCTACTCTTGCTACCTCCCTTGAGTCCTGGACCATGTATTTTGCCTACTGGGTATACAGTACCATGAAACAGTCACTGATTCAGGGTACATATTGCATTCTGGAGGATGGTGCCCCACTTTTGCATAGTATTATCTCCAAGCTGGTACCTTAGTTGAGCTTTCAAAAGGCCGTACCTCATTCTCTTGGGCCAGCTACATACGGAAGGATCAGTGGGTCCCATGGTCATGATCCCACAGCTACATCCACTTTTGCTAAATAAGTTTCTTGGTATGATGAGATATTGTGCAGGATTTCATGTCATTAAATCGAACTCTTCATGAACTTGCTGGTGATGACATTGGCTAATGCCCTGCAGAAAGGAAAGGCAACCCATACTCAAAAGAGGTGTTGATTTTAGTCAAGGTGAATCACTGTTCCCTTCAGAATGGAAATAGTCTAATGCAATAACTTGCCAACAAGTGACTGATAAGTTTCTTCAAATGAGGGTTGGTCTCTGTTGCTGGCAGTTCGAACAACCAGCTGCTGAAGTAGCTCTATCAGCCTTTGTGGGTGAGAGCCCCTGCTGTTTAGTCCATAGACAGCCTCCTGCAGTCATGACTACTCTGTTCATTGTACTAATGATAGAGGTTGGATGACATCCATGAGTCATTCTATTTGGTTGTTGAACCTAGTGGGGAAGATGGAGGCTCTGAAGATGTTCCTAGCACATGCACAGCTAAGGAGGTGAGAGAAACCTAACTCACCTTCAAATACTGAAATACTGCTATAAGACATAGCATTGCTCTGTTCTCTTCAAGGAACTCTCCCACTAGAGAAAGGAAGCACAGATCCAGGGAAATTCACAGGTGGAGGTCACCTGAGCTATTTAGTACTCCCCCTTCACTGTGTGGATGAATATACCTGAGATTCTTCAAGCGCAGAGGACACACACGTGGTCACCCAGCTCTTTGTGGGAGGGCAGGGATTTGAACCTAGACCTCCTGTATCACATCAACTCCTGGACATGTTCCAAATTTGCAGGTGATAGAACCCACAGAAGGCAAAGCCACTGTAGCAGGAAGGGAGTAGTTGATTATAAGAAGCACTACATATTGAGCTCATAACAAATGTTTCAAAACTGATTTCTCTAAGACGTCTGCCATGCATGATAGCCAGGCACTCTGCGCACGGCACATGAAACAGAATATCTATTTTGTCAAGTTGGTAATCATATTAGATGTGATTCTTATTGACCCCTCAAAGAAAGCAACTTAATCTAGATTAGCGAAAAATAGAGTCTAGTATAAGAATGTGAGGGTGTCCTTTAGAAGTAAAACAGACCTGGCAGGAACGTGGCCAGGTCTAGGGAAAAATGGAAACCAAGAACTGGGAACGTATGAGGAGGCCCTCATCAGCTCTCATCTTCGCTCTTTGGGTCTTTTTTCTTTCCTCTCTGCGCACTCGGTTTCTCATTACCTCCCCAGTTCGTATGGTCAAACACAATTACCTCATAGCTCCCAAGTTTGTGCGTTATGGAGCAGTGACTCCCTCCTTGGGTGTAAATGACAATCCCCAAATCTGGCAGGAAGAATGTGATTGGTCTAGGTAGGGTCAGTGTCACACAGCACAAACATAAGTCCATCTCTGAGGATAAAGAAGAGAAATGACTGGGGAAAAGGCCCAGAGAAATGGGATTGCTGGCTCATAAGCTGGAAAGCCAACCAAAAAGGCACTACAATAAAAAGTTGGAATTGATTCAGTTAAGTGTGGTACTGAACTCTGTCTTCAAGTGTCATAAGGCTTCCTCAGAGGAGTTAACATACTTCATTAATAATAAAAATTTTCATTTATTAATTGGGAGGTTGTTCTTTGCTAGCCACTATGCATTTTTTATATATATGCATAATTTGCACATACAAAGGGCAGCTGGTCTGCACGTGAACAAAGAAAAAGGTACATATTTTTTTACAAAGTTTTAATTTTTATTGTTTATTTTTTCAGATTCAAACTAACTTTTAATAGTCGGTTATCCCTGCTTCCAGGTGATTTAGCACAATCCCCTCTTCATTCTAAAGACTTTTTCCATTGTCAAACACTCAGGAAGGCCCATCCTGAAGTGCATGGTTTGGGCAGTTTTGTGATGAAACTAATCTGTGGGACCATCGAGCAAGTCTGTGCTCACCAAGTGGTCACTTCCCAGGGGACCCCCTGTGTGCACAGAACCACAAGATACACTGCTTCCTCCCATGATCACTGGGAGAAGCGTTTCTGACTTACCAGGTTCTTCACAGCGGCCTTCACATCCTTGTTTCTGAGGCTGTAGATGATGGGGTTGAGCATGGAGGTCAGCACTCCACAGATGAGGGGGATGAGCTTGTCTGAAACATCCTGCTTGTCTGCTCCCAGAGAGTCCTTTGATTTGGGCTTCCCATCCATGAATAGGATGGTTCTGTAGAAGACGACCACCACATCAAGGTGGGCAGAGCAGGTGGAAAAGGCCTTTCGCCGGCCCTCAGCTGAGAGGATCCTCAGGTTGGTGGTGAGGATGAAGATGTGGGAGACAAAGATAAGCAGAACTGCGACTCCCAGGAAGATCGCATTGGCCACCCCCATACTGATCACACTGATAGCGATGTCAGCACAGGCCAACTTCAGAACTGCCAGGATCTCACATATGAAGTGGTTGATGATGTTGTCCCCACAGAAGGGCAATTGTACTGCAAGAGAGATCTGCACCAAGGAGTTCGCTCCACCAACCACCCAGAAACTGGCAGCCATGGGCACACAGGCAGCCTTGCTCACGACCATGGGGTATCTAAGGGCGTTGCAGATGGCCACATAGCAATCAAATGCCGTCATACCCAGAGTCACACACTCTGTGGCTCCCACGGAAAAGGAGAGAAACGTTTGCACAGCACAGCCTGAGAAGGAGATGGTTTTCCTGACACACAAAGCTTTGTCTTGGCCAATTAAAACCCAACTACCCCCAGGATGGTCTGCCTGAGGCTTCTCCAGGCCGTGAGGAGAAATCAGGAGAAACATTTTCAGCAAATCTCAACTCTCCATGCCCCGAGCCCCCCACACTGTGTTAGTGAGAAGTCAGCCCAGTGCTCTCACATGTGACTGACAGATGAGCAGCGTCGGCATCCCCCAGGGACTAGTTAGTGATGCAGATTCCCAGGCCCTCCCTGGACCTACAGACTCAGAATCTTGGGAGGTGGAGCCCAGCCTTCCGTGCGTGCTGTCTGTGTGCGTGTGTTTAATCAGAGTTTTAACAAGTCCTCCAGAGGACTCTCATGTGCTAATGTCTGAGAAGCATTGGTCTACTTAGACCCTTTCTACGACTAGGATCCCAGTTATTTCTTTTAAGGAATCTAAGAGGAGGGAGGGTATATTTCAATGGTTGATCTGAGCAGCTGCCTATAATTCCTCTACTCTGGAGTCGGCGCCTCTTTCAGTCCCTGCTCGCCCCTAACCTCTGATCTTTGACCCTTGACCACACCCCTGCCAACCTCTAGGTCACTGGTCTCTGGGGCCTTTCTCTCTTTCCTGCCAGCAGGAAACTTCCCTCCCATCCTCAAGATCCACTTTCTTAGGGAGTTCTCACAACAGAGCGGATGGGCCCTTGTGGGCAGAGGTCAAGGACACCCAGTCGATATCATGAATTTGCATTTCATGGGGCCTCTGACAGTCTCACATGGTAGTCCAGTTAGAGCTGTGTCTAGAGACAGCACAGCAGTGCCAGCATCTCCAGGGGTGCAGCCACTCTCTCGAAGCGATGAGTCTCCTTCTCAGACATCGCCCACCTCTACCTGGATGTTCCTCAAACATACCATGTCCCAAATTGAATTCATCTTCTCCTCTAAAACCAGCAACTAGGTCAATATTCTCTACTTCAGTGGTATACCATCATCCACCCATCATCTGAGCTGGAAATATTGACTCTACCCTGCTTCCTGCCTGCTGTATCCAACCAACTCTAATATTGTATTTTGTATCTACCCACCATTTCTTTAATCGCCCATCTTCACCAGCCCTCAACCACTTCCCCAGTTTTTATCTTCACTTGCAGGAAGTGTTTCCCTATCTCTTCAGTTCTTGTACCCCTGCCCCCAATCTTCCCTCCACAGTGTGCCCAGAAGGATCAACCTAAGACGCAAATCTGATCATGTCAGACCTTTACTTAAAACCCCTAAGTGCCTCCTCATCCCCTACAGGAGAAAGTCCTAACCCCTTAGGATGCCCCCAAGACCAGCACAGAGCTGGCCCCTGCCTTCCTCCCCATCAGCAGCACCTGCCCCTTATGCTCCAGCAACACTGCTCTGCGGGTCACTCCCCACCCCTCTGTTCATGCAGCCCCTCCTCGCTGGGATGATTCCCACACCCTTTCATCAGGCAAATTGCCGCTCATCCATTCCAGTGCTGTGCTGGTAGAGTTTAACAACTGGATCTCCAGGTTGAAAAAAGCCCTGATCTGGAGCATTTGCTGATTTCTGTGGTGTAAACACTCCCACAATGGCCAATTTCAAGCTACCATTGAAGTCACTGAATGGGAGTTGGGAGGTGATGTGCACGACTGGTAAGGCAGCTCCAGCACACCAGGGACCAAGGATCACCTCCTCCAGCAGTCTGGCCCCTGCCTCCCTCTGGGCTTTCATGACAGTGTGGGCATTCCCCTGTCCTGGCTTCCTGCCTTGTGTGGTAGTTAACTTTTCATGTGCCTCTCCCTTGCCTCGAGAGGGTGCACTCCGGAAGGCAGAGACCCTGGTTACACTGCACATTTCCGCCTTCTCTGCACCACACACTCAATCATCACTTCTGAATAAAGGAATATACCCATTCTCTGCACCCATCCCTGCTCTGGGTCATATTCTGTCATGACTCCCCTGAAGTCCAGGAGCATATGCACAGATGACAGGATGCTGATACGCCGTGACTTATACAGATGCCGAGTAAGGACCGAGAAACAAGACAGCAGTTGAGGACCGAGGGAGGGGTGGGGAGGGGAGGGAAGGCATGGGGGGAGGGTAGAGAGAGCAGCAGGGCAGGGGAGGGCCCAGGGAGGGGTTGGGGAGGGGCGGGATGGGGCGGGGCGGGGCAGGGCCGGGGTTGGGGGGAGGAGGGAGGGCGGAGGGCGGGCAGAGCAGGTTGTCTCAAGAGGTCTAATTCGGGGAGTTAAAAACTTAGAGGGAGAGTATGTCTTTCAGTCTGGCCCCGCAAAACCACTGCATAAGCACAGACTTGGGGTGATGGGGCTTGGCACAGCACAGGAAAAAAGACTTGGTGTTCTGAGTGGGTTACTGACCAGCAGGCTGTTGGACTGTTGAAGGGATTATGATGTTCAGAGAGACAGAAGGAAGGGAGGAAGGAAGGAAGGAAGGGAGGGAGGGAGGGAGGGAGGGAGGAAGGAAAACATGAGGGAAGGAGAGAGGCAGCAGGCGGCAAACCTCCTCCAGTGCCTTGTGCATAATTGGATCTTGGGGATGTTATCCCAGAAGAATACAGTGTCTAAACAGAGTACCACTCACTTTCCAAACTTTAAATGACTTCAGGGACTAAAATGGTCCTGAAGAACAAGCTGGGATTTAAATTACCTTCTAAGAGCAATGGCCAGTCCCTCGGAGACTGTGCCCTGAGCGCACAAAGCAGGTGGAGGGGAGAGGACCGCTGGGCCCTTCACCTGTCACATTCTGAACCCTCCTGGCACCTCAGACTGAGAGTCACTATTTCTGACGTGTGTCCTCTTCCCAACCCTTAGGAAATGGATCATTCTTGCTCATCATGTTTCTCATACAGGTAAGTCCAGGTTTTGATCACACCAAAATTTTCGTTGTCACAGCTACATTTCTGCCATCAGACTTGATTAGAGTGGAATGGGGGCTTGAGAAGGGGAGATAGGAAGCCCTGCCATTGCTACGACGTTCTTCTCACGGGTCAAGTAGATCCATCAAACCGCAAGAGTCTCCAAGATCTCTGGCCTCGCCCACTTTGTGCTGAGGGGAAAGGGCTTGCCCGGGGCCACGCAGCTCGTAGTCTTCCCCTGCAGCTTTCCCTCCTCGGTTAAAACTGGGGGCTCTTTCTCCTTCTGAAGTTACGAATCCCAAGTCCAGCAATAATAATGAGCCATGTTTCTGGTTGTGATGACGCGGAGGGATAATTTTCTTCACATGATCCAGGTTCTTGGGAGAGGCTGGAGGGCTGGCTGACACAGAATGACAACCCCGCCGGGGCTGCTCCAGCACACACACCACAGGCAGCCGTGTGTGCCAGGCACCTGAGCCATCCCTAAGCTGGGGGCGGTTCTCAGTACTGACCAGCCTTTGTAGCCAATTCCTGGATGGTACATTTGCTTCTGAGAGATGGATCAATTTTTTTAAGGCCCTGGGAGAAAAGGGGAGACTGATCCTTGTTTATCTTCATGCTGAAGCCAAGCTATTTGTAGATATTTGGAGGGGGGTCTGGGGAGGAGGGATTCAAGTTGCAAAGGAGCAGATTTCAGCTCAGTATCGGAGGGGAACTACATTAAAGTGCAGTGAGCCTGGCTAGGAGGCTCATCACAGCACCGCACATCCCTCAGGGAGTCAGGTCCAGGCGGGGGCACCGTGAGAAGGGCAGGAAGGGGCTTTCTATGGTGGAAAGGGAGCCAATTGCCAAATAGACCCTAAGGCCTGTTGTCAGTAGCCTTAGAACGATTATTAGGGATGATGATGGTGGTGATGTAATTACTTGTCTCCATGACTATTCTGCATCCTCACCATGTCCACCCCTCCTCCCCCATCCCCATTAGACTTTGAGTCAGGGGTTCTGCCCCTCATTGCTGTGTTCCTAGCACCTAGAATTATACCCATCCCAGAGCAGACGCTCAATAAATGTCTGCCCAGCTGACCTGAATTATGACGGCACTGACTCGGTAACAGCTCTAATGCTGGGCACCAGCAGAGGAGCGGCTCAGAGCTCCCCAGGCACAACCGAGGAAGGGCTGATTATTGAAAGATAGGTCTCTGGGACGAGAATTTCAGATACAGGGCAAATGAAACTGAATGCCCAACACCCTCACGGTTGCCAACAAGTTTTTTACTGGTCCAGAATAACTCCCGGTTCGGGGAACACTTAGAAGTCTGAGGAGAGATTTAAGCTTCCCAGCAGGAAGCGCTGGCAGAGCAGGACTGTGGGCAGAGTCTCAGAGAAGCCAGCGCCTCTGGTGCAGGCAGGTGGAGGGTGAAGAGGAGATATTCAGCCAGAACTCTCCTTCCACGTGGCCACAGTACACAAGCGGCGCACGAGCTGCCCCAAGGTACCAAAGGATCACAGGCTGCTAAGACCTTGGCACTGCAGTCGGCCAATTCTCTCAGGAGGTGACGCCAGGGCACAGGAGCCCTTGGCTCCCACCTGCCCCGAGGACAGGGATGCTCGAGTTCCTGTTGGTTTTCATTTATGTTGTCTTGACTCCTGCGTGCCATATGCTTTTTTAATGTGTTCCAGATGTCGTATTTGCGAAATTATTTGTAGAAATGATTTACAGACTGGGGTGAGGTCACCTTCCTTCAGAGTGGATTTGTGTTTGCTTCTGTTAGATATTGGGGAGCACGGGAAATCTGAGACTGCCACAATCGACTCTTGGGGCTTGAGAAGGCTTGAAGGTGAGCTCCAGCGCCTGGAAATGCATGTTTCCTCCCGATTCACTCTTATTCCTGGGGCGCTGCCTTTGGGGTCCCCTCCCAAAGGGAGGAGGTTTGGTTAGGGGCACCTTTGCAGTGGCCTTGCTCCCCACCTCCAGGCTGTCTGTAGTGCTTCTTGGACTCTCAGTGCCACCTCCAGAAGCTGCAAATGCCCCAGTGGAAACCTACCTTCAAATGCTGCTCTTCTTCTCCGAGTCCCTCTTATTCCCAGAATCGTGACCCTATGATTCCTCGTTGTCTTATTACCTTGCAAATGCATTACACAAATGTTTTATATAGTTTGTCCAGTTTTTCTAATTGTCATCTGCAGGAGAGTTAGTCCAAATTAACTCGTTCTTTCTTCCTGGAAGCAGAAGTTGAATATTGATTTCCACTACATTTCCCCTAGAATCCTGCAGAGATGACCGAATTGTCAGAGCTGTTCTTCAGTTGCTCAGCAGGGTGGGGGTTTTGCCCGGCTGCCCAGGCACTTTTGGAGTCAGAGAGTGTGGAGGTTGACCTCAGATAGCTCCTGCAGGTGACAGAGCAGATGCACCATGGACAGATCCAATCGGACGTCCCTGGTGGTGGGGTTCATTCTCCTGGGCCTCTCAGCCCATCCAAGGCTTTAGAAAATGTTCTTTGTGCTCATCCTGCTGATGTACCTGGTGCTTCTGCTGGGCTACGGGGTCCTCATCCTGGTGACCACCCCTGACTCCCGCCTGCACACGCCCACGTAGTTCTTCCTGGGGAACCTCTCCTTCCTGGACATCTGCTACACCACCTCTTGCATCCATCTGGTGCTGGATGGCTTCCTGACCCCAAGGAAACCATCTCTTTCTCAGGCTGTGCCATTCAGATGTTTTTCTCCTTTGCCATGGGAGCCACAGAGTGTGTGCTCCTGAGCATGATGGCATTTGATCACTACATTGCCATCTGCAACTCCCTTAGGCACCCCATGGTCATGAGCAAGACTGTGTACGTGCCCATGGCTGCCAGCTCATGGGAAGCTGGTCTCACCAACTCTGTAGTTCAGACATCCCAGGCCATGAGGCTGCCCTTCTGTGGGAACAACGTCATCAGCCGCTTCACCTGTGAGATCCTGGCTGTCCTGAAGTTGGCCTGTGCTGACATCTTCATCAATATGATCAGTATGGGGGTGGCCACTGTGGTCTTCCTTGGGGTCCCAGTCCTGTTCAGTTTTGTCTCTTATGTGTTCATCATTGCTACCATCCTGCGGATCCCCTCAGCTGAGAGGAGGAAAAAGGCCTTCTCCACCTGCTCTGCCCACCTCACAGTCATGGTCGTCTTCTGTGGGACCATCCTCTTCATGTACGGGAAGCTCAAGTCCAAGGACCCACTGGGGACAGGCAAGCTCATTTCCCTCTTCTACGGGGTGGTGACCACCATGCTTAACCCCATCATCTACAGCCTGAGGAACAAGGACGTGAAGGCTGCTGTGAAGAAGCTGGTACATCAGAAACACCTAACTGAGTGACTATCACAGATTCCCAGACTGCCAGAGTGTAAGACCTCTGAACTCCTCACTGAACTTGTGGGGAAATGGTAACCCAGGGGAGTCCTCGGGCTGTCAGGGGGAAGAGCTTTTTCGTTTCTGGCACTGTTGTTTAGTTTCTTGGCTTCACACAGAACCACACTGTATCGTATCATAGCTATATTTTGCTGCCCAAACCTTGAATCCTCTGATACCGGAATTTGATGGCTACCCATAAGGACTTATAGATGTGGTCAAAAGAGACAAACAAACAGAAATGTTAGTGGTCCTGGGACCTTAGAGTATCCTGTTTTTCCCTGTGTGGAACTGCTGCTTGCTCTGTTCTGCTTTGGTCTCATCCCAGAGACCTCTGCTCTACCAGATTAGGGATAAAGTGGAAAACGTCATCTGTTTCAACACACAATAGTGATCCTTAGCACTGTGGCAGGACTTCCGCTCAAATCTTAGCACTAGAAACAGTGGGACTTATCTTGAGCACCTGCTCTGTTTTGATCTAATGGACACTAAGAATCTCATCATTTATCATGTTCTCCTCTTTATTGTCACCGCCCAGAAGCGCAGAGGCAGACGTGCCAGCCCACTGCAGCAGTCGTGGAGTGCTGCACGGCTGGGCGCCTGCAGCTCCCAAGTTTTTGTCCGTGAAATCGACCTGGCACATGGATAGTAGTTACACAGCACATACTCTAGGAACGTGCCGCATGGTGATGAACCCCCCAAAAAGATTGTCAGGGAGCAAATGCAAACATTATTCTCAAGCCCAGAACTAACAAGAGGCACAGTACCAGGGACTCCCTCCCATCTGTGGCTCAGGTAGGATCTGCCACGGGGTCCGTGACTTTCTCCTATGCTCAGGGGACGTGTTGAAACAGGAGTGAGACTTACTGTGTTACGGCAATGCTTTGTCATCTGCTTTGTGTTTGTAAAAGTCAGTTGTTACCAGACTTTGGTCCTTGAACAGGATTAGTCTGTGCAGTGTTTTCTCTTTTTCTCTCCTCCTCTTCCCTCCTCATTCCCGTGTTAAATCAGCTTCTCCCCAACTGGTTGATAGTTGCCTCCAAAGTCATATTCATTTTCCATTGCTGCCTAACAAATCCCCACAGTTCAGCAGCTTAGAGCAATGCCCATTTATTAGCCCACAATCCTCCAGGTCAGAAACCCAGCACGGTGTGCCTTGGCTCTTTCCTCAGGGTGTCCATCGGCCAAAATCAAGGTGTCAGTTGCAGTGAGTGCTCGCCTGGAGGCTCCGAGGAAAAACCCACTTTCAAGCTCATGTTGCCACTCATGTTGGCAAAGTTCAGCTCCTTACAGCTATGAGACTGAGGTCCCCATTTCCTGGCTATGTGGCCCCCTCCATCTTCAAGTCAGCAATGGTGCATCAAATCCTTTTAGTGCTCTGAATCTCTGACGTTCCCTTCTGGCACTAGCTAGAGAAAAAGTCTCTGCTTTTAAAGTATCCGTGATTAGGACAGGCCTGCCTGCATAACCCCCCTTTGTTAAGGCCATGTTATATAACATGACCCAATCGTGGGAGTAAAATCCTCCATTTTTACAGTCCTGGGGATTGTGCAAGGCATGGACACCAGGGGGAGAGAAATCTTGGGGGCAACTTAGAATCCTTCCTTCCACAGCTGTAACCCCTGCACTTCTGGGCTATCTTCATGAGTGGGCCTCCACGGCATTAAAGAAGGCCTGGGGCAGAGAAGCAGAAAGATAAATGGCACCCTTGGAGGTGGAACGCTGTTACCTCAAGGTGAGTCTAACTTGCATAAACTGTCCACATAGCTGTGGCTGAAATCAGAGGTGGACTGAGAGATTATGAAGTGAGATACTATAGCATTTGCTAATTATGGGTAGATCCATATTGCCAAGCTCATGTCACATCCTAAAGATGTCATAGAGCTTGCCCTATCCACATTCCCTTCTAAAGAAACTGTCCCACCTTCAGCCCAGTGACACTTTCAGTAATCTTACAGGCCATAGTTCATGGGACCTGATCAACTGACCCATGAGGAGTTAATCCATAGATTTGAAGGTAATGTGCCCACGACTCAAGCAAAAGGATGAACTAGGCTAATTAGATTTATCTTTGGGGAATTTGGAATTGGGAAATTGGAAGACTAAATCAGTTTAGTGAGGCCCAAATCAGAAAGGAGCCATCAAAGAATCCGTGAGGTAGGGTTGAAGTTATGGTTGTGGAGTGGGAAGCAAAGCTGAGTTAGCAGATGAAGCCCATTAGAAGAGAGAAAAGAAAGAAACAGATGTAGAAAGTGTCTGTTTCATGAATTGAGGAGATTCAGGAGGTGAACCCACAAGCTCTTCTTCTGAGTTCCCTGGAGCTTCCTGCTATCAAGAGCACCCTCCACCTCTACAGTCCTTTAACCTTGCTCTGCTAAGAATCCTGCTCTTTGATTTATATGATTCCACCAATTGCTCCAAATGCATCTTTATTTAGAACCACCACAAAAATAAAACTTTCCTTGAGCTAGCTTAAGTGAGTCTTGGTTTCTTATAACCAAAACGACAAAACTAAGCTAGGTCAGGGTGAGGGTTTGTTGAGGGGCAGTTGCTCATGACCAGTCTTGGCTCTAGGTTCGGAAACTAGCAGGCTTCTTGGTGGACCCTAACGGGGAGACAAGAGCAGATCCTATTTCATCCCCGTTAAGCTGATTCAGTATTCCCTTGAGGGTCAATTGAAGGGACCTTGAGTATCATAAGGAGGGGACCTTAAGTATTACAAGTAGGAGGAAAGGAGAACTGGGGTCCCTTGGCCATCCCAAACTAAATTACTACAAAGCTGCTTCTATCCCTCTCCAAATATGGCAGAGTAGCTGTTGAAAGAAGGTAGACCTGAGATAGGTTTGGCCTCCGTCAGACCAGAGAGGCCACCATAGACTAGGCTGACTCATTTGCCCTTCTTTGTTCCAGTAGAGGAAGTGCTATTCCAGACTGCACAGCCAAGACATCTGCCTTTCAGTTCTGCCTCTAGCATTATATACTAGTGCTATGACCTTAGTCAAGCTCCTTCCCCTATCAGGGCCTCAGTTGCTTCATCTATAAATTGGGAGTAAATGTCCTTGTCCTTCTAGCAAGAAATATGTTTGGGTGCTTCTTGAGAAGGGGTTACACAGTGCAAATGAAAAGAATTTAAGATCCATTACCCTTCAAAGTGTCCTTCCCTAATCCTCTGATGTGATGTGGCGCAAATACACGTCAGAGTAATCATATTGTCTCTTAAGAATCTGAAGCAAGAAGCTTGGGAAGAATTGACCCAGTAGAAGTACGAGCTGAAACTGAGAGATTATGGTACATAGATAGACCATATCCATGTGCTCACTAGAGTTGTGAGGCAGCAGAAACTGTGAGGCAGCAGAAACTATAACTTAAAGAAAACATATGAAATGAGAAAAAGGCAAAGAAGTCAGTTGACAGAAAGAAGCAGATATGGGCAGCAATTCTGACTCAAATTAAAGGTGGAGCACTAAAGCAAACATCTCATTGACATTGGTGAAAATTAACGCTTTTCACACTGCACCCATGCCTATAATTCCCAGAATACACTCCCCTTTCCTCTCCATATAGAGAGCACAGGTTCAATTTGAAATCATGCCCAACAAGTAGAGAGACCTTGTTTTTACAAGACATGGGGTATTTCTGTGACTGACAATAGGTAACATAAACTCTAGTTTCAGGCATATTCAGAAGGAAATAACGTCCAGTGCTGTTTGTGCAAAAACTAATAGGCACCTTTTACACAACCATTCTAAGTCGGAAAGGCCTGCTCACGTCTGAAGGCAGAAGGAAATAAAGGTAGCTGATGATGACGTAAATGGAGGAACAAGTGACATGGGTCAGGATTGGAACCGGGGGATGTGTAAAGAGAAAATTGGAGGGTCTATGGCTCTCCATATCTCCATGATATTTACTTCTGGAGAATTAATGGTTTGGGTGGCCCAATCATAAGTTCTAAACAAATTTATCGCACTTATACAGAACTCCTATTAATGCAAAGTGCTGAAAGAAAGCTGGGAAGAATCCACCGCAGCTCCTGCCTTCCTAGGGCTGGGAAGAGGACAGACACATAAGCACACCCACTGGCACATGGTGGCCTGTGAGATGTACTTGTAACAGGGAAGACTGAGAAAAGAATACAGTGAAAAGAAGTTCACTCCTCTTAGACATATATAAGTACAATCAAAGAAAAATACAACTCGACACTGATCCCTAGGAAGATTCATGGAAGAGTATGTGAGCTGTTGAAGGATGAGAAAGACCATAACAAGTGCTTCATAAATGTCCACCTCACTCTGGGTGATCAATATCTGGTTCTTCATCAGCTTGGAGCAGTCAGAAGGACTTAAATTGAATCGCTGGCTAAGAGCAGGCAGTTGGTCAGTCAGTGCCTTGTTCTATGTCCACTTGTGTAAGCCTGGAATGGTGAAAACCCCAAGCTGATCCTTCAGGTCAGAGGATGAGCCGCCCCTGTACACAGTCTGTGTCTGTATGGTGCCTATTTCAGGACAGTTGTTCTCTCTTCTTTTGGTCCCCTATCAAGGGAGGACCAAGCAAATGGGGTATGGGGAAGCAACTCTAGACTTAGGTTTCTTATAGTTTCTTCATTGACTTCTGCTTTATGATGTTTATGACAGTTTGGGAGCTTTTAGGAAAGGAAGCAATGCGTACTACGAGCCAGAAAAAGTCACCAAGATCAAGTCATGTCATCCTCATTGCCTTATGGCACAGCATGTCAATGCTAAAAATGCTGAAAACATCATACATCTGCCTTCAGGAGGCATCCAACAGTCTTCCATGGTTGTCCTTGTGGACCAGATGAAGAACCAGGTCTACATGGTCATACAGTCAGAGTTGTACTCAGAGGACACAGAGCAAATGACCACATGCAACAGGGCTCCAACCACTCTCCCTGCGTGACCTCATCCACACTAAGGGTTTCAATCTCTGGGCAGAAGCTGGCTAGCCCCAAATCTTTACCACCAGCTCCAACCTTCTTCCAGGCTTTAGAGGTTCCATGAGCATCTCAAGCTCACCAAGCCCTATACCGAACTCACCTTCTCCCCTGAAACCACTTCTTCAGACAACTTTCTCTCCTTGGTGATAGCACTGCCATTATCCACTGATCGCCTGAGCTAGAAATTTTGATTCCTCTAGTCTCTCTGGCACCTCATTCAATCAATCTCTAATCTTGTGTTTTTTTATCTACAGGAAGATTCAAGAAATAGTAGGGGCTGGCCTTGTGGCCAAGTGGTTAAGTTGGTGCACTCCACTTCGGCGGCCCAGGCTTTCACCGGTTCGAATCCTGGGCATGGACATGGCACCGCTCATCAGGCCATGTTGAGGCGGCATCCCATGTGCCACAACTGGAGGGACCCACAACTGAAAAAATACACAGCTATGTACCGGGAAGCTTTGGGGAGAAAAAGGAAAAACATAATCTAAAAAAAAAAAAGAAAGGAAGTTTTAGTCTAGCTCTGATTAGTCAAAGTTACAACAAGACCATTATCATAGCCTGTCAGTGTTAACTGTCAGAATAAGGTGTCTCTGATGAGAGGCCATTGTCTTCACCCCTTTTCTTCATCCAGCCAACTCCAAAGTCCTTCTCTATTTGCACAAACGTTGTTACAGAAAGGCCCACAATCATCCTCCATCCTTCGTTCTGGCCTTGTTAGCGGTCTTGTTTGTTACTCCCAATCCCAGGTGCCCCTTTTCTTTGGCGCTGCCGTGCCGTTGGTGAGTGTGATTCCCTGTCCCTGTGGTCCTCACTTAAGGCAGAATCCACACAGTCCACATCACAGTCATAGGCTCTTCCATCTTTTCCTTTGGTCTTTCACACTCAGAAAGTTCTCCTCTTATACTTGTCTGAATTTGTCACTTACACCATGAAATTTTAGAAACATGCACTTGAAAGAGCATCCAAGTTCCTTATCCTTTTCCTTAGTTAACTAAAACACCCAGTTTCTAGTATCATTGGGGTTCAGTTGTTGCCCAAGCCAACGAATGTCCCCCCACATCTCTCAGTGCTGCTTTTGCTGCATCCCATCAGTTTTGGTACATTGTGTTTTGTTTTTGTTTGTCTCAAGTATTTCCTAATTTTCTTTTTGATTTCTTCTTTGACCCAATGGTTGTTCATGAGTGTGTTGTTTAATTTCCACACATTTGTGAATTTTCCAGCTTTCTTTCTGCTGTTGATTTCTAGTCCATTCCTGGTGGTCAGAAAAGATACCTGGCATGGTTCCATTCATACTTAAATTTGATGAGATTTGTTTCATGACCTAACACGTGATCAACCCTGGAGAAAGCTCTACTTGCGCTTGAAAAGAATGTATATTCTGCTGCTTTTGGGTGGAATGTTCTGTACTGGATACAAGTTATGGGGGCCAAGAAGTCCCTGTCTCCCGTCTGCATGCTAGAGAACCAGGAAAGCTGGTGGTAAAATTCAGTCCGAGTCCAAAGGTCCAAGAACCAGGAGCTCCAATGTCTGAGGGCAGGAGAAGATGGATATCCCAGCTCAAGCAGAGCAGTAATTAACTTTTAACTTACCATTCCCAGTACAGAGGGCGAGTGCCCTGAAGAGAGTGACAGTGTGTTACTCCTCTCTACGTATGTCTGCCTCCCTCTCTGCCCTGAATAAAGCAGTGTTCACAAAAGCTGGTCTCTCACGGAGTGCCTCAGGGCTCTGTATCCACTCCCGTCCTGTGCTACACTCAAGCCAGTGACACAGAGGAGGAGTTGGGCCCGCACAGAGGACAGGAAGCTGAAAGGACAGTAACTTGCTGGAGGCAGAGTTGGGATCCAGAAAGAAGACAGTGCATTGCTTCAGGGAACCTAATCACTGTGGGGATTATACATCCTAAAACCAAACTCTCCCCAAAAACCACTACAAAGTACAAGCTGGGATGCAGCCGTCAGCAGCTGGTAGAAAAGGGCTTGGGGGCTGAGTGAGCTGAGGATGGCTGACCAGCAGTAGGCTTATCAGTTCTGGGCAATGTGTCCGTAGAAATATGTTGACCAAAGAGAGGGAAGGAGGAAACGAAAAGGAGGGAGGCAGCAGGCAGCAAACCTCCTCCCGTGCCTTCAGCATAATTGGATCTTGGGGATGTTATCCCAGAAGAATACAAAGCATCTAAACAGCATACAACTCACTTTCCAAACTTTAAATGACTTCAGGGACTAAAATGGTCCCAAAAAGAAACTGAGACTTAAATTACTTTCTTTAGGCAACTGCTGGTTCTTTGGAGATTGTTCCTGGAGCACCAAGGCAAGTGGGGTGGGGAGGCCTGGACCTTTAGCCCCCCTCCCTGCCCCGGGGGGTCCAGATCCAGCGTCACTATTTCCCACCCTTTAGGACAGTGATCACTCTTTTGCATCATGTTTCTGATGAAAGTAGGTGAAGGTTTTGATAAAAGGACTGAGATTCTCATGGGCACAAACTCATTTCTAAGAACAGATTTGATTGTTCAGGGGAATAGGGCTCCAAAGGGGGAGAAAGAGGGGACTTCAGTGGCATAGTAAGTGCCAAATTCACCATAGCTCCCCTTGGTGGGTCATAATATCCTGACATCTCAAGACTATTCAGGAATGGTGGACAATTCCTCTCACTAGATGATGTTTTTTTGGTGCTATAGGAGTAACAAGGTTGGTTCTCCATCATTTTAATGCCGAAACCAAGATATTTCTGAATATTTGGAGGACTTGGGGAAGAGGGGCTAACTTCACTTAGGGGCTACAGAAGGCAGATCCTGTTGGAAGGTTCAAGAAGGCAGAATTCCCTAACAACAGCAACGACCTTCAAATGTCACAAACCTCCTCAGCAAGTAGAGAGCCTGCTTCGCTCAAGTCTTCCAGCTGAGGCCGGAGGACTATGGTCCAGGATGGAGTGGGCCCATGTGCCTTGCAGTGGGGTTGGGCTGGTTAGGCCCTAAGGCCCCTTCCAAGCCTGGGGCTACAGTTGTCTGTCAGCATAATGGTAGCCAGAACTGAAGACCAGCCAGTGTTGCATGTTTTAGGAAGCCCTGCGTAAGCAGGTGACATCCACCCCGTGACTATTCCCATGACTGCTTTTGCACAGCCGCTGAGAGAACAACATTTTGGAAAACATTTCCAAACATGAAGCCCTTCCAAATCAAACTACCTGGCTCAAGTGACCCCAGAGGAGGCGTGCCTCGGCTTTATTCTCACAAGAGGAGGAAGGTTGGAACCATGACTGCATTTACAGAGTAAACCAGTGGCTTCCTTCCTGGGGTCGAAGAGGCACTGCTCAAGGGGATTCATGACATCTAACCCCTGGGTCAGAGAGGGACTCTGAGCTCGGAGGCATGGGGCCCCAGACAGCATCCCTGCAGATCCCATCTGTGCATGGAAGAGGCCGGGGGTAGATGGACATTCAGTCACTTTCAGACCTTTGCATCTAGGGGCCGAGAAGATAATGCAGTCGGTAACATGGCTGAGCTTCCCACAACTTAAAGCTCACCAGTGGGTTAAGGATATCTGCCTAAGCTCCTTGAACATGCGTGTTTTACTGCACTTACTCTCTTCGTCTGAGAGTAGGAATAAGAGTTCTTTCCTCCTGAGGATGTTGTGAGAATGATAGTAGATAAGATTAATATTATTATTAGGGTGCTGATATATGATTTGTACTCAGTCAATAATAGCTACTACTGCCGCTTCTACAAGTGCTGTTGTAGCTGTCGTAGTTCTTGCAGTGATTTATTACCACGTCTGTTTTCCCCTAAGTCTTGAGCTCTCTGAAGTAGAAACTCGGATTTTCATCTGAGTCCTCAGCACCTAGAATCATGCCTGGCACAGAAGAGGTGCTCAGTAAGCATCTGTTGACTTGAGCTGATGGCACGGGCATCGCGTGCTGGCACAAGGCAGGAGAGTCCCAGAACTCCTCGCAGGAAGTGCTCCCAGAGCAACCCGGGAAGGGGCCAGACCACAAAGCAGAGCTTGGAGGAGACGGATTCCTAGACAGTTTGTAAAGGTTTTAGGCACAGAGTAAAATAAAACCAACTGCCAAAACCCTCTGTGCTGTCAGCAGGTTTATGCAGGTCCAGGAAAAAATCACGTGGAAGCACCTAGAAACACAGAGATTTAAGGTCCCCAGAAAAAAGCCAGGGAAATCTCAGGAGCAACCTCAGCAGCAAGTCAGTGCCATTTGCGAGGACTGATGGAGAATGGGGAGTAAGAAGATCCAGGCAGAACTACCATTCAACTACCATTCAACTTGGCCAAAACACGCAGGAGGCCCTTACTGTCTAGTCATGGAGGCTTGCTAGTGAAGTGAAATGTACTTAAAGGTAAGATTTTCAGATCTTGGCACTAGGGTTACACGGGATCTGGGCCTGACTCAGGGCAAGTGCCACCAGAGCAGAGGGGTTCTTAGCCCCACCTGCCCCAAGGGGAGGGAAGAGACTAAACATGATCAGAATCCCTGGAGTGTCAGAAACAAGTTCCCAGCAGAAAGCTGTGGCCGAGGTAAATCTCCAGCCCCAGAGCACCAGCTACTGCAGGTTCCTCTACGCAATGGAGCCAACTGGGTCCCTCTGCTAAGTGTTCACCCCAAGACTGACTTTCCCCAGTGCAGCAAAAAGAAATGTGCCCAGCACAGACCCTGTCAGCAGAGCATCACCCGGGGCATAGAGGGGCTGTGACAGAGGTGCCCATCCTCCAAAGACCTCGAGGACATTGGAGGAAAGAGCAGAGAGCCTCCTACTCCCTATCAACTCACAGAAATACATGAGGGGGCAAAAGGAAGAGAAATGAGAGGATGGAAAGAGAGACAGAAGAGACCTGGAGAAGTTCCCAGGGAAGAGGGAGGCTCAGGAGTGGAGGAATAAGATGGGGATTTATTTCAGAAGTGATCACCCCAGCACGTCAAGCTTTCCTGGGATGTGCAGAGGAGAGGCGGACTACTTAGGGCCTGAGAAAACACAAGGAAGGTGAGGATGGCTGGTCCTCAAAACCTGTCAGTGGGCATTGCTATTCTGGGAATGGTTTTGATCAAGCAAATGTCCAGGGAGAGATCACGAAATTCTTTAAAGACAATGCTTTTCATTTGTTTCTCTGTTGGTTTATTCATTTGTTTGTTTTAAAAAGTTGGTAACAGCAGAATGGAATACCTGAGAATATAAAGTTAGCATAGTGTTCCCAATCTTGGCTGGATATTGAAAACATTTGGGGAGCTTTAAAAAGTCCTGAAGCCTGGAGTCCATCACAAACATTTGGATTTACTCAGCCTAGGGTGTGACCAAAGAGAAAAGGAGAATTAAGGGAAGCTTTATCTTTAGATCTGTGATGAGCCATTATGGGGCAGAAAAGCATGACACGCTCTATGTGCCCCCAGAGAGCAGAACTAGAACTAATGGGTGAAGACATAAAGAGATTTGGCCCAAGAGACAGAATTTCCAGCTGGTAAAAAGATGTATAAAGGTAGAATAGGCTTCCTAAGGAGGTAATGAGACCTTCATTGGTGGAACGCATCAAGCAAACACTGGATGGTCACAGCTTGGGTGTACAAAGAAAAATCCAGGTGGACTAGATGTTTGGAGGTCCCGTTTCCAAGATCGAGGTCTTCAAAGTCAGAGATAAGACATCAGTCAGACTTCAGTGGCAGCGGGATGAGAAGCCACCAGGAGACTGAGACAGAGATGCCCATGGGGCTTTCTGGAGGCTGAGATGGTGGCTGGTAACCCAGCCTGGCTTCCCAGAGCATCAGGCCAAACTGACCAGGACAGCACCACAGCTGGGGGATGATAAGTGCCTTAGAATGCAATCACCCTCCACAACACATCTGCTCAAGTAGAGCCCATAGCCTCCTACTAGAACCTGATTGGATGTCACCTTCCCCAAGTGGCCTTCCCTGTCCACCTTGCCCTTCCAAAGTGACCCATCAGTGCCCCTTGTCTGGAACTGTGACCTACACTGGAGCCAATGCACTCTTCCCTGAAAGGCTGTGGATTTTCAGAGCCAAGTGTGAGTGAGTCATGATGGCTGATGAATGCAGAGAGGAAGACAGGATGGGATGAAGGCATGGATGAGAGGACGGCCCTGGGCCTGGGTGGGCTATTGCAGGAGGGTGAGCGGAAGGTTAGAGGATGGTTCTATGAGGGCAACATGAAGACAGGAAAGTCTGCTAAGAGCGGGAGATTCAGGCCTGATCATTGCACCAAGAGAGGAGAACATGAAGAGAATCTAGTCTCACTCTTGTGACCAGGGTTGAGCAAGGTGAGTTCACCATCCAGGAGACATATCAGTAGAAATAAGTGTGTCTGATCAAGTAAATTAAATCACCACAGGGACATTTCAAATGTCTCACATACACAAGGTGGCTTAAGGTCACAAAGTAGATTCTTTTCTAGTCCCCTGCATTTTACTTAGAACCACAGAGAGACCATCCATTGCTAAGCTGTTTTCCTCTCAGCAGAAAGTGCATTTCTCACTGGCAAGCCAGCACTTCAGAGTCAGAGAGTGTTGAGATTGACCTTCTGAGTTCCTGCTGGTGACAGAGCAGATGCACCATAGACAGGTTCAATTGGTCCTCCTGGCGGTGGGGTTCATTCTCCCGGGCCTCTCAGCCCATCCAAAACTAGAGAAAACGTTCTTTGTGCTCATCCTGTCAATGTACCTGATGATCCTGCTGGGCAATGGGGTCCTCATCCTGGTGACCATCCTTGGCTCCCACCCGCACACACCCATGTACTTCTTCCTGGGGAACCTCTCCTTCCTGGACATCTGCTACACAACCTCCTCAGTCCCCCTTACTCTCAACAGCTTCCTGACCCCCGGGAAAACCATCTCCTTCTCAGCCTGTTTTAGACAGATGTTTCTCTCCCTTGCCATGGGAACCACAGAGTGTGTGCTCCTGAGTATGAAGGCATTTAATTGCTACGTGGCCATCTGCAGTGCTCTTAGGCACCCTGTGGTCATGGGTAAAGCTACTGGCTCCTGGATGGCTTGTATCATTGACATTGTGCTGCAGACATCCCAAGAAATGCAGCTGCCCTTCTGTGGAGACAACATCATCAACCACTTCACCTGTGAGATCCTGGCTGTCCTGAAGTTGGCCTGTGCTGACATCTCCACCAATATGATCAGTATAGGGGTGGCCAATGTGATCTTCCTGGGGGGTTCCCAGTTCTAGTCATCTTTGTCTCCTACATGTTCCTCACTACCATCCTGAGGATTCCCTCAGCTAAGGGGAGGCAAAAGACCTTCTCCACCTACTTTGCCCACCTCACAGTTGTGGTCATCTTCTATGGGACCATCCTCTTCATGTACAGGAAGCCCAAGTCCCAGGACCCACTGGGCACAGAAAAATGGGACCTTTCAGGCAAGCTCATTTCCCTCTTCTGTGGAGTGCTGACCTCCATGCTCATCTACAGCCTCAGGAAGAAAGATGTGAAGGATGCTGTGAAGAACCCGTGGTACATCAGAAACACCTAACTGAGTGACTGTCACAGAATCCCAAGTCGTCAGAACCCCTTACTTCTAAACTCCTCATTGTTCTCATGGGAAAATGGTAACCTGGATTAGAGAAGGGACTCTCCCAAGGTGCATGTTGTGGGCCATGAGACTAGGACTAAAAACTAACCCGGTTTTCCCACACCACCACCCCATTGTTCCATGGGCAATGGAATCTTCTATCTAAGAACCTAGAAGGAAAGAGCCTTCACATTTCTAGAGATGCTGGCTAACTGCTAGCTTTGTGCACAACCACAGTGACATCATATCATAGCTATTTTATGCTAGCAAAATCTTAGATCCTCACCAGAAGCTGGTGCATACCTGTGAAGAGTCATTGATGTGTGCAAAATTAAGAGACAAACACAGAACCTGGTTTCAGTAGAGCTGGGTTCTTGGAGTGTAGTGTTCGGCCCTATGTAGAACTGCTGATTACTGGACGTGCTTTGGTGTTATCCCAGAGGCCCGTGTTCAGTAAGAATGAGGTGAAAAATATCAGCTACGTCATCACAGTGTGTTGCCCAATGGCACCATGGCAAGAATTCTCCTCAAGTTGTAGCACCGGGAAGAGAGGGCTCCTACCTTGAACAGCGGGACTTACCTGCGAGGAAACAGAGATGTTTGCACTCTCCTGCCTGTAGCCCAGCTCCAATCACGTTCGCGGCAGTACTGCACCGCTGGGAGGCAGCAGCTCTCAATCCCTTCTTCCCACGGGACCTATGTGACTCATGGCATTAACACCCTCCAAACCCTCCCATGGGGGTGCCCAAACTACAAGGACATCCAAAAAACGTTTTGGGCAAGGCAAAGAGTTATAATAATCCTCAATTCCACAGCAACCATTGGCCATTAGTAAGAGTTGGGCCCCACTGGTTATGCACAGACGTGATGGGCTGTGAGTCTGGAGTTTGGATTCTTGGGTGGTCAGGAGCAGCCACAACAGCGTGGAGGTTGGAGGTTGTATCAGGCAGGAGACCTTCAATTGCACAAAAGAGAAAATTCTATTCAACCTGGTTCAAGAATAACGTGGACTTATTCGCAAGTATGGCCAGCCTCAGGCACGGTAAATCAGGCCCCAGCTCCTTTGCTCTGAGATTCTCTTCACTCTTCACTCTTCTGTGTGTCAGCTTTGTTCTCAGGCTGACTCTTCTCATGGTCACAAGATGGCTGCTGCCAGCCCTGGGCCTGCAGGTTCCCCGTTCACTTGTGGGATAGAAACCTCTGGTTCCCACAGCAGAGAACAAGTGCCCTGAGGTTTGCTCTGACTGGGCGGATGCAAACCACAAACCACTCCCAGTGGCAGGTGGGATAAGATTGTGAAGATGGACTTAGACCAGCAGGGCGCTCCTCTGACACAGAAGATGGGGTCAGTCTCACCCACATGTGTGGCTGCTGCACAAAGGAAACTCTGGAGTCATTCAGAAAGGAGTAGAGAGGCAACAGATCCTGGGAGGGCAACCAACAAATGTCCACCATTTTCTGGGCCCTTGGTGAGGCTTCCTGACTCTGGGAAATCCCTCGGAGGGTAGAAGGCCTCTTACTGATTGAGACAGAATATTCCCATCAACCTCACCAGATGGGGGCTCGATGTCCAAATTTGATTGGAGAAAATCAGTACAAGAATGTTTCTTGTGCATCTGAGCTTCTGTCCTAACTTTGAATCTGCTCTGGGTGTGTTGTGTCACGTCAGCTCTGCGGCTGAGAAGGCCTCTCCATGGTCTGCATTTTGAGGTGAATCTTACCCCTCCCTAGCTTTGTAAATTTATAATTTTTCTACTTTTAATTTCCCTTTGCTCCATTTCCTCACCCATTTATTTTTAATTTTTTGGCCTTGGATGTATATTTGGATTACTTCAAACCCTTTGTGTGATGGTTCCAGGCATAAACTGAAAGACCAAACAAGCAAACAAAGCAACAAGTAAGCAAACAAACAAAAACCAAATGAACTGATGACAGAACTAATGACTAGACAGTGGGCGGGACCGCGGGCCGGCTGCTGGAGGCCCCTGCCATCTCCTTTCTCCTGCCAGCTCCTTTCTCTGGGCCTGCTGTCCATCTCCTACTTAGGTTAGTCTGTAAGTTAATTCATCCATTTCTTCTACATTATCCTATTTGTTGGTGTGCAGCTTTTCATTGTATTCTCTTATAATCCCTTGTATTTCTGAGGTGTCCATTATCCTTTCTCTGCTTTTGTTTCTGATTTTATTTATTTGAGAACTCTCTCTTTTTTTCTTGGTGAGTCTGGCTAAAGGTTTGTCAATTTTGCTTATCTTTTCAAAGAACCAGCTCTTTATTTCCTTGATTTTTTTCTTTTTAGTCTCTATTTCACTTGTTTCTGCTCTGATTTTTATTATTTCCTTCCTTATACTGATTTTGGGCTTTATTCTTTCTTCTTTTTCTAGTTCCTGTAGGTATATTTTTAGATTGTTTATTTGGGATTTTTCTTGTTTCTTGAGGCGGCCTGTATTGCTATGAACTTCCTTCTTAGTACCACTTTTGCTGTATCCCACAAATTTTGGCATGTCGTATTTTCTTTTTCGTTTGTCTTCAGGTATTTTTTAATTCCTTTTTGTATTTCTGCCTTGACCCAATAGTTGTTCAGTAGCATTTTGTTTAACCTCTACATATTTGTGACTTTTCTAGTTTTCTTCTTGTAGTTAATACTGTTTCATACCGTTTCATACTATTTCATACTGTTGTGGTCAGAAAAGGTGGTTGGTATTATTTCAATCTTCTTAAGTTTATTGAGACTTGTTTTGTGGCCTAATATGTGATCTATCCTGGAGAATGTTTCATGTGCATTCAAAAAGAATGTGTATTCTGTGGGTTTTGGATGGAATGTTCTGTATATATCTACTAAGTCCATCTGGTTTAACGTGTCATTTAAGGCCAATGTTTCCTTGTTGATCTTCTGTTTGGATGATCTATCCATTGGTGTAAGTGGAGTGCTAAAGGTTCCTATTATTATTGTGTTACTATTTCTCCTTTATGTCTGTTAATAACTGCTTTATGTATTTAGGTGCTCCTATGTTGGGTGCATAGATATTTACAAGTGTTATACCCTCTTGTTGGATTGTTCCCTTTATCATTATGTAGTGCCTTTCTTTGTCTCTTGTTGCAGTTTCTGCTTTAAAGTCTATTTTGTCCAATATAAGCCCAGAGAGGATTGGTGGCTCACACCCCACAACCTGCCACTCATGAATGAGGAGCCTCCTCTGGGCTCCCTCCCCAATTCATGCCCTCCACAGTTCATAAGCAATGGCTCCAAACTTCTAATGCCACTGAGGGCACTATTTGAAGGAAACTTGGGTGGCTGATTGTGGCTCTGGTTACCTGTGCCTGCTGCAAACCCGCCGTGTGGGGGACATTTCTACAAGCTCCTGAGATCAGTGCTTCTGGAACTTATGTGCTCAGGAGTCATCTGAGGACGTTGTGAAAATGCAGATTCTGTTTCAGAGAGCCTGAGGTGGGATCCCAGATTCTACACCTCTGAGAAGTTCCCAGGTGATGCCCATGCTGCTGTCCTGCAGACCATACTCTGAGTAGCAAGCCCAAGAATACTCGGGACCAGGGCCAGGGACTGCAGGAAGAGGCAGGGAAGCAGCGCCCATGTGGAAGTCTCCTGTCACGTGCCAAGTCCTCCAGCATCAGCAACCCAGTCTGGTCTCTCCAATGTGGGGGACAGCAGTTTGCCCTGTGACCTCACTTCTCTTGAGATCTAAGCAGAATTGTTGATTTGTTATCTCGTTCAGCTTTTTACTTGTTAGTACAGAGTGACAACTTCCAAGCTTCTGACATGTCAGACCAGAAACCAGTTATTCCCACTTCAAATAGCTCTAAAGTGCAGTCAAGTGCAAATAGATATAAAAATGTGGTCAAGTACAAAATAAGAGGCATAAGTATAGCAGAGGAAGAAATAAATATATGCCAAATTTTGCTGAGGACACAATTACTGTATTTCTAAAAATTAACCAGAAATCTATTAGTAGTAATATGAGCTCAGAAAAGGAGAACATTCATAGAGAACAAATATAATTCCAGATATGAGTCAAGAAAACATTATGAATGTTATGGGAGTATGAAGGAAGGTTAGAGTGATTGATGAGGGGCATGGAAGGAAAAATCCAATACAAATGACCTTGATTTGTAAGGTGGAAGCTCTCAAATTATAACAAACAGAAGAACTTCTTTGCATGCGTATTCCTGGGCTCCACCCCTAATTTTGAATCTCACTATGTCCGAGGTAAGGCCAATAGGAAACCTGAGTTTAGAAACATACTTATTTAGTGGTTTTAAATCCCCTGAAGATGCTACTGAACTACATAAATTGTTAGTGAAGAACCATTGAACCACGCAGGTTAGATTCTTCCAACCAGATTTGAACTTATCACAAAGTAACAATTATTGAATTATACACCATTGGCTTTTTGAAGTTTTGTAAAATCAATGGTATCAGAGATATCAGAAAATTAGTTACAACTATAAGAATTTAATATGCATATGTCAGGTCAAAATTAATAGCATGAAGATTGGAGGATCCAAGATGGCGCCATGAGTAGTCCTCTTTGTCTCTCCCTCTTCGAGTCTACAATTATTTGGACACTCATCACTTAACAAAGGATATCCAGACAGCATCTCAGGACGTCTGAGAGACGCATGCGCCTATACATCGGAAGGTGGACGGACTTCCCTCGGGGAGGATGTGGAGATAGGTGAAAACTCTCCGACCCCGACCGAACAGCCTAGTACCTGCAAGCGGCTTTCTTCCAACGGACGCCCCCAGAAGATCAACACACACCTAGGGCAGGAGCGAGCACACAACAGAGAAGCGACGGTGGAAACAGGTGACCAGAACCCTACCTAAACCCCCCGCAATTACTCCTAAACGCAGAGGGAAACTCTAGAGTTACAGACCTGAGCCCGCGGGGAGAGTCTCTCCCAGCCATTGGCGGGGAGATCCCGCCTAGTGTTCACGGCACCCAGAGGGTCCCAGAGAGAATCACTGAGGGTACGGAGGCCCCCCAGCTGCCACTGCCTGCACGGTGGGGAAAGGGATTGCCGGAGATCTCAGAGAGGACTGGGGCTGGGTGAAGCTCCAGAGGCCGGCTCTGCGCCCCGGAGGGGAAGCTCCGGAGTTCTGCCTGGGCAGCAGACAAAACTCTCTGTCTGCCATTAGCGGAGGGGCCACGCCCAGCATTCACAACTCCGGGAAAGTCCCGGAGAGAATCCCAGAGGGCGAGGTGACTCCCAGCTGCCATTGCCCACCCTGTGGGGCAAGGGACTGCCAGAGATCTCGGAGAGGACTGGGGCTGGGGGGAGCTCCAGAGGCCAGCCCTGTGGCCTGGAGGGGAAGCTCCAGAGTTCTGCCTGGGCAGCAGACAAAACTCTCTGTCTGCTATTAGCGGAGGGGCTACGCCCAGCATCCACAACACCGGGAGGGTTCCGGAGAGGAGAATATCAGGCAGGGCAGCAGCTGACCAGCTACCACTGAAATCAGGATCTCCGGCTATCCCCCAGACAGGGCAAAGGGCTCCCCGAGTTCCTGGGGAACAGGACTGGGGCTGGGTGGAGTTACAGTGACCCAGCTCCATAGCCTAGGGGGAAACCCTACAGGCTCACAGCAGCCTCAGGGAAAGCCTCTGCACAGCACTAGTAGAGAGCACCCATCCGGCAGCCACAAGGCTGGAACACCCCGGGACAAAAGTAGCACAGCTAGGTGAGCTAACCACAGACTGTAGAAGATGCCAATAGTTCTGCTGCGACCCATAGTGGACAAGTGAGATTTTGTGGGTGCCGACAGTGAGGGAGTGGCAAATATAAGTGATCCTACCCCTGGCCACTGGATAAGCCCATAACGCCGTTGCAGACCCCAAGGAGGGAGCACGTCTAGGTGGGCTGCAACAGTAGGCACCAGCAGCCTGAAGCCCCCCCATGACGGCCCCCATGGCAGAAGAGGGAATCCAAAGGACCACTGTGACTACGAGGAGGGGCCCTGGCCCAGTTAGCCACTGCGGATAGGGTTCCTGGTTGGTGCAGTATA
Source organism: Equus caballus (assembly GCF_041296265.1). Taxonomy (NCBI): domain Eukaryota; kingdom Metazoa; phylum Chordata; class Mammalia; order Perissodactyla; family Equidae; genus Equus; species Equus caballus. Next base: position 9,477,538 of record NC_091708.1, read on the forward strand.
AACAGCTGCTCCCCCATCACAGCAGCAGAAACAAGTGGAAGGAGCAACTAAACTCTATCTCTATGCGGAGGCACAAATCTACAACATCAAGCAATATGAAAAAATACATTAAATCTCCAGAACAGAAGGAAAATAACAAATACACAGAAAACAATCCCAAAGAAAATGAGATATATAACCTAAATGATGATGACTTCAAAACAGCCATCATTAAAATACTCAATGAGTTAAGAGAGAATTCAGATAGACAACTCAACGAGTTCAGGAGCTATGTCACAAAAGAGTTTGATACGATAAAGAAGAACCAAACAGAAATACTGGAAATGAAGAACACAATAGAGGAGATTAAGAAAAATCTAGATGCACTGAACAGTAGGGCCGATAACATGGAGGAAAGAATTAGCAATTTGGAAGATGGCAATATAGAAGTGCTGCAGGCAGAGGAGGAGAGAGAAGTAAGACTAAAAAGAAATGAAGAAACTCTCCGAGAATTATCAGACACAATTAGGAGACACAACAAAAGGATTATAGGTATACCAGAGGGAGAAGAGAAGGAGAAAGGGGCAGAAAGCCTATTCAAAGAAATAGTGGCTGAGAATTTCCGAAATCTGGTGAGAGAGATGGATCTTCAGGTGACAGAAGCCAATAGATCCCCAAACTTTACCAATGCAAGAAGACCAACCCCACGGCATGTTGTAGTGAAGCTAGCAAAAGTCAACGACAAGGAGAAAATACTAAGGACAGCCAGGGAAAAGAAACTAACCTACAAAGGAACCCCCATCAAGCTATCAGCAGATTTCTCAGCAGAAACTTTACAAGCTAGAAGAGAGTGGAATGATATATTCAAAAATCTAAAGGACAAAAACCTACAGCCGAGAATTCTCTACCCAGTGAAAATATCCTTCAAATACAATGGAGAAATAAAAACTTTCCCAGATAAACAAAAATTAAGGGAGTTCATTGCCACAAAACCTCCTCTTCAGGAAATCCTCAGGAAAACCCTCATTCCTGAAAAATCAAAAAAAGGAAAGGGGCTACAAAACCAAGAGCAGAGGAGATAAGTAGAAGGACAACAACAGAGAGTAGCAGCTCTCCATCAGAACAGATTAAACCATGGGACGAGAAACAAAGGAAACTGAAGAGAACTGGAAAACAAGACACAAAATGGTAGTGGTAGGCCCCCACATCTCAATAGTCACTCTAAATGTAAATGGATTGAACTCCCCAATGAAAAGACACAGAGTGGCAGGATGGATCAAAGAACAAGACCCAACAATATGCTGCCTCCAGGAAACACACCTCAGCCCCAAAGACAAACACAGACTCAGAGTGAAGGGATGGAGAACAATACTCCAAGCTAATAATGAACAAAAGAAAGCAGGTGTCGCTATACTAATATCAGACAAGGTAGACTTCAAAGCAAAACAGATAAAGAACGACAAAGAGGGAGAGTATATAATGATAAAAGGGACTCTCCACCAAGAAGACATAACACTTATAAATATATACGCACCCAACACAGGAGCACCAAAATTTGTAAAGCAACTCTTAATAGAACTAAAAGAAGACATCAACAACAATACAATAATAGTAGGGGACCTCAACACACCATTAACACCCATGGACAGAACATCCAGACAGAAAATCAACAAGGAAATAATAGAATTAAATGAAAAATTAGACCAGATGGACTTATTAGATATATATAGAACACTTCATCCAAAAACAGCAGGTTACACATTCTTCTCAAGTGCACATGGAACATTCTCAAGGATTGACCATATTTTGGGAAACAAAGCAAACATCAATAAATACAAGAGAGTTGAAATAATATCAAGCATCTTTTCTGATCATAATGCTATGAAACTAGAAATCAACTACAAGAAAAAAGCAGAGAAAGGTGCAAAAATGTGGAGACTAAACAACATGCTTCTGAACAAACAATGGATCATTGAAGAAATTAAAGAAGAAATCAAATATTATCTGGAGACAAATGAAAATGAGAACACGACATACCAAATCATTTGGGATGCAGCAAAAGCAGTCCTAAGAGGGAAACTCATCGCAATACAGGCTCACCTCACTAAACAAGAAAAAGCTCACATAAGTAACCTCAAACGACACCTAACAGAACTAGAAAAAGAAGAACAAACAAAGCCCAGAGTCAGTAGAAGGAGGGACATAATAAAAATAAGGGCAGAAATAAACGATATTGAAACAAAAAAGACAACAGAAAGGATCAATGAAACAAAGAGTTGGTTCTTCGAAAAAATTAACAAAATCGACAAACCTTTAGCCAGACTCACCAAGAAAAGAAGAGAGAAATTGCAAATAAATAAAATTAGGAATGAGAGAGGAGAAATCACAACAGATACCAATGAAATACAAGGGATCATAAGAGAATACTATGAAAAACTATATGCCAACAAATTGAACAACCTGGAAGAAATGGACAAATTCCTAGACTCCTACAATCTCCCCAAACTGAATCAGGAAGAAATGGAGAATCTGAATAGGCCAATCACAAGTAAGGAAATAGAAATGGTAATCAAAAACCTCCCCAAAAATAAGAGTCCAGGACCAGATGGCTTCTCTGGAGAATTCTACCAAACATTCAAAGAAGACTTAATACCTATTCTTCGCAAACTATTCCAGAAAATTGAGAAAGATGGAGTACTCCCTAACACATTCTATGAAGCCAGCATCACTCTGATCCCCAAACCTGACAAGGACAACACAAAGAAGGAGAACTACAGGCCGATATCACTGATGAACACAGATGCAAAAATCTTCAACAAAATTTGGCAAACCGAATACAGCAATACATCAAAAAGATTATACACCATGATCAAGTGGGATTTATACCAGGGACACAGGGATGGTTCAACATCCGCAAGTCAATCAACGTGATGCACTACATCAACAAAATGAAAAACAAAAACCACATGATCATCTCAATAGATGCAGAGAAAGCATTCGACAAGATCCAACACCCATTTATGATAAAAACCCTCAATAAAATGGGTATAGAAGGAAAGTACGTCAACATAATAAAGGCCATATATGACAGACCCACAGCCAACATCATACTCAATGGACAAAAACTGAAAGCCATCCCTCTGAGGACAGGAACAAGACAAGGGTGCCCACTTTCACCACTCCTATTCAACATAGTACTGGAGGTGTTGGCCAGAGCAATTCAGTAGGAAAAAGAAATAAAAGGAATCCAAATAGGTAACGAAGAAGTAAAACTCTCGCTGTTTGCAGACGACATGATCTTATATATAGAAAACCCCAAAGAATCCATAGAAAAACTATTAGAAATAATCAACAACTACAGCAAAGTAGCAGGGTATAAAATCAACATACATAAATCAGTAGCATTTCTATACACTAACAATGAACTAACAGAAAAAGAACTCAAGAACTCAATCCCATTCACAATCGCAACGAAAAGAATAAAATACCTTGGGATAAACTTAACCAAGGAAGTGAAGGATCTATACAATGAAAACTACAAGACTTTCTTGAAAGAAATTGATGATGACATAAAGAGATGGAAAGACATTCCATGCACATGGATTGGAAGAATAAACATAGTTAAAATGTCCATACTACCTAAAGCAATCTACAGATTCAATGCTATCCCAATCAGAATCCCAAGAACATTCTTCACAGAAATTGAACAAAGAATCCTAAAATTCATATGGGGCAACAAAAGACCGCGAATTGCTAAAGCAATCCTGAGTAAGAAAAACAAAGCCGGCGGAATCACAATCCCCGATTTCAAAACATACTACAAAGCTACAGTGATCAAAACAGCATGGTACTGGTACAAAAACAGGCCCACAGATCAATGGAACAGAATTGAAAGCCCAGAGATAAAACCACACATCTATGGACAGCTAATCTTCGACAAAGGAGCAGAGGGCCTACAATGGAGAAAAGAGAGTCTCTTCAACAAATGGTGCTGGGAAAACTGGACAGCCACATGCAAAAGATTGAAAGCTGACCATTCTTTTTCACCACACACCAAAATAAACTCAAAATGGATCAAAGACCTAAAGATTAGGCCTGAAACAATAAGTCTTCTGGAAGAGAATATAGGCAGTACACTCTTTGACATCAGTTTCAAAAGAATCTTTTCGGACAGTATAACTCCTCAGTTGAGGGAAACAATAGAAAGAATAAACAAATGGGACTTCATCAGACTAAAGAGCTTCTTTAAGGCAAGGGAAAACAGGATTGAAACAAAAAAACAGCTCACTAATTGGGAAAAAATATTTACAAGCCACTTATCCGACAAAGGGTTAATCTCCATAATATACAAAGAACTCACACGGCTTAACAACAAAAAAACAAACAACCCGATCAAAAAATGGGCAGGGGACATGAACAGACATTTCTCAAAAGAAGATATGAATATGGCCAATAGACACATGAAAAGATGTTCATCATCGCTAATCATCAGGGAAATGCAAATCAAAACTACACTAAGATATCACCTTACACCCGTTAGATTGGCAAAAACATCCAAAACCAAGAGTGACAAATGTTGGAGAGGTTGTGGAGAAAAAGGAACCCTCATACACTGTTGGTGGGAATGCAAACTGGTACAGCCACTATGGAAAACAGTATGGAGATTTCTCAAAAAGTTAAAAATAGAAATACCCTATGACCCAGCCATCCCATTTCTGGGTATCTATCCTAAGAACCTGATATCAGAAATCTCAAGAGTCCGTTGCACCCCTATGTTCATCGCAGCATTATTTACAATAGCCAAGACGTAGAACCAGCCTACATGCCCAGAAACTGATTATTGGATAAAGAAGATGTGGTATATATACACAATGGAACACTACTCAGCCATAAAAAAGACAAAATTGGCCCATTCGCAGCAACGTGGATGGACCTCGAGGGTATTATGTTAAGCGAAATAAGCCAGTCAGAGAAAGACAAACTCTATATGACTCCACTCATAGGTGGAAGTTAGTATATTGACAAGGAGATCTGATCGGTGGTTACCAGGGAAAAGGGGGGGTGGGGGGAGGGCACAAAGGGCGAAGAGGTACACCCACAACAGACTAACAAAAATGTACAAGTGAAATCTCACAAGGTTGTAATCTATCATAACATTAATAAAAAAATTAATAGCATGAAGAAGGAATCTCTTCTTAATAAAGAGTGGGACAGTAACAGTATTTAACTGAATGAAGGTTGGCTTTTGATCCATACATCACGCCATGCGTTGCCATAAACTTCAGATGGAGTAGAAATAAACATAAAACACCATCATGATTACAAAAAGCTGAAAAAGAACAGAATGATATATTTATTCCAGCTGTAGAAGAGAGCGTGATTCATTATTTTGAGAGAGAAAGAGGGTATCAGAATTAAAATAGACATGTTCAAATGTACATTATACCAAACTCTTCAATAATATCGTCTGGTCAAACAAGAATCGAATGGAGGTTTGTCAGGTTCCACAAGTATTTGATTTATTTCTTTTATATATATATACATATATATATATATATGTTCTAAATAACTTTTAATATGTAGTAAGACAACAGACACACGCAAACTTGTTACGTTTTGATTTTTGACACACTAGAGGCTACTACCACATTACCACGTATGCTGTTGAGTTGACGCCCTTCTGTATAGACCTCAGAATAAATTTTTTCCTGCTGTTTCTGTATATTTATTTTATCTTCCTTAAATGTGCCCTTGATTAGAAAAAGTGTAGTTCTGCGCTGATCTTTTCTTTAATCCAAGCCTATGCACAGCCGCTCACATAAAATCGTGCCAGGGAGTACACCTGTGCACTGTGCTCGTTAGTGCTGGGCGAGGCTCAGAACCATCTGCTTGGTGCACGTTCTCATCACGGTGTCATAGCCAATTGCACAACAACAAGTGAACATGTAACTGGTCACACGGCAATAATGTCACATTATAAATAGTACTGGGATTAACCGTACATTTGGGGTGCTACTTCTCTGACTTTACATTTATGATAAGGATTTTGAGCAGTTATCCAATCTTATTAGTGAATCGGTATTTTCCTGATTTTTTCATGTCTAACTGGTATCTTTTTAATGAATAAACTTTGTTTTTTAGAGCAGTTTTAGGTTCACAGCAAAATTGAGCAGAAGGTACAGAGACTTCCCACATGCCCTGTCCCTACACATGCACAACCTCCTCCACTATCAAAATCCCACACCAGAGTGGTACCTTTGTTACAGTCGATAACCCTACATTGACACATCATCACCTAGAGTCCATGGTTTACGTTAGGACTCACTGTTGGTGTTGTTGTACATTGTGTGGTTTAGACAAATGTATAATGACATGTATTGACCATTATAGTATTGTACAGAATAGTTTCACTGCCCTAAAAATCCCCTGTACTCTGCCTCTTCATCCCTCTCACCTCTAACCCCTGGCAACCACTGATCTTTTTACTGTCTGTATAATTTTGCCTTTTCTAGAATGTCACATAGTTGGAATCATACACTATATAACCTTTTCAGATTGACTTCTTTCACTTAGTAATATGCTTTTAAGTTTCCTCCATGTCTTTTCATGGCTTCATAGCTCATTCTTTTAGCACTGAATAATGTTCCACAGTCTGGATGCACTGCAGTTTATTTATCCACTCACCTACCGAAGGACATCTTGGTTGCTTCCAAATCTTGGCAATTATGAATAAACCTGCTATAAACATCCATGTGCAGATTTTGGTATGGACTTAAGTTTTCATGAATCAATATTGAAACAATTTCTCAGTACTTCTTTATCAAGGTACCATTTTAATTTAAATAAAGAGTAGTCTGAGATTAGAAGGTGGACTATTTTGAAAACCAAGACCCTTTGCAAACTACTCATCTGTAGGAATCAGGATTTTCTCTACAGCAGGCAGCCAAAACCAAACACAGAAATAAATTGGAAGCTGAAACTGATGTGACTGCAATTATGATGATAATGCCAGATTTCAAGGTTTTCTGTTCATCAAAGTCTCATTTATTATCTTTGAATTCTTGTTCATTATCTTTGAACCAAGTAATTATTATAAATTTGAACTTATAAAATAAATGTAGCAATAAAACACCACTTTTTAAAAATTTTATATAGCAGGACTCTATAAGATTTTCTTGAAAAAAAGGATTCTGCTGCTAAAAAATAAAAATAATCTTTTTAAAGTTTGAAAATTACTGAAATAAACGGGCAAAGAGAGTAGAGAATGGGGACAATTTCACGCTCACAGGCTCACGGGCTCTAAAGAGAGGGCTCATTGGAGGCTGGCAGGAGGTTACACCAGCACCACAGGTTGAGGATGACAGTGCCGCATTTTCTAACATGTTGGTGTTGGATGCCTTGGGGTGGGGCCTCTCCTCCTCCTCTGAGATCTCGCTGTAGAGGTTGATGGGGATGTCAGCTACACAGATTCTGCTCCAAGGCACAAGGACCCTTTGTTCTCCAAGGCCATGCTCCCAATGATAAAGTTAACAGCGAACATGACAGCAGTTAGAAAATGCTTTCTCTGGCTGGGCAGTTGATTCCAAGCAACAACTTCTAGGAGGGCAGCACGGATCTCTGATGGACAGCTAGTTGTCTCCGTGAGCCCCCTTCCTTCTGAATGACTGAAACTTAATCTCAGTCAGTTCAGTGGGATCTCAGTTTAGTCAAGGCCTCTCCCCAACACCCCTCCCTAGTTTTGAGAGGACTGCATAGAGCCGAAGCCATCCACTGGGACTGGGGAAGAAGGCAGGACATCTGGGCCTCAGTTGTCATCAATGCCTGTTCACATCTGCATTCCTATCTGGTATATAATTGTACAGACCACGCAAACAGCAGCTATAGCCCCCACATTCTGATCTTGAGGCCTCTTCAGGCTCTCGGCTCTCTCTCAACTCCTGCCTTGCCCCTGTTGAAGGGCACAGAAAGCATCCAGCTCCTCTTCCGTGGCACTCTAGGCGGGAGTAAGGAGCAGGACACACTTGCGGCCATTTCTATTCTACACTTACATCACGCTGAGCGCAGGGCCATTTTATGAGGTGTGTCACTTCCCCGAGCTCCATGGAAAGTGAGGCTCAGATCCCCTCTTAGCGCATATTCTCAAGTCTTTCTAGGGTTCTGCATCCCACCTCATTGCATCCCCCAAAAGGGACCCCTTCTTCTCCTCCCCCATCAGAGTGAGTCAGATTGTTGGGGGCTGGTGAGGAGAAGGTGGACTACGTGGGACTGATCACAGTATTCTTCTATACCTGTTGTTCATACAAATATTTTATGCCCTCAGCCTTTCAGTCTAGGTTCTGATATCTCAAAAGTTTTTGCTCTTAAAGCTATTGTCTCTGTCTCCGCTTGGAATTTCAAATGTCTAATTTTTTTTCTTTTTCTTTTTGTGAGGAAGATTGGCTCTGAGCTAACATCTGTTGTCAATATTCCTCTTTTTGCTTGAAGAAGATTGTCACTGACCTAACATCTGGGCCAATTTTCCTCTGTTTCATGTGGGATGCCACCACAGCGTGGCTTGACGAGTGGTGTTAGGTCCATGCCTGGATCCAAACCTTAGAACCCCAGGCTGCCAAAGCAGAGCGTGCGAACTTAACCACTACACTACTGGGCTGGACCCTCAAATGTCTATTTTTAAAATCTGTTGACACACCGAGTCCATAACTAATCTATAAATTAAAATTTAGGGTGAGTTTATTATGAGCCAGGTCTGAGGACTATAGTCCGAGGCCTTCCTTCTCCAAGGAAGGAAGGGCACCAAAGAAATAGGGTGCACAGAATGGTTATATGTCATCTTGGAACAAAGAGCATACATTGCATATGACAGGAATGTCCTCCCTTGCTTTTTTTTTCTTTCCTGAGGAAGATTCGCCTTCAGCTAACATCCATTGTCAAACTTTCTCTTTTTTTCTTTTTTTCTTAAAAAATGCTGCTGCCACAGCATGGCTGCTAAGTGGTGTAGGTCCGTGGCCAGGATCCAAACCCAGGCCACCAAAGTGGGTCATGCCAAACTTAACCACTAGGCCACTGGAATGTCCCTTTTACAATAGTCATGTGATTTCTCCGCTGGCACAGCAGATCAGTGGTCACAAGGTGGGCACAGCAGGTTGGTAACTAATCCTTAGTTTCTAGGAAGAGATGCTTATCCTTAAGGAAATGCTGATATGGGGGATGATACATCCCTATCTTTAAGGGCATCATTCTTGTCTTTGGGACATTGATAATGTTTAAAGCAGTTGTACAATGCATGTACAATACAGGCCACATCAGACCCTTTTGGAAAGACAAGGTCAGGCCAAATTAGTTTTAAACCAAATGGCTTCCTCAAATACTCCAATATATCCAATATATCCTATTGCTTTTCATTTATTCATCTAACCAAAAACCTAGGAATTGTCCTCTTTGTTTGCTTTTCTACTCTAATGATCATCCCTGAAGAAATGAATGCTTTACTCTCATGTTTTAGTTCTAGTGAAGGAATTGTTGGGAATAAAAAAGATATAAATTAATATTTCAAAATATTGGCCCATTATATACTATGAAATAAGATACCACAAAGTCCTAGTTAAAGAACTCAAAATGAACCTCTTCCTTATCAAGATAGGTCAATTCACCATAATGAAATGTGTTCAGGCTAAACAAAACAAGAAAAATTAATTCCTTTAAAGATTAACTTCAGAAATTTACTATCCATAAATTCCTAGAAACAATGCATGGGGTCCTAGTTAATTAAAATCAACAAAACCTGCCATGTTCTTAATTAGAAAATTTCTCTTCCTCAGAGAGATTCAGATTCTATTGCAGGAAGCAATTAGGAAACAAAGTCTAAGAGAAAAATCCCTCCCCTCATGGTGCAGGGAGACACATAATGAACAACAGCAGGAAAGTAAACTATGTATATAAGAGGTTAGAAGGTGATAGCGGCTCTTGAAAGAATAAAGTGTGAAAGAGGGCGTGCGGGGGTTGGGTTGGGCTGTAATTTTAAGTACGGTAATGGGGAGAGGCCATTTGAGTTAAGGCCTGTAAAGGAAGAGAGAGGGTTGTACAACTGTCTGGGAGAAGAGAATTCCAGGCAGAAGGGATGACAAAGGCAAGGGTCCTGAGGCAGGAGGTACAAGGAGCAATTAAGGAAAGACACAGAGCAAGAGAGGCTAGAGCCGCTGAACGAGACAGAGATAGTAGGAAATGAGATCAGAGAGATAAGAGGAGGCAAGGATAAAAGACCTTGAGAACCATTGGAATACATTTACCTTTTTCTCTGAATGAGATGGGAAGACTTCGGAGAGTTCCGAGGAGAAGAATGACAGAAACCGAGCTACATTTTGAAAGGATCACAGTAATTGCACTGTTGGAAATAGACCGTAGGGAGAAAGGGTAAAAGAAAAGAGTCCAGTTTGGAAGCTATTGCAATATTCCAGGCAAGAGATGACAGTGGTTTCAACTAGGGTGGTAGCAGTGGGATGGGTAAAAGTGGCCTCCATTGTGTCTGATGAGTGTTAGCTCTCACCTGTCTCATTATTTTCCTATATTTAATCTGTCATTTTTCTCTGGCTTATTTCAAGATTTTCTCTTTATTTTTAATTTCCAGCAGTTTGACTATTATGTGTCTAAGTTGAAGTTTTCTTTGTATTTATTCTGCCTGGGGTACCCTAAGCTTTTTGGATCTGAAAGTTGATGTTTTTCACTAAATTTGGGGGATTTTGGCTATATTCTTTCCATTTTTTCCTGTCCCATTCTTTCTCCTCTCCTTCTGGGACTCCAATTACACATACATGAGACCTCTCGATATGGTCCCACAAGTCACTGAAGATCTGTTCATTTTCTTTCAATCTTCTCTTCCCTGTTCTTTAGACTGCACAATTTCTGTTGATCCAGCTTCAAGTTCAATGACTCTTTCTTCTGCCATTTCCAGTGTGGTGAATTTTTAACTCATAGTACTTTACTTATAGGCCTAGAATTTCCATTTGGTTCTATTTTTATAGTTTCCATTTTTCTGCTAAAGTGACAGCCACCCCTTAGGAGTGGGGACCATGCCCTTATATAAGGAGCATATTCTAGGTCCAGCAAAAAGTGGAACTTTGTTAGACACGTGAAAAATGGGAAAATGTAACCAATTACCTAGAATACAAAACAGTCAATGGAACTCATCGCCAAGATTACCCAGATGTTGGCATTAGCAGACAAGAACTTTAAAGCACTTGTTATACATATATGAAAGTACTTAAAGGAAAATACAGTCATATTGAATAAATGAATGGGTAATCTCAGCAGATCCACAAGTAACTTAACTGCATACAAGAACAAAGCCTAACTTCTTTAAATGAATCCACACCCACAAAAACATTTCAGCACTCAAAATATAAAATTCACAAGTATGGCACACAATCAAAATTTGTCCAGCATGGGAAGAAGCAGGAAAATATGACTCATAATCAGGAGAAAAATCCATCAATAGAAACATATAGAGATGACAGAATCAGACAAGGACATTAAATTAGCTATTATAAATATGTTCAAGGATACAAAGGAAAACATGTATATAATGAGGAGGGAAATTAAGATATAAAAAGATGCAAAGGGAATTTCTATAAATTAAAAATATACTGAAATGAAAATACACTGGAAAGGACTAAGAGCAGATGAAATACTGCAGAGGAAAGAAGAGTGAACCTGAATATGTAGCAATAGAAACTAACCAAAGTGAAGCACAGAGAGGAAAAGAATTTGGGAAAAAAAATAAAAGAACAGAGACTTGGTTACCAATCTCACTCCGTTTAATCGGAGGAGGCAGAAAAAGCTTTGAGAAATTAGTGGCCAAAACTTTTTCCAAATCTGATGGAAAGGAAACACAGCCCCACAGGTCCCAGAAGCTCAACATACCCCAAACAGGAGGAATGCAAAAAGACCACACCAAGGCACACTATAATCAAATTGCTGAAAACCAGTGGTTTAAAGACAAAACCCAAAAAACTTTAAAGCAAACAGAGGGGAAAAGACTCGTTACCCAGAGAAAAGCAGATGAGAATTATAGGAGACTTTTTGTCATAAATTACGCAAGCCGGAAGACAACTGAATGACATCGTTAAAGTGTTGCAAAGGAAAAAAATAAGTCAGCCTAGAACTCTATATCCAGTGAAAATATCTTTCAAAAGTGAATACAAAATAAAACTGTTTTCAGACAAACAAAAGTCGAGAGCATTTATTGCCAGTAGACTGGCAATATAATAAAAGTTAAATAAAGGAAGGATTTCAGGCAGCAGAAAAATGATGCCAGGGAGAAATCTGGAGCTACATAAAGGAATGAAGAGCATCAGAAATGCTTAAGGTGTGGGTAAATATAAAAGACACTTCATAATCTCTTTTTATAATCTTTTAAAAAATAATTGACTATCTAAAGCAAAATACTAACAGTGCATAGGAGCAAATGTATGACAACATTAGCACAAAAGATGGGAGGGGAAAGTGGAAGGATACTGTTGCCATGTTCTTACATTTTACACGAAGCAATAACTACTATTTGAAGGTAGACTGTAATAAGTTAAAATGTGTGCTAAGAACCCTAGAGCATCTGCTGAAAAGAGAAACAAAGAAGTAGAGCCAATAAGCCAACAGAGGAGAGAAAACAAAACCATGGAAATAGCGCTCCATTACTCCAAAAGAAGGTAGGAGAAGAGGAAAAGTAGAAAATGGAGAAAAGAACAAATGGAGCAAAGAGAAAACAAAGAGCAAGACAGTAGATTTAAACTCAATCGTGTCCATAATCACATCAAATCTGAGTGGTTTAAACACTCCAATTAAAAGACAGATATTCTCAGATTCGATTAAAAAGAAACAAAGCAACCAACTACATGATTTCTACAAGAAACCTACCTTACATGGCAAAGGAACCCATCAACAAAATAAAAAGACAACCTACCAATTGGGGGAAGTTATTTGCAAATCATATATCCAATAAGGGGTTAATATCCAATAAATATAAAGAGGTCATACGACTCAACAACAGAAAACCAAACAACTCAATTGAAAAATGAGCAGAGGATCTGAACAGACATTTTTCCCGAGAAGATATACAGATGGCCAACAGGTACACAAAAAGATGCGCAACATCTCTAACTATTAGGAAAATACAAATCAAAACTACAATGAGATATCACTTCGTGCCCATCAGAATGGCTGTTATTAAAAAGACAAGAAATAGCAAGTGTTGGAGAGGATGTGGAGAAAAGGGAACCCTCATACACTGCTGGTGGGAATGGAAACTGGTGCAGCTACAATGGAAAATAGGATGGAAATTCCTCAGAAAATTAAGAATAGAACTACCATACAATCCAGCTATTCCCTTGCTGGGTATTTATCTAAAGAACATGAAACACTAGTTCAAAAAGATATATGCACCCCTATGTTCAACGCAGCATTATTCACAATAGCCAAGACTTGGAAACAACCTGAGTGCCCATCAATGGGTGAATGGATAAAGAAGATGTGGTATATATATACAATGGAATACTACTCAGCCATTAAAAAAAGACAAAAATCGTGCCATCTGCAACAACATGGATGGACCTTGAGGCTATTATGCTAAGCAAAGTAAGTCAGACAGAGAAAGCCAAATACCATATGATTTCACTCACATGTGGAGGATAAACAACAACAAACATAGATGCAGAGAATAGATTGCTGGTTACGAGAGGGGAGGGGGTTGGGTGAAAGGGGTAAAAGGACACGTGTAGCGTGACGGATGGCAATTAGACTTTTGGTGGTGAACATGATGTAGTCTATACAGAAGTTGAAATATGATGATGTACACCTGAATATATATAATGTTAAAACCAATGCGACCTCAATTAAAAAATAAATTTTAAAAAAGAAAATAGAAAAAAAGGAAACCTACTTTAAATATAAAGAAACAAGTTAAAAGCAAAATGATGGAGAAATGATACCACATAAACATGAATCAAAAGATTTGATGGGTTTTATTTGTCTAAAATACAGAAAGATTCTTTTGCACTCAGGACAAAATCATTGGTGAGAAACATTTTTAAAGTGCCATACTGATCTCTAAGCATCAGCCTTTGTCTAGAATAAAAGATAATCACACCAGTATGTAGAATAGAAATATAATGGGAGCCCCAAAGTGAACCACATATGTAATTTTAAGTTTTCTAATAGCCACATGTAAAAAAGCAGAAAGAATGCTGGTGGTTACATGTCATTATACATTTGTCAAAACGCAGAATGTATACAACCAAGATTGCAACCTGTGTGACCCTATTTTTCCATACGGAAGCCCCCTACAGGCTTCCCTTATGACATTTTCTGAGGTGCAGAGAGCTAAGGACACTGTGTTCCATTTTGCCTGGTACTAATGAAGCTCCTGGGACATGGGACTTTCAGGTTTAAGACCAGGACAGTCCCAGGTAAAGGGAGATGTGCTGATCTTACGCAGAGCCCATTGCCTGCTCAGTGCTTCCAGGGCACAGCTGGGCCCAGAGCAACCATCCGTTCCCTCAGCTGAGACCGGTTCCCACAGGAACTGGGGGTTTCTGGGCAGAGACACCTGTTGTGACAGGGGGTGAAAGCAGCTGGGAGGTCTGGGAGAAGGTAAAAGGATCTGACAGGATGGTGGCAGGGGCGCAGGGAGGGAGTGGAGAGGAAGCTGGTTGGGTCCAATCGCTGAGAACCTCTGACACCGTTAAATAACCGCACATCATTGCATCCTGAAGGAAAAGCGGGGGCCTGCGAGAGAGTCTGAGCCAGAGAGCTGTCTTCGGAGCAGATGTTTACAAAGATTATCATAATTTATTCTGTTTTCCTCTTGCAAACTTAAAACAAAGAGAATAGACAGAAGGAGACCTGAAAGAGATACAAACCAACCTCAATATATGGACTTTGATTGTAATTTGAAAAACTGTAAAAGGAAATTATGAGACAATAAGGAAAATGTAAACACTTACTGGATATTTTAATGATATTAAGGGATTTAAAAATTTTAACCACGGTGGTGCTTTTTTAAAAAGGGAGGGGAGGGAAAAACTGTATTAATTCGAGAGCAGAGACAGACAAGAGGAGGGGGAGGGAGAGAGAGAGAGTGAGCTTTGCCAGCCAGCGGACCCTCTCAAACCTTCCCCGCAGTAGCTGCGGGGTAAGGGGGGTGAGTGGGGCCCCACCCCCAAATTGTCTCTTAAAGTCTAAACTCAACCTGACGTTCAAGGATCTCCATATCTAGATACACAAGCATCCTCCCCCCAGCTTTTCCTGATAGGAATAGGTACTTAATAGGTCATCAAAGAAACATGAGGCTACAGGTGCCAAAGAGCCTCAGTGGCAAATCCATGCCTCGGGCCCTTGTCAGGGGACGATGTCTGCGGCAGAGCTCCTCAGATTTTAGGGGAGGCCCAGTTGTCCCGGGCGACACGCCTTCTTTGGGTGTGAAGCAGCGTCTGGGCAGAAAGGATAGTAAGAGGATCATTGCGGGTATGTGAAAGGGAGAAGTCCCTCTGGTTGAGCCTTGGACCACAAGCTAGTCCTCAGGAGAACTTGCAGTGTGATCTTGGCTAGGTCGGTCCCCTCTCTAAGCCCCAGCGACGGCATCTGCAAACCTCGGGAGGTGGCAAAGGCGCTCTAAGGGCCCTTGCAGCTCTGCCATCCTGAGTGCCCTCTTGGAAGGCGCCGGCTGCGGGACCGGGCGCCAAGGCCCCCACACAGCCGGGCATAACAAAGAGCAGAAACCCGGCCCGCAACAGGTTTTGGAAACTCCGTGCGGCCGAGAGGCGGGGCCCGACCGCGCGGCAGCCAATCACCGCAGACCCGGGACCGGGGCGGGGCTCGCGGGCAGCGGCGCCCAATCACCGCAGGCCCCGGGGCCGGGGCGGGGCTCGCGGGCAGCGGCAGCCAATCACCGCAGGCCTGGGGCCGGGGCGGGGCTCGTTGGCAGCGGCGGCGGCCGGCTGGCGCGGGTGTCCCGCGGCTCCGGACCGCGGCCGGGACATGGCTGCCGTGCGGAGCTTCCCGCGAGGCGCGCTGCTGCTGCTCCTGGCTGTGGCAGCGGTCGCGGAGGGGGCAGGGGGCCTGGCCCCGGGCAGTGCGGGTGAGCGACGGCCGGAGCGGCGGTTCGCGGCGTCTGGAGAGGCCGCCTCAGCGCTCCAAGATGGCGCGGGCAGGGGGCGGGGGTGCGCGCGACCCCCGGGCCGGCCCCGCGGGGTGACCCCCCGTCCCGAGGTCCGAGCGGGCGGGGCGTGCTGGGCGGGCCGGGCGAGGACCGCTCCACCCTCGCGTGCGCCGCCCAGCCATCTGCCGAAGCGCGAGCGGCGCCGGGGTCCGAGGCCTCGCGCTTTCGCCTCCGGGCAGGACCCCCGCCGGCGCTCGGCCTCCCCGCTCGGGCCTCTGTCCAGAGCGCGTGACGCGCCTTCGCCCCGACCGTCGCGAGGGCGCGTGGGGTTGCGGACGCGCGGCCGCCGCCCGGGCCGCGCCAGGAGGGGACCGACTCTGGGCTGGGCGCCGCCTCCCGAGTGCCGCGCCGCCGCCGCGCCCCAGACGGCGCCGGGTCCCAGACGGCGGGAGGCGGTGGAGGCCGGCGCCCCTGCTCTCGGCGGCCCGGAGGCGGGGCTCGTTCTCGCCGCAGGAGCGAACCGAGGGCGGGCGGGAAGCGCGCCGTGCTCGCGGAGAGTCCCCGCGTGCTGGCCTCTCGGCGGTGCGGACTCCTGCCCGCGGGAGCTCTCCGCCTGGGAGGCGGGCACAGCAGGACGCAAGCGGCTCGAGTTCAAGGCAGAAGGGGCCAGAGAAGGTGAAAGGCTGTGGGTGCAGAGGGAGAGATGACGTCCCCCTCGGGTGGGAGGAAGAGTGAGTGATCCCCCAACGCTTCTGATGTTCCCTGCGGAGGGTGGGGTGGGACCTTATGCTGTGATCTCGGGATGCGTGTGTCACGGCACCTGATGGTAGCTCTGTTTCTATTCAAGATGTCTTGTATGAACGAGGGGAAGGTGTAACACTACGGGCTAGGTTTCAGTAAGTTGGCATTTGAGGAATCGTGTAATAGTGAGCCTAGCATCCTGAAAAAGGATGTAATGAATTTTATGTTAGTACGAGCAAGCGCCTATCTGGAGGAAAGTAATAAGAAGCAGGTTCTCTTCCCAAAGAAGTCTCTTGGCGCACACTGTAGAAAGCGCTGGGATTGGTGATAAACCAGATCTAACAGTCTATTCTGGTGTGCCGCTAAAAGTTCCTCTTATATCCGTAGACTTAAGCAGTCTTTCATTAATCATACTTTGCACAGTGTGCCGTGTCTAGAACAAGTGAGACGATGTCAAGGAGGTGGTTTTTATATGTTATAAGTGTGGTTTAAAAGAGCAAAACAGATACTACAGAGGTTTGTTTATTCAGAAAACTCTTTCTTGAGTGCTGATTATATGTCCGGCGCCGCTGTAGGTGCGGGGTTGCTGCTCTCAAGGAGCTTACAGGCTGGTGGAGGGGAGAGAGACGATCAACAGATAAATAAAATGATTTCTGGTAGGAATAAGTATGCTATGATGGAAACCATATGGTAACATTGGGAATTGCGTGAGTAGAGGGGCAGGGGTTCTTTACATAGTGATGGCAAGAGAAGTGATGGAGAAGGTAAGGTTCAGAATGGAGACCTGAAGACTTGTGAAGGTGCTGTCTTTAGGAGAGGCAGGGCTGGGGACGAGGAGGTGTGCAGGCACTAAGGCAAGAAGGAGCAGAAGGTCGTGTGGTTGCAGCAGGCACTAAGGCAAGAAGGAGCAGAAGGTCGTGTGGTTGCAGCACGGCACACGAGAGGGTGGGCTAGGGTGGATGATGCTGAGCCTTGCAAAAAGCCACGTGAGGATTGTAGGTTTTATTCCATGTGCAGATAGAAACCAATGGCCTTTTTTTTTTTTTTTTTGCACTGAGGCAGATTCACCCTGAACTAACATCTGCTGCCAGTCTTCCTCTTTTTGTATTTGAGCTGCCACCACAGCATAACCACTGACAGAGGAGTGGTATAGGTCCGTGCCCAGGAACTGAACTTGGGCCACCGAAGCAGAGTGCGCTGAACTTAACATCGGGGCTGGCCCAAAACTAGTAGAGTTTTAAGTAAGAGATGTGTGCTTTGATTTATATTTTAGATGGCTCTGACTGCTGAATGAAAAAAAGTGATTCTAGTGGGGTGGGAGTAAAAGCAGGGTGCCTAGAAACCCATTGCAGCAGTCAAAGCAGGAGCTAATGGTGACTCAGAGTAGAGTGGTGGTGGGGATAGATGAGGAGAGATTCAAGATATGTTGCTGAAGGATTGGATGTGAGGGAAGGAGGAAGTAAAGATTACTCAGAGACTTTTACTTTGACTAACTTAGTGACAAATGATGCCATTTACTGAGGTCAGGAAGGTGGTGGGGAGCTGTTTAGGGGGAGGTGGGGTTTGTCAGGTGAGTGGAGAAGAGAATCAGAAGTTCCATTTTTATGTTTAAGGTGGATCTTAGGAATAACTGCCCCAGGACCATTGCTTATTAAGCTAAATTTTATACCTGTCAGTAATCCATTGAGCACGTGTTTGTTAAGCTGTTAGTAGTGCCTGACCCTGTGATAGGCACTAGATATAAAGTGGTAAGCAAAAACAGACATGGTCCCTGCTTTCATGGAGTTTATGTTTAGTGGGAAATTTAGACGTTAAATGTCACCAAAAAATGTATAATATCTACAGTGCTAATATTATGTGGTTATATTAGTACATATCCATTTATATTCTAAATCTGAAGACTATGTTTCAGGAGAAATCATATGATTTAGGCAAGTATATAGCACATAACACGAGGGATGCTTGTACTACAAGAAAAGTGTGGTATTGAGGGAAACATTCTGACCGTGGACTGTACCACTGGGAGCCATTCATCCATCCTTCCGTGTCTTGTTCTGTAGATGGGAGGCCTGCAGCGTGGAGTGGAGAAGGGAATTATCCAAGAGTACTGGTTATTAGCATCTGAGAGGAGGACCTGGAGAGTCGTTTGCTTTAGTTGTTTCATAATGATGAATGTCTGGGTTGAGCTTCTTGTGACCCCCAAAGAAACAGAAACCAAGGTAGGTCAGGATTAGGGGGCCACTTCTGTAGCATCTAACAGGGAAGCGCCTGGAGCCGAGGGTAGGAAATTCAGCACAGCCAGACTCCGGGGACTGCTGTGGGAACTGGAAAGCTGCCAGGAACCAAGCCTACTCTTAGAGGCAGTCTCTCTCTACCTGTAACTTCTCTCTGTGCATCTCTCTCCGCCAACAGCTTGCTCTTTCAGCTCACGGTTTCTGCACCACCATAAAACTCAGCTTCCCCAGTCCCAACTCGTCTTGACCTTTTAGCTGCAGAGCCCAACACCACTGGCTGCACAGCTCTGTGCCCGAGTATGTGACTGAGTCCAGTGTATCTTTAGACCTAGGCCCAAAACTCACGATGTTTGCTGAGTTGTGGGCTGGTCACCATACGAAATGTGGTACTGAAGTGGTACCCTGAGAGCAATAAGACTTTTTTCCTTTTATAACAAGGCATTGTATAACTAGGAAATTATTATTTATTCATTAATGAATAAAATTTTTTGAGCTGAGCACAGTGCTAAATGGGCACAAGAAGTTTCTAGTCAATCTGGGGATACCGTGTAAGTACAGGCATGAAGTGATAAGAGAAGAGTTAAGTGTTAGTTTCCAGTGGTGATTGGAAAAGTAGGGCCTTTAATAACAAAAACAACATGGCTTGGGGTTGTTGGCGAAGAAAGGCTTCCTAAGAGTTGAGATGGGATTTTAGCTTTGAAAGATGTTTCGGATTTAGGACAGCAGGAAGAGGGCACTTCAGGCAGAAGGCTGTGTTCAAGGTAAATGCAGGCTTTCCTTGTCGCAAAATAATGGAAGGGCGGCCGGCCCGGTGGCGCAGCGGTTAAGTGCACAGGTTCCGCTTTGGCGGCCCGGGATTCGTCGGTTCGGATCCCGGGTGCAGACATGGCACCGCTTGGCACGCCATGCTGTAGTAGGCGTCCCACATATAAAGTAGAGGAAGATGGGCACAGATGTTAGCTCAGGGCTAATCTTCCTGAAAAGAAAAAAAAGGAAGGTCAGGGAAGGGAAGATGAGAAGACTTGGAAAATCTAGAATTGGAAAAGCAGGAAGCCATTGTAGGCACTTGATTAGAAGAGTGACATCGTGAAAAGTCTATTAGAAAAATTAATCGGGCAATCATATTGGTGATAGAATCAAATGAATATAGTTGGTTGTTGCAGCGATGCAGTATGCAGCAAGCAATGGAGAAGGATATCTGTAATATGTAAATGATTCAGGAAAAAAACAGAATATGTATCTGTCTAGATAGAGAAAGCGGTTTGACAGGGTGTTAGCAATGTTGAATCCAGGGGGTGAGTACGTGGATGATCATTTTACTGTTTGGCTCTTCCTTGGCCGATGATATCTTTTATATGTATGCACACAAACACATGCATGATGTGACAATTGCAAGTGTGCATTTGTAAGTTAATGCAGTTGTCATTTAAACTTTTTAAAAGTGAATGTCAATTTCCAGGCTGTTTTGAAAATAAAAATTTGATTAAAAGTAAGATCAGATTTTCTGTTAGCATCTTTTCTTTGTTTAGAATGACTTTTTTCCATTATCTGCTCAGATTAGTTTTTCCTTCTCAACAGTGTAGGATATATATATATTTTTTATATATTCGGTTTTAGTAGTTCTTTAGGAAGACATTGATTAGAGGGAATCTATTTAGAAAAGAAAACAAGAATGACTTTTCATTAACCAAATTGAATTACAGCTTTTGGGAGACTTCTGTGGCAAAATCCCTTTAACTTCAAAAATCCTCTAATTATATGAGTATTTTAGTTTTTGATTAGGGTGTGTATTTGTTTTTTTGAATGCTAGTTGGCCTTAAAAGTTGCGTTTTTCCCTTGTGGCTGGAGCAGGTGCTTCCTCCTTACTTTCCTGTCTTTGCTGCTTACATGTGGCCCAAACCAGCAGCCAAACCTTGATGTTTCTAATTATTGGATCATTCTGTTCGCATATTTCTAGGTTACACTGATACCTTCTTAAACCCAACATACATGGCCTTTAGTAATCAGTTGTTGGTTTTTATTAATTTTATAGTACAGACTCTTGGAATAAGAGTGCAAAATATGACACTCATGTTGTTAATGAGAAAACACTTTGCTTTTTTTTTCCGTCATGTCAATATCATGTTTTATTTTGAATTAAATTATATTTATCTGTTCAATTCCATTTTATGAGAAATAAGCAGCTTTAAAGTTTTTATTTAAGAACAAGAAATTAGAATCAAATTAACAAAATATTTCTAGAGTTCGTTGTCTTCTCTTGTATAAAACATTAGGCCTCAGAGTTTTTTTGCACTTGAATAATTGAATGACCCAATTAATCCATTTTAAAAGCTCTAAAAACAACAAAGACCTTTGATTGCCACAGTAATTGCATTTGAATCCCTCCCCCCCATTCCTAATGAAGGCATATGAATTGATGTCTATTTGTAGACATTTATTTCATGGAAAATATGCAGTGGTAAAGATTCTAATGAGTTTTTGTTGTTTCAGAGGAAGAAAAGTGTGAACCCCTATCCTAATGGCTAAGGTGAAGAGTAGAGTGTGGAGAATGGGGTGGAGCATCGGCTGTCCGCGGAGGACGGCAATCCTCTCCTGGGAGGACTGTGCTCCTACAGGGGCTGCTGGGTTGGGAGGAGAAGGCGTTGTTACAGAACACTTCAGGCTCTCCTATTCCACCCCATTTAGTCAAACATATCAGAAGGCTTTTGGAAAGACTAGAAGGAGGTATGTCAAAATGTCAACACAGGTTCTGGCAGGACAGTGGGAGTCTAGATCATTTTTCTTATATTCCAAATTTTGGGGTTTCTTAATGAAAAAAATAATTATCTTAAAATTTTAATTTTGGGAGTCATTCCACTATAAATTTTACCTTTACCATTAAATAGGAAAAGAAATAGGCCTTTATATTTTTAATAAAACCTTCCACTGTTATCGGAGTTTTAATTATAACGTTTTATGTTTCTGTTCTGAATAGGCCTGGTTCCCAGAAACTCTTTTTCAAAAATCCCTAGGCCCAACTCAGCCTCTTGTCTGCCTGCTTACTCTTTGCTAAGCCTGTATTTTATTGGGACCATATGTTATCCTGAGTTATCTCTGCTTATGATCAGCTGGATTTTCTGCCCATGTGACCATTGTGTTAGAGGGTAGTAGAAAGTGGCAACTTCTAGAGCATTTCAAAAGAGCACACAGTATCACACAGGAGTGCCTTTTTTTTTTCCCCACCTGCCTTCCCTCCCCATTGTAATGAGCCTGGGGACATAACAGAATCTTAGAAATGGGGGTAACGTGGTGTGGCGTGGCAGAGGATAAGGAGTGTTGAGAGAAAGCCTAGTGAGTGATTGGGCCCTCCCTCCAATTAGAGCTTCTCAGAAAGTAACTACAGCGTTCGTTATAAGCCAAGAACATTTTTTTTTCTCTTCTGAAACTTAGTGAAATTTTTATATGTTCTTCACAATTTTTAAGTAGACTGTTTAGAACCTCGACACTTTTTCTCATAGAAATAGTATTAGAAAGCCAGCCCCACAACAGTCTTTTATGAAACCAAACTATAGTAATATGCCAATAATATCATAAACCCTGTCATTGTTTTAGAGAGAAACAATTTCCAGTTTCAAACTTAGGAGACTTCTTGGTAAGATTTAAGGAGGATTTCTTTTGTTCATTTATGTATTCATTCATTTCTCCACATTACCAATCCTACCTTCAATCAAAAAAGTTCTGTTTTCATCTAATTTATATGCTGAAATCCTATAGATTTTATTTGAGGAGATTATGGTGCAAATTTAACTCTTGTATCAATCTAGCTGCCTGAAGTGTGATATTTCCATCTCCTTGTGTCTTTGACTTGCCAGTCTGGACAGCCCCTGATAAATCCAGCTGTATCTCGTTTCCAGTCAGCTACGCTCTGGAATAGTAACAATCCCCTGCTGATTGTCTCTGTAGCCAATTTATGATTTCTCTCGGCCCGTAATGCTGCTTGGCGACATTTTTCCTTTTCTCTCATTTGATATTTCTCAAGCTGGCGGGCGTTCTGAAATGTTAATAAGTGGCATGAAGAAAGTGTTCTGTGCTCTGAGAAATTTATCTACTTAGATCCGTTTTTAGGAGATTATTAATAATACGTATTAACATGTTAAAAACTTCATGAGATCCTGCAGTAAAGAATTCCTTTATTTCCCAATTTATTTGAACATGAAACATTTTCTCTTGAGGGATAAATATTAACAACTCATGAAACAGTGTTTCATAGAACACAAGTTTGAGAAGCATATCTATAGTTGGCCCCCTTTCTCTGGTCTCAAAAGTGGCTGTTGCAGACCTCTACAATTTCAGCTCATGCCCTCAAGCCCATCTCAATGCTTTTTGTTTTCAGACCCAATTTCTATTTTACTGAGAAAACAGAGACTATCAACTTCTCTCTAAATTTATCAGTGTCCTCATATCCTTTCCTCTGGTCTAGACGTCGTTCTACCATCAGGCTGTAACCTGGCTCAAATCAGAGAGCATAATAGCTATTCACTGTTGTAGCCCTAGCCCCAAACACAATGCCTCTTCTTCAACTCACATCCCTTTCCAGTGATCACCTCATTTCTCTGTATTTTGTTTCACCCACAACTGGATATATGGCAGTTCACTTCTGGCACTAACCACCCGGAGTTAAAATAGAGCATAGTCCTCTTACTCCAGACATCAGCCACAGTCCGGGGGGGTCCCCAGGCCACCAACACTTCTCACCAACTGGCTATAAATCCAGGCTTCCCGTGACCCCCTCAGAAGTGGTAATTCACTAGAAGGACTCAGAACTCAGGATATGATTATAGTTTTATTATAAAGATTACAAATTGGGAGGACCAGCCAAATGAAGAGACACACAGGGCAAAGTCTGGGAGGAAATTCAGAGCTTTTATGCCCTTGTTACCACACAAAATTGGGGCTCTCTTAAATTAATTTTAGTTAATTAATTGGGGTTTGCATAAATTAATTATGGCATCAGCTTTTGGGAAAAGAGATCAGCTTTATTCTGTGAGATCCATCTGCAGGGAGACGGGGTGTGTGCCCTCGTATCTGCCTCCCTGATTTGGTATTCAGGGCGCAATTTAAGAGGTTAGGGAGACAAGGCTGGCACACAGGAACGCTGATGGGACAGCTTTTGATTGGTGGTCTTCAGGCATTTATGGCAAGATTCTAAATGTTTATGATTAGGTTCTAAATATTTATGATTGTGTTTTAAGCATTTGTGATGAGCTTCTAAACCTTTATGGTAAGGTGGGAAAGGAATTTTAACACCGGATCTTCTGGAATGACGGACCGCTTGCTTCTGATAAGAGTGATGTTTAAGTTCCAGTCATGTCCTGGTCCTTTGGTTCATGGGGAAGAGAGTCTTTGGTTCTCTGGTCATTTCAGGTCAAGATTTCTTCTGCACATGCTCAGGCTATGCAACTTTGCAAATTTTCTGAAAGGCGATTCTTAATCACTCTGTTGATAAGATGGGGTCAGTCGATCTGGTCCTGGAGGGCCCTCAGGTACACCCTCTCCTCATGGAATCAGTATGCATCACCCTCCTGGCACATCAGTGTTGACCAACCAGGAAAGGTCTGCTGAGCTTCAGTATCTAGAGTTTTTATTGGGATTTCATCACACAGGCATGATTGATTGAATTATTGGCCATGTGGTTGAACTCAATCTCCAGTCCCCCACCCTGCTGGAGGTTGGGAGGTCAGGCTGATATCCTGTGGCTCCAAGCCCCCACTCTAATCACATTGCTGGTCTTTCTGGCTGACCAGTTCCCATCCTGAAACTATCTAAGTGAGACAATGGAGGGGGGAGGTCACGTCATTGGCATAACAAAGACACTCCTCTTACTCAGGAAATTCTAGGGATTGAAGTCTCCCAGAAACCAGAGACAAAAGCCACTCTAGAAAAGGGGACGAGAAATCTTCCCTTGATCCTGCATCTTGCGGTAACTACGACTTTCTTTCCCTTCTTGAGACTTCTTAGGAGTCTATATTCGCTGCTTGTACTTCCTCACCTCTGGGTTACTCCTTACTGTCATTCACTTCTACCAACTCTACAGAAAGTACCTTGTGAAGGTCACTAAGTCACTAATTAGGCTTCCTAATTAGTAAGTCTGTTTCCTTTTTTGAGTCTTCAATCTAACCTGACTGTTGTGGTGCCCGATACTAACTGCTCCCTCTTCCATGATGCCGCTCTCTTGTGGTTGACCTACTGCTCTGACTGTTCCATCTCAGTCCCTTTGCTTGTTTCTTGCCATGTCTCAGATGTTGCTGTTCTTTAGAATTCGGTGCTGCGTTCACTTCTCACTAGAAACTCTCCCTAGGCAATGTCATTCATTTCCATGTGTCTCCTTTATGCTGATGACTTCCAAATTTGGATCTTTAGGCTTGGCTTTGTCTGCACTTCAGGCTTGGGTTTCCGACTTGACTGCAATTTCCATCAGGATGCCCTATAGGAACCTTAAATATCACATGTCCAAAACAGAATTCACTATCTTTTTGTTATTTAACCTTACATTATATGTATAATATATAATAGAATTTAGTCCATAGGGTAGTTATAAGGATTAAATGAGATAATGCATCAAGCAAACTTAGTAAAATTCTGGCACATAGAAAGTACACAATACATAGTAGCTGTTATTATTACATGACAGTTTCCCCTGTTAGACTGCACGCTTCTTGAGGGCAGGAACCATGTCCTCAAACTTAACACTGTCCTTGGCTTGTAACAGGTGAGTAGTAAAAGTTTGTTGAGTTAAAATGAATAACAACAATAATCTGTTGAATAAATGGTTTGTGTAACCGTCTGATTTATTAATCATCTTATTTTTTCTCCATAGGTGCACTGTGCTGTAATCACTCAAAGGATAACCAAATGTGCCGTGATGTATGTGAACAGGTAAGCTACATACGAATTGTAGAAGCTGTTAGTTACGTAACCGTTAAAGTATAATTGTTTTGGAGAAATCTGTTGGACAGCACCTTAACCAAGTGATCTGAGTTCGCATCACCAGTAATGGAACAGATTAACATGTGTCTGCTGACTTGATGTAGTGAAAAGGAGTGCTGTATCATATGTATGGTTCCTGCCAAAAATGCATAACTTGAATCATGAGGAAACAATAAAACCCAGGTTGAGGGATATTTCTCAAAACAACAGGCTGTATTCTTCAAAGGTATCAGTGTTATAAAAACAAAGGCTAAGAAACTTCCAGATTAAAGGAAACTAAATAAGTAAATGTACTGTGGGATCCTGGATTGGATGCTGGAATGAAAAAAAAGATTGCTATAAAGGATAAATTATTGGGATAAATTGGTGAAGTTTGAGTATGGACTGTAATAATATCGTATCAGTGCTGTGATCCTGAATTTGGTGATTGTATTGTGGTTAGGTAGGACAGTGTCCTTGTTCTTAGGAGATAACATGCTACAATTTAAGAGTGAATGATCACGTCTGTAATGAATTTTAAAATGTTTCATCAGAATAATAGTAATACCTGTATATGTAGATAGAGTTAAAGCAAATGTTGCAAAATGTTAATAGTGGGTGAATCTAGATGAAGACTATGTTCATTGTACTACTTTTGGAACTTTTCTGTAGGTTTGAATTTTTCTGGTTGAGCCTTATTAGGCAAGTTCCACTGAGACAATACTTGTTCATAAAGTCTTATCTTTCTTTCATCACCTTGGTTGTGTAGTTCTGACTTTAACACTTGAGAACGAATGGCTTCAATTAACTTTTGGAGGAGTTTTCAAATAATGATGTGGATTTTGTCACCTCCTGATACTGAGAGAGCTGCTTAACTGGGATTAAAACTCTCAAATAATATTATGAACTTAGAAAGATTTTGCAAGATACTCTCTAATTATAAAACAAGGCAGTCACTCAGCTCATCTAAAGAGCTGCTGGAGAATTCATGTGGAAACAGTCTAGCAAATTAAGTTTTGTGTGAATTTAGTACCAGAACAATAGCTTGTAAAAGCAAAAATAGCCCCTTGATGGTGTTACCATAGGGGAGCTTTTAAACTAGATCTGCTACTTTTGGAAGCACCGCTTTCCTGACTTTTTGCTTTGTTTCCTCATGTCTTTTCCCACTGGTGTTCCACAGGGTGAATGATTTTTGTGAGGTGGCTGCAGCAAGCAAGGTCTAATTGCTTAACATCTGAAATGTTAGAAATTCTATAACTTAGCAAATTAAGTGAATACTATTGTTACCCTAATAAAAAACATTCTTCCCTGTCTAAGTTCTTAATTACTTGAGAAATAAGGCAAAAGAATAAGGCAGATAGGACCCCAAATACTACTTTTATTACTAGTTACACAAATGTTGAATGTAACTTTTATCTCCAGATACATACTACACTGCAGAGTTAGACTTAGTCCCAGAGGAGGAGAGGACAGGGTTGGGTTGCATGTGTTCACTTTCTCCTACCAAACTCACCACTTAGGCAAGTCAGTTATCCCAGTCACGGGAACAGGGGTGAGTCATGTGCAGAGAGCCTGGGCTGCTAAAACTCGGAGAGCTTACTTAATGAAAAGAAATACCTGGAGGGAGGAACCTTTATTTCTTCAGCCACTAGGGAATGAAGAAATGGCAGAGTCCTGATGACGTTTAAGGTTTGAGTTGGAGTGAATAATAGTACCTGTAATGGCTGTGGGAGGTTGGTAAAAACATTTGGTTTGGGAGGAAGGCAAGTTGCTGAATTATCAGTGAAAACCATTGTGCGAAGGCAGTTGGAGATTTGGAATTAAAGCTTTTAGAATTTGAATTGAGAAATGCAGGTGATGTCAGCATCATGGTGGAGTGAGCTGTTCTCTTAGTCTCTCCCTACTAAGTTACAACCAAACTGAACATTGATTAACCAACAGAATATTTCCCTACAAAGCATAATAGGATGTCTGAGAGATCCATGTAGCCATACATCTGAAGATGGGGATACTGGATCCACAGAAAGCACTTAGAAGGAGTGAGAGGATACCCCCCGCTCCCCAGCAACAGTGATCTAGGTTGCACGTCCTCACGCAGCAGCTGGTGCATGACTGTAAGAGGAGGTGGGGGAGCAGGCAGGCCTTTGCAACAAATTCTTTTTTTTTCTGAAGGTAGAAAATATATTTTACTCCAGAGAGATAGGAAATAATTTTTCAACAAAATGTCATAGCCAGAAAGATCAGAATGAGGACAAACAGAAGCTTGAGAGGAAATCAAAGTTACTCACAAGGTGATTAGAATATTAACATTAATTTTTCAGTTAGATGCTTTATCATGAGAACTTTAAGAAAGAATCTGTTCTTCTAGAATCGGCAGCCCATGCTTTATGTTAGCTACATTTTGCAATGCTTTGCAACTTTACATTCACTAGATATAATTTGGATCCTCACAGAGACCCTGCAGAACTAAAATTTTTATCCCTGTTACTCAGGTGAGAAAATTGAGGTTAGGAGTGAAGTGACTTGTCCAAGGTCAAACATTAGTTGCTGACCTGGGACTGGAATCCAGGCCTGTTGGACTCCCTTCTCAGAGTTCCACTGGACTGCTCTGCCTGACAATGGTTTGAGGAGCAGACTGTATCTGGGGAGAATACAGAGAAGGCCAAAGCTTGTGGGTAGCCAGAGGTGCAGAGAGTTAACCAGCTCCTCAACCCCTCGAGGATGGATGGCCTGAGGAGGGGTTGGGGACTGTAGAGAATGAGGAATTGATCTGGCATTCCATGTGAAAATGGATTGTAGCCCCAGCCTATGTGTGTCAGTGGAGCTGATTAGCACTTGTGTGAGTCCTTTTGGAGTTGTAGCCAGGCCCATGGGAAGGCTCCATACTGAGTGGTGTGGCTCAGCCAACACATGGTCACCCCTACCAAGTGCGGCAACCCTGGTGAACTGCCCCTGAATGCAGAGCAGTCCGACATGCATGAAAGAAAGTGCTCCTCCCCTCCTGCTTAGTACACCAGCATGACTGGTCCCTGGCCAAGGCAGCAGATCTACACTGGAGCACCTGCATGTGCGTGTGTGACCTGCCAAGTGGCTGCACCCAGTGGGCAAACACAGACAAGCCCTAACAGCACAACTTCCAGCAGATGCAGCAGCTTCAGAAAACACAGCTCCTGCACCCCACAGAGGTGGTAGGTGGAATCTGCAACCTGATACTACCACTGTCTGCCGGCAAAGGGTCACTTCATCAAACACCATGAAGAACTACATTAACACTCCAGAGCAGAAGGAAAATGATGAGTCTCCAGAAGCCAATCCTGAAGTCACAGAAATTTATGATCTAAATGACAGAGAATTCAAAATAATTGTCATAAAGAAACTCAACGAGTTAGAAGAAAACTTAGAAAGATAGTGCAGTGAACTCAGGAATAAAATTAATGAGCAGAAGGAATTGTTCACCAAAGAGATTGAAATTCTAAAACAAACCAAACAGAAATTCTGGAGAAGAAGTACACAATGTATGAGACAAAAAACAATCTAGAAACCTTAAAAAACAGAGCTGCCATTATGGAGGATAGAGTTGGTAATTTAGAGAACAGACATACAGATATGCTTCAGGTGGAGGAGGAGAGAGGACTAAGGCCTTAAAAAAATGAAGAAACTTCCAGAAATATCTGACTGAATTAGGAAATGCAACATAGGGACTGGAGGTATTCCAGAGGAGAAAGTAGCAGAGAACTTACCAAACCTGGGGAAGGAACTGGATTTACAAGTATATGAAGCCAATAGAACTCCTAATCACATCAATGCAAAAAGACCTTTTCCAAGATTATTAGTAAAATTGGCAAAAGTCAATGACAAAGAAAAAATATTAAGGGTAGCAAGGCAGAAGAGAATAATCTACAAAGGAACCCCTATCAGACCTTCAGCAGGCTTTTCAGCAGAAACCTTACAGGCTAAGAGAGATTGGGGTGATACATTCAAAATATTGAAAGACAAAAACTTTCAGCCAAGAATACTCTATCCAGTGAAACTATCCTTCAAATCTGATGGAGAAATAAAAGCTTCCCAGATAAACAAAAGCTGAGGGAGTTCATCTCCACTAGACCTGCCTTACAAGAAATGATTAAGCATGCCCTCATAACTGAAACAAAAAGGCAAAGGTTTACAAACTCTTGAGCAAGGAGATAAATAGACAAAATCGGAAAATTGCAGCTGTCTGTTAGAACAGGTTAGCAAAAAATTACAGCATTAAAGCTAAAGGGAAAGAAAGCATCAAAAATTACTATAAACACTTCATTTTAGTCACAAACTCACAACACAAAATGGAATAATTTCTGACAGTAACTTAGAAGGAGAAGAGGAAAGAGATGGAACCTGCTTAGGCTAATGGGGATAAGAGGTTATCAGAAAATGGACTATCTTATCTACGAGATCTTTGATACAAACTTCACGGTGACCACCAAACAAAAAATCAGAGCAAGACGCAAATGATAGAGAAAACCATCAGAGAAAATCACCAAAATGAAATGACAATCAGAATTACAGCGGAAGAAAAACAAGGGAAATATAGACCAACTAGAAAACAAAAGATTTCTAGTATTAAGTATTTGGCAGTATTAAGCCCTCATATGTCAATAATCACTGTAAATGTAAATGGATTGAATTCTGCAATCAAAAGACACACAGTGGCTGAATGGACTAAAAAACAAGACCCAACAATATATTGCCTCCAGCAAACACATCTCAGCTCTAAAGACAAACAGATTGGAGTGAAGGGATGGAAGACGATATTCCAAGAAAATGGCAAGCAAAAGAAAGCAAGTGTTGCCATACTTAGATCAGACAAAGCAGACTTCAAGATAAAAAAGGCAATGAGAGACAGGTAGTATTATAATGACAAAAGAGACATTCCATCAAGAGGACATAATACTTATAAATATATGTGCGCCTAACACAGGAGCACTAAAGTACATAAAGCAACTATTAACAGACCTAAAGGGAGAAATCAACAGCAACACAATAATAGTAGGGTACCTCAGCACCCCACTTACATCAATGGATAGATAATCCAGATGGAAAGTCAACAAGGAAATAATGGATTTAAATGGAACACTTGAGCAGATGAATTTAATATACATAGAATATTCCATCCCAAACCACCAGAATACACATCCTTCTCAAGTGCACATGCAACATTCTCAAAGAAAGACCATTTTTTGGGGAAACAAGGCAAGCCTCAGTAAATTTAAGAAGATAGAAATCATATCAAGCATCTTTTCTGATCACAATGCTATGAAACTGGAAATCAACTACAAGAAAAAAGCTGGGAAAGTGACAGGTGTTTGGAGACTAAACAGCATGCTACTGAACAACCATTGGATCAATGAAGAAATCAAAGGAGAAATCGAGCAATACTTGGAGACAAATGATAATGAAAATACGTCGTACTGAGGGTGACGGCATCAGCATCATGACGGAGTGAGCTTTCCCAGTAATCTGAGCCCCCCCATACAACAAAAAAGACATTCATACTCCAACAGTGGACATCCAAACACAACAGAAAAAATGGTGGAGAGACTTAGGCAGCCATGCAATGGAGGGCAGAGAGGTGGAACCAGGTAAGAGAAAGCTTCGCTTCCTTCCCTAAAGACTGTGATCCAAGACTGTGGGTGGCCTCAAGAGGGAAGGAATGGCGGAGGGGACATTCGTTTGCGGGAACATCAAGGATCCCCAAGGGCCCTGCAGCCTAGAGGGAAAGCCATTTACTGAGCCAAAAACTTTCACAGGGGATGACCTTATCAAGCCCCCAGGAGAGCAGATAGTGAGAGAAGAGTAAGAACAGCCCGAGAGCTTGGTGGAGAAAGCGCCCCTTCCCGCACCCACCCAGCCTGGCTCCAGCACCTGGGATCTCCTGGAAGACAGAGGGCTCAGAATATGCTGCTCTTGACTCCCACCCAGTGGCAATAGGCAGTAACTGCAACCAAATAATACCAGGGTGCCAAAAAACAACAATGCCCTCTAGCAATATCCAACATTATATTACATCTCCAGACCAGACAGAAAATGACAAGTACCCAGAAATCAGCCCTGAGGACTCAGAAATATCTAATCTAATGACAAAGAATTCAAAATAGCTATCATCAAAAAACAAGGTAAAAGAGAATGTAGAGAAACAATTCAGGTTCAGGAGCTACTTCACAAAAGACATTGAAACTATAAAGAAAAATCAGTCACAAGTATTAGAGATGAAAGACACAATGGAAGAATTAAAACAAAATATGGATTCCCGGAACGCTTGAGCACACATGACAGAGGAGCCTATCAGCATAATCAAAGATAGACATGTTGAAATGCTCCAGATAGAGGAGGAGAGAGAACTAAGACTAAAAAGAAATGAAGAAAGTCTCCCAGAAGTATCCAACTCAATTAGGAAATGCAACGTAAGAATTATAGGTGTTCAAGAAGGAGAATGGAGCAGAAAGATTGTTAAAAGAAATAATAGCAGATAACTTCCCAAACCTAGAGAAGGAAATCCTTGTAGAAGAGGCTACCAGATTTCCTAAATACGTCAACGTAAAAAGACCTACTGCGAGGCATATAGTAGTGAAACTGGTAAAAGTGAATGACAAAGAAAGAATACTAAGGGCAGCAAGGCAGAACAAAATAGCATACAAAGGAACCCCTATCAGGCTTTCAGCAGATTTCTCTGTAGAAACCTTATAGGCTAGGAGAGAATGGAATGAGGTATTCAAATCTTTGAAGGACAGAAGCTTTCAGCCATGAGTACTCTAAACAGCAAAAACATCCTTCAGATATGATGGAGAAATAAAACCTTTCCCAGACAAACATAAGCTAAGGAAGTTCATAGCCATTAGACCCCTTGCTACAAGAAATACTCAAGAAGGCCCTCATACCTAAAAAAAAAAAAAAAAGCAAGGGGTTACAAAGCATGGAATAATAAATAGGCAGACGGAATCAGAGCAGGATAGCAAATGCTCAAATAAATCATTAAAGGCAAAGGGAAGTAAAACACCAAAAGAAAAGGTAATCTTGTGATTTTAACCACAAACTCACAACACAAGATGGAATAAGATGTGAGAAAAACAACTTAGGAGGGGAGGAGGAATGGGACTGAATTGGTTTATTCTAAGGAAATAAGAGGCCATCAAAAAAGGGGCTATCTTGTCCATGAGATTTTGAATATAAACCTCACGGTAACCACTCACAAAAAAGCAGAACAGAGATACAAATAATAAATAAGGAGAAAACAAAGAAACACAAAATAAAAAAACTACATAATTTGACTGGTAGACCAAAATACACAGTACGAGAAACACAGGAAATGCAGGAAGTCTGGAAAACAAGTGATAAAATGGCAGCATTAAGCCCTCATATATTGATAATCACCCTAAACGTAAATGGATTGAATTCTCCAATAAAAAGACACAGAGTGGTGAGATGGATTAAAGAACAAGACCCAACACTATGCTGCCTCTTGGAAACACATCTCAGCTCCAATGACAAACAGGCTCAGAGTGAAGGGATGGAAGACAATACTCCAAGCCAACGGCAAACAACAGAAAGCAGGTGTTGCAATACTTATATCAGACAGAGTAGACTTCAAGATAAGACAGGTAAAGAGAGACAGAGGGGCAGTATATAATGATCAAAGGGACATTCCATCAAGAAGAAGTAATACTTGTAAATATTTATGCATCCAACACAGGAGCACCAAAGTACATAAAGCAACTATGAACAAACCTAAAAGGAGATATTAACAATAACAATAATAGTAGGGGACCTCAACACTCCACTCCCATCAATGGATACATCATCCAGCCAGAAAGTCAACAAGGAAACAGTGGAATTGAATGTAAAGCTAGACCAGTTGGACTTAACAGACATATATAGAACATTCCATCCGAAAACAGCAAAATACGCATTCTTCTCAAGTGCACATGGAGCATTCTCAAGGATAGACATATGTTGGGAAATAAGGCAAGCCTCAATAAATTTAAGAAGATTGAAATAATAACAAGCATCTTTTCCAATCAGAATGCTATAAAGCTAGAAATGAATTATAAGCAAAGAGCTGAGAAAAGGAGAAAGATATGGAGACTAAACAACATGCTGTTGAACAACCAGTGGATCATTGAAGAAATTAAAGGAGAAATAAAAAAATATCTGGAGACAAATGAAAATGAAAACATATCATACCAACTCATCTGGGATGCTGCAAAAACCGTATTAAGAGGGAAATTCATCGCAGTACAGGCTCACCTTAACAAACAAGAAAAGTCCCAAATAAACAATCTCAAACTACACCTAATGGAATTAGAAAAAGAAGAACAAACAAGGTAGAAGGAGAGAAGTAATGAAAATCAGAGCAGAAATAAATGCTATTGAAACAAAAAAGGCACTAGAAAGGATCAGTGAAACACAGAACTGGTTCTTTGAGAAGATAAATAAAATCGACAAATCCCTAGCCAGACTTACAAAGAAAAAAAGAGAGAAAGCTCAGATAAAAGTAGAAATGAAAGAGGAGAAATAACAATGGATACCACAGAATTACAGCGGATTATAAGAGAACACTACAAAAAACTATATGCCAACAAAATGGACAATCTAGAGGTATGGTAGCCACTAGCCACATGTGTCAAGTGAGCACTTGAAACGTGGTTAAAGAGATTGAGGAGGTGATTTTTAAATTTTATTTAATTGTTTAAGTTTAAATCTAAATAGCTTCACGTAGCTGGGAGCTGTCTTCTGAGACAAATTCATTCACCTTGATCAGATTCGGGTCAGGTTTCTTTTTTTTCTGTTTGGCAAGTCTGGCTCATAAATGGTATTGTGTCTGGATGTCTCTTCTGGTGATGTTAGCAGTCGTTGATAATTGTCTAAATGCATTAATTCACTAGGGGTTGCAAAATGGTGATATTCTAGCTAGTGAGTGAACTTGTCATCTCCTTGGTATCTTTATTAAAAGACTTTGTCTTTGTTTTATGGAGAACTTTATGCCATAATGCTGTTCACAGATTTGTTCTTCACCAATATCAATGGTGTGACATAGTCTATTTTTCATTGTGGTTAGTTGATTAAAAGCAGTTTGTAGAACAGTTTAA
Organism: Equus caballus; assembly: GCF_041296265.1. NCBI lineage: Eukaryota > Metazoa > Chordata > Mammalia > Perissodactyla > Equidae > Equus > Equus caballus. The sequence goes on from NC_091708.1 coordinate 9,512,703, forward strand.
AATAAATTTATCATTTTTTCTTCCTTTTCTGTTTTCTTCTTTTTCTCCCCCATTCTCTAACAGATTTTCAGCCTGGTTTTCTCTGTTTTTGGTCATTAGAAAAGGATCCAGACCTAGTATATTTGGACTTTCTTGATTAGTTGCCAAACTAACCAACCTTTTAAGAAATGTTACCTCAGCTTAATTTAGATCTTTCCAAATGTTTTCCATTTATGAAAGGAGTTGGAAAATATTCTAGACAACTGATTAGTATAGAGGATAATAAATTTTACCTCTTCTTATTTCTTATGGAAAAAATGCCACAAAAACCTTTTTTTTCTTTTGTCAAATAGATATTCTCCTCAAAAAGTGAATCCCGACTAAAACATCTGTTACAGCGAGCCCCAGATTATTGCCCTGAAACAATGGTAGGTCTTGTTTAACTGAACTATGGAAGCTTTTATCTAAATGAAGCCATCAGATAGGTTACTTTTAGATTTAGCACATTTTTCAATGTGATTGGAGTTTGTGGTCAAAGTAAAATGTTACCTTTAACTAGGTACTTTACAAAGATCTTCACACAAATTGCTAGATAGAATATTGTTTTCACCTTTTATTCTTTATTCTCTGATGTAGTATAAAAACAATATTAAATATAAATGTATTGCAGTCTTTAAATTTCATTATAGCTTAACTGGAATTTGGAATTTTACTTATTATATTTTGACAATTTTATGAAAACCATAACTAAATCTTGTATTTGTTTGATTTTGAAAAGTTGGATTTGGGATAAGGGAAAACGTGCTTCTCCTTCTTCCTCTCTTCCCATTTTCTGGTATACAGTAGATGTACCGCTTGCCTGTCCGAATCATGTGACTTAAAATGTCTCTCCTGCCTGGGCTGTCCTCCATGTTTGGGATGCTCGTGGGCCGGGCTAAGGCAGTCTGAGCCTGCCTGAGAGCCTCTTTAGATGTGGCAGCTTGCCTTCTGTGAGGGGGAAAGGTGATGCTCAAACAGTTCTGACTGACACGTTTCCCTTTAGTCATTCTGCAGACACTTTCATCTTTGTGCTTGGAAGCAGTGATTCCAGTGAGCATCTTGAGGAACCAGACTCATCCTTAGTGCTCTTAGATGGGAAGATGGGAAAAGAGCAAGCAATATTTTTGCATCTCAGTTTTATTTTTTCTTCCCTGAATAGCTGGTGGATACTCATATAGTCCTAGAACGTTGACTGTATAGAGACAAACGTGGTCAAATTAGCTGTACACAATTTCTGTAGAATTTAATTCTTGTATTTAGGAACTGCTTACCTACATAAAAGCCTTTTGGTGATTACAATTTTAGGTTGAAATTTGGAGTTGTATGAATTCATCTTTGCCAGGTAAGCTATAGAAGTATAACATACGGCACTTTATTTTTAAAAACTTGTTTTGTGATTGTAAAATCCGTGTCATAGTCCTATAACTTAATGTGTACCCTTGAGTTTCTATCCTCCCCTTCCTGCGGGCACCCACATTTTCAAATGTGTAATTTCTCATTCACTCAATCCTTGACTGTACTCTTATCTCCACTTCTACCATTCTGTTGAAACTGGTCTTTGAAAGATCACAGGATCTCTTGATTCCTAGATCTTAAGACTTTTTCTCAGTATTTAATCTCTTCAACTTCCCTGCAACACTAGATAATATTGACTACTGACTACCTCCTTGTGACTCCACCTTGGCCTCATTATCATGTCCGCTCTGACCTCCCTGCCTCCCCACCCCAAGGACTGTTATTTCTGTGTGCATCCTCTTTCTTTCTCTGTCCACGGTCACTCTGGTAATGGCATTCCTTCCCAGAACTGTTAACTAATCAGCTCTGGGAAGATAACTTTCAAATCCAAGTCTTGGATCATGCCTTCTGAACATCTCTACCTGGATCTCTGCATCCACATGGTGTCTGAAGTGCAAATCCAGAACCAGACTCCTCTTATAGCTGCTTGTTCTATGAATGGCACTAGACTGGAAACCCTCAAGTTATCTTGATTGCTTTTTCTTTTTAGCTCCATTGACTCTCCCCTTGTAAAATCTTGCGTCTGTTCTCTCTACTCCTAGTTGAAGCCTTTATTACACGCTTGGAGTAGAATATTGTAATAACCTTGTAACCGGTATTGCAACACATTATATCTGTCCTCCTCACCTCCTTCAAAAAGGTCCTTTAGGAGATAGCCACTTCCGTCAGAATAAGGACCCACTTCCCTAGCCTACCATTCCTAGTCTCCTCAGATTAAAGCTCATCTTCTGGTCCTTGTTACAGCCAGTGCCCTGGACAAAGGGAGTATATCTTATGTATCTCTGAATTCTAAAGGCTGTCACACTGTTTGAAGTTTGTATTTCAAACAAATTGGACTATTTGTCGTCCTGGAATTGCCCACATCCTTGCTTGTTCTCCTAGTTATCCCTCCACATAGTGTCCTGGAATTACATTTATATATATACACATACGTACATACATATACTGTATGTGCACGCACATATACATTGTTCCTACCAACCTGTAGTCTCCATTATGGGAGAAATCATATATTTTATCTGTTTCATAGCCCGCATGATACCTAATAGAGTGCCTTGTGCAGAATAGGGGCTCAGTGGAAATTAATGCTTATTGAACAATTTAATACTTTCTAAGAGGCCACTAGTTGTGTGGAAACAGCAGTATACTGCATTATGGTGTAAAAGTTGACAGAGGTTTGGTTTTTTTTTTTCCTTTTTAAAGATTGGCGCCTATCTAACAACTGGCGCCAATCTTCTTTTTTTTCTGCTTCCTCTCCCCAAATCCCCCCAGCACACAGCTGTATATTTTCAGTTGTGGGTCCTTCTAGCTGTGGCATGTGGGACGCCGCGTCAATGTGGCCCGACGAGCGGTGCCATGTCCACTCACAGGATCTGAACCACCGAAACCCTGGGCTGCAGAAGCAGAGCATGCGAACTGAACTGCTCAGCCCCGGGGTCAGCCCCAGCTGACCACAGAGTTTTTGACCTACATTGATTCTGTTCAAATTCTTTCGAAAATATGAGTGATTCTGAATAGCAAGCAGCAAAGATTTAGAGAAACTGTACTAGGCAGTGGGGCTAGATGGGAGCCCGTTGCCCTTTGTACCCCTAAAGTATATGAGGATATAGAAGCTTATGATACGCAGTATTTTTAGCCAGTTTTAATAATTGGGCAGTCTGTAATTATATTTTGAGAACTTTGCTATCTGTGGGTCATTCGTTTGCTTTTGTTTGTTTTGTTTTTTAGCGGAAGGCTTCTATTTGTTGTAAGTCCTAGATTCATTTGGAGAACTATGTTACCTGTTGCCTCGAATCCCTGACGTGTTTTTCAAATGTAAATAATAATCTGATTTAATATAGATGTGGATTTGTAGATCTGTGTATTACACGGAAGCAGCGTAAAGCATTTTCTAAAAGATATAAGGAAGAATTTGTATAAATCTTTTCTCATAATCATTGCTTGTATCTCCTGATTTTATCCTAGGAGTCATTCATTGACATTGATAATTGCAAAAAGGGATCTAAAAATGCATTAGAACACTTTTTATAATTTTATCACCTTTTGGTCTCACAATAATTTGGTTGGAGCAGTAGCTGCTGTGTATAAATTAACCAGAATAATCATTTTGCCTCATAATTAAGTGCACCCATCAAAGTCAGTCCTGACTCACAGAAGATGTTCCTGTTGGTTTACTAAATACAGTTTTTAAACAACCTCATGGGTTTTACACTATTCTAGGTATTTAATATTTTGAATACAGTGATACTTAGGCCCTTTTTTATTTGTTTGCTTGTTAAGTTAAATTGGAATCTTTGCCTGTGATTCAGTCTAAAGGTGAGGAAGGCTTCTCTTTGCTTTCCTTAACCTGCACGTCTTGTAGAGTTGCTGTCCACCCAGGAGTGAGAATGACCTAAAGATTAGGGTGGACAGAGAGAGGAGAGGGACAGCAAAGGACCTGATAGTTCTGCTGGGCTGGGGGACCTGAGAAGACTGGCGGCACTGGGAGGAAGGGGAAGAACATAGGCTCAGTGGTTTTGAGGTCCTACTGTCTGAGCCAGTTTTCCTGTGGGTGCCTGCTGTGACTTTAGTGGCATCCATGAGTCAACTTGGCATGCTTTTTGTGTTTGTCAGTACTAATGACCAAAATATTTGAACATTCTGTTTTTAAGGTGTGTTTAAGAAGTCTGACGGCTGGGTTGGCTTAGGTTGCTGTGAACTGGCTATCACCTTGGAGTGTCGACAGGCGTGTAAGCAGGTAACACTGGGCACTCGAGCTCTTAATCAGTCAGCAGGGAGTACAGTTTGAGTTTTGGCTGTGCATGTCTTGGACCTCGCCTCCCTCGTTCGTACCTTTGAAGAGGTGACCCATGAAAGCTGCACATTTAGCGTTTCTTGCGTAGACGCTTCCTTTTAGGCTTGCTGCTTTTTCAGTTATGGCTGCTGCATGTGGGACCCTTAGCCGTCTCTGTTCTTTCTTGCCTTCTCTCTGCCACACAAAGAATACTATAGCAATTGAGGTCTTCTGTACTTTGCCTGTCATCATGCTTATCAATGCTGAATGATTCCAGACGCTCGAGAGTGTAGGGTGTGCTCGGATGAAAGCATTTGACACAGCTGACCTCCTTTGCTTTCGTCCTCTCTTCTGTCTTTCACCATGGTTTTACCCTGAGCATATTCTTCTATGCCTTCTCTGCTCCGAAGGTGAGCATGACTCCTGCAGTGAATTATGACTTTTCTGGTGCAGTTCAGGTTAGGCCCCTGAGTTCTTCCTCCCTGTGTCTATTTTCACGGTGCTTCCTCCGGGGGCTGTGGGGAAACTGGTCTCCTGGCTCCTCATACTCCTAGTGGTAGGAGTAGACTTAACTGGGAACTTTAGATGGACCAGAAACCACGGCTGGAAATCCTTCTTTTATTTTCTTCTTGTAGCGACTGGTCTGTGGACAGGAGCATATGAGACTTGGTGTCGCCTTCACTTTGATGTGGATTACGCACTCTGTGGGCAGCACACAGCCTAGCTGTCTGCTGCTCTCCTCCAGGCAGTGGAATGCAGCTGAGTTGCAGAGGGTTTGGACTAGAGTGGGTCTAGTGGGTCATAAAATAGTTGCCAGGTCTGTTCTGCTTCTTGCTCTCCCTGTCCTCATCAGCTGGCCTGTTCAAAATTGCATGAGCCTAGGTGAAGAACAGGAGGGAATGGAACGAGGAACCAGAGCCCATGGCTGTGGAACTACATCTCTAGACGGAGATGTGACCACCCTCAGCAGATTTGTTTTGGCTTGTTTTATATGGAAAGTACATACTTAAATGTGCGAATAACTTGCCTTTTCTCTTAGTGTCACTTTCTTCATCTGTAGAACCGATATCTTCTTCATAAACTTAAGAGAATTTCTTAAAAATAACTTTTGTTAATTGCCTGCCATAGCCTTTTCCTCTTTAATTGTCCCCTCTATTATATATGGATTTTTTTCTGAGGAAGTTGGCTCATAAGTCAGCATGAGAATTTAAAATACGGAGGGTTAAAGAAAAAGCAAAATATAAACGCCCTGGCAGAGCTTCACAAGAAAATTTGCTACAGAGTGGAATTCAGCTAAAAGACAAAAAGTCCTCTGATTTACTTTTCCTTCAAAGTCATTTAGTTTCTGAATTAACATAAGGACCGTGTTATGATGTGAGATTAAAGCCATTACAGTTAGAGTGAAGTTCTTAGGTTCTGGGGCTGATGTTTGTTCTAAAGAAATTGCGTTGGGGCCAGCCCAGTGGCATAGTGGTTAAGTTCACACATTCCACTTTGGTGGCCCGGGCTTCGCCGGTTCGGATCCTGGGTGTGGACATGGCACCGCTTGGCAAGCCATGCTGTGGTAGGCGTCCCACATATAAAGTAGAGGAAGATGGGCACGGATGTTAGCTCAGGGCCAGTCTTCCCCAGCAAAAAAAGGAGGATTGGCAGCAGATGTTAGGGCTAATCTTCCTCAAAAAAAAAAAAGAAAGAAATTGCGTGAAATTTGTTTGTTGTAATTTAGAAACTTTTAAATATTTGAGCATAACATTTTCCTTGATGAAATAAAGAATATTATAGGATCAGCCCTGGTGGCCTTGTGGTTAAGTTTGGCATGCTCCGCTTGAGCGGCCCAAGTTTGGTTCCTGGGCGTAGACCTACACCACTCCTCAGTGGCCATACTGTGGCAGCAGCCCACATAGAAAATAGAGGAAAATTGGCCACAGATGTTAGCCCAGGGCAAATCTTCCTCAGCAAAAAAAAGAATACTAACAATTAACATATACTTATATTAACTTCTGTTCTTTTTTGTCCTGTGCAGAATAGCATGTGTAATAAATTAACGGGGAAATCTGTTATCTTTTAGGCATCTTCAAAAAATGATATTTCCAAAGTTTGCAGAAAAGAATATGAGGTATGTGTTTTATTTAATAAATTTGGATAGACTATTCAGATGTTATCAGAATTGATAAAAGCACTTACATTTTTAAAATGAATTCATTCTTACATGAATTGCCTTTTACTTTACAGAAGGTATAACCTTGGCAAAAATGTTGTTTACCTTTTTTGGAAATACTGTGACTTTAATTGACTTGTTGAAGTTAAGCGTTAATTTTAAAGAAATGCCTAAATCACATATATGGAGGATTTAACCTATGATGTTTTCATAATAAAGGAACTGGCTGTACCCGAGGTTGTAAAACAGTTTGTCTTGGGTTCCATATCGTTTTTGCCCCTTTTCCTGTCCCTTGACCCATCCAGGCATCCATCTTTATAAACTACCTCTAATTGGAAGAAAAAAATCACACTGCTAGTGTGAGTAGCTTCAGACTTTCATAGTGTCTTGCATTTGGGGGAAAAAGTACTAAATTACAAAGGCTGTGTTGAATCTGAAGGACTCTTGTTCCCAAAGGTGGTATTTCAAGCACTGTGGTTCTAGATGGGGGAGTTACTAGGTCAGCGGTAGAGGAGGTGTTTCACATCATGCAGATACGTAGAGAGGATTGTCCTGATGTGAAAAAGCTCCTCGGTGGGACTCCTTTGTTCAGTTTCTAGAACTCCATCGTTAAATGTGAGCATATTATCGTTTTTCATAGTGTGAGACCATGTAATTAAGGACACAAGTGCATATGCCTCATTCATCATTTTTATATGTAAACATTGGGATTCCTATTGCTTTTAATAGTCTGTTTTCTCTTGGAGAAGAAAGCTAGAACAACTCTTAACTGCTTCAAAAATCTAGTTCTGAATTTTTTTTCTTTTCTCAAAACCTATAATTGTATCTCTTGATTAATATTTTTTAATTGGAGAAATCTTATTTATCTTTTATCCCTTTATACTATTTTCTAAGTTTTATCTGTTTGTCTGAAGACAAATTTCAAGATTAAAGTACAACTCTCCTCTGTTCTTATTGGAAGGAGCCTTGCTACAAGGAAGTAAAAGATCTTTCTTTTTTTCCTTATCTCTCTACCTTTGAAATAACTAGTTTTAGTTTCTCTTGAATGAAGTGGCTAACTGATAATTCCTTCTTTTCTCCCACATGATGTCTGACACTGTCCATCTTCTGTAGCCTGTCCTCCATTATTTTAGTGTGCTTCCTTCTCTTGTCTGGATTTCTGCATTGCCCTAGGAAGTCTGCCAGTATGTGTTGATGAAGGACGGGACAGGAAAGGTAAGAGAGATAAACACTGTCCTATGAGAGAAATACTAAGAGTAGTTTACTTTTCCTGGTCTATCCTCCCTTATTTGGCCTAGAATTAAGCAATTGTTTTCCAAAAATCTGTATGCCAAGAGGGTTCTTTTACATATATATGTAAAATGTATACGTGTAATATACTATATATGTAATGTATACGTATATTTAAAACTGACCCTACAAATTATTCAGACTCAATTTGATTTCTTATATGTTATTTAGAAATAAAAAGAGAGACGAGCACTTTAATGCAGAAAGAGGGCTCTACATTATAAACCCCAAATAACAGTCCCTCTCAGGACTGTTGAAGTCTAGAGATGATAGCTCTTTGATATAAAGTGAATTGGGTAAGTTTGCCGCAGTGGAACCTATTTTAACTGGACTGGTTGTTTATGAACATTAGAACAGTTTATGAAACTAGGCTTTTAGGACCTTTTCCTTAACACTGTATGGTCCCTGGGGTGAACTTCTAGATGTGTAAGCTCCTCCTTTAGGCTTACTGTTTCAGGGATTAGCATTTACCCTGAAGGATGGTTTGACGTTGTTTGACTAAAGATTCAGAGTGAGTAATCATATTTGGAAGAGCTAATGTTTATCTTTACTGGTAAGCTGCTGCAAAATTCCTTTTGAGGGGATTTCCTAAGAAATTTACTTACATGAATAAAGTTAAAAAATCTTAATGCCATTTAAGATTCTGTTTTGTTCCACCCAAGCTAGGCTAAGCCAGTTAAATATAAAGCATTGTTATGGCTGATTTTGTAGCATCTGGTTTCTTTCTTATGCAAATCAACAAGTGTTTATTGATTACAGAAAGGCCATTTTATATATTAGAAGGAGCACAGACTTGGGAGACCTAGGTTAGACCTAGGTTAGAATTCTGGTTAAGCCACTTATAACTTCAAATACCAAAGAATTGTATCTAGTTGAGTCAAGATGATTAAAATATATACTGCCCACGCAAGGGCTCAGGGAAATCAGAAAGCAGAGTGAGTGTGTTGGAGGTTATCAGGGAAGAGTTCTCGAAAGAGAGAGGTCTGAAAGGATTTCTGTAATTTGGGTAAGAAGACTGGATTAAAAGCATGTGAGCAAACATACACTTTGCTTGTGCAGGGGGCAAAAAGAAAATAAGCCAACTTTGGGCTGAGGTTCTATGCTTGGACAGGCAAAGTGGGACCAGACCAGAAAGGTGATATTTTGAGGCTCAACCCATTATTAAGTAGAGGGAGATGATGAATCTGTAATAGAAGACCAACATAAATTACAAGTCTAATATTTTAGAAAGCTGAAAGTCTTAGTGATGTGTAGGCTAAGTTTTAGATCCCCCAAACTCCTCTAATCTTGCCAAAATCAGATGATGCCCAAAACTGGAGTGATAGCAATAGAGTCGAGTATTCAGAAGTAAATCAGAGATTTGAAGGCAGAATCCACCTACAGGATTTGTTATGATGGATTGAATATAAGAAGTGATGTTCAGGGAAGTATAAAAAACAATTATTAGTGAATTAATGATTTGGAAGATAGAACCGAAGAAATTATATGCCAGAGGGACAGGCTTATAAAAGGGAGTTTAAGGGATGTGGAGGATAGAGAAAGTGTTCTAATTGGAATACTACAAGAAGAAGAAAGAATATGGGGCAGAGGCAGTGTTTAAAGAAGCCCAGCAAATCCCCAGCAGGATTAAAAAAGAGAGAGAAATCCATACATTGTAGATAGAGCTCATAGCCAAAGATCTTAAAAACAATCAGAAAAAAAGACCTTGCCTTCAAAGGAGACCAACAGCTGGTATCTCAGTAGCAACAGAGGAAGCCAGAGACAGTGGAGTGATACCTAAACTGTTCTGAAAGAAAATAACTGTTAACCTAGAATTCCATATCCAGCAAAAATATTTCTCAAGAAAGAGGGCAAAATTAAGATACTTCCAGACAACAAAAACAGAATTGCCATTACTGGACCTCTTCTAGAAGTCCTTCTCTGAAGAGAGTTCTAAAATATCTACAATTATTTGAGATGCAAAAGAAAATGAGAATGATGAAAATACAAAGTAACCAAATTCAAACACAGATTATATAAAACAATAATGTATTAATTGAGTTTAAAAAAAGAGATAAAATACACAGCAACAATCGTGTTTACGTTGGGAGAGGAGTTTAAAGAAATTGAAGTATATTGAGTCTTATGTCTTTTTAAATGTAAAAACCCATATCTCAGAGGTAGTTAGAAATGCAGGACTAAAGGTGTGGAGAGATGCTATGCTCAAGGTCAACCCTGACGTAACCCTTCAACCTTGAGAGTGAAAGAAAGCTCTATTAAAGAGAAAGTGTAGGAAAAAGAAAAGCGCTGCACTTTGAAAATTGGTTCTTGAGGGATCTAGAGGAGAAGAAGCCAGATACTGATCTGACAATTTAGTAGGAAGATGCATTCAGTAGTGGAATGTTGGAATGAGATACTCCAAGAAAAAGAGGAGATCTTGTCGCTGGAAACGTTGAAGCAAAGGCTTACTGGCCTCACATATTGTGGAAGGGATTTCTGCAATGGACAGGAGATTTGACTAATGATTTCCCAACTCTCCAGTTCTCTTATCTTGACCAATACCTAAGAAGGATTACTTCCTTCTGTACTTAAGAGTACTTCCTTCAGAATCACACTTGTTTAATTAGAGCTATCAAAATCAACCAGTGGCTTGATGGCACCTGTATGGACATGTTCAAGTGTCATGGGCTTGCTCAGTTCGAGGTTCTCTGTGCATTTTCGCAGGCTTGATCCTTGACCCACGCTGAAGTGTTTGTAAGGCCACATGGGTTCATTGAGATGTGGCACTAGAACCAGGGATGATATTCAAAATATTCAACAAGTGGAATGACGTGGGCACCAACAGAACAGATGCTGGCTAAGCCATCGGTATAGCTGGCTGATTAGAACTGAAGTAAAAACTAATTCATGTTTTCTGTGAGGTGTGAGACATATAGTATAAGTCGTTGTCTACAAATTGGCAAGCATATTTCCTTATAGCCACCAAAATGGTGATTTTTTTTTCAAGTTATTTTTCTTCTTAGTTTTTTTTTTTCTGTCGAACATTAGAATAAAGATGACGTGAGGCCAGTGAATTTCCAGAGACTGGCAATGGCTATAAAGTGATGAGACACATTTTAGTTTCCAGTTCATAAATCCATTTCCTACCTTTATGTCAGGCCTCACCTGCTCTTCTCTTAGCATAACGGTCATAAATATGAATCTCTCCATTGCTGCATGAGCCACTGAAGTGCCGTGCTACAAATTTATCATCACACTTTTACGTTTTTACTTGTGTCTTCCTTCTTCACAGATCCTTCTCTATGCTTTTCTTTATACTCTTTTCAGAAATAGCGTTTTCAGTTCTTTTCTTTCTTTCCTAGCGTTCTTTAGTCCAGTTATTTGATGTTATTTCATTAAGGAAGGTGAGAAACTATAAAGGAAAGTCAGTAGGAGATATTTTTGTGAGGACTCACTTTTTTTTAATCTTAAGGCATTTATAAGTTTTAAATTAAACAGTTGTTAACAAAACTAAAATAATGTTCTGTCCTGGGACTCTGGTTCTGTGAGAATGCTAAGATTAAATTAAGACTGAGAGTATTAAAAAGAGTCTCTGAGAACCACAAAAGCAAAGATGGTCAGGTTTGTGAGTTCCAGGCTTGGTTCTGTCCGTGCCATCCCGTCAACAACACACAGCTAAGTGCATAAGAGAAGGGTGGAGGTATGTGTTAAATTCTGTTGTTTGAATTTCACATGTTCAAAATTAAAAATGGTATATGATAAAAAGTCTCTTTGCCACTTCTTGTGTGATGGCCACCCAGTTTTTAGAGTCACTAGAGGTTTTTTATTTGGTGAGGAAGATTGGCCCTGAGCTAACATCTGTTGCCAGTCATCCTCTGTTTTATGAAGGATACTGCCACAGCATGGTTTGAGGAGCAGTGCTGGGTCCCAGCCCAGGATCTGAACCAGTGAACCCTGGGCCGCTGAAGCGGAGTGCAAGAACTTAACCACTATGCCACTGGGCCGGCCCCCACCAGAGATGTTTTATGCATATAAAAGTAAATTATGTGTAAATATGTATATATAGGCCTCTTCCAGCCCCCTGTGACACAGATGGTGGCTTTCCATACACTTTGTCCTAACCCTGGATGCCAGTGTTTGCTGCATATTTACGTATGCCTACATGGGCTGTACAGTGTATCCTCAGAAAATGTCACAATAAAATGTTGTTTTAAAGATTTCTATGTGTTAGTTTTATTTTGTTCCTTTTTTCTCAAATTAAACTTGATTCTAGATTTACTACAAGAAGCTTAAAGGAAAAGAGATGAAAAAATAGTCCTGGGGCTGGCCCAGTGGCGTAGTGGTTAAGTTCGTGCGCTCTCCTTCAGTGGCCCGGGGTTCAAGGGTTAAGATCCCCAACACAGACTTAGCACCACTCGTCAAGCCACACTCTGGTGGCATCCCACATAAAATAGAGGAAGGTTGGCACAGATGTTAGCTCAGGGCCAATCTTCAGAGACTGGAGTAGACCCTCTTGTATGGCTGCTGACAGCCAGGGCTGTGGACAGGCAGCTTTGAGCATTTTAGCACAAAGAATCATGTCGCACTTTGCCCTTGCAAAGCCTTCAGGACCTAAATGTAAAGCTGCTTTTAGTTAATGCTAAGGAAACTCTGAAAGTCGTCAGGACAGAGTCAGTAGAAGACGGAATGGGAGACTTTGTAAATGATGAGATGCTATGGAGGTGTGCTGCGTGAGAGCAGCCCCGAGCCGTTACCTGCAGCTGATGAGCTCCAAAAAGAGCGAAACCGGTTAGGTCCTGCAGTACTGGCTTAAGATAGGACAAAACCTTGAATATGTTCCCTTTGTATGTTGTTTTCTTGTGTCATATTTTTTTATTTGGGAAGGGAATAACTCCTTTTTAGTCTCTTTGTGCTAGTGTAATTCCTCTCTAGTCCATCTTCTCAGAAGTCCCCTGAATGAGATCGTCCCACAAGGGAAATCTGATCAAGTCAGGTTGGACCAGTGACCTGGGCTAATAAATGGCCAGGTTTTTCCCGCTAGGCAATCTCATCTACTCCCTAGCTTTAATTGCCCCTGTATGATGACAACTGCAGAATCTTCTTTGCTGACATCTTTTTCTGAGCTCCTGAATCACTAGTGGATCTGTGTACTTTGGATGTTCAACTGACATTTTGAATCAGCCAAGCTGATTGTTACCTTCCCTATCTTCCCTACCTCCTCCTCCCTCCACCTTACTGTGACATACCAGCACACACGTACACATCCCAAAACAAAAACTTACTTCTTTTAGGGGCTGGCCCAGTGGGGCAACGGTTAAGTGCGCACGTTCCGCTTCGGCGGCCCAGGGTTCGCCAGGTCGGATCCTGGGTGCAGACATGGCATCACTTGTCAAACCATGCTGTGGCAGGCGTCCCACATATAAAGTAGAGGAAGATGGGCACGGATGTTAGCTCAGGGCCAGTCTTCCTCAGCAAAAAGAGGAGGATTGGCAGCAGATATTAGCTCAGGGCTAATCTTCCTGGAAAAAAAAAACTTCTTTCTTTTACATTTGTTGCTTGGTTGTTCCAGTATGGTTCTCCCAGATACAGAAACTAAAACCCTAAGAGATATTGTCTACTCTCTTCTCTTCTCACCACCTCCCACAAATAACTGGCTATCAAACCCAAAAAATTTGCCTCAAAAATATATCTCAAGTCAGCCTCTGTTCCAGATTCTCAATTACTGCCTTAGCTCAGGCCTTTAAACCACTTTTCTGGACTGCTAGGATAGCTGCCCCACCAGCTTTTCTATCTAATTTCTCCTCTGTTTACTCTCTCCACTTCTCCTGGGGTGCTCTCTTTGAAGACCACATATGGTCGTGTCACTCCCTTCCTTAAACCTCTTCAGTGGCTCATCCATGGGACACAGGTCACGTTCCTCAGCATGGTGTACTGGGCTTTTCTTGATCTAGCCCCTGACTCTTCCCTCCTTTACCCTTCAGCAGCTGGCTGCTCAGGATTCCCCAGGTGGGCCAGGTGTTAGATTTATTAATTGTAGTTGCACAACCTGTTTGTTCTACCTGGAATTCCCTCTCCCCGAATCCATCCTATCACCCAATCCAGAGTGTGCTGGAGCCAGCTCCTACCAGCTAGGGCGAACTGATTGTTAAATATTCAGGAATTTTGCAAACCAGGAAAGCAGTCATGATGGGGTATTTACACCATAAACATCAGCAAATATTAGAAATCAGGACCACCCCCACCCACACCTCTGCGAAAGCTGGTCCCAGCACACCACTACCCTTCCATCCCACTGGCAACCTTTGCCCCGAATTCTGGCTTACATGGTTCCTCTTTAAACACTTTCCTTCCCAGCCCTCTTGCCTCCACACACATAAAATCGACTGCTACTTCTAAGCATTTTACATGCTTTGGGATAGCATTTGTCCCCTTTAGTGTAACTCTTTGTTTACATGTCAGTTTTTAGTGCTAAACTCAGTTCTTGGGGGCAGAGTCCATGTCTCAGTTGTCTTTGTATCTGTCATTCATTCATTTACTCAGCATTCATTGAACTGATACACACCGAACTGATACATTTAATGTCTATCAGGCAGTGTTTTCAGGGTACAAAGATGAAAGGATTTAGCCACTGTCTGCAGGAAGTTCGTCATCTAGTCTATGGGAAGAGAGAAATTCAAAAAGTGTGTTACAATGCAGTGAGACAAGTACTTTGCTAGAAGTCTATACAAGACACATTGACGCCTAGAGGAGAAACCCTGCCCAGGGTAATGGGGAAGTCTTCACAGAGCAGATAAGACTGTAAGAGTAAATAAAAATGTGTTGCCTGTAAATAGGTGCTATAGTTAGTATTTTTAGAAATAGAATTTTTTCCACTCTGGACAGCTGAATTACGCAAGGTTCTTTATTCCACAGTAAATAGCAGTTTTGTATGGAAACCCTGTGTAAATGTCTATGAATTAGGTATTCTTTGAATGAGGAGAGAAAGCGCTTTCTGTTACACTATAATGTATGGCAAACCATCCCCAATCTCCATATCCTAAACAATAAAAGTTGATTATTTCTCATGAATCTAAGGGCCAGCTGGGCAGTTCTGATGTGGCCAGGCTTAGCTGATTCTGGCTGGACTGACTCATGCATCTGCAATCATTTGGCATTTGGCCTGGGTCTGGCTGGTTAGGAGGCCCTTGGCTGGGTCAGCTCAGCTCTCCTCCATGTGTCTCCCCCAGCCCTCTAGCAGGCTGGCTCATGTGTATTCCCATGGTGGTAGCAGGGGCT
The DNA here is from genome assembly GCF_041296265.1 of Equus caballus. NCBI lineage: Eukaryota > Metazoa > Chordata > Mammalia > Perissodactyla > Equidae > Equus > Equus caballus. The sequence continues at coordinate 9,527,711 of NC_091708.1, forward strand.
CGAGAGGAAGTGGAAACATGCAAGTGTGTGTGCAGGCCTCTGCTTGCTTCAAGCCTGCCACTGCCTGCTTCACCAGAGCAAATTGCATGGCTAAGTCCAGAGTTACTATGTGAGAAATAGAGGCAGGGGAATAGGAACATTGGGATCATTACTGCAGTCAGTCCACCACGAACACATCCTCTGTGCTAAAGTCTGTTCTAGACCTTGTGTTACTCTGCAGATGTTACTTACCAGGGAATTTGCTTCCAGCTGGCTGGATGCTCTGTGCTGATAATGAGCAAACTTATCTGAGCAGTCTAAACATATTAACTTATTTCAGTTTTGTGTGTTCATTTTTGTCCAAGTATTGAAATAACATTTATCATTTGGGAGGCTGAAGAAATTGAAGAGTCACTTGTTTAGTGATATCCATGTCGTGATATTAAACTCCTTTACATATTCTAGTCACTTAGACTTTTTGACTTAAAAGCATGGTGTCCGCAACAAGAAGAAAACATCTTGGAGAAGTTTAAAAATATTTTTGAAAGGTCAATTATTTGATCTCTCCAACTAAGCATTTGATGAGCTAGATTTCTCATACTAATGCAAAAGTTCAAACTGGGAGAAATTTCAGTCCATCTGTGAAAAGCAAACAAACAGATTTTATTTAGTGAGGCCTTAGAAACAGAGCTACTCCTTTACTTTTAACTAGTGGCCTTGGGAATAGGAAACATTAAATAACAGTTCATAAAATGTGCTCTTTTGGGTCTTTGTCCAGAAGTGACTAAACATCCAAAATTCAAACCTGTTGTTGTTTTCACAAGATTCGTATGATCACTGTTTGCTTCATTTTCATCATCCTCATCATTGGTGAGAATGGGAAAGGGAGCTGGAGAGGCCAGTAGTAGAAGGGCAGTGGACAAAGAAAAGATTGAGACAAGTGGACAAATGGAGAAATGTTCCAAAGGAGTCCCTGAAGTGGAAAAGTGGGTGGCCAGGACAGAAAATCCATCTGCAGAACCAACTTCTGAGCAAGAGGTTGGACCAGCAGAGTCCACCGCCCAGATGTACCCCAAAAGGAAGGTCAGTGTGGCATGAAGGATCACATAAGTTCCCTCGACTTCAATGTCACTCTATATCTTAGTTTTTCTGCCAAGTTTGCCCACAGGTCACCTGCTTCCAGCACTTGGTGGAAGGGCTTGTTGCAGTTCTGTAAAACGAGTGCGAGTGGGGCAGGGAACTGGTTAATGGAGCAGCTGCCTGAGGAAAGATGTCACCATCAAATTTTTTAAAGGGATATAAGTTAATCTCAAGAAAATGATTTTTTTTCACAATTTAAGGTACTGATTTTAAAAATAGGAGACTGTCGAAATGGATTACTCTATGGACGTAAACTCATCCGTGTGTTGGCTGCTCTCAGAAAAATAATCCAAAGTCGTCTTCTAGCATAGTGTCATGGCGGAGCACTGGTGGAGCGGTCTGGGTTCTAGCCCTGCTCTGCCCTTTGCGTCATGTGTGCATCTGTCTCTCCAGCTGTACAGCAAAGGCTGTGGATTGGACGGTCTCCTGGGACCGTGTGGACTCCAGTACACTGACATGTTCTTTGGGTCTCTGAGGTTGTGGAAGGGATTTGAAGGTCTCCTGGGACCGTGTCGACTCCAGTACACTGACGTGTTCTTTGGGTCTCTGGGGTTGTGGTAGATCCTCACCTCAGTAACGCTGTAACTTTGATCTGTTCTAGAGTTAGATGAGTGAGGTGAGGGAACTGTTACATGGAGGCACACTGGGTATAGATTGGTGGTGGAAGGTCCAAAGAGGTTCCATACAAGTGAGTGTAAACCATCAGTTACTTCTGCTTTTGCCACCAGATGGTGATCAGACATTTGAAAGACTTAAGGATTGACTTCACTAAGACCCCAAGATTGGCTGTCTTAAGAAATGAAGAAACTTTAAGTTAATCCTGTAACTCATTACGTAGTATGTCTTAAGCCCTGTCAAATGAATCAGCAATAATTTAAGCGGTGAAAAGGTAGAGTTACCTATAGATTGTACCTTAGGTATCGCTATCCGTGGTATAGTTGATAGTGAGGTGTAGTTACGGAAGGTTAGGAATCTTTTCTCAAATAGGGGGATATGATCAGAGTCTATGAAATCATGAGGATAAAGTAAGCAACAGAGACAAAAGCCGGTATACCCAAATTAAGGACCATTCTTTTAAACCTGGAAATTGGTTAAGATGAACATAAAGATGTAAAAACAGTATTTATTAACACAAGAGGTGCTGCCATGTAGAAATGTAAAAGTTTTTGGTTCAACAAATGAGAGTAAACCTATGCATGAAAGGTGGATCAGTGAACATTAGAGAAATGAGAAGTGCTTAGGGAATATCTCTGAACTGTGGATGTGACATCAAAGGAGACACCTGCGCCTTTCTTCTACATTAGGGGTTGGCAAACTTTTTCTGTAAAGGGTCAGATAGCAAATATTTTAGCTTGCAGGCCATGTGGTTTGTGTCTATTCAACCTACCATCGTAGTGTGAAGTAGCCATATGCACTATGTAAACATATGGATGTGATTGTGTTCCAATAAAACTTTATTTACAAACACAGGCACTGGGCAAGATTTGGCCTGTGTGCCATGGTATGCCAACCTGTTTGTGGGTGAAAGCCAGGGTCCCTAAGTATTTCTCCTTTCTAGGCCTCGGTCTCTGGCTCCTGTCAAATAAGGAGTTGGTTTAGATGATCTCTGACATTTTTCAGGTTTGTGTCTTTCAGTACTTCTCTCTGAAGCCAAGTGATCCAGAAGGCTGACCCAGAGATATTTCTTTTATTTCTAAGGTCAAATTTTGTAAAAATCCAGCTTGAACAGATTCGTAAGTCTCTAGGACAGGGTTTCTCAACCTTGGCACTATTGACATTTGGAGCTGAGTAATCTTTTGTTGTGGGGGAGCTGTTCTGTGCATTGTAGCATGTCGAGCAGCGTCTCTGAACTCTACCTGCTATATCCCAGTGGCACATACACTCCCCTCTGCACCCAGTTGTGACAATGAAAAATGTCTCCAGACGTTGCCAAAGCACAGTCACCCCAGGTGAGAACTACTTCTCTAGAGACTTCGAGATAGTAGAAGAATACCAAAAGTGGAAGTCAGACCATGCAACCCAGAACAGCCACCAAGATAACAAAAACACTTCTTCATGTACAAGGTTAAAAAAGCCAAAACCAAAGGAACACCAGCTTATTAGAGAAGGGCCATGAGAGCTGGAAAGTTGGTAGCAGATTGCTTTTTAATACTGATTTATATCATTTTATGGAAAGTGTTCCTGAAACCATTGAATCAGAATAGAGGGCTGGCTACAACTGGTAGCAGAAAAGTCAGAAACAAAGAAGCATGGGTGAAGAGAGAGCACTGTCAAAGAACACCAGGAGTATTTCCTTTTCACGACTTTTATGTTGTTCGATGAGATCTCTAGCAGAAAGAATTCACTGGGTGAATTCATTAGCCCTCATCTCTGACGCCTGGGGTTTTTGTTTTGTTTTATTTTGCTTTAAATGGATAAATCAAGTGTGGTTTATTCCTACAGTAGAATATTATTTACGGAGAAAATGAATGCAGAACAGCTTCACACCACTACGGAGAGGGACACTTCAAGTATCCCTGGGTTTTAACTGTCAGTAAAGCTGGTCCTTTAACAAATCCAGATCACGTGGCTGGCTTGTGCGTTAGCTGTAATTAAAAGCCAGAATCATCTGTATTCAACAAGAAGGGTGCACTTGATTTCCATCTACCTTTCGTTTATGCCCATAGTATTTCTTTGAAGAATTCATTCTCTTCCAGTTGTGAGTGATATTAATCATTGTTGACAAGCCCTGAATATCCAAATGGGTTTGTACAGTGAATTGTTTTTGTCTTGTTTTGCTTCTTATTTTCCTACAAAGACTTTAACACAGTATGATGTTTTCTGAACAGTGATCTCAGAGCTCTAGAAACACTAATTCTATCTCAGTCTCTGCTTTTGGCTTGCTCTGTGACCTGGGGCAGTCTCTCCTCTGTTGAGGAAACAGTGTCTTCATCTGTCAAATGGTAGAGACGTTCCCCATCTCTGGCCCCAGGGTGGCTACGTAAGAGTTATCTTTGGGGCCTTGCTTAAAATGCAGACTTCCGTGCTTCACCGTGAACCCAGGTTCTGATCCTGTGCTCTCGGGTAAGGCGTGGGAAGCCCGAGGGATTCTAGTGCGAGGCCGTGTGTGAGAACGGTTAGAGATGGCCTCCAAGGTCCTTTCAGCTCTAAAATGCAGTGTTTCTATGAAATATATGTCTCTCTAAATGTCCTGTATTATATACTACAAGAAGTCATGAACTGATACGTTGTAAGTTCCTCCACATACACACATTGGTACTGCTTTACGTAAACTTGGTTTGCTGTGATGTGGTCAGCTTATGGCTCAAGAGATAATCTTGATCCCCACTACATGCTGGAAGATGATTTCCCTTTTCACCAGGATGCCATCTCGTAGCTTCTTTGTTTTCAGTCTTGGGTTTAGAGAAGCCTTAAAGAGTTTGATATCCTGATTTCCATATAACAATAAAGTGGAATAAAATTAGAAATTCTGTGTGGTTGTTAATTTCTGTTTGTTTGTTTTTCTTTAATTTACAGAATGCTCTTTTCAGTTGCATTAGCAGAAATGAAAGTAAGTATATTGTCGATGGTTATGTAACCAGTCCAAAGAGCAAAGCACAGTTTACAGAATGGGATTTAGCTGTCTAAATATTGCCAAGACCCTGGCAGTAGAACTGAGGTTGTCAGTAAGCCATCTGAAGTATTGTACACGGCGGGATTCCGATAGGCTCCTTCCTCTGGAGTGTTCAGGCCATTCTTGAATTACACCGGTTTCCGTGTCCTAGTTGCAGATTTGCAAAGCAGAGACTAGTGCTGGGTGTGCTAGAGGAAGATCACGCCCCGCGTGAATAATGGCATCACTTTCAGAAGGGAAGCACTCCCCCGTGATGCAATGCAGCACTTGCTCAGGGCCGCCTCTCAGTTCATTCAGCAGACGTTCATTCACTGCTTGCTCCGTGCAGGGCAGACGCACATCTGTGGGGGACACAACCTGTGCACAAAGAACACTGGGACATGGTGGATATGGGATAGGGTCACTGATAAAGTGCTGTGGGAGTTCAGAGGAAGTAGGGATCACATCCTGCAGGGGTGCTTAGAGGTGACTTTGTGGACTTGGTAGCTGAACTGGGCCTCGAAGGATGGACAAGATGTGAACAGTGGAGGCTGGAGGAAGGACATTCCAGGTGAAGGGAATAGCGAGAGCGGTTAGCGATGGGGAAACGCATCTGAGCAACAGAGTTGTTTAGATTAGCTTGGCAGTGGGGTGTATCAAAGGATAGTAAGAAAGACTGGCTGTCTATACTTTCTCTTCTACCCTTTCTAACTGGGGCTGAGTTCAAGATATCCCAGATAGTCTCTGGCATGTAATCTTAGGTCCCCCCACACTGGTAAAGAAGCCAGCGTAATGGGGGAGTCAGAAGATCGGCATCCTTGTCCTTTTCTCACTTGTCTCTCTTCTGTCTTCAGTATCCCCTCCCCACTCCCAGTTTATCCTCGTTGAGGTTGACAGTGATAAATGTAGCCATTAATAATTGTTCTTTGTGATGAAAATGAAGAATTCAGCAATGAACACAGTAAGTTTGGAAGTAATTACAAGTCAAAAACTTAGGTGGCACAATAGGTATGAAATAATTTTCTAGTCCAGGAAACTGAGGCTTGTGCTGCGTCAGTTCAGTCCTAGTTTAGTTAATTTGTATATGATTTTATCATTATCATTATTTCTGGAAGCTGCCTGAATTCCCTGATCATTCCTGGTCTGTGAAATTCACCAGAAACCTGGTTTTGGTTCGTGCACAACCATCGCTAATAATTATCAGAGATTTCCTACCTGCCTTTCTCTTAACATTTCCCTGCCATACCTCTACCTTGGCTCCATTCAGCCTCCTGCAGGCTCCTCACCTTCTCCTGTGAGGGTCTCCTGCTCTTCTCCATTATAAATCCTCCATCTTCATCCCTAGCCACTCATCTAGCTCTGCCCAGATACCTTAAATGGTGCCCCTTGATTTATAAGAATACATAAGTCCAGAATCATATTTATTTCAAGTATGGGTTTTACTCTTCAGTACTGAAGCAGGTCTTATCAGTTTTAAGTGAAGACTTTCAATTTAGGCATATTCTTGGAGATATTCAAGCAGTATAGAACTTTTAGGATTTTGTTTCAAGATACATAGTTATATAATTGCTAAATTTATGAGATGATACTCATAGTTTTTATAAATGTGAGGCATGTGGGGTTTTGTTTTATTTTGGTTTTGTTTGTTTTGCTTTGCTTTGTTCATAAATTTCCATAAATCTAACGGAAAGAAGCTGTCCCAGTGGTTCTCAACATGGGCGCTATTGGCATTTTGGGAGACAGTTTTGGTTGTATGAAACTGGCCTGTACTTTGCAGAGTATTTAATAGCCCTGAGCCCCATGCGTTAAAAGCCAGCCGTAGTCCCCCCAAGTCATCATGAACACTGGAAACATTTCCACAGGCATTCAAATTCTCCCAGGGAGCACCCCTGCTGAGAACCCCTGGACTATAGACGATAAGTTGATGGATAGTGACTTTCCTATACCAGTGAGCACCTGAATGTCCCCATGGCTGGGCCTCCAGTAGTGCTGGTTTTAAGTTTTAAGACAGTAAAACATCTTAAGTTTTAAAACTTATTTTAAGACAGTGCTTGTCTTCTATGGCATGGTTTTATTTCTGAAATTCAAAAAGACACATTGTTCCAGCATTATGATGGTGATTTAATGTTAGCAAATAGCTGTTTGTATTTCAGTGTCATCTCCTTTTCTTCCCCCAGTGGGCTCAGTGTGTTGTAGTTATGCAGGCCATCACACAAACTGCCGAGAATACTGTCAAGCCATTTTTCGAACAGACTCTTCTCCTGGTCCATCTCAGATCAAAGCTGTGGAAAATTATTGTGCCTCTATTAGTCCACAATTAATACACTGTGTGAACAATTACACCCAATCTTATCCAATGAGGAACCCAACAGATAGTAAGTAAAAAGTTACATATTCCTCTCATTTTGATCTTTGGTAAAATAATTTGTTAGAAGGAAGTAAATTCTTGAAGATATCTGTAGTCTGGATCATTTGGGAAACACCAGACTTCTTTTGGTGTTTAGATTTAGCAGATTGGACATTACTGTCACAGCTAAAAGATGCCAAGAAAGATGGAACTGTCAAGGGTATGAAGAAACAGGCACTGGGGGAATTCGGTGGTGTGGGTATTCTGGGGGGGAGCTGGGTTTTGACCATGAGAATTTCAAATTAATCATACCTTTTAATCTAGCAATTCCATTTCTCAGAATTTGTCCTTCAAGAAAACTCACGAATTTGCAAAAATGTATCTGATTATAAAGGATGTTCACTACAACATTAGTGGTAATAGACAAAAATTAGAAATAACCCAAACATCCATCAATAGAGTATTGATTAAAATTGATTCAATAAATCATGTATCTGTATAATAACACTATACAACGAACATAAACAAGTATGCTTACATTGAAGTGCAAGATATAATAAGCAAAAAAACAAGTTGCAAAACTAAATGTATAATATGACATATTTATTTATTTATTTTTTTAAGATTTTATTTTTTTTCCTTTTTCTCCCCAAAGCCCCCCAGTACATAGTTGTGTATTCTTCGTTGTGGGTTCTTCTAGTTGTGGCATGTGGGACGCTGCACCTCAGCGTGGCTTGATGAGCAGTGCCATGTCCGCGCCCAGGATTCGAACCAACGAAACACTGGGCCGCCTACAGCAGAGCGCACGAACTTAACCACTCAGCCACGGGGCCAGCCCCTGACATATTTATTTTTATATACCTGTTTGTTCCACATTATATTTGTCTGTAATGTTTCAGTTTTTACCAATGAACAGTTATTACTCTCATAATAAAAATATCATCAAGCCAGCGCTGATGGCCTAGTGGTTAAAGTTTGGCATTCATCGCTTTGGCAGCCCGGATTCGCTTCCTGGTTGCAGAACCACACCACCTGTCTGTCGGTTGCCATGCTGTGGCAGTGGCTCATGGAAGAACTAAGCTAGGATATAGAACTATGTATAGGGACTTTGGGGAGGGGGGACAAAAAGGAAGATTGGCAGCAGATGTTATCTCAGCACGAATCTTTCTTTGCAAAAAAAAACAATCATAAAAATGAGAAGAGATCCTGGTAACTTTTTTTAATCAGGGCCTCCTAATGAAGCTGTACCTTTTGGAATTTTCATTGTCTCAGCTTTGTATATCGTATAATCCATTGTCTTCATTTAGAGATGATCAAACTTTAAAGAACTGACTAATTAACCAAACTGATAAAAGACTTATAAATATGCCAGATGCGAATGTTTTGATTTACGCTGGAATGTGAAAGACTTGCTTTGTAAACGCAAAAGCGGTGCTCTGGCCTTGTTTGGCCAGCGTCTAAAGCAGAACTCCGACTGGCGACATTCTGTGGTGTGGCTCTGTGCTGAAAATCAGAAGGTGAAGTGTTTGCCACAAATAGCCTTCATTCATTTTAAAGGCAGATCTGCCTTCACTGACGTTTAGGCTGTGGGGGTGCTGCTGGAGCTAAGGTGATAGCAGCTCCAAAAAGAGCAGAAAGATGTTTTATTGGGTTTTTTTGTGGAGGGTGGCTGAGGAAGATTGGCCCTGAGCTAACATCCGTGCCACTCTTTCTCTGTTTTGTATGTGGGATGCCACCACAGCGTGGCTTGATGAGCGGTCTGTTGGTCCATGTCTGGAATCCAAACCCATAATCCCCTGGCCCCTGATGTGGAGCTCACGGACTTAACCACTACACCACCGGGCTGGCCCCAGAAAGATGTTTTAAGGGTAGAAGAATGACCATCTCAAACGTCCGTGCTAGTCAGAGGACATCTGGAGAAGAACGCTACAAACAGATATACCTGAATAGGTTTCTTAGCAAGTCAAGACACTTGAGAAAACTACTTCAAAGAAACCTTTCTGAATTCTGTAGTATGGTTCAGATTGTTCTTTTACTTTCTGATTCTTCGTAGAAAATCAAGGGCTGAAGAAAACTGATATCTTGTCACAGTTTGCGACGTATTATTTAAATTATAACAGATTAATTAACTTGCACAGATTTATAAAAGCTTTATATCCCAGAGTGTGATGAAATACAGTGTTTGTGGTTGTTGCTATTAAAATGTCATATCTCGCATTATGTCAAGAACATAATCCATTTTAGGCAGTTGTTTCTAGCATGAAATAGTTCCAGTTTGATCTACAGCACCTTTTCCAGGAACATGAAGTACCTCACATGTAAGGACTTGTTGGTGTAGGATGACCTTTCGTTTGTGTAGGAATGGTGCTAGAGGTCCCATGATTGGGGACAGTAGTGAATTCTGGTAACAGACACCTCTTTCACCTTTAGCTTTTCACTTATCTGCTGCACTGCAAAGTAATGGAGGGAGAATTTGGTAGGCCCTGTGTCCTATAGATATTGACATATGGCTCAAAGTAGCAATGGTTTCCAGTACACTGCAATGTTCTTCTGTTCTGAGCAATGTATGACATAAACCAGCTAATTTAGCCACTTATATTCTGAAAATGTAGGTTTATATTGCTGTGACAGAGCTGAAGACCATGCTTGCCAAAACGCCTGCAAGAGAATTCTGATGTCTAAGAAAACAGAAATGGAGATTGTGGACGGCCTCATCGAGGGTTGTAAGACCCAGCCCTTGCCTCAGGATCCTCTCTGGCAGTGTTTTCTCGAAAGCTCACAGTCTGTTCACCCTGGAGTCACTCTACACCCTCCTCCCTCTACGGGCCTCGATGGGGCTAAATTGCATTGTTGTTCTAAAGCAAATACTTCAACATGTAGGTCAGTATCTCAGTTTCCTTTATTAAAATCAGTAGAAAATAGCATTTTAATCAATGATTTTAGGTCTGGCAAATATGTATTATGTTCTTGCATTGTGGAGACTTAGGAGTTTAGAAGACATAAAATCTTTCATTCTTTCTTCCAGCAAATATTTATTGAGCATCACGTGTCCATAAAACATTGTTTTTGTACATCGAGTGCTAAAAACATCATGTTTCGTAGTGTGGAAGATTAGTATTGGCAGGGCAATAAATATTTAAAGATGATGCAATGTGGATTCTACCCTCAAGGTTATCATTAAGTAAGCCTACAATTTAGAAGATGTTTTGACCTGACATCTAGGGGATATTATCTTTGTTAAATTATGTGACATTGAACTTAACCAACCTTTTGTGTAGATTGGTGCTTAACCTGGGTTGACAGTGGCTCCCAAAGTTAGATAGCAGTGTATTGGCATTCCCTTGAGTGATACCCTTAGGGATAAAAAATTAACAGTAAAAATATAGGATGAAGTAAACGCAATCTAGAGACAAGAGTAAATGGAGATCAAGTCACGATAGAACACAGGTGAAAGAGAAATTTGCTTTATTAGGAATGTTTGGAGTTAAAAGGGACCACATATTACTAGGATATCCTGAAATGAATATGACATACCAGGAGTAAAACAGTCTTTCCTGTGGTTTCTGAATTGGATGGACCTTTAGCAAAAAATTCTGCCTAGAATAGCTCATCAAACTTTACCAAAGATGTGAAAAATCTGGAAAATATCCAAAGAAAATTAAGAGAATGGCTTAAAGAGAAGTTAAGTTGGTGCTATAATTAAGGAAATTGGGTTGCTGATAGGAATTAGTAAATGTCTTTATGGGAGGGGTGCTGAGCAATTCTTTGAACGTCCACAAAAAAATTTATGCCCTGTACTCACTGGAGCTTGGAATGGCTGTGTCATCCCAGAAGAACTTCAGTAAAAAACAGTTGGCCCTCTCTTCCCCTGATGTAAGGTTTTGTGGTTTACGGAATACTTTCACTTCCATCTTACCTTGTCCTCATGAAACCTTATAAGATGATTGGTATCGTCTTATGATTAGTCTCAATTTGTGTAATTCCTGTTTATATATAGAAAACTAACTCTGAGATGTTAAACAGTCTGTGCCAGGTCATACAGAGAGTTAGGACTAGAGGAAGGGCTGGTTTCCAGATCAGGGTGTCTGAAGTAACTTGATCTCAGCTTCCTCATCCCCGTGTTGTGTGAGTTCCATTGAGAGCAGGGACCTTGTTTCTTTTATGTGCCACTGCATATCCAGTGCCTCCAACAGGGCCTCACACAAAATAGACACTCAGTAAGCCCTGGTGGAGTGATGAACAAACATAAAAGGACAGATACCCTCTCACTGGGGTAATTGTGAGAGTGAAATAAAATGTGACAGGAGTGGAGGAGTGATTTTGTATATTTTGGTAGTATTAAAATTTTGTGTTACATGTATTACATTTATAAATTTAAAAAATTAAACTGATGAATAATATCATGTGTGAAAACCTTTGGAAATGGTACTGATAATATTTTAGCTATACGCATGCACTTGAGTTGCTTTGTATTCATCAAGTACTGAAAAGAATACGTACATAATACAGTAATATATAGAAGCTTTGGAATTCATAAGCCTTTCCATGTATACAGTCTTGGTATATCTTAAGGAATATATGTGGCTTTAGGGTAGTTTTTCAGGGAGAAACTAGTGAACTGTAAGTCTATAATGCTGCTTAAAAGAAGTCTGAGGACCATGTCACGGTTTGGCCTCTTGTGATGGGAACATAAATATAGTGGAATATATGTGGGTGGAGGCAAAACTGTTTGCTTTACCTTACTCTAAGTAAAGGTAAAAGAGAGATCAGAAATATAGAGGGAAGTAATTCTGCTAAAAATAAACATGTACAAATACTATAATTAAACATTAAATTTAGCGCTGAGCTTTCTAGCAACCATGGCAGAAGGGAAGGAGATGGAAAATAAGAGAAGGCTAACTTTTTCACGGAAAGCTCACACTTTCTGGCTCTAAATTGTAGGAGATAGATCTTTTGGTTTTTGTACTTTTTTTCTCATTTATATTCTAGTAGCCTTTTTTTTTTTTTTGGTGAGGAACGTTGTCCCTGAGCTAACCTCTTTGCCAATCTTCCTCTTTTTTGTATGTGGGACACTGCCACAGCGTGGCTTGATGAGTGGTGTGGAGGTCCACACCTGGGATCCAAACCCACGAACCCTGGGCCGCCAAAGCGGAGAGCGCAAATTTAACCACTACACCACTGAGCCCGCCCACTCATTTGTATTCTGAAGTACAGTTCATAGAGTTTGAGTTTTATGTGAATCAGTTATTTGTTCATTTGGCTCATCTGTGTTTCTGCATTTGTGCTTTTGTTTCAGGGAACTGTGCACTAAACTTTATAGCATGAGCTGGGGCAACACCCAGAGCTGGCAAGAGTTTGATCGCTTTTGTGAATATAATCCAGTGGAAGTGTCCATGTTGACCTGTTTAGCAGATGTTCGGGAACCTTGTCAGTTGGGCTGTAGAAACCTTACCTACTGTACTAATTTTAACAACAGGTAGGAGCAGATTATAATACATGGAGTGGAAATATTTTTATCATTAATTATCTGGTTTTTAAGTAAGTGAAAAGACGACTGCATTCTGATTTTGTTCCTGCTAAGTTAAAAGGAAGTAGTATTTCCTTATGATTTCATCTTTAGGTGGTACATTCCATCTGGTAAATTACCCTGGGAAAGGAAGCACTATAAGCAAGTCTTTTCTAATCTAGAAGTACTTCAAACTTCTAGAGTTCAGAATCTCCTCGGCCTTCAGTCTACTATTCTCCTTCTCTCTCTTCTGCTCCACCACCAGTGGAAACAGTTCGTCGCAGAATAAATCACTGGACAATCTGGTCATCCAGATGCCCTCTTGTGGACAGTTTACTTGAAGGACCTACAGACTGGCTGAGGTTCCCCCTCAGTGAGTCCCCTATTTCATACGAAAACATTTTCTTTACAGAAGCAATTTGAATAGGTATTTTCCTGCGGTATTCAGTAGGGTAAGGGAAATAAGGGCCAAGAACTGAGCTAATGGGTGAAGAAGCAGCGAAGAAGACAGAAAAAGGGCATCCAGAAGCATAGAGAGTGCCACGTCACAGAAGCCAGAGAGGGAGAGTTAGTAAAGAAGAGGGGGCTGGTTTTGTGAGCAGCAGCCCGGAGATCAAGAGGTCAAGAAGGAAGAGGATCATTCACTTGGGCCAGAAGGAAGTTCAGAGGATGTTTACCTCCAGTTAACACAGGTCCTATCCTCTTAAAAGTATTCAGGTTGTAATTTTGAGTAAAAATTGAGATATCTTTACAACTGATGATAGAGTGTTAGCCTTACTGGCATGGTGGAGTAGTTTGTATCAGACTAACACTTCTATCAATACCAATTTTGAACTCTGTACAAAATATTAAAAACGATTGTTTTGAAGGCATTGGAGAGTGACCAAAAGCAGGAGGGGCTTCATCTCGTGAAAGATGGAAATTGCACTGAGTGAGAGGCACACTTATTCAGCTTTTCCTTCGTGGGCACTCTCAGTCCACTTGTATGGCTTCTAGAACTCAAGCAAAAAGCAGCAGTCTTGGGCTGAGGAGTTAGAGATCAGAGTTGAGGCTGCCAGAATGGCTGGGTGTGGAAGGGGAAAATGCCAGAAAGGAGGGAACCACAAAAGGAGATGCTCCCAAATCTGCATACAACCTCCCCTTATATCCTTGAGTTTAACGAAGTCACGAGATACAAGGTTAACATACAAAAGCCAGTTGTATTTCTGTGTGTTAGCAAAAACAATTGGAAAATGAAATTTATAAAAAATAATCTACACATGCATCAAAAAACATGGAATACTTAGGGATAAACTTAACAAAAGATGTGCAGGAACTCTACACTAAAAAACCAGAAAACCTTGCAGAGAGAAGTTGAAGACAGCAGATAAATGGAACTTTCGTACATTGCTGGTGAGAACGTAAACTGGTATAACGGCTTTGGAAAACAGTTTGGCAGTTTCTTAGAAAGTTATGACCCAGCAGTGCTATTTGTAGCTGTGAAAACAGGCAAGAAAACTGGAAACAACCTTAGTGTCTATAAACAGGTGACTGAATAAGCCAGCCTTTCTCAGAGTGTGGTCCATGGTCCCCAAACCCTGTGACATCAAAACTACTTTTATAGTAACACTAAAATGTTATTTCCCTTTTTCACTCTCATTCTCACAAGAGTGAACAGTGGAGTTTTCCAGACATGGTATAACAACAGATTGAATGCAGGAGCAGGTATGAAGATCCCACTGTATTCTATGAAGATAGACATTAAAGAGATTTTCAAAACTGTAAAACAGTCCTACCCTTCTCACTGACTTTTGGAAAATAACAGTTATTTTTCATAAAAATATTTATATTAACTTGTAATCAGCTTATCATTTAAAATGAATTAATATCTACTTTAAAAATCCCTCAGTTTTGATTCATATGTGATAGACATTAGTGGATATAACCCACATAAACAAAAGTTTTTTGAGAAGCCAGGAATTTTAAGAGTGTAAATGGGTACTGAGATCAAAAAGTTTGAGAACTGCTAGGATAAACAAATTGTGGTACATTTATTAATGAAATACTTCTCTACAATAAAAAGGAACAAACAATTTATATACACACCATGGATGAATCTCAAAAAGATTGTTTAGCTAAAGACACCAGACCCGAAAGAGTATAATATACAATAGGGTTCCATTTGTATGAAGTTCTAGAACAGGAAAAGTTAATCTACAGTGATATAAGTGCGAATGGTGGTGGCCTCTAGGGTGCAGTCAGCAGGGAGGACATTGACTGGACGGGGACACAAGGACTTTCTGACGTGATGGAAATGCTCCTTAATTAATTTGGATGTCCATATTTGTCAAATCACATCAAACTGTACCCCAAAAATCTGCATTTTATTTTTATAAATTGTACCTCAATTTTAAAAACTTGGACTTATAATATTTATTTTGTCAAATGAAAGAAATGGTACCAGTGCAGATGATATTCCTGTCCACAGGGTTTTGAAGTTTTAAACTGCCTCACAAAAATCTCTGTAAAAAAGAAAACATGCAATCCGAATTTTATGGGTAGCATCTGCATTGAATCTTCATACATTCAAAGCCCATATCCTTTGATGTGTTGTATGTACTTTCTTCTTTAAAAAAATCAGATTTTCCTGATTCATTAGTATGTCAGGATTTAACACATTCTTCCTCTCTGGAAAATAATTGCCTCTTCATTCCTTCTGGGCTGTTTTCTGTTTAGGCCAACAGAACTTTTCAGGAGTTGTAATGCTCAGTCAGATCAAGGAGCCATGAATGACATGAAGCTGTGGGAAAAAGGAAGCATAAAGATGCCGTTTATCAACATTCCTGTTCTTGACATTAAAAAGTGCCAGCCAGAAATGTGGAAAGCAATAGCTTGTTCACTGCAGATTAAACCCTGTCACAGTAAATCCCGGGGAAGTATTATTTGCAAGTAAGTTTCTTTCATCATAGTGACTCTCCGGTTTTGGTTCAGACCCTCCATGATCTCCACCCACAGCCTACCTTCACAGTTTTCTCTCCCACCACTTCCCTTTGCCCACTGCCCCCACATGTCAAATTCTTTCCCACTTTTTCCTCCTCTGCTTGAAATGCTCTTCCCCCCTTCTCCACTTGCCCGCTGCCTGTCCTTCTTAGCCCTCTCAAATACCAGTCATTCCTACGGAATCTTCCCCGACTGCTCCAGCTGATGGTAATTTATCCTCACTACAAATTTCCATACACCTTTGTTTGTACTTCTCTTATGGAACTTAGTTCAAGAAACATTTATTGAGTACTTTCAATGCATAATTCTATTTTTATATTTTAATTTGTGTACTTGTCTCCTATTCTGTTAGACTTTGCTCTCCTTGAGGAGCGTATTCTTCTTTGTGCCTTTTTTCCTTGTGTCCTCCTTCCTCTTTTTCTCCTCTTCAGGGATTGGCATAATCCTGACACACAGAGGTATTCTGTAAGTGCTTGACGCGTGAAGGAGGTAGTGAATATAGTCCTTAGGGCCTGTTCCTGGCAATCATTTTGTGAGTGGTTTGCTTAGGAGGCCTAGGATAAAGTAAAGATGAAAGCTGCTATGGTGGGTGAAACCAAAAGCATTAACTACTTAGTAACCTATGTCAACTGCTCTTTAAGCATCTTTTTTTCCAGAATGCTTTTCCAAAACCAAGTTAATACCCAGCCCCTAAGTTGTTGGTGTGTGGCTTGGTGCTGCTGGGCACTCGACGACTAGTTGCAGTTTATTTCAACCTTAAATAGGCTCCACCTCTATTCTCTGACGTGACTTGGAGATGACCTGAGTAGGGGAGAGAGAAGGGGTAAATATTGGGTGACAAGCAAGGGGCAACGCATGGGAAATTAATAGACTCTTAGCTCACAGAACTTACAGAAGAGGAGTCAAAGCCCTACTGAAGACTGAGAAAATTTTAAAGTAGTGGACTTTCCGATTGTTTGGGCCACACACTTTAATGTTGATAACTAAAAAGATATTTAAAAAGAGAAAGGAAGGGTGGGAGGGAAGGAGGGAGAAGCAAGTATGGATAAGGTCCTGAAAGAAAGGAGATGTGATTTTGCAAACAGCAGATCAGACCAGCCTAGTTCAATTCCTTTCAAAGACAGTGAAGAGCCACCTTGATGGTAGCACCAGTAAGGATGGGTATAAAATGTGAGCAAGGCCTTTGGATCTCAGGTCAGAGAAAGTTAGGGATGTTTTGGTAACATAATACCTTACTGTTCAGCCTAAGGTCCCCTATGACTCCTGTTCTCTTTTGCCATCATTGCACTTAACCACTTGTGAAACATGGTTAAGTTATGAGAACTCACTTTCTGGAAAGTTCAGAAACAGAATTGTTGTTGACTAGACAACATGAGGAGGTGTCTCGAACCCTAAATTTGTGAGTATTTTTCTTTTCAAGATCAGATTGCGTGGAGATTCTCAAGAAATGTGGGGACCAGAACAAATTCCCCGAAGACCACACAGCTGAAAGTATCTGTGAGCTTCTGTCACCCACAGATGACCTGGAGAGTTGTATACCTTTGGATACCTACCTCAGTAAGGACTTTGTGTTTTTGGATTTTAAATGCCCCTCCCTTCCATCTCTGCCCTTCTTGTTTGCCTGGTTGAGCATCTCTCTTTGAGAACATGTGGTCTAAGGATACTGTCTCGATTGCACGCTCTTAGTTGCTTGGCTTTTTTGGCCCAGGAAAGAATTACCATCTTCAGATATGTAAGCAGGAGTGATTATCATATCAGTCTGAGGAGGCAGTCGACTGTTGTCAGTCAGGAATTCTAAGCAGTGTGCCAGGGCCAGCGTTCTCAGATAACCAGCTCATATCATTGCTGTCTCCTTGCCACGATTTGACCAGGAAGTAGAAGCTCCCCAGGGAGTCTTCAGCTTTTTGTCATCAGAACATCAGCGGACCTGAGCGAGGCATTGGCTTGGACTTACCACCAAGTAGGGAGTAAGGAATGATGGTCTGGGTTAGCACATGAACTGGAACTTCTCTCTGTCAAATACTCCTGCCAAGAGCTGGAAGAATAAGCTGGGATCTCACTGAGGCATCCTGAAGCTGAGCCTTCTGGCAGCGAGGTGGCTGTGTGGAAACCAGGGGGTAACAAGCAGAACCTCTACACACCACGCAGTTAGGCCAAGGGCAGTGACTAGGCTGCCACCACGGGCCATTAGTGCTGTGAGCAGGCTGGAAAGCCAGACGGTGAATTCAGCCCCTACTTGCTTTGTCTTCCTTTGTCAGATAGAGTTAAGTCAGACTGCAAATAACAGAACAACAGTTAGAAGTGAGAAAAAGCCCAGAACTAAATAGTCCAGGGCTGCTGTGGTGGCTCTGTCATCAGGAATCCGGGCTCCTTCTTTCTCCACGTCCTTGGTGCTGGGCTTCATCATCATCGCGGTTACCGCGTGTGCTTTATCATCACGGCATGGCTACTGGAATTCTAGCCACTGTATCCTAGTGTGAGGGAAAACCACCCTAGTTGGAAGGGACACTGGGAAAGATGATCTTTTTAGCTGTGGGCCCATTGCCACCCTAAGTAAAACTGGAGTTCTATTAGTAAGCAGGAAGGGAAGAGCAGATGCCAGATTTGCCGCTAGTAGTGTCTGCCGCATTTTCTCAAGACCAACAGACTATGTCCCTTAGCCTTTGTGACCAGTATGGAGAAAAAGAGAGCACGAGACTAGAATATAGACCTCTGACTTTGAGCAGACCACTTCTTTGAGCCTTAGCTTCCCTCTTTATAAAATGACTGGGCTGGATGAGATGACTTCCAAGAACCCCTATTCCTCTATTAGCCTTGGAGTCTGAGTCTGGCCTAAAACCAAGTAAGCAAAGCTAATGTATTCACAATCCTAGACTCTATCAGAGCCATCAAATATACGTGTGGAAGGAAACCACTTCAGTGGAAGAAAAACTAAAGAAATGCTTTTGTTTGAGTTTCAGTACGCTCTTTAGATATCACATGTGCTTTCTATTAAGTGAGACCCATCCTTGGTCCTTATTTCACAAGTTGACAAATATAATCATGGGACAGGATCCATCTTACTGTAATAAATTATGATCATTTGTGGTAAAATTTGCTAAATTGGCCCTCTTACACAGAAGCACCCCTTTGACAATCCTTTCCAAAATATACCTGTCACTTTCTATCCCTGTATACTACTTATTAATTATCATTGTCTGACTTTTATTGTCCATTTCCCGACCAGAATGTAAACTCCGTGTTAGAGATTTGTCTGTTTTGTTCACTACTGTCTCTCCAGTACCTGGAACCTTGCCCAGCGTGTTGTAGGTTCCCAATAAATGAACAAGTGGGTGAATGTGTGTATGTTTATGCTAAATTCACAAATGATCAGAGAGTCGGAGTGTTTCCGTCTTACTAGAATCAGGCCTCGCTTTATGCTCATGAGCTCTCCATTTACTCCAGATGTGATTAATTCAGATGACTTACAGACCTCTGGTACTCTTTTGGGTTTGTTAAGCTGATCTGGTTTTGTTTTTTCAGGGCCAAGTACTTTAGGTACCATTGTGGAAGAGGTGACTCACCCCTGTAACCCAAGTCCCTGCCCCACCAATGAGCTCTGTGAGGTGAACCGGAAAGGGTGTCCGGCCGGAGATCCGTGCCTTCCATACTCTTGTGCTCAGGGTAAGAGGTAGATGGTGCGGGTGTGGGATGAGCACAGCTGTGTGCTGCTCATGTTTCTTTACGGGGGTGATCTTTGGAATGAGATTGCAAGGCACTTTATTTTCATGTATGCTTTCCTTTAATGTTTGAGGTTTTCCCAATAAGCATGTATTATTTATGTAAGCAGAAAAAGACAAAGACAAATGTAAGTTTCAGTAGTCATTTAGATTATAAACTAATATCAATCCCAAACCAGACTCTCTTAATGAGTTGCAGGGCTCTTGACAACAAAAGGAAAGAAAGCCTTGGGCCAGCTTTTTGTACTTTGTCTTCTGGGTTATAATGTTTGAGAAAATGTACTGCACATTGTTCTTGTTTTTTCTTTTCTTTCCTTTAGTATGTGGAGAAAGGGCCTGCTCAGCGGGGTGTGTAATTCTCTCCACGGAGATGAATGTTGTGTTGAAATTTTTTTATCCCATAGAATTTTTATAGTGTTTATCTCTTTGTAGGTCCCTTTAGAATATAGTTGTGACAAGATTTTGCTGCCTTTTAGCTATTTCCCAATTGAAAGTGTTTCTTTATCATGTTAGAATCAACATTTTAAAATATATGTGGAGTTAAAAGGAACAAAAGATTAAATTATAATGTCTCAAAGGATCATCTATAATATTTGTGTAATACCATATCAGCCATAGAGTCGTAATAAATCTTGTTAAAATTGAAAATGAATGGGTTTTTGTTAAGCCAAATCAAGTATTCAACTTTTCTTTGAATTTAAGGTATGTTTATATTCTGTCACTAGAAGTTTTCCTGACCGAGATTATTCTAAAAGTACAGTCAGTTTCTCTATACCATTTTAAAAATATCTGTAATTTTTAAATATCTTAAGTAAACCAGAAGAAAGAAAAAACCACATATCTTATAGCATTTTATACTGAACTGGAGCTAACTTTGGAGTACAGGTCCAGAATCACCACCATCTCGTAGAACATGGAATTTTCATTTCAGAGGATATGTTATTGACCACTGAACCAAAGCGACTCCTTAGTTAGGTGAAAATTCTGTTTCATAACCTCTAGTAGCCACACAGAACCTGTAAAACTTATGTGAGGTATATCTAATGTCGTAAAATAGTATCATGTCTCTCAGGTAATTTCTGTTTGTGCAGGTTGCAAATTGGGAGAAGCCTCTGATTTTATCGTGCGTCAAGGGACACTGATCCAGGTGCCATCATCTGCAGGGGAAGTTGGTTGCTATAAAATTTGCTCATGTGGACAAAGTGGACTCTTGGAAAACTGCATGGACATGCACTGCATAGACCTTCAGAAGTCTTGTATTGTCGGAGGGAAAAGAAAGAGTGAGTCTTGGCGAGGTTTCTTTGTTTTTTGTTTTTGATATGAGATTGATTATCCTAACTTTGTAATAAGAACATTGGATGGATTCTCACCAGAGAGTGAAGTCTACAACTCATACACTCAGGCAATGTTTTTCAAACTGTGGGACGCAGCCAGCTCTGGTCGTCTAGGGGTTAAGATTCAGCGTTTTCACCACCAGAGCCTGAGTCCATTTCCTGCTCTGGGAACCATGCCACCCGTCCGTCCATGGATTGTCATATTGTGGCAGGTCCATGTTGCTGTGATGCTGAAAGCCATCAGGATTTCAAATACCAGCAGGGTCACCCATGGTGGACAGGTTTCAGCAGAACTTCCAGACTAAGATAGATTAGGAAGAAGGACCTGGCCACCAAATTCCAAAATGATTGGCTGTGAAAACCCTCTGAATAGCAGTGGAGCCTTGTCTGATATAGTGCCAGAAGGGGAGAGGATAGTGCAAAAAAGACCGGGCAGAGTTCCACTCTGCTGTCCACAGGGGCGCTAGGAGTCTGAATCCACTCGAGGGCACTAACAACAATATGGCACCTAGCGTTTATTGAACATTTGCTGTGAGCCAAACTCTGTGCTAACCCTCTCTAGTCTTTTCTCATGTACGCTCTTAACAACCTATGAAGCTATCTCACACCTGAGGAAACTGAGGTTTAGAGAGTCTGGGCAACGTGTCCAAGTCCACACTTGATGTGGAGAGCTGACCCACCGCAGCCCCCAACCTTTTACAACTAGAGCCTTTGAAATGTGCAGAGGACGTCCTGGTTTGCCTAGGAACTGACATAATCAGGGCTTTAGAGGCCCTCCCATCCTCACTCTCTGGATGCTGACTCTGGCATCCCTGCTCCACGGAGTGGTCCCCACCTCTCCCTCTGTTTTAAAGAAGAGTGGTCTCTGTGGCCACAAAGGTCAGAAGCCAAAGGACGGAGGCTTTCTTCTCTGATGGCCAGAACCTTGACAGAGAAAGCTATTTCCTTGCCTGAGAATCAGAGACTGGGGAAAGCTGAGTAGTGAGGAGCTTCCGGGAAGGGTGGAAAGAGTACTAAGTTCCAGAAGGCTTGGGTTCCAGGCCCTGCTCTACTTTCTATTTCCAACTGGCTGTGTGATCTTGGGCAAGTCCCTTCTCTCGTCTGGGCCTCAGTTTCCCTCCTGTACAACGGGAGGATTCTTCTTGATGACCTAATAATAATAATCTCTTTCCTTCCCCCAGCCTGCCCTTATCCCTCCTTGCACCACCCCCTGCCCAACTGGCTCTGACATTCCAGAAGCAGCCTTGAACTGACCTTGAAAGTCTTAGGAGTCACAACCCCTCTCTGGGTTTCCTCCTGAGCTCTGGGCCCTGGGCACTAGGTCCTGATAGGGTATCTGGCCTTGGCAGGTTGGAGCCATCACAGGAGAGAAAGACCCTGAGCCTCTGAGGAAGGCCTCAGGGGGACCTGCATTGTGATGACCTCATCGACTCTATGCCATCATCTTCTCTCCCACCCTTCACTCCTGCCTGACCAGCTGCACTGCAAACAACCATCAGTCTCAATCCCAATGGCCTGAGGTGGTCTGTTCTTCAATGCCTGCTGCTGATCTTCTGTCTCAGCCAGTAAGAAGCACCATAAAATTGATACTCACTGAGAAAAACTGTGACAGCTTCATGCTATAGAAACCGAACTAACAGAGGAAACTCAAAGAGTTCTGGGACATGGCCCTGACTGTGAACCACCATGACTTCTTTGCACATCAAAACTTGTTGCCTGCTGTGTCTTCAATAGTGAAGAACGTCATCTCTGGCAATGATGTGAACACCAGCAGTGAGCTTTCTTTCGCCCTTGACCCCAACTACCTGAGTCCGGCCACAGTGGACCAGGTCCTGGACTACTTCTCCAGTGGCAAGGTGGTGATCTTGGAGCAGAACGTGGAGGAGCTCCTTCGTGGGGCCCACTATTTCAACACAGTGTGCCTTGAAATCCACTGCAGTGACTACCTGATTAAGACCTTCCGCCATGCCAGCTGCTTGCGCTACCTCGTCTTGGCTGAGTTGTTTGGGCTCAAAGAGGTATCAAACTTGGCCTTTACTGGTATTTGCAACAACTTCCACTGCTGGGCCAGTCCTGAGAGCTTCATGCGCTGCCGACTTGTCATCTTTGGCACTTGCTTAAAGATGAAAACTTGCGTGTGCTCATTGAGGACCAGGCTCTCAGTGCACTCCTACATTGGGTGTACTTCCAGAACGATGAGCGGGAGAAGTATTTCAAGAAATTCTCCTATTACATCAGTCTCAATGCCGTCTCCAACAAGACACTGATGTTTGCCAGCAACCAGTTGATGGACATGGAGAACAGCTCAGGCCACACATCCCTGATTGAGAGTGTCCTTGTGGAACGACAGCAGGACAGGCCATCCAGCCTGCTGAGCTACCAGCGGAAAGGGGCCCTGCTTGATTCGGTGGTCATCCTTGGTGGCCAAAAGGCCCAGGGCCAGTTCAATGATGGAGTGTTTGCCTATGTCATCCAGGAGAACCTGTGGTTGAAGCTCTCAGAGGTGCCCTATCAGGCAGCAGCACTCACTGCCACCTCTACTGTTTGCTACATCTACATGTCTGGTGGCACCAATGAGCAGATTACAGGGCTAAAGATGGCTTGGTGGTATGACATGGATGACAACTCCTGGACCAAGGTGCCTGACCTGCCACTTGGTCTTGTCTTCCACACCATGGTGACCTGTGGGGGGACAGTGTACTCAGTGGGTGGGAGCATTGCCCCAAGGCGGTATGTCTCTAACATCTGTTTTTATGATGAGCGCAAGGAGGCCTGGTGCCTGGCAGGGAAGATGAGCATCCCTATGGATGCCACAGCTGTGATCACCAAGGGTGACCAGAACCTGTACATGGTCACTGGGCGATGCTTGGTGAAGGGCACCATCTCCTGAGTCGCGGTAGTAGATTGCTTTGATACCAATACTGGGGAGGTGGTCCAGAGTATCATCTTCCCCATCAAGTTCAACCACCGGCCCCTGCTCTCTTTCAGTCAGGACAACATCCTCTGCATGCACAGCCACCATCAGAGCGTGGAAATCAACCTACAGAAAATCAAGGCCAACAAGAGGACCACATCAGTACCTCTCTTGCCCAAGAACTGCCCCCTGGATGTGTCCCATGCTATATCCTCCATTGGAGACAGCAGGGTGTTTGTAGGTGGGGGTGTCACAACAGCCAGTGATGTGCAGAAAAGGGACTGCACCATCAATCCAAACGCCTACTTGCTGGACCGAAAGACAGGCAACTGGAAGACCCTGGCCCCCCCACCAGAGCCACTGGACTGTCCCACCTGCTGTCTAGTCAAGCTACCTTGAAAGATTCTTCAAAGGAATTAAACCACTTTTAGTTGGGAGAATAATTAGATGCATTATTATCCACAATTTAATGAGAGAGAAAGAGAGGAAGATGGCCTGTGGGTTCCTTCTTAGTGTTCCTGTCTGTGTTTGGCCCTGAAGGTGGTGATCCTGGGCTAGGGCTGCTCCCACTGGAGGGATCCAAGCTGAGGTGGAATGGAGTTCCTGGTGGGGGGGACTGAGGCATCTCCCAGGCACTGGCCAGGGTGGTGTCTGGAAACCCCCTGTTCTGTTCCCTGCAGTCACCTGGCAGCATGTGGTAGACTGACAGGTGAAGCAGTTGCTTAGAGCTGTGAGGCCTCAGGCTCCTCCAACACTCACTTCCCTCTAGTCTGCCCGGGAAGGCAGGTGGGCCAAGGCCAGGTCTTGGAGAGGAGCCTCCTGGCTGGGAAGGGAGAAGGCGGTGTGGGCCAGGTTCGGGGATGAGGCAGAGGGAACCGGGGAGGCCAGGTGACTTGGTTGTTGTATTCGACCATGCAGCTGTGATGTGTTTGTGACTCATTTGTGGGGTACTTGGGGGGTTACTTAACACTTGTTTCCAGAGAGCAAGGTTCATGGAGAACTTTCTCCAGGAATGTGAGTCTGAGGGACTGGAGGTGATCAAGAGGTCATCAAGGGAGAGAAAAGAAACCTATGTCTCTATTGGAGAGCAGCTTGGGGATGAGGCGAAATGATGGGATAAGAGAGACAGGGTGGTGTAGTAGTTAGGGGTTGGATGCTGGGGACAGATGGCCTGGTCGAATACCAGTTCCACCACTTACTAGGTCATCCTGGGTGAGTTACTTACCATCTCTGTGCCCTAGTTTCCTTATCTGTCAAAGGTGGACAATAGGAGTCCCCATCATCATAGGGTGATGGGAAGTGTAAGTGAGTTAATACATGCATAATGCCGAGGACAGTCCCTGGCATATATTAAAGGGCTACAAGAGTACTTTTTTAGAAGGAAAAAAAGAGAGGTGAGGCAAGGGTCCAGGTTCTTGGGCCCTTAGATTAAGTGAGGTCCCATCAAATGCTCTTTGAGACCCCCTCCCTCAAAGCCTCAGTGAGCTTTCCTCAGTTCTAACTCCCCTTTCCCTTTCCGTCATGTGTGTACTCAGACGTAATCCTCAGCAATTTAGAACGAGCTGACCACGTCCTGCAACAGCTGTAGAATCCTCATTCATCCCGTCTCTCATTCATCCATGAATTTACTTTCTCCTCCAATGACCACTTCACACACACACCATCACTGAGCCCTCTCTGTGCAGGGCCCTGTTCCAGGTGCTGGGGCCACAGACATGACAGAGACAATTCATGTCCCTGGGAGGGAGTATCTGTGCCAGTGCCCTGCAACGGGAGTATTATGCAAGCCACCTGAGTAATTTAAATATTTCTAGTAGCCACATTAAAAAGGTATAAGGAAACAGATGAAATTAATTTTAATGATATAATTTATTTTACCCAATATTGTCAAAATATTATCATTTCAACAAATAATCAATTTAAATATTTATTTTACTTTTTTGAGGAAGATTAGCCCTGAGCCAACATCTGCCACCAATCCTCCTCTTTTTGCTGAGGAAGATTGGCCCTGAGCTAACATCTGTGCCCATCTTCCTCTATTTTATATGTGGTACGCCTGCCACAGCATGGCTTGATGAGTGGTGTGCGTGTCCGTGCCCGGGATCCAAACTGGCAAACCTGGGCTGCCGAAGCAGAGCACGTGAACCCAACCACTACGCCACCGGGCCAGCCCCATTTTAAACATTTATTGATGCGATATCTAACGTTCTTTTTTTCACACTGAGTCTTCAGAATCCAGTGTATGTATTATACACTTAGAGCACAGCTCAGTTTGGACTAGCCACAGGCACAAGGCCCCAGGAGGCTAGTGGCTCTTATCAGACAATGCCGTATACTGTACATATCCCCATGGTTCAAATCTGCTCCATCTCCTTCCTTTCCCCACTCCGTCCTCCTCCACCTGCTCAGCATCATCTTCCTGACCTCTGTTGGCTGGCCTCTCTCTTCAAAGCCTACCCTCTGCCCAGGCCTTACTTTCCTCCTTCCAGGCCAGGACCTTGGACTTCACAGCTGACCCTCTCTACCCTGGAACTTTTCCCACATTTCTCACTTCTCCAACCCTGGGCAGCCCCCTCCTCTGCTCACCTCTCTGCCATCCGCCAGCTGGAAGAGCAGGGTCTTACAGATCCACGCAGCTAAGCCCAGCTGCCCCTTCCCCACCCCACCAGGCTTAGCTGACCACTGAGTCACCTCTCACTGACTCCAGAGGCCACTCCCCACAGCTGATTCTCCAGCCCTCTCTGGGGTCCTGGGGCCCCGCTCTTCCCCTGTCTTCTTTCTCGGCCACTTACCTCTCATTCTGGCACCAGAGCTCGAGAGAAATAGAGTCAGATGATCTGAGCTCCATAAACAGTCCCGTGTCCACCAAAACTCTCCCCAGAGCTCCTGCTGTTGAGCACCTCGGAGGAAGAGGCGTCCTTCCGCGATTCAAAGCTCGTGCCTCCCCTGTGTCTTCATTGTGTCCCCTCGCAACTTCTCAGGCTCCTCGGTTCCCTCTCTCTCCACATCCCCTTCTTGATTCTTCTCTTCATCCCACACATATTCTCAAGTTTGCCCTATCCTGAAAGCAAACCCTCCTCAGCTCTGAGGTCTGCCTCTTGCTGTCTGCCCATCTCTTTCCTCAGTTGAGCTTCCTGAATGTTGTTTGTGCTCTCTGGCTCCGGATCAGTCTCTAACCCACTTAGCCTGGCTTCTGTTCCCACCATGCCACCCAGGTGTCTCCTGACGACACTGTCCTCTTTGTCCTTTGCTCTGCATTCTTTCTTTTCCTTGCAGTACTGGGCAGTATTGACCACTCCCCCACGCAGCAGAATCGCTAGGGCGCTTGGTAGAAGGAGATTGTTAGCATAGAGGGATGATAATCTGATATATTAACCAGCGTGGGCCTCCCTTCTTCCTTCCTGAGCTCTTCCCACATGAAAATTAGACCATGAGGCTGAAGCATTCATGGCTCATCGCTGGAGGAGGCCGGCACAGCTCAGTGTCAGAATCAGAGTCACATTCTTGGCATTTGCTGCTAGGGAAGCTTTGTCAATTCATAGCAGAGATTATGGTCTTGAAAGACGAGGCTTTTGAACTACAGCTCAGATCTGCAAACTGGGTGCCTGAAGGCCTTCCACGGGAAGTTCAGACGTGCATGGCTTTAAGGGAATCAGTTTCCAGATCCTCACGTTTTTTCCTAGAACTGATCCACCTGAGAATATGCCTAGAGATTTCATTCTAGTTCTCTTTCCCCACCTTCCCTTTCAAAATTACCTTTCAAGCACTTTACACACACACACAGAAATGTTTACCCATCCCACATCTTCCTGGATGCACTGCCCCAGGATGCCGCATGAGTGTAACCGTGTCAGTGAGGCGTCAGTGAAGCCTCCTTTCACCAACACACCAACATCCAAAGAAGAGTTTCTTGTATTTTTCTGTCTTATCAATGCAGTGTTTCTGTTAAGGTGTCAAGTCTGGTGTTAAAAACTAGGGTATTTTGGGGCTGGCCCCGTGGCCGAGTGGTTAAGTTGGCGCACTCCGCTGCAGGCGGCCCAGTGTTTCGTTGGTTCGAATCCTGGGCGCGGACATGGCACTGCTCATCAAACCACGCTGAGGCAGCGTCCCACATGCCGCAACTAGAAGGACCCACAACGAAGAATATACAACTGTGTACCGGGGGGCTTTGGAGAGAAAAAGGAAAAAAATAAAATCTTTAAAAAAAAACAAACAGAAAAAAAACTAGGGTATTTTGGTCCAAGTTGTGTTGGCCGAGTGGTTAAGTTCGCGTGCTCTGCTTTGGTGTCCCAGGGTTTCACCAGTTTGGATCCTGGGTGTGGACCTAGCACCGCTCATCAAGCCATGCTGAGGTGGCATCCCACATAGCAGAACTGCCAGGACCTACAACTAGAATATACAACTATGCACTGGGGGTGCTTTGGGGAGAAGAAGAAGAAAAAACAAAAGTAAGATTGGCTACAGATGTTAGCTCAGGGCCAATCTTTAAAAAGAAGAAAACAACTAGGGTATTTTGGTCCAAGGTGGGTTGTTCAGAAATGCTCAATAGCATGATGGAATGATGACACTTTTAAAAGCTTTCTTGAGATATAATTCACATACCATACAATTCACTCATTTAAAGTGTACAATTCAGTGGATTTTAGTATATTCACAGGGTTGTACAATCATTCCCACAATCAATTTTACAAAATTTTCTTTACCCAAAAAATGGAACCTTGTACCCCTTAGCTGTCACCCTCTAACCCCCTCATCTTCCCAGCCCTACACAGCCACTCATCTGTTCTCCATCTCTGGATTAGCCTATTCTACACATTTCATATAAATGCAATCATATAATATGTGTCCTTTTATGTGGCTTCCTTCACTTAGCATAATACTTTCAAGGTTTATCCATATTGTAGCATGTGCCAGTACTTCATTCATTTTTATGCCTGAATAATATTCCATAGTGTGGATATACCACATCTTAGTTATCAATTTGTCAGTTAGTTGATGAACATTTGGGCTGTTTCCTCTTCTTGGCTATTCTGAATAATGTTCTGTGAATATACATGTACAAGTTTTTGTGTTCACATGTGTTTTCATTTCTCTTGGCTAAATACGTAGGAATAGAATTGTTGGATCAAATGGTAACTCTATGTTTAATCATTTGAGGAACTGCCAGCCTGTTTTCCAAAGCAACTGCATCATTTTCATTCCCACCTGCAATATATGAGGTTCCAATTTCTCTGCATCTTCACCAACACTTCCTATTGTCTGCCTTTCCAAAGATAGTCATCCTAGTGGGAGCAAGTGGCATTTCACTGTGGTTTTGGTTTACATTTCCCTGATGGCTAGTGATGTGGAGCATCTTTTCATGAGCTTATTTTTGATGATGTTTATGTAATAACCTAGCCTCTTCCATGCTCAGTGGTTATCAGAGAAAGTACGACTCCTGAGGGAGAGCTCTGTGAGGACAAAACCAAGACAGCATGGCTCAGAAACATTGACGGTCATAGTGCGTTATTTCATTCAGGCCACAGAATCATGACAAGTCTCTATATGTTCCTACCTCTCCATCTGTCTTAGAATTAGAATATCCAAGCTTTGTTGCAAGTATGTTAGAAATATTCCCTACCAAGAGGGTCCTCTCTGCATTTTCACCACTCTCTGTGATGAGAAAGAGCTCCCCTTCTCCCGTGTCCAGTTGCCAATTTAGTAACATTTAAGGGATGATGTAAATAGTTCCACATCTACTTCCAAAAGGGCAGTGTTACATCTTTGAACAAAACTAAATATATCACATGTAGGTTAGAATGCTCATTCAGCCTCATAAGAAACATTTTAAGCCTTTTTTACTATGAATGTCATACATAAAAACTGAACATACATAATTGTGTAGCTTAATGAATTAGTGTATATATTTTAAATATCCACATAACCACTATTAAGTTCAAGAAATAGAGCATTGCCAACACCTCCAAATTCTCCTGTGTAGCCCCTTTCTGTTTATAAGCCCTTCTCTCCTCTCTGACCTTTATGATAATGTGTTCCTGGCTTTTTTATATTGTTTTGCCATCTAAGTAGGCATTTTGAATATAGAGATTAGTTCGTCCTGTTTTTGAACTTTACATAAGAGAATTGTACAGTATGAATTGTTTCATGTCTGGCTTCTTTTACTCAAAATTTTGTTTTTACAATTTTTCCTTGTTGTTGTCTGTAGGTGTAGTTCTTTCCATTCCTCTTCTGTATAACATTGTGTGATAGGAATATATTATTTATCCAGTCTCCTCTTGATGGATGTCTGGGTTATTTTGTCAATGACAAATGATGCTATTCTTGTGAATGTAGCTTCGTGCACATGCACTCAAATTTGTCTAGGGCATATGCCTAGGAGAGGAATTGCTATCTTCGTTGATAGATAATGCCAGACTGTTTTGCAAAGTGATTGTGCCAGTTCACACTGCCATCAGCAGTGTACGAGAAACCCTGTTGGCATTGTCCAACTTGTTATTTCTAGCCAGTTGTTGTGAAGTAGTATCTCAGTGTGGCTTTAATTTGCATTCTTTTGATTGATAATTAGGTTAAGCATCGTTTCATGTTTATTGGCCATTTGGATTTCCTCTTTTGTGAAATCTTTGCTTCTTTTTTGTATTTGGTTGACTGTCTTCTCTTATTGTCTTGTTTGGATTCCTTATATATTCTGGATGTTAGCCCTTTATCAGTTACACATGTAGAAAATATTTTCTCCCACTCTGTGGCTTGCCTTTTTGTAACCGAACTTGATGGGCTCGTCTCCTGGTGAGTAGGGAGCCAAAAAGCACAACTAAGGCCGAAGTAGCTGAAGAAAAGATTTATTGCTTGGGCAAGCAATGAAGAATACCAGGGATATCGCCCAAAAGCAGTGTCTTTGCGGCCAGCGCTAGTGGAGACTTTATAAACAGAGAGCAGAGGATAACAGGTTTATTTGTAACAACTATGTAACAACTGTGCTTATTCAGGACTCACGTTTAGCAGGTAAACATGCTATTACAAACATCAGATGATCTGAAAACGGCTGTTTGGACCCTCCCAGAGGAGAAGAATTTAAGATGCTAATAAGTTTAAGATAACTTTAGGACACTTGGAGCTGGAACATTTTGCAGGAGTCTTGCTGCAGACGTGTTAAGTTTCTCTGCAGTATAGCAACATCTGCAAAACAGAGACATCAATCTGCAAAACAGAACACAGTTTCTTCCTGTCTGAAAACATTGGACAGCCATCTTAGTTATTGCTCAGATCCTCAATAACCCTTTCTTTCTCTGGTTCCAGTCACCTTTTAACTCTTAATGATATTATTTTTGATATTTATATATATGTATATCAATATTTTATATTTATAGCAAATATAAATACTGATATTTATATCAAATATTTATAGCAAATATATTTGATATTTAATGATATTATTTTGTTTGTTTTTGGGGTTTTTTTGAGGAAGATTAGCTCTGGGCTAACATCTGCCGCCAATCCTCCTCTTTTTTTTCTTGCTGAGGAGGACTGGCCCTGAGCTAACATCGTGCCCATCTTCCTCTACTTTATACGTGGGATGCCTACCACAGCATAGCTTGACAAGTGGTGTGTAGGTCCACACTCAGGATCAGAACCAGCAAACCCTGGGCTGCTGAGGAGGAACTGTGAACTTAACCGCTGCGCCACTAGGCTGGCTCCAAATGATATATTTTAATTTTAATTAGTCCAACTTGTCTTTTCCTTTTTGGTTAATGCTCTTTGATACGTGAAGAAATCTTTCTCTAATCTGAGGTCACGAATTTCTCATATGGATATGTAATTGACCCAGCACCACTTTTCCCTCTTCTCTGCAGTGCCACCTTTGTTGTAAATCACACGTCCATACGCCAGTGGATGTGTTCATGGGCTCTCTTATTCCACTGTCTATTTGTCTGAGCTGTGCCAATACCACAGTCTCTGTTACTATAGCTTTATCATCTCCTGTACAGTTTAGAATTAGTTTGTCAAGATTCACAAAAAACCTGTTAGGATTTTGGTCATGATTGCATTGAATTTATAGGCCAATTTTGGGAAACTTCATTGATTTACAATATCAGTTTTAAAACTTCATGGACATGGTATATCTCTCCATTTTGGGGAGTCTTTAATTTCTCTTAAATTTTATACTTTACTCTATAGTAGTCTCATACAACATTTTTTAGATTTATTCCTAGGTACTTGACATTTTAGAATTTTATATATATGAATACATATATTGATATATAATTATATGTATATATTGAAATTGACGTGAGCAAATTGTAGAAGATCTTTAGATATGCTGGTTGTGAGCCCATTATCAGTTGTATGTGTGGTAAATAACTTCAGTCAAAGGAATCCTAGCTCTAAATGTAAAATGTGAAATTATAATGCTTTTAGAAGAAAACATGGAGAATCTTTGTAATCTGGGGCTAAGCAAAGATTTCTTAGATATGACGCCAAAAGCATGATCCATTAAAAAACTGATAAATTGGATCACATCAAAATGAAAAAGTTTGCTATGGGAAAGACACTGTTAAGAGGATGAAAGGAAAAGCCACAAATTGAAGAAAATATTTGCAAATCATTTATCTGACAAAGGACCTGTATCCAGAATATAAAAAGAACTTTCTAATAATTTATTTGTAGATGTTTCCATGTACACAATTAATATCATGAATAAACAGTAACTTGCTATTTTTCTTTATAGAGGTTTCCCCTTTTCGAAATTTGCTAAGAGTTTTTATTGTGATAAATATTGAATGTTACGCATCTATTGAAATAAGCACGTTTTCGCAACTTTAGTCTACTAATAGGACAAGTTACTTTTATTAATTTGTCAATGTTAGACCCTCCATTCATTCCTGGGATAAACCTAACTTGGTTATGACATTATATAAAATACTATATGTTTTTATATAATTATTAGACTCAGTAATTATATAATTCCTTAAAAATATTAGTGGATTCCATTTGCTATATATTAAGTTAGGGATTTTTTTCTTTTTTTTTGCAGGGAAGGATTTGCCCTGATCTGTTGCCAATCTTCCTCTTTTATTTTTGTTTTTCCTCCCCAAAGTCCTAGTACATGGTTGTATATACTAGTTGTAAGTTGTTCTATTTCTTCTATGTGAGCCGCTGCCACAGCCTGGCAACTGACAGATGGGTGGTGTGGTTCCATGCCTGGGAAGCGAACCCGGGCTGCCAAAGTGGTGAACACCAAACTTTAACTACTAAGCCATCAGGGCTGGATCTCAGTTAGGTTTTTACTTGTATGGAGGTTTTGTGAATGGTATTTTTGAAATTTTAGTTTCTAACCATATATTTCTAGTACTGTAGGAATTTCTGTGTAGTACATGCATATAAGATTGATTTTTGTTGACCATGTACCTTGCAACTTTGCTAAACTCACATATTAATTTTATGAGTTTTTTGGGTAAATTTCTTAAAATTTTATATGTAGACAATCCTGTCATCTGCAAATACCGGCAGTTTTATTTTTTCCTCTATCACTCTTCCTTTTCAAGTTTCTTAAGGTAGAAACTTGGATTAGTTATTTGAGGAGTTATTCAACAACCTGTCTTCTTTTATAATAAGCATTTGATACTATAAATTTTACTCTAAAAATGACTTTACATCTCACACAATTTATATTTGTGTTTTCATTCATTCAGTTCAAAATATTTTCTAATATCCCTTGAGACTTTCTCTTTGACTCGTGGATTATTTTAGAAGTGTTTTGTTTAATTTCCAAAGGTTTGGCATTCTTGTCATATCTTTCTATTGGTGATATCAACTTTAATTCCGTTGTGGACAGAGAGCATACCTTGTACTTTTTTCCCCTTCCTTTACATTTGTTAAGGTTTGTTTTATGACCCAGGACATGGTCTATCTTCATGAACGGTCCATGTGCACTGGAAAGAAATGTATATTAGGCTATTGTTGGATAGAGTGTGCTCTAAATGCTGGTTGGATCCAGTTGGTTGATGGTGCTCCTCATTCCTTCTATATCCTTGTTGATTTTCTTTCTATGAGTTCTACAGAGGTTTGTGAGAAGAGTGTTGACGTCCCCAACTATGATTGTGGATTTGTGTGTTTCTCCTTTCAGTTCTGTCAGTTTTTGCTTCATGTATTTTGAGATCATTATTGTTACATAATACACATTTAGGATTATACTGTTTTCTTGGTGAATTGGCCCTTTTACTATGTCTATTATATGCCTTTATCCCTTATAATTTTTCTTGCTTTGAGTCTCCTCTGTCTGATATGAAGGTCTGCACAGTGTCTTTTTCCATCCTTTTACTTTGGACCTATCGATATCATTATATTTGAAGTGAGTTTCTCGTAGACATTTTATAATTGGTTTATGTTTTGTTATTCAACAACCTCTGGTCTTTTTATTGGTGTATTTTAAACAGTTACATTTAAAGCAATTATTGATATGTTTGGATTTAGGGCTACCATTTTATTATTTATTTTCCATTTTTCCCCTCTTTTTCGTTCCTTTGCCATCTTTCCTGCCTTCTTTTGGGTTCTTTGAATGTTGTTTAGTGTTTCCTTTTGATTTATTGTGTTTTGACTACATCTCTTTGTATTAAGTTTTTAGTGCTTGTTCTCAGGATTACAATAAACATATTGAACTTCGTAGTCTAGTTAAAATTAATAGATTACTACTTTGAGTAGAATATAAAATCCTTACTGCCATCTCTTTACCCTCCCCTTTATATGATAGTTGGCTTATATGTTATATCTACACCCATGGAAAATCCCAGCAGACACTGTTACTTTTTTTGCCTTCAAACATCAAGCACGTTTTAAAGAAACAAGAGAAAAAGAATACTCTATTATATTTACCCAGATATTTGTCATTTCTGTTGCTCTTCTTTCATTCCTGATGTTCCAGGTGTCCATTTGTTGTCATTGCCCTTCTCTGAAAAACTTCCCTTAGCAATTCTCTTAGAGCACGTTGGCTGGCCCTGAATTCTCTTACTTTTCCTTCATCTGAGAATGTCTTTATTTCATCTTCATTACTGAAAGTTATTTTCACTGGATATAAAATTCTGGCTCCATATTTCTTTTTTTCAGCACCTTAAAAATGTTGCGCCACCTCCTCCTGACCTTCATGGTTTCTGTGAGAATTCAACATTCATTCAAATCATTGTTTCTCTGTCATTTAAGTTATTTTTGACTGGCCACTTTGAAGATTTTTAAATTTTCTTTAGATTTCAGCAATTTTATTATAACGTGTGTGGGTATAAATTTCTTTGCCTTTTTCTTGTTTGGGGTTCACTGACCTTTTTGAATCTGTAGATTTATATCTTTTGGCAATTTGGGAAGTTTTCAGCTGTTATTATTTCAAATGTTTTTCTAGCTCTTCAGTCTTTTCTCCTCTCTTTCTGGAAGTCTGATGGAACAAATGTTGGACTTTTTTTTTTTAATTGTTCCACAGTGTCTGGGGCTCTTTTCATTTTATTTTCCTCACTGTTGTTCATACTAATTTCTACTAATCAATCTTTATGTTCACTGACTCTTACCTCTGTCATCTCCATTTTCCTTTGAGGTCTGTCCAGTGAGTTTTTAATTTCTGGATTTTTTTATTTTCCAGTTCTGACATTTCCATTTTTTTATTCTTTATTTTTTCCATTTCCTTACTGAAACTTTCTAGTTTTCCATTTGTTCCAAGGGTGTTTACAGTTATTTGTTAGAGCATTTTTATAATAGCTGCTTTAAAGTCTTTGTCAGATAATTCCAAAATCTGAGTCATCTTGGTATTGACATATGTTAATCATCTTTTTATTTGAGATTTTCTTAGTTCTTCATATGCCAAGTAATTCTAGATTAAATCTTGCACATTTTGAATATTTTGCTGTGAGACTCTGTGTTGAAAGCCCATGAAGAATGTCGATATTTTTGTACTAATATG
Source organism: Equus caballus (assembly GCF_041296265.1). Taxonomy (NCBI): domain Eukaryota; kingdom Metazoa; phylum Chordata; class Mammalia; order Perissodactyla; family Equidae; genus Equus; species Equus caballus. The sequence goes on from NC_091708.1 coordinate 9,563,156, forward strand.
CAGTTAATCTAATTAGGTTCAGTTTGTAAGTTCCAACTGAACTTTTGTGGGCTATGGTTAGAATTACTTTTCAATTTTCAGACTTTGCAATGGTATTCAGATCTGTGTCATGTGCGCACCACTCAGTCACCAGTCTGGGACCTGGATGACTGTAAATCCAGTTCTTCAAGTCTTTTCTATGCTGATTAAGACCAGATCAACCTAAGTACAGCTCAGGGCTGAGCCCAGGAGAGTCTAAACAATTTCATGGGGTCATTTTCCTAAGCTCCTTCCTCTCTATGATCTCCCTTGTACTATTCCTTTCCCTGGGTTCCTCTTTTTGGTTCCCCAGCCAGAAAGCCAGAGTTTTACTTAGCCCTCTCTGCCATGCATTTCATAGCCATGCTGTGTTTGAGGTCAAGTGGAAGAATGACCAGAGGATAAAAAATGGTGAACTCATTACCAGTTCAGCACTTCATATTTTGGTTTTCCTCCCCAATTCTCCTGCCACTGTCTACTGTTCAGAGTCCTCCAATAGCTTCTGCTCCCTGCATTCTGGCTAGGTGTAATAGCTGCGTTCAGTGGGAAAGACCAGGAGGAATGTGCTTACTCCATCTTACTCTCACTCAGCATTTTTTCAACTGTATTCAGGAATGACTTTGCCTGTTATTTTCCTTCTTTCACTGTCTTTGTTGGGTTTTGTATCAAGGTTATGATTCCCATAAAATGAGTTGAGGAGTGTATCCTTGTTTTTAAACTTCTCTGGAAGAATTTATAAAGACTGGAATTTTCACTAATGATGCCAATGGAGTTTTCTTTGTGGGATAGTTTTTAATTTATAAAATTGTTTTTACTAGTTATAGGAATATTCAATTCTATTTCTCCTTATGTTATTTTTAAGTTTTACTTTTCTAGGAAGTTCTCTATTTCATTTAAAGTTTCAAAGTTATTAATATACAATTATTTGTATATCCTCTTATGATCTTTGAGATGTCTTTAGATTTTTCAGTGATCCCTTTTTTATTCCTGATTTTGAATTTTTAAAAAACTTTTATCAGTCTCACATAAGTGTAAGTCTTTATGACTTTGGGTAGGCAATGGTTTATTAGATATTACTCCAAAAACATAAATAACCATCATCAAAATTAAAAACTTTGGGGCCTCAAAGGACATCATGAAATAAATGAAAAGACACAAATTGAGAAAATATTTGAAAAGTACATATCTGACAAGGAACTTGCATTAGAATATAAAAGAAGTCTTACAACTCAACAATAAAAGGTAAAAAGCCCAATTAAAAGATGAAAAAAGATCTGAAAAGACATTTCTTCAAAGAAGATATACACAGAGCCAAAAGGATGCTCAGTATCTTTAACCATCAGTGAAATGCAAATCAAAACCACAGTGAGATGCCACTTCACACCCAATAGGATGGCTATAATAAAAAAGATGGATGAGAAGGGTTAGTGAGGATGTGGGAAAATTGGAACCTTTCACAATTTGGAGGGAATGTAAAATGATGCAACCACTTTGGAAAACAGTCTGGCAGTTTCTCAAATGATTAAACATACAGCTATCATATCACCCAGTAATACATACACTGGGAATATATACCCATTAATTTCATTCCTAGGTATGTATACTCAAGAAATGAAAACCTATGTGCACACAAAAACTTGTACGTGAATGTTCGTAGCAAAACAATACATAATAGTCAAAACATGGAAACAACCCAAATGTCCATCAACTGAAAATGGGTGGTGGATAAAAGTGGTATATCCATACAATGGAATATTATTCAGCCATAAAAAGGAATGGAGTAGTGATACATGCTAAAACATGGATGAACCTTGAAATTATTATGCTAAGTGAAAGAAGCAAGTCACAAAGGACCACTTACCATACAATTCCATTTTTATGAAATGTTCACAATAAGCAAATCTATAGAAACAGAAAGTAGAAAATTAGTGGTTGCCTGGAGCTGAGGGAGTTGAGAGGACTGAGGAGTGGCAACCAAAGGAGCAAAGTTTCTTTTGGGGGTAATAATGAAAATGTTCTAAAACTGGTAGTGGAGAAGGGTGCACAACTCTGTGAATATACTAAAAGCCATTGAACTGTATTTTAAATGGGTAAATTGTGTGGTATCTGAATTGTGTCTCAGTGATGTTGTTAAAAGATACCATGCCTGTGTCTTGGTCGTTCTTTCTCTCTTGGATTACTCACCCTGGAGGATGCCAGTTTCTGTGTCTTGAACAACGTTTTGGAGAGTCCCATGTGGCAAAGAACTGAGGCCTCCTGCCAGCAGCCATGTGAGTGACCTTGAAAGTAGATTACTCTGCCCCATCAAGCTTTCAGTGGCTGCAGCCCCTGCCAATAGTGTGATTGCAGCTTCATGGGAGATCCTGGGTCAGAACCACCCAGTGAAGTCCTCCCAGATTCCTGACCATCAGAAACTGTGTGAAATAATGTTTGTTATTTTAAGGTGCTATGTTCTACGATAACTTATTACACAGCAATAGATAATGCAAGCCCATCCATCTCTTTAAGACAGGAATTTCTAATACAATTGTGATTTTTGTATTTAATAATTATGAAATTTCTGGTATATTTTGTTGTTTTAATTAAATGTATACTACTAATAATTATAATGATGTCAATCCAAAACAAAATTTCAGCATTCCAAGCCTTATGGTCAAGGGATTTTTTTTTAAGTCCATTATATTTATATTACATATTTTTGTTATAAAGAACTATGATAGGGTGATCAATAAAAGTCTTTCCAACACAAAAAAAAATTTAATAGGAAGAACTTAAGGGTAGGTGTTGGAATAGTAGTGTGTGTTCATGGAGAATCTGAAATTTCTTAATATTAATGAAAAGCTTTGTCATGTATTTTATTAATGGATGTTGGTGAGTATCAAATCACTGTGGTATCTAGCTGCCACTGGATACATTGGAAAGAGCAATGGAACAATTTTATTTGAAAGAATCAATATTTATAATATAGTAGAAAGTACATGCCTTGCAACCAATTAGTTATTATGAATATTTTAGATGTCAATTAAAACAAACAAGAGGCATGTAGATTTTTAAAAATTCTTTTAGGGAGGGTATTTTTATCTTCTTGAAGTTCATGGTGATTCTTGAGTCTGTGGCTTGACTTCTTCATCAATTTGGGGAAATTCTTAGCCGTTTTCTCTTCTAACATTGCTCTATTCTCTCCTTCCAGCTAAAATTACATGTTTATAAATCTTATTCCTCATATCCCATTTGTTTTTTATGCTCTTTCCTCTATTTTCATCCTTTTGATTCTGTGTCTCAGCCTGAATATTTTTCTGCTCTATCCTCTGGTTCACTAATTCTCTTTTCAGCTATGTCTCACCCACTATTAAATTTACCTATTGAATTCTTACTATCAGATACTGTAAATTTGAGTTCTCAAATTATGAAACTGCTGAAATTCTCGATATTTTCTTTCACTTCCTTGAACTCCTTAGTCATAGCTATTTTAAATCTGGTCTGATAACACCATTATGTGAATCCCCCGGGATTTCTGTTGTCTGTCCCTGAAAATGTCTCTGAGCACGCGTCTTTACGTGCTTAGTTATTTTTGGATGGAATTTTTTCCATCAGAGAGAATTCACTTTTGCTTGTCGTGGGCTGCTCTAGGCTAAGGGCCCCAGAAAGCCTGGATCACTTTAATTCAACCAAGGATTGATATGACTCAAAGCTGGGCTTTAGTCTACTTTCACCTTTATTCCTAGCGTGTAGCCCACAGGGTCCCAACAAAAAGCCTGGTACATTTATCAGGGTCCCTCCCTCTTGGCAGGCCCTCAAGTGTTGATCTCCCCAGCCCTGTTCACGGAAGCTCTACTCAGCTTCTCGGCCTCTGCTTTCAGAACTAACAATCCCCTTGAGAGGAAGCTGGCTCCAAGTGTGAGGCTCACTTTCCTTGGCTTCCGTCCTCTCCTAGAACTTGGGCCCCAGTTCCTCACTGCTTTGGTAGTCCTCTGATGCCTTCAAAGAGGTGTTCTGAACTTTTTCCCCAGCTCTTCTGGTTGCTTTCAGCAGAAGAGTTTGCCCTAAACCCTTTGCCCACCATTGCTGGGATTAGAACCTCCTCTCTCCTGAACTTCAGACCTGGATCTCCAGTATCCTGTTGAACGTCTCCTGAACATGCCACAGGTCCCTCGTGCTCAGTATGTCAGCACCAAACTCCACATTGTCTCCTCTCCTGCCCTCCCACTCAACTGGCTTTCCCTGTTGTGGCTATTCCTGTTCATGGTTTTCCAAACTATGAATGTTCTTTGTGAATCTCCTCTCTCTCTGCCTCCTAAATGCCCTCACTTACCAAGTCGTGTGTAGCCCCAGTGGACTAGTGGTTAAGATTCAGCACTCTCACTGCCATGGCCCAGGTTCATTTCCCACTCAGGAAACCACCCACCCATCAGTCGGTTATCATACTATGGTGGCTTTTTGTTGCTGTGATGCTGAAAGCTATGCCTCCAGTATTTCAAATACCAGCAGGGTCACCCATGGTGGACAGGTTTCAGTGGAGCTTCCAGACTAAGACAGACTAGAAAGAGGGACCTAGCCACTCACTTCTGAAGAAATTGGCCATGAAAACTCTATGAATTACAATAGAATATTATCTGATAGAGCACTGGAAGGTGAGAGGTTGGTGCAAAAAAGATCAGGCAGGGTTCCAATCTGCTGTACCAGGGTCACTAGGAGTTGGAATCCACTTGACAGCACTGTAACAACAAATTTGAGAGGACACTAGGATTTATAAGGAACCCTCTTAGAAACCTCCTCAAGAAGGGACTAATAGAAAATAGTAATTAATTAACACTTGAACTCTTAACTGTGTGCGAAGCATTCTCAGAATAGGGATCAGTCTGGTGAGACAGCAAATTAGGGGTTTGGAAGGATATGATGAGAGGTAAATAAGAAAATGTAAGTATTACAGATTGAACTGCCTAATTTGTATATTCAAAAGCCATCCTTCAAAAATTTCTGTTTTATAACTTTTAAAAACTATTAAGTTTTTAATTTATGCTTTCTTCATAAATACATGCTATAGGTCACCGTTTTATTTCTCTTTCTCTCAGGTCATGGAGCATCCTTTAACATCGACTGCAATGTCTGCTCTTGCTTTGCTGGCAATTTAGTGTGTTCTACCCGCCTGTGCATCAGTGAGCACAGTTCAGACGATGACCGTCGCACCTTCACAGGTAACTGTGGTCACCAGGAGCTGTCCTCGATGGACCAGCACCCCTTTGTATTTATTTTGCCCTTCAAGGCAGCTTCTCTGGTCTTGCCTTTACTGCAAACGTACAGAGTGAAATAAATGCATAATCTGAGAACGTGATATTTCCCCTCTCTGGATCTGTTTCCTCCTCTGTGATTTGAAGGTATTATTATACCAAATGGTTTCTTAGGGCCCTTCCAGCACTAATATTCTGGAATTTTGTGAGCCAAAAAGAACAGGGCCAGTGATTGGGATGGTTTTAGTTAAAGGGAACTTTCTACATGCTAAAATACCCCATTTACCTTAGCTACTAAAAAGGTCTAAAATGTCCATGTCTTTTCTAAGTTTGTGTCTTTCTAGTGTTTTTCTCACCACCTTCTTGACCTACTTTAGCTTACTGGTTCATTTAGGTCCCCGTAATCAATCAACTATATTACTTCCGTGACTTTCCTATGCTTTATGCTGCTGGTATTATGCTCATACCAGCTACATAAGTGAAAAGCCTGGTGAGATGGGGATGCTCTACCCTTGAGAAGAAGCTACAGTTGCCAACAGCAACAGCACAGTCTACTGGTATCAATTGGTATCTGCTTTTTCCCAGAAATACCTTTGGTTCTAGGTAAAGAGAAGCCAAGTAGCTGCCCTTGGCCCACTTCATGCTGCTGCTGCAGCAGCAACTTGATTCCTCTTTCCCTGGAGTCAGTATTACACATAGAGTGGGGTTGGGGGAGAACAGGATAGGGATTTACCAACCTTGTATCGCCAGCCCATTGGAAATAAAAAGGAGATCAGAAATAAGAAGCGAATGGCAGACTGATGGGGAAGTAGAAGCAGGACTAGCTTGATTGCATCCCCTATCCACCCTCATGAGAACCAGCCTCTGCTCCTTTGTTGTTGTGGTTGTCATTGTCCTTGTCGTTTATTATTTTCATTTCTCTGCTTTGCTCTGATATGGACAATTTATTCTGCTTAGAGAAACCATGTAATGATGTGGGGATGACAAGTGAGCCAAAGAGATATATGGAAGACTTTATTTATTTACCTATATCTAAATGTTTTTGAAGGTGAACTAGCAGCACTCTTTTTCCCTGTAGTGTGTAGCCCTTCATGTCTTGGGATAAATTAATGACTGTTTAGCTAGTAGACTCTAAGGAGATTTTACTGGCCACAGTCTACCACATTTGTTGGGACTCAGATAGTGTCCCCATCCAAACATGACTCAGAGAGAGATGTTCATAAAAATTCTTAAGTCTTAAAATTACAATAGTTTTCCAAGTTACCTTCTTGTTCTTCCCCCTCCCTAAGGAGATGGAAGGAGCCTATGGGAGGAGTTTACAACCTTTGTTCTTCATCTTATTTTTGGTATTGCTTTTTAATAGTTCAGAAATCCCCCAAGCCAGATTTCAAACATCTAAATTTAGATTTTATATACCAGATTGGGAGAAACAGTCTTTACTTTTCCCACCTATACCTTTGTTTATAGGGGTCACTACCCCTAAGATCAAGGTCTGGAGACCCTCAATTATCTGGCAATAAGTGGAACAAAGGAAAGCCATTGTCAAATAACCATTACCAATAACCAGTAGCCATTCTGCAGAGAGACAGAGATAAGGTGAATTTTACTTGAGCCAAGCTGAGGACTATAGCCTGGGAAGGCAGTCTCCACAAAGGTAGAAAGCATTCTGGAGAAGCATGGTTTTAGAATAGAGAACATAACATCAGACAGGCCCAGGATACATATTCATCAAAGTTTCAAAGAGATATTTAGTCATAGATAAGCAGCTCGACAGTGACCTTGATTTCCAGGAAAGGAAGCTTTATCTTCAGGAATACTGATACTGGCATCATAGGAAGTATGCATTTTTATCTTCAAAGAGTGCATTCTTTTGCTTTGAGGTAATGTTTAATGCATCCTTAATGGTTAAAGCAGATGTGCAATGTATGTTTAATAACTGTAAGTCAAGCTTCTTTAGTTCAGGCCAAATCAGGCTTAAACCAGAATAGTTAACCCCATATACCTCAATATGTGAAAATTTCTTGTCATTTTACCCTTTTGATCAATAATCTTTTGATAGAAAGCATTGATGATCAACATACTGTCCCTTGGTGCCAGGGTGGTTGCTGCCTGCCCTGGGTCCCTCATGTCCCTCAGTGCTAGGCTTTTATTTCATTGATTTGCCCAAGCATCCATGTTGGAAAATAACTGGATATAGTGGACAAGCATAGAGGTATATATATTGACAGGGGAAGCATTTCATAAGTTATGTGATTTGTCAATTTTTAAATTGTCAAACAAACATTGTACATGTGCTTATACATGACTTCTTATGGTTACATTGTTTGTAATTACAGAACAGATATAGTAACAATGGTAATAAACTTAATACTTGAATGATTAATTTAGAAGAATGAGTTTTAGGCCTAATCTTTATCAGGAAAAGAAATTCATCCGGAGTTATAATATTGATCTACAATCTTAAGTCATTGAGCAATTATCACTCTTTAGCCTGCATGCCAGTCTTACAACACTGACTAAAGAAAACAGTGATTAGTTTGAACATTATGATTAATGCAAGAATTCCAAGGAGTAATCTGGAAATAGGAATTGCAATCTGGATCACAAAAGGGAGCCAGTACCTGAAGGGAGCCAATGAAACAATCAAAACTAGGTGTAGGATTGCTTAGGGCATTTTTCATGTGCTTTAGCAGAGATGACACATAGGAAGAACAATGTGGGCTATTAGCCATGTTTCACTATCATAATTAGTAATATGGGATGAAATGCAAACACTGGAATGAGATCTTTCCATCATAATAAATTGTTTTAAAGCTTTCCAATCTGTACCTTGAAAGAGAGAAACCCACCAAGGTATCCCAGATGTGCTACAAAGGGAGAGTTGGCCTCATATGCAACAATTGGACTGATTTTTGTGTGAAGCCAAGGAATGAGTCCACTGTAAAAAGACACTGCCATCCGAGTCCCATTCAGATGTGGACTGGAAAAATAAGCATAGTATCAGGAAAACCTTAAATGCTGTTTTTGTGCTTAATTAAAAGGTTTTGTAATTAGCTTCTAATCTATGTCATAGAGTTGGAGGGGTAGAAAATAAAGTATTGTGGAAGGGAAGGACATAGTTAAAAAGTACCAAAAAAGTCATCTAAAACACAAGGAAGGTGACCAGCATCATAAGAGTATTAAAATTGCTCGTATACTTAGGAGCATGATTATTGTAGCAATTATAAAGTGGATATATAGTTTATGCATTACAAGGGTTTAAATGAAGAGAGATAAGGTTGGAAATACAGGCCTGGTCCGAAGTCTTGGGACAGCTGTCTACAACAGATACCATCTTCTTCTTATCCTTATTTGGAGGGATTTGTCTTGGTCAGTTGAAGTTGGGTGTCAGAAACAGGAATTGAAATCCACTCAGGCAGAGGGACCTTTTTAAAATTAGAAATGTGAATCCATGAGTTTATGACCTTTAATTTTGCAGCACATGGACTGGTTAAAAGTACCTAATATGGTCCTTTCCAACAGAGCTGCAAAGAGTCTTTTACTTGATGCCTCTACCAGTAAACAAAATCTCCAGGTTGTAGTCTGTGATCCTTAAAGTCTTTGTCTAGTGGGAGCTCTCTGTGAAAAGAATCAACTTCCAACCTTTCATTTCTTTTAAGCACCTCAATGAGACCCTGACAATGATGTAATATATGTCCCTTGAGCAAAGTTGGTTCATATATTCCCTCATCTAATTACATAGGCCATCCTGTTATTATTTCAAAAGGAGACAGCCAATGTTTACCAAAAGATATAGATCTAAGATTGAGAAGTACTAACAGAGGAGCTTTTCACCAGAGATTAAATGCTTCTGAAAGTTTTGCCAATTGAGTTTTGATAGTGCCATTAGTTCTCTCCACTAATCCCGAGGACTGGGGATGATAAGCATGGTGAAAGTGCTACATCATTAGCCAAATGTTACAGATAGATTTCATTACTTGTCCAGTGAAATGAGTTCCCCAGTCACTGTGTAACTCGATAGAAATTCCCCAAACAGGAACGATCTTTCCAATAACAATTTAACTACTGTTAAAGCCATTGCTCTTCTGCAAGGAAAGGCCTCAACCCAATGTGAAAACATACAAATCATTACTAAGATAAATTTATATCCTTGAGATGGTAACATTTGAACAAAGTCCAATTGCCATACCACAAAAGGTCCTTTAAGAAGGGGAAAGTGACCTTGTGACCCATGAGGTGTTTTCCCAGGATCGTATTTAGGACATACATAAGGTTTAACGATGCTTTATGAGCCACTGTGGGAGAAAGTCTCCAAAAATACTGTTTTCCACATCGGCAAGACAAAAAGCAATACCTTACCCAAGCGGGGAGGGTGTCCAGTCTATAGGTATGTAACAAAACCTGAAAGACAATTAACAGGATGAATCTGACATCCACAAAGGTGCAATATAATTTTCTCTCCACAGTTATCCTCATTTCTACCAAAGATAATCAGAGTAAAACTAATTTTTTTTATATTAAAACTTGGGCTGATTATTTATATAAGTGAAAACAAGAATACTCACTGAGAGTTTCTGAGTTCTGGAGGGATAAGTTAGGGAGAAAAAGTAAATGTTTCATCTTTGTTTACAAAGGTATATCTTACCAAATTGTTGATAGCTTAGGAGAAAAGATTTATTTAAATCCAGTTCAGTTTTATGATCTGAAAGTTCATCAAAAACCTGTATTCTGGAGTAGGTGTCAGAGTCCTTTGCGTGAACCTCCCTGAAGATGAAACATATTTGCAAAAGCATCAGGGTAAAACAATGTTGCCTGTAAATGACAAAAGTCAAAACTGGCATAGTTGAAGATATGATTACAATGCAATTGACAAGGAAATTTAGTTATTTCTATAACACACATTTTAAGATAATGAGTAGAATTATACCAGGACATATCAGATCTTTAGGAATTTTATATAATTTTTAGAACACTTATATTAATAACATTTATCCACACAACATAACCCAAGATTTATCATCATTTGCTTAGTAATGCTTCTCATTGCAATTTAACATACCAAACAAACCTCATTAGTTTAATAGCTCCCTCTTTATAGGAAGAAAGAGAACAAATTCTATGAGATGTCTCAGGGGCCCACTGAAAATTCTCAAAGTTACTTTCAGGTCAAAAGAAAGTTTTTTTGTTTTTTGGGTTTTTTTAGGATTTGAATTTTGAGGAAGTTTGTCAAAAATCTCAAAAGGTTTTAAAACACTTGGTCAAATAGGATTGTCGGTCACTATGAAACAATGCTTAGTTATCCATTTAACCAAAGTGACAACCGAAGATTTTAAAGGCAATCATAAAGAGTTAAAAAGTTTTTTAAAAAGTCTTAGTGCTCTTAATAGAGACACCTCAGCTTTTTGAATAGGAAATTGTTTTGACAAAACATAGAACTCTTGCCTTTTAGGCAGACTTACTCAAAGGTGAAGAAAAACCTTTTGTAATCTCTTTATCAAGAGCAGACTAAGAGTCCAAGAAAATTACCCTTTTAAGAGAGAGAAAACCAAATTCTAATTTTTGTACCAGCTTACTTTTGATATTGAAACTCATTAAATTCACTTCACTCTTAGCCAATTTGCCCATGCACAAAACTCTTTCCTCTGGGTTCCTCTTCCATAAACCTTCTATAACTTTCTTTTTTCAATTCAGAATTTGTCCCATGCCTTCCCTCCTTCCTAGTACTTTAGGACACATTTACCTTTTTTAGCAAAACAAACAAAAATATCTCCATTCCTTATACCTTCTTTACTGAAAACACACATCTACTCTCCTTGTATACGGATATTTCCCTTGTTCTTTTACATTAGCATCCTGTGGATTGGCAGACTTATAAATACTGTGTTAGAAACGTGCATTCTCATAGAAAACTTCTCAGCATGGCACAAAACATGTTTATTAATAAACTCACGTATTTTTATAGTTTCTCTGTAATAAGCCAAAGGTAGAAAAATCTATAGTAACTAATGGCTAATATTTTATCTCATGTGAAAATGATTTAGATAATAAATTTCTATCATTTAACTTAATCAAAACTCTAAGGTTTCAAGTTATCAAAAGGTTTTGAAGTTATTTTTAAGTATATGTACCATGACACAGTTACCGTTAAGAAAGTTCACCCAGGAGCTGGCCCTGTGTCCAACTGGTTAAGTTCGTGTGCTCTGCTTTGGTGGCCCAGGGTTTTGCCGGTTCGAATCCTGGGTGCAGACATAGCACTGCTCGTCAGGCCATGCTGAGGCGGCATCCCACGTGCCACAACTAGAAGGACCCACAACTAAAAATATACAACTGTGTACCAGGGGGCTTTACGGAGAAAAAGGAAAAATAAAATCTTAAAAAAAAGAAGTTCACCCAAAACTTTTATCTTACTTACATCAATTTAGTTTATTTGTTTCCAATAATTATGCTTAGATTGCCTACAAAAACTTCATGAGACATTAGATAAAATCAGCTATCATTCTAAGCTATTATTTTTGCTGGCAAATTTTGTAACTGAGATAACATGAACTTATTTGACTAATAAACCCAGGTTGAATGAAGGCTGCATGTATGCATCATCTCCAATGCTGATAACTTTGAAGACGTGCTTATTTCAATTAAACTAAGAAACTTAACTAAACTTCATTTACCAAAGATTGTTTTATATCATGTTAACTTCAAGAACATTTGGTATAGTTTCTGTTACATTTAGAAATAATTTATATAAGCACTTACTTTAAGCCAATTAAATAGAGCTCTTTTAGAAATTATCCCATCTGAAGGTAAAAAAAGATCATACATATATAGACATACATAGATACATAGACAGATGCAGAGACCTCAAATAGTTTTCATTAAATTTTTGCAATGAATCAGGTACAATACAAAATTCAGTAATTTATAAAAGAATAGTTGGATCCAAACTGTGTTTCTGGCAGATAGAATAAAAACTTTTTGGGCCAGCCCCAGTGGCCTACTGGTTAAGTTTGGTGCACTCCACTTCAGCAGCTCAGGTTCAGTTCCCAGGGGCAGACCTACACCACTCATCTCTTAGTGGCCATGCTGTGGCAGCAGCTCACATGAAAAAGAAAAAATGAGGAAGACAGGCAACAGACATTAGCTCATGGCGAATCTTCCTCAGCAGAAAAGAAAACTTCTTTAATTTAGCAGCTGTTTATAATAATGTTTTATTAGTTTCCTGTAAAGATGTCATTTTATCATTACCACACTTTGAAGCTTCTAAATACTACTTAAACTATGCTTTCCATTGTGCTTGCTTGATTTTATAGCCAGCTTTTTCCAGGTGTGCATGCAAATAAACTAATTTCAGTAAATTGAACATTCCTCATTTTGGCCATTTAAGACTGAGGTCATCTTTTGTAAAATTTTCCCATTTTGTTTAGCACTTGCAAGTAACAGCTCCATATGTACTATACATGCAGTCAGCTGGAGTTCCAGGGGAAGGCGGCCCATTCAGGAGCTGGTTGGCTTTAGAAACATGACTTCCCATTGTCTTTTAGTTTTGTTTTAGTATGAAATCTGAACAATTTCTAAGGACAGTGTAATGGGTCAGAAGTGTGCTGCTTGTGAGTGTCACTTCCTACAAGGCCGTGAACACTCTCTTACATGTCTTGGTTTCTCCCACTGGCATTCTAAAATTACCATGGGGCCTGGGAGCACTGGGTGACCAATCCTTATGTGTGCATCCCTGGATGAGCCGTCAGTTACTTACTTAAAGTGAACAATCATGATGGATTTCCCTATGGGACTGCTACACAACACAAGGATCAACCTCTGACACTTCCACTAGGTTCTCAGTTGCCTGAGAATGCCTTATAGCTGGAGGGAGCTGGTGTCCCTTCTCTTCAGAGCTGAATGAGTTCAGTCTCTCATTTTGCAATCAAACAATTTGCTCAGCTTTTCTAGATACAATGTTTTCCAATTTAAAGCCAAATTAAAGGGTCAGCCAGCCCCGTTCACTCCCAAGTTCCACCTAGGAAATTCCCCCTAGGTTCCTCTTACCTAGGATAGATACCAGTACCCTCTTTAGACACATAGTCTTAAGACTTGAAACAGCTCAGGTAAAAGTCAGGACCTACAACTTCAATAAGGAGGTCTGGATTTCAGGAGAACTCACTGAGGTACCCAAAGAGTGCAGTGAAGCCGGAGGGACTCAGTGAGCCCATGCTGGTACCAAGCGCCAGTTTAAAGTAGATTCCACATGGTCTCAGGTGGGTTTCTCTCAAATTCTGCCGGTTATGCCAAGAAATGTTGAAGCAAATAACCAATAACTATTCTACGGAGAGAGAGAGAGGAGAATTTTATTTGAACCAGACTGAAGGACTATAGCCTGGGAAGGTAGTCTCGACAAAGGAAGAAAGCATTCCAGATAAGCATGGGCTTCAGGACGTTTTTATACCTTTTTAGAACAAAGAACATACACCAAACACACCCAGGATACATATTCATCAAAGTTTCAAAGCGATATCTAGTTACAGATTAGCAGGTCAACATGACCTTAATGTCCAAGAGGAAACTTTATCTTCAGAAATACTGATACTGGCCTCATAGGATGGGAAGTATACATTCTTAGCTTCACAGAGCACAGTCTTTTACTTTGAGATAATGTTTGATGCATCCGTATCTTAATAGTTAAAGCAGATGTACAGCCTGCATTTGATAGCTGTAAGTCAGACTCCTTTAGTTCAGGCTGAATCTGGTTTAAACCAGAATAGCTACCCCACATACGTCAATATGTGAAAATTTCTTGTCACCATTATGCAGACAAATGGCTTTTCAGAGCCTTGCCACCCTTAAAAACACTGTCAGAGATTGGAGGGATGTTTTTTCTCACTTAATTTACAATTTTAACATGAGACCCCCCACATGATTGTTAGTACTTTGCCTTAATTAGAAAATGTGAGGGGCCGGCCTCTTGCCCAAGTGGTTAAGTTCGCACTCTGCTTCATGGCCCAGGGTTTTGCCGGTTCGGATCCTACGCACAGACGTGGCACTGCTTGTCAGGCCATGCTGAGGCGGCATCCCACAAGGCACAACTAGAAGGACCTACAACTAGAATATACAACTATGTACTGGCGGGGGGCTTTGGGGAAAAAGAAAAAAAAGAAGATTGGCAAGAGATGTTAGCTCAGGTGCCGATCTAAAAGGACAAACTTGAGAGGAAGGGGCATGTACAAGTACACATTGTTGAGGCTGTTTCCTCTCCTCAGGTCTGCCCTGTAACTGTGCAGATCAGTTTGTCCCCGTGTGTGGGCAGAACGGACGCACTTACCCCAGTGCCTGCATTGCTCGCTGTGTGGGCCTCCAAGACCATCAATTTGAGTTTGGATCGTGCATCTCAAAGGATCCATGTAATCCTAACCCCTGCCCCAAAAATCAAAGGTAAGTCAAATGGCTCCTTATCTTTTTCAACTGAAGACCAGCACCTACTAAGCATCTAGTGTGTACCAGACAGTGAAAATACAAAGATGAATCAAGAAGGTCTCTGCCCTGAAGAGTGTGGAGTCTAGAGGGAAGGAGCTATGTACAGCTGCTTGGTAACATGCTGTGATTGAGGGCCCAGAAGTAGACCAGTTGATGCAGCCTAGGGGAGGCCTTGGAAAGCCTCTAGAAGATGTGATACTCGGCTGCAAAGACGAGGAGATTGCAGGCAGAGTGTACAGTGGAGGAATGGTGGTGTTGGTGAAGGCAGAGAGCAACAGGAGCAGAGATCTCAGCTGCTGGAAATGAGAAGATAGCGTGCTGGAGGCTGGAAGCTTATAGCAGTTCTGTAGGACTGAAACAGCAGGAGGCAAGGAGAAGGAGCAGAGGAGACAAGAGAAATGGATGTTTGCTTACCTTGTTAGCTATTTATGCTTGATAGTAATGGGAAACTTCCTTCTACTTATCTATCTCCATCTTAGGGATTGGACATGAGACATCTGTGGAAATGCAACATAAATGTATATAATGTTATTGGTTTAGGGGCCATTTCTCTGCAGTTTCCTCATGAGCTCAGAGTGCAGTTGACCTAGGCTTAATGACAGATTTCTGTATGTGGTGGCCGCAGCAAGGGTCCTACTGACTCTCTTAAATTTCAGGCTTCTAGAACTGGAGTTTTCACTGGCTGCCTCAAAGACCTGAGCAGGACACATTCCAGTGCCAGAGTCCTTTCCTTATGAAGGATTTTGTGGAGAATAAGCTATTGCTTCTCCATCCTGAAAACTCTGGTGTAGTCGGGGCCAGGGGGGTGGGGGATTTCTCCTGTGTTAAAAGAAATGGCAGAGAGTTGATCACCAACTGGCAAAGTTTATACCATGAAAACTAAGCCCAAAAAGTTCCTGTGGAAAGAACATAGGTGCTGTCCATTAGGAAAAAAGATAAGCCAAAAGGATAATATAATTGTGTTGGGGGATAGAATTGAGGGTTGTTTTGGTATTTGTTTGTGCCTTTATTTATTTTCTTCTATTTGCTAACCTTTCTGGATAAGGGTGTCTTGCTTTTATAATAAAATAATAAAATCTCTAAGTGGGAAATATAATACAAAACCAATATAAAAGAAAAGATTGAAAAATGCAGCTACATGGAAATGAAAATTTTCTGCATTGTAACAAACAAATGACAAACTGGGAAGAAGCTCACAGAGAAAAGGCTGATGTCCATCCAATATAAAGAGCCCCTACAAATCCATATGAAAAAGGTCAACAACCTAATAGAAAAATGGATCGAGGACATAAACATAGAAAAAAGAAATACAAATGGTTCTTAAACACTTGAAAAGATGCTTTAATTAGGATAACTCTAACTACTGTACACAAACTCCCAAATATCAGCATTTTAACATAATACAAGTTCAAATACAGTCCATTTGTGTGTTCAGCAGGTGGCTTTCCACCTGGTGATTCAGAGACTTAAGAGCCTTCCATCTGGTCACTCTGCTAGCTCCTACAGCCTCACAGTCCTCCTCTGTATCTTCTGCATCTGGCCAGGAGATAAGAGAAGGGAGATGAGGCAGGTTGCTCTTGAGAAGCTTTTGTAGGCCAGGTTTAAAACTGGCCTTCATCTCTACTTCCAGCCACACTCCATTGTCTAGAACTCAGTCACTTGACCACTACTACTGCCAGGGAGACTAGGAAATGTAATCCAAGTGTGTGCCCAAGAAGAAAATTAAATGAATTTGATGAACATCTGACCAATGTACCACAATGCTTAACCTGCCTCATATTAACAGAAATGTAAATTAAATTAAAACTACAATTGTGTACCACTTCCCATCTACCAGATTGGCAAAGACAAAAAGTTTGATAATATAATATAGGGAAACAGGCATTCCCATAGGAAAGGAGGGGTGAGGGGAGGATTGGGACATCCTCCATGGAGGGCAACTTGGCTACGCCCACCAAAATTTTTAAATAACATATTCTTTGAATCAGCATATGAAAATGCTTATATTTACATATCTCCAGGAGAATAAACAATAAATTGGTAATAGTGGTTGCCTCTAGGGACGGGAACTAGGTAGCTGGGACATAAGAGTAGGAGGGAGACATTTTCCACCATATATGATTTTGTATCTTTTCAGTTTCACCATGAGCTTGTATTATGTTAAAAAAAAATTTGTTTAAAAAATAAAAAGTTGTATTCATTCATCAAGTGTCTACTGATGTGTCAGACATCTTTCTCAACACTAGGACACAACAGTAAGCATGTTTAATTGACCCCCCGATTCTCAGCCTTCCCTGCTGATCCTCTTATTTTTACATACTCATATTGATAAAGTTTTTCCTTCCAAAATTACCAAATTTCTCCTGATGTTCTTGGTTCTCATCCCTTTCGTGTTAATAGGTAATGACGTTCTAAATATTCTTTTCCATTCTTTCTCTTCAAATGTTTTAATTTTCCATAAAACCATAACGAGGTGCGTTCTAATTTTAAATCCCATCAGAAAAGGCGAGCACAGATGGTGGTGGTGACGGTGGGGGGCATTTCAGGGCAGGAGGCTTACCCCTAAAAAGAGTAGAGGTAATTTCCTTTGAAATTAAACTAATGCTTGCTACTATATTTTTCTCCTTTATAGACTAAGATTTGTGTATCCCATTATTTCAAATACCTAGTGAAAGCTGAACATTTGAATAGGTCTTATCTTCTTATGGGAAGTTATAAATAACATTTATGGAAATGAGGGATGTCTAAGGGTCTAAAGAAGAAGGGCCTCATCCCTTACTCCTCTCAAGAAGTTCAGAATTAAGAATGAAGCAAGGTTCAGATATTACAGGAAACCCAGCTTCGTGGAGTGGCGTTCTCTCGGCGATTCGCAACCAGCCAGCGTCAGGTCCTCAGCCTTGGGAGCACAGACACCTAAGTTTTTAGCACATACTGTGAAGTCTTCTCTTAAGACAGACTCTGCCCAAGGGCTGGGCCCCAGGATCCAAGGGATCAGCGCGTGTGGGGAGAGCCTACTTTGGGCTGGGGGTGCCTACACATGGGGCGATGCCTACGCGGGGCCTAGGGAGCCCCAACCCCAAGGCGGGTGGGGCAGTGCAGCGGCACCCAAGGACCGGCGGAGCCCCATCCCCGCCCCTCCTCCGGCCCAGCGTGCGTCCCGCGGCGGGGCGGAAAGGCCAGCACGCCCGGCGGGGGGCGCCGCGGGCGAGAAAGGCCTGGGTGGGGGTGTCCGAGGGGCCGGGGCTCTGGGTGAATCCTGGGGGTGGGGTGCGCTTTGTACAGCGACCCAAGAGGCGAGGGGCGGCGTCCCCACTCACCCTGGCGCGTGGGCACGTTCTTCTCGTTGGTCGCCTGCAGCACGACCTGGGCGCAGCTCTGCTCCCGGGCGAAGAGCTTGTCCTTGCCCCCCCCCCCCCCCCCCCGGTGGCCTTGAGCGCCAGGGAGTGGCCTTCGCGGTGGCGGGAGGCCACTTTGCCACAGCGGAATTCAAGCCTGTAGCCGGTGGCGGGCTCGGGGCGCGCCACCAGGCGCCCGTCGTGGCGCAGGAAGCGGTGGCGGGCCGTCTGCAGGCTGCAGCGCCGGTTCTGGAAGGCCAGCGGGACGAGCGAGTCGACCCCCCAGGGCACGTCGCGGTCCACGGAGCTCGGCCGGCCGCGCTCAGGTGCGCGGAGCGCCTGCAGTCAGGCTGTGGACGTTGACCGGCGGGTGCGTGGCGAGGTGTGCGCTGCCCTCCTCTGCCGGCGACACGGGCTGCAAGACAGGCGATCCTCGGTAGCGCCGGGGCGCCTCGGCCTGCAGCGACCAACGGCCGTCGTCGTGCGCTGCGCCGGGCAACTCGCACTCGCAAGTCACCTTGCCGTCCTTGTCGGCCGCTACCTGGCGGCCCAGGTGGCTGTGCAGGCCTCGTCGGGCAGCTGCTCCCGCACACAGATCTGCTGCTGCTCAGGATGCTGGCCGATGCGTTCACTGTGAACCCGAACGCCTCGGCCGTCAGGCACTCGTTGCTGCAGCTGATGAGGCCGAACTGCTTCCGCGTCGCCTCGGCCGTGCTGGTGGCGGCGGGCAGGAGGGCCAGGTGGCCCTGCTCCTGCACTCCGCAAAGTCTTCCCGCAGCGGCCCCGCTCCGGGCTCGCCGCCGCGCAGGGAGCGTGGGGCGCGGCTCGGCTCGCGCTGCCCCCGCTTCTGCCGGGCTGGCCTCTACAGCGCGCCCACCTCGGGCCACCGCCCGCGCCCCAGCCCCCGGCCCCCAATGCCGTGCCCCCACTTCCACGCGCCGCAGCCTGAGGATTCACCTAGAGCCCCGGCCCCTCGGACACCCCCACCCAGGCCTAGCGGGGAGGAAGGACAAGCTAGGTGTGAGGTTGTGACAGAGACCCAGAAGACCACAGAGCACACTCGGTGGAGGCAGTCGGGAGGCAGCTCGGAGGAGGTGGCCTTTGAGCAGCGCCTTGAAGAATCGCCTGCAAGGGCCTGTTGGCCGAAGCGTTGGTGGCAGGCCAGGAGCTGAAGAGGGGTCTGCAGACCCCAAATCACCCAACCTAGGCCTTGCAGCCTGGCCCTCCAGAGCAGGGGCTGTGGTTCCCTGAGGCTTCCCGCCCTCCCAGGACACTGCTCTGAAGGCCACCCAGGCCCCTCCCTGGGACCCAAGCACCAAGCCTCCCTGGCCCATGTTGGTCTCCATGGTAGTGGCTGAGACAGGTGACCAGCATTCCCATTCTGAGGGTCCAGAAGCCACAGGGTTCTGGTCTACAGGCAGTGGAGTGGGCAGTGTGCCCTTTTCCTAGGCGGTCAGAGAAGTGAGACAGTTCTGGACAGCACAGCCCGGAAGGACAGAGCCCAGGCGTCTGGTTCCAGGGCCAGCGTGCCTTCCATTCTGTACCCCCAGGCCCTGACTTCATAGGACGCTGAGTAGGGTCCACAGGAAAGGTGATGATGGTTGCAGTCCTCCTCCTTCAAGACCCCAGCTCTCCATCCTCCTCCCTCAAAGGGGACGTTCCCTTGGGACGCCCACCCCTACCCCTGTCAGGAACACTTCCCTTTTCTCACCCTCTCCAAAGACCTAGATTTTTGCTGGGACATTCCCCACTTGCCAAACAGGCCCCTGGAATGCCAGCATGACCACAGGCCGTCCTCAAGGTCTCCAAGCCAAAGGCAGAAAGCACTAGTTTGAACCAGCCCGCAAGCCGATTGGTCTGGCCTATGCTTCCCCCAGGGCAGTCCCCTCCAGGGATTTTTATCTTCGAGGGGAAGGTAATGTACCTTCACATCATTGTTTACTGGCAGGGCCTTGACCCCAGGCAGGCGTGCCCATAGCATCCCCTCCCACAAAACTTCCCCCTCCAGAGCTGGGGAATCAAGAGTTTCTCACTGTGGGGTCATCTCATGGGTCGTGTAGACCTAGGCTTGAACCCCAGGCTCTCACTGGCTATGTGACTTTAGGCAAGTTATTTAACCTCTCTGAATCTCAATTTCCCCTTGGTGGTCTGAGAATCCCTGGGGGCATGGAGCTTAGACTCTATCCCTGGCCACCCTCAGGACTTGTTCCAGACCCCAGGAAGCCCCATGCATAGTTAGGGAGAGCCCAAACCTCTGGCCAACTACCAAGGCTCAGAGGAGAGGGACTGAATAACTGCAGGCATTTACAGAAGGCTGTGGGTGCCAGGCTTGGCGCTGGCAGCCAGGCTGGAGTATGCTGAGACCTGCCCATTGGGATTGGGGCTGGGTGGCACCCCGCTCCTGGGTCTGTAGCTCCCCTCTGGCCCAAGTCCCCCTCCTGCAGCTTCACAGCCTGGAGGCCAGGACAGGGGCTGGGGTGGCATGGGGACTCCTGCGTCAGCAGATGGGGGTGGGAGAGGGTCTTGGCCTTCCCAGGAGATCGTTCTGGGGCTACTGGAAGACTGGAGAGTCTGGACGGGCACGGCGGCAGCCTGGGCCCCTGCGCTGGCCTTCCTGAGTTCAGATGCACGTCTCTGGCTCTCAGTTTCCTCATCTCTAAAAGGGGCTTGATAGCACCTGCCCTGGGACAGTAGTTGTGGGCTCCAAAGGAGCTGACTCTTGGAAACCCGACTGAGGAGGGCTCCTGGGACATGGGACTCAGCTTTCAAACCCGGAAGTCTCAGGGACACCAGGGCAAGTTATGACTCTATGCATCCAGCACCCAGAACAGTGCCTGGCCTGTGGTCAGTGCTCCACAGATGCCAGCTGTTTTATTGCTCACTCAACAGCCTTGATGGGAGCATCCTGGGGACACAGACCACCAGAATCCCTCAGCCTTTATTCTGAATATTCAGACTTTTTTCCAAACAGATAATACGTTCATGTAGTTCAAATATCCAAAAACATAAAAAGGCCTTCCTCCCCCCGTTCCCACCCCACCTCCTCAATAGCCGCTGTGAGGTTTGTTTCTTGCATTTTCCTTTCTTTATACAAGCAAACAGGGGTCTGTATTCTTATTTTTCTCTCCATTTTTAAATAGTATTTTCCACCATGAGGAAGAAAAAAAAGACTCATTTTGGCCAACTGACAATTAAGCCCCTGAAGATGCTCCATTTATCTCTGATTACAGGGCCTCCAGCATCAGACCCCAACCCACCTGATGGCCTCACTGCATGCCACTTTGACCCTGTGCATTCTTTGCTCCTGCCCTCGGGTCCCCTGCCCTTTCCCTCAGCACCACAGGGTATTGAGCATCATTCCTTTGCTCAGGCTGCACCCTCAGCCTGGCAAGCTTGTGTGGCCCTCCTCACCCCACTGGGTCCAGCCAGGACACCACCTGCTCCCAGGGCTTTCTCCAGATTCCCCAGTCAGAAGGGCTCACTCCCACAGGCGTTTATGACATTTTCTACCTGATAGCCTACTTTCTATGCGTGCTTGACTCTCCGTTCTCCATCAGCTCTGGAGGATGGGGACTGCTTCCAGTGCTTTCTCCTCAGCCTCCTGTGCCTTATCGGAGCTCTGCCAGCCCTCCCAACATTGGTTCATGGGGCACCATTCGTGTTTTTCAGATGCATACCCAAACCACAAGTCTGTCTGACGACGTTTGATAAATTTGGATGTAGCCAACATGAATGTTTGCCAAGACAGCTCACCTGTGACCAGGTCCGCGATCCTGTTTGTGACACAAACCATCTGGAGCACAGCAATCTCTGCACTTTGTACCAGAGAGGGAAAAGCCTCTTATACAAAGGCCCCTGCCAGGTACCGTCGTTTGGCTGACAAACCCAAGTACGCAGGAAACCAGTTGATGGTCTTTTGCAGATGACTCAGCAGTAAGACCACTTGAGGGTCTTCTGTTAATCCTGTTCCGTCGAGAGAGCTCAGTCCTCCACTCACAGTGAGCCAGCCCAAGACTGGCTTCTCCTCCTCACTCTGGAGGCCTCCCTGGCTCGTGTGTGTACCTCCGCACATCTAGTGTACGAGCAGGAAAGGAGAGTGCCTTCTTGCCACCCACTCTTAGTAAAGAATTTGAAGTTTTACACCTCTGGTGCCAGTCAGCACCATTTTCTCTTCCCGTAGTTTTGTGGGCCGTCATTGGAAAAGAAATCACGAAGAATTCAAGTTAAAACAGCCAAGAAAAGAGTTTTCCCCCCACAATTCCCACCGAAGTCCCTCCCTCAGTACTGAAAAGTGGTCAAAAATTTCTCTAAGACTTAATGTCTTTTTACATCAGTTTATCTTTCAGTCTTTTAAGGTTGTGAAATCCATATTCATGTTAAAAATAACCCCAAGGACAGTGCCACTGAGGCTTCCCACGTGCACCACCGGTCTGTGTGCCAACTGCGCCCCTTTCTGGTTCCCGTCCTCGGGCCCAGCGTCCCCTGCCTGCGAACAGCTGGCACCTGACATGATTGGCTCTCGTTTCCTGGTCTTCATTGTCAGAAAATCCCTTCTGCTTGTCTCCCTGGGCTTGTTTCCTCTCAGCACTTGTGTTCCAGTTGCATCAGGACTGCTGCTCTGAATTCCCGGTCTCCTCTTCCTACTTGTCCCCTCTTCCTGGCTACAGTTTTTCTCTTACGTATTCTTAACCTGCCCCATGGATCCAGAGTCTGTCTGCCCACTGACTCTGCCCTTATCCCTCACCCAGTGTGAAATGATAAAGCCTCCATATTTGTAGGACGGTGGATCTCGTTTTCTTCAAACAGGCATTTCTGGAAGCATAGAAGTCTGGAGGGAGGGGATTGTATCTCAAATCAGTTCACATGGAATGAGCACCCAAGTCCCAAAGAGGCTGAGAGAGTGATCTCCTCAGTTCATCTTGGGAGAGTCCTGTTCCCCGCCCCCCCACTGTGTTTAGCCCACCTCGGGAGATTCATTAAGAGGATCCGCCTGCATCTTTTTTCCTTCCTGGAAGTAGGGAGCCCTCTACTGTGTGTTCTTGGGTAGGAAAAGTGCATCACTGAGGTTTCCAGGCTGAATGTGATTGATTTGCCCCCAGCCGTTCTGCAGAGCCACAGAGCCCGTCTGCGGGCACAATGGGGAGACCTACAGCAGCGTGTGTGCTGCCTACTCGGATCGTGTGGCGGTGGATTACCACGGGCCCTGCCAGGCCATCGGGGTCCTCTCAGAGTACAATTCTGTCACTGAATGCGCTGCTGTGAAGTGTCCTTCGCTCTCGGTGACTGAGTGCAAACCTGTCATCCCACCTGGTAGGCTGGCAGTGCTTGGGGAGGGGCCGGGGTGGGAGTGGGAAGAGAGTGAGTCACTGAGGGGAAGAGAGCTGACTAGTTTATTTACATTTTTCAAAAAGTCGTGACTGTGCCTGATGCTGATTAGATGTGTTATTCCGGGTCAACCAGGTTACCTTAGACATCATCTGGTCTGGTGGTTTTAAAACAATATAGTAAACTTTTTTCGAGGAAAATCTTACACCAAACAATAATATATAAACAGATAAAGCAGTATTTAATTACTAAAATTATGGTTATTAGTTCAAATGCATAATATTTACTTATTATAAAGTTAATAAAGAAATCATAATGAATGAATGAATAATTGAAGTAGTTTTGATGCACACCAACTTTTGAAATTGAGAGAAACAGAAGAGAGTTGTCTTAGATTGGCGTTAGCACCTAATTGTTTTAGTTGCGTATAATCAAGAAAGTCTTATTTCATAGACTGTTATAAGCGGTAACAATTTTCTTAAACAGCTTACCTTACAGGCTCATACTCTTCAGTTAAACAGAGGTGGCAGAAGAGACTCTATCCCAAGTCTGCACAGAACACATTAATCTGGAATCTAACAAGCTCATTCCTCCATCCATGAATTCATCAGATGTTTACTGAGCTTCCAGCATGTGCCGGACATTCTTCTAGGCACTGTGGACGCAGCAGTGAGCAAAACAAAGCTGTTCTGATACTTTGTTATCGTTTTTTAACAGTTTAAAATAATTTTAAATATTAAATTAGAATCAAACACTCCGGGAGTCCCTGCTTTCGCAAACAGGAAATCTAAGGGCCGGGAAAGCACCTGCCCAGGATCACACAGTGACTTCTGAGGCGGGCCAGGGTCTCAGCCCCATGTCTCTCGAAAGGCCAGCCCTCTCTGTGCTGCCTTCCACCACAGCTGCCTCACCCTGAGAAGTGTTGAAGGATGAAAGCAGGGCTGGAGGAAGCGTTCTGGTGGATGTGCAAATTCTGAGGCCCTCCCAGGTAGTCAGGGAACACATCTAAAAGTGCTCCATCAGGAGAGCAGCTGCAGCTCTCCGAGCACGGAAGGAAGGGCCGGGGGGTTTCACCAACTGTTCTGGGTTCTCCACACTTCCAATTCTGAACACACGTGAAATGCTTTCTGTTATACAGGTGCTTGTTGCCCGTTATGTGCTGGGATGTTAAGAGTTTTATTTGACAAAGAAAAGCTGGATACTATTGCTAAGGTAAATTGCTTTATATGCCAGGTACTGTTCGAAGCGGATTGATAAACCTCTCAGTAATCCTACAGAGTAGAAGATGTTATCCCCTTTATAGATGAAGAAACCCATCTGCAGAGAAGCAACTCAGGTTCTGAACCCGGGCTGTCTGCTCCGGGTCCTGCACTCCTTTCCTTTGCAGCCTGGCTGTATGGTGACCCTGCTCGCATGTCACAGCCTGAGTCTTTCTTAGGAAAGATCGCCTCCTGGCCTGGTAAGCAGAGTTGGGGCTGGAGGCAGAACCAGGCAACCAGAGACTGGTAGGCGCCCCACTGGTTTCCAGGTGGCCTGCCCTCTCAGGCCCCACTCTTCCCGGTGCGTCCAGCGCCAGCCCCTACCCACTGTGGCTCTGCCCACTTTGCTTCTCTGCCACTCCTTTGGCTGCTCACTGTTGTGGAGGCAGGGCTCCAGACAACACCTGCCGCTACCTAGAAAATTGTCCCCATTTGGATTAAAACACCTGTATTTTTATACAAAGACTTTAATTATTTCCCTGCAGCCTCCAACTCAAAATACTTTATTTAAAGAAAAAAAAAAGAAGAAGAAGAAGCATTTCTGTTGAGAACACTTATCCAGGCTGCAAAGCTTCACAGTCAGGCCAGACCCCATTGGAACAGACTGGAGATTTCGAATGCAGCTGGCAGGGCCTTCTGGGGCCTGCGCTTAGCGGTTCCTTGGTTGAAAGAGCCTCCTTGCCTTAGGCAAGGTGGCGAGGCAGCTTTGGCAATAATAAGGAATTCTTTTTTTCAGATAATAGAAACTTTTTCTCTTTATAGGTAACAAACAAAAAGCCGATAACAGTTCTGGAAATACTTCAGAAAATCCGCATGCACGTGTCTGTCCCACAGTGCGACGTATTTGGATACTTCAGCATTGAGTCAGAAATTGTGATCCTGATTGTTCCTGTTGATCATTCTCCAAAAGCTTTGCAGGTGGGGTTCAGCAGGTGCTGTGCCACCATCTTGTCACTGTCAAGTTTGGGGGACTTGGGAGGGGTGGGCACAAACCAGAGCCAGGGGAGGACCAGGTGGTGAGGACATGGAGGCATTCGGCTGGGCAGGAGGGAGAGACGCAAGGCAGTCTCTGAAGGACAGAGCTACACTGGGGAGCGTTTTCCGGGGGGCTGAAGCTGGGTACCCTTTTGACAGCAGGATTCAAAGGAGTGGGAGAGAGGAGAGGTTGAGATGCTGTGACTCAGAGGGTGCAGAGACGGAAGGAGCTGCTCATCGTACAGACGAGTTGGCTGAGGCCCGGGGGGGAGGGACTGGCACGGGTCATGCAGTGACAGAGCCAGAATAGACTCCAGTCTCTGGAGGACTTTGCTCCCACTGGGGAGGGCAGCCCACTAGAGCTGGTCTTGTGGGCCCCAATCTTTCTTCCTCACAATCGAGATGTATGTGGAGCCTCATGCATGTAGGCCCAAGTTTCGGCATCAGAATAGTGAGGGCTCAAATGAAGGGGGTGAATATAAGCCCCTGGTAAACTGCACAATAAGAAAGCTCCTTAAGTCTCATTGCTTTCACCCTCATGTTTAACTAGGCATTGACAGTCCATTCCTCGTGACTGTTTAACCATGGAAAGATAATGTCTAAATGGGGATAAGTGGTGAGCACGATGGTGGAAAAAGGAAAGGGCAGTGGCATTGTGGCTCATTTCTTCTCTGATTTCATTTTCATTGATGCTGTTATGATTTGTGTAATAAATTAAGACTCTAATAAAATGTGACTCCAGCCAAGGATAGGACAGAGAGAAAGCGTATTCCCTATGTTATGTATGTGTTAGGATATATGTGGGATTTGTCTGACTTGACCTTTTTATGGGTTCTGTGGTTTTATATTAAAAGAATCTGATTTTCCTCTTCCAGATTGAGGCCTGCAATAAAGAAGCGGAGAAGATCGAATCCCTCATCAACTCTGACAGCCCTACCCTGGCATCCCACATCCCCCTGTCTGCCCTCATCATTTCCCAGGTACAGGTCTCTAGCAGCGTGCCGTCGGCCGGCATCGGGACCACACCCCCCTGCCACTCCTGCCTCTTCCTCAGCCTGGGCCTCGCCTTGCACTTGCTCTGGAGACACAACTGACTGCCCGTGAGAAGGGTAAAATGTGCCTCGATCTAGTTTTTCTACCTTGTGAAAAACATACAGGACTGCTGGTTTGTAGTTGAATAGTGGCCAAGTGAAAGCTCTTGTCACCTCTATTCACCACACAGTATTTTTTCTTCAACCTGCCAATATTTGTAGGGCTTTTGTTTTGTTTTTTACAAATGTTAAAATATATGCTTCCAAATACTTTTGAAAAGAGGATGTCCCCTTCAGGTGGATCACCCCTTACCATTTACATTTTGCTCCTTTGATGGGTCCTCTACTCTAAACCAAATTCAGGATTACTGATAAATGAGATGATCCCTTTTTAGAAAGATAGCTCACTTCACTGTGGGCTTCATATCACAGGAACTTCATTTCAGAGTTCCGTTAAGTATTCAGATGCCCCTAGGAGGTGTGTGTTTCTTTGCAGACAGTTACCTCCTCTGTCTGGAAGCGGGGGCTCGCGGTGAAGAGCTGCTGCTATTAGAGGAAGAAATAAAGGGAAAGCGTTTTGAAATGATCATGTAAGTCATCGGGCAAATTTAATTTACAGAAATGTAATTTGGGAACCCATCTATCTTGTTAAGTAAAAGCAAGCTGATTAAGTGACACTCAGATAATGATATATGGTGGCCGTCTCAGTGGTTACTAATGTGCTTACTGTGACTTCTGTGAAAGGCAGTTACGTCGCATCAAAGCGTCTTGCATTATGCATTTTTATATTAACCAGATGTATATTCTTCAGTATTCATCCAAGTTAAATTTAGAGTTTTTAAACATCAATCTTTAAACCAATTGCTGCTACTTATTTAATTGCCAAAAAGTGAAATAAAGAGTAGTTCATGTAAAAAATACATGATTTTTCTATTTTATTATGAAGGTGAACAGCCATATTTGTAAAGCGACAATCATGCATGTTAACCCAGTACTTTCTCTTCGTGGAGACACATTTGCTTTCTGTGATATGCACAATATAGATAAGTGTTCTGTCTGACTTTCTTTTTGATATAGAATTATAAAGAATTATGGTTTATATATTTAAAAATGTCAATCTAAGTATTAAAATGTTTGCATGTTGTCTAAGAAGTGGAATACTTTGAATGTGTTTCACAGTTTGAAATAAGCTATTCAATGTAATACTTCTTGTTTGTATGCACCTAAACTTAGACTTTACATGAAGTATTGTTTTCAGTATTATATGTACTCTCTGGAATATATAGGGATGTGCTTATTTTACCAAAACGTTGTTTAACAGTGGGCACTTCAAGGTTCCGGATGATCTCGGGGCTGCTGGAGCGTGTTTGCTGCATCGGCCTTTTCTCTATAAATGTCTTCAATGCAATATACTGGAAAGCTTTTCTATTTTAATAAAAACAATTTTTATATGATCTTATGTACTTCTAAGCAATGTGGGCATTTAAAATGAAACCACTGATCACTCTTGGGTGAGCTGTGTCCTCCATCTGGAATAGGAAGTCATGGAGTGTTACTGTTGCCAGCCATGGGCCCTGGGCAAGTGGGGCAGCTGGAAGAGAGCGGCTCAGACCAGACCAGGCATCACCAGAGTGGCAGGAATTTAAATACAAAGACCCCAGCTTTAGGCCTTCAGGACCGAGAGCTCCAGGCCCTCTGAGACCCAGGAGCAGACTAGGCAGCTCTGTTCCGCACTGCTTTGGGCCCGATGTTCTAGCTTCAGGGTGTGTCCTGGGGCAGAGAGGCCCTTGGACTGTGGAGAAAGAGGGCCTGTTGATCAAGGCCTGGGACATTCTATCAATCAGCTGAGGCTAAGATCCTGAAATCTCCATGGTTGACAACAACAGAGGCTCACATCTTGCTCGTGTCACATGTCCACTGTGGGCCAGCTGCTCTTCTCTACACTGTCTTCACTCCAAGGACCCATTCCAGTGTCCCCACAAAAGGGAGGAAAGAGGCAGAGAGAACCACAACTGGCCCTTAGGTCTCTGCTCAGAAGTGGCACTGTCATTTCTGCCTACATCTTACTGGCCCAAGCAAGTCACACAGCCACTCCTGATTTCAAAAGGAAGGGATATTTAATCTTCTGGGGGGTGTGTGTGTGTGTGTGTTAGGGGGAGGTGGCAGGGGAGGAGCTGGAGGAGGGACCATGAGTCTTTTGAATAATAATAGTCCACCACAGAGGTCCTTTCTCATCAGGATAGGACAACAGCCAGACTGACTAAATTTTTTATTGGGAAAGTAATACCAGTTTCATGGCCTGGGAAAGAAAGAAGAGAAAATGAGAGGTGCTGGGGTTTGGGGGTGGGGGTGTATCAAGGGAGAGAAAGATGTAAAGGTTGTCCTTCTGAGGACACAATCATGAGATGTTAGGGGCCAGACAAGCCCAGGACAGGCAGAGGGTGCTCCTCGCTGGCCAGTTGCTGTGCTGAGCACACCCAGGCTGCCTCATGGCTTCCCAGCATGAGTGCAGGTGGAGCTCGTGCTGGATGGCTTTCCAGCCTTCTGCCCAAGGCCAAGTGTGTCAGGCTGGTAGAGGCCTCGAATGCAGATCCTGCAGGAGACAACTGGGTCTTGGGGGAGAGAGAAAGATTCAGAGGCTCCTATGCCATGGGTAATGAAACCAAGACACTAGAAAACAGATGAAACAGCTCCGTGTGCAGTCTAAAGCGAGTAATTGGGCAGGTGTGGACCCCAAGAGGGTCACAGGCCCGGCTTGGGTCACAAGCTCACCTCTGTAGCAGAGCAGGAAAGTTATGGGAGCTGCAGCCCCGCCTACAGCGGGCCCGATGGATTTCTCACAGGAAGTAACTGTTCCTGGAAGAAGCCTTCTGCTGGCTGCGTCCTCTGAGGAGTGTGCATCTCTCTAGCAGGAGGCCATTAGCCCTCAGACCAGTTCAGCCTGCGGGCACACAGCACTGCCTCGCCCTCAGGCTGAGCACAGACCGGAGATGTAGCCCCCAGAGCCCAGTAAGGACCCTGGGGCGCTTTGTACGACTCACCTATAGAAAAAGGGAATTATCCAAAGTGGCTAATAATGAAATAATTGTTACACCCAGGGCAAAAATGGCAAAAAAGAGAGTGCAGAAAATTGAAATCAGTGCAAAAAGAAGCAGGTCAATTTGTGGAAGATTCTGCCTGCTTCCTGGAGGTCTCGCTCCAGAGTCAGCTCTGCCAGGGAGCTTCCCAAGGGCTCCGGGACAGGATCTGGGCTTAAGGCTTGATTGTCACTGGATGACACTACACAGTTGGTCTCTCCTTAATCCTACATAATCATTCTTCTGTAGGCTGGGGACAGCAAATGCACATCATTCACGCCACCAAATGTTCATTTTGTGTGCATGACGAAGAGATCACAGCTCTGCCCTCTTGGTCTCATGGGGGCTGTCTCAGCTCCTAGCTAAGGTCCAGCACAGTGTTCTCAGCAAGAAAGGGCATGAGAGCCACAGTGCCTTCTCCTTTTGCTGCCAGGGCCTCTTATGAGTAAGAAAAATATTCCTCGGCAGTCACCCCTGTGTCTCCTTGGCTGGATCCCATGCCCAGGCCAATTACTGGCTCCGGGGAGCAGGGTGGCCACAGCTGGCTAGTCAGGGACCACACACGCTGCTGCCCAGATCACATCAGGTGCAGGAGGGCAAGTAAAAAGGCGAAGTGCATCTGCCTCGAGATAAAACTGCTGTCTCAGCTTATCCGAGTACAAATATGAGCACAGTTTTCTTTGTCCAGTAACTGCCGCTGGTTCCTACTAGGTAGTGGAGCCCATAACGACATCTCTGTCAAGTTCCATGCCTTTACTGCTTCAGTCTCACTTCGTTCCTCAGGCCTCTCTCCTGGTTATTTTAAAAACTTCAGTGCCATAGCCAATTCAAAGGCGTCTCTGCCTCCCGCTGCCCAGGCTGGAGGAGTGGCTCTAACTGCCTAGAGTAGCGGGTGGGAGCTGTGGTCTCCGCCCTGTACATAGGCAAGGCTCACTTCCTCAGGACAGTGAGCTTGGCATGTCACTGGCGTCAGTCACTAATGGTCATTAGGATGTCTTCAATATAAGCTGTGGGACGCTCGTTTCTAGTCAGGAAGTGTGTCAACTAGGAGCTCCCAAGTGGCATCGCACTTAGTTATGGTTTGCTTGTGCAAGACAGGAGGAGCAGGTAATCCGGTTGTGCAGACAACGTGCCACAGGAGGTGTGAAGAGGAGAGAAAGTCTAACAAGGAGACAGAAGGCTTCTTTGAGGGTTTGATTTGAGCTGGGCCAGGTAGAAATAGGGAGGCTCGTCCAGATGGCTTTAAGGAGGGGCATTCTAAGTAGAGGGTACGGCTTGAGCAAAGGCACAGAGCAGGAGAGTCTGGGGCCGTCCCAGTGGTAGAACAGTGGAGGTGATGGGTTGGGAAGGGGTGATGAGGGGAGGTGTGAGGCAAGTCAGACGTGCTGGCCTTGAATGCCGGGCCAGAGTGGCATGCAGAGCATCTGCCCTTCCCTCCCGGCTCCACTGACTGATCTGGATAGCTCTGGTGTGCAGAGAACTGTGTGTGTCAAACTTCCGTGTCAGGAGAGACCTTCGAGATCATCCACTGACCTCGCTGTCAGGCGAGCTTCCCTTCCCTGTCCTGTGCTCATCCTCGACTCTGCTGAGCAAACATTAACTGAATGAGGCTGGGTGCCAGGCTTCCCCTGCGCCCGGTGCCCTCCCTCAGGGTCCAGCCTGCGTCTGTTTCAGCTCCACTGCCGGGAGAAAGTTAAACCCACCAGCAACACTGATGGTCTTGACACAGAAGATGTTTATTGTCCTTCGTCTGATTTAATGGTTTCCCTTCATCCCTGAGCTAGTGGGAGCCAAACCCACAGGCTCCCCCAGAGGGCGCTCCATCTCTCAAAGGCACTGGAGGCCCTGCCCCGGGAGCCTTCTCCCTCCCTCTCTCCCTCTCTCCCTGCTGCGGAAGGAGCCTGCGTTGGGCACTCTGCCTGTTGAGGGGAAGAGAAAGCAGAGGGCTCATGCCTAGGGAAATTCCTTTCCCCAGGCAAGCAAGCTTGGAGCTGGGGGGTGGATTTCCACTTTGTATAGAGGAAGACAGGCCAGAAGAGCAGAATTACTAGCCCAAGGTCACACAGCAAGTCAGGGCAAAGCCAAGGCCTGAGGCCAGGTCTGGGCTTTCCCTGGCACAAGGCAGCTGGGCGGGATGAGTGCTTTCAGGGATGGAGCAGCCGTGCGGCAGAGCCTCCTGAAGGTGGGCACCAGGGGCGGGCACAGTGGAATAGGTTCAAGGTCAGGTCAGCCCAACAAGGCAGACATGCATGGTCGAGGAGCAGCAGGAATCATACAAGTAACTGACACAGCTCTCTGGCACTTTCCAAGACAGTTTACACTGCGCTTTTCACCTTGTTCTCGCTGGCCCACACAAAATGGTGCACAGAGAGCACACGCAAGGTCTAAAAAGTCTAAAGTCCAAAGGTGGAGTGAGGTTCTCAGGAAGTCAGGCTGCTGCGGGGGAAGGGGAAGGCAGGAAGCCTTCCCATGAGGAAGCCTGCTAACACACTCCTGCCTCCAACTCCACCTGCTCTTTCATTTTCCCAAAATGAAGTTCACTGTATTTTCTCATTATGAAAACAACATGTGCATTCCCCAAATACTGGAAATTTAAACAAAGGAAAAAGTCACCCATACTGCCCCTTGCTCTCCCTGCCTGTACCAGTGAGTGCACAACAGAATCCTCCATACGTATCTCTCTCTCTATCGTTGGGGCGGGGCCCTCTGTCCACATCGGGGTGGAGGCACTTACCTCACTGCCCTGTGAGGGCAAGTTCAGGAACATGGCTTCTTATTTGGGAAGTTGTCTGCTGGTTGGCATTTCCCTGTCTAATGGTTCACAGGGTGAAGCCCCATCTTGACCAGAACCCCAGCCAGCAATCAGGCGACGTGCTGTCCTCTTCCTGAGGGCCAGCTCACCTGTCTTCACCAGACCAATCTCCCCCTGAACTCTGCTGGAGATGTGAGCAGTTGCTTTACTGAGCTGTCAGGTAAGGTTTATGTTGGTCAGGACCCAGCAGGTAAACAAGTGACCCACCCAAA
Source organism: Equus caballus (assembly GCF_041296265.1). Taxonomy (NCBI): domain Eukaryota; kingdom Metazoa; phylum Chordata; class Mammalia; order Perissodactyla; family Equidae; genus Equus; species Equus caballus. Next base: position 9,595,890 of record NC_091708.1, read on the forward strand.
TTAGGATAATCTGAGGAAGTCTCAATAAAGGAGCTATTTACAAAGGTGTGAGCAGGATGTACTAAACCACAGGAAGAGTGCAGGGCGTGAGCTGTAACAGAGGCTGTTAGCACCCCCAAGGCCAAAGTGGTGGGGTAGTTACCGGAACCCAGGAGAGCACTGCCTGGAGCAGGCATTTCCCCCACCGCCCTCAGGTCTCCCCACTCCTGGAGCCCATTGTGGTAACTCGACAGGTCCGCCTTCTGGGCAGAGAGCAGGGCGGAGAGTCAGTTTAGGGAAGGAAGTGGAGCAAAAAGAAGATACCGACGCAGCAGGTCAGGGCAATGCTGGGTAAGGACCAGGAGATGTGACAGGATCTGCCCACTCATTCTGGCACACCGCCCAAGATGGGCAAGAGCTCTTGGTTTAAACGTTCGGAGGTGCCCACGGAATGCTCCTTCCTTCCTGACCTCATTCCTCTCCATCTGCCTCTCCTAGCCCTTCTTCACGCCCGTGTTGTCCGGAGTCTCTCCCTATCTCCCCAAGAACCCCACTGCTCCACCACCCAGAGAGCAGGCCAGCCTCTGCCCCTTCTGGAGCTACACCAACACAGCTGCCGGCTCTCGGGCTTCAGCCCAGAGCTGCACGGTGGCCCGCGCTCGTTCAGGCTTCGCCAGTTCAAAGCCGGCTTTGCTGCCTCTCAAGCAGAGGATTGGGCTCTGGCCCCACGTGTGGGGAACGTGGCGCTCTGGATCTAGCTTACTTTCCCCGTGGCGAGGAGCCACCCCTCATCATAGCAAGTATTTACTTTCTTCCTAAAAGAGCCCAGGCTGTCACATGGGAGGCACGTCTACAATCCTCATGATAAAATGAATGTATTATAGCAACATAAGTCTATACCCAGGTGCTTTTAAAAGGGGTTATTGTCGTTACTGTTTTCAGTGTTTCTCCCCCGATATGTTCGAACTGGTTATTGATGCTATGTAAAAAAGCTGACTTTGTTTTGGTGTTTTTGTTTTCATTTTTGGTTTTTGGTGAGGAGGATTGTCACTGAGCTAACATCTGTGCCAATCTTCCTCTATTTTGTATGTGGGACGCCACAACAGCATGGCTTGATGAGTGGTGCTAGGTCTGTGCCTGGGATCCGAACTCACAAACCCCGGCCGCTGACGTGGATCATGTGAATTTAACCACTATGCCCCCGGGCTGGCCCCCAAAGAGCTGATTTTTTTAAATATTTTTTTGGGACCTGGCCATCATGTAAATTTTTTTATATGAATTTAGTGGACTTTCTTAGGTTTTTCCATGGAGAAACTATAATGAAAACTTGGCTCTTCCTTTTCCAATATCTATACCTCTTATCTCTTTTTGTTGTCTTAGTACTGGCTAGAAGTCCACATCAATGTTGATTAACAGTAATGATGGCAAGAAATTTTATGATGTTCTTGATTTCAACGGGAGTGTCCCATTGTTTTACTGTTAAGTGGGACGTGTTTAAGTATGACATGTTTTACCGTTTGTTTTAGGAGGCTTCGCTTTATTCTGCTAAGGGAAAATAAGAGATTTTTTTAAAACTCAGTAATGGATATTGAATTGTATCAAAGATATTTTCAGCACTTGTTTACATTATATTTTTCCTTTGACTTATTAATATTATAAATTGCGAGTATATATCTTAATATTGAACCATCCTTATACTCTCGAAATAAGTTTTATTTGGTCATGATGTATTATTCTAACAATACACTGCTAGATTCAATTTGGTGATGTTTTATTTTGGATTTTGGTATTTATATTCATAAATGCTGTTGCACTCTGGTTTTTTGTATTTGCTACATTTTTCGGGTTTTGGAGTCAGGATCATTCTAGCTTCACTAAACGAATGGGGGAGGTTTTCTCTGCTTTAGAACATGTACATGGTACCAGACTCATCTGTCATTCAAGGGCTTGACCGAGCTTTGCCTGCAAACTTACCTGAGTCCATCTCTATTTGGGTAAGCAGTGATATTTTCCTTTTCTTTTTTTTATGGCTATATTTGTTCACATAGAGTTTTTTTTCCTCTTCTTAAATAAATATCAGAAATTTGTATTTTCCTAGAAAATTGCCCAATTCAGAAAAACTACTAGTAGAGACATGGATATTACTTTTCTGAACATTTCTAAAAAAAGATCATATCCCCTTTTTTATTACTAATGTAGTACTTTTGAGTTTTCTCTCCTTTTAGACTTTTTATTGATTTGATTTTGTAGAGATTTATCTACTCAATATGTCTTCCAGCTTTAGGATGTATTTTTCAATTCTGCTCCTTTCTGTTTTCTAATGCATAATTTTCTGTTTTTATCTATATTAATTTCTTTATTCAGTTAGTTTTTAAACACTTTATTAGGGAAAATTTCAAAGCTGCAGACAATTTTAAGGCGAAAATGCCTGTGCTCACCGTCTCGATTCTACTGTGAGCGTTTTGCTGGATTTGCTTTGTCACTAGCTATCCATCTCTCCTTCTATCCATCAATCTTATTTTATGTGTGTTTCAAAGTAAGTTGAATCCATTTTATTTTTTTATGCATTTCAGAGTAAGTTGTAAACGTCAATATTTCACCCCGAAACACGTCAGCATTCATTCACTCACTAACCAGAGTTCAACTATGCTTATAGTTCTTTTTTTAATTTGTTTTGTAATTTGTCTAGCTTCTTTAGTCCAACACTTAGAGTTTATTTTTCTCTTTTTAAATAAGGAGTATAATAATAGTTGTGATTTATCGGCCATCTATCATGTTTCAGGCTGTTTCAGGGGAATTTTTTTATCAAAGATCAGGGGAGAGCCTTCTCCTTCCAGGCTCCAAATTCGGTAATAGATTATTTTCATAGTCAGTAAATGTAAGGTTCAGGATTCTAAGATACATGTCTTAGTCAGCTGGGGCTGCTAGAGCAAAATACCATAGACTGGGTGGCTCAGAAACAACAGAAATTTATTTCTCACTGTTCTAGAGGCTGGCAGTCCGAGATCAGGATGCCAGCATGGTTGGGTGCTGGTGAGAGCTCTCTTCTGAGTTGCAGACTGCCAACTTCTAGTTGTTTCCTCACCGGGAGGAAAGAGGGCAGGAGAGCTCTCTGGAGTCCCTTTTATAGAGGCACTAATCCCATTCGTGAGGACTCCACCCTCATAACCTAATCACTTCTCAAAGGCCCCACCTCCAAATACCATCACCTTGGGGAATAGTTTCACCATATGAATTTTAGAGGGACACAAACATTCAGTCTACAGCAATACAGAGATCAATAGGAAGGGATTTCATTGAAGTCCCTTTATGTTCAATCAAGGAAGTATTAAGTAACAATAAGTGACTATCTATACGTTTTCTCCACCCTTTGATGGTGAAGCTTCTCTCCTTCCTGGTTTCCAAGCCCTGGGCAGAGAGTCAAATGAGCCCCTTCTCTTAGGAAGGGGGTCAATCAGAGGCTCATCAACGCTTTAGCTCCATGGACATGACCTGGTGACTACTTCTCTCCCTTCTGCTTTCCTACCTTCCTCTTGCTTATCCAAGATTGACAGTGATGTCATCTAACTACAGATTTTCTTTCTCATTTTGAGCACTGAGTGATGAACTTGGTCTGTATATTAACAGGAACATTATACTACAAATCAGCAAAATGTAAAATCTAGCAAACACTCCATGCTTGGTTATATCTTATGTCTATTATCTCCTGGGATTAGAGAGGGTTGAGCCTTTGTGTACCATGCCCTTTTACTGACAGTTCCCACTGGAAGAACTGTCATGTGACAAGTGGCCAAGAATGACCAAGAAGATTCCTGGACCACTTTCTCAAGATTGTCCAAGGATTCCTTTCACGCAAGCATAGTAGCAAGTGTTTTAAATGAATTATCTCATGCAATTCTCACAATCTCTCTATGAGGCAAATAGTATTATTAACACTATTTACAGCTGATGCAACTAAGGATTGAGGAGATTAAATAATTTCTCCAAGGTCACATGGCTGGTAAGTAGCAGAGCAGGGATATTTTGAACCCAGGACTAACTCAAAGCTTATGCTCATATTTCTCATGCTGTGTATTTTCCTCTAAGTACAGCTTTGGCAGCATCCCATACATTTTCTAACAACAACAATAAAGAGAGTATAAGAGGATAAAATAAGGAGATTTTTCTGCCAAGGTTTTTCTTTCCCCCACTTTTCTAGTTGCCATGGCCTTCCATACATTAAGCTATTACAATGAATTTTTTATTCCAAAAACCTCTGCAGATCAAAAGCCAAAGCCTGAAGGGCTTAAAGCATAGTTGTATCTTAAGCCATAGTTTGGGGAAGAACTCATAATGATGTAAGAGCTTAGACACTGAGAATGGCTGAGTCATGGAGTGTAGAACATTCTGGGGAAACAGATGTAAGAGAGAAACAAAATTCCCCTTTCTGAAAAGGGAGAGAGGGGAGACATTTGCTGGGTTTTGGCTGCTTGGCATGTGGAGAAGTCTCTATTTGAGTGTAAAAGATCTTGTACTTAACTATGGAAGCTGAAGGGGTGAAGACATTCCTCTGCTCTCTTTCTGAAAGCTTGTGTGAAGGCATGTGACCCAGGCTTAGTCCAACAGATGCTCCTGCCGAAGAATCTGAGTCTGGAGGAGTTGGCCCAGAAGTGCAGAGGGGCTGGGAAAGATTCTGGATTGCTTGAATATTTAGCTCCAAGAGACTAAAGTAGTATAACTTAGTGGAGTTTTCTTCAATGCACAAGTTTTCTACCATCAGCAGAATTTGAGCTTGATCTATACAGAGAAACAGTCACCTCTTTACATATCTAAATTGTGACTGCAAAATATTCTACATACAAAAGTAAGTGATGTTTAAACAATATTTTTTAATTATCGTCTCATTTAATCTAGAAATAAAAACCTCCTAAGATAGGTCTTACCACCTTCATTTCAAGCCCGTGACTGGAATCCCAGTCAGGGAGCAGCAGCGCCAGCACTGGGACTGGGGCCCCAAGACTTCAAATCCCTGGCCCGTGCTCTTGACCGCGTGTTCTAATTGTCACCCATCTCTAAGCATCTGCTTTGATTTCCCCCTTCAGTGCTCTACTTGGGATTTTCAACGATTTTTTAAGTGGGTCACAATTTTTCAATTAACCTTTAGTTACTAAGTTTTAGTTCTGTTATATTCAGAAAATTTGACTGAACAGTTTCTACTTTCAGGAATTTTTCACAGTTTACTTTAGGTCTGAATATTTGGGGCCAGCCCAGTGGCTCAGCAGTTAAGTTCTCAGGGCACTCTGGCACGGTCTGAAAGGACTTGTCTGACATGGAGGGAGTAGAAAGGGCAGTGCCCAGCCCTGCTGTTGCCCTGCTGGACTTTTGAAGCCCTTGGTATTGCAAATTCTACCTTTATAATCAGCAAGTCGGTTCCTTCAGTCCACATTTATTGAAAGGTTTTAAAATTTGCTTCCTTCCATGAGGGTTTCCTGAGCCCCTTCGGCAGTCAGGAGTTCCCCTGGGCAGGCCCACACAGGAGTCCTGCTACCCCTTCATGCAAGGGCTCTTCTCACACGGGTGGGGCCACGGCTGGGACCAAGTCTTGCCAGTGCCAGGTGGCACTGACCGCTGCCCCCAAGGTCGGGAAAGGTAGGACCTCTGGAGTTGAAAGGACTCCTAGGCCCTGAGGGATGGGGAGGACTTGAAGGGAAGAGAAGGGCCAGCACCCCAGGCTGAGGGAACAGCCTGAGCAAAGGCAAGGAGGTGGGGCATCTCAGAACACGTTTGGGAAACCTCAAGAAGTCTAGTTCGGCTGGAGCATGGGATGAAGCAGGGAGTTGAGGAGACAGGTCTGGGGCCATACTCCGGAGGCGGGGGTTTAGCTTGGTGTGACAGGCAGTGAGGGGCAAGCAGACAGGTCAGGACGGGGCGGCAGGAGCCTCCCGGGGCGGCCCGCGGGAGCGGAGGGAGAGCCCAGCTCCAGCCGGCCTCGCACCAGAGGGTGTGGCCTGGGCAGAGGACGCAGATTCCCTTCAGAGCCCGGGGCCGCTGGGGAGAGGAAAAGGCACACTCGGGGCCTGAGGTGCTTTGCGTCAGGCCGAGGCCGGGAGAACACCGACCACTGGTGACACCGGCCGGAATCGTCCCTCGCGCGGCGACAGTGAGCTCCGCGGTCCTCGCAGCGCGTCAGCCGCTGAGTTACCGGGAACCGAGCGGCAGGCGCGGGCTTCCCTATGCACCCCTCGCCTCCCCCGGCCATCCGCGTCCCGAGAGGGGACCGCTAGGGGCGGAGATCCGGGAGGTCCCGGTGCCCCGCCCGCACCCGGGAGCCCTGGGCAGTCGCTGGGGTCCCTTCGCGGGGCAAGTCCTCCGGAGGAGGGCGGGGAGGCGCGCGGGGCCCCGGGCGCCTCCTCCAGGCAGCCGGCGGCGTGGCCCCGGGCGCCTCCGCCTGCAGCGGCCGCGGCCTTATAAGGCGGGGGCCGGGCGGCGCCGGGGGAGGGGCTGCGGCCGCCGGCTCCTCCTCGGCTCGCGGGCGTCGTGGGGACGACCGGGGAGCGCGGCGCGGCGGGAGCAGCGGCGGCAGGAGCGCGCGAGCGGGCCATGGGCAAGTCAGGTGAGCCCCGGGCCGGCGGGCCGGCGGGCGGGCGCGGGAGCCCGGGGCACGCGGCGGCGCCTCCGCGTGGGGACAGGGCTCCGGCGGCGCCGCGGGACCCCCGGGTGCGGGCTGGGGGCGCGCGGGCGAGGCGCCCGGAGGCGAGGCGCGGGCAGTTTCCGGGGCAGCCAGGAAGCCGGGTGGCCGCAGGCGGCCGGGAGAGAGGGAGGGAAGGCGAGACCGAGGGAGGGTCCCCCTGTCTGCGGGCCAGAGATTGCGTCAGGGAGGGCTTCCCGGCGCTGAGGGGTGAGCGCTCAGCGTCCCGCCAAGGCGTGGCTTTTGCTTTGTTTCAGGAGAACAGAGAGTTGGAAAAAGCTACCAAACTGTGACAGCATCTCTGGCTGCAAAGCAGCTTGCCCCAACTAACCCTCCTAGGGACAGCTCTGAGCATCCTTTTCTTCTGTCCTTCTCCCTCCTCCCCTGAGCGCCCCCTTTGTGCCAGGCTGTGTGCCAGGCTCAGTCAGGCTCCACCGGGTACAGACTCCGCTTCCACGTTCTCTCTTGCCTCTCCCCGCCCATCCTCAGCACTGTGGGTGTCACGGTGAATGCAGATTCCCTCCTGTCACTTTCTAACGCCTTCCATCCACTGTCTACAGGTGAAAGAGTACACAGTCCTTAGCTCCTCCTGGGGCCCCCTGAGAGTTGGTGGTCCTACTTTGCTTCCTCCTCCATTCAGCTGTCCTGCGGCTGGCACACTGGTGCCTTCCGCTGGCTTCCATTTCCCAGGGCTCATCGCCCCCCGCTCCTTAGATTGAAAATCCTCCCGGTCCTTACAGGCTCAGCTCCTGACCTGGGAGTCCCCCGCTGCTTTCCCCTCCCTCGAGAGGGACCGGCCCACCTGGTGTCTTCTTTGTGGCAGCCCGCCCAGCGGTCAGCTTGGGACACTACCCAACCGTAGACCTGTTTCCCATACTCACCTCACTCCTGACGTCCAGGGCCCTGTCTATCTCAGCGTAATTCCTGCCTCACAGGAGGCTTAAAGAGCAGCTGCAGAGCAGAGTCCGGAAGTCCTGCTTCAGGGGAGGTTGCGGTTGTCAGCCTCAGGTGGACGAGGCTGGGTCCCTTCTTGAATCTGTCCTCCAAGATCTGGTCTCACGAGTCACCAGTGTTGCGAGTATGTGGCTTTCCCTGACACTGGTCCCAACCTACCTTATCTGTAGTCATAGGTCTGGCTTTCAGCACTGGCTTTGCTAATGACTTGCTGTGTGATTTTGAGCAAGGCTTTTTCTGTCTCTCTGCCTTAGCTTCCTCTCATGTACAGTGAGGGTGGCCCATATGATCCAGGGTCCTTTGCAGTATGGAAGGGTGATGTAAGGAGTCATGTAGTTAAAGAACTGGATGAAGGCTGGTGGTGGGGCAAGAGCATGGCAGGTGTGAGAGAGCATTTCGAGAAACCAGCTCCTTTCTCTGTATGTTAGGGGAACATCCACAAATTCTCTAAAGTTACATTTTAATCAGTTGTTTCTAGTTCCCTAAGAAACAGTTTTCCAGAACTGCCAGTACTCAGCTGTGTTCTCATCCTTCTCTCTGTTCATCCATCTATCCATCCATCCCTTCCTCCCTCCTTCCTTCCCTCCCTCCCTTTCTTCCTTCATTCCTCCATTTGTCAGCTCTGTACCAAGCTGTGGACCAGGGCTGTGGAGGGTGTGGCCCCTGGCCTCAGAATCGTGCATCTGATGGTGAAATAAATCGTTAAGCCGACTGAGGGGACAGAAAGGCACCACGTGGCTCCAGGAAGAGGTGAAAAGTGGTCCAAGCCCCCAGACGGTGCAAGTGAAGAGTGGTAGAGCTCAGGGGAGGGAGAGATCTCTGCAGGGGGCCCACGGAAGGCTCCTGGAGGAGGCGTTCAGATCCTAGAGGGCCTTGGAAATTGCGACTTTATCCATGGTACCTGGGGTGCCATTGAAAGGCATCGATCTGAAAGTGGCAGGACCAGAGCTGTGCCAGGGAGGAGGGTGGATCAGATGGGGAGAGGGTAAAGGTGGGGGGTCATAGGAAGGCTGCTGCTGTGACTCAGGCAAGAGATGACAGAGGCATCTGAGGGACTAGAGAGGATGGATTTCGAGATGGTAGCCTTGAGCAGACTTTGTGACCAACTTATTGTGAATGAGAGGGAAGGGTCAGTGGTGTGAGTCTGGATGCAGGATGGTGGTGATGCTTTCTTGGACTGAAGATGCAGAGTGGGGCAAGTTTGAGAGGAGGGGGACAGTGGCAGAAAGCAGATTTAAAGCTGGTTCAGGCAGGTGCTCCCCAGCCCCCCATACCCAGGGACTTTCCAGTTGCTGGCCAAGGCCTATCTCCCTCCTAGCCACATGCATTTTATTTGTCTTCCCCAAAGAGTGTGAGCCCCCAGGACAGTGTCTGGCTCCCCTAAGGGTCCCCAAGAAAAAGTGACTATTCTGGGTGACCCAGGCCCCATCTTGAAGTTCCAGGCCACCAGCCTGAGGTTGTCTGCACCGCAGGGCGGGGAGCACCCACACACGTGTAGCCACCCAGGGCTCTATGTAGTTCCATAAAGACCATCGGAGACGCCAGTCCCTGCCTTTTCTGGGTCTCAGTTTCCTCATCACTGCATAGGAGACAGTCTCTTTTTAACCTTTAACCTCACATATACTCCAGAGCTGCTGTGGATCATGGGCATTGCTGAAAAAGTGTCACACAACTGACACAGCTTAAATTCCAGAAGACTCTTGCCCCGTGTTCAGAGACTCCCAGGTCCTGTCCTAGCCCTGATTTCCCTTAGGGCTTCAGTTTGCAGCAGGTGTCATGGGGCAGTGAAGGGCAATGGCCTTGGGCTCAGTGAAAGCCTCTAGTCCTCAGTGACAGCGACCACCAATTATTCAGCTCCTGCTGTGCGCCGGACTTGGAGCTACGTATTTGATATATGTTACCAACTTTTGCAGCAGTCCTGCAAGGCATTTCTCCATTTTATAGACCGAGAGAGGTTGGGTGCCTTGCCAAGCTGACACTGACCAGTGAGTGGACGAGCTGGGATTGGCACACAGCTCTCTGGCTTCCCAGCTGTGTGTACTCCCCGCTACCACACCAACCACTTGCCACCCGCTCCCCGCCTGCTTCTCAGCCTGGACTCCCCTGAGAATCTTAGTGTCCCCCTTGCCGTATGTCCCAGCATCAGGGGATATCAGAGCAGAAGGGCCTTTAGGGACCAGCTAGCCCAGGCACTTTCTGCTGAGTGGGACCCTCACACCTCTGCAGGGGGAGGTGGCGTGGGCTGGGTCAGGTCAGCAGTTCCATTTTCATCTGTTGATTTTATTGAAAAAAAGAAAAGTTCAAAGAAAGGGTTTCCCTGCTGTGAAGGTATTTGGAAAACCACAGATGCCATTATTCCTTCGCACGCAGAAGCGGAAGCGGGCCCAGAGAGGCCGGGCGTGGCCCAGCGCTGTCGCAGGCCTAGTGGAGCAGCAGGCAGGGCTGGAGAATGGACAGCCTCTCTGCTGGTCGGAACAAGTACCTCCCTGCCCTGGCTCCTTCTGTCTTCATCAACTCCTGTCTGTCTGCAAGGGGCAGCCTGGGGCAAATTCCCTGGGACACCCTTGTTCCTGTAAGCAATTGAGCGACTCTTCATTGACTGTCCTTCTTGCTTAGGGAGAGGAAGATGTGTGGAAAGTGGAAAGCGTCTGAGATTTGGGGAGGAGAGGGGTGAAGGGAGGGACATTCTTAGATCTGGCTCTAACGTGACCTTGGGCAATTCACATGTCCTCCCAAAGACCCAAGTGTCCTCATCTGTAATGAGAAGGTGTCTGTCCTAGTGCCTCCCCAGTGCAGGTGGGAGAACCTCGTTCATTTGTTCTCACACTCCTTCACTCAGCAAATAATCCAGCTCAGAGGTGCGAAAAGATGTCATCAAAGACCAACTTAAATAGCCGCAGCCCTGCCCCCGATTTGGGGTGGGGGGTCTGACAGGGCACTTTCTCCTAAGGCCAGAGGCTAAAGGGTCTCCACCCTGTAGTGACGATGATGATTATAGTGGACATTTCGTAACTGTTCACTGTGTTCCAGAACTGTTCTGAAGCATTTAAAGATTGATCCTTTGAATTCCCAGGATCGCCGGCCAGGAGGAGGCAGGGCTGGGCTTCTCCTCTGGAACCTCCCGCAGCCCAGGCTGAAGGAGCAGGGGCTGCTCATCTGGAGCTCGCTCTGGGCTTTTTTTTTTGGCAACTTTTTATTCTTCCTTTCTGAAAAACTGGCAAAAACAGCTGTGCCCCAAGGTGGGACCAGGTCGCTTTCCAGCCTCTTGCCAAGGCACAGAAGGGGCCTGCCCACAGTTCCTGCCCTGGCCCCTGATGTCCTGGGCTTCTTGGTGGGGAGTCTGGAGGGGAGAGAAGTGAGTCAGGCTGGGCTCTGGGAGGCCTCAGAAGAGGATGGATGCTGACGGCGGAGCCTGTCCCAGCCAAAGCTGGGGGGTGGCAGGGAAGAAAGAGCCCCTCAGCAGTTGAAAGCCCCGCCCCAAATGGCCTTTAAGTTCAGCGCCACCTAAGCTGCCTGGGGTCTCCCCCGCAGAGCCCGCGCTGCCTTCTCGTAGCGCAGGGAGCCATGCCCAGGAACGCCTGCCACCTTCCGGCAGCTCTAATCTTAAACCTCTAATCTGCTGCCTCTCACTTCTGCCCCACAGCCCCTGAGTTTCCTCTGGGGCCCCTCAGGCAGGTCTGTCCATAGCGGGCTTGGCGCGGAGGAGGCTCATGAGGAATCTTAGTCCTTTCTCCTCTTCCTTCCTCCTCTTCTTTCCCCTCAGAGATCTGAAGGCAGCTGCCAACCTTGCTGGGCCTCACCCTCCTCCCAGGTCCGGTGACCCCTCTGTCTCTTCTCGGTGGTGTCCTTTGTCTCATGACCCTTGGGGGTGGTGTGGGGTTAAGGACAGGGTCTCCCTCCTGAGGGGCCTACCCCTGGACCAGTTGAGTGGATGTGGGCAGGTTACTTCCCTTCTTGATCCTCAGTTTCCTCATCCAAAAAATGGGTGCAGTAGTGGAAGCTGTCACAAAAGGTGGTGAGAAGTAATTAAGATCGTGCACAGGCCCAGCCCCTGGAAATGATTGGCCAGCAAGCAGAAGAAAGATCTCCCTCATTCTGGGCTGACCCCCTGAGGCTGTATGACCTCTCTGAGCCTCAGTTTACCCTCCTACAAAATGAGGACACCACTCCTACCTTCCCCCACTGTGGGGTGGCGAGAGCCTCTCCCTGCCTAATGTGGGGATGGGTGGATTTTGACTTTTTTTCCTGATGTTTATCTGTATTCTTGGGTTTCTCTCCAGGAGGGTGTGTGCCTCTTGCTGGGTGTGGTCACCAGTGATATCTTGCCTCCCTGAGGCTGAGGAGCCATCTGGGCTGGCAGTGGCTGCCCTGGGGGGAGGGGACTCCCGGGCCAGCCTGAGTGTGGCTCGGTTGGGGCCCCCTGCCTCCCAGCGGGGGTGGGGAGAGAGAGCTCCTCTCCAGATCACCTGACCCCTTCCTGGAACCCTGTTGGGAACTTCCTGGGAGCTGGCCCTGTTGGGGACCGTGACCAGTTTGTCTTCTGAGCTTAGGTTGGCCACAGGAACTTTCACTTTTGTTTCTCTTTACTTCCCACATTCTGGGAATGCAGTGACCTAGTTTCTAGCAGCCTTTTAGGTCCCTCTCTGCCAAGGGGACTGCAAGGCCCACAGCACTGTGAGGTCCAGTGCAACCTGACCCCGACACTCAGGGCTGCCTCTAAACTGGCTTCGCCTTAGCTACCCCCACTACCCTATCTCCACCTCCTCCCCACAGCCCTGGGATACCCAGATCCCATCCACCCTGACCCTGTCAGTGTCCTTTGCCTCCTCACTTCATGCCTCCTGATCCAGGAACACCTCCTCCAGGGAGCCTTCCCCCAGACACATGTGGTTCCCATTGCCCATGCCACTCAGTCCCATGCGTCTCCCGTGGGGTCCCTCCATGGCCTGCCTGGGACATGGGAGCTGGGAGGGACATTCAGATGGGCCTGGCCACGCGTGTCACTCGGATGGGGACCCTCCACCACCTGCCTGGGTGCACCCAGCCCTGCCCTGTGCGTCCACACACGCATCTCGATCACTCTGTCTCCTTAGAGAAGCCTGAGCTCCTAGAAGTCCCGGGCCAGCTGTTCATCTTGTCTCCTCCCACCGCCACCTTGAGGGACCTTACGGGATCTCAGGATTGGAGGGGCTTGAAGGTCATCTGACTGGGCCTCCAGTGCCTGAATCCTTCTGAGATGAGTCACCTGCTCGTATTCCCCCAGTGCTGGAGAGCTCACTACCTCGTGAGATAGCGCTTGCAGTCTTCAGAAAGCTTTGATGGAGAGAAAGCTCTTTCTTAGGCTGAGCTGGAATCTGCCATCCTGCCCTTCCCACCCACCAGTCTGAGCTTTGCCCTGTTGTGGTCCCAGAATTCATCAGGGGCCTCCCCTATGTCTCCCAAAGTCTGACCTTCTCCAGGAGGAGCATACCCAGTACTTGCAACTGTTCCTTATCAGACCCCATTTCCAGCCCCTTCTCCACATCGTCACCACCTCTGAACACACTTAGATTGTCACTGCCTCTCACATGAGGTGGGGGTGGGCTGGGGGAAGCATCCCAGTGGGACCCTGGCTCCTGCAGGGCAAGCACGCATCACCTAGGAGCTCCTGGGTTTCTGGCCCCTAGGCCACCTGACTCCTTAGCATGCCTCAGTGAGTCGCTTCTCTGGTTCCCAGGAGTCACTATGGCTCCCGCCACTTCCACCTGAGATTCTTTAGAGGCCTCTGTGACCTCGTTATCCCAAACACCACATTAACATGCCAAACCCAAAATCCCTTTTTTATTATTGTGGTAAAAACACATGACATAAAATGTACCGTCTTAACCATTTTTAACTCTACAGTTCAGTAATGTTAAGTATATTCACATTGTCGTGAAACAGATCTCCAGAACTTTCCATCTTGTAAATCTGAAACTCTGTAGCCGTTAAACAGTACCTTCCCTTTCCTCCTCCCTCCAGTACACCTGAAATCCTTGTCTCTGTACCAACAAGGCCTGTCTCTTGGCCACAAAGACCTGACGGCTTCAGGTTGTGGCTCGGTCCTCCGCCTTGTGCCCAGTTACCTCGCCAGGGTGTTCACCTCCGCACCTGTGTTCACAGCGTCTCCCATCTCTGCCTGTCAGCCCAAAGCTCTCAGATCCTGGCATTCAGTCCCACACCGCCCTGCCACATCCCTGTGCCCCCCATATTACTGTGACTGGACCTCATTGGCCCTCCCCGCAGGGTCCCAGAGTCCTCTAGGTCAGTGCTGCTCCCTCCTCAATTTATCGGAATGCCCTTGGACAGCTGGAGCATGGCTGGCCGGAGCTGCAGGAGCCCTCCCCTCTGCTGGGCCTGCATCGGGCCCAAAGCCCCTTGAGGGCCAGCCCTGGGCTTCCCCTCGAGCTCCCTCAGAGGCCCAGTGGGATTTGGCGTGAAGGCTCAGGAGCCCTAGAGGATCTGGCGGAGGCAGGGGAAGGAGCCTCCTTTCTGGGTCACTGCAGCCTCTGGGGTGAAAGGGCTGCCCGGCCCTGGTCCTCTTTTCTGCATCTGTGCCTCTGTCTTCTTGGTTTCTCCAGACCAGTGTGGGCACCTCTCCACCTCAGCCAGGCTTGTTGTCTCTGGGCTCCCACCTCTAGCCCTTTGCAGTCCCCCCGACACACCATAGGTCCAGTCTGAGGTGTCCAGCCCCCCAGCATCTGCTCTGCACCTCCAGCCTGTCCTCCACTCAGCAGTCAGAGGGTCTTTCAGAAGCACAGACCCCATCAGCTCACTCCCCTGCTCCCATTCAGTGGCTTCCATTGCCTTGGATAAAGACCCACATCCCTGAAGTGGCCCATGCAGCCCAGCGTAATCCATGGGGTGTGGCCGTGCAGAGATGCAGAGGGTGCCACCAGGGATGGAGACAGGATGGGCAAAGGTGGGGAGCAGGGCGTCACGGTGGCCCCTCTGGCTGGGGTGCTGAAGGCGAGCAGCAGCCTGTCCTTGGGGCCTGGGTTGTGAGCTGGGCGTCCCTTTGAAGCCTGCTGTCATCCTTCTGGTGGGTCTTTTCTCTGTCCTGAGACGTTCTCCGCTTTGAAATCATTGCAGCTTCCAAGCAGTTTAATGACGAGGTCCTGAAGGCCCACAACGAGTACCGGCGGCAGCATGGCGTGCCCCCGCTGAAGCTCTGCAAGAAGCTCAACCGGGAGGCTCAGCAGTGAGTGCCCGAGGCCCTGGGGCGCCTCAGGCCCTCGCAGTGCTGCGGCTGCAGTCACGGAGGGGCCCTGGGGGCTGGAGGGACGTGGCTTTTGGGGGCAGATAAGCCAGGCTTAAATAATACTCTGCGGCTTACCGAGGCGGGTCCCTTTGTTCCTTGGACCCTCAGTTTGCTCCTCTGTAAACTGGGGCTGTTGGGGCTCAGAAGAGATGCTGATGCGATGCTCCTGATGGCCTCGGGGAGCCCAGGCCGGGAAGGAAGCCCAGCCCCACAGTGGAGGGTTCACACTTTGGGGCTTCCTGGGGCCATGCCGGCTCTGAGAAGCTCCGTGGCCTCCGGCAGGTATTCGGAGGCCCTGGCCAGCACGAGGATCCTCAAGCACAGCCCGGAGTCCAGCCGGGGCCAGTGTGGAGAGAACCTGGCATGGGCATCCTATGATCAGACAGGTGGGTCGCTTCCCCGGCTCCCCTCCTGTCTGCCCGAGCTGAGCGGAGGACACCGGGCATCAGGCCCCTCCTGGCCTCAGCGCCCTCGTGGTGTAGCCATGGTGCTGCCGAGGCTCAGCCACAGGCCCAGAAAGAGAAAGGAAGCCCAGCGTTCCCGTGCTCCCAGGGCCTGACTGCGCTTCTCCACAAGGCCTCTGGTGGCTGGCTCAGGGCCAGGCCTGTGCTGGGCGCCCGGGACACAGAGATGAGTCAGGCTGCCCAGCCCCCACTTTCGGAAGAGCTCTCAGCTGAGGAGAGGGGGTGGGGGACTGACGGTTTCTACGCAGAGGCTCAGCCTCCCTGTGGGCGCTGAAGTAGCCCCAGCTACAGAAAAATTTTCCTTCCTTCACAATGTCCCTCCTTCCTTCCCTCCTTCATCCCTCCCTCCCTCCCTCCCTCCCTCCCTCCTCAGTGCTGGTCTCTTAACATTTATCATCAGAAAAAGCACAATAAAGCTTTGTCCATGTTAGAAAAAAAATAATGGAGAAGATAACTCCACCATCCAGGGTTGCAGCCTGGAATGCTGATCCCACCACACTGACCAAACTTTCTTGAGCTTCCTGGCCCTGACAGGGCTGTTGTGGCTTTTCAGGAAAAATGCTGGAGACAGCTGCATTGCTCTCGGAAGCTTTCTCCAATCCCAGCGGGAGAGTGAGTCCTCCCTCCGGGCCGGCGGGCCAGCGCACATTCCTGGGAGTTCCTGGGGCGAGGGCCCTCTGGGTTTCCCCAGCGCGGCAGCCCTCAGGCGAGGTGTGCGCATGCTCCCGAGGCAGGCAGGAGCCTGCAGCCTGCAGCCCCCTCCCCGGGGCGAGGCCGTGGGCCTGAGTGGGCCCAGGAGAGGGGAGAGGGATGGGAAGAAGCTTGCATGAGCCATGGTTCCATCCCAGCCTTGCGCTGGCTCCCTGTGGAACCTGGAGCCGGTCCTCCCCTCTCTGGCCCCAGTTTCTCCCTCTCTACAGAAGAAGACTGGGGAGGCGGTTTCTAAGGCAGTGTTCCCCACACTGGCTGCACATCAGGATCTTTTGTGGAGCTTTTGAAAAATATCAATGCCTGGGTCCCTCCTCCAGAGACACTGATACACTTAGTCTGTGGCAGGCCCCAGGCATCAGTAATTGAAATGCTGCCCAGGTGATGCCAGTGTGTAGCCACTGTTCTCTGAGGCCTTGCTACTCAAGGTGTGGTCCACGGACCAGCAGCAGCATCTGGGAGCTTGTTAGAAAGGCAGACTCATAGGCTCCACTCTAGACCTGCTGAAGGCAGAATCTGCATTTAACAAGAGCCCCAGGGGACAATGTGCACACGCTGAGGTTGCAGACTTTCGCCCTGAGGTCAGAGGCTCCTGGCTCTGGCCCTGAGATCAGCAGCTCCCGGGGAGATGCTGTGGGTTTTCTCCTGTCAACACCTGCTGGGCCAGTGGATGCTCCAGGTGAGGACCCTTCTGCCTGCAGTGGAGACCCTGGCCCACCAGCCGGATTGCCTTTCCTCCTGTGGATATTTTCAGGCGCCCGACTTGGGGTGGGATAGGCCAGAGTCTCCCGGAAGCTCAGAGCATCATCAGAAGCCCTTGGAGTACGTTGCGTTCACCCGTCTTGTACAGCGGCCCAGCGAGAGGAAGGCCTTGCCCAGGATTACACAGCGATTTAGTGGCAGGGCGGGGACACAGATGCAGGTCCCCTGACCCCAGACCAGGGCTCTTCCCAACCCCCGACAAGGACCTCTCTCCAAGCTGGATACGCTGTTGGGCAGGAGTCCCTGTTTCAGCTCGTTGGTGTTTCTTCAGACGTCCAGTTGTGCGATGGGAGGTTCGGGGTTCATGGGAGAAGGTGGAAGGAATCGAGTGGGTTGACTTTGCTGTTGAGTTTAAACAGTGTCTCTTCCACACAGGAAAGGAGGTCGCTGATAGATGGTACAGTGAAATCAAGAACTACAACTTCCAGCAGCCTGGCTTCACCTCCGGGACTGGTGAGTGACGGGGTCACAGCAGGGGCCTGGCCCTGGGTGGGGCTGCAGTTGGGGCGTCTAACCTCGGAGAGGAACTAACCCTTTGAAAAGCAATCATTTCCTTCCTGTTTTACTCCTTCCATACTTTTCTGGCTTGATTTTGCCCAAGAGGAAAAACTCTCTTTCCCCCAACACACACACACACACACACACACACACACACCCGTCCATCTAAGCACACAAGCTGCTGGTTCCTGCCCCCCAGCTCAGAGTCCTTCAGATAACTGGCGAGTGTCCTAAGGGGGCTGTGGGTTTTCCAGGCGGCTGTGTCTCTGCTCCAGAAGCGGTGCCTCAGCCTCTTAGCTGCTCCCCTGCTTCTACTCTTGCTCCGCTCCGTCCAGCCTGCTCCCCAGCAGCCAGGATATAATAAAGCGCTCTCTGCCTGTGTTGCTCTCCTGAGTAAACTGCCAGTGGCTCCCTGGGGCCGTCAGGAAAAGGGCCAAGCTGCTCACTCTTCTCCTGGTCTTAACTCCCTCCTCCCTTCTCACCCCCACATCCTTCCTGCATGACCCACGCCTCAGGGCCTCCCAGGCATTCTGGCTTCCCCTTTATGGTCTAGTTGGTGGTTCAGAGAGCTTAGAATGCAAAAAGCCTGGATCTAGTCTCAGCTCTGGCACTATTAATCGTGGGACCTTGGGTCTACTCCCTGTCTTTCCCTGTCCCTGAGGGAGAGGGACAAGCTGGTGGCCTCTACAGGCCATTCTGAGAACTGGTGCTTAGATGCTGGGAGGGCCACCTGTGGGGCCATCCAGCCTTTCCCCCAGGCCTCCACGGTGACCAGCAAACATTTGGCCAGCAGCTGCCCTGAGCTCAGGGCTCCCTTTTGCCCCTCCCCAGGCCGCCCCAGGCTGCTGTCTTGCGTCAGACCCCACTTGGATCCGCCTGGGGCCCAGGATGGTTGGAAGGGGCCATGAGTTTCTCCGACCAGAAGGCACTGGGAAACTGGAAAGGGGATTCTCTGCCCTCCCCCGATCCCCCCATGGTGGGGCCACTCCTAGCCTCCCACCCCTGGAGGCTTCTTCAGAAGTAGGAAGGGACACGTTCTCTGAACCAGTCACCGTTTCCTGTGGTTTGTTTGCTGTGCAGCCTTTTGGTCAGGGGTTCTTGCAGCCGTGTGGGCAGGACCAGGGGGAGGCAGAGCGTCTGCTGAAGCGTTTACCTCTTGGCACAGCAGGCCCACGACGATGAGGAGGCTGCTGTCAGGGCCCTGAGTGAGAACTGATGGTCCCGTGGCGGTTAAATCTGAGCGGGGAGGGCGGGAGCAGTAAGAGCCCCGCCCGGTGACTGAGGATGCACCGCAGAGCCTCGTCTTCCTCCCATGTGCAGAGGGTGTTTTATTTCATAGCATCTGCATTTGCTTTTCCCATAAGCAAGATTCATGAGCAATGAGACATGTGTCAGAGCAAGTTACTAGCATTGCTCATCTGTGCACAGCACTTGACAGTTATAAAGCACCTCCGCATCCATGGCCACGTAAGCCTCGCAGCACCATTTGAAGACAGGGCATTTATTCCACCCATTTGGCAGAGGAAGAAACTGAGACCCAGAAAGGAGAAGAAACTTCTTTTATACCTTCTATCCTTGATCTGACACTTTTTCCATGGCCCCTGCTCCACGGTGGGACTCTCGCAAGTGTCAGAGCTAGGAATGGGATCCAACTGTCCAGGGTCACTGACCGCCTGTTCCACCCATTGCCCCACATCTCCCACCTGTAAAGAGGAAAACTTCAGAGCAACTAGCCCCTCTGCCATCCCAGGTGCCAGTCGGCAATGCCTGGGGACAGACAGAGCCTGATCCTAGGAGGTGAGCACAGTTTTGGCTGGTGGTATACTGAGGGCTTGTGAGACCCTTAGAGATCCTCAGGCCCATCCCCCATGCCTCAGCCTCCCCCGAAGCTCTTCTTGCTGCCCCGTTCAGGGATTCCCTGGGTCCACGTTGTAGGTGAACAGGCCTTTGAAATATCTTATACTCTATCCCCACCCCACCCCAGGTCAGCATCTCATGATGAAGGACGCAGTTCTGTGCTCTGTGCTGAGTGGAGGGAAACGGTTTCTTGCAATTCCTTTGTTATATTCTATTTTAACGAGTCAGGTTTTTTTTTTTTTTTTTTTTTTTTTTGAGGAAGATTAGCCCTGAGCTAACTACCGCCAATCCTCCTCTTTTTGCTGAGGAAGCCTGGCCCTGAGCTAACATCCATGCCCATCCTCCTCTACTTTATATATGGGACACCTACCACAGCATGGCGTGCCAAGCAGTGCCATGTCCGCACCTGGGATCCAAACCAGCGAACCCCAGGCCGCCAAGAAGCGGAATGTGCACACTTAGCTGCTGCGCCACCAGGCGGCCCTTAACGAGTCGGTTTGTTTGTTGATTCTGAATAAGTAATGCTTTTACATGACATGAAATTTGCAAGCTGTATACAGGCCTTTCCCGGCCTCCAGCACTCTCCCGCCCAACCAGTTTCCTGTGCTTCATTCTGGGCTTGTTCTGAGCGTACACCAGCATTCATGTGTGTATGTTCTCTTTCTCCATTTGTTATGTTCTGATGTCAGATGTAGGATCTGTCTTATACTTGTGTTCTTCACACAGCAGATTGGCAAGATTGTTCTACATCAACACAAAAAGAGCTGTCTCATTCTTCTGACTGTTGCACATTATTCCCTCGCAACGATATACTGTAACTTATTTAATGTGTTTTTCAAAGATATATTCTAGGAAGTATGGGTCCATAGCTGGAAAGAGGATGTGCTCCTGTTAGGAAAGAAAGAAAAAGAAGGAAGCTGTGGTAGTAGTATAGGGTTAGAAATCAATGTGTATGTGATGGTTGCTAAGGAAGTTGTGTCCTTTAATTCATCTTTAAAGACCCATACTTAGTGATCTCTGTGCTGACAGAAACCTCCCCGGCCAGAAGAAAGATGACTGAGTCTCCTCTGTTTGGAAAGGCTTCCCACAGACATTCATGCTGCCGATAGTCACCTTGTGTTTGTAATCATTTTCTTGGCCACCAATGGATAAATGGCAGCTCTTCCCTGCCTAGGTGACAGAGAGAGTGGGTGGGTCAATGGCCAAAGCATTTGATCCCTTAAGAGAAAAGGCTAATATGAAAAAGGGCTCAGGTGCCGGCCCGGTGGTGCAGCGGTTAAGTGCGTACGTTCCGCTTTGGCAGCCCGGGGTTCACCGGTTCGGATCCTGGGTGTGGACATGGCACCGCTTGGCACGCCATGCTGTGGTAGGCGTCCCACATATAAAGTAGAGGAAGATGGGCATGGATGTTAGCTCAGGGCCAGTCTTCCTCAGCAAAAAGAGGATTGGCAGCAGTTAGCTCAGGGCTAATCTTCCTCCCAAAAAAAAAAAGAAAAGAAGAAGGGCTCAAGCCTTAATGAAAAGGCAGCCTGTAGAAGCAGGGTCACCTGGCAAAGCTGCCAGAAGCCCGGAGCTGTGACTCAAAAGAATGAATTAGCAAGAAGTGTTTCTCCTTTATTCTAAGGTGAAAATCAGAGTTTATTGGGAAATGATAAGTGCTGAAGATGCATAATTGTACTTGGGGTTTGTTTTTTTTCATTCTTGCCTTGATGGCATCACATCAGCTCTGCTGATTTCTTAGGGTTCATGTTTGGCTATTTTCATAAAAAATTTAGTAACCTCAGATCTTTTGTAGATGAAGACAAAGAAATAAACTATACCTAAGTTGAAAAATGATAAAAATGGAGTTCAACTGTAGGGGAAAAAATACAGTTTAATGAGTAAACATTTATTCAGTCCTTACCATATATGAGACACAGTGGGGGATGTGACTTTGTCTCTTCCCTGAAGGATAGGCAGAGTGTGGAGGCGAGCCTCTCTTTTCCTCTTTCTTTCATTTTGTGGTAAAATGTACTTAACATAAAATGTACCATTTTCACCATTTTTAAGCATACAGTTCAGGTGGGATTAAGTACATTCATATTGTTGTGCAACTATTACTACCGTCCATCTCATGAACTTCTTTTTTGTTATCCCAAATTGAAACTCTGAACGCGTCAAACAATAACCCCCTCGCCCGTCCCCCGCAAGTAACTACTATTCTACTTTCTGTCTCTGTGAATTGGACTATTCTAGGTATCCTATATAAGTGGACTCATACAATATTTGTCCTTTTGTGTCTGGCTTATTTCACTTAGCATAATGTCCTCAAGGTTCATCCATGTTGTAGCATGCATCAGAATTTTCTTCCTTTTTAAGGCTGAATAATGTTCCATTGTGTGTGTATACAACATTTTGTTTACTCACTCATCTATCAATGGACATTTGGTCCCTTCTGGCTGTTGTGAATAATGCTACTGTGAACGTAAGTGTACAAATATCTGAGTCCCTGCTTTCAATTCCTTTGGGCATATACCTAGACGTGGGATTACTGGATCATATGGTAATTTGATGTTTAATTTTTGAGGAACCACCGTCCTGTCTTCCACAGTGGTGGCACCATTTTCCATTCCCATCACTATTGCACAAGGGTTCCAATTTCTCCACATCCTCACATTTGTTATTTTCCGTTTTTGTTTTTTTAAAAATAATATCCATCCTACTGGGTGTAAAGTGGTTACCCTCTCTTTCTTAACCACCCTGTGGGAAGCTTAGCTACTCTGATCATGATTTTTCTCCTTCCTCCTTCTCTCTGTCTCTTTCTTTCCTTATCAGATATTTATTGAGCATCTAAGGTTTGGGGAGTAGATGGACTTGAGATGTATTTTGGAGTTAGATTCTTCAGGACTGAATGATAGATTGTTGTGGGGAAAATGAGAGAGAGGGAGGAATGCAGGCCAAGCCCTAGGACAGTGTGTGTAGGGGCACCGTTCATGGAAATGGGAGAGAAGAGAGAGGAGTAACTCTGGGGGGACCAAAATCAAGAGTGGGGTTAGAGTGGAGATGCCTATGAGTCATCCAAGTGGAGATGTTGAGTAAGTAGCCTTGTCTGGAACACAGAGGAGAGATTCGGGCAGGAGGAATCAATTTGGGAGCCAGGGAGAGATGAAATTGCCCAAAGAGTTCAGCAAGAAAAGAAAGGAGAGCCCAGAATTGAGTCTGGGGAAATGCAGGTCCTCAGACATTTACCAGTGAGATAGAAGAGGAGGAGGAAGAGGCAGTGAGACGGGAGGAATGCCAAGCGAGGGCGGCATCGTGGAAACCAAAAAGAAGAGTGCTTTGAAAAGGGAAGGAGTCAACGCTATTAAATGTTCCTGAGCTGTCGAGTAAGATGAAGACAAAAAGTGACCACTGGGGAGGAACATGGAGATGGTTGGTGACCTTGAAGAGTACAGTGTGTGGGGAGGGGTGGAGGCAGGTGCCAGGTAGGGTGGCCTCCTGATTATTGGGGTCACTGGGCTTTGTCGTGATCTGTGGGAGAGCATGAAACCTTTGGGCATCAGAAAGTGGTGAGGTGAGTAGGGTCCATGTGGGTGACTGACAGGATCTGAGGCTTCAGAAAGTCAGGCAGTTGGCATGTTTTGTGTTTCTTTCTTCTGACTGGGGTCTGTGAGCATTAAGCTTCCCTGAGCCTGGCAAGATGGTGCAGGGGTTCAAGAACCCCTTAACCATCCTTCTCCAGGCTCTGCTAACTAGCCTGTTTCCCTCTCCCACCCCTCCCCGCCCCGTTCCCCTACAGGACACTTCACAGCCATGGTGTGGAAGAATACAAAGAAGATGGGAGTGGGGAAGGCATCTGCCAGTGACGGGTCCTCCTTCGTGGTTGCCAGATACTTCCCAGCAGGGAATGTTGTCAACCAGGGCTTCTTCGAAGAAAATGTCCTGCCTCCAAAGAAGTAATTTGTCAAATGTAATGGGACGGTAGCAAACTTAAGAACATAGATATGAAGTGCCTAGAACAACAAAAACTCAGCTGTGTGCCTGTCCCTGTGGGTGTGTGTGCTTGTGTGTGTGATGCGTGTGTCTCTTGCACACACGCTTGGATATACAGTTCTGCATGAACTCACTCTTATCAAAGGAATAAGCATATGAAGGCTTTACCCTAATGGTTACCTACACCAGAATTATTTGGACTTTGGGGGTAAAAATCAATTTTTAAACGTTTTTTGTTATTTTCTAAGCAAACTTCTTTTATACCTTTCTTACTTATAATACCCATCCTTGGGCTTTTTGTATTCCACATGTTTGTGATGCTAAGAAGTGAAGTTCATTCTGTGTGATCTTCGTGCATTGTAATCTACTTTTGGTAGATATTTAAGAAAATCAAACTCTCATTTAAATGTGACACAAAATACGGCTTTAAACATGTAAATATAAAGGCAACTTCTGTCAGAAACATGGGGCAGGCAGGAGCTCTATTTCACAGAATGATTGAGATTTCTCAGTTGTGAGACCTGATGTCATCTGCATGCCTCCTGGAATTCTCTAATGGGATTGCCAAAGAACAGATGGAGAAAAAAGCGTTACTTCCTCGCATTTTTCTGCCTTTAAATAGCAAAGTACCACCGCCACCCCTTGCCCCCCACCCTTTTGTCTGAAACTCCTCTGGCATTTGAGAGCTCAGCATGCCCCCCTGGTTTCTGAGGAGCTGGGCTAGGCCAGAAATACACGCCTCCCCCTCCTCTTCTAGGTGGCCCGGGGCCTGTTCTGGGAGGGAGCCCCTTACACGCCTGGGCTCTTGGCCAAGCAGCCTTGGACAGATGAAGTCAGAGAGCGTAGGAGGGAGGGTGAGCTCACTCTGGGCCCCAGAGGAAGCCCTCCAGCTTCAGCCCTCCCCCCTGCACACAGGGCGGGAGCCCAGGCCTGGCCCTGGCAGCTGTGGCTGCAGCTGTGCTGCTGCTCTTCCCTGGGTGTGTGACAGGCCCAAATGTTCCAGGGAGATACCCCATGTGGGGGCTTAGAGTCACTAATATAGTTCTGTGTTTTGTCTCAAACTGCACAGAGTTCCCCTGAATAACAATTTCACATGGTCCATGTGGGAGGGACCAACCCAGATACCAAGTGGAGTGTCCCTGAAACTATGGCATGTCCCGGTGGGAAGGCAGCGGGGTCGGGAGTTAGGGGGTTGCCAGCTTAAAACAGGAGTCTGAGCGGCCAGTTTTTGAGAGATGCTTCCTGAAGGTGGATGTTGCACTGTGAACACAGTCGCCTGCTGTGCCCTTCATTTCACCCAGGGATATTGACTAAAACCACAATAAAATCTTTCTTTTCTGTGATATCTTCCTCCCATGTAATTCGTGCCAGACTCTTAATTGGTGACTAAGGTAATCCATAACGCTGAGTTCTTGTGTTAGGTAATTCAAGCTTCTGAATACCTCCAACCTCTCTATGTTTTAAACCATACGACCTACCATCACACAGCTGATTGGACTAAAGTGGACACATGATCCAAGGGCAGCCCATTCCTGGGCGGGCCATGGATCAGGAATTTGAGCTAAGAAATACGGAGAGAATTTACCAGTGGAACTGAAAAAATAAGGATGCCATGAATTTGAATTTGGGCCATGGCAAGCCAAAGCTCGATGCAGGCCAAGTTATGAGCTGGACGTAAACAGAAGTGAGAAACCCAGTTAGAGGGACAGAAGAGGTGCAGACACTGAGAGGCTGATCCTGAGAGTGCTAGTTCCAGGCCGAATCTGTGTTCATTCAAACATGCCCCTCATTTTCTTCAGGCCTCCCAGCAAGTTGATATCAACTGATGGTTTCCAGGAGGTTAGAATATTGGGGGTCCCTCCTCTAAGCAGTCGCCATGAGAGAAAATGCTGAGCTGGGCAGGAAGCTGAGGATGGATGGGGTAAATACACCTAGCTGAGGCCTTGGGCTGAGGTCCTTTTCTGGCCACACCTGGGCAGCCACCAGGAGCAACAGGGACTCTGACCAGTCAACTTCCTGGTGGCTCCTAGAGACACTCTCCACCCGGTACACACACATACATCACCAGGTGGTGGACACTGACATGCAGCCAGCCTCTTTAGGCCAGAGTCTGTTTCCTCAGTTGGCTGGAGTAAGGAAAAAGCTGACCAAGGGAACTTTCCAGGCTAAAGAAAAGCCTGACAACAAAGCTGGCTGAGCAGGTGGGCACTACTCTCACTTCTTTAATGGATTTCTTAAAGACGGCAACTCCCACAAGTTCAACAAGAGCAGAGGACAAGCCAGATTGCCAGCTCTCCTTTGCAGCCGGATTGCAGAGAAAGGGGTCAGGAACCTCGGCTCCAAGCCCTAGTTCTGTGCACTCCAAGTTGAGCAAGCCCCCTCCCCTCTCTGGGCCCCAATTTGTCCAGCTGTACAAGGTCTGGTACATGGAGTTAGGTCTACTGGATCCTTTCAGGTCATCGTGACACCCCCTAGGCCCAACTTTCTTACTAGATGGAAGCATCTGATGAGAGACCTTCCTGCTCTAGTCTTTTGGGGCTTAAAACAAAAACAAGGGCACAGCCACCTCCTCCACCAAAATGTCCCCAAGGCTGAAGGATGTGGGGACAAAGGAGCAGCGAAGCAGCGGGGCCTGACCCACCCATCCCCTAGTCCTGGGTAGGGAGGCTCCAGGAGGTAAAGTCTGCCAGCCTCTCTTAAGGGCAGGCCTGGAGGCCAATGGGAATGAGAAGGGTTCTGGCATCAGCACCAAGAGGCCTCATCCTCTGCCCAAGTCGCTGCCTCCTCTCATGAGATAAGGGCTGGAGAAGCAATTAGAGCTCAATTATTCCCACAGGGAGAGAACAGAAGGGGAGGAACTCACCTAAGCCACGCAGCCAGTCTGTGGTGGAGCAGCTGCGGTTAAACCTTCTTCCCACGGGGAAAACAAGTTCTTAGCCTTCTGCAGACAGATATCTCAAGAGACTGAGTGCCCCTATGCCCGTCAGGCGTCAAGGTGAACAAATTCAACGCTAAAAGGTAGGTGCTTTGAAATAATTTTCAAGTTACCAAATCCCCAAATGAAAGGCTAGGTCTGGAATCAAAGGATGAGGGAGAAAGACAGTAAATACCAATGAGAACTTGACTAATCCAGGAAGGAAAGGAGCTGGCAGGTGTACATTCCCCAGGCTCTCAGTGACACTGCACTTTCCTAGTAGGACCACTGAGGACAGCTTGAGGGTCAAGAGTGGGGCTTAGGGCCCGGCTGGAGGATCAGGGGTGGGGGCCGAGCCCAGGGCCTCTCTGCACCGTCTAGCCAATGCCGCCAGGGCCTGCGTGTTGGGCCCCTTTCTGGGAGCCCCCAGAGGGGTCCGAGTGGGGCCCCCTCCGCGGGGGCCCTGCCTGGCCCTGCTCCTCTCCTTGGCACGGGCCCACCATAGGAACTCTCGGGGCCCCGCGCCCGCCCGAGGCGGGGATCCGAGGTGGCCTAGCCTGCGAACACCCCACCTGGCCCGGCACGAGGGTCCGGCTGAGGCTGCTGCTCCCTGGGGGCCCAGGCTGCGCACGCCCTCTCGGGCTCAGTACTCCCCTCTGTAAAGTGGGCACAGGCGTGTTTTGTGGTGATCGTGAGAGGCCTTGCCATTTGAATTCGGGGTCGCAGCTGGGGGACCTGCGCTGGCGCATCTGCCCTGCGGCCGCAGGCGCGTGGAAGCCCCGCGGGAAAGGGGAGCCCCCGCTGCTCTCCTCGCCGGAGGGGCTGCGCCGGGGTCAGGGCGCAGGCGCTGAGAGCAGTCGGTCGGCCGGCCGGCGGGCTCCAGGCAGGAGGTGACTCTCCAGCCCCACCGCGTGGCAGGAGGTGGCGCAGGGAGCCGGCCCAGAGGAGACCGAGGATTCCAGACTCCCCACCACCGTGAAGGAAGAACCAACCACAATGACAAGTATTTATGAAGCGAGCAGCCAGGAATGCCAGCTCTGGGCAAACTGTTACAATATTAACCAAATAATGGCAGCAGGCAGCCAACCCTGGTGGTCTGGTGGTTAAGATTCGGGGCTCTCACTGCCCTGGCCTGGGTACCTTTCCAGCTCAGGGAACCAGACCACCACCTGCTTGTCATACTGCTGTGGCTGTGTGTTGCTGTGATGGTGAAAGCTATGCCACCCGGATTTCAAATACCAGCAAGATCACCATGGTGGACAGGATTCAGCGGAGCTTCCAGACTGACAGACTAGGAAGAAGGACCTGGCCACCCACTTCCGAAAATCTTGGCCATGAAAACCCTGTGAATAGCAACATTGTCTGATGTAGTGGAAGGTGAGAGGATGGTGCACAAATCCAGGCAGTGTTCCGCTCTGCTGTCCACAGGGTTGCTAGGAGTCAGAATCCTCTGGAGGGCACTAACAACAATATGGCACCTAGCCTTATGCGTGAGATGCCTTCCCTCTCATCACCAGTTCCAAATGTTCCAGGGGTGTCCCCTGTGTGCTACATGTGTCCTTCTTTTATGACAGGGTTGCTCTTGCTGCAGGTGCACAGGGAGGCTAGGCTGTCTACCTGGCTCACTGTTTGTAATGCTCAGCTGCATGTGGCTGCTATGGTCCCTTCCGTTACTTTATTGGCTGTGGGGAGCCCCAGGACTGTTGGCTGCAAGGTCTGATAGCACATTTGTGCTGCAGTTTTTCTGTGAAGTGTGTAGATCCCTAGCATGGCTGGTTGCTAGGCTCAGGGACTTACAATTGCTGTAGGCCTCCCACCTGCAAAGTTGTTATCAGCTCTTCCAGGATTGCAGCTGGGTGGGCTGGCCTCAGGCCTTTCAGCACCCAGTTATTTCAGGCGTTGGAAGGTGGGGCAGATCCCTTATGTGGCTGTTTGAGAAGCACAAGTCTGCTGCAGCTGACAAGCCCCACCGCCTGCAGGCCCACACACCCTGTCCATGTAGTCCTGCCCCGTGCACCTACCCCACCACACTGAAGCGGACCCAGCCGCCCTGCTGCAGAGGTCCCATGCACCCCGCCTATGGGGCCCACAAGTTTCCTGAGGGCTTGCTGTTGGGGCTGGCCAGTCCCTAGGGCAGGCTGCCTGTCCTGGCTGACCTGGATTAAATCAGTGTGCTCTAGTGGGTGGGGTAGACCCCTGCACAAAAAACAGGTCAAGGGAAGAACTCCAATGGTGTCTGCTAGTGTCTGTGTCATCACACCAGTCCTAGGTCACAACAACGGCTGCCGCCAATGTCTCAGTCCCTGGGGAGGTGGTCTCAGCCTGCAGAGGTCTCACCTCTCACCAACATGCCCCCAGAGCCTATCAAGTGAGTCTCTTTTCACCAAAGGACTGTGTACCTCTTTCTGGTGATTTTAGGTTGCTTTCAAAAAGGGGTGAATCTGTATGTGGGCCCTTTAAGAGCAAGCTTTTTTCCCCTTGTGTCTGATAGCTTTTCTGGGGGTATTCCCCATTGTTGTTAATAGCCAGCAAAGCCAGATATTATGATATTCATCTTGGTTGTGATGAGTCCAAAAGCTGCTTATAGTGGCAAAGCTCTCCTGCTCAGATCCCCCGCTCCTCCAGGGAATGCTTCATACCTTAAGATTGCCTCCAGCTGTGAAGTGCCATGGCTAAAATGTGGCTTTTTCCTCTCCAGAAAAAAATTTCTGCCTCTTCCTCCTCAGTTAGTACTCTCCCTTGTTGTGGGGGTTCTTTTCATCTAGTTTTCGGTTATCTCTCAGGGGCAATTTTTCCAAGAGTAGTTGTAAATTTGTTGAGCTGTGAGAGGAGGTGAGTTCAGAGTCCACCTATGCCACCACCTTCCCAGAAATTCAGCATACTACTTTCAAGGTTCATGCATATCATAGCATATGCCAGTACTTCATTTATTTTTATGGCTGAATAACATTCCATAGTGTGGATTTACCACCTTTTATTTATCCATTTATCAATTGGTTGATGGACATTTAGGTTGCTTCCTCTTCTTGGCTATTATGAATAATGTTCTATGAACATTTGTGTACAAGTTTTTATGTTCACATGTGTTTTCATTTCTCTTGGCTAAATACGTAGGAGTAGAATTGTTGGATTAAATGGTAGCTCTTTGTTTAATCATTTGAGGAACTGCCAGCCTGTTTTCCAAAGCAATCGCATCATTTTTATTCCCACCTGCAATATATGAGGTTCCAATTTCTCTGCATCCTCACCAACACTTCTTATTGTCTGCCTTTCCAAATATAGTCATCCTTGTGGGAGCAAGTGGCATTTCACTGTGGTTTTGCTTTACATTCCCCTGATGGCTAGTGATGTGGAGCATCTTTTCATGAGCTTATTTTTGATGATGTTTATTTAATAACCTAGTCTCTTCCATGCTCAATGATTGTCAGAGAAAGTATGACTCCTGAGGGAGAGCTCTGTGAGGACAAAACCAAGACAGCATGGCTCAGAAACATTGACGGTCATAGTGCATTATTTCATTCAGGCCACAGAATCATGACAAGTCTCTATATGTTCCTACCTCTCCATCTGTCTTAGAATTAGAATATCCAAGCTTTGTTGCAAGTATGTTAGAAATATTCCCTACCAAGAGGGTCCTCTCTGCATTTTCACCACTCTCTGTGGTGAGAAAGAGCTCCCCTTCTCCCATGTCCAGGTGCCAATTTAGTAACATTTAAGGGATGATGTAAGAAGTTCCACATCTACTTCCAAAATGGCAGTGTTACATCTTTGAACAAAACTAAATATATCACATGTAGGTTAAAATGCTCATTCAGCCTCGTAAGAAACATTTTAAACCTTTTTTTATTATGAATGCAACAAACATAAAAAGTGACCACACATAATTGTGTAGCTTAATGAATTATTGTAAATATCCACATAACCACCATTGAGTTCAAGAAATAGAACATTGCCAACACCTCCAAATTCTCCTGTGTAGCTCCTTCCTGATTATAACCCTTCTCTCCCCTCTGACCTTTATGATAATGTGTTCCTGGCTTTTTTATATTGTTTTGCCATCTAAGTAGGCATTTCAAATATAAAGTTAGTTCATCCTGGTTTTGAACTTTATATAAGAGAATTGTAGAGTATGAATTATTTTGTGTCTGGCTTTGTTCACTCAAAATTTTGTTTTTACATTTTATCCATGTTGTATGTAGTTGTAGTTCTTTCCATTCCTCTTCTGTATAGTGTTGTGTCACAGGAATCCACCATTTTATTTATCTAGTCTCCTGTTGATGGACATCTGGGTTGTTTCCAGTTTGGGCAGTGTCAAACAATGCTGCTCTTGTGAATGTATCTTGGTGCACCTGTACTCAGGTTTATCCAGGGCACATACCTAGGAGTGGAATTGCTGTCCTCATTGCTAGATAATGTCAGACTCTTTTGCAACGTGATTGTGCCAGTTCACATTGCCATCAGCAGAGTACAGGAAGTCCCGTTGCTCTACATGCTTGCCAATACTTGGTATTGTCCGATTTCCTGATCATAACCAATCAGATATGAAGTAGTATCTCAATGTGGTTTTAATTTACATTTTCTTGATTGATAATTAGTTAAGCATCTTCTCATGTTATTAACGATTTGAATGTCCTCTTTTGTGAAATCTCTGCTTCTTCTATTTGGTTGACTATATCTCTTATTGACTTGGAATTCTTAATATATGCTCGATATGAGCCCTTTATCAGTTACACATGTGGTAAATGTCTTCTCCCACTCTGTGGCTTGCCTTTTCACTCTTAATACTACATTTTAATTTAATTAGTCTGATTTGTCTTTTCCTTTTTGGTTAGTACTCGTTGATACTTGAAGAAATCTTTCTCTAATCTGAGGTCACGAATTTCTCATATGGATATGTAATTGACCCAGCCCAATTTTCCCACTTCTCTGCAGTGCCACCTGTGTTGTAAATCACACATCCATACACCAGTGGATGTGTTCATGGGCTCTCTTATTCCATTGTCTATTTGTCTGAGCTGTGCCAATCCCACAGTCTCTGTTACTATAGCTTTATCATCTCCTGTGCAGTTTAGAATTAGTTTGTCAAGATTCACAAAAAACCTGTTAGGATTTTGGTCGTGATTGCACTGAATTTATAGACCAATTTCAGGAAATTTCATTGATTTACAATATCAGTTTTAAAACTTCATGGACATGGCATATCTCTCCATTTTGGGGAGTCTTCTTTAATTTCTCTTAAAGTTTCATACTTTACTATTTAGCAGTAAATAACTTTTGTCTCACAACTTTTGTTAGATTTATTCCTAGGTACTTGACACTTTAGAATTATATATATAGTATTCTTTAAAAAATTTATTTCCTCTTTGTATACTTAGGCTATAGAAATATAGTCGATTTTTATATATTGAATTTATATTTAGAAAATTGTAGGAGATCTTTAGATATTCTCAAGGTGAGCCCATTATCAGTTGTCCATGTGGTAAATATCTTCTCTCCATTCAAAATGAATCACAGCTCTAAATGTAAAATGTAAAACTACAAAATTTTCAGAAGAAAATGTGGAGACAATCTTTGTGACCTGAGGTTGAGCAAAGATTGCCTAGGTTTGACACCAAAAGCATGATCTATTAAAAAAACTAATAAATTTTATCTCATCAAAATGAAAACTCTTTGCTCTGGGAAAGACGCTATTAAGAATATGAAAGGACAAGCCACAAATTGAAGAAAATATTTGCCAACCACCTATCTGGCGAAGGATTTGCATCCAGAATATGTAAAGAATGGTCTAATAATTTACTTGTAGATGCTTCCATACTTTCCATACACAGTTATATCATGTATAAACAATGACTTGTTTTTTACTTTACAGAGATTTCCTCTTTTCCAAGTTTGTTAAGAGTTTTTATCATTAGATATTGAATATTCTGCATCTACTGAAATGAGTACGTATTCTCCTTTAATCTATTAATAGGGCAAGTCACTTTTTTTTGAGTTAATAACAGTTTACATCATTGTGAAATTTCAGTTGCTCATTATTTCTTGTCTGTCACCACATAGGTACTCCCCTTCACCCCCTGTGCCCAGCCCCCCTTCCCCTGGTAACCACTGAACTGTTTTCTTTGTCGATGTGCTTGTTTATATTCCACATATGAGTGAAATAATCTGGTGTTTGTCCTTCTCAGTGTGGCTTATTTCACTAAGCAAAATTCTCTCCAGGTCTTTCCATGTTGTTGCAAATGGGATGACTTTGTCTTTTTTTTGGCTCAGTAATATTCCATTGTGTATATATATATATATACCGCATCTTCTTTATCCAATCATCGGTCCATGGGTACTTGGATAACTTCCATGTCTTGGCTATTGTGAATAGTGCTGCAATGAACATAGGGGTGCGTATGTTACTTTGGATTGTTGATTTCAAGTTGTTTAGGTAGATACCCAGTAGTGGGATAGCTGGGTCATATGGTAGTTCTATTTTTATTTTTTGAGGAATCTCCATACTGTTTTCCATAGTGGTTGCACCAGTTTGCATTGCCACCAGCAGTGGATGAGGGTTCACCTGTCTCCACTCTCTCCAACATTTATTATTTTTAGTCTTGGTGATTATAGCCATTTTAACAGGTGTAATGTCATATCTTAGTGTAGTTTTGATTTGCATTGCCCTGATGGTTAGTGATGTTGGAATATCTTTTCATGTGTTTATTGGCCATCTGTATATCTTCTTTGGAATAATGTCTGTTCATATCCTCTGCCCATTTTTTGATCAGGTTGTTTTTTTGCTGTTCAGTTGTGTGAGTTCCTTATATATTATGGAGATTAACCTCTAGTTGGATATATGATTTGCAAAAATTTTCTCCCAATTAGTGGGTTGTCTTTTGGTTTTGATCCTAGTTTTTTGCCTTGCAGAAGCTCATTAGTCTAATGAACTCCCACTTGTTTACTTTTACTTTTGCTTCCCTGGTCTGAGAGGACTTGGTATTCGAAAAGATCGTTTTAAGTTTGATGTCAAAAAGTGTACTACCTATATTGTCTTCTAGGAGTTTTATGGTTTCTGGACTTATCTTCAAGTCTTTGATCTATTTAGAGTTTATTGCTGTGCATGGCGTGAGATAATGGTCTACTTTCATTCTTTTGGACATGTCTCTCCAGTTTTCCCAACATCATTTATTGAAGAGACTGTCTTTTCTCCATTGTATGTTCTTGGTGCCTTTGTCGAAGATTAGCTGTCCGTAGATGTGCAGTTTTATTTCTGGGCTTTCAGTTCTGTTCCATTGATCTGCGTGCCTGTTTTTGTACCAGTACCATGCTGTTTTGATCACTATGGCTTTGTAGTATATTTTGAGGCCAGGAGTTGTGATGCCTCCAGGTTTGTTTTTTTCCTCAGGATTGCTTTAGCAATTCGGGGTCTTTTCTTGCCCCATATGAATTTTAGGATTCTTTGTTCTATTTCCATGAAGAATGTCATTGGGATTCTGATTGGGATTGCATTGAATCTGTAGATTGCTTTGGGTAGTATGGACATTTTAACTATGTTTATTCTTCCAATCCATGTTCATGGAATCTCTTTCCATCTCTTTATGTCATCATCTAGTTCTTTCAATAATGTCTTATAGTTTTCATTGTATAAGTCCTTCACCTCCTTAGTTAAATTTGTTCCTAGGTACTTTATTCTATTTTTTGCAACTGTAAATGGAATTGTATTCTTGAGTTCTCTTTCTGTAAGTTCGTTATTAGAGTACAGAAATGCAACTGATTTTTCTAAGTTGATTTTGTACCCCACAACTTTACTGTTGTTGTTAATTATTTCTAATAGATTTCTGATGGATTCTGTAGGATTTTCTCTATATAAGCTCATGTCATCTGCAAACAGTGAGAGTTTCACTTCTTCACTCCCTATTTGGATTCGTTTTATTCCTTTCACTTGCCTAATTGCTCTGGCCCAAACCTCCAGTACTATGTTGAATAAGAGTGGTGATAGTGGTCATCCTTGTCTTGTTCCTGTTCTCAGAGGGATGGCGTTCAGTTTTTCCCCATTGAGTATGATATTGGCTATGGGTTTGTCATATATGGCCTTTATTATGTTGAGATAATTTCCTTCCATCCCTATTTTGTTAAGAGTTTTTATCATAAATGGCTATTGGATCTTCTCAAATGCTTTCTCTGCATCTACTGAGATGATCATGTGGTTTTTATTCCTCGTTTTGTTAATGTGGTGTATCACGTTGATTGATTTGTGGATGTTGAACCATCCCTGTGTCGCTGGAATAAATCCCACTTGATCATGATGTATGAGCCTTTTGATGTATTGCTGTATTCAGGTTGCCAATATTTTGTTGAGGATTTTTGCATCTATGTTCATCAGTGATATTGGCCTGTAGTCTTCCTTTTTTGTGGTGTCCTTCTCAGGCTTTGGTATCAGAGTGATGTTGGCCTTGTAGAATGTGTTAGGAAGCGTTCCATCTGCCCTAATTTTTTGGAATAGCTTGAGAAGGATAGGTATTAAATCCTCTCTGAAAGTTTGGTAGAATTCCCCAGGGAAGCTGTCTGGTCCTGGGCTTTTATTCTTTGGGATGCTTTTGATTACTGTTTCAATCTCTTTCCTTCTTATTCAGATTCTCTATCTCTTCAAGAGAGGAGGTTGTGAGTCCAAGAATTTATCCATTTCCTCTAGATTTTCCATTTTGTGGGCATACAGTTTTTCATAGTATTCTCTTATAATACATTGTATTTCTGTGGTATCTGTTGTTATTTCTCCTCTTGTTTCTACTTTTATTTATCTGAGCTTTCTTTTTTTCTTTGTAAGTCTGGCTAGGGGTTTGTAAATTTTATTTGTCTTCTCAAAGAACCAGCTCTTTGTCTCACTGATCCTTTCTACTGCCTTTTTTGTTTCAATAGCATTTGTTTCTGCTCTGATTTTTATTATTTCTCTCCTCCTGACTTTGGGCTTTGTTTGTTCTTCTTTTTCTAATTCAATTAAGTGTAGTTTCAGATTGCTTATTTGGGGTTTTTCTTATTCATTAAGGTGAGCCTGTATTGCAATGAATTTCCCTCTTACTATGGCTTTTTCTGCAATGCCTGTGAGTTGGTATGGGATGTTTTCATTTTCATTTGTCTCCAGATATTTTTCGATTTCTCCTTTAATTTCTTCAATGATCCATTGCTCATTCAATAGCATGTTGTTTAGTCTCCACATCTTTGTCCCTTTCTCAGCTTTTTTCTTGTAATTAATTTCTAGCTTTATAGCATTGTGATCAGAAAAGATGCTTGTTATTATTTCAATCTTCTTAAATTTATGGAGGCTTGCCTTGTTTCCTAACATATGGCTTATTCTTGAGAATGTTCCGTGTGCACTTGAGAAGAATGCATATTCTGCTGTTTTTGGATGGAGTGTTCTATATATATCTATTAAGTCCATCTGGTCTAGCTTTTCATTTAGTTCCACTATTTCCTCGTTGACTTTCTGGCTGGATGATATATCCATTGATGGGAGTGAAGTGTTGAGGTCCCCTACTATTATTGTGTTATTATTAATGTCTTCTTTTAGGTTTGTTCATAGTTGCTTTATGTACTTTGGTGCTCCTGTGTTGGGTGCATAGATATTTATAAGTGTTATTTCTTCTTGATGGAATGTCCCTTTGATCATTATATACTGCCCCTCTGTCTCTCTTTACCTGTCTTATCTTGAAGTCTACTTTGTCTGATATAATATGGCAACACCTGCTTTCTTTTGTTTGCCATTAGCTTGGAGTATGGTCTTCCACCCCTTCACTCTGAGCCTGTTTGTCATTGGAGCTGAGATGTGTTTCCTGGAGGCAGCATCCTGTTGGGTCTTGTTCTTTAATGCATCTTGCCACTATGCGTCTTTTTATTGGAGAATTCAATCCATTTACATTTAGGGTGATTATAGATATATGAGGGCTTCATACTGCCATTTTATCACTCATTTCCCGGTTCTCCTGCATTTCCTTTGTTTCTCATCCTTGTGTTTTGGTTTACCAGTCGAGTTCTGTAGTTTTTTATGTTGTGTTTCTTTGTTTTCTCCTTATTTATTATTTGTGTCTCTGTTCTGCTTTTTTTTTTTTTTTAGTGGTGACTCTGAGGTTTGTATTCAAGATCTCGTGGATAGGATAGTCCCTTTTCTGGTGACCTCTAATTTCCTTAGACTAAACCAATTCAGTCTCTTTCCTCCTCCCCTCCTAAGTTGTTTTTCTCACATCTTATTCCATCTTGTGTTATGAGTTTGTGGTTAAAATGACAAGATTATCTTTGTTTTTGGTGTTTTCCTTCCTTTTGTCTTTAATGCTATACCTGAGTATTTGCCATCCTACTCTGATTCTGTCTACCTACTTAACTCCTTAGTCTATCCTTTTAACCCTTTTCTCACTTTTTTTTTTTCTGGTATGAGGGCCTTCTTGAGGATTTCTTGGGGTGGGGAGTCTCATGGCTATGAACTTCCTTAGCTTATGTTTGTCTGGGAACGGTTTTACTTCTCCATCGTATCTGAAGGGTGTTTTTGCTGTTTAGAGTACTCATGGCTGAAAGCTTCTGTCCTTCAAAGATTTGAATACTTCATTTCATTCTCTTCTAGCCTGTAAGGTTTCTACAGAGAAATCCGCTGAAAGCCTGATAGGGGTTCCTTTGTATGCTATTTTGTTCTGCCTTGCTGCCCTTAGTATTCTTTCTTTGTCATGCACTTTTGCCAGTTTCACTACTGTATGCCTTGCAGTAGGTCTTTTTACATTGACATATTTAGGAGATCTGGTAACCTCTTCTACATGGATTTCCTTCTCTAGGTTTGGGAAGTTCTCTGCTATTGTTTCTTTGAACAAGTTTTCTCCTCCATTCTTCTTGAACATCTATAATTCTTTTTTTAAGATTTTATTTTTCCTTTTTCTCCCCAAAGCCCTCCGGTACATAGTTGTATATTTTTAGTTGTGGGTCCTTCTAGTTGTGGCATGTGGGACACCACCTCAGTGTGGCTTGATGAGCGGTGCCATGTCCGCGCCCAGGATCCGAACCAGTGAAACTCTGGGCTGCCGAAGCAGAGCGTGCAAACTTAACAATTTGGCCACGGGGCTGGCCCCTCAAACACCTATAATTCTTATGTTACATTTCCTAATTTAGTCAGATATTTCTCAGCGACTTTCTTCATTTCTTTGTAGTCTTAGTTGTCTCTCCTCCTTTGTCTGGAGCATTTCAACATGTCTATCTTTGGTTATGCTGATTTGCTCCTCTATGATGTCCACTTGAGTGTTCAGGGAATCTGTATTTTGTTTTTTCTCTTCTATTGTGTCTTTCACCTCTAATATTTCTGATTGATTCTTCTTTATAGTTTCAATCTCTTTTGTGAAGTAGCTCCTAAACTCCTTGAATTATTTTTCTACATTCTCTTTTACCTTGTTGAGTTTTTTGATGACAGCTGTTTTGAATTCTTTGTCATCTAGATTACATATTTCTGCATCCTCAGGACTGATTTCTGAGTACTTGTCATTCTCTGTCTGGTCTGGAGATCTAATAAAGTGTTTGATATTCCTAGAGGCTCTGTTTTTTCTTATCCTGGTGTTATTTGGTCGCAGTTACCACCTATTGCCACTGGGTGGGGGTCAAGAGCCCTATATTCTGAGCCCTCCGCCTTCAGCCAAAATCCCAGGGGCTTGGGCTGCACTCTGTGGGGGTGGGGGATGTGGAAGGGCGCTTTCTCCTGCGTGCTGCTGGGGTTTTCTCCCTCTGCTGTCCTGGGGTGTTGACTTGATGAGGTCGCCCCAGGGAGAGCTTTCACCCTAGTAGAGGGCTTCCCTCTAGGCTGCAAGGGCCCTAGGGAGTCCTTGATGCTCCCATGAAAGACCATCCCCTCCCCCATTCCTTCCCTCTAGGAGGCCTCCCACAGTCCCAGTCCCAGTCTTCAGGGGATGGAGCAAAGGTTTCTCTTACCCGGTTCCACCTCCAAGGGAGGCTCTAGCCTCTCCACCCTCCATCGTATGGCTGCGTTTATCTCTCTGACGTTTTTATGTGTTGGGTTTGGATGTCCTCTGTTGGAGTATGAATGTGTTTTTCATTGTATATTGGAGGGAAAAGAATTCTGCAAGACCTCACTCCGCCAGGATGCTGATGTCACTGCAAGTCACTTTTATTAATTTGTCAGTGTAAAACCCTCCATCTATTCCTGGGATAAACCTAACTTGGTTATGACATATTATATATTTTTATGTAAAGCACTATATGTTTTAATAAAATTATTAGATTCAGTAATTATATAAGTCCTTTAAAATATGACGATTCCATTTGCTGTAGATTCACTCAGGTTCTTATTTGTAAAGTTATAATATGCAGCTATTGTAAATGATATTTTTGC
The DNA here is from genome assembly GCF_041296265.1 of Equus caballus. NCBI lineage: Eukaryota > Metazoa > Chordata > Mammalia > Perissodactyla > Equidae > Equus > Equus caballus. The sequence continues at coordinate 9,634,296 of NC_091708.1, forward strand.
AATTTTATTTTCTAATTGTACATTGCCAGTACTGTATATAGAAATATGATTGATGATTATGTGTGGACCATCTTCCTTGCAACTCTACTAAACTCACTTTTTTCTTTAGGAGTCTATTTCTTCCTCTCTGATCTGCATGCCTTTTATTTCTTTTCCCCGTCTTGCTGTACTGGCTAGGACTTCCAGTACAATGTGGAACTGGAGTGATGAGAGGGAACATCCTTGACTTGTCTCTTGACTTGTCCCTGATGTTAGGGGGCGAGCATTCAGTCCTTCACCATTAAATATGATAGATTTTGCATAGATGTTCGTACAGGCTGAGGATGTTCTGTTCTACTCCTAGTTTGCTGAGATTTTATAATTTATAAGTGGATGTCGAATCTTGTTGAATGTTTTTTTTCTCCATGAATTAGTATAATTATGTGCTTTTTATTCATATGACTGTGAATGTAGTGGATTACGTTGGTTTATGTTTCAAATATTGGACCAGGCTTGGGTCCTGGGATACACTCCATTTTGTCATGATATGTTGTTCTTTTTATGTTGTTGGATTCCATTTGCTAATACTTTGTTGGGAGATTTTTGTGTTTTTGTTCTTAGGGGATATTGACCTATAGTGTTTTTTCACTCCCTTTGTCCAGTTTTGGTATCAGAGTAATGCTTGCCTCATAAAATGAATTGGAAAGTGCTCCCTTCTCTCTGTTTTTCCTGAAGATACTGTGTAGAAGTTGTGTTACTTCTTTAAAAAATTGGCAGAACTGGCCAGGAATACTATCTGGTCAAGGAGATTTTGGGGGAGGGGACGTTTTTAACTACAAATTCAATTTCTTAAATATTCATAGGACTATTCAGATTTTCTGTATCATTTTAGGTAAGTTTCAGTAGTTTATGGCTTTCAGGAATTTGTCCATTTCACTTAAGCTGTCAAATTTATGTGCATAGAGGTGTTCATAATGTTCTCTTATTATCCTTTTAATGTTTGAAGGGTATTTCATTTCATGATGTTGATAATTTGTCTCTTCTCTCTTTTCCTGTCAGTCTTTTTTTTTTTTTTTTGGTGAGGAGGATTGGCCCTGAGCTAACATCTGTGCCAATCTTCCTCTATTTTGCATGTGGGACACCATCACAGTATGGTTTGATAAGCTATATATAGGTCCAAGCCCAGGATCTGAACCTGCGAACCCTGGGCTGCTGAAGCAGAGTACATGAACTCAGCCACTACACCACCAGGCTGGCCTTTCCTATCAGTCTGGCTATAGATTTATTTTATTGATTTTTTTCAAAAAATCAATTTATTGATCTTTTCATTTCATTATTTTCCCGTTTTCAATTTTATTGGCTTATACTCCTATCTTTATTATTTCTTTCCTTTCCCTTGCTTTGGGTTTATATCCCACATCTTTTTCCAGTTTCTTAAGGTGGAAACCAGTTATTTACTTGAGGCCTTTCTTCTTTTGTGATATAAGCACTAATATTATAAATTTTATTCTAAAACCAACTTTAACTACATCCCACAAATTTTATATTTGTGTTTTCATTCATTCAGTTAAAAAAATTTTCTAACTTCCCTTGAGACTTCATCTTTGACTTCTGGATTATTTAGAAGTGTTTTGTTTAATTTGCAAAGGTTTGGAATTTTGCTCGTATCTTTCTGTTGGTGACATCTACTTTAACTCCATTATGGGCAGAGAGCATACATTGTACTTTTTTCCAATTCTTTTAAATTTAAGGTTTGTTTTAAGACCCAGGACGTGGTCTATCTTGGTGAATGTCCCATGTGCACTGGCAAAAAAGTATATTCAAAAAGAGATCCAAGATGGCACCGTGAGTAGTCCTCTTTGTCTCTCCCCCTTTGAGTCTACAATTATTTGGACACTCATCGCTTAACAAAGGATATCCAGATAGCATCTCAGGACATCTGAGAGACCCACACGACTATATATCGGAAGGCAGACGGACTTCCCTCCGGGAGGATGTGGAGATAGGTGAAAACTCTCCAACCCCGACCTAACAGCCTAGTACCTGCAAGGGCTTTCGTCCAACGGACGCCCCCAGAAGATCAACACACACCTAGGGCAGGAGTGAGCACACACCAGAGGAGCGACGGTGGAAACAGGTGACCAGAACCCTACCTAAACCCCCCGCAATTACTCCTAAATGCAGAGGGAAACTCTAGAGTTACACACCTGAGCATGCGGGGAGAGCCTCGCCCCGCCATTGACAGGGAGATCCCGCCTAGTGTTCACGGCGCCCGGAGGGTCCCAGAGAGAATCACAGAGGGTACGGCGGCCCCCCCGGCTGCCACTGCCTGCACAGTGGGGAAAGAGATTGCCGGAGATCTCAGAGAGGACTGGGGCTGGGTGAAGCTCCAGAGGCCGGCTCCGCGGCCCGGAGGGGAAGCTCCAGAGTTCTGCCCGGGCAGCAGACAAAACTCTCTGCCTGCCATTAGTGGAGGGGCCACGCCCAGCATTCACAACTCCGGGAAAGTCCTGGATTCCCGGAGAGAATCCCACAGGGCGAGGTGACCCCCAGCTGCCATTGCCGGCCCCGTGGGACTAGGGATTGCCAGAGATCTCAGAGAGGACTGGGGCTGGGGGGAGCTCCAAAGGCCGGCTCTGTGGCCCGGAGGGGAAGCTCCAGAGTTCCGCCTGGGCAGCAGACAAAACTCTCTGTCTGCTATTAGCGGAGGGGCTATTCCCAGCATCCACAACATCAGGAGGGTCCCGGAGAGGAGAATATCAGGCAGTGCAGCAGCTGACCAGCTACCACTGAAATCAGGATCTCCAGCTATCCCCAGACAGGGCAAAGGGCTCCCCGAGTTCCTGGGGAACAGGACTGGGGCTGGGTGGAGTTCCAGTGACCCAGCTCCGTAGCCTAGGGGGAAACCCTACAGGCTCACAGCAGCCTCAGGGAAAGCCTCTGCACAGCACTAGTAGAGAGCACCCATCCGGGAGCCACGAGGCTGGAAGACCCCGCGACAAAAGTAGCATAGCTAGGTGAGCTAACCACAGACTGTAGAAGATGCCAGTAGCTCTGCTGTGACCCATAGTGGACAAGTGAGATTTTGTGGGTGCCGACAGTGACGGAGTGGCAAATATAAGTGATCCTACCCCTGGCTGCTGGAAAAGCCCATAACACCGTTGCAGACCCCAAGGAGGGAGCACGTCTATGTGGGCTGCAACAGTAGGCACCAGCAGTCTGAAGCCCCCCTGTGACGGCCCCCATGGCAGAAGAGGGAATCCAAAGGACCACTGTGACTACGAGGAGGGGCCCAGGCCCAGTTAGCAACTGCGGATAGGGTTCCTGGTTGGTGCAGTATAAACAGCTGCTCCCCCACCACAGCAGCAGAAACAAGTGGAAGGAGCAACTAAACTCTATCTCTATGCGGAGGCACAAATCTACAACATCAAGCAATATGAAAAAATACATTAAATCTCCAGAACAGAAGGAAAATAACAAATACACAGAAAACAATCCCAAAGAAAATGAGATATATAACCTAAATGATGATGACTTCAAAACAGCCATCATTAAAATACTCAATGAGTTAAGAGAGAATTCAGATAGACAACTCAACGAGTTCAGGAGCTATGTCACAAAAGAGTTTGATACGATAAAGAAGAACCAAACAGAAATACTGGAAATGAAGAACACAATAGAGGAAATTAAGAAAAATCTAGATGCACTGAACAGTAGGGCCGATAATATGGAGGAAAGAATTAGCAATTTGGAAGATGGGAATATAGAAATGCTGCAGGCAGAGAGGAGAGAGAAATAAGACTAAAAAGAAATGAAGAAACTCTCCGAGAATTATCAGACACAATTAGGAGACGCAACGTAAGGATTATAGGTATACCAGAGGGAGAAGAGAAGGAGAAAGGGGCAGAAAGCCTATTCAAAGAAATAATGGCTGAGAACTTCCCAAATCTGCTGAGAGAGATGGATCTTCAGGTGACAGAAGCCAATAGATCTCCAAACTTTATCAATGCAAGAAGACCAACCCCACGGCATATAGTAGTGAAGCTAGCAAAAGTCAACGACAAGGAGAAAATACTAAGGACAGCCAGGCAAAAGAAACTAACCTACAAAGGAACCCCCATCAGGCTATCAGCAGATTTCTCAGCAGAAACTTTACAGGCTAGAAGAGAGTGGAATGATATATTCAAAAATCTGAAGGACAAAAACCTACAGCCGAGAATTCTCTACCCAGTGAAAATATCCTTCAAATACGATGGAGAAATAAAAACTTTCGCAGATAAACAAAAATGAAGGGAGTTCATTGCCACAAAACCTCCTCTTCAGGAAATCCTCAGGAAAACCCTCATTCCTGAAAAATCAAAAAAAGGAAAGGGGCTACAAAACCAAGAGCAGAGGAGATAAGTAGAAGGACAACAACAGAGAGCAGCAGCTCTTCATCAGAAAAGATTAAACCATGGGACGAGAAACAAAGGAAACTGAAGAGAACCAGAAAACAAGACACAAAATGGTAGTGGTAGGCCCCCACATCTCAATAATCACTCTAAATGTAAATGGATTGAACTCCCCAATGAAAACGCATAGAGTGGCAGGATGGATCAAAGAACAAGATCCAACAATATGCTGCCTCCAGGAAACACACCTCAGCCCCAAAGACAAACACAGACTCAGAGTGAAGGGATGGAGAACAATACTCCAAGCTAATAATGAGCAAAAGAAAGCAGGTGTCGCTATACTAATATCAGACAAGGTAGACTTCAAAGCAAAACAGATAAAGAAAGACAAAGAGGGACAGTATATAATGATAAAAGGGACTCTCCACCAAGAAGACATAACACTTATAAATATATACGCACCCAACACAGGAGCACCAAAATTTGTAAAGCAACTCTTAATAGAACTAAAAGAAGACATCAACAACAATACAATAATAGTAGGGGACCTCAACACCCCATTAACACCAATGGACAGAACATCCAGACAGAATATCAACAAGGAAATAATAGAATTAAATGAAAAATTAGACCAGATGGACTTAATAGATATATATAGAACACTTCATCCAAAAACAGCAGGTTACACATTCTTCTCAAGTGCACATGGAACATTCTCAAGGATTGACCATATTTTGGGAAACAAAGCAAACATCAATAAATACAAGAGAGTTGAAATAATATCAAGCATCTTTTCTGATCATAATGCCGTGAAACTAGAAATCAACTACAAGAAAAAAGCAGAGAAAGGTGCAGAAATGTGGAGACTAAACAACATGCTTCTGAACAAACAATGGATCATTGAAGAAATTAAAGAAGAAATCAAATATTATCTGGAGACAAATGAAAATGAGAACACGACATACCAAATCATCTGGGATGCAGAAAAAGCAGTCCTAAGAGGGAAACTCATCGCAATACAGGCTCACCTCACTAAACAAGAAAAAGCTCACATAAGCAACCTCAAACAACACCTAACAGAACTAGAAAAAGAAGAACAAACAAAATCCAGAGTCAGTAGAAGGAGGGAAATAATAAAAATAAGAGCAGAAATAAATGACATTGAAAAAAAAAAGACAGTAGAAAGGATAAATGAAACAAAGAGTTGGTTCTTTGAAAAAATTAACAAAATCGACAAACCTTTAGCCAGACTCACCAAGAAAAGAAGAGAGAAATCGCAAATAAATAAAATTAGGAATGAGAGAGGAGAAATCACAACAGATACCAATGAAATACAAGGGATCATAAGAGAATACTAGGAAAAACTATATGCCAACAAATTGAACAACCTGGAAGAAATGGACAAATTCCTAGACTCCTACAATCTCCCCAAACTGAATCAGGAAGAAATGAAGAATCTGAATAGGCCAATCACAAGTAAGGAAATAGAAACAGTAATCAAAAACCTCCCCAAAAATAAGAGTCCAGGACCAGATGGCTTCACTGGAGAATTCTACCAAACATTCAAAGAAGACTTAATACCTATTCTTCTCAAACTATTCCAGAAAATTGAGGAAGATGGAGTACTCCGTAACACATTCTATGAAGCCAGCATCACTCTGATCCCCAAACCTGACAAGGACAACACAAAGAAGGAGAACTACAGGCCGATATCACTGATGAACGTAGATGCAAAAATCCTCAACAAAATTCTGGCAAACCAAATACAGCAATACATCAAAAAGATTATACACCATGATCAAGTGGGATTTATACCAGGGACACAGGGATGGTTCAACATCCGCAAGTCAATCAACGTGATACACTACATCAACAAAATGAAAAACAAAAACCACATGATCATCTCAATAGATGCAGAGAAAGCATTCGACAAGATCCAACACCCATTTATGATAAAAACCCTCAATAAAATTGGGTATAGAAGGAAAGTACCTCAACATAATAAAGGCCATATATGACAGACCCACAGCCAACATCATACTCAATGGACAAAAACTGAAAGCCATCCCTCTGAGGACAGGAACAAGACAAGGGTGCCCACTTTCACCACTCCTATTCAACATAGTACTGGAGGTGTTGGCCAGAGCAATTTGGCAGGAAAAAGAAATAAAAGGAATCCAAATAGGTAATGAAGAAGTAAAACTCTCTCTGTTTGCAGACGACATGATCTTATATATAGAAAACCCCAAAGAATCCATAGAAAAACTATTAGAAATAATCAACAATTACAGCAAAGAAGCAGGGTATAAAATCAATATACATAAATCAGTAGCATTTCTATACACTAACAATGAACTAACAGAAAAAGAACTCAAGAACTCAATCCCATTCACAATCGCAACGAAAAGAATAAAATACCTTGGGATAAACTTAACCAAGGAAGTAAAGGATCTATACAATGAAAACTACAAGACTTTCTTGAAAGAAATTGATGACGACATAAAGAGATGGAAAGACATTCCATGCACATGGATTGGAAGAATAAACATAGTTAAAATGTCCATACTACCTAAAGCAATCTACAGATTCAATGCTATCCCAATCAGAATCCCAAGATCATTCTTCATAGAAATTGAACAAAGAATCCTAAAATTCATATGGGGCAACAAAAGACCGCGAATTGCTAAAGCAATCCTGAGCAAGAAAAACAAAGCCGGGGGAATCACAATCCCCGATTTCAAAACATACTACAAAGCTACAGTGATCAAAACAGCATGGTACTGGTACAAAAACAGGCCCACAGATCAATGGAACAGAATTGAAAGCCCAGAGATAAAACCACACATCTATGGACAGCTAATCTTCGACAAAGGAGCAGAGGGCCTACAATGGAGAAAAGAAAGTCTCTTCAACAAATGGTCCTGGGAAAACTGGACAGCCACATGCAAAAGATTGAAAATTGACCATTCTTTTTCACCACACACCAAAATAAACTCAAAATGGATCAAAGACCTAAAGATTAGGCCTGAAACAATAAGTCTTCTGGAAGAGAATATAGGCAGTACACTCTTTGACATCAGTTTCAAAAGAATCTTTTCGGACACTATAACTCCTCAGTTGAAGGAAACAATAGAAAGAATAAACAAATGGGACTTCATCAGACTAAAGAGCTTCTTTAAGGCAAGGGAAAACAGGATTGAAACAAAAAAACAGCTCACTAATTGGGAAAAAATATTTACAAGCCACTTATCCGACAAAGGGTTAATCTCCATAATATACAAAGAACTCACACGGCTTAACAACAAAAAAACAAACAACCCGATCAAAAAATGGGCAGAGGACATGAACAGACATTTCTCAAAAGAAGATATAAATATGGCCAATAGACACATGAAAAGATGTTCATCATCGCTAATCATCAGGGAAATGCAAATCAAAACTACACTAAGATATCACCTTACACCCGTTAGATTGGCAAAAACATCCAAAACCAAGAGCGACAAATGTTGGAGAGGTTGTGGAGAAAAAGGAACCCTCATACACTGTTGGTGGGAATGCAAACTGGTACAGCCACTATGGAAAACAGTATGGAGATTTCTCAAAAAGTTAAAAATAGAAATACCCTATGACCCAGCCATCCCATTACTGGGTATCTATCCTAAGAACCTGAAATCAGAAATCCCAAGAGTCCGTTGCACCCCTATGTTCATCGCAGCATTATTTACAATAGCCAAGATGTGGAACCAACCTACATGCCCAGAAACTGATGATTGGATAAAGAAGATATGGTATATATATACATTGGAATACTACTCAGCCATAAAAAAAGACAAAATTGGCCCATTCTCAGCAATGTGGATGGACCTCGAACGTATTATGTTAAGTAAAATAAGCCAGTCAGAGAAAGACGAACTCTATATGACTCCACTCATAGGTGGAAGTTAATATATTGACAAGGAGATCTGATCGGTGGTTACCAGGGAAAAGGGGGGGTGGGGGGAGGGCACAAAGGGGGAAGTGGTGTACCCACAACATGACTAACAATGTACAACTGAAATCTCACAAGGTTGTAATCTATCATAACATTAATTTAAAAAAAATGTATATTCAGCTATGGTTGGATAGAGTGTGCTCTAAATGCCGGTTGGATCCAGTTGGTTGATGGTGCTCTTCATTCCTTCTATATCCTTGTTCATTTTCTATCTATGAGTTCTATAGAGGTTTCTGGGAGCAGTGTTGAAGTCCCCAACTGTAATTGTGGATTTGTGTGTTTCTCCTTTCAGTTCTGTCAGTTTTTGCTTCCTGTATTTTGAGGTCATCGTTGTTACATAATACACATTTAGGATTGTAATCTTTTCTTGGTTAATTGGCCCTTTTATCATTGTGTAATATATGCCTTTATCCCCTGTAATGTTCCTTGCTTTGAGCCTACTCTGATATGAGTGTTTGCACAGTGTGTCTTTTTCCATCCTTTTACTTTGAACCTATCTATATCACTATATTTGAAGTGAGTTTCTCATAGACAGAATATAATTGGTCCATGTCTTGTTAATCGTTCTGACAACCTCTGACCTTTTTATTGGTGTGTTTTAAACAGTTACACTTAATGCAATTACTGATAATGTTTGGACTCAGATCTACCATTTTATTATTTGTTTTCCATTTTCCGCTTTTTCATTCCTCTGCCATCTTTCCTACCTTCTTTTGGGTTATATGGATATTATTTAGTGTTTCATTTTAATTTATTGTGTTTTGACTACATCTCTTTGTATCAAGTTTTTAATGGTTGTTGTCAGGATTACAATATATATAATGAACTTCATAATCTATTTAAGATTAATAGCTTACTTCTTCAAGTGGAATATAAAACCTTACTTCATCTTGGTCCCATTACCTCCCTTTATACGGTAGTTGGCTTATATACATCTACACACATGGAATTCCCAGCAGACACTGTTATATATATATATATTTGCCTTCAGACGTCAAGCATATCTTAAAGAACTCAAGAGAAAAAGAATAGTCTATTGTCTATTATATTTACCCAGATATTTGTCATTTTTTTCACTCTTCTTTCATTCCTGATGTTCCAGGTGTGCTTTTGGTGTCATTGCCCTTCTCTCCGAAAAACTTCTTTAGCAATTCTCTTAGAGCACGTTGGCGGGCCCCGAATTCTCTTACTTTTCCTTCATCTGAGAATGTCTTTATTTCATCTTCATTACTGAAAGTTATTTTCACTGGATATAAAATTCTGGCTCCATAGTTCTTTTGTTCAGCACCTTAAAAATGTTGTGCCACTTCCTTCTGGCATTCATGCTTTCTAATGAGAATTCAACATTCATTCACATCTTTGTTTCTCTATCAATAATGTGTTTTTTTTTTTTTTGGTCTGGCCACTTTGAAGACTTTTTAATTTCCTTTAGTTTTCAGCAGTTTTATTATGATATGTGTGGGTATAAATTTCTTTGCCTTTATCTTTTTTGGGGTTCACTGAGCTTTTTGAATCTGTAGATTTATGTCTTTTGGCAAATTTGGGAACTTTCAGCTGTTATTACTTCAAATGTTTTTCCAGCAGTCTTTTCTCCTCTCCTTCTGGAAGTCTGATGGAAGAAATGTTGGACTCTTTTATTGTTCCACAGTGTCTGGGGCTCTTTTCATTTTATTTTCTTCACTGTTGTTAAGACTAGTTTCTACTAATTAATCTTAAGTTCACTGACTCTTACCTCTGTCATCTCCATTCTGCATTGGATTCTGTTCAGTCAGTTTTTAATTTCTAAGGGTTTTTTTTTTTTCCAGTTCCAATATTTCCATTTTGTTATTTCTTTATATTTTCCATTTCCTTACTGAAATTTTCTAGTTTTTCATTTGTTCCATGGGTGTTTACAATTATTTATTGGGTAATTTTTATAATAGCTGCTTTAAAGTCTTTATCAGATAATTCCAAAATCTGAGCCATCTTGGTATTGACATGTGTCAACTGTCTTTTTGTTTGTGAATTTTCCTAGTTCTTCATATGCCAAGTAATTCTAGATTAACTCTTGCACATTTTGAATATTGTGCTATGAGACTCTGGACTCTGGCTCTTGTTGAAATTCTACGAAGAATGTTGATATTTTTGTATTAGTATGCATTTGACCTAATTAGGTTCAGTCCCTAAGTTCCAACTGAACTTTGGTGGGCTGTGGTTAGAATTTCATTTCAATTTTCAGGCTTTGCACTGGTATTCAGATCTGTCCCGTGTGTGTGTGCCACCCAGTGGCCAGTCTGGGACCTGGCTGATGGTAAATCCAGTTCTTTCAGTCTTTTATATGCTGATTAAGACCAGATCACCTAAGTACAGCTCAGGGCTGAGCCCAGGAGAGTGTAAACAATTTCAAGGGGTCACTTTCCCAAGCTCCTCCCTCTCTGTGATCTTCCTTGTACTATTCAGTTCTCTGGGGATTCTCTTTTTGGTTCCCCAGCCACAAAGCTGGAGCCCAACTCAGCCCACTCTTCCATGTGTTTCATAGCTGTGCCCATGTCTGAGGCCAAGTGGCAGGAGGACCAGAGGATAAAAAGTGGTGAACTCATTGCCAGTTCAGCACTTCCTATTTTGGTCTTCCTCCCCAATTCTCCTGCCACTGTCTACTGCTCAGAGTTCTCCATAGCTTCTGCTCCCTGCTTCCTGGCTAGGTGTAATAGCTGCGTTCAGTGGGAAAGACCAGGAGGAACGTGCTTACTCTATCTTACTCCCAATCAGTGTTTTTCCAGGTATATTCTTGAATGACTTTGCCTGTTATTTTCCTTTCTTTCACTGTCTTTGTTGGGTTTTGTATCATAATTATGCTTCCCATAAGATGAGTTGAGGAGTTTATCCTCCTTTTTAAAATAGCTGGAAGAATCTTTTTTTATTGCAGTGACATTGGTTTATAACATTATATAAGTTTCAGGTGTACATCATTATATTTCAGTTTCTGTGTAGATTACATCATGTTCACCAGCCAAAGACTAATTACAATCCATTACCATACACATGTGCCTAGTCACCCCTTTTGCCTTCCTCCCTCCCCACTCCCCCTCTGATAACCACCAATCCAATCTCTGTCTGTATATGTTTGCTGGTTGTTGTTTTTATCTTCTTTCTCTGGAAGAATTTATGAAGACTGGAATTTTCACTAATGATGCCAATGAAGTTTTCTTTGTGGGGTAGTTTTTAATCTATTAAAGTGTTTTTACTGGTTACAGGAATATTCAATTCTATTTCTCCTTATGTTATTTTTAAGTTTTACTTTTCTAAGAATTCCTCTATTTCATTTAAATTTTCAAAGTTATTAATATATAATTGTTTGTATGTCCTCTTATGATCTTTAAAATGTCTTTAGATTTTTCAGTGATCCCTTTTTTATTCCTGATTTTTAATTTAAAAAAATTTTATCAGCCTCACACAGGTGTAAGTTTTTATGACTTTGGATAGGCAGTGATTTCTTAGATATGACTCCAAAAAAATAAATAACCATCTTCAAAATTAAAAACTTTTGGGCCTCAAAGGACATCATGAAGAAAATGAAAAGACACAAATTGAGAAAATATTTGAAAAGTACATATCTAACAAGGAACTCGTATTAGAATATAAAAGAAGTCTTACAACTCAATAATAAAAGGTAAAAAGCCCAATTAAAAGATGGACAAAGGATCTGAGTAGACATTTCTTCAAAGAAGATACACACAAGGCCAAAAAGCACACAAAAAGATGTTCAATATCATTAGTCATCAGTTTAGTGCAGAACAAAACACACGACAATGAGATGCCATGTCACACCCACTGGGGTGGCTATAATAAAAAAGACAGATAAGAAGTGTTAGTGAGGATATGGAAAAATTGAAACTTTTCACAGTCTGGTGGGAAAGGGAAATGGTGCAACAACTTTGGAAAACAGTCTGTCAATTTCTGAAATGATTAAACATGGAGTTATCATATGACCCAGTAATATATATACTGGTTATATATACCCATTAATTTCATTCCTAGGTATATATACTCAGGAAATGAAAACATATGTGCCCATAAAAACTTGTACATGAATGTTCATAGCAGTGTTATACATAATAGTCAAGAAGTGGAAACAATCCAAATGTCCATCAATGATAAACAGATGAATAAAAGTGGTATATCCACACAATGGAATATTATGCAGCTATAAAAAGGAATGCAGTACTGACACATGCTGCAACATGGATGAACCTTGAAAATATTATTCTAAGTGAAAGATGGCAGTCACAGAGGACCACATATAGTATTCCATATTTTTTCAATTATTTTATTCAGGTCATAATGCTTTATAACATTGTGTAATTACAGATGTACAATATTATTTATCAGTTTCTGTATAGACTGCATCGCGCTCACCACAGGTAGTCTAACTTTTATCTGTCACCATATATATGTGCCCTTTTACTGCTTTTTCCCACCCCCAACCCCCTTCCCCTCTGGTAACTACTAATCTGTTCTCTTTATACATATGTTTTTTAATCTTCCACACATGAGTGAAATCATATGGTGTTTGTCTCTCTCTATCTGGCTTATTTTGCTTAACATATTACCCTCAAGGTCCAGCCATGTTGTTGCAAATGGGATGCTTTTGTCTTTTTTATGGCCAAGTAGTATTCCATTGTATATATATATACCCCATCTTCTTTATCCAATCACCGGTCGATGGGCACTTGGGTTGCTTCCACGTCCTGGCTATTGTGAATAATGCTGCCATGAACATAGGGGTGCATAAGTCTCTGAATTGTTGATTTCAAGTTCTTTGGATAAATACCCAGCAGTGGGACAGCTGGGTCATATGGTATTTATATTTTTAATTTTTTGAGAAATCTCCATATTGTTTTCCATAGTGGCTGCACCAGTTTGCATTCCCACCAGCAGTGTATGAGGGTTCCCTTTTTTCCACATCTTCTCCAACATTTGTTATTTTTTGTCTTGGTAATTTTAGCCATTCTAACAGGTGTAAGGTGATATCTCATTGTAGTTTCGATTTATATTTCCCTAATATTTAGTGATGTTGAACATCTTTTCATGTGCCTGTTGGCCATCTGTATATCTTCTTTGGAAAAATGTCTGTTCATATCCTGTGCACATTTTTTTTTTTTCATTTTTGTTGTTGTTGTGTTGTATGAGTTTTAAAAATATTTTGGAAATTAACTCCTTGTTGGATATATGATTTGCAAATATTTTCTCCCAGTTGGTGGGTTGTCTTTTCATTTTGTTCATGGTTTTTTTACTTTGCAGAAGCTCTATAGTCAGATGTAGTCCCACTTGTTTATTTTTTCTTTTGTTTCCTATGCCTGAGTAGACATGGTATTTGAAAAGATTCTGCTAAGACCAATGTCAAAGAGTATACTGCCTATATCTTCTTAGAGGATTTTATGATTTCAGGTTTTACATTTAAATTTTTAATCCATTTTGAGTTAATTTTTGTGTATGGTCTAAGATAATGACCTACTTTCATTCTTTGCATGAGGCAGTTCAGTTTTGCCAACACCATTTATTGAGGAGACTTTCCTTTCTCTATTATATGTTCTTGGTTCCTCTGTCAAAGATTAATGGTCCATAGATGTGTGGTTTTATTTCTGGGCTTTCAATTCTGTTCCATTGATCCGTGTCTGTTTTTGTGCCAGTACCATGCTGTTTTGATCACTATGGCTTTGTGGTATATTTTGAAGTCAGGGATTGTGATGCCTCCAGCTTTGTTCTTTTTTCTCAGGATTGCTTTAGTTAGTCAAAGTCTTTTGTTGTTCCATATAAATTTTAGGATTCTTTGTTCTATTTCTGTGAAGGATGTCATTGGGATTCTATGGGGATTGCATTGAATATCTTTCCATTTCTTTATGTCATCTTTGGTTTCTTTCAATAATGTCTTACAGTTTTCAGTGTATAGATCTTTCACCTCTTTGGTTAAATTTATTCTTAGAAATTTTATTCTTTTTGTTGTAACTGGGATTGTATTCTTGAGTTCTCTTTCTGCTAATTCATTTTTTAGTGTATAGAAATGCAATTGATTTCTGTAAGTTGGTTGTGTACCCTGGAACTTTGCTGTTGTTTTTGATTATTTCTGGTAATTGATTATTCCTGAATAGTTTTCTAGTGAATTCTTTATGATTTTCTATATATAGGATCATGTCATCCACAAACAGTGAGAGTTTCACTTCTTCTTTTCCAGTTTGGGTACCTTTTATTTCTTTTTCTTGTCTAATTGCTCTGGCCAAAACTTCCAGTACTATGTTGAATAGGAGTGGCAAGAGTGGGCACCCTTGTCTTGTTCTTGTCCTCAGAGGGATGGCTTTCAGTTATCACTATTGAAATATGATATTAGCTGTGAGTTTGTCATATATGGCCTTTATTACGTTGAAGTACTTTCTTTCTATACCCATCTCATTGAGAGTTTTCACCATAAATGGATGTTGGATCACATGAGATGATTATGTGACTTTTATTCCTTATTTTGTTAATGTGGCTTATCACATTGATTTGTAGATGTTGACTCATCCCTATGTCCCTGGAATAAATCCCACATGATCATGGTGTATGATCCTTTTGATGTATTGCTGTACTCAGTTTGCCAATATTTGAGGATTTTTGCACCTATGTTCATCAGAGATATTGGCCTGTAATTTTCCTACTTTGTGTTGTCCTTGTCTGCTTTTGGTATCAGGGTGATGTTGGCCTCATAGAGTGAGTTAGGAAGCATCCTGTCTTCCTCAATATTTTGGAATAGTTTGAGAAGAACAGGTATTAAATATTCTTTGAATGTTTCATAGAATTCTCCAGAGAAGCCATCTGGTCCTGGACTTTCATTTTTGGGGAGGTTTTTGATTACTGTTTCAATCTCTTTACTTGTGATTGGTCTATTCAGATTCTCTATTTCTTCTTGATTCAGTTTGGGGAGGTTGTTTGAGTTTAAGAATTTATCCATTTCTTCTAGGTTGTCCAATTTGTTGGCAAACCACTTTTCATAGGATTCTCTTATAATCCTTTGTATTTTTGTGATATCCATTGTAATTTCTCCTCTCTGATGTCTAACTTTATTTATTTGAGCCTTCCCTCTTTTTTCATAATGAGTTTGGCCAAGGGTTTGTCTATTTTGTTTATCTTCTCAAAGAACCAGCTCTTAGCTTTATTGATCCTTTCTATTGTTTATTTGGTCTCTATTTCACTTATGCCTGCTCTAATTTTTATTATTTCTCTCCTTCTGCTGACATTGGCCTTGTTTGTTCTTCTTTTTCCAGTTCTTTTAGGTGTAGTTTAAGATTACTTATTTGAGAATTTTCTTGTCTGTTTAGATGAGCCTGTATTACTAAGAATTTCCCTGTTAGAACCAGTACTGCATCCCTTAAGAGTTCATTTGATGTATTTTCATTTTCATTTTTCTCCAGGTATTTTTTGCTTCTCCTTTGATTTCTGCATTGATCTAGTGCTTGTTCAGTAGCATGTTGTTTAGTCTTCGCATATATGTGACTTTCCTAGCTCTTTTCCTGTAGCTGATTTCTAGTTTCACAGCATTGTGGTCAGAAAAGATGATTGATATGATTTCAATTTTCTTAAATTTATTGAGGCTTGCCTTGTTTCCCAACATGTGGTCTATTTGAGAATGTTCCATGTGCACTTGTGAAGAATGTTTACTCTGCTGTTTTGGATGGAATGTTCTATACATATATATCTATTAAGTCCATATGGTCTAGTTTTACATTTAAGTCCATTATTTCCTTGTTGACTTTCTGTCTGGATGAGCTATCCATTGATGGAAGTGGGGTGTTTAGGTGCCCTACTATTATTGTGTTGCTCTCAATTTCTCCCTTTAGGTTTGTTAATAGTTGCTTTATGTACTTTGGTGCTCCTGTGTTAGGTGCATATATATTCATGTATCATGTCCTCTTGGTGGAATGTCCCTTTTATCATTATATACTACTCCTCTTTGTCTCTCTCTTTTTTTTTACCTTGAAGTTTGCTTTGTATGATATAAGGATGGTAACACCTGCTTTCTTTTGGTTGCCATTTTCTTGGAGTATTGTCTTCCATCCCTTCACTCTGAGCCTGTGTTTGTCTTTAGAGCTGAGATATGTTTCCTGGAGGCAGCATATTATTGGGTCTTGTTCTTTAATCCATCTTGCCACTCTGTGTATTTTGATTGGAGAATTCAATGCATTTACATTTAGAATGATTATTGAAATATGAGTGCTTAATACTGCCATTTTATCTCGTTTTCTGGTTGTTCTATATTTCCCTGGTTTCTCTTCCCTTGTATTTCTGACTGCCATTTCATTTTGGTGGTTTTCTGTGATGGTTTTCTCAGTATTTATTATTTGTGGCTCTGCTCTAATTTTTTCTTTAGTGGTTACTATGAAGTTTGTATAAAAGATCTCATAGATGAGACAGTCAATTTTCTGATAGCCTTTTACCTCCATTAGGCTAAACATGTTCCATCCCTTTCCTATTCCCCATCTAACTTATTGTTGTCACAAATTATTCTGTTTTGTGTTGTGAGTTTGTGATTAAAATGAAGTGTTTATAGTTATTTTTGATGCTTTCTTTCCCTTTCCCTTTTATTTCATAATTAAGTGTTTGCTAACCTGTTCTGGTAGAGAGCTGTAATTATTTGATTTTGTCTGCCTATTTATCTCCTTGCTCAGGCTTTGTAAACCTTTGCCTTTTTGTTTCAGGTATGAGGGCATCCTTGATCATTTCTTGTAAGGGAGTTCTAGTGGTGAGGAACTCCCTTAGCTTTTGTTTATCTGGGAAAGTTTTTATTTCTCCATCATATCTGAAGGATAGTTTCTCTGGATAGAGTATTCTTGGCTGATAGTTTTTTCTTTCAGTATTTTGAATATATCATTCCATTCTCTCCTAGGCTGTAAGGTCTCTGCCGAGAAACCCACTGAAAGCCTGATAGGGGTTCCTTTGAAGATTATTCTCTTCTGCCCAGCTGCCCTTAATATTTTTTCTTTGCCATCTATTTTTGCCAGTTTTCTATTATATGCCTTGAAGAGGGTCTTTTTGCATTGATGTAATCAAGAGTTCTATTGGCTTCATGTACTTATAAGTCCAGTTCTTTCTCCAGGTTTGGGAAGTTCTCAACCATTATTTCTTTGAACAAGCTCTCTGCTCCTTTCTCCCTCTTTTCTCCCCCTGGAATACCTATAATCCTTATGTTGCATTTCCTAATTGAGTGAGAGACATCTTGAAGAGTTTCTTCATTTTTTTAAGTCTAAGTTCTCTCTCCTCCTCTACCTGAGGCATTTCTCTATCTTGCCTCTAAATTACTAATTCCATCTTCCATAATGTCAGCTTTGTTTTTGAGGTTTCTAGATTGGTTTTTAAAATCTCATTCATTGTCTTCTCCATCTCCAGAATTTCTGTTTGTTTTTTGTTAGAGTTTCAATCTTTTTTAGGAAGAATTCCTTCTGCTCATTAACTTTATTTCTGAGTTGACTGAACTGTCTTTCTGAGTTTTCTTGTAACTCATTGAGTTGCTTTATGAAAACTATTTTGAATTCTCTGTCACTTAGGTTGTAATTTGTGACTTCAGGATTGGTTTCTGGAGACTTGTCATATTCCTTCTGCTCTGGAGTGTTAATGTAGTTCTTCACGGTGTTTGATGAAGTGACCCTTTGCTAGCACATAGTAGTAGTATCAGGTTGCAGATTCCACCTGCCACCATTGGTTGGGGGCAGGAGCTGTGTCTTCTGAACTTACCACATCGGCTGGAAGTTTTGCCAATAGGGCTCATCTGCATTTTCCCACTGGCTTCAGCTACGTGGTGGGTCACACATACACACCCAGGCACTCTGGTGCAGGTCCACTGCCTTGGCCAAGGACTGGCCAAGGTGGTGTGCTAGGCAGGGGGGAGGGGGGCTTTCTTTTGCGTGCATGCAGGCCTGCTCTACACTCATGGCAGTCACCTAGGCTCTTGCATTTGTTGGGGGCACCCATGCAGTGGCTGAGCCTCACCACTTGGTGTGGAGTGTTCCTGTAGGCCGAGCTGCAACTCCAAAAGTAAAGGCATTCATGCACAGGCCTGCCTGCTCCCCCTCTTCCTCTTACAATTGCCAGCTACTGTGTGAGGACCTGTGACCTAGGTCGCTGCTGCTTGGGAGGGGGAGGTGATCCACACACCTCCTTCCACTGCTTCCTGGAGAATCTAGTACCCCTGCCTTCAGAGGTATGGCTGCGGGGACCTCTCAGACATCCTATTGTGCTTTGTAGAGAATATTCTGTTGGTTAACTTACGTCCATTTTGTTGTAACTTAGGGGGAAGTGACTAAGGGAACAGCTCACTTCGCCATGATGCTGATGTCACTCTGTATAATTCCATTTTTATGAAATGTTCACAGTAAGTAAATCTATAGACAGAAAGTAGAAAATTAGTGGTTGCCTGGAGCTGAGGGAGTTGAGAGTGCTGAGGAGTGGTGACTAAAAGTGCAAAGTGTCTTTCAGGGGTAATGATGAAAATGTGCTAAAACTGATAGTGGAGATGGATGCACAACTCTGTGAATATACTAAAAGCCATTGAACTGTAAATTTTAAATGGGTGAATTGTATCTAAATTGTATCTCAATAAAGTTGTTAGAAAGATACCATGCCTGTGTCCCGGTCGTTCTTTCTTTCTTGGATTACTCACTCTGGACGATGTCAACCTCTGTGTCTTGAAAAACATTTTGGAGAGTCCCATGTGCAAAGGAACTGAGGCCTCCCTGTGAACAGCCATGTGAGTGACCTTGGAAGTGGAATACTCTGCCCCATCAAGCTTTCAATGGCTGCAGCCCCTGTCAACAGCTTCACTGCAGCCTCATGGGAGATCCTGGGTCAGAACCACCCAGTTACACCCTCTCAGGTTCATCACCTTCAGAAACTGTGTGAAACAATAAATGTTTGTTATTTTAAGGTGCTATGTTCTACAATAACTTATTACACAGCAATAGATAATACAAGCTTATCCATCTCTTTCAGACAGGAATTTCTAATAAAATTGTACTTTTTACATTTGATAATTATTTATGAAATTCCTGGTATATTTTGTTGCTTTAATTAAATGTATACTACTACTAATAATAAGGATGTCAGTCCAAAATAAGTCCATTATATTTATACTACGTAGTTTTGTTACAACAAAGAACTATACGTTTATCAATAAAATTCTTTCAAGCACAAAAAAATTCTAATAGGATAGATCTTAAGGGTAGGTCTTGGAATGGTAGTATGTGTTCATGGAGCAAAGGCAAGAATCTGAAATTTCTAAATGTTAATGAATAGCTTTGTCATGTATTTTTTTAATGGATGTTGGTGAGTATCGAATCACTGTGGTATCTAGCTGCCACTGGATATATTGGAAAGAGCAATGGAACAATTTTATTTGAAAGAATCAATATTTACAATATAGTAGAAAGTACATGCCTTGCAACCAATTAGTTATTATGAATATTTTAGATGTCAATTTAAACAAACAAGAGGCATGTAGATTTTTAAAAATTCTTTTAGGGAAGGTATTTTTATCTTCTTGAAGTTCATGGTGATTCTTGAGTCTGTGGCTTGACTTCTTCATCAATTTGGGGAAATTCTTAGCCATTTTCTCTTCTAACATTGCTCCATTCTCTCCTTCCAGCTAAAATTACATGTTTATAAATCTTATTCCTCATATCCCACTTGTTTTTTATGCTCTTTTCTCTATTTTCATCCTTTTGATTCTGTGTCTCAGCCTGAATATTTTTCTGCTCTATCCTCTGGTTCACTAATTCTCTTTTCAGCTATGTCTAACCCACTATTAAATTTACCTATTGAATTCTTACTATCAGACACTGTAAATTTGAGTTCTCAAATTATCAAACTGCTGAAATTCTCAATAGTTTCTTTCACTTCCTTGAACTCCTTAGTCATAGCTATTTTAAATCTGGTCTGATAACTCCATTATGTGAATTCCCTAGGATTTCTGTTGTTGCCTGTCCCTGAAAATGTCTCTGAGCACGCGTCTTTACGTGCTTAGTTATTTTTGGATGGAATTTTTTCCATCAGAGAGAATTCACTTTTGCTTGTTGTGGGCTGCTCTAGGCTAAGGGCCCCAGAAAGCCTGGATCACGTTAATTCAACCAAGGATTGATATGACTCAAAGCTGGGCTTTAGTCTACTTTCACCTTTATTCCTAGCGTGTAGCCCACAGGGTCCCAACAAAAAGCCTGGTACATTTATCAGGGTCCCTCCCTCTTGGCAGGCCCTCAAGTGTTGATCTCCTCAGCCCTGTTCATGGAAGCTCTGCTCAGCTTCTCAGCCTCTGCTTTCAGAACTAACAATCCCCTTGAGAGGAAGCTGGCTCCAAGTGTTAGGCTCACATTCCTTAGCTTCCCTCCTCTCCTAGAACTTGGGCCCCAGTTCCTCACTGCTTTGGTAGTCCTCTGATGCCTTCAAAGAGGTGTTCTGAACCTTTTCCCCATCTCTTCTGGTTGCTTTCAGCAGAAGAGTTTGCCCTAAACCCTTTGCCCACCATTGCTGGGATTAGAACCTCCTCTCTCCTGAACTTCAGACCTGGATCTCCAGTATCCTGTTGAACGTCTCCTGAACATGCCACAGGTCCCTCGTGCTCAGTATGTCAGCACCAAACTCCACATTTGTCTCCTCTCCTGGCCCTCCCACTCAACTGGCTTTGCCTGTTGTGGGTATTTCTGTTCATGGTTTTCCAAACTATGAATATTCTCTGTGAGTCTTCTCTCTCTCTGCCTCCTAAATGCCACCACTCACTAGGCACTACGTACATTACCTCCATTATTTTCCTTCCACCCACATCAGCCCACTGCTCTGTTCCCTAGAGTACCATCCTTGGACCCCTTATCTCCCGCCTGAACCACTGCAGCAGTGTCTTTCCTACCCCTCCTCCCTGCTTTCAGAACCCCCTCCTATGCTTACAGTGCCCTAGCAGCCAGAAGACTTCCGGGCAAGTCACTGCCTGCTTAAAGACCTTCAAAGGGCCTCACAGCATCTGCAATTAAGGAATAATCCTCACTTGGGCACTCAAGCCCTCTATGATTAGACTCCAACACACTGTCTTCAGCTGTATCCATGTACTTTCCTAATTCTTCCATCCTCTAGCCAAATCACTTTCCAGAGCACAGCACCACCCTATGCCTCTCTTCCCCTCCATCCCATATCTCCCACAACACTTCTCCTTTGAGATCCTTCTCAAATGCTACTCCATTTAATCCACCAACAAATATTTCTTGAGCACCTGCTATGTGCCAGGCACAACAGAAGAGCCTGAGAATATGAAGGTGAGCAAGGCAGACATAGTCCCTGGCTCAGGGAAAGGCCTAGTGGGAGAAACAGACACTGAGAAAGGACTTATCTCATATAAAACTCTGCCAGGACTTCTCAACCAAATATGACTCACCTGCCTTCTGTCCTTTCAGTACTTTGCTTGTTCACCACGGCCCTCTCCACACTCCCACCCCCATCACCACCAGCACCTATCTTAGAGTAATTTATATGCATTTCTTACTGACCTTCTGGATCAGAAACTTTTCAGCTTTAGAACGTGGGATCTGTGTCTTAATCTGTCACTCATGACCCTTCAAAAATCACTGTGTGACCCTTGGTCTGGCTCTGGCAGAGTGGTGAGGAAGGATCCTGCCTCCTCCTAGAACCGAGGGCTCTTCCGAGGGCTCTGTCACCCACTACTGGCCTCTCCCCATCCCTCCCATTTCAGGCCAGGAGCTCCCCCCTTGTGCATACTTCCAACTACTTCCTGGACGTCTCCTAAATCTCCTTCTACAACCCCTGGCAATCACCTGAGCTCCCCCAGAGCCTGTAATCCAGTAGTTTCAGCAATTTTAGACTCATGATTGATGATCTCATCTTTTTCCCCTGCATCTCTCCCAGTCCCTCCCTCCAGTCAGCCGTGAAGTCAGCCACTTCTCTGTTGGGACCCACCTTCCCATCAGTGCTCCTCATCCAGCTCCACACCACTGCCATTCCTCGAGTTCTCTGCCCACAGCCTCTGCTCCCATCCATCTTGCATACAGGGACCAGATTAACTTCCTAAGCAACACGTTGGTCAAATCGTTCCTTTCTCTGAAACCTTCCATGGTTCCCTATCACTAAGAAGGCTCCTTAGCATGGACTGCACTCAGGGACCCAGCATACGTCTCCAAATATACCTTCAATTATTCTCTTCTTAAGCTCTTTCAGATCCAGCCAAACTAACGTACTCTCTGTCCCCCAAACGTGCCAAGCTCTGAATCTTTGCACAGCAGTAACATTAGGCTGCCATTATTGACTCTTCCAAATCTTACCCATTTTCCATAGCAGAGCTCAGAGCAACCTCCTCTGTGAAGCCATGCCTAAGCACTTCAGCTGATTTCCCCAATTCTGAATGCATAAATATTTGTTGATTTTGCATGATGAGATGTGATGCCTCCACTAGCAAGTGACTCTCAGGCCAGCTTCCCCAGAGTCATGTACTCACCCCAGAGAGAATGCTATGGGGTGAGAATACTATGGGGGAGAAAAATCAGAGTTGTTTGAATCCATTCCATTTGAGTCAGGCGGCTCTAAGGAAGAAAATAATCTAGGCTGGGTGAATGTGTTAACAAGCACAAAATTTTTTTTTGTAAAGCCAGTACACAGCCGTAAAAGGATCCCATTTTCCCAACAATCCTGGCAGGAAGGCAGTGCAGGATTCTCGTTCCCATTTTACGAATGAGGAAACTGAAGTCCAGAAAGCCTAATTGGCTTGACTCTTCTGAGATCGGCCAATCATCGCCGCCCTAACTTCCCCTCACCTGTAGGTTCAGCAGCAGAGTCTCCTCAGACGTGGCGGACCCGGCGGGCAAGGACGCTTTAACGCAAACCCCACTGCCGCCAGCCCGGCCCGCCGGGCGCGCCACCCACCCCGCGGGCGCTGCCCGAGTCACGAGTTTTCCTCGGGGACCCGCCCCCTTCCTGCTGATTGGGTAGCTCTTGAACCATTGCTGTCCTCTGATTGGTTGCTGCCTTTTCGGCTCTCCCAAAGCTCCTAGACCGACCGGATATAGGGACAAGGTTTCCGTTTCCGTTTCCTCCTTCCTCCCGCTTGTCCTCCGGTTGCCGTCGCCACCACAGCGGCCGCTGCCGGGCGTCGTGTTGGTGGTTCGGTTGGCTGGTCTCAACGTCGGTGTCCGTGCCGTTGAACTGCGCGCCATGGCCGAGCTAGATCCGTTCGGCGCCCCCGCTGCCGGCGGCCCCGCGCTGGGGAACGGTGTGGCCGGCGCCGGCGAAGAAGACCCGGCCGCGGCCTTCCTGGCGCAGCAGGAGAGCGAGATTGCGGGCATCGAGAACGACGAGGCCTTCGCCATCCTGGACGGCGGCGCCCCCGGGCCCCTGCCGCACGGCGAGCCGCCGGGGGGTCCGGGTGAGAGGGCGGGCGCGCTTGGGGCGGGAGGCGTGGTCTGGAAACTCGGCCGGAGTGGGTCCGAGCGCTCCGCCTAACTCTTGTTCCTTGGTGCAGCGGGCGGGTTAGGAGGAGGGCAAAGAGGAAGCGAGACCCCGGCTCGGGGAACCGGCTCGCTGCTCTGGGTGTGAGCGCCCCTGGGCGCGGGCGGAGCGGGACAGCGAAGAAAATAGGGCGCCCGAAGAAGCCCCTTCAGTTCAGGAACTTTTCATTGAGCGCTTGCCGTGCTTTGAGCCTGGACTCTGAAGCAGCCGCATTGGCGCAGTTTGGCCAGACTTACAGGCAGCTCTGAGCCCAGCACGGATCCAGTTATGGGGAAAGGAGAGCAGAAAAAATAAGAGTAGTAGTATCGTTTTTGAGACATACAATCAGAAAGGGCAGTGCAATTCAGCATTTAAGCGCTTAAGGTGTACAGAATGAGGAGTGAATAGGGAACTCAAGAAGGATGATCTAGCCCTGGAAAAAGAAACTCTGGCCAGCGAGGGTTAAGAATTTCGCCATTTGTCAAAGGTAGTAGGGCCAGGACTTCTGGAGCCCTACTTCCTCTGGAAACAGCTTTGGTAGGCAGTGTTGCCTGAGCAGACCTAAGATTGACCTGGACCAGTCTTTCAAGAAGTGAACAAAGAATGTAGTGTGGCCTTTTCTCAGAAAAACTCAAGGGGAAAAAAAAGCACAGTAGGATGTCAATTTGATCTTTGAATGCCTTGCATGTGGGTGATGCTTAGGATTGTGATGGGAGGAAAGGTATGAGAGTAAGAGATCTTATGGGGAAGTAGAAAATTAGCTAGAAGAAATGAGATGTGGCTTTTCATTTACTTAAAAAAACTCCACTTAAAGGAGAATAGGATACTGGTGGGGCAGATAGGAGGGTCTGCTGCTTCAGCCCTGAGGGGCCTGGGCAGGCGACAGAAGTGGAGAAGCGTGCTGGGCGTGAGGCAGGAAAGAGTGTCGGAGTCTAGGCTTTGGTGCGCTAGGATAGTGCTCTTAATAAAAACACTCAGACTCAGGAGTCTCAAATTACTATGCCAACCAATCAGAACCTCTTGGGAGCGTGGGTGGGGAGACAGCCAGTTTTGCAGCCTCTGGGTTTTTATACTACACCATGCCACCTCCTAAGCAAATTGGTCCCTCAGTAAGACTCTGCCTGAGGTCATGTAATATGCTTGAAAGTGCCTTTGAGAGCAGGTAGGTTGGGTTCACCTGGGCAGTGGCTGGGAGATGAAGTTGGCTTTAAGTGGTTGGGGGTTTTTTGTTGTTGGGTGGTCTTTAACGTTTGCCTGAGAATCATAAAATTTACTTTTTAGATCCTTAGTTTGCCCCATTCATTTAATAGTAGAGAAAACTGAGTCCTACAGAGAAATAACTTGTTGAAGAAAAAAGGACAAGTTAATAGCTGAGCCCCAAGTCCCCACCCTTAGACTGTACCATATTCGGTTAGTTTTCGTATGGGTGTAGTGGGATAAGAGATTGTCATTTCTGAAAGGCGCTCGTGGCTGTCCGGGGTAGGACGGAGTTGGGGGAATCAGAACCTATAGTTAGAAGATTTTCCTGATTCAAGGACAGTGTTACTTTTGCTCGCTGTTGTATTTCCAGTGCCTAGCCCAATGACTGGCACATAGTAGATACTCACAGAAATGGGCAAAAATGGCAGGTCCAAGGGTTCTATATAAAACCCGCAGATCTTGGTGATGTGCACCTTGAGGAGGTAAAAAGGGAGAGAATAGGGGCCAGCCCAGTGGCGCAGTGGTTAAGTTCACCCACTCTGCTTTGGTGGGCCAGGGTTCACCAGTTGAGATCCTGGGCACAGACCAACATACTGCTCATCAAGCCACTCTGTGGCAGCGTCCTACATATAAAATGGAGGAAGATGGGCACGGATGTTACTTTAGGGCCAGCCTGCCTCACAAAACAAAAAGGAGAGAATAGAGTCGGACATATGGGTCCCTTGTGCATCAAGCTTTCAGCAAAGGGAAGGAAGGTGTGATTGCTGACTTAGTTCCTAGGAAGGACTTTCTTAGTGAACTAAGCATTTAGTGACTTAAAGCCAGGCCTCTGACCGTGTGGTTGAGGTTGGTAATAGTGCAGTGGTCAGCACTTTGGGGATTAGAGAGCTGGTTGGACAATTTCCTTTTCTTTCTTTTCTTTTTTTCAAGAAGCACTCTAGTGGTTAAGAGTCCCTGGTATCTTAGACTGCTCAAGGATGAGTTCAGCTTTGTCGTCTCAGGCAACGTAAATAACCACCACTGCCCTGCCTCAGTTTTCTCCTCTGTAAAAGGGGCACATACATGCCACATAGGGTTGCCAGGATTACATTAGCAAGCACCTGTAAAGTGCTTACACACAGTACCTGGAATATTATTATTATTACTACACATAGTACCTGGCTACCATTTTCCTTGGAAGTAGGGCGAGAAAGGTGCTACAAAGCCTGTAGCCTTTGGGGTGTACTGAGGAAACATTTTAAGAGGGAGCTCTGTATCTGTGTTATACTTAGGTGTATAGGCAGGAGGCTCAGACAGAGACTGAGGAGAGACGAACATAATCTAAACTCCCATGGAGCATGGGGACAGGCAAAACCCAGAGGGGTTAGGCCTGAGTCATGGATGACTCCCTTGGTTGTCGGGAGAACCAGACAAGAGGCCCTGAGTTGAGAGGTGAGAGGTGACAGCCGGGTAAAGTGGCTCTGAGGATGTTGAGGAAGAACGAGTGCTCCAGAAGGAGGCAGCATAAATCTAGAGCTGTTGCAAAGCCCTCAGTAATGAGGGGGGAGGGGAATAAGAGGCAGTTAAGGAGGTCCTGAGAGAGCATGGCAGTGAGGCACTATTGGTTATGTTTCTCACAAGTCCTTTCTTGGAGGAGGAGCAAGAAGAGCGGTAGAGGAACTAAGGAAGGCTTTCTGGAGGGAGAGGAATTTTGGCAGCAGTGGTGGAGAGAAGTTCAGAGACATCTTGTGAGTGGTCTTTAGCAATACTGCACATTTACGGTATGCCAGGTGCTCTCCGTGCTTTCGGATCCATGCAGTAACTGCAGGCTGAGTGGTGGTGTCATCCTATTTCAGCTGAGAACTGGTCATCGTGGAAGTGAAGCTGTGTTCCCAAGGGAGCAAGCTGATATACGCATGGCTCAGCGGGGACTCAAACCCAGATCTGCTTGACTTCAAAGGGCTGGGGAACATGAGAAGTCTAAGATGGGTCTGGGACAGAGCCTTTCATCACTGAAAACATATTCTAGCCCTTGTTTCTGTCTGGAGTTCCTGAGATGCCCTAGGAAGTTTCCTGCTGGAGCAACAGGTTGCTTAGCTTAGTTGTCCTACTAAGTCAAGGCCCTAGATGTCCTTTCTGCATGTTTCTGTAGCAACAGACGATCCTTTGTCTTGAGCCAGTTCAATGTGAATATAGGAGTACAGTAACTAATATAGAGCTCAAAGCACTTGCCATTGGATCTGGAGAGGTCTTCAGACCTAAAGGACAGGCAGCACGTGGTTTAGGAGGAGGTATGCAATGAGAATTGCTTCTGGTTTTGTGTATGCACTAGTGATCAAAGGCTCTTCTACTGGGAATGGCCTGGGGCTCGAATATATTAACTGGATAGTTGGTGTGTTAGCTGTAGTACATCCAGCTGTAGTACATTAACCAGAATGTAGGTCTGGCCAGACAGGCCATTGTAGGCTCTAGGATTTAAAACTATCTCATTCTTGGAGCCGACCCCACGGCATAGTGGTTAAGTTTGGCGCACTCTGCTTCGGTGGCCCAGGTTCGTGGGTTCAGATCCTGGGCCTGGACCTACACCACTTGTCAGCCATGCTGTGACAGTGACCCACATATAAAGTGGAGGAAGATTGGCAAAGATGGTAGCTCAGGGCTAATCTTCCTCAGCAAAAAAACCCCCCAAAACTGTCATTCTTTTCTTAGACAATAAATTTCAGGTCGATTAAAGAGCAGCTTTTTTTTTTTTTTTTAAGTACCAGAAGAAAAGTGAATATTTCAGAGTAGGAAAGGACTTCAGCATAAAAGCAGATGCAGAAATCATAAAGGAAAAATTGATAGTGTTTCTGTTACACATTTAGTAGTTCTAGGTGTTAAATATCACAAACCATATGAAAAAACAATAGGGAAAATATTTGCGATATGAGAGGATGGATAATACAGAGAGAATACCTAGAGATCAACAGCAGAAAAATGGGCAAAAGTCAGTTTAGTAAAGAAGAAAACCAAATGTCAGATAAGTGATTGTCATAGGAAATAAGATTGACATAACAAAGGTATCTTAAGGTTATTTTCTGCTATCAGATTAGCAAAAATTTAAAAACATGGTAAAACTCAGTCTCTAAGTATCAATGAAGGTCTGAGAAATGGGGCACTCGTGCTGTTTGTTGTAATAGAAACTAAGGGGCAAGCGGGTAGTGGTTTAGAAGTCTTTCAAATACGTATGCTGTGACCCAGCCATTCTACAACAAGGCGTTTATTACAGCGGAGCAATTGAATATGCCCCCAAAATACTTTTATTAGTTTTTTGGTAAACACTGTATTTCTAAAACTTGATAGAATGCTTAAAAAATTGTATAGGTACATGGCACACAACTAGCTTAAAGTGGTAAAAAGCCACTGACACAAACTGTAAGAAACTCATGTTTATGCTGTCATAAATAAAACATAGGAGTAAAACAATTAGGGAAATTAAGAACAGTATGAGAAATATGCTGAAATAATCAAGGTACATAACCAGTTGAAACATAGATTGAAGTCGAGGTAGTTTGGACTCGTGTCAGATTATCAGATGGTCTTTCCTCTTGACTCTGGGCTTGCTCAGGTTTTGCACCACTTTTTGAAGGCTGATATCTCAGAATGCATGCATTTAATATTTTTCTTATGTATCTTAAACATAAAAATAAATTTAGGAATATTATTAATTATCTGGTCCTTTAAGAGCAACTTATTTACTTCTCAAGGAACCCTATGCATATTCTAAGGTCGTTTGTGAGGGGCTGATACATATAGGTGTGTTGTGAGGATTAAAATTTAATGTATATAAAATGTTTAACACTGTCCTTGGCACATTGGAAACACACTTTAAGTGTTTTCATACTAAAAAAGTTGAGAATTTAATGATACAAATGGATTACTAAAAACATATGTTGTAGGAATCCAGTTTTGCTGAAAGAAATTTTCTGAATATGCATGAGGTAAACTAAAAGGATAGAAACCAATAGACTGAGTAATGAAATTACATGGCATTTTCTTCTGTGTCCATTTTCCGTTTTTTAAAAGCAATGTTTTGGTTTTAGATACACTGGGGAAATGATCTATGAAAGTTTCAATCCTCCGAAAGCCAAGAGGAGGGTAGTTGGGAGAAACAAGAGAACCAATGGAATAGATCAAATGTTTGGGTTGATTTGGAAAATAGGCAGCTCAGGTTGGGTTTAAGTAGTTAAAGAAGACCAGAGGAATAGTTTGATGAAATCTCTGCCTGTTAGAAGGAAAGAATGAGGCAGAGAGCACCCTGCCCCAGGCGTCTGGCACAGCTGTGCTGTTTCCACATACTGCCCTGTGAGGGCCTCTGATGGTGGCCCACAATGACTGCTTGGCCTTCCTTTTACTACTGAAGGATACTTCTTATGTCTTTTAGGTTCCTCTCTCAACTTCCCTCTCCCACTCCAGGCAATAAGATGGTCATCACAGTTTGAAAAAATTTGGACAAAATAATAGAAGTCCTGCAAAGTAGGTAGTAAATGTGGGTCAAACAACAGATATAAAGTACAGAATATATAGGTAGAAGCTAAACTTTTTTTAATCACAGGTCTGTTTACTTTTTATTGAGGTGACATTGGTTTATAACATGTAAATTTCAGGTGTACATCATTATATTTTGATTTCTGTGTAGACTATATCATATTCACCTCCCAAACGCTGATTACCATCCATCACCGTACACATGTGCCGTTTTACTCCTTTCACCCTCGCCTCTTCCTCTCTGTTAACCACCAGTCTGATCTCTGTATCTGTGTGTGCGTGGCTGAGAAACTCCGTTTTTATGGTGCCTGTGTTGAGGCTTTCAAGGGAAGGCAGAGCAGCCTCTCCAGAGGGATTAGGTGGGGCCCTGTACAGACTACCTCTTAGTGACGACTGCTGGGTCAGGGCGGGGCTAGAAGCACCTGCTAATCGGGCTAATCAGATAACTGAACTAGTGAGACACAGAATGGGTTTTAAAAAAAGTGGGGCTAGTGGGGACTGGCAAATTGACCAGAGCATGCTGCACGAAAAGGCTGCCTCATTTCAGACAGTTATTGCCAATTGAAGACTGCAGGCCCAGGATTGCCAGATTTTCTTTCTGCCTTCCCCTCACCCCCAAAACCTAGAAGTCCTAATTTTGTGAAATTTCCTGACTTAGTACTTTGTGTTTTAAATAAAATACATTCAGCCTGCGGACTACCATTTTGTACCCTATGGATGGAGAGTCTCTAGGTCTTACTTTCTCGTATTTCTGAGATGGACTTTCTCCCTTAGCTTATGAATAACTAACTGTGCCAATAAGACCAGATTGTACACCACGCTTTGCGTTTTTGCAGCTTGCATCCTTGAAAACACTGGTTTAATTTGTTATGTCCAGATCTTGCTGTTCTGGATTAATTCCAAGTGGGTTAGAGGAGTTAGCAAGAGGTCTCCATTGTAGACCCTTAGGTGCCAAACCTGCTCCAGCCACAGGATGGAGAACTTGACCCCCAAGAAAGCACCTTGGTTTCCCATGAGGCCACACGTCTCTGCTCACTGTGAAGAATTCCAGGCCACACTTTTTATTTGCCTTCTCCGGAGCTTTCATGGAGAAACACTGTTGCTCCATGAGACTGCTCTGCTAGGCTTTCATGTGTTGTCTCTCTAGGCCAGAAACCAGACTCAAGCTGTTGGGCTTGGGAACGGGGTCCACATTTTGATGAAGTCATTTGTCATTTGTGTATCAGCATATCTTGGTTTCGTTAAATAGAAAATTGTTCATTGTTATATCTAGTACCAAGCACGGAGATAGCATTTAGTATCTTACAGTACCTATGGCGTACAAACAATACTGCGTTACTCTGTAACCCTTTTGCCCAGCATTTGGCCAGCCCTGATTGACAGACTGAAATCTTCTGTCTTGCAGATGCTGTTGATGGAGTGATGAATGGCGAATACTACCAGGTACAGAGTACTCTGATTGTGTTGAATGATAGTGGTCAAGAGTCTCCCTTTCCTGTGATTTGAATTGACTGACCTAGAAAGGACCCTACTCCTTTGACTTTCCTGGATGTATCCTTAGCTGGTATGTTACCTGCCAGAGTGGAAAGATTTGAAGAGAAGTGATGTTGATAGAACATTCTTTTAAAATGTTATTGACCTGGCCCTAGTGTTACCAACTTTCTTCTCAAGAAATGACCCTTCATCATGATGATGGTGATGGCTCATTTAAACACTCTGTGCCGTGTGCTGTGTCAAGCACTGTTTTTACTTAATCTTATTTAATTTTCACAACAACCCGAGGGGCCTGTATTATTGTTATTCCTGTTTTACAGATGAGTAAACAGGCACACAGAGGTAAATTGCTAAAGTAACAAAGGTAGCATGTAGTGGGGCCAGCATTTGAACTTTTGGATTGTTGGGAGTGAAGGCAGCTGGTATTTGTGATGACTACCATTATTTTCTTTCTGTATCCCTAAGCTTTCGGTTGCCAGCCCAATTTGCATTGGCTTAAACATAGGGAATTTACTAGTATATATAATTGAAAGAGCTCTGGGATAGGGTAGGTGTCTTCAAACCAGGACTCTGACTCATTTCCTCGAATGCTCTGGCTCTCCCTGCTGAGTGTGGCAGATTTGTTCTCAGACTTTTTTCATGGTGGTGAGATGGCAGCCGCACTTCCCCGTCTCACATGTGCATGCGTGTCATATTATCTAGAACCAAATGGGGTTTCTCTTCTTCTCCCAGCTGCCCAAAAAAAGTCCTGCATTTCTCTCTGGATCAGGGGAAGGTAATCACTGTCACCTGGGGGAATAACCTGGTGCTTTCCTTATGCCTGGGTTTCTGCCCATCCTTCAACCAGTGGACTGGCAAGAAGGATAAGATTAGTCTAATTGGTTGAAACCAAAGGTGGACGAACTTTTTCTCTAAAGGGCCAGATAGTAAACATGTTAAGCTTTGTGGTTCGTAAGGGCTCTGTCGAGCTACTCTGTTGACGTACCATGAAAGCATCCATAGGCAGTATGTAAATGAACGGGCATGGCTGTGTTCCAGGGAAATTTAATTACAAAAACCAGCAGTTGGCCTAGACTGTGGTGTCCCATCCTTGGTTTAGAGCTTGGCCTTCAGAGTGAGACAGAACTGGGTGCAGAATCTGGCTTCATTCCTTACTAGCTTTGAGTTTGGACACATCCTTTCTCTGTGTCTTAGTTAATTCCCCAACGGGGAAGCGGGAATAGAAACTTGCCTTGCAAGGTGTTTGGGAGATAAAGCTTGTATTGCGTGGAAAGTGCTAGTAAGTTAGTTACTAATACTTGAAATATTCTCTTTCCAACTTTATTTATAGTCTGGTTAGGTTGACCTGGTAATAGTTCCTAATTCAACAGGTGAAATAATTCTTTAAAGATTAAATTCTGGTTGAGTCTTTACCAATTTGTTTATCAGCTCCCAAATCGAACCTGCTGTAAAGAAGAGTCCGCCCCCACAGCCCCCACACATCGTGACTCATATTTGCCTTTGTCTTCCCCTTGGTGTGACTGTAGTGACGATACGTTTTCTTTCGGACCCTCTCTGTCCTAGAATTCAGTATATTTTGAGGAAGGTATTAAGTGACCTTTTCCCTGCATTTAGAAGTCTCAGGTTCTAGGCCTTGTCTCTGCAAGGTAAGAAACAAAGGTACTTACCTTTGTTATTGAAGATACCGCATAATCTCTGTATCAAGTGGGGAAGCTAAAACTGATCATGCTGTTTCCTAGTCAGTCCATTACCAGCCCACCCCCGACTTTCCTTTCTCCCACTCACATTCCCTTCATTAACAGATAGGGTGACAGCTCCTCCGCCTCCTCCTCGATTGTAAGGATTAAGTGCAGTAATGTTGAAAGCTCCCTGTTGGCACGGAAGGTTGTGTTGTTACTTTTAAGGTAATCCTTTAACATTTGCAATAGCCCTCAGTGTGGTACACAAGCAGACTCCTAACCTGGAGGAAGCGCATTTCAGCAAGGAGTTTCTGGTACTGATAGAGCACAATTGTGTTTTGTGTTAGGAGAGTAATGGTCCGACAGACAGTTATGCAGCTATTTCACAAGTGGATCGATTGCAGTCAGAGCCTGAAAGTATCCGTAAATGGAGAGAAGAGCAGACGGAGCGCTTGGAAGCCCTTGGTAAGGAATCCCTTTCCGTCCTTGGCTGTCTGTTTTCAGTGGACTAGTTGATCTTGACTCTACTTTTCTCTCTTTGTAACTTGAGTTAGCCATAGTGTCCTTGTCTAGTCTTTAGGAAGGTATTGTTCTCAATCTGCAGGTCAGAGGGCCGCCCTCATGGAGATGCTTCATAATATGCCATTGTGTGCGGATTAGGGCAGCTCAGAGAGCGAGTGCATCCTCTCCTCTCAGGAGCAGAGCGGTGCTGTGGGAAGAGCCCTGGACTTGGAGTCTAAGACTGGGTTCAAGGCCCGGTCTTAACTCTTACCAGCTCTGGGCTCTTGCTCAAACCTTTCGGAGTCTGTTTTCTTCATCTGCAGAGTAAGGTCAGTGTTACGACCCGAGGGTTGTCTGAGATGGTATTTGTGAGAGAGCTTTGTAAACTCGAAGGTCTTATATCCACATCAGATAGTCCATTTCACAGTCTATTTGTCATTTGACAGCTGAATTGAAGGTAACACTTAATAGGAAAAGAGAGGTGTCTTAGAAAACATGTACAATTTGTTTTTCTTGCCTTAATACCCCTGTAAGGTAAGTTTGTACATTTTTATGGATGAGGAATGTAAGGATCATAGGTTGAATAAGTTTTTGAATCACACAGCTATGAAGTGGTACAGTCCGAATTTCGGCTTAAGTCTGCCCTGCTTCAGGGTGCACACTGTCCCTTCCGCCACACTGCATTTGCTGGTCAGGCCGTCTGGCCGGGCAGCTGAGCCCGAGATCAGTGACAGCCAGCCTGGCTTTTGGGGAAGAGCTGTGTGCGTGGATTGTGAGCTGTTGGTCAAGATCAGGAGAGTTGCTGTCCGTATGTGGTGGGTTGGGGAGGTATGTCAGAGTGTGGGGATGTTATCCACGAGATCGTCTTTTCTCAGCTTTTTATTAAAATTTAAAACACAGAACAGTTGAAAGGAGTAAAATGAACGTGTGTCCTATTGGGTTATCTTTATATAAATGAAGTGTGGGTGTGTTGTGTGTATGTATATGTATTTTGTACATGTATTTTGAATGTAAACACACTTTTTTTTTTTGCTGGTCTACTTTAAGATACAGACATCATATATTTCGTGCCTAAATATTTTGCTGTACATCTAGAAATAATGACGTTCTTGTATGTAACCACTCTGTCAACATTATTCTTCCTTCTTGGGAACCACTGAACTAGTAAAAACATAACTCCGTATTTTTCAGATGGGGTAACTGACACCTAGAGATAGGAAAGAACTTGACCCAGATAACCCACCTAGTTAGTGCCAAACTGTTCTCTCTCCAATCCAATTCATGTGGCTTTCAGAACAAAGGGCACATTTATATATGAAGCTTTAGAGTACTATCCAGTAGTAATTTCTGTGATGATGGAAATAGTCTGTATCTGTACTGTCCAGTTTGGTAGCCACTAACCATATGTAGCCATTAAGCACTTGAAATGTGGCTAAGTATGACTGAGAAATGGAATTTTAAATTTTATTTAATTTTGCTAAGTTTAAATAGCCACATATGGCTATTAGCTCCTGTACTGGGTAGTGCCGCTTTAAAAAGATGAAAATAGGTCTCTCGTGCCAGCAGCCATGGTCCCTGCTGCTGCTGCTTGGGGGTCTCTTCTGAGTAGGCCTAGGGGCAAGAGTTAGCTGGTATTAGTACAGCTGGAAGTATTTTTCATGTTACAAAACCCAGCTTTATGTTTTCTCTTTCCCCAAAGTTTAACAAAGTTGTCTTCTCCATGGAGCCAAGTACACTTTGGCATCTGGAAATACTGCATTTTCTTTTGGGCATTTTGGGAATATTCCATGAAGTATTTTCTTCACGCAAGATGCCTTCCTAAGGGAAGTAAAACATTTGGCCTTGCATTCCAGTTGAAGCAAATTAAACTGGCCCATGAACTAGGTGTTTATTTATTGGCCCCTTTTATCCTTGCAAGAACTGAGAAAGCACAAGAAGCTAAAAATAGAGAGCCAGTGTCATTGGTTTTCAGCTTAGCTGCTGGCCACATTGTCAAGTAGTTTTCCTTTCTGTGAACGGCAGTGAGGGCAGCCAGAGGAGGAGACGGCTGCAGTGTGCCCTGCTCTCTGAGCAGACACTTCATCCTTCCCTCCTGCCTCTCCTTCCCAGATTCAGAGAGAGTGCATCATGGTTTGAATCTTGGTCCCATCCAGCTAAGCGTTTAAGAATTCTAAATTCTTATTGCCATAATAAATCAGCAAAAGCAAAAATACAATTTAAAGTTACTGTTTTATGCAGTAACTATAATCTGCAGATGGTCACAATTTTTATCTAAATTAGATTAATTTTTCAGAGATAAGTTTCTGTAATATTTTGTTCCTAATATATAACAAGATTTTAGGGCCCACTTCGCCAGCCTGGGTTTGGTTCCCAGGAGCAGACCTACACCACTCGTCTGTCAGTGGCCATGCTCTGGCGGCAGCTCACATGAAAAACGAGGAAGATTGGCAGCAGATATTAGCTCGGCAAATCTTTCTCAGCAAAAAAAATGAAACAAGGTCATCAGACTACATAGAAAATACTTTCCAATCAAAAAGTAATTTTTTGGAAGTAATTTCACCACTCTTGAAAAGAAGACCTTACATTTTAAATTTGATATGTTTCGGTTCTTTGTCCACATGGCATGGTCGGCCCACAGCATCTCTTATTGCGTCATAGTGCCCTCCGTTACACACAGACTTAATGCATACACTTAATGCCAAGGACAGACACGCACCAGAAGTTTACTGTATATACTTGAGTCATCCGTGGAAAACCTGAGTAAAATAATTCTCTTTCTGGGTGGTAGGTCACCTTCTGATAAGATAGATAACAGGGTAACAAATTCTTTATAATCTGAAACTTTGGGGGAGTTCCAAGCTGCTATTAGGCTGTTTTTTATAGTTACAGACACAGCCTTCTCCAGATTGTTACTCTAACACGTTTCCTGCAAAGGCCCTAAAAATGCCCCCAAAGGCTTTGCTGCTTCCCTTCAGTTGGTTACTTGCCACCACCACTGCTTTCTACTCTCCTCCTCGAAGATACTAATTACAGGTTGGCCTCTGGCTCTGCACTGTCCACACTCTCATCTGGATCACTGGTGACTGTCTTCGGGTCACGTCTTGTATTTCTAGGCTTGCTTCCCTTTCTTTCCCTCCTTTGGAGGCAGCATAATGAGGTAGAAAAGTGAGAGCTTTAGAGTCAGACCTGGGTTTGAATCTTGGCTCCGTCACTTACTATAACCTGGAGGAAGGTACTCAAACATCCTGAGCTGTAGTTTTTCTCACTGCTGAATGTGGGACTAGAGTTTTCCTTCTTGGGATTGTTGTAAAGATTAAATGAGGCATGTGTAAAACACCTACTAGAGAGGATGTTGTTAATATGAAGTGTCAGTAATTTCAAGTGTCAACTGCAGCGATAGCTATGGCCTGTATTTCTTTCTCTCCCACTATTTAGTGACTTATGTCTCTTTAGCTAACTCTCTTAGAGGAACCCATGGTTGAACCCATAGTTAGTCCTAAGAAATTTCATGTTTGAGACTCCAATCTGGCAAACCTGCTAGGTATGCGTTTTCTCTAATTTCTGTCACCTTTTGAATAGCTGTTAATAATGATCCCCGCCCACCCACTGCAGTTCTCTCCATTGCTCTGCCACAGACGCTCTCTACCCTCTCAGCAGGAGCGGATGTTCTGCACTCTTCTCCAACTCTAACATGTGTGTCTACTATTTCCTGCTTCCTGAATCCTCCCTGCCTCTGGCAATTTTCTTGAAACCTCCCTGCTTCTCCTAGACGTGTTTGTACCCTCTTTAGTTAAGAGAGTGCCACCTTGTCTGTTACAGAACCGTTAGTTGCAGACCTGGGCTGTGGAATATAGTTTGTGGGAAGATTTTGTTAAAAGGTTATCTAATATGCATAGTCCACCCAGAACTAATGTTAGCAGCGTTATGAAAGAATCGTTCCTAATTGCTTTTCCCCAGTTGGTGCCCCAAAAGGCTTTTTTCTGTGGAAAGTATTTCAACCTCCCCTTTTCCCAAAAACGCCCCCCCCAAACTAGTGATTTACTAAATTGTCAGTGGAGATGAACTGGTAAAACACCTTGAGTAGAATTGCTGAGATCCAAGAGCTGGATGTACCAGCAAGGACAACAGAATTCTGTCTTCCTTCCCAACTATTCTCCCTCCAACATGCACACGCACACCTGCACACAGCGTAAGTTTAAGGAGACTAAATACAGGGCCAGCCCCATGGTGTAGTGCTTAAGTTCGTCATGCTCCACTTCGGTGGCCTGGGTTTGTGGGCTCAGATCCCAGGTGTGGAGCTATACCACTCGTCAGCCACTCATGCTGAGGTGGCAGCCCACATATAAAGTGGAGGAAGATTGGCACAGATGTTAGCTCAGGGCCAATCCTCAGCAAAAAAAAAATAAAATAATTTTTAAAATAAGGCTAAAATAAACTGATGAAATGAACTTCAATTTGTGTTTTGCCTCATTTCTATTGTTCTCCTTTTTCTTCCCTTCAAAGATGCCAATTCTCGGAAGCAAGAAGCAGAGTGGAAAGAAAAAGCAATAAAGGAGCTAGAAGAGTGGTATGCGAGGCAGGATGAGCAGCTCCAGAAAACGAAAGCCAACAACAGGTCAGTCCTGGTGCTTCAGCAACAGCTGGTTTCCAAGGCTGTGTCAAATCCATTTCCAACAGCCAGTGTAGGTTCTCAGCTGCAGGTCTCTTTTTTGTGAGCACAATTGAGCCAGTTCTTTAGCTATCTCAATTCAGTGTTTGGTTAATGTGCACCACCTGTAATGGTATGATACAGCAAAAGGAAAAGTGATTTCATCGATCGAGTCCACATGTCAGAATGTAACCCTGAAATGAAAGGCCGCTTTCATGAATATGCAAAGACCTCAGTATTTGGGAGATGATCGTGGACTTGGTCACGTTGCGTGTCCTGAACACAGCCCTGCCCTCTGAAAGCTGCTTCATGAAGGGGTATGTGAGCAGGGAGATGTACTTTGTGATTGGGTAACCACGGGCCTTTCAACATAGGGACTTCAGAATTAAGGGTTCTCTGGGTACTTATCTGTGTCTAAGAAAATCTCAAGTTGACGTCTTAAATGCCCTTTTCAGAATTTACTCACTTACTGAAGGTTAAATAGTTGTGGGGAGAAACACATTCATTCTCATATCACCACCGACCAGGAGTTGTGGTCTTTGCTCCGTGCGCGGAGTCCACTTGGAAGTGGCTTGGTGGGAGCGAGGCCGAGGCAGTGCTGCTTGCTTGGTCTAGCCAGTGGGCTTGGTTTCCCTGCTGGATCCGGAGTCCAGCTTTCACTCCATAGTTAGTTCACTCACTTCAGTGTAAAGATAGGC
Organism: Equus caballus; assembly: GCF_041296265.1. Lineage (NCBI taxonomy): Eukaryota > Metazoa > Chordata > Mammalia > Perissodactyla > Equidae > Equus > Equus caballus. The sequence continues at coordinate 9,672,863 of NC_091708.1, forward strand.
CGGTCTGGGCCTGGGGATGTTTTTAATTTCCAGGGTAAATATCCTTGGGTTCCTGTCCTTAGCGGCAGAAGTGGGTTTAAGTGCCCTTGTCTCTGGCAACTCTGTTAGATGGAAATCTGCCAGAAAAAGGGAACTGCCACTTTGCCGGCCACCCTCTGCCTCTGTGGGGCAACTGTGGTCGAACGGATGGCCTGTGCCCCACAGCCGCCTTCAGCTGTCTCCTGTTGGCCTCCTTGGTTGTGTCCACTGCCCCGCAGACGCCAGGTTCAAACCTCAGGCCAGAGTCCTGGCCACCGTCCTGTGAGGAGGCACTGGAGGCGTGCCTGTTGGGTTCCAGTGGAAGGTCTGTCATGAGTCTGGTAAGGACTGCTCTCTTGTCTGGGCGTTGAGTTGCTGAGAGTGGCATCAGCTCCCGGGGCTTCTGCTGAGCTCGTGGTCAGTTTGAAGCGCTGACAAGTCCAGGCTCCTTTATCCTGTGCTCATTCAACATGAGTTCCCCCGGATGCAAGTCCAGATCTCTAGAGAAAGCTGCGGGGGCACTTCGTGTAAGCACTGCGTGAAGCCTAGCGAGTTGCCCCGGCCCGTGAGTCTGCTCAAGAACTGGGCAAAACGGGACTGACCCTCCTTGTGTCAGGGTCCTTGACGCTTAAGCAAGTTGACATAACAGATTCTCTGACTCAGACAGTGGTTACGTTGGGAACGGTCTTCCCATTGCAGAAATTTTTTCAAGCCAGTTTTGCTAAACTGTATCCCTTCTGTAAAGCAAAGGATACCTGTCTGTACAGAATCGGTTCTCCCTGGAGGGAGTAATCACACCTGTTTTGAGGAGTTCAGTCTGAAAGGTTTCGTCCCTCCAGGCGTTGGTTTAGGGTTTGGCCACTTTGCTTGCCGGAATTGCAGTGTTATGTTGGGTGGTCTCACAGATGAACCTCTCAAGTTCCAGAGAGGGGAGGAGACGCCAACTCCCCGTTCATGGAGAGTGCGGAGCTGTTTAGAAACCGGGTCGCTTCCTTACAGAAACCGTGCAGCACAGGCTGACCCTGAGTGTGGAAAGCTAGTGACACACTTGGCACTCTCACTAGGGTTCCAGGGCAGATGGCATGGTTTTTACACTTTATTCCAGTTATTCTTCAGTGGGCTGAGGTGGGAGCCATTCTGGAACCACTCTGGCGACTTTTTCCAATGGCGTACCTCCTCCCCTGGAGATTTGACATCACTGACTGCTCCCCTCCCCATCCATGTTTGACTCTAAACATTAGAGTCCCATAGGACTAAAGGAATAAGGCCCATATATTAGAGATAGATATAAAGTGACTCATCTTTCTCATTGTTTACAGGTAAAAAGTGAATATTTTGAGGAAAGAAAATGAGGGTGTTCATTTCAAGCAGGTGTCATTCTCCCTGGGTAACTCTTGTCGCAGCTGGATATGTAAGGGGACCACAGAGATAAGGCAGAAAGGCAGACAAGTTCGAAAGAGGAGACTTGGGGTGGCAAGGGCCTGTTTTTGTAAGTGTGTGTCATCAGGCCTGCTGCCTTCCAGATGCCCCCACCTGCGGCCTTGGGAGCACACGTGTGCCAGGCTCTGTGCTGGGCCCTGGGTGGACCCGTCAGCAGACAGCCCCTATCTTCCTGGCTACTGTAGTCTAGCGTGAGTCCTCAGGCTGCATCTCCCTCCTTTTATTGTAAGTCGAGGCCTGAATATCACTGCACAAGAGCCATGTATTATTGAGTGACAGCCCATGGAAAAGAATTCTGTTTTCATAGGAGCCAGTCAGAAGAGTGGCTGGCTGCCACAGTTGGACGAGTTTTACCCATGGGGACAACCCCAGACCATGTCCTTTCCAAAGCATGAGAGAAACCTTTGCCTTTTTACGGGTAGCTTTGTTGCTGACTTCTCACTTCTTTCAAGGCCTGTTGTGAAAGTTTGGGGAATCCCCGATTCTCAGTGATGGCAGATTGAGCCCCGCTCTGGGCTCCGACGTGGGGCAGCCTCCCGAGCGTTCCGACAGGCGTGAGGCCGAGCCTGCTTCGCAGGCCCCTGCCCTCGGGCCCGTGTCTGGCGGGCGAAGAGCAGGTGCACGGGCTGCCTGTGCTGTGTGTGATTTCCCGTTTGTTCTGATCCGTAACTTGACAGGGCTGTGCTGTCACCAACAAGCTCTCTCGTTTTGGGGCCAGCTGCAAAAGAGCAAAAAAGCCTGACATTCAAGCTTTTGTTGTCTCAGTGAGGCCTCGACAGGCATCATTAACCTTTATTTTCTTCAGGGGAAGTCAGCACAAGTTGAAGTTGATTAGATCTAGTCCTTTGTGTAGACTAAAAGGATTACGGGCTCACAGGCGGGCCTGCCTTTCCTTTCCTTCCCACTCATCCTGCCCGCAAATAACTCTCTGTTTTCCTGCTGACTCAGTTTGAGTTACAACAAGGCTGCTCTTTTTGCTTTCTTTAAATTTCCACAAAACACTTCCTATGTATAAACCAAAATGGGAAAGAAGGAAGGGTGTGTGTGTTTAAAAATAAACTGAAATTAAAATTACTAGAATTTCCCTTTAAATAAATAGGAGTTTAGGTTAATGACCAGGCATGATTGTCCTTAAAAAATGTCCCTTCCACTTCTGCACCCCAGACTGACCTGGCAAAGGACAGGGCAGACTCCTTGAGGGCGGTTCCCTGCCACCCACCGTGGACATAGTGGGCTGGCTGGGCCCAGGGATTCAGCCTGGGCGGTGGAGTCCGAGCTAGCCTGTCCCCTGTGGTGTAGACTCTTCCACCCAGCTTGCCCCCTTTCCTTCTTGTCCAAGAGCCCTGCCGTTTTGATCCGTTCCCAGTGGGAGAGTTGAGGAGGGATGGAGCTGGGGCTCCTAGGCTGCACCTTGTCGAATCGGTTCAAGGCTGGCATGGGCTGAGCAGTCAGACAGTTGTATTGAGGGACACACAGCGAGCCAGAGCCAGGACCCCTGTCTGTAGGTCTGTACACCAGACAGCTCGCTTCCAGCTGCTTTTTTGTCTAACATGGGGATTTTGAAATGACCATGTGTGTTTCCAGGATCCTGAAAATTGATCCTCTTCGGCCATTGTGGGGAAGCAGTAGTTGGATAATCCAAGATAAAACTGGCTTTGGGACCTGGCACGTGGGGGGCTGGCAGCGTTCATGCCCAGTGATATGTACTGAAGCAGGCAGAAAGGTGACACAGCTTCCTGAGCACACGCCAGCTGGCAAGAAGCATTAAGGTGCAGCCCTGTCTGTGACTTCTGCTGCCCCCGCAAAGTTGCCACTTGCTGCTGAGCAGGTGGTGTCGTCTCGAGGCCCCGTTAGCTCGTCTGTAAAGCATGGTGAGAACACTCCGTGTCCTAGGTCGTTGGAGTTGAGGATTGAGTTGACACCATGTCTGTAAAAGGGCTTAGCTCCCAAGTGGGAGCTTCGGAAATGCTCCTGTTGGCTGGGGTGTGAGGCAAGGGGCTGAAGTTGGCCGTGCTCACTGTGAAGCCCCGTGGGGAAGCCCAGCGGAGGATCGGCGCCTGATGGAGTCTGCAGCGCCGGAAGCCTTGCTGGGTTAGGATGGAGCCTTGGGAGCGGCTCCCCAGAGCACAGTGGTGCCTCTATTGTGGGTTTGAGATGTTTCTGCTTCTCAATGTTCTCTCTTTTTTCCTGCCTGCTTGCCTGCCTTTGGGACCTCTTGCTGTCTAGGGTGGCAGACGAAGCTTTCTACAAACAACCCTTCGCTGACGTGATTGGTTATGTGTATGTTGCAAAACTAATTTCTTCTCTTGTTTTCATTCTTCTTTTCATTTAGAGTTAATACTCCTTTTATGTCACAAATTGCTTTGCTTTTTAAGTTATTTCAAATTGGCACTGTGGGGGCTGCATAAGAGTGGATAAGCTGGGGCTTTGATCCATTGATTGTCTCGCAGAATCATGACTCCCTGCTCTGCCGTTTCTTGTATTTGGGGTTTTGGAGGGAAGGAAGCTGGGTCCCTTGCAAAATGTGGGTCATTCATGATCTTGTCTGGGAAGGCTTTGGCACTGGGTGGGCTCTGACCTCTTGCTGCCTCCCGGCTCCGGGTGGGAAGGACAAGTGTCCGGTGGGGGGGGGGGGGGGAGGTGGAAGTCCGGGGTTAGGGGCCAGTGGGGGCAGCATTTTACATTCGGTTCCTTCAAAGAATGCAGGGTTGGTTGCCTCTCCTTCGGGGCAGAAGAGTCCAGAGCCGACGGGGTTGTCTCCAATGGGGAGCTGTAATTGTTTCTCCATGGTCTTACATGTCGGAAATTGTCATCTAGTGGCCAGCTTCTGATGCCCTGTCCCCAACGCTGGCACAAAGAGGCCTGAGCCTTGAGGTTAGGGTAGCCAAAGTTGTCTGATAGGGGCCACTTTGGCTTTCCCCCCAAAGGAAAGTGCATCTTCTCTGGAAAAGTTTTTTGGTTTAAGGATTCCTGTTATCAGAGTAGTATTACCGACGACTTGGGAACAGTTCTTGCTGTTTCCTCCTCAAAAATTAGAACTAGCTTTCGATATAAGGGAGATGAGAGTGGAATGGAGGAAGAGAGCAGCTTTGGGGACGATGGACAACAGGCTGAGGGCCGTAGGGCTTGTGGTGTTGGCCTGTTCATCCCATTAGAAGACGGGGCTGGGTGTCCTGGCCCAGGCGCATTTGCAGGGAGACTTGTGAAATGCTGGACTTACAGGTGGTGTTGGATTTGATTTTGCACATTCTCTCTGGAGTAGAAATGGAGACTGGAAAAGTCGAGTCTGGGTTTGCTGGGCAGCAGGTGGCCCAGCAAAGCCAGCTGCACGTTCCCGAGTGTAGAGTGGCAAGGGCATGTCTAGCTTACCATCTGCATTGAGCTCATTCTCATTTTCTATATCTGACCTAAAGTTTCTCTCCTTGTTTCTTTTCTTCTCTTCACCTTTAAGCACAAACATAAACCATCCTTGCTACAGCCTAGAACAGTTAAGTAAACCTTTCTCACTGCCCGTAACTGTGTGTGCCATGAAGTCGCAGTGTTGTAGTGGCTCTGGGCTTCAGCGGTGTTTGCCACAGCCATCCCTGTGAGTGCCGCCCTCCGTCCCCACAGACCAGTCATCTCCATTGCTTTCGCTTTGCCCGTGATGCTTGTTGGAGTAGATGAATATAGTGTGTCTTCCCTCCTTTTAACACTGTCCTTTCGGGCTGTAGCTCCCACCAGTTAGTTCCCAGCTCAGGGTGGGCTGACCTGGACGTCAAAAAATATTGGAGCAGCATCCTACCAAAAAGCAACTGACGTTGATTGGCTCTCCAGCTATTGGACACCCACCCCTGCCAGAGTGTGCCCTGAGTGGCCCGAGGCATCTGGCTGGAGGGAACATGGCCACCTTTTGGCTGAACTGGAGAATGTCCTAACAAACACCCTCCCAGAACGGCTTCAGTCTCGGGTGTCTGCTGGATGGGAGCTTTGTCTTGAGTTCCTGTTGATCTGCCCTGTTTCTCTCCAGCCTTAGGAATAAATCCAGAGGCTCTTGTGCAGTGACCTGTGGGCTTTTTAGAAGTCTCTAAGTTTATTTGAAACTCACGACAGCCCAACATAGATACTCTCCAAGCTGCTTTGCTCGTGGTAGTGAAGGCAGTGTGCAGCAGCTTCAAGACCCGCTTTTTAACGCTCTGTATCACCAGACAGAGGAGAGCGCCCTGAGCCAAACACCTGTATTCCAACATTTTACACAGCAGTCCAGGCACCGTGCCTCGGAGAGCTGACCACGTGTCTGTTCCCGAGTCTGACTCGGGCCGGGGGTGTTAACTCTTTGGAAAGGAGAACGCCGTTAAGTCAGGCGTGAAGAGCTCACGGGGTCCTGCGTTACACCAACATGTTTTGTTGTTGCTTCCAGGGCAGCAGAAGAAGCCTTTGTAAATGACATTGACGAGTCGTCCCCAGGCACTGAGTGGGAACGGGTGGCCCGGCTGTGTGACTTTAACCCCAAGTCCAGCAAGCAGGCCAAAGACGTCTCCCGCATGCGCTCTGTCCTCATCTCCCTCAAGCAGGCCCCCCTGGTGCACTGAAGAGCCGGCTGTGGAAACCCTACACCTGCACTAGCTCAGTCCTGCTCAGTGAAGCTCTTCACAGTAATTGGGTTAATTATGTTGAGTTCTTTTGGACCAAACCTTTTGTCTTTAGAGTTGATCATTGTTGGTGATTGCATGTTTCCTTTACCTGTGTTCTCCCTGGCGTTCAGAGAGGAGGGAGCGGGCGGGCGGCGCGGAGGAGTGGGGGAGCCTCCCGGTGTAGCCACAGCTGTGCTTTTGTGCATTATTCTGAGAATAAATTTGTTTCCAAACAGCAAGCCCGAAGCTTCATTATTGACCTCAAGGTGCTGAGGTTTGGAGTGAGGAGAAGTTGCCTTTCATCATTTCTAGGGCTGAGGAGGCACAGCCATTGAGTGCCCCCCCCCCCCCCCCCCCCCCCGCCTCGAACTAAAATAGCTCCAAGTTTCTGTTGTCTGCACTAGGATTCTGTGGAGGTTTCCACTTGAAAAGGGAGTTCCCCGGCTAAACGTTAACCCCTTATTGCCACCTAAAACAGCGCTGTGAACCCCTCATCAGCCTAGACATCTTCTCCCACACGGCTGTCACTGTCCGTACTTTGGGGTCTTAGATAGTATATTTCAACAGGGGTCTCTCTGGGATATAGAGACTGTAGTGAGACCCTCACTCCTGTGGGTTCAGCCAGTAAACCTGAGTCAGGATGGCGTTAGCATGGGGCCTAGCCCTGTCACTGGATTCCTGGAGCACGTGTCAGTGCCATCCCTAGTACTTCACTCATTTCTAGTGCCAAATCCTTCATCTACACCTTGCCGGCCAGTACAACAGCCGCTCGGCATGTGTGGCTGTTTAAATTTAAATTAATGAAAATTAAACATACATTTCTAGGCCTAATTACATTTCATAGGCTCAGTGGCCACGTGTGGTTAGGTAGTGGCATCTGAACTGCACAGCACAGATTACAGCACATCTGCATCATCACGGAAGTTCTGGATGACATTGATCTACACAACAGGTGCTTCAAGGAGACTGCTCCATTCAGGCATCAACACACTGTCAGCCCTCAGAACCTGTCACATTTTAGGTGATGGTTCGAGCAGCTAATAAAGCCATATTTCAGAAATCTGCTGCTAGGTACCCGATAGATTTCCCAGTTGGAGCCTGATGTCAACTCTTGTACCACACTGTGGAAGGGGGTTGCTCTTGCCATTGCCAAGAAGGAACGTCTCCCATCTCTCCTGTGGTAATTATGTCTGGAAGGGAGAGGAACCTTCACTAATTTTCCACCTACATCCCCCTGTCCAAGCTGCTGCTTTGGGCATTCCTTGATCTGCCCCACAGTTCTCTTCATTCCTCCCCTTTAGCCACCTTTGATCGTACTGTTGTCCACTGACCAGCTGTCATCTCCAGGCCTTGCTAATGCCATTGAAAATGTCAGAATCCAGTTTAAGAACTAGCTCAAAGGTTTCCTCCACACTGCCTCTCCTTGCTCCTGCCCCTGAGCTCCCATGGCCCTCTATGTGGGGCAGCTTACCTTTTGGTATTGTCTTACTGGTATCATCTGAACTGGTCTTGCCTCTGACACCAGATGGTTTCTTGAGGGTGGATATGGCAGCTTAAGGTGTCAGTAAAGTTTGTAACATTCCCAAGACCAAGAGGTGACTAGATAACATGACAGAAGTTATACAAGAGGACTTCCAAGGCTAGGTCATAAAAGTCAACGCCGCTTATGGCTGGTTTGTTGGAAAACACAAGCTGGTAGTCCTTGAGCCATCAGGTAAAAAACTCTGCCACCCTGGAGCCACCATGCTGTGAGGAAGTGCAAACCAGCCCACGTGGAGAGACCAACAGAGAAATGCCTAGCCAGTCCCTAGTATTCCAGCCTCGTGCTGAGGTGGTTTGTTACGCAGCAGTGATCTGGGATTGTTTCTAATGCCTGCAATACCCCGTGGGGCTTCATAAAAAGGAGGGAGTTGGTCTAGGGACTCAGTGGGTGCTCATCATTTAGTTTCAAACCTCTTTCTTGGGGCCGGTTTGTTTTTTATGTCAAATTTTAAATGTTATTCAATATAGTATTAGAAGTCCTAGCCAGAGCAATTAGGCAAGAAAGAGAAAAGGGATCCAAATTGGAAAAGTAAAACTGTCACTGTTTGCAAATGACATGATACTATATATAGAAATCCTAAAGAGTCCACCAAAAAACCTGTGTATTGAAAACTGTGACACTGATGAAAGTAATTGAAGACACAAATAAATGAGAATATATTCCATGCTTATGGATAAGAATTAATATTGTTAAAAATGTCCACACTGCCCAAAGCAAGCTACAGATTGAGTATAATCCCCAGCAAAGTTCCAGCGGGATTTGGGGCCAGCCCAGTGGCGGAGTGGTTAAGTTTGCACCTTCTGCTTTGGCGGCCCGGGGTTCCCCGGTTCAGATCCCGGGTGCGGACATGGCACTGCTTGGCAAGCCATGCTGTGGTAGGCGTCCCACGTATAAAGTAGAGGAAGATGGGCACGGATGTTAGCTCTGCGCCAGTCTTCCCCAGCAAAAAGAGGGGGACTGGTGGCAGATGTTAGCTCAGGGCCAATCTTCCTCAAAAAAAAAAATTCCAGTGGCATTTTTCACAGAAATAGAACAAACAATCCTAAAATTTGTACAGAATCACGAAAGACTCCAAATAGTCAAAGTAGCCTTGAGAAAGAACAAAGCTGGAGACATCACACTCCCTGGTTTCAAACTATATTCCAAAGCTATAGCAATCAAAACAGGATGGTATTGGCATAAAAGCAGACACACAGATCAACAGAACAGAATAGAGAGCCCAGAAAAAAACTCACGCATATATGGTCAATTTATGACAAAGGAGCCAAGAAGATACAGTCAGGAAAGGACAGTTGGAAAAACTGAACCACTATGTTATACCACACTAACTCAAAATGGATTAAAGACTTGAAGGTAAGACCTGAAAAATTCTTAGACGAAAACATAGGCAATAAGATCCTTGACACTGGTCTTGGTGATAATCTTTTGGATTTCATACCAAAAGCAAAGACAACAAAAGCAAAAATAAACAAGTGGGACTAGATCAAACTTAAACATTTTTGTACAGCAAAGGAAACCATCAATAACAGGAAAAGGCAACTTAGTGAATGGGAGAAAAATTTGCAAATCATATCTGATAAGGGGTTAATAAATATCCAAAATCTATAAAGAACTCATACAACTCAATAGGGAAAAAAAAATCCAATTAAAAAATGGGCAGAGGATCTAAACAGACATTTTTCCAAAGACGAGACACACATGGTCAACAGGTAGGTGAAAAGATGCTCAGCATCCCTAACCATCGGGGAAATGCAAATCAAAACCACAGTGAGCCAACACCGCACACCTGTTAGAATGGCTGTTATCAGAAAAACAAGTTGGGGAGAATGTTGAGAAAAGGCAACCTTTGTGCACTGTTAGCAGGAATGTAAACTGGTGCAGCCACTATGGAAAACAGTATGGAGGTTCCTCAAAAAATTAAAAACAGAACCACCATATAATCCAGCTATCCCACTTCTGGGTATTTATCCTGAGAAAATGAAACTAACTGGAAAAGATGTCTGCATCCCCATGTTCGTTGCAGCATTATTTGCAATTGTCAAGCTATGGAAACACCTAAGTGTCCATCAATAGATGGATAAAGAAAATGTGGTACAGCAGTCCCCTGACCTGTGGTTTCACTTTCCACGGTTTCAGTTACCTACAGTAAACCACAGTCTGAAAATATTAAATGGAAAATTCCAGAAATAAACAATTCCTAGGTTTTCGATTGCACGCTGTTCTGAGTAGTGTGATGAAATCTTGCGCCATCTCGCTCTGTCCCGCCTGGGACGTGAATCATCCCTCTGTTGGATCCCCAACCATCAACATCATGGTGGCGCAGTGAGCCTCCGGTCAGTAGTGGCCTTACGCTCCATAACAACGATGCCTACATCATTCCCCTCACTTCCTCGCATCACGTAGGCTTGGATCATCTCACATCATCACAAGAAGAAGGGTGAGTGCAGTACAGTAAGATAGTTTGAGACAGAGAAACCACAGTCCCGTAACTTTTCTTTCAGTACAGTTAGAATTGTTCTTAGTTGTTAATCTCTTGCTGCCCAACTTATAAATTAAAGTTTATCACAGGTATGTATGTATAGGAAAAAAACATAGTATATATAGGATTTGGTACTATCCGCAGTTTCAGGGGTTGGAATGAATCCCCCAGGGAAAAGGGAAGCCTACTGTATATTGTGGACAATGAAGTATTATTCAGCCACAAGAATGAATGAAACCTTGCCATTTGCAACAACATGGATGAAGCTTGAGGGCATTAAGCTAAGTGAAAGAAGTCAGAGAAGGACAAATACCATCTGCGCTCACGTACACAGTCGGCCCTCCACATCTGCAGGTTTCACATCCGCGGATGCAGAGGGCCGACTGTATTCGTTGTACTGCACCTTGTTATATAAGGGACTGGAGCATCCATGGATTTTGGTATCTGCAGGGATTCCTAAAACCACTCCCCCACGGATACTGAGGGACCACTGTATGTAGACGCTGAAGAAAAACAAGCTCACAGATACAGAGAACAGATTGGTGGTTGCCAGAGGCAGTGGGTGGGGGTTGGGTGAAATGGAAGAAAGTCAAAAGGTACAAACTTCCAGTTATAAGTCATGGGGCTGTGATGTACATCATGGCGACCACCCTTAAAAAGACTGTTTGTTTGAAAGGTGCTACAAGAGTAGAGCGTAAAAGTTCTCATCACAAGAAAAAAAATTCTCTAACTACATATGGCGATGGATTTTAATTGGGTTTATTGTGGTAATCATTTTGCAATATTTTTTAAATGTTATGTAAGAATGCTTTCTATTATCAGTGTGGTTTTTTGGTTAAGAAATCAATATTAGATGCCTTAAAGAAGGTATATGATCTTCAAAAATTAAGCACTGCAACAATGTAATAGAAATCTCTTCTGGAAAGAGAAATGCTTTTAGCTAGTGAGTGAATTAGGACAAAACAAAACAAAACAAAAGTGATAGGATTTCCACAAGGAAGTATATTTATTTTTTCTTTAGAATTTGGCTCAGAACAGTAACATAAGAATATTTACATTAAAATAAATTAAGATGTGATTAACCATATATAATAATTATGTTGGAATATTTTAGCCTTTCCATGAATTTAATAAAAACTAAGATTTGGTTTTAGATTCAGTGCCATCCTTCCTAATATTTGGTATGAAACTTGGGAGCAATGCAGTCCTCTAGGGTACAGAGTGGCAGATTTCCCCACAGACCACAATGCCCCTCACAGTACACCGTCTCACCCCAGACACTGACGGCCGCGCAGACTGGCTTCCTTCCCAGGAATCAGCGTGGAATGTCTCAACAATAACCAGGACCTGAAGATGATTTCAAGACTAGGAGAGTTCTAGCAATCAGCCAACCCGCCTTTTCACATTTATCCACCAGGAAGGAAGCAGTCCACATGCAATATTCATTATTTCACTTTATTTTATATGCTAACTCTGAATATGTTGTAGAAACCTTCAAGTTTTCCTAAAATTAATAAACATTTTGAAGAACATATGCATATACTCCTTTAGATCATCCAAAAGTACCCATTAAAAAGCTGTCAGTAGACCAATACTGTATGTACTGGCAAAATTTCCACAGCATAGAGGAATTTGATTAAACTCCCCGCTGAGAGTGTCAAGGATAAATCGAGTCATTTGCTAATGAGATATTCTTATTAAAGCTTTTGGTAGCCTAAAGGAAATTCGAATATATTCACGTTTTGAAAGTTTTTGATAGGAGAGGTTATGTGGCTTAGCAAAAAAGCACAGAGGGATCTGGGATCAAACCCCGTCTCTAAGACTCACTGGCCACATAGCTTTAGGTATGTCACTGAAACACATGAAACTTAGTTTGGGGTTCTATGAAATGGGAATTAAAACACCTACCTCACAGGTTGTGAGAATTTAGAATAATGTAATATGAAGCACCTAGTTCAGAGTCTGGCATACAGTAGGCACTTAATAGCGGTGGCTATTAGTATTTCTTTCAGATTGCAATTGGTAGCAAGAAGGCTGGCCTTTGGATCTTGACACTAGTGAAAGCACAGAATCTTACTCAGCCAGAATCCAGATTCACAGGTGTGAGCTCTGGGTATGACAGACACGAACGCTACATTAGTAGACACTCCAGGGTCATATTCCACACAGTATGAAAAGCTACTGAAGGGAGACGTATCCGCTTGTCAGTAGCAAAGATCCTTTTAGAACAGATAATCTCCTCTCAGAAGCTGTAAGTCCTAGTGGCTTCTCAGCTGTCCTTAAGAAGATAAGGACAAGGTCACTAAGGCCACTGTAGATTCCTGTCTAAAGTTGCTTAAGGTTCTGCGAGAGTAATAGCAAACAACATCTTTCAACAAGTAACATTTGGGGGTGGCAGATGTCCAATGTCTTGATTGTGGTAACGGTTTCACAGGTATGTATATACATATGTCAAAACTTATCAAATTCTGCACTTAAAAAATACATCAGTAAAGCTGTTTTTAAAAAAAAGTTTACATAAGCCTCTCGTGGTGAGATTTCCTTCTGTTCCCTGACTGGATCCCTTTCTGTGATCTGTGCTCAGGGTGAAAGGAAAGATGACTATCCAGACTCCAGGCTCCTGCTCACATCCCAAGCAAGGCCTGCAGGTCCCAGCGGCACATCTAGGAAGCGGAGTCCTGAGGCTCCCTCGTCTACTGGTGTAGCTCCTTTTGGCACAGAAGATTGTGATTGGTACTTACAAAGTTTGAGCTGAAATGACTCCAGGAAGAGCATCATCTACAAAAATGCAGGTTGGGAAAGGTACTTTGGAAGGGGAGACTAAAAGCAAACTCCTCTGCCAAAGTCGCCTGCCAAATATCAAATTTAAATAACAAATTGGCTTTTCAAGAAATGATCATCTACAAGACAACCTGAATCCGCTAAGGAGCTCTTGAGTCTTGGTGCGTGTCCACCCCTGGGGGGCCTAGTAGACCCTGCGAGTCGTGTAGTCCAGAACCATGCTGGCGGCACCAAGCAGGGCGGGGTCCACCAAATCTGAAACCACCACGTCCACGTCCTGAACCGAGGACAAGGCCTGCTGGCGGATGACGTCTTTGACGATGTGGATATAGTGACTGGCTAGGACTCCAGAGAGGATCACGAGGGAAGGATTCATAGTGTGGAGGATGTTTACAACCCCAAGACCCAAAGCCGTTCCAGCTACAGGAAAACAAAAATTAAAATCAGTTTTGGGGGGAGAGCCAAATCAAAAACACCAAAGAGGAAGGGAGAAAGGGCTAGCAGCCAGGAAGAGGCAGTACATTCGCACTGCATAATGAGAAGTGCTACTTTTAAAGCTGTTCATGAGGTATTCTTAGTATGAGAAAGTGATCATATGATACTTCGAAATGAAAAAAGCTGGGCATAAAATTGTATATATTATACTGTACGATCTCAAGTATGTAAAAAAAAAAAAAAAAGCCCGGAAGGAAATGTTAATAATTGGTATCTCTGAACAGTAAAACCTGACGTGATACTTTTTCTTACTCTCCTGTATTTCTCTAAATTTCCTATAAAATGAACAAGCAGCTTCTTCATAGTTGTAAAACGAAACAAAAATCTGTTTAAAAAGGCAATGCTGCTAAATGTCTTGAACGCGGTTCCAGAGGGCTGGTCCTGAGGGAAGCTGGGACCCGTGGGAGCCCCGGGTGCTCGAGGGCCCGCCCCCTGCAGCAGAGCGGCCCAGGACCGCACACTCACCTGTCCTCAAGATGCTCTGGGCCTTCACGTTGCCAAGTTTTGCAGCTTGGATGAGATGGAGGGCACCAACGGCTTCATCTTTTGGCACTGACATCCCTTCCACCAACAGCAGGTCTTCTGCGTGAACAGAGGGGAGGAGGAGAAGCTGTCATTGCTGCGCTGCGGCAGCCCTGTGGGGAAGCCGAGCTACCGCTGCGCCTGCAGGCAGCGAGCCCCCACGTGGGAAGACAGTGTTTTCTTTTCACATTTGCAAAGCTTTTTATCAGCCGTGAAAGTCTACATCCATTGCCGCAGAGGCCTCTGCCACCCTCTTGCTGCCTGGTTATACATCACCCGGAGCTTCCCCACCTGGGAGAGCCTCCACTCTGGCCACCGCCTCCTCCCCAGCCCTCCAGGTTCTTCACTTCTCACTTGAAGAACTCATATCAAAGAGTCCTTGAGATGTTTTTTCCCCAAATTGTCAGACTCTGCTGCATTCATCTCCTTCATCTCCTTCCTTATCCACCCCGGATGCGCTGGTGCCTTATTTGCCAGCGCTCCAGTCTCTGACAGGAAGTTACAGCCCCTAAGGAACAGACACAGACCAGGGTTTAATGCCAGCTCTGCCACTACTAGCTGCATGACCCTGTCCATGTCACGTCACCTCTATATGTTTCTCTTCTCTATAAAATCGGGGTAACAATACCAACCCTAGCAGGATTCTTTTAGGGATTAAATGAAATAATGGACATACAGTACCTATGTGCTGGCCAGAGTAACTGCTAAATAAACAGGAGGCATTTCTGTCATGTATCGTCCTTGTCCTGACCTTCACTCTGCCAGTCACCAACCAGGAGCATCTGCCTCCTCCTCTGCTCTTATCCTGGGTCCTGCTGGGAGGAATCTCAACTGTGCAGGCTGTTCCCCGGAGACCAGCCAGTGCTCTCCTGTGCTCCAGGGGCCCTCACAGCTGCCCTAGCTGGCTGGCTCTCCCATTCTCGCTCATTGCTCTTCTTAGCCTTCGCCTCCTCAGACCTCCTCCCTTCACCCCACTACCAAGAGGTCTCTGTACTTCTGAGCTCGCAGGAGGAGGACACACCAGGTGCCTCCACCATGAACATGTCTGTTTGCACACCTCCGCTCCTTCCTTCTCTTTCTTGGGCCGTCCACCTGGGCTTTGCAGCTCCTGTCTTTCCCGCCCTTCAGGGCCCTCACTGTAGGGACTCGACCACCCTTTCTTGCATCGTCAACCTTCGCTTCCACTCCACTGCGTCCTTTCCATCGGCATGTGCTCACAAATTCCATGTCCTCAAAGGACTTCTTCCCTCCTACTCAGTGTAGTTAGGCTTCTACTCCCACTATTTGAACTTTCTTTTTCTGTTACTTTTTTTTTTAAGATTGGCACCTGAGCTAACATCTATTACCAATCTTTTTTTAACTTTTTTTCTTCTCCCCAAAGCCCCTCAGTACATAAGTGTGTATTTTTAGTTGTGGGTCCTTCTAGTTGTGGCATATGGGACGCCGCCTCAGCGTGGCCTGATGAGTGGTGCCATGTCCACACCCAGGATCCGAACTGGTGAAACCCCGGGCTGCCAAAGGCGGGGGCAGCCCCTGAACCTCTTCTTAAGACATGTATTTGCCCCCAAGGGGCAAAAATTAGTTCTTGCAGGCAAAAACCCTTACTCTTTTTATAGCGGTGGTACATAAACACAAACAGATAAACAATATATCTGTCATACTGAAGTTTCATGGGGTGGCATGATTAGGAAAAAATGTCTGAACAGGCTCCTTAGGGGGGTGATGATAAAAACAAGGTTAAAAAACAGTTTTCATGGCTTCAAATGATGTCCTCATGGCCAAAGCCAGTGAACTTTTCTGAGCTTCTCTTACTCGTAAGCAGCCCTTGACACCACCAGCCACTCGCTCTCTGAAGTGCTCTCCCTTTCCGGCTTCTGTAACTTCACCCTGTCCTGGTCCTCCCTACCCCTCAAATGCTGACGTTTCACAGATTCCATCCCTGACTCGTGCCTCATTCCGAGTCCCATTCCTAGGTTTAACTACCACCTCAAAGAGTCCCAATCCTTACCTCTAGCCCAGTCATCTCTCCTGGGCATCAGACCCCTGTAGCCAGCTGCCTTCAACACCTGTCCAGCCGGATGTCTCACGAGCACCCAACCATCATCTTTTGCCAAAATCTGTTCTGCCTCTCATACTCCCAATCCCCAAGCTGTCCACCTAGAAAACTGCCTGTCATTCTAGAACTGTCCCACAACACCAGCCTCCATTCAAGTATTATTTTCCCCCCAGAAAACAAAAAGTTACAGTTTAGTGAAGAAGCTAAATTCAGATCTGACCGTGTCTCTCCCCTGAGCTTTTTCAGTGCCTTCTCCACCCTCTGCTGGTCCTAGCCCGCCTCTTTGGTACACTGTGCCCTGCGCTGCCGTTTATGCACCAAGACCGCTGTTTCCCATGCCTGGAAGTGCTCCCGGGCTCATCCAGACTTGCCTCGCTAATCCTGTTTGTCCTCTGACTCTCAACCCCCAGGATGGCACCCTAACGCTCTCTTCCCTGCTTCGAGAGGGCGAGGAGGGAACGCTGGTGTCCTTCTTACATGCGTCTACATTCCTTGGCCATCATTCTCCTTGCACTTGACACACTTTATTATACTGATATTAAATGACTCCCTCTTGCAGTAGACTAGAAACCATCCTAACTTCTATAACATGTCCAGAACCAACTTTAGTTCAAGTAGACCTTTCAGAGTTCAAAAACTTTAATATGTCTCCCATTTAATTCTTCATTAAGATGTGTATTAAGTACCCACCCTGTGCTAGAGGCTGAGAAAACAAAAATAAAAGACATCTTCCCCGCTACCCAGGGGCTCAGGGCCCGTCTCCATCACTGGAGAGGAGGTGTCAGCATGGCTCCGCACCCAGGAGACGTGGGAGCTTCAGTGCGAGGAAGAGCCTCTGCTTTTCCTCTAGGGATCGAAAAGGTTACAAGTTCTGGCTCCAGCGTTCGGCTTTCTTTGGAATATCTACTTTGAAGTACCTGTCCACCATTTGGCTATTTGATTCCTCAGCAGAGAGAAACTAACCATCATGCAGTTTTTTCGCTTCCCTCTGCAAGGCCATTCCAGAGGCATATGCTTCAATACACCCATGGCTTCCACAGGAACAATCAGGCCCATCCAGAGACACAACAAGGTGGCCGAGTTCTGCAGCACAGAAGGAGCTTCCGTGGATCAGTTCATGCTGATGGATGATCCCCCCGCCAATTCCTACGGTGAGAGACAACAATCACTAAGGCGCCCCTTCCCCTGAAACAGAAGACTGTGATATGGCCATGCCTCATCTGTTTAGCAAAGCTTTGCAATGTGAGGTTCTATACAATGCCTACTTTCCTAGAGAGCAGAAACTTACCAAGTACCAAAACTTTATCTGGAAGCATTTTGGAGGGAAAATGTTTTCAGCAGATCCTCTGATGCTCCGGGTCGCATCTGCCTGGCTCACTACTATTTCAACCACAACTGTCTTGGACAGTTCCACGCAAGCTCAGACTCAGCTTGCAATGACAGGATGCCACCTCCAGCACACATCGCCCATCTTCTCCCCAAGGCCTTCTCCAACACTAAGAGCTCAGTCAGCCACGCAAGCACAGTGCCCAGAGGCAATCCTCAACCAAGGTGAGACAGGAGCCAGGAGATTCAGTGGACAATTCTGGATGGTATTCTGCAGGCTTCCTGGGAGCTTCTGGTAGATTTCAGCCTCTGCTTCCCTCAGGGCAACTTCGATAATGCATCCTCTAATGGCTTTCCTCCTACTCTGTTCTAGTCTTCCCACTCCCGCACTCCCACTTTCCAGGATCACCTCCAAAATAAATACCTGCATCTAAATCCTTGTCTCAGACTCTGCTCTGGGGGAAACCTGAAATAAGATAATCTCACCAAACCTATCATATACCTACTTTCTTAACCAGAGAATATGAAATATGATTTTGCCTCTTCTTAATGCCACTATGTCTAAAAATCTGATTCAGTAATCACGAACATCAATGACGGTCTTTTGTTGCAGAGTTTAGGAGTTACTAAGGAGTACAGGGCATTCTGCCTTAGAGGGCTCTGCTTCTTAGAGCTGTCCTGCCCTCGACTACTTCTTGTGGCACTTATTCCTCAACCTCCACCCATCTAATTTGCAGCTCATTATCTGCTCTGAGCTAGGAAATGATATCCAAGCTTGCTAAGACTGTGTCCAAGACTAAGAAGAAGGGCGTCAGCTTAGAGAGGAAGGAATATAATGCAGAATTTAAGAGCACAGAAGTTTTGAAGTTAGACATATCTGCGATGAAATGGCGGCTCAACCACTTACTAGCTGGGTCTGTTTCCTCATTTAAAAAACAGATTGGGACAACAGCAAAAATGGCAGAGTAGGGAACCCCAAAAGTCCATTCTCCACTAAAGCAATGAATAAACTGGCAAAACTGTCAGAATCAACTCTTTTGGAAATCTAGAAACTAACCAAAAGTTTGCAACAAGCAGGGGAATGCTCAATCAAGAAAAGCTGAAACATTCTAAGAGAGCTTTCTGGTATTTTGTAGTCCCATCAGCCACCTACTCCCCAGGCTGGCGGTGGCCTTGAACAACAAACCCCATCCTCAGTACAGATGGCAGTACTGGAGGGAGCAGGATGAACCTTATTCTCAAAGAATTGTAGTGGTTTGTTTTGACCTGCTTGGCAGCTCCTGGAGAACCAGCTCAAAGGGCTTGCCTTTATCTCACACCCCTCAGAACTCTCCTGGGGCTGAGGGAGTTACCCAGGGGGCATTTGTCAAAAACATTTAAAGGCAAAACATATTTATTAGTCTCTGCTGCCTAGGGTAATGAATAACAATTGGGGCAAACAATATACTAACCAAAAAAGACCGAGAGGAAAAGCTGGGGAATGAGAAGCTTCAGGGAATAAGGGCTCTGAGTAGCTCTGACAAGTTCCTGGGAATTCAGAAGGTCACAGCAAGCCCAGGGCCGGGCACACACACCGAAAAGCCCTGAGCAGGCCTAAACTCTCACATGCAGCTCCCCTTCGGGCTCTACTCAAGGGGGAAGTGAAGGCTAAGGCAGAGTCGTAAACTGCCTGCCTGCGTGTTGAAGACGTGCCCCAACCCACAACCAAGCTCCTGAAGCAACTTTCTCTTAGTCCTCTTACCTGTGCCTGTGATCAGTGTCACAAAGTTTTCCAGGCCCTTTCCTTGACCAAATTTCCTCTCCGCCAGGGCAGCACAGTTGCCATCGTTGTCCACCCACACGGGGAGATGCAAAGTGTCAGATAGGGGGGTCCTGAGGTCCACAGAGTTCCATTCTTGAATCAGTTTGGTTGAATGGAGCACAATTCCTTCCCGAGGATTTACACGGCCACCAGTGGAAATGCCTGAGCTCCACCACAAACACAAGGCAAATAATTCTGATGAGAAATCTTAGAAAAGTGTGCCAACCTTCTGGATGGTGAACACAAATTAATTCACCCGAGATGTCCCAAGACAAAACTACCAAGGACCGCAAGGAAAAGTCAAGCAATTCTGAGCTAAGGCCACAGCTTCCCACAGACTCATAGCACCATCAGTGCTTCTTCCATGTTTATTGGGAGCTTCTCCCATGTTTGGGGCCCACAGGTCGGACCTGGAGCCGTCTACACACAGGGCAGACAGTGACTCGATGTTCAGTCACACATCAGAACTCAGCAGACAATAAAGTGGACATTAAAATGAGTATTTCTTGGGAATGTAATTCACAGTCTCACCTACTCCCAAAATTCTGCAGTTCAGTTTTACAGCTTCTGATGCAGCTTCTACGCACATCTGTAGGATTAAATTAATCCTCTCTTCATAGGTTTTAGGATTGAATTGAGTATACTTCTTAACTATTTCACCCTAAAAGAGAAAAAAACAATGAGATCTGTCTCACTGGTCTTAGCTAAGGAGCATGTGGTCAATCTTTTGACCTTTTTCATAATAAATTAGACTTTGCTGTAGCACAGTACTGCAGATTAACATGACTGCTTGGGAAGGGAGTCACCGTCTGGCTTGGGCTGGCCCTGGGATACACCCAAGTAGCTTCCTGGGAAGCCATCCTGGCATATGGCTGTTGAAGCAATGACAACTCCAAGCCAACCAGATGTGCCCCTCTCTTAAAGTGTAAGGTGAATGTTGGCTAATCTGAATCTTCATTAAAAGGTCATATTTTACTCTTAGAGATTGACAAATTTTCCTTGCTTAAATACTGAAGCAGCTAAGCAAATATCCTAAGTAGTTAAGCTTTAAACACCTCCCATGACTGAAGCCAATAATGGTATGGCACCACGATGTTCAAATTACTGTGCTTTGTGGCATGTGTGAACACCATTCAGGGATAGTCCCTCCTAATTATTCTTGTTTTTAAAATTTTTCTTTGCTCTTCTCGCTTGCGCATTATTTTAAGTAGATTTCAGAGTAATGTGATTAACCTTAAAAAATCCCATTGAAATGTTGACTAGAATTATGTTAAACTTACAATTCAATTTGGAAAATGCTGAAATTTAAAAAATCCTCAGCCTTCCCATCTAGGACACTTTTCAAGCCTTTATATTTTACAGTACAGTTTTATAATTTTCTTCACATAGATCACAGTTTTCTGGTTGAGCTGATTCTCAGTAGTTTTTGCTGTTCTTGTTCTGAGCAGGGCCTCCTTTCCATTCTTTTGTTGTTAACGGACTGCACCCATCTGTGAGGGCTAACGCCGCCGGTAAAGACTGGCATTACACACAAACCTGCAGCTGTGCCTCTCCGCCTCCACTGTGCATCAGAACCACCTGGGCGAGCTTGGAGCGAATACTCACGCCTGGCCTCCACCCCTAGAGATTTGGATTTACTTAGTTTGGGATGAGAGCCAGGCATCTGTATAGTTTTTTAAGCTTCTAGGTAATGTTAATGTTAACGTGCAGTCAGGGCTGACAGACACTCACCTAGAGGAAAACCTAAATCTTTGCCTACAGTTTCATTCAAGTAGAAAGTTATTGATATTTATATATTTACCATAATATCTAGCCATTTTATTCAATTGTCTTATTAATTCTACAAGATTTTGGTTTATTTATATTGTCTATAAATACTATTTTTTATTTTGCCTTGTCCACAACCTCCATTTTTGCCGTTTGTTCTTTGCTTTATTCCCTTCATAACTTCCAGAATTACATTAGCTAAAGTTGCAGAAAACATCTTTCTTTCCTTCTTGATTTTAACAGTAATGTCTCTAGGATTTCACCACTGCAAAGGGTGTTGGCCATTCATATGGAATAGATCATTTTGTGTTAAGAAAATATTCTTCTATTAATACTTTTTAGAGAATATCTATAGAGGAGACCTTTTGGCTTCTCCTGAGAAAATCACGTTTTGTTTTGCTTTGCTCTATTTAACCTAAACAACTTTGTGTTTAAAATCCTTGCTACTTCTCATGGACTCCTAAAACTTGATACATCTAAACTATTTCAAACAAAGGTTTTTCTCGTAGGTTTATTCTTCTTTACGAAGTCATTAGAGATCATTTTAACATGGAGAATTTGGTGTTTTTATGAAGGCTCTCAGCCTCTGTCAACACTGCGGTGATGGGGTCTGGTTAAGGGATTGAAGGTACGCTCTACTACTCAACTACAACGGTGTTCTAGAGGAGAAGCGCTTCTAGATAGTAATAAGCATCCTCCATACTCCAAGCTGTTACCAGGTGTGGAATTTCAGATCTCCTGGGTGGCAAAAGCCCTCTCTGGTGCCTAAGGGGTCTCTCATTGTCAGCTGAAGTCTATTAACTTGGATTCCCTGAGAATTTTCCTTCTTTAAAATGTTAATAATTACTAAAATAGCGAGACAAACATCGTACTGGATCCAAAAGTCAACACCGTGGGGACATAATTACAAGCTCTCGTGTGTGTTTCTAGCCCTACCTTCCAACCATACTTTTTAAAAATCAATTACTGAGGATAGAAAGTTAAGACCTTAGGAGTTATTTTACCTTCATGCTGACTATTGCAACTCGGAGGTTTGTCCCACCAAGATCAACAGCCAAGGCACTTAGAGTTTCAAGAATATGGTCAATATCTTGAGAGATATTCTCCTTCACAGGAGGAAAACAGAATTTCTTTTGTAGTGGCTCTTGAAGATCAATAGATTTGAGAAACTTCAAAATCCTTGGAACAGCATTTCCATCCCCATATATCTTTGAACTGTAATATCCAAAAAGTAGATTAAATTAAATGCTTCTCTCATACATATTAAGTGATATTGAGAACATGGTATTAATGGAATCTGAGACTTGGGGTAATAAATAGTTTGCTTTTCTTCCTTTTAAAATAACATCTGAATCTCTTCAGCAACATAGTAACTAAGTACCCGCATACTACCAATGCAGTATCTGATTCTGTTGTTGATTGAAACACAACTAATTCCAGCCTGAGATACCATTAACAAAATGCCTATATCATCAAAGAAAAATTCTCTCTCTTAAGCCAATTTCAGAATATAACATAGTTTGGGACAGTGAATTTATTTAGCTTTTTTTTTTTTTTTTTATATAGTTGTAGATTCTAGTTGTGAGTGCCTCTGGCTGTGCTGTGTGGGACGCGGCCTCAGCGAGGCCTGATGAGCGGTGCCATGTCCACGCCCAGGATCTGAACCAGTGAAATCCTGGGCCACTGAAGCAGAGTGTGCAAACTTAACCATTCGGCCACAGGGCCAGCCCCTTTATTTTGCTTTTTAATCTTTATATTTGTAGAGGAAAAAAGTTACTTTCAGAAAAAAACATTCAAATATGGGAAATCTCATTAATTTGAAATAGAAAGGAGGGCAGTCTCAATTAATTAGAATGCTGAACTAGACTTTTTTTTTTTTTTAAAGACTTTATTTTTCCTTTTTCTCCCCAAAGCGCCCCCGGTACATAGTTGTGTATTTTTAGTTGTGGGTCCTTCTAGTTGTGGCATGTGGGATGCCACCTCAGCATGGCTTGATGAGCAGTGCCATGTCCGTGCCCAGGATTTGAACCGGCGAAACCCTGGGCCGCTGAAGTGGAGCACACGAACCCAACGACTCGGCCACGGGGCCAGCCCCTGAACTAGACTTTTTAAAGAAAATCAGTTACATTAATTTCTAATATTTATAGAAATTCAAAGTAGGCTAAAGAAGTATTTCCTAGCAGAAGTGCTATATTAATTAACTGAGACAAATAAAAACATTATTCTCCATTGGAACCCTTGGTGGAGTAATACAGGGTATCTTAGCAAGCCCTGTCTCACCAGCAGCTGGAGACCCCAGGGAAGTAGAATGAGAGCTCTGTTAGGAGGATTAAACAGTGAAAATGGTGCCAGAGGCAGCTCCCCTTTTAAATCACTTTTTTTACGCGGGTATATACTCACCAAGGGTACTGTTTACCGAACTGAAGGTGCAGCGCTTGCAGTATTTTGTCTTGGGTATCAGCATCCCGGACATGAAGGACATTTTCCCCTAAGTAAATCCAGTGACACATTATAATGATTCAGAAGTGGGAATATTCAAAGAATAAAGAAATTAGCAGTGTGTTGTACTCACAATGGACCCTGAAACCCAGAGGACTTCAAATGAGTCGCCTTCTGTTAGAGAAACATCAACTTTTCTACTTTCTACCCTTTAAAGCACTCACAGCAAGATTTCCGTATATCAAATACTTAAGGACGCGAGGGTCCTTTATTCCCAAAGAGAATAAATTAAGCTTTTGTTTGTTTATTGAAATAAGTAAGGTTGGATTAATCTAGTATCCACTCACCACTCATCTAGCCATCTACCATGCCCACTCTTTCCATCTGCACTGCCTTCCATCTACTGAGCCAGTTGTTCAATCAGCTGGTCAGGCCAGGTTGGTCAGTTAGTCAGTGAGCCAGTCAGCTGTTCAGGCAGTCACTTTTTCTCCATACATTTTCTGACCAATGTGAGGAAGTAAATACAATGAAAATGGCCATGTTTTTCAACAGACTTGCCTAAGAAGAGGAGAAGAGCAGAAGAGTGGTGGCTGGAGAGAGGTGTGGGCTCACAGAAGGGGATGTTTTGCACTGTTTTGTTTTTAAGATGTGAGAGGCCTGGGCATGTTTCAATGATAAAGAAGCTAAAGACACAGGGCAGAAAAAGGATGACTGACAGGTCCTGAGAAGGCAGGAAGGGTGGGGATTTAGAACACAGGTAGAAAGTTAGGTAGTGGACAGGCAGGAGAGACCAGACACCCCACGCCCTCCAATGTAAAGAAGGTGAGAGGGAAGGAAAGGACGGATGGGCCTGTGTTTATATAAGTGTGGTCACAGAAAGCACAGACTCCTTTTGAAAAAGGACCACGTTGCCAAATCCAGCACTCAATTCTTTGTTCACATCTTATTTGAGCTCTCAGCAGCATTCAAAGCAGCGTCCGTCTCTGTGAAACACTATTTTCTGGGCTTTAATGATTTCACACTGCTGGTTTTCCTCATTGGCAGTTCCTTTTCAGTATGCTTTGCTGGTCCTTCCCTCCTCACCCGAACACTAAATATTTAAGGCTCCAGAGGTTGGTCCTGGGCTCCAGTCTCTTCCTTATTTACACGTTCTCCTTGGGGTAATCTTATTTAGTGCTTTGGTTTTAACTATCGTCTCTGGCAGAGTGTGCCATTATCCTCAATATCTTTTCTCCATACTACTAACAGAATTTTTCGCTGGGCGTCTGGTCACCCAGCTAGACTATATTCTTCAGCGTCCCATGCAGCTAGCTGTAGGCTTGTGACTTTGTTCATCCTTGACATCTTCACCTCTCCTCCTTCCCAGTGGCTAAAATGTGAACTTAACAGCAAGAGTTGCAGCACCCATCAAGAAGATGAATGAAGCCTAAAGTCTTTGACTGTGGAGCTGCCATACTAATGAGAAACAAAGAAAATCTAACTTTCTTAGACACTATTATTTTGTCTCTCTGTTACAGCAGCAGAACTGATATCCTAACTAAACACCATCTATATGCCAATCATTCTCAAATTTATATCTCCAACTAAACTCTCTCTGGAACTATCTAGCTGCTTACCTGTCTTGTCCACTTTGGTATCTAATAGGTATCGCAAACTTAATGTGGCCATTCAAGAACTCTTAATTCCACTCCCTCCCAAATCTGTTCCTCCCTCAGTATCCTCCATGTCAGGAAAGAGTAACCCCACTGCTCAAAACAAACATCTAAGAGTTACTGTTGATTGCTTTCTTCCTTTCACCGTTCACATCCAAGCATCAGCAAGTACCATAACAAACCCCAAATCTAACTTTTCTCCATCTCTAATACCACCATGTGGTCTAAGCCACTATCGTCTCTCATATGAACTGAAATAACCCCTTCACTGGTCACCCTGCTTCCACTCCTGTCCCACCACGTCCCACTCTCCATATATGGAGAGCGCAGCCAGAGCGATCTTTCCAAAATGCAAGTCATATCATCTCATCCTCTCCCTTAAATGGCTTCCTATCATCCTTAGAAAAAATTCCAGATCATTTACTCTGGCTCACAGAGGCCTGCCTCCTTCTCTAACATAATCTTGTATCACTCTTCCTTTTGCCTATTACTCTACAGCTCTGCTGGCCGCCCTGTTTCTCAAATACATCAAGCTTGTTCCTACCTTAGGGTCTTCAAACTGGCTGCTCCCTCTGCTTCTCCCTGATCCTCACACAGTTGATTCCTTGTTATTTAGATCTCAGCTTAAGTGTCATCTCCTCAAGGCCTTCCCTTATCCAATCTAATGTAGCCCATCATATTACCTTGTGTTACAGCTGGCACAGCACACAGAAATTCTGATTTTTTTCTTTCTTTCTTTTTAATCTATCATCTATCTCCCCTCCAACTAGAATGGAAGTTACACGAGTGCTCAGCCTTTGGTAGTCTAGTTTACTGCCAAACCCAGTGCCTAGCGCATAGTAGGTGCTTATAAATAGTTTCTTTTCTTTTCTTTTCTTTTCTTTTTGAGGAAGATTAGCCCTGAGCTAACTACTGCCAATCTTCCTCTTTTTGCTGAGGAAGACTGGCCCTGAGCTAACATCTGTGCCCATCTTCCTCTACTTTATACGTGGGATGCGTACCACAGCATGGCTTTTGCCAAGTGGTGCCATGTCTGCAGCCGGGATCTGAACCTGTGAACTTCGGGTCACTGAGAAGCGGAATGTGTGAACTTAACCGCTGCGCCACCAGGCTGGCCCTAAATAGTTTCTTAATGAATGAATTACTGAAGTTGAAAGAATTTTCATTTGATGGCTTCTATTTTCTCTGTGCAGTGGGGAGCAAAGTAATACGTTGGGAATGAAAGGGGAAGAAGGTCTGAAGATAAGAAAGTTAGGGTAGCAATTACGAGGAACAGAGAAGGAGCAGAGCTGGCACTGATCTCCTTGATTCTAGTGCAGCTCTTCTCCCATAAATGGTACACATTCTCCATTAGCTACAGAAACACATTTCCACATATAGTATCAGAACTGTGACTAATGTTATTAACAGGACCTAGCACAGTTAGCAAATTCATTAATAATAACCCTACTTATGCTTGAGTTATTAAGGGGTCATCTTACTTAGAATTGCCATGCTCTAAAGCCCCCTTTAGGGACTCTACTGGGCCCAGAAAGTGAAATATAATTAAGAAACTCTTAGCTCTAACTGATATTACAAAGACAATAAAAATGTAAATAAGTAGAGCCCTAAAAAAATTTGATAATCACTGTGTACTATTTATAGATTTTAGGCTACAATTGGTCATTAACTTCATTCACTCACTTGTTCATAAAAATATATGCTAGCACTGATACCTGCATACCTTGTCATAATTCATATGAGTATCAAGCCTAGTCACGTGAAATAGAAGCAAGGGTAGATACCTGTTTCTCTTCCAATCTGACGTGTTCCTAGGTTGATCACGGGTGTCCCAAAAGCTCCCACCTCTCGTACCCCACAGCTGCTGTTCCCAATCATACAACCAGCATGGGCAACCAACTGGATAAACTGGTCAAATGGGACGTGTTTAACTGCACGAAAATTGGGATGATGCTCAATGCCCTTCTTCCGCATCACTCGTACCATCTCTTTGCTCCCTGTGAAAATGAAGAGAACCAATTCTTAAACGGTTTATAAGATAAAGAAACCATTTTCATTGGCAAGTATAGCCCCACTTGAAGAAATCTCCCTATAAAAATTCACACTGGTTATTAGGGAGACAGTAATTTTAGTTACTGATCTTTCATGAATGATGTATATCTAAATGTCTGGTCAGCTCTCTGCTTCAACTCATCTAAGAACTTCAAATAGCAGCAGTTGGGACTTTTCAAACAGCACCCAGCAAAGCAAACACAATGTATGAATGCCCCAGTTAAAGCCTTTACCTTAACAATTAAGAGGCTTGGAACAGGCCAACGGTCTCTCTCTTAAGCTGAGAGTTCCTAAATGGAAAGGTCTCGGGCTCCACACACCCAGCTGATCAGAGAGCCTCTGCCTCAGCTATGCACACATTTACACCAACAATATACTTCAGTGGGATAGCACTCCCACTTATATGGACTAAGCTCTAAGAAAATAAAGATAGATTCTGATACCATGGCTCCTATTTTATTTTAAATGCATGGTTTTAAAAAATGTTACATATGTATGAGGGAGAGGCAATATTTAATGCCTCTCTGCTCACCCTTTCCTAGCTACGGCCTACCAAGGGAGGCAAAGGTGGTAATCTGATTGGTTAGAAGGCAGGACAGCAACCATACCATGATGTTCACTGAGGGGCGGAAGGCACTGATTTAACAGAAGCTGGACATGCATGCCTTCTCTCTCTCTTGAATTTTCTCTATGTGGCAAGCTAGGTAATAGACTCAGGGTCTAACTCCTCAGAACAGGCCTGGCCACTTCTCTCCTGCCAGAGCACGCCAGTCAGCACCCAGAATTACTGTAGTGCAGGGCACACCAGAAGATTCAGATTTGGGCTCAGGCGAAGGCTTCCCTTTGGCCTTAAGACTAAACCACAGGCACTAATCCTGTTTTCTAGCAAGCCCTACCTTAAGGAACTGGGCACTAAGCCAGATGATGAGAAAGTGATGCCTTGATTCTTATTTCCCTATTGTTCCTTGCGTATTTTATCAAAAATCCTGTGAGGAGGAGAGGCAAGTGGCAGACATAATTTAGGCATTCTAGGACCCTTTATTAGGGGAAAGGATCTCTAATTCTAAAGTGTATACAAGCAGGAAAGAATATTATAAGCAGAATATAACTGACAATGAATATTGAACGAGAGATATATAATATTACAAATATTTTACAAAAATTTAAAGAATTAGAAAAGGATAAACATTAAGGTTTTTGAAATATTGACACATTACCTAGACAAAATCTGGGTTGAGGGTTCTTAATTTTTCTTTCAACTAATACCCTACTTTGTTTCCCCTAACAGAAAAGATTATTCAAGAAGCCCTAAGAGAAGGAGTCTTTCAGAGTAACATGGCGACATCTTGGCACTGCAGAAAAGGGTTCCTGCCTCCTTTACCAAAAATGCCTAAGAGCTCAGCAATGAGTGTTGTTGGCTAATAATAACCAGTATTTGCAGGTTCCTCAATGTCAGGCCCGACTCTGGCATTTCTCACTTATACATCACATCCCATTAACCTGCTTAAGGTCTCATAGCACCAAAGCTGACAGTACCATCCACCAGTAGGTGATCAACCATGTCAGGCTTCAGGACCAACTGGCTGGGGACTCCAGGTCTAGACCGCTTAAGTTCGATCTTATTTTAAGGTATCACAGATATGCCAGAGAACACAAAATAACAGGAAGGGCTATTTTACTGAGGTCAGTGGGACCATTACTTTCCCAGGGACACTCTTTCACCTTTTAAGGTATATGTCTCTTGGCTACTGCATTTTCTTGTTGGTGGAAACTGGAGGGAAGACCAAACATGGAATTAGAATGGAGATTAGAGAGATCTTTTTTTAGTATTTATTTTTTTCCTATTAAGTTTCTACTAAACTTGACAAAAACATCACAAACTCTTTGATCTACTGCAAAATTGATGATCCTTTGAAAATCGGAATAAATTTCAGAATAGAGTGGGCTTCAATGATAACATAAGCAAGATAGGAAGGGCAGTAAAAAGAAGAGATAATAGAAACATAACACGGGACAGGTAGCTGGCATACTTTCATTTTCAAGTTCAATTACCTGCATCAATATTTGGAAACAGAACTAGGGTCCGCTTGTTAAATGAGATAAGTGCATCCAATGTTAATTCAAACATTTTTATGGAATGCTTAATGTCAGTAGTCACAGGGTGCTGTAGTGCAACAATGTAATCTTTAGATTTTACATCATCACCTGTTTAAAGAAAATCAAACCACATTGCTTCATTAGTTACGAATCTTAAAGGAGGAGGAAGCAAATTCTAAAAAGCAAGACCGCAAAGTCTGTGCTTTTAAGAATTCTAAGGAATTCACTCTCTAAGCAGGACATCCAAATTAGGATCAAACAATAAGAACTTAGAGCAACATGTCCAAGGATTCAGCAAACAACATCTTACAAAGGCGCTTGCTACCACAAACAAAGTATATAACTTTAAATAGCAGACACCAGAATTCACCGTTTTAAAACCCAAAATATTTCAAAGCATTAGAAAAATGTGAATCTTCTCAATCTCTAACTAGTGTTTCTAATGAATTATCAGCCATATTAGTGAATAATAATGTGTTGCATTTAGAGATCGAATGAGCATTAAATATACTTCATCTAATGCAGAGCAGCTTCCCCATACCATCGCCCACCAGATTCAACAAACAGAAATGTTTCTAACTCTATTCACAGGAACTAGAAAGGTTTTACTCATCCCCAGGCTAGGATCCCAAGGACAGTTCCTCAGCAAATGCGCAAAGTGTAAAAGGTTCAAACAGCCAGTGCTATGTCAAATAACACAAAACCTTTATCAAGAGAGCCTATATTATCCCATAAAACTGAAAATGAACTCCACTGCTTATTTTTAATGAAAGAATATATTTCTTTGTGATATTAATTTTAATGATCAACTTCATCATGAACTATAAGTTTATCATTAATTTCCAAATTCAACTAGTAGCAATTTTTTATGGTTTAATGGTAACATAATTTTTACTAAGAATCTTCAGTAGTATTGATTTAAAAGACTGCAGTCTCCAAAATTTTATTTTAAAAAATTATTAGACCCATCTTATATTATAAACTGAGAGTGGGGATGATATAATTATTAAATTTTTGTACAAAGCAAGAAAAAGACCTAAAGCCCTAAAAGAATCCATAAGAAGCAATAGTCTAGAAGGATAAGATCAACATAAATTCAGATAATCTACTAGCTATAAATCAGGGCCATTAGAAAGAAACTATTTCAAAGAGAAGAAAAACTTGGGAGGAGGAGTAATAATAAAAGAAGTATCTTCAGGGCAAGGATATGGAAATGCTATGTATATGTGGCAATCTGACCGCAGGCACAAACTAGTCCCGCTACAGTGTGTATTTCTGCCATATGAATTAGCTCATCTGGGACTGGTGAACAGAGGAATGATGTCAGCCTTTAATGGAGCAGTTGAGTTATTCATACAGGATCCCTCACGGCTGAATCCAAAGAACCTTAACGTAAATGTACGCAACAAATGGATTTCTCTGTGGAGAAATATGGTACTCGTCACAAGGCCCCTTCACCCGGCATTCTCTCCTTGGCTCAGTTTGCCCATGTACTCTGTCTAGAGAACACTTTTAGGGCAAGTCTCTCTGATTTTTGTGCTTTCTTTTTGGTGACAGTTTTTCTTTGATAGTGAGGACGTATGGAGCTTCTGCAGTCCCATGCAGGGGATCATTCTACACAACTTATTGCTACAAGTTATGGCCAAGGGCTAAGTGAAAGGTGAAAAGAAAGAAAAATTCCAGTTTACCCCACGAGAGCTTTCCACTTCTCATTTATCTTCTACTTTAAGTGTGATTAAGAAACATTTGTAGTACAGAGAAAACAGCCATATAATGTAGAACGCAGCAGGACTGCACTTTGTCACTTAAGGTTCCATATGGAGCCATTTAAGCAGGTTCTTTATAAAAGAAGGATGGTAAAAGAACAAAAACTAGATGTCTTTTTTTCAACTGGTGAAAAAGAAAATGAGACGAGCCAGAGCTACTTGTCCCCGACAAGGATACATGCAGAGCCCGCGCCTGCTTCTCCATGGGCGACTTCTGATGATCACTCTGCCTTTGTCTCCAGAACTCAGCAGCTTCAGCCCTTCCACAACGCCCTTTCCATGAAGGCATCATCGTTTTGTTTTGTGTTGTAAAGTTCCATATTTACTGTGGTATTTCTTTCATTATTAGGAATAACATGTCTTTTTAACTGTGCTAATATTTTTATTAGGACTGTTATTTATTAATGTTCTGGTTATAATCTGCATGTTCTGAGTGCCCTACTCAACCTTATTTTTCCTATAAGCAAAGTAAAACCATCAGAAGTTACAGAGGAGAAGCAGTTACAGGCTTTGCACCAAATGTCTTATTGCCAGCAGTGAAAGGTGCAGACTCACTGTCTTGTGTTTTCTTTTCCACTGGTTTAAAAAAAATCTAGTTTTTACTATTTTTTCATCCTTCTTTTCATAAGGAAACTGCTTCGACAGTTCCAAATATAACCTTAAGCCCTACAGGTACAATCTTGCATTCTGCTTTATAAGGGTTATTTTCCATTCATTACAAGTTTTTCAAATATACACTTTTTCAGAATATATAGAGAGCTAACAGTATAATCAGAGTAAAATGCAAGACTGTTTACTTAGAAGCATATAAAAAAGAGAGACTGGAGAGAGAGAAGTTTGTTCTATCAGCATTATCTAGAAAGGTTCCCTGATAACTACACATTTGTCCAAGAATAGGAAATATATAGAATGGATTAACTTATATAGTAGGAAAAGCCCGATTCCTTTCCTGTTCTAATATTATCTGGATTAAAAATATGCACAATCACTAGATCAATTTTCTATTCATTAATTTCATTATTCAATAGATCTTCCTCTTAAAAAAGGAGAGTCCTTGATTGTTCTGGAGAAAAAACCAGCAATGAGGGTTCCCTTCTCTCCACACCCTCTCCAAAAAAAGGAGAGTCCTAAATAGATGATTAATTGATTTGTCCTCTAGATAGTACTTTCACTATAAATTAACCAATTGACATTCTGTTTATAAACCTATCTTTTTTGCCTCTAATTAGCAAAAGGTAATTTCCAGAAAGCTAGATCATTGATAAGTGAAGATTTTAGAGCTTCAGGCTTATTTACAGTGATAACAAACTCTAACCAGACAATTATGACTTCTTCTTAATAATCATCATCTCTTATATTAATAAGTACTTATGGCCAATTACTGCTTTCAACATTTATCATCTCCAACAGTCCCATAAGAAGGGCACTAAAATTTAAAATAATTTTTTTCATTGTACTGAAAAACAAAATATAGGAAAACAAAAATCAAAGCACTCATAAATCTACTAACCAGAAATAAATGACTTGGTATACATACTTCCTAACTTTTCTAATATTTTAGAAAAGTTAATAATTTTCCTATTATAATATAGTTTTTATAAAAATGGCATCATATTTTACATATAACTTTGTAACTTGCTTTTTTTTCCCTTTTTGTTATATCAGGATCTGTCCTTGTAACTAAATACTCACCTATAACATTATATTTAATGTATTAAAAGCATTCTATTCTATAAATTATAGTATAGATTTTAAAAATTCAATTCATTAAGCCTAATTTACAGAAAAGGTGAGTCTCAGAGAGGTGAAGTCGTACCATAGGGTGAGATCTATGAACAAAGACTTTAGTGTTCTGATTGAAAATGGAATATTCTATCCACAATAGTTTCTGAAGACTGAAACATACCCAACACTGACAAAAACCACCATTAGACTGAATAAAGTCTGATACGTACCTAGCCACATCCGAATGATACTCATGTAGTCTTTGTTCTTGGCAGAGAGAAGTTTATCATAGGAAGGGCAGCCTGCCAAAAGGATGCGATCATGGTCCTCACACATGGATATGAGGTGTTGCTCAGCACTTCGGGTGCAGCACACATGATAATGAGCTAGTTTTGTTATAGCATGTCTGATAGAGTCATCAATGGTTCCACTGACTTCCCCACCTTCAATGTGAAGGATTCGGATGTTCATCAAGGCAGCAGACGTAGCCAGAGCCAGGGCATCAAACCTGTCTCCATGAACAATCATGATATCAGGCTTCAGGCGATTAAGGACATCTGGTAGCTTCACTAGGGCCAGGCCTACTGACTCCACCATAGCTGCCTCATCTTCCCCTCTAACGATCGTGTGTAGCCTGGTGTTAATGTCAAAGTCATCTTGTTCAATCATGCGATATGTGTTTCTAAAGCAGGAAAGAAAGAAGGATGTGAGAGCATGTTCTTAAACATAAGGTCATAAAAACATAGGAGGAAAGCAATCTAACATCAACCCTGAAAGGAGAAGTACTTTATAAAATTTACTTGTTAAAATAAATAAATTGAAGTATAACACACACACAAATTAAAAGCACAGACCATAAATGCACAGATGGCTTGATTAACTATTCTACACGAACACCTCAGATCAAGACAGAGCACACCCAGCACCTTGGCAGTCCCACCCACGCCTCCTCCTGGTCAATACCTGGAGGGAGAAATACCTCAGGCACAATTTTTTTATTAGGAAAAAAAGAGACCACACTTTTAAGAATGGTCACTTTTTTTTATATTTATAAATTTTTAAAAAGCAATATGCTACTTAATAGAAAAAACTTTAATTTACAAAGGCAAAGCTCTTTTTTTTTATTGGAAAAAAAGGGAATCAGGATACCTGGCATGTCACTATAATATAAATTTCTGAATGATGGAAATTATCTCCTGAATTTTCTTTGTCTAGTACAGTCAATGCAGCATAATTCTGCATGGGGTGAAATGTAGGTTTCACAGCATTAAATTGGCTGTGAAACGCAGTTTTGTCTCTTTCATGCTTCAATAACAGCAGCAAGTGTCAATGCCTTCAAATTTCCTGTTATGACTAGATTGCAAAAGAGATTGCTTTTTTCTAAATAAATATACTAAATTTATTATTTTAAAATTGGAAAATACAGAAAGTTAACATCCCTAAACCTACTACTCAGCATTATCAGTGTTATCATTTTGATTTCTTTCTTTCTAGCCACTCTATGCATATTTTAACACAGCTGAGAAGACATCATACGATTTTGTAATCTACTTAATCCATTCAACACTATATTATTAGATCATGAAGGATTCTTCACATACTTCATTTTACACCACAGATGTTCTCATAGCCATTTTATGGACTCCTCTGGATTTTCCTACACAAACCATCATGTTTTCTGTAATTAAAGACAATCTTTGTGCCTTTACTTCTATTTCTTGCTTTTTTGCATTGGCTGTTATGTCCAGTACAAGTTGAAGAGTAGTAGTCAAAGTAGAAATCCTTACATTGTTCCCAATCTCAAGGGGAAAGCATAATTTTATATTAGCTATAGGTTTTTCACAGGTGGCCTTTACCAGACTGAGGAATTTCCCTTCTATTTCAAGTTTGCTCAGAGTTTCTATCATAACTGGTTGTTTAACTTTGTCAAATGCTTTTTTGACATCTGTGAAATGATCAGGTGTTTCCCCTTCCGGGGTTGTGGGAAGGGTCCTAGAACTAACATCCCCTCAGATACTGAGGGACAACTGTATGTTCACAAGGGATACTGGTCTGAATTTTCCTTTCTTATAATGTACTTATCAGGTTTTGATATCAGGATTATGTTGACTTTATATAACAATCTGGCAAAGTTCCCTGCTCCTCTATTTTCCTAAAGACTTTGTATAAGATTGATGTTATTTCTTCCTTAAATATTTGATATAATAAGTGAAGCCATCTTTGTGGGAAATTATTTTTATAGGAAGTGTATGATAATGAATTCAATTTCTTTAATAAATATAGGGCTATTGAGATTTTTCTACTTTTTCTGTGTCAGTTTTGGTAAGCAGTGTTTTTTCAAGGAGTTTGTCTACTTTATCTAAACTGATTGCCAAATTTATTGGCCTACTATTCCCTTTTTATTCTTTTAAGGCTGTAAGATCAGCAGTGATATCCTCTTTGTCATCTTATATTGTTAATTCCTGTGTTCTCTCTCTTTTTCTTATGCTTTGCTAGGAGTTTGTCAATTTTATTAATATTTTCAAAGACCCTCTGGCTTCGTTAATTTTCTCTATTTTTATATTTCATTGATTTTCACTCTTCATTGTTTCCTCCCTTCTATTTACTTTGGGTTTAATTTTCTCATCTTTTTGTTGTTTAATAGAGTGGTAAGAGATCATTGACTCTGAACTTCTCTTTCTTAGTAAGTATTTAAAGATATAAATTTCCCCCAAGCACTGCTTCATCTATACCCAAAACTTTTGATATACTGTAATATTTATTATTCAGTTCAAAATGTTTTCTAATTTCCCTTAGGATTTCTTGTTGCATCCAAAGGCTTAAAACTCAACAATAAGAAAACGACCCAATTAAAAAATAGGCTAAACATCTTAACAGACACCTCACCAAAGATGATATAAAGATGGTAAATAAACATATGAAAAGATACTCCACATCATATGTCATCGGGGAAACGCAAATTAAAACAACAAGGAGATACCGCTACACATCTATTAGAATGGCCAAAATCCAGAACACTGACAACACCAAATGCTGGGAGGATGTGGAACAACAGGAACTCTCACTCACTGCTGGTAGGAATACAAAATGTCACAGCCACTTTGGAAGATAGGTTGGCGGTTTCTTAGAAAACTAAACCATACAATCTAGCGATTGTGCTCCTTGGTATTTACCCAAAGGAGCTGAAAACTTATGTCCACACAAAAATCTGCAAAATGGATGCTTACAGCAGCTTTATTCATAATTGCTGAAACTTGGAAGCAACCAAGATGTCCTTCAGTAGGTGAATGGATAAGCTATAGTACATCCAGACAATGGATTATTCAGCGCTAAAAAGAAATGACTATCAAGACATGAAAATACATGAAGGAGACTTAAATGCATATTACTAAGTGAAAGAAGCCAATCCGAAGAGGCTGTATACTGTATGATTCCAATATATGACGTCCTGGAAAAGACAAACCTATGGAGATGGTAAAAAGATCACTGGTTGCTAGGGGTTGAGGGGAGGGGGGATGAGTAGGCAGAGCAGCCTTTTTGGGCAGTGAAACAACGCTGTATGACACTATAATGGTGGAAATATGTCATTATACATTTGTCCAAACCTACAGAATTTAAACCACCATGTTGAACCCTAAAGTAAACTATGGACTTTGGATGATAATGACGTGTCAATATTGGTTCATAGTTGTAACAAATGAACCACTCTGGTGGGAGATGTTGGTAATGGGGGAGGTGATGCATGTGTGAGGACAGGGACCTATATGGGAAACCTTTGTACCTCCTGCTCAGTTTTGGTGTAGACATAAAACCACTCTAAAATGTTTTAATATTTTGTATTACCAACTCATGCAGGAAATAAATGAACACATGAATTTCTAAGTAGTTGATTGGTACTTATTTGATTTCCTTTTTTGCCAATTCTTAAGAGTGTAAAAATGCTATTTTTAAAAAAATATCCAAGTAGTTGAAATAGAAGGTAGCTGATTTTTTCTGCTGTTTTAATGTCTTTTTAAACTAGATAATACATTCATGTGGTTTAAAACTCAAGACACAAAAGGTTCTATGGTGAAAAGGCTACCTTCTCACTTTTGTTTCCCAGTCATGCCGTCCCTCCTCCCCAAAGCAACCAATTTCTTATATGAGAATGTACTTTAAACATACATCTCCATTAAGTAGTAGTCAAGTTTCCTATTTAACAGCCTCACCAGACAAATACTACCTTTCCAGGCTTAATTACTGTGGTAGCCAGATAAGAAACCTACGACGGTTTCTTTAAGAGCCTCTCTCCCATTAGTCTTCCTGTTAAACTTTTCTCACAGAAGTAAAAGGACCCACTTAGATTTTCATCTCAGGCTCTAGCTAAGATTTTTCTTCTGCTTTGTCCTATCTTTGTCCTGTGTATGTAAGAACCAGTGGATTTTCTTAGATAGCCAGAATTCATGTCATATGTTTTAAATCTGATTTTCCTGAGCTATCCATAAGTTTCTTCTCTACTCTTTAAGTACTTTCTTAGAGCAAATTGGTTTTTGGAGGCAAATGTTATTTGTTTTTTCTGTTGTTATTGTCTCATTCTTAAAGAACAGTCTGAAAAAGACAATTTTACTTTAACACAAGCTTTTTTCACATACAATCATGTGACACACAAGGACATTTCGGTCAACAATAGACTGCATATACGAAGGTGGTACCCTGAGTGCCACAGAGCCTAGGCATGCAGTAGGCTGTACCAGCTAGGGTTGTGTGAGTGCTCTCTGATGTTCACACAACAAAATCGCCTAACAAGCATTTCTCAGAATGTGTCCCTATCGTTAAGTAACACATGGCTGTGTAATATTGTATTTCTGACCATCTTAGGAGGATGCATTAACATTTTCATGCCACAAGGGTGCTCTAAATGCCATTTTATTACATGTGACACAATGAGTGTTCATCTTTGGTTTATACATTCTGCTCCCTCAAAGACTTCCCAACTTTCATTTTTCAAATTTAGACTGCAATCAGTAACAAACCTAATATCACCAAAATAAATACCAATGGTAATGGTAATATAACATTCTACTTTACCTTGTAGGTCAATTAGATTTTAAAATCTTCTTCCACAGCTACTACTTTATATGCTGTTGATCTATATACCGGTTTTAATGTAGAATTACCATTAGAACTCACAAAACAGATTGCATGGAATCACATTATTATAGTCACACAATATGTATTTAATTTCTCCTGAATGTAATAATAAATAAAAATATTTATAGCTATCCTTTATCAAGCATCTATTAAGCAGCATCAGTGTGATGGACACTTTATATCACTATCTCCATTCTTCATAATAACATACAACATAGGTTTCCACTCCATTTTGTAACTGGGGAACCTGAGGCTTAGAGATGCTAAGCAACTTCTCCAAGGCCACGTAAAAGTAAGTGGTAGAAGTGGGATTTGAAGCTAGTTCCACATGGCTCTGAGATGCAAGCTCTCTCCAGTACTGCCACCATGTTCCAATGAAGAGTATCATAGGAAAATGCTTTCATCTTACCCATAGTCATCTATCAGGTGAGAGCCAAGTACCACCACATCAAGTTCAAAGAACTCAGGTTCTGTTTTAATGCCAAACATGATCGGGGCAAGTTTAGAATAATCGGCACGGTTGCAAGTAGCAACGCAAACCCGAAGCTTTCGGTTATTTCCATTCTTCTCCATGACTTGTTTTTCTCGTCTTGAGAGATTCTTAAAATAGAGTTCCTGAAGTTGGAAAAATAAAAATTATTTATAATCAGAATGATGGGTCCTCGATATAAACATAAATTTTGCAGTTGTAAGTCCTTAACCACCATTTAGTACAGTGATTCTTAACTTTTTCACACCAGCACTCCTGTGTGACACGTCCACTGGTACACCCAGAGCCCTGAAATTCCAGCAGACCAGCTATAACCCCTCCCCTTTCTTATACTTAAGAAAACACACTGGAATGCAATTAAGAAAGAGAAACATAAATCTACTCTCATTTAAAAGGCAAGCAAACATCAGTTCTTTATTATTAAAAATGACTTGCCATACCTCGCAGCTGATCCCAACATACCAGACTGTTGCAGACTTTGAGAACAACTGATCTAGTTCAACTCTCTCACTTGCAGAAAGCGAAACAGGTCTTGAGAGAGGAAGTTACTTCCCCAAGATTCAAGATCACATCTTATAAGGGAGGAGATCTATTCACACCCCCTATATACAAAGCACTGTGATTAATGCTGAGGAAGAAGATGAGTAAGATTCAACAACAACTAATCTTCAAGGCCTCGCTGGCACCTATAGCCAGTGCCTACAAACTTGACAACTCCAAATGCCTACCAGGTATCTCCTGTCCCATACACACCTTGAAGTCAGTGTTCCAAAGTAAACTCATTTTCTTTTCCAAACCTGCTCCTCCTTCCTTGTTCTCTTACTCAGTTATGAACTTCCATTCCTCCAAACACCCTGACATGCTTGTCTTCTCTGTTCCTACTCTGTACCTCCTAAGCCCATCAATTCCACCTCCTGAATATCTT
Source organism: Equus caballus (assembly GCF_041296265.1). Lineage (NCBI taxonomy): Eukaryota > Metazoa > Chordata > Mammalia > Perissodactyla > Equidae > Equus > Equus caballus. The sequence goes on from NC_091708.1 coordinate 9,711,980, forward strand.
TCAAATCTATCTCCTCCTCTTCGTCCCCACCAGGACATCCCCTAGTCCAATTCCTCCTTTTAGGTTTGGACTATTCTAACAGCTGCTGAAGTGGTTCGCCTGGCTCTAGTCTTGCCCTGCCTCCCACAAAGTTCATAAATCTGGTTATCGTGCTACAGGATACACCACCTATGGATAAAGTCCAAATTGCTGATCTGGACCTGGCTCATCCTTCCAAACGCTTCTTCCCTACCTACAATTAACCCTTACTCTGTGCCAAAGCTATATCGAAGTGCCTGCAGTTCAACCAATGGGTCTCCATCTCTGGCTTTCTAGATGCAAGTATCTCTACCTGAAACTTCCTTTCCCTCTTGCCTGGACTCCTCCTCCTCCTTCACAGCTCGGTCTAAGTGTCACCTCTTCCGGAAGGCCTTCACATAAACTTCAGTTCCTCCGCACCCACCCCTTTAGTGCTGCCTCCCTCTGAGCACTATGGCCCTACCATACACACAGATGCTATTGCCCAACTCCTCTGCCCACCCTCTCCTGCCCCCTGCCACCTATACCCTGCATTCACAAAGTAAAAATCGGGACAAGGGATAAGAGAGATGTTTCATGAAGCATTTTAAACTTCTCTGTATCAACATAAAGTTCCACCTCACCGACTGATAATGCGTAAGTTTCAGGAACGCAACAACACTTAGAACTGGCAATCAGGAATACAGAGAAGTTGGAGTACAGACGCCAGCAATAAGGGAGGTGCCCTGAAGATCAGCGCAAACACTGCAGTTTCACTGGAAATCCCCTCAGTAGCCCTCTGCTGTTGGTATCTCATCTCTCTCAGGCTAGAACTTCTGTGAGCACACAAACTGCCCCATCCTTAGGCCCATGCTGAACTTAATCTCCTTCCAACGCTAATTCCACCCGATGGAAAGCATTCATAAACTAATGAAATGAGCACTGTGTCAAGAGAGTTGTATGCATAAGATCTAAGCGCTACCTAATCATTAAAGGGACAAACATTTTTTTTAATGGTTATCTTAAGTGTTCTTGTACATAATCCTTCTTCCACTGATCATTAAATTTGAGCTGGATAAATTGTTGGTGATATTTAATTTTCTGGGAGAAGCAAAGCAAATCATTCATGGTTGGTCAGCTTGTATTTATTTTAACAGAACAGTAAACTTTCCATTTGGCAATACTAAAATGCTTAGTATTTACCAGGTAACTCAAAGGTTATTCTACTAAAACTGAGAGTAAGTTAGCCAGATAAATAAATGAAAAATACAGTGTTACTAAGGCAAAAGCTTTTTTAAGGAAAGAAGTTAAATCTTAAAAAAATAATAATGGTAAATGCCTTTTTAAGGAGAGAATTATTTTTAAAAAATAATTTCAATTTACTAACTTACTTTTTGATTAGGTGATACATTCACATGGTTTAAAATTTGTAAGTCATAATAAGAGGCTATACAGCAAAAAGTTTTCTTATCTGTGTTCCCCAACCATACAGTTCTTCTCCCTAGAAGCTAAGAGTTACTAGTTTCTTATCTATCTTTCTATAGATATACATAAATATATAAATAAATATATATAAATGCAAATATATACCCAGATATAAATAAATACAAATGTATTTACTTATAAATACATATAGTGTATATTATGCAATTGGTGACATTCTACAAACTGTTGTTGCATACCTTGCTTTTTAAATGCTTTTAATTATGTTTCTGAATTAAATCGTAAAATGGGAAAATTATAAGCAGGGGTCTGAAACAAAAATAGTAACGTTAATATCTGTGAAATCTTCATGATTGGTAGATGGTGTCATATTGTCTTCTGTCCTCAGCATGTTTGAAATATTTCGTTATTAACAAGAAGTCTTTTAAATAGACTGTGAAGGAGGTGTGTTGTCCATAGTCCCCTCAAGCCTAAAGCTCAGCAAGTCAGGAGGGATTAGATATTTGTACCCATTTCATCATCAATTCCATGATTGTAACCAGAGCCACTAATATATAGATACACAGACACCAGAAAAGTGTGCCTTCAGCTTGAACTCACTGGCAATCTCTGAGAAACCCAATTTCTTTTTTTTTTTTTAAAGATTGTCACCTGAGCTAACAACTGTTGTCAATCTTTTTTTTTTTCTGCTTTTTCTCCCCAAATCCCCCCAGTACACAGCTGTATATTGTAGTTGTGGGTCCTTCCAATTGTGGCATGTGGGACGCCGCCTCAGCGTGGCCGACAAGCAGTGCCATGTCCGCGCCTGGGATCCGAACCGGCGAAGCCCTGGGCCACCGAAGCCAAGGTGGAGCGGAGCACACGAACCCACCCACTCAGCCACACAGCCACGGGCCGGCCGAGAAACCCAATTCTTGAAGATTCCTTCCTGCATTCTCTCAAGGCTGACTATTTTAAATACTGACAAAAGGTGATCACTCCTTTCCAGAAAAGTAATGTCCCACTCAGCTGTGGAAAGAGATGAACAGCTGGCCACGCAGTCACTGAGCAGAAGCTACAGGGACAGTGAACATTTGTCATCACTTCTGAGGGCGGAGCACTGTTAGCAGCTCTCCGGGCATCAGCTCCTTTCCTCCTCACGGCCTTCTCAGCCCCATTTCACAGGCTCCCCTGCCCGCCCTCCCCCGCCCCCTGCCCCTGCACCCTCCGTTCAAAAAGTAAAAATCAGGGGCAAGGGTTAAGAGAGATGTTTCATGAACCATTTTAAACTTCTGCCTGTCAACATAAAGTTCCACCTCACGACTGATCTCAATGCTGAACTTTCAGGACTGTAGCAACATTCAATACACAGAAGTGTGAGTAAGGACGCTGAGGTACAGAAAAAATAACTTACTGGCCCCAAATCACAGTTAATAATTGCCAGCACCAAAAGTCAAACCCAGCCCAGGGGTAAGGAGGGGGCTGCGCAAAAGTGGTCTGACAGCCAGAACCCTGTTCGGTTTGGCTTCCCCCAGGGTTTCTTCTGTTGGGTCAGTCATCTACACTGCCAAAGCGTGCCCACCCCTCCTGTCCTCAGAGGGGCGAAGAGCACTGCTCCCTGCTCGGACGCTCTGCACGTGTGCTCAGGCTTGCGCAACAAAGAAACGCGCATCCAACTTCCAAGGCAGGCCGGCTCCGAATGTGGTCCCTTAGGCGCGGACCTTCAACACCGCTTTCTGGGACCCGCCCAGCGGGCAGCGGTGAAGTGCGCAGGGTCCGCTTTGGTGCTCCGGGTTAGCGGGTTTGGATCCGGGTGCGGACGTGGCACCGCTTGGCAAGCCATGCTGTGGCAGGCGTCCCACATATAAAGCAGAGGAAGATGGACACGGATGTTAGCTCAGGGCCAGTCTTCCTCAGCAACAAGAGGAGGACTGGCAGCACATGTTGGCTCAGGGCTAATCTTCGTCAAAAAAAAAAAAAAAAAGACTGCCTTCTAGTGGAACCCTTTCCACCCCGGGGCAACCTGTCTGCCAAGTGGCTCCGCCCCCTGGCACACCTGCGGGACGGGACACTCCCCAGCTTCCAGGACGGCGCGTTTCCTTCCCGGACCGCCCGTGGGGACGGGGTCAGGCCCGGCCTCCCTCCCACGCCCCTGCGCCAACTCCCCGGGTACCCGCCCGGGAGCCGCCCTGAACCTGTCTGCCCACGAGCGCGAGGCGGCGCCGCGAGGGGACTCGAGAAGGTCCCTGGCGCGGAGGCCCGCGGGAGACGAGGCCGGGCGCCCGGCGAAGCCCCGGCGTGGAGCTGAGGCCTCGCGGCGGCGCCGGCGGAGGAGGTGCGGGGGCCCGGAGGATGCTCTCCCCGGGGCCCGGCGGACGCGCGGCTCTCACCAGACGCGGGTCCGAGGCTCCCTCCGCGCCGCCGCCGCCGCGCCTCGCGGGCAGGAGCCGAACGCAGCGCCAGACAGCAGGCCGGCGCCAGGCCGCCCCTCGGCTTCCGCAGCCAGGCCCCGCGGCTCGATGACTCGTCGCTCGACCCCCGCCCCGCACGCCCCTGCACACCCACCCGGAGCACCGAATCGGCGAGCGCGCCCTACGTCACCGGAGAGCGGGCCCGTGATTGGCTGTGCCGCCCGCACCCCGCCCCTCCCCAAACGGTCCTCCGAGGCGGCGGCTGCGGCCGGCCGAGCGCCTTCCGTCGTCGTGGCGCCGCCGCGCCGCCCGCTCCAGTCCCCTCCCCGACACGTCGTCCTCCGCCGGCAGCGCCCGCTCGCGAATCCGCGTGCTCCCGCGGGGTGGTGGTTTTGGCCTTGCGCCCAAGGTGGGGTTTCTTGGGCCTTCCGTTCCTCCACCGTTTCCTGGGCCGTGACCGAAGCGACGCTTCGCGGGGCCCGGCCACCCCAGAGCCGGCCCCGAGCCGCCGGGCCTTGTCTGCCAGGAGCCTCTGATGGGGTGTGGACGGCGACCGGGCGAGGCGGCTGCCGGCTGGCGGGTTACGGCGCTCGGCCTCGGCCTCCCCGGCGGCCCCCAGCCGGCCCTGGCGGAGGGCGCACACCGCGCCGGGCAGACGGCAGGGTTAGGCTTCCAGTGCCCGAGTCACCATTGACAGCCTGGGAGGGAGCTGCTGGTAGGAGGCATTTTACAACCATTGAATCATTTACCACGGGTGAAACTGTTTAAACAATGTGACGACTCATTGACGAGTTCTTGCCATAAAGTGAATTTCAAACCCAACCACCCTTTTTTTTTCTTTTGGTGAGGAAGATTCGCCCTGAGCTAGCACCTGTGCTACTCTTCCTCTGCTTTGCACGTGGTCCTGCCACAGCCGCTCCCAGGGGCCTAGGTCTGCGCTGGGTCCGAACCCGCGGACCCGCAAGCAGAGCGTCGGGCGCTGGAGCCGCTGGGCCACACCACGCCTGGCGCGCCGTGTGCACTTGATGTCTTCCAGCTAACGAAGCGCTCTTTGCAGAATGCTCATGAACCGTTGGCTCCTCGAGCTGGCAGGGAGCCGCCAGGAAGTCCCAGCCCCAGAAGGACAGACGTTGAGGGGTTTTGTGCCAGGAAGTGCCGTCAGATTTCTTTTTAAAATATCGCTGTGGGGGCTGCCAGGCGTCGGAGCGGTTAAAGGCGCACCTTCCGCTTCTCACTGGCCCGGGTTCGCCGGTTCGGATCCCGGGTGCGGACATGGCACCGCTTGGCAAGCCATGCTGTGGCGGGTGTCCCACGTATAGAGGAAGATGGGCACGGATGTTAGCTCAGGGCCAGTCTTCCTCAGCAAAAAGAGGAGGATTGGTAGCAGTTAGCTCAGGGCTAATCTTCCTCAAAAAAAAAAAAGAGTAGAGAACTTTCTCTGCTGGTGGCAAAAGAGGAAGTCCAGATCCAAAGTGCGAGGAAGACTCAAGGCCCAGCGGCCGGCTTGCAGATAGAAAGCCATGCGTCAGGGAGTACAGCCAACCTCTGGAGCTGAGAGAGGCCCCAAGCTGATGGCCAACAAGAAAATGGGGGTCTTAGTCCTACAACCACAAGGAACTGAATTCGGCCAAGGACAAGAATGAGTGTGGAAGCAGAGCCCGCGGGTGAGAGTTCAGGCTGGTGAACACCTTGAGTTTAGTCTTGAGACGTCCTGGGCCGCTGAAGCAGAGCGCGCCAGCTTAACCACTCGCCCGGCGCCGGCCCCATAGAAAGATAAATACTTTTACTAATAGGTGATACCATTTTGAGAATTTGTGCACTTATTAAGCCGCGTGTAGACTTTGTTTGACCAATATTGAGAATTTTCTATTTCCACATATATCCAGTAGTTCTGTGTTCACGGAGTCATTTAGCCTTAAATGAAGTGACCCTCTTTTTAGAATTTTCCCTTGTGTTCTCTTGAGATGAAGTTGCAGCATAAGAGGCATATTCTCTTGACTTTTGGGGAGCACTCTTCTATGGGTAAATATCGCAGTTCTGGGTCTCTTACGTTGCTATTTAATAGTGTGAATTAAAGTATCAAAAATCTTCCCAAGTCATTAAGTTTTGTCTGTTTGGTTTGGTTTCCTTTGGCTTTAATCTGAGGGCTCTACAAACTACAAAAAGTACTTAGGGCTTTGTAGTATAATAAAATCAGGTTTTCCTAAGGATTTCCCCATAAGAAGAATTATAGCTTAAAAGTGTTCAGGGCATACTTAGCCTCTCAAAGAATTCTAGACCTTAAAAGATCATCTAATCCAGCCTTCTCATCAGAGGAGGAGACCTCTCGACAGCATCCCTCACAGATGTTCATCTGGCCACTTTGGGGACATTTCTTCTAATGGGGACTTGTCTTGCTCTATGGTGATTTAATTATAAAAATACTCTGCATCTCTGTAAATTCTACTCACATATTAGTAACCTACTATTCTAAACACTATTTGTATTCACTCAGTACTACTAACAACCTTACCATGTAGATTCTATCACCCCCATTTTATAGACAGGGAGACTGGAGCACAGAAGGGCAATTGCCTAAGGTCACACAGCTGCCGAGCAGAAAGCCCAGCCCTTGATCTTACATGCTGAGTCACTGCCCTACATTTCCTCTGTACTAAACAGAGCCCTTAGGCCTTCTGTTAGAAACCTATCTTCAGATTGATCTTGATCATTGATTCTGGAGTAAGTTGTTCCACTAGTTAGGAATTCACATAACTTCGTTATCCAGCCCACATCTCTCTGAACTGCTCACATAAATGGCTTACGAAATTTTTAAAGATTATCTTCTTTAAAATCAAGATGTACAATGTCTATGACATTCTCCTGATGTACAGCTTGACAAAGCCTTCAAGAAAGAAAATGAGATCAGTTTGGCACTTTTTAAAAAAATTGACTTTTTATTATTGAAGTATAACAAAGAAGCTTGTACATAATAAGCATGTGTTGAATTCTGAATTTTCATGAAGTGGACACACCTGGATAACTACCGCTGAGATAAAGAAAGAAAACATTGCTAGCGTGCGTGAGCTGCCTACCCAGCAGCTGCCTGTGCAGGACCCATGAAAAGACCTAGCAGTGAGGCTGTGCTTAGGAACAGACGCAGAGGTGTTCACTAAGCACGTTAGACTAGCTCTCTGCAGCGTTTAGACTGTGGCGTGCAGACAGGATTGGCCAGCTGGAAGCGAGTTGGAAGATGGGGCACACTAAACCACAGACACAGATGTGCTGGGAGAGGTAGAACAGGTGGGCCGAAGGGAGAGAATCCAGTCCCTGACTCGCCTTGAATCCTGAACAACTGACTTCAATCCATGTGTATCCTTAAAATAAATCCCTTTTCTTAAAGTGCCCTGTTCCTTGCAATCAGAAGATACTAACAACAAAATCGTAACCCAGGAAGAATCCCCAACCCCATCATTTCGATTCCCCACTCCAACCAGTTGGTAGTGGCTGCCTAGAGAACTGTATGGAAAATGACCCCGAGGTCGAGTGCAATGGAAAAGAATATTGTGGTGTCTGCAGTGTTGTTTTTTGGGGGGAAATGAAAGGGAGGCAGGGATGGTGCCATGTACCTCCATTCCTGCCCTTAGCCAATGTCATGAAAAAATCAAGAGATGGAAAAAAACTGACCAGTTAATCACCCTATTAAGCTGGATATTTCTGTTTAATATTCTTCCCTTAGCTGTTCCCCTCACCCTACTCTATAGCTCAGGCACACTTTTTTTTTTTTTTTAAGGAAGATTAGCCCTGAGCTAACTGCCGCCAATCCTCCTCTTTTTGCTGAGGAAGACTAGCCTTGAGCTAGCATCCATGCCCATCCTCTACTTTATATGTGGGACGCCTACCACAGCATGGCTTGTCAAGCGGTGCCATGTCCGCACCCGGGATTCAGACTGGTGAACCCCGGGCCGCCAAAGCAGAACGCGCACAACTAACCGCTGCGCCACTGGGCCGGCCCCCAGGCACACTTTTCATTGTCAGAGTCTCTTGAGTATATAAAGAGGTAAGGCACATCTTCTAAAGCAGATGTCACTGCAGAAGCCAGATTGTTTATAGCCGAACCAAGTGTCCTAGGCACCTCCCCAGAACAGAGCGAATTGCTCCTGTTGCTCTGATAAAGCCTACACTACATAGATGGGAAAGCAGTTCTTTTCCCTTTAGGAAAAGCATGTAAGGATTAAGTTTACATTGGCTAAAAGTAATTCAGGAACATCCTAAACTGTATGAGTCAACTTTAGGCTTGCAAGAGCATAAGATTGAAAACTATGCTTACAAATCTGCTGATTAAGATACTCAGCACAAAATGAGAAGCCTTTTTTTTTTTTTTTGAGGAAGACTAGCCCTGAGCTAACATCCATGCCCATCTTCCTCTACGTTATATGTGGGACGCCTGCCACAGCATGGCTTGCCAAGCGGTGCCATGTCTGCACCCGGGAACCAAACAGGTGAACCCTGGGCCACTGAGAAGTGGAACGTGTGCACTTAACCGCTGCGCCACCAGGTCGGCCCCAAGAGAAGCCTTTTTGAAATTCATATTCCAGGACTATTTAATCACTATTCATATCCCCAATCAGTTTATCATGTCAGCCAATCCGCTTTTTAGAGTACCTATAAAGGTGAGCCATCTGTGTGCTAGCTTTCCCAATTATAGAAGAAAAGGACAAATAAATAGAATGTTTGTGTGAAATATTGACCTTTTGGAGAATTTTTAAATGTTTTTCTTTATGGGCTATGAAAGTATCATATTTTAAACAAATAAATAATTTTATTTCTAATCTGTCAGCTAGGAAAGCCAGGTAAGCCAGAGTGCCCCGTCACCCCTGACTAACTGGAGTTCAGAAAGTTTAATTGGCACTGCTATTCCGGAAGAACTGGAAAAGCGTTAAAAACGAGTTTGCCTTTAACTTTGACTCTGTTATAAAAAGTTGGATCAACAAAATGATGTTCTAAAAGAACTGCTCATTAAGGAGTTATGTGTGGAGTATGTTCTGGGTTTTAAACGATCTGGCAAGGATCGACAGTGCCCAATTCCAGCAATAAGCCTTCAGGAGAACGTCATGATTTCTCAGCATAGGCTGAGGAACCAGCCAAGGTAGGCGTCCAAAACTCCCGCAACTGAGGAATGGCCCCCATGTGGTAATCAGCGTGCAGCTAAGGAGGAAGGGGGTCCATTCCTTTGGAGTAAAGTGGGCTTCTTAGTACCTGTGTGAAGGCCTAAGACACATCCAAGTCCACGTAATTGATGTCTGTCCATCCTAAGCACGAACCTAGGACCTCAGCCTCTGCTCATGCCTTTCATGCCGATACTCTGGAATGAATCTCAGTCAACCTTTCAAACCATTTCTGCTTTTCTTCCCTACCCTGTTTCCTGTCCCTAAACGTGGGCACTCCCTTACGATTACACCTCCGCCCCTGCTCCTCCACATGCTTGACCTTTGACCAATTGAAATGGCAAGCAATAGGATATATTGGAGACAGGAGGAAGCCATTTCGCGTAAACCTAATTTGGCCTGACTTTGTTTTTCCAAAAGGGCCTGATGTGGCCATTGAACATGCATTGTATATCTGCTTTAAGCATTTGCTATGTCCCAAAGACAAGAACAAATGGCCTTAAGATAAAGATGCAACATCCCCCCCCCATTGGCATTTCCTTAAGGATCAGCATCTCTCCCTAGACTAGGAACTGATTGCTGTGCTCACCTGTGACCAACCAGCTCGAGGCAACAGACCTGCCACCCTGTTATGTCCACCGAGACAGCAGACCTACCTGCTGTGTCCATCAATCACTGAGCTGACAGAGCAGTCTCACAAATGTTGTAAAAGGGAGATTTCAGTCATATGTGAAACATCCTCTTTGAGGGTATATAACCACTCTGTACACCCCACTTCTTTGGTGCCCTTCCTTCCTTGGGGAAGGAAGGCCCTGGGCTTTATGGTCCTCACGTTTGGCTCAGAATAAACGCACCCCAATTTTCATTTATGGATTGGTTGTGGATTATTTATGTCGAAAGCTTTCAGAATTCCATTCACTCCCAAGCGTCCCATGTTGACTTCCGTGTCAGTATTCCTTGGATGCATGCTCTAGCCTTATCTTTCTTCCTAGTTCTAGGCCCCTATCTTCAATTGCCTGCTAGATATTTCCTTACTTCAAATTCAATATAAAAAACTTAGTTTGGTTTTTTTCCTCTTGACTTCCCCACTTCTTTTAATGATACCAACTTGCTACCTTCATTCAGATTCAAAATCGTGGAGTCATATTTTAATCTTCTCTCTCTCTAACTGTTAACATCTAACCTCTCAAATTCTTCAAAATGTTTTTTTTTGCATCTACTCTTCCCCTCCCATTCCTGCCATCACCACCTTAGTTCTGATCCTCATTCTCTTATTTCCTTAATTCTGAGATGCCTATATTTTCATGATTTTACATACATAAAATCAAGATTTACTTTCTAATTAATGTACACATTTAATGTAGAGTTTTTTTATTACAGAGATCCGTTACGTCAATATGTCTTAGAATTAAGAAAATGTGGCGTCTCAGACCTAGATTACTGTGCCTCTCCTTGTTCTTCTGGCCAGCATTCCCTTGCATCTCTAGTGTCCTGCATGCTACTGCCTGGTAATCTCCGTAAGAGACTGCTTTCAGTAAGTCATTTCTTTGCTGAAGAAAAACTTCAGTAGCTCTCCATTCCCAGCTGGGTGAAGGATGCCAAGTGGATCCACTTTGGCACTGAAGGTCACCCACCATCACGCCCTGACCTCTTCCTGTCCTTACCAACGTTATCCCTCTCCCCAGGTTCTTCTGGCCTGAACGGATTCTTCTCTGCCTCTGTTTGTGTCATTCCCCACAAATAGAAGGCTATTCCTCCTCCTCCTTACACCCTACTCACACTCCAAGTCCTAGCTCTGCTGTGCAACCTAACGAACACCCCATCCCAAAATAATCTCTTCCTCATCTGAATTCCTGCAGCACTTATCTTAACCACTCGTTTCATTCTTACTAATTACCTGGTATCTTTGAATGTGTATATTTCTGACTGTAAAGTAATGGGCCTGATGTTTTATAAGGAGCTTGAGAAAGTCAGTCACCTTAGTTACCTCACTCTGTATGTCCTCTTTCTCTCATCGGGTCATAAATTCCTTGAAGTTGGTTCTGTTAGGTATACTTGTCTCCCTCATAGTTCCTGGAATCATGACTTATTTAAGAAATACAGTCTAATAAGCATTGAGTCGAGGATAGGGATCACATCTCTTATCAAAGAGTCATTGCCATCCCTGTTCTTTTCTCTATGGCTAGTCCGAGTAACTTGAATCAACTTTTCCCATCTCCCCTCCTCCAGCACCCAAGCTGATGACATTAGTAGTTCAACATTGTTGCTCAGTCTTTATAGTGAATCAAGTGTGAAAAGAGCACGGTGAGTTGAAGAACAAGGAGAAACTTAATGGTGTTATAAGATGTATGGAGGCAGAAAGTAACTAGAAATGCAGCTAAGGTACAGGGTTAAGGCCAGGTCAGCAAAAGCCTTGCGTTATGTCTTGCTAAGGAGGTCAGACTTTCTCCTCACTAGAATTGGGAAATCAGGGGAGTGACATGATCAGGTTTGCTTAATTAGAATCGTGGATGATAGATTGGGAAGAGGTGGAAGGACTAGAAGAAGGGAGATCAGTTAGGAATAATATTTCAGGACCTGAATTAAGGTAGCGGCAGTGGAAATTAAAAGTGAGAGGACAGAAGCAAAAGCATGTGGAGAAGAATGGACAGAACTTGATGGTAGAGATGGGGGAAGGCGTATGATGGAAGGGAGTGACTGAGATTTCTACTTCAAACAACTGGATGGCTGACGACGCTGTGATCTGAAGCAGAGGAGAAGCATGTCTGGGGCTGGGCTGGAGTAGGGAAGAAGATAATGAGCCCTGATTTGAACGTGTTGAATTTGAGCATCTACAGGACATTTTTATGATCTTGAGGATCTGAAGAAAGATATGGGTTGGAGATACAGATTGGTGAAAGGCATAATTCACCCCAATAACATTTACACCTGTTTGAAATTCACTGCCCAAGGCACTCAACTACATTTCTTGTTCTACCTGTTTCACCAGATTTTTCTAAGGCCCCTGACTTCCAATTTGTTGTACTTTTACTCTTGGCCAATTCAGAAATCTTTTATAATACTTTTCATATAGCAGTTGTCTAAACCTTAGACAATCAGACCCTTAGACATTATGAAATTTAACTTGATGGGGGGAAAGTTCTGCGGAAACCCAGGCACTTCTGTTGATTGCGCTTTATGTTAAACATTGGCTGGTGCCTTCCTGGCCACGTTCCCTCTTTTCCCGCTCACTCTTTCCACCTGCCCATGCACCTAGTCTTTCTCCCCTCCAGCTTCTCTCTTAACCCCTTCTTCACACTGAGTCGCTGCCTCCTTCTTTAACTTTCTTCTTCCTGGGTGCCCACGACATCTCCTGATTCCCCACTCCCTCCAGCCTCTCAAACCCTTCCTTAAAAGTTCATGTTTCCTAGGATGCTATGTTTAGCTTTCCTTTCCTTTCATTTTAGTAAACATTTAGTGTGATCCCGTCCACTTGCATGGCTTAACATACAACCATTTTAAATTGTTTCTAAATCTGAATCTCTAGCCCGGCCTTCTCCATTCAAACCCAATTATCCAACTCCTTTTAGGACATCTTTATTTGGATGTGTTCCATAGGCACTTCAAGTCAACCTGCCGAAATGAAGTTTTCTTCTTCCGCATAAACCTGGCCCTTCTCCATTCTAATTCTTAGTCAATGGCATCATCACCCCCTCAGTAACCTGGGAGGCATCCTTGACTTCTCCTCTTTTACCTCTCAAATTCAGTCTGTCGTGAAATCCTATCAATTTTACATTTCATTTTCCTAGAAGAGAATATGGTGTGATTGAAGATAAGAAGAAGAGAGTAAGAATAGCATACAGAGGAGACTAACCTGACAGGAGAAAATTTTGTTGAGGACTATCGGAAAATACAGTTGGATTATTCAGTGGGAGAGTACCCGGGAAGGTAATTTAAAGGCCACATAGAGTATTCCCGAGTTGATGTGGTCATAGAACCACCATCATTAGGCAGATGAATGCAATGGTAATTTCAAGGCGTGTTAAAAAAAATCGGTCATTTGAAAAATAGGTGAAGAGATGAGTCAGAGCAACTATTATCTTTGTAACTAGAGACAACTATTTCTTAGATTTTGTTGAAGATGTGAGATATAAAAACTAAGAAGTTCCAACTGGAGGCTCAGAAAGTCTGACTTTAAGTTTAAATGTCAGTGCAACTGCTACTAAAAAATAAAAGTAATAAATTCTCATTGAAGAAGGCAAATTTAAAGTAGGCATTAGTGATATAGCTAGAAATAGACTATGTTGAAAATAATTGCAAGAATGACATAATTTGACTGAAAAGTTCTTATAAGCCCTTCCTTAACATAGATGATCTTTAAATTGAATATATATTTTTTAATCACTAAATTGAAATGTGATGATTTCCTAAAACATCTGAGTTTCCACATGCCTTAATAAAAATTAAAGGTTAAATAAACTACATTATAGTACAGCACAGTATATGACATTTATATATTAATAAACATAGTAGTTTCCATTTTATTTGGCTTAGATACTAATTAACTCAGAGTAAATATACTCCCCTCCCCAAAGCGGTCAGTCAATAGTTAAATAACTGGGAGAAAAAGAAGTATAAGCCAAGCAGCTATATATATCATCTTTCAAAAACAAAGGAAAAAATAAAAATTGTTGCAGCAAACACTGCACCTTTAAGAAATATACTGCATTTATGAAGCAGAAGATTTAAAATGTAAAAGCAAACCCACTTTATCTGATGAAAGCTTCAGGAATCTAAAGGAAAGAGTTCATTTTCAGCTTCCAGTTTAGAAATGCAAAGAGACCAGGAGTTTTAAATAGCAACCATAGAATGACTAACTTGAGCTACCAGTAAAAAAACGACATTTAAAAAAAGTGATGGATGTGATAGACTTCAAACCAAAGCTTTCCTCTTCCTCCTTGTGATGTCCCCCTTTTTTTCTGATTGCAATTTCAATGATAAAGCTCTACTGAATTGCTAAGTTACTTACGTGAGGTCCTTGAAAGCCCCACTGGCTGTAAGGATACACGTTGATTTCCATCCCGTAGCACAAGCTCTGTACCCCGGTGTTTGAATTAACGAGCAGGGCAGCTGTTCGTTCTCTTGGTTTAGCTGCCACGGAACAGTCTTTAAGAGGCAGCTGAATTCCTGACTAAATCTTGAGCCCCGCCTCTCTGAAAAGGAAGAAAAAAATGTGAGTCAAACTTCTTTCTGTGTTCCGGGACAGTAGCTTGATAGTAGGACAGTGTCTGACTGTTGCCTCCCCGTCTTTGATATGCCATTCTATCTGATAACTTTATTTTCCCCTAGAAAAATTATCTTCTTCTGAGTTTCTTGAAGCTAGAAACAAAAATCTACAATCAAAATCTCAAGAGTCTTTTTCACATTGTTTTCACACATGGGTACATTCAAAACGTTTACTGATACTCTACTATTTTGAGCAAAGAAGCAAAATGAAGAGATTGAACTAGAGGATTTAAGGTTCCTTAATAGTCACAGACCTTAACATTTTTAGAACCGTTAGTTTCATGAGATTGGAGAAAAACAATATTATTGCATTTTATCTAAGCTATATTAGAATAGAAAACTGTTGCTACATTTTATAAAGGATGCACCTTGTGCTTTGGGTGCTCAGGGACCCCCGTAGTCAGCTAGTGGCAAGGGATATAGGCTGATGTTCTGCTTATTTTCACTTCATTGGCATATGCTCACTTGAACACATCATGAGCCTAGGCTTATCTACCACACAACTTTACATTCTAGGAAAGGAAAGGTAAAATAAAAAGTAATCCACTTTTAAGACGAGATCACTTTATGTTGCTATTTTAGAAAATGAATGAACAGGATGGGAAGCACATGGGCTAGCACATTTACTGAACTAGCACAGGCTAGCACAGACCAAAACATAAAACTGATTCAAAGAATCCTAAATAAAATCCAACAATGTATGTAAAGAATAATACCAAATGAACAAATAACATTTGTCTCTGGATTGTGAGGGTGGTTCAGTTTTAGAAAATCTTTTGATATGATCTGTTATATTAACAAAAGAGAGAAACTATTTAAGTTAGATTCTGAAAAAGCATTTGCTACACCCATTTCTAATTTAAAAAAAACAAAACAAAAACAAAAGCTCTTTCTGTCATGTAGGATACCTGGAAACATCTTTAACTCACTAAAGAAAAACTAGTAAAATCTATAGTAAGCAGCACATGTGATGGCGAAACAAATTTTCTCATGCTACTGCCATCACTAGTCACACTGCACTGAAGCTTCTGACCAAAGCAACAAGACAAGAAAAATATATGAAGTATAGATATTGGAAAGTAAGAACTAAAGCCATTCTTATCTGTAGCTTGCATGGTTGTCTACCTAGGTATCCCAAGAGAATCAACTGAAATAACTGTTACAATTAATGAGAGTTTGCTAAAGTGATTGGATACAAAATCGCTAGTAATAACTAATATGAAAACATAACAGGAAAAAAAAATCCCATTCACAAGAACCACAAAGACAATAGAGTATCTAGGAATTAACCTAATGAAAAATGTGCAAGCCTTCTATGAAGAAAACTCTAAAACTTTATTAGAAGACTTAAGATCTCAATAAATGTACAGACATTCTATGTTCTAAATGGGAACACTCAATATTGTAAAGATGTTGATTCTTCCCAAATAAGCTATAAACCCAAGGCAATCCCAATGAAAATTTTCACAAGATTTTTAATCAGTTATGACAAGCTGCTTTTCAAGTTCTTTTAGAAGAGAAAATAAGCAAAAATAACGAAAGAAGAATGAGAAAAAAATGAGGTGGAGAACTTGCTCTACCAGATATGAAAACAACCTATAAAGCTACAGTAATTAAAACAATGCAGTATTGGAGTAGGAATAAACAAATAGATTAATGAAACAGAATATAGTCTAGAAACCGACCCACATACTCATAGGAATTTAGCATATGATAAATGTAGATAAATCGGAACAGTAGGAAAATTAGGTTATTCAAAAAATAGTACTGGGACAATAAGACAGCCACAAGGAAAAAAATAAAGTGAACCCATACCTCACACCATACTCAGAAATAAATCCAAACTGATTCAAGATCTATATTATAAAAGTATTAGAAGAAAACACAGGGCAATATCTTTATAATCAGAGGGTGGGAAAGACTCAGTAGTCATAAGAAAAAACAGATTTTATTAAATAGAAATTTAAAACTCCTCATAGTGAAAGACCAGGAAAAATATTTGCAAAACATACTACAGATGAAGGCTTAGTAACTATAATATATAGAATTCCTAAAAATAGCTGGTAAAAAATAAGCAAGATAATAGAGAAAAAAAGGCAGAGGAGAAAAACAGAATTCTTGGAAGAAGATATACAAATATTCCAATAAATATTTGAAAATATGCTCAACCTCACTAGCATTCAGGGAAACATAAAGGAAAACAAACAAGGAGGAGTTTTTTGCCTAGCTAATTTAATTTTTTTTAGTTTTCAATTTTTTTTATTTTTTAAAGATTTTATTTTTCCTTTTTCTCCCCAAAGCCCCCCTGGCACATAGTTGTACATTTTTAGTTGTGGGCCGCCAACTTAACCACTCGGCCACGGGGTCGGACACTTGCCTACCTAATTTTAAAAAGCTAAAAGGTGGGCTGACCCAGTGGTACAGTGGTTGGGTTTGCGCACTCTGCTTCGGCAGCGTCGGGTTCACAGGTGTGGATCCCAGGCTCGGGCCTACCCACTGCTCATCAAGCCATGTTGTGGAGGTATGTTACGTACAAAGTAGAGGAAGGCTGGCACAGATGTTAGTTCAGGGACAATCTTCCTTACCAAAAAAATAAAAAAATAAATAAAAATAAAAACAGGTTAAAAAAAAGCTAAAAGGATTGATAATATTATAATGATGGTGATGGTGTTGGGGGAATAAGAACTCTCATACTCTGTAGATGAGACTATACATGTTTACATCCTTTTTGGAGAACAATCTGGCAACATCCATCAGAATTTTTAATGTTCATACTCTGACTCACGGCTTCCACTTCAAGTCGCCTATTCTACATGTAACATACAAATGTGTACAAAAATTTATGTGCAGTTATGGTCATTGGACCTTTCTTAAAAATTGAGATAACCTAAATAACTTTTGATAGGTTAAATAAATACAGAATAGCCATGCCGTAAAATACAATAACTTGCTATACATTTTATAGATATATAGACATGTAAATAACTGTATTGTAGTCACTAAACCATGCTTCATTCCTAAAGCAATTTAACCTTCAAGAAACACAATTCGAACAGGAATTCCAATCTTCACTTAGGCTTCTTAAGAATAAAAGAGAATTCAGATATATAGTCTAGATGCTCTTTATTGTTCTCTTTTCCTCTACTCTTTGCTTTTCCACATAAATTTTACGATCAACTTGTCAAGTTCCATGAGAAATCCCAACTGGGATTTTTATTTGTTTAATTAGTTTTTAAATTATCTCTATCCCTAGGCTGAAAGCCCCTTGATGACAAGAGACCATGTCTGTCTTGTTCTCACTGTCGTCCCAGCACTAGCCCAATGCCTGACATAAAGTGCTCAATAAATATTTGTGAAACGGCTGGATGACCTACAATAGCATAATGACTAAACAGAAAACGTTCTGCAGGCATTTAAAATTTTATTTTCAAAGTATAGTTAATTATGAGAAAATGTTCACAACATATTAAGTGAAAAAAGTAGGCTTCAAAACTTTTTATTAAAATGATCCTACTATTGTAAATATATATATATATATATAGTTATAAATGAAAAAAAAAAAAAAACTTTTGCAATGCCAGGAATTGTCCTGCACAACAAAAAAATTCTCTTGCCTCAAACAGCAGGCCCATTCCCAGAGAAGTTCTGCTAAAGTGTTACGGCCACTCTCCTTTCATCACATCTAGAACGCTTAAGGAATTTGTACTTACATAGAAAATAATAGAATTACATTCTGCAATTTGGCTGGGAAGTTCAAGGATGTTACGCATCACGGGTCTCCCCCCAGGCACAGGAGTTCCTAGTTAATCATTATATATTTGCAGATTGTGAAGTAATCCACGGTCTGAACTTAAAGCAGTGTTGCCCTCAGAGAGACCAGCTGGGCCACCGAAGAGTAATCTAGAAATAACTCACAGTTTTTCTTTTTTCTTTTTTTTTTAAGATGAGAACGTTTATTTTTTAAAATTTTTTTGCTGAGGAAGATTGGCCCTGAGCTAACATCTGTTGCCAGTCTTCCTCTTTTTGCTGAGGAAGATTGGCCCTGTGCTAACATCTGTGCCAATCTTC
The DNA here is from genome assembly GCF_041296265.1 of Equus caballus. Classification (NCBI taxonomy): domain Eukaryota; kingdom Metazoa; phylum Chordata; class Mammalia; order Perissodactyla; family Equidae; genus Equus; species Equus caballus. The sequence continues at coordinate 9,730,290 of NC_091708.1, forward strand.
CTCTATTTTGCATGTGGGATGCCACGACAGCACGGGTTCATGAGCTGTGCATAGGTCTGCACCCAGGATCCGAACTTGCAAACCCTGGGCTGCTGAAGCAGAGCACACGAACTTAACCACTATGCTACTGGGCTGGCCCCTCACATTTTTTCTTACATTTCTCAAATAGGATGAGGGGTAGCCCTCATCAACATATTTTAGTTAAATCTCCACTCTTCATTCGCATCCATTTCCTCACATCCAGTGATCTCTTCGCTTAACTAAAAACTCTGAAAAAAGTCCTTTTCTCTCTCTCCCTTTTTATTCTCTGTCACTAAAACTCAGCTGTGAGGGCTAAAACTTGAAGAATGTTCTCCTCACTGGGTTTCAGGCTGGCGGGCGGGGGTCAGATGGCCCAGCCATGAGCAGAATACATGGGCAGCGCACCCATCCAACATCTGCCCTTTGGCCTCTTGTATTTGTCAAGCACACACCAGGCCAAGGATGAGGCCTAACTGGTGGAAGAGTAAATACACAACAAGCCACTTGTAGGACACCCGCTCTGCTGGTCCTTGTCCCACATACCAAAAAGGATAGCACAAAAGCAAAAAGGGCCAGTTGACTGCAACCTGAGTTGAGGGACACCCGTTGACGAGGAACACATTCTAGGCTGCAGCTGAGTGGTTCAATATTCTGAGGCTCTGTTTTGAGGGGACTGGAGCAGAATGCCACTTACCTCATCAGAACCTGGAAGGGCAATAGAAATCATGTCATGATGCCCTCCCAGCGAAGACAGGAAGGTGAGTGGGAGATGGCCTACAAACCTCCCATCCTCTTGCGTTAAGGTGTTTTTAAACAGACACACACACAAAACAAGGTTTTATATGGACCAGTTGACAAAAATGTTGTGACCAGAGACTTGTAGGAACAGAACTCTGCATTTCCCTTAGGAGCGATAGTTCAGTATTCGCTAATGCAGAGCGCACAGCCAATGTGCAGAACAGAACTGCTGCAGATCACGAGAGGAGGCTATGTTATAATCAATAGAAGAACATAGTTGGGCTTCACACACAGCCCAAAGTGTCTCACGGACTCCTCCTCCCTTCCCGGAGGCCCCCAGACCACACTTTGAGGACCACTGCTCCAGGGCGGGGCATGTTGAACGGACTAGCACTTCCAGTAGGCGCTGAACTCCATCAGAGTGGCCACAGCTATGTCGTTCATCTCTATACTTCCAGAATCTCGCATGGTGCCAGGCACATAGCAGACATTCAATAAATTGTGAGTTAAATTAAAATATGATGAGATGATTTCTGATAGAAATGGGAGTAAGATATTATGAGGAGGCTAAAGAAACCCGAAAAGGACAGAATGGTGTCTCTGGTGAAACCCTGAGCCCCAGGCAAACCAAGATGGTTGGTCACCCTACTGCTGGTCCACGGGTGACACTTCAAGTAACAAGGGGCTAGAGGGCCCTGTGGGAGAGGGGAATTGTGACAACTTGAGCCTCCCGTCCAATATGGGGAGAAGTGTAAAAGCATCTTGCAGTGGATGGATCCATAGGTGTTGATCCCCAGCAGGAGGGGCCCTGGGTGGTTGCACACCAACTCGGAGTGTCTTCCTTTCCCAGGGCTTTATTTCTCTTAATGTCTATCAGATCAGGATGAAAGCTTCAGTCAGGGTGACTTCTTCTCAAATTCCTCCAGTGGCTCACCACCACACCGCCAGCTTCACGGACACAGAGAACCCCCCACGGAGTCTCCCGGAGCCCCTCCCCCAGCAGGACGCTTGTGCACACTGACTCCCGCTCCCCTGCCGGGCGGCTCGAGAGGAGCCAGGCTGTGAAGTCAGCCAGAGCTGTGTTTGAATCCTGCCTCTGCCACTGACGGCTGATTGATCTGGAACAAGTTCCAGAGCTTTTCTCAGGTTGATAATACTTCTGAAGAGAGAATATTCCGAGGGCTGGTACGAGGTTGGAGGAGACACCTGTGCAAAATATACACCCTGCGCTGACACTCATTCAGTTTCCTTCTTGTCCCCCAACCCAGACAGAACGGCGACACAGGCTCCATTGCTGGGTGATGCAGGCTACGGGGGAGACAGTGTCTCTGGGTCTGATGACAACCCTATCTGCTTGGCATGTTATTTCACTTACATTTTTCCTGAAATCAACTTTAAATCAATTCTTTTTTTACTTAGACTTGTCCTAACCAGTAATTTTTGTGAAAACATGAGTTTAGCTTGCTAATTATATATTTTTTCCAATGCACAGTAAAAACATTAGTCACCCATTCAAGAGATATTTAGAGTGTTTTTTTATGCTCTTGACAGGATTAACATGCTAGATGTAGATATATACATTGTGACGAACGCATTCAGGTAGGCATTCATTCAGCAGCTGCATTTTTTATGTTAATAAAAATTTTTTTAATTAGAGTGCATTTTTTAATTAGAGTGCATTTTTATGTTAGGACAGCCTGGCATGGTTGTAGGCTCTTAGCACCCATGCAGAGGCACTGGACCCCAGACCCCACTCATTCCCAGGACTGAGGAGATCGATGACTTGTCACACTGGTTAGGAAGCTCTGGTCTGCGTTTGCTCAGGAGTCCCATCAGGGTGCACTAAATCCTGGCCTTGGGCTGGAGGCTTTCTTCTACTCCTGGTTTGCCTCCATGCCGTGGGAGGGCAGTTAGAAGGGATCTATTTTAGAGGCTGGGCATCTTGTTCTTGCTTTCCATCTAATGCTTCCTTATAGGTGACTGAAAGAAAAATTGACTCAAAACCTGTTCTGTGGGTTTGGCCATCATGTGGTTGGGGGTGGGGGTGGTGTTTTCTCTCCCTCCATTTCCTGTTTCCAGGAGGCTGCATGAGTGAATTGGCTCAAAGCCTACCGAGACTGGGCAAGCCAGCCACACTTACCCTCTTTTCTTTTCCTCAGGGGCCTACATCCTTCTCACAATGTTGCTTTGGGCTCCAGGTCCGAGCACGGATAAGATGCCAAGATTCAGATTTGAGATAGTTTAGGAGACGCCACCTTTAGGCTGAGCCAAAGGCTCCAACCTGGCTCTGTCAGACCCTGTCAGACTTTGCACCGGGGGCCCACACCCTGCTTCAGCGAATACAAGCGCTCCCACTTTTAGGAAGACCTTCCAAGGCTTCTCCTTCCCTGGGACTTGGCCTTGTCAATTACCTCCTTTGTCTTTCGGTCTCCTGCTTTCTCTAAGGGCCCTCCTCTCTGTATACCAACATGTTCCTCTAGGCAAAAACAAGCACAACCAGGTACACAATGGAATATTATTCAGCCATAAAAAAGAAGGAAATCCTGCCATTTGCAACAACACGGATGGACCTTGAGGGCAGTCTGTTAAGTGAAATAAGTCAGACAGAAAGACAAATACCGTGTGATCTCACTTCCCTCTAGAATCTAAAAATAACTGAACTCCTGGATACATGGCAGATTGACGTCTGCCTCAGGCAGCTGGTGGAGGGTAGGCAAAATGGGTAAAGGAAATCAAAAGGTACAAACTTCCAGTTACAAAATGAAATAAATAAGTTATGAGGATGTCATGTACAGAAAAGAGAAGAAGGAAAAAAAAAACAAACCCATAATCAACCAAAACCAGCGCGCTCTAGTATATGCCCTTTGCCTGTTGGCGCCATCTCTTTCCTTCCTTTCCTGACAGAATATTGGGAGAAAAGGTTGCACTTAGGGTTGTCACTTGCCAGCCACTGGCTCCTCCCTTAACTTTTCCAGGCTGCCTTCAGGCCCCACCATCCTCCTAACAGTCAGCAGTGCCCTTCCTTGTGAGCCTCTTCTCCTGCCCCCAGGAGGACCGTTCCCCGGCCTTTTTTCCTCTCTGCCTGGCTTCGTCCTCTCTCAGGGCAACCCCCTCTGCGCCACCCCTGCCCTTCCGCAGTGTGCCTTCAGCCTCCGCAGGACAGAAAGGCTGTGGCATTTGGTCCCATTCTCATTCCCTCTCGGAGCCCAGAACTAAAGGTAGAAACGTCAGAAACCTCATGACAAGGCCTCTGGAAAGGTCAGTGGAACAACTCGGAGTTCCAGAAAGGAAGTGTGACCCCTGGGGGTCAGGTGGGTCAGAAGAACGAGATTCGTAAAGAGCGAGACGTTCCAGACCAGCCGCCGTGCCGTCCGTGGGCAGGAGGCGCAGGAGTCGGCGGACCGCGCAGCGCGCAGACACGCGCCCGTCAGAGGGGTGTCAGCCCCAGAGGAGAAATCACAACAGATACCAATGAAATACAAGAGATCATAAGAGAATACTACGAAAAACTATATGCCAACAAATTGAACAACCTGGAAGAAATGGACAAATTCCTAGACTCCTACAATGTCCCCAAAGTGAATCAGGAAGAAATGGAGAATCTGAATAGGCCAATCACAAGTAAGGAAATAGAAACGGTAATCAAAAACCTCCCCAAAAATAAGAGTCCAGGACCAGACGGCTTCTCTGGAGAATTCTACCAAACATTCAAAGAAGACTTAATACCTATTCTCCTCAAACTGTTCCAGAAAATTGAGAAGGATGGAGGACTCCCTAACACATTCTATGAAGCCAACATCACTCTGATCCCCAAACCTGACAAGGACAACACAAAGAAGGAGAACTACAGGCCGATATCACTGATGAACATAGATGCAAAAATCCTCAACAAAATTTTGGCAAACCGAATACAGAGGGGTGTCAGCCCAAGCTTGTCAGAACAGACTCCCGGACGAGGGGGAGACCTGGGGGCCAGGTGAGACGTCAGGAAAACCGTTCACCCTGGACTCGCGGATGGAGCTGAGGGAGAAGGAAGAGCTCCTGAGGCTCCAGGACCGTGTCCGAATGACCTGGGGCTCCTCAGTAACGGTGAGGGGAAAAGAGAGGCCTGAGACGAGCTCCAGGGACAGCCCGTGGGCAGGCACGGTCCCTGCTGCGGTTCAGTCCCCTCAGCCACCCACGCTGCTCGCGGGCTCCGTCTGTGGAGACCTGGAGGCCCTCAGAGATGCTCCTTTTCAGCAGGGCCTGGCAAAACCTGTTTAAACATCAGTGGGTCCTGACTGCAGCCGGCACAGAGCGCTCTGCTGTTCAGGACGCAGGTGCCCCGGGAGGGAGCGAAGAGCAGCTTCCGAGAGCCGCGCCCAGGCGCCCACTCCTTCACTCCTGGGGCGGATGTGCTGGAAGGTGATGAGGCCGTAGAAGCAGGCGGGCTGCCCCGTATGCCCGCCCCGTTACAGCGGCAGCTTTCAGAGGCAGGGGGGCTGTGGCAGCAGCAGGCAGAAGGAGGCAGGCCCGGGCTCTGCCTTATTACCAACAGATGCTTGTGAGTAAGTTGCAGAACCCGTAAGGCAGCGGGCTGGGCAGTGTGCGTGTGTGTGTTCGATGGCGGATATGTTTCTGAGAATGTCAAACAAAGCATGCAAGCACAGAGAGGCGTGGAAGGTGCGGGGGTAGGGCAGAGTGAGAACTGCAGTCAGGACTCGGAGCTGGCGGAGGAGACGAGGCCTGAAGAGCCTTTTGTGGTCTAAACCAGCAGATCTATGTGTAGCCTCTCCACGCGCTGTCCTGCATTTCCAAGAGATGGTGTCCAGGAGGAGGTATCTATCAAGTAGAAGACAAAAGGGCTATTGGCCAGGGGGCTGGACACTGAGGAGAAGAGCCCACGTCTGGGGTCTGGACGCCGCAGGGGCAGCACGAGCTGCCCAGCGGGTTAAGAACGCCTGGCCCCGCTCCCACCTTCCCTTCCCGTCTGTCTCTCTCGTGTTAGAGAAGGGGTCAAATGAGAACAAACAATTTAAACCTCCTTCTCTCCAGATTTCCCTTAACAATAAACTTGTTTTATATGAAATATAGAGGCAAGAATAGAGAAAAATATAATAATCCAGCTTTTAAATGTTAGAATTATGCCATTTGGCATCAGATCTTGCAGTTGAGAGAGTAAATGTCGCAGATACAGTGCAGGAGGCCACTCTGTTGACAAGAGGCTACTTCATTTCCATGAGCTTCTGCTCGGCGGCCGCCTTTCGCAGTGCACATCCCTGTGGGAGTCACATCCTTAGGTCTTGATGTAGGAAGGCAGGCACTGCACTGGACCCTAAATTCCCTCCTTCCTGCCCAGGAAGGCAGGCGAGGCAGGGGCGGGCGTGTGGGTGGCTCTGTGGTTAAGTGAGGGCTACGGAAGCAGGCCGCCTAAGGAGCCTTCAAGCTGTGCCTGTGTGAGGGCAGCACCGGCCCAGCACTGGCCCCGTCTTTCTTGTTTATGCCTTTAGTCTGGCTGGCGGTCCTTTCACTCACATCTTTATGGAATTTTACACCTGTACTTGCAATGCATCCTTTTAACCACTGTGCTTCACAGACCATTACTGTAATTTTCCACTTATATGACTTGATCTGGGTATTACCACACCCACTCCAATACTTCCTGCTTATTCACCTGAAAAATTAGGACAATAATACCTATTTCCAAGGTTTCTTGAGGAGGAAGTGAGATAATATGTAAGTCACCTAGCATGGTCGTTGGCAATATACATAGTAAATGTTTTTTCCCTTTCTTTTCTAATTTCTCATGAAGCATCTGTGTAAAACTCCATTTAGAACCCTCCAAGTGTTGCCAACAAGCACCACGATTAGAATTTCTGGAAACTACTTTTGGTCCACTAATGGAAATTGTGGCATTTCCTTTCTTCCAATTAACCTAGATGCTGGAAAACCTGCAGGAATTAACAGTGTTAAAGTATGATTTTCAAAGATGTAAAAATACAACTTTCAGGCAAATATAAAATGAATACAGGTCAAGGATTTTATTCAGCCTATTAATTACTCAGGGCACCAGTAACATATTAAGATTGTTTCAAAGGACAATGTTAGGAACAGAGAGACAATGAAGAAAGATAAAATGGTTTTGGTAATACATTCAAAACTGATTAATATCCTAGTGCAATAAAATATAATGTTTGGGGTTATCTTTTCTGCAGGGGAGAAATCAAATTCCTTTCTGTTGCTGTGGACAAGAGCCATTTGCATTACTGTCAATTTTGTACACTTTAACTCCCACAGGGCCGGAAAATAGCCACATCAATGTGAAATCAGTCAAACTGCACAACCCCGTGAATCAGAAAATCGCAGGGGTTCCAGGAGGCAATGATAAGCATCCCACTGCAAGGAAACCTGGCCGTCTCTTTTGCCCATTTCCATATGTTCGACCATTTTCCCGAACGATACCTGTTCCTTTAGGATGTGGTCTAGGGGGAGGCCTTGGAATTTTCTCACTCTGAATTGTGGGACCACAAAAGCAGCCTGGGACAGCTTAGATCTGGACACCCAGGCCCCTGCCATCGTCAGTTCCTCCCTCCCGTGCTCTGATTACAGGAATTCTCCTCTCCCTGGGCCATGATGGGGATTCGGAAGGTGGCGTGGGGGCAGCAGTTGCAGCATCAGCCATTTGTCCCTGTGTTTGGTAGCCCACGGACCAGCTGTGTGTGGGGCACCGTTCCTTACGGCTCCCTCCACAAACCGCCCCAACAGCCTCGCCCGCTCTGCCCTGGCAGACCCGCAACCCGAGCCAAGGCGTTCACTAATCCACCCTGAAATGTGCAAAATTCCGTAAAAGGGTTTGTTAAAGAATTCATCACGTACTACCTTAGAACATCTCTTGTTTCATTTTTTTAAACTTGTCTACAATTTTAAAGTGTTATTTCTTGTGTCTTCAATTCAGTTGTACTTTGATAGTGAAAACGATTCCCCTCTACCAGCATCCAATAGCAGGTGTTCATTAAATATTTAACAGGTGTTAAATTAGGTGTTTAAACAGGTGTTTAATTAGATGCTAAATAAATATTGGGGTTTTTTTTAAGGTTTTATTTTTCCTTTTTCTCCCAAAGTCTCCCGGTACATAGTTGTGTACTTTTAGTTGTGGGTCCTTCTGGTTGTGACATGTGGGACGCCGCCTCAGCATGGCCTGATGAGCGGTGCCATGTCCGCGCCCAGGATCCAAACTGGCGAAACCCTGGGCCGGTGAAGCGGAGGGCACAAACTTAACCGCTTGGCCACGGGGCCGGCCCTAAATATTGATTGAAGAGATAGATAGAAGCCGTTAGAACACAGTCCTCCCCTGCTCAGAAAAATTCTTTAACTTCCCAGTGCCTCCAGGATAACATGCAAACAACTTATCAGAGAGCTCACCCCACCCCAATATTGTCCACCCCGATTCCTGCTATGCCAGGCGCTTATCCCCAGAACATTTTTTTGTTGCATCTCTGTGTCTACTCTCCCAAGCTGAAATACTCTTTTCCTTCATCCTCAGGGCTTAACTCAAATGCAGTCTCTTGCATGAAGCCTTGCTCGATGCCCTCAGTTAGAACTTACCTCATCAGCTGCATTCTCTTCTGAACAGCGAAGTGAGATGATGAAAGACGCAGGCTGGGCAGCCAGCCAGCTGGAATCCCCTTGTTAGTTTTGTCATCTTTGGCAAACCATTCTGTGCCTGAGTTTTCTAATCTAAATTTGGGGAGAATACTACTGCTCACCTCATAGGGTTTTTGTGAAGATTAAATAAATTAAAACAGGTAAAGCACTTAGACGATGCCTGGAACACAGTGAGGGCCCAGGGAGAGCCTGTCGTTAGCACTCCTTTTGGAGGCTCTCCTAATTCTGTCCCGGTGCCTCTTGCGGTTAGTTCATTCTGTCTCACACAGGTTTTACGTACCTTTTACATTTCTGTCTCCATCACTGAAGGGAGCTCCGTAAGGCATGTTTAGGGAACATTTGCTGAATGGATGAATGAATGAAAGAATAAATAAACGACTAATTGCTGCCCTGGCTGTCAGTAAACAAATCCTAAAAAAAAATCAGACTTTTTGCTCACGGTATGTGGGACTTTTTTCTTTTAAACCACCAAAACGTCTGAGCTTCTATTTTGCAATTTCAGGCTTCTGTTTGCTTGAAAGTGTGACGGTTGGGTCTCCCTGACCCCTGCCACAGCCCCTGGGTCTTTACTACATAAACCATCTGGGTGTATTTGTTTTCTGGGTGTAAGCCAGAGTAGGAACTTGATAGTCAATTTGTCTTGCCTTCTAAAATACACACATATAGTTAATTTTTTCCTAACGGAGGTCCTAGGTTGGAAGGAAGGAACATGACAGCTGGCAAGTTATGTGACCTTGAACAATTCACTTCCACAACCTGGTTTTCTATTTCTCATTTTTTTTTTTATTGAGGTCATGATCGTTTACAACATTGTGAAATTTCAGTTGTATATTATATTGTCAGTCACCATATAAGTACACCTCTTCACCCTTTGTGCCCATCCCTCTTCCTCTCTGGTAACCACTAAATTGTTCCCTTTGTCTATCTGTTTGTTTATCTTCCACACATGAGTGAAATCATATGGTGTTTGTCTTTCTCTGTCTGGCTTTTTTCACTTAATGTAATACCCTCAAGGTCCATCCATGTTGCAAATGGGACAATTTTGTCCTTTTTTATGGCTGAGTAGTATTCCACTGTATATATATACACCACATCTTCTTTATCCATTCATCAGTCAGTGGGCACTTAGGTTGCTTCCACATCTTGGCTATTGTGAATAATACTGCAAGGAACATACGGGTGCATGAGTTTCTTTGAATTGCGGATTTCAAGTTCTTTGGATACATACCCAGTAGTGCGATAGCTGGGTCATATGGCAGTTCTATTTTTAGTTTTTGAGGAATCTCCACACTGTTTTCCATAGTGGCTGCACCAGTTTGCATTCCCACCAGCAGTATGTGAGGGTCCCCTTTTCTCCACACCCTCTCCAACATTTGTTATTTTTTTCTCTTGGTGATTATAACCTATTCCTCATTTTTAAAAGGGGGTTATTTCACTAACTGTGAGGAGCAAAGGGTTTGCACCATATATCTAGCACCCCAACTTTTAAGACTCTCACCTGAAGGATGGGCCCCCAAAACACCTAGTTCTGAAAGCCAATGGGGCTCATGTCCGCAAGACCCACAGGACTACAGCAAACAAAGAAACAGTTCTCAACTGCCGCGGCTATCCCGCCAGGGCTCAGCACAGAGGGAGCAGGCAATAACGCCCATCTCCCAGCCTTTCCCTGAAAGAAGTTTGATGCATCCTTTCAAGCTGCCATCTGAGGCTCTGGCTTCTAATTTCGTGTGCATGGAGGGGCTGGCTGCCATCCTTCCCAGAGTCTGGGGACGCTGGTGGGCACTTTTCCAGCCTTCTCCCTCCAACTTGCTCTGACAATAAAATAAAGTCATCAGTATCTCCCTGGAAGGAGCTTGTCCACACAGCTAGCACCCCAGCTTTTATGGCTGCCACCGTAAGGACAGGTCCACCATAAGGACAGGCCCCAAATCACCTAGCTCTGATAGCCAAGGGGGCTTGCACGCACGAGTCCCACAGGACTACAGCAAACGAAGAAGCAGTTTTTAAATGGGCTGCCCAAAGCCAACTATAGATTCGGTGCAATCCCTATTGAAATTCCAGCGGCATTCTTCACAGAAAAAAAAAATCCTAAAATTTGTACGGAACAATAGAAGATCCCAAAATAGCCAAAGCAATCTTGAGGAGGAACAAAGCTGGAGGCATCACACTTTCTGATTTCCAACGATATTACAAAGGGATAATAATCCAAATAGTATGGTACTGACATAAAAACAGACATACAGATCAATGGAACAAAAGAGAGCCTGGAAATAAACCCACACATATAAGGTCAATTAATTTTTGACAAAAGACCCAAGAATCTACCGTGGGGAAAGGAGAGTCTCTTCAACAAATGGTGTTGGAAAATTAGACAGCCACATGCAAAAGAATGAAATTGGACTACTATTTTACACCATATACAAAAGTCAACTCAAAGTGGATAAAAGACTAGACCTGGAACCATAAAAGTCCTAGAAGAAAACAGAGGGGTAAGCTCTTTGACATTGGTCTTGGCAATGATTTTTTGGATTTGACACCAAAAGCAAAGGCAACAAAAGCAAAACTAAAAGTGGGACTACATTAAACTAAAAAGTTTCCACAGAGGAAAGGAAATCATAAACAAAATGAAAAGGCAACTTATGGAACAGGAGAAAATATTTGCAAACCACATGTCTGACAAGGGGTTAATACCCGAAATATACAAGGAAGTCATACAACTCAATAGCAAAAAAACAAATAACCCAATTAAAAAATGGGCAAAGGAACTGAACAGACATTTTTCCAAAGAAGACATATAAACGGCCAACAAGTACACGGAAAAGGTGCTCAACATCGCTAATCATCAGCGAAACGCAAATCCAAACCACAGTGAGACACCAGCTCATAGCTATCAGGGTGGCTGTTATCAAAAAGACAAGAGATAATAAATACTGGCCAGGATATGGAGAAAAGGGAACCCTTATACACTGTTAGTGAGAATGTAAATTGGTACATCCACTATGGAAAACAGTATGGAGTTTCCTGAAGAAATTAAAAATAGAACTATCCTAGGATCCAGCAATCCTACTTCTGGGTATATATGCAAAGGAAATGAAATCACTGTCTCCAAAGGATATCTGTACTCCCATGTTCATTGCAGCATTATTCACAGCAGCCGTGGTATCAGAGCAAGCCAAGTGTCTGTCAGTGGATGAAAGGAGAAAGAAAATGGTGTATATATATATATATATATATATATATAGAATGGAATATTATTCAGCCACAAAAGAGAAGAACATCTTGCCATTAGTGACATCATGGATGAAGCCGGAGGGCATTATGCTAAGTGAAATAAGCCAGACAGAAAAGAGCAAATACTGCATGGTATCACTTATATGTGGAATTAAAAAAAAAAAAAAGTCAAATTCATAGAAACAGAGAGTGGAATGGTGGTTGCCAGGGCCTGGGGGTGGGGGAAATAGGGAGAGGCTTTCAGCTGTACATGAAGAAGGCCTGAGGACCTAATGGATGACATGGTGACTATAGTTGATAACAGTGTGTTGTATAACTGAGATGTGCTAAGAGAGTAGAACTTAAGTGTTCTTCCCACACACAAAGAAGAAGGTAAATATATGAGGTGATAGATAAGCTAATTAACTCAGTGGTAGGAATCCTTTCACAACGTATAGGTACATCAGATCATCGTGTTGTATACTTCAAATATCTGACAATTTTCTTTATCAATTATATTTCCAAAAAAACTGAGAAAAAGAACAAGGCCTGGCATAAAGTAGGCTCTGGACGCTAAATGCTTACATTCAGGGATGAAGTGCAAAGGGCTTGGGCTAACTAGAAATAAGGTTCAGATGTTAGAAATATTCTGAATAAGCGCCTACAGAACTTGGAGAGAAGACCTTGGCATGGCTGAGTCATAAATAACAGTCACGTTAAAGGCAGACGAGACAAAAACGCAAGAGAGGTCATAAAGCTCGCATGACCCTCATCAGATGAAAGCACAGACCGCAGTAGGTCCATACAAAGGCGAGAGCATCCACCTCCCCGCGGGCAGGAGAGGCGCCGCCTGGGCTTTGAAGGACCGAAGATCCTCAAGGCGGGAGCAGGGCCACACTTCCTGCTGAGGAGGTGGTATGAGACCAAGCCAGACCAGAGCTCCTGGAGCCGAGGGTTTACATAGGACGGTACTGAGAGAATAGAGGGGACTGTCCCGTGGCCATCCAGAGGGCCCTGGCTACCAGAGGAGAGAGGATAGACCTCCACACTTTAGTCCTTCAGATCAGAACTAATGCTCTGTTTTGTATTTATAACCACCAACCATAATCCATAGACTTAAATATAAATTGCTTTCTGATACAAGCTACCTTCTTTTAAAAAGTCTTTCTAAAAAAAATAAAAAGCATCACAAGAATGTGGCTTTAAGACCATCTTAGGGGCCAGGTGGTGCAGCAGTTAAGTGTGCACGTTCCGCTTTGGCGGCCCGGGGTTTGTGATTCGGATCCCGGGTGCAGACATGGCACTGCTTGGCATGCCATACTGTGGCAGGTGTCCCACATATAAAGTAGAGGAGGATGGGCACGGATGTTAGCTCAGGGCCAGTCTTCCTCAGAAAAAAGAAGACCATCTTAAAGAAGAAATTAGTCCAACAACTGTGCCAGGTCACACGCATACCCATATATTCAACAAGCTTTTGGTGAAAGGGTGAGTACATGAATGAATGAAATACCGGAGGCTCTCTTGATTCCCTCAGTGGACTGGAGCAGGGTGACAAGAGCGTAGGGTGTGCCCAGATGAGCCATCCAGAAAGAGGCCTGTCTGATGGACAGGCTTTAAGGAAGAAAGCGGAAGTGGACATCTGCCTTTTGTGGGTGAGCCTTTGTTCAGCCTCGGAGCTCTGTGCACAGGAGGCAGTGTGACCTTTCTGTCCCCTGGGTCCGGTCAAAGAGGATCTCTGGTGACTGTTCACAGGCTACAGAGACAACAAACACCAGCAAGTGTCTGGCCTTGGTGGGGAGACGTTTCAGGTTGGATCCTTTTCTCCAGCTTTAGTAGGGCCTGTGATGGGGGAAGGCATTATTAAATCTTTGCCAAATGACATTTTGAAACACCTGGGGTGCAACAGGCCAGAGCCCTTGAAGAACAGACAGGCAAGGCCAGTGAGGCTCCGCTGCCCGCTGTGCGCTGGTGGCATTTGAGAGTTCCCTGACAGCAGGCCCACTGGTGGACCTTGGTTCAGATGGACCCTTTTTAGAGCTAGAGGGAGGCAGGGACAAGCATTGCTCTTCTGGGGAAATCCACATCAGTGACTGGAAGAGCCCCAGGTCTAAGTCGGAAAAACATTATTTTGGACACACCTAGACATGGCTTGGGAGTCTGACATGACTGTTTTGTGTTTATGCTTTATGCGTCAGAAACAGCATTCTGAGAAGTGGTCCATAGGCTTCCCCAGCTGCCAAAGGAGTGAATTCATGGCACACAGAAAGGTTAAGAATCCAGAACAGCCTCCAGCAAAGGGGAGGTTCTGACAACCTATAACACAACATAGGTTAAGTTCCGTTTCAACGTCTTTTTCAAAAGACACCAAGTCCTTTGTTGCTCATGTCTGTTGCCCATGAAAGTTGATCCAGGGTCGACTTAGAACAGGATGGAGATGTGGGCGAAGAATGGGTGGAGGCCAAGGCGACCTAAAGCAAAAGAAGGTCACGGTAACAATCCCCACCCCCATCGCTAACACGCTGGATAGCCAAATAGAAGCACATAAGTTCCAGCTGAACCAGCAGAGACTCAGAGACCCTTCCCCTTAGGTATCTCTCACTCCACAGCGTCAGCTGGCTCCTTCCAGTCTTGGCAGCTGTCTGCTTAAAACTCCCAGCCCGCTCCTAACACCTGCTGGCAAGCTGCCTGTCTATTGAAAAACTCCCGGACATCTTTTCCTCAGGAAGGTGGAGATGAAATTAATGGTCTTTGATGACGCCACTGCTACTTGATCACTGAGCGTGTGAGCCAAAGCTCGGTACTAAACGCCCACTTGAACTTTGCAGTTTCCTTGTTTCACTCAGAAGGCTATTATAGTGTCTGGCCACACGTCAAGGACACGTTGACTCTGGGGCAACCCATTACTCCCAGTCCGTCCTTGGAGATAGAAGGGCGTGGCCAGGTGCCAACAGGAAGGGGCGTGGAACAGAGGGGAGAGGTTCTGCTGGCCGCTGGCTGCCCTGGAACCTGCGTGGATGGCTCAAGCTCTGACCTCTGGGGGCTCTGGGCTGTAGAGCTCTACCATCAGATTTACTGCCCCAGGACTGTTTCCCCAGGAACTCCCAGCTAAGGGTAGACTAAGGAGGAGGCGCGGTGGAGGAAGATAGCTGCAGTGTCACAGAGCCTCCAGTTTCCACATCTAGTGAAGCTGAGGTTACCTATGGAAGTAGGTAAGACAGTAAGTAGACTGCTCTCTTCATTTCTCCTAAGAATACCGTGCTGTAGAAAAACAAAACACAAAAAACCCCTGCCAACTCCATTTACTGGCTGAAGAGCAAATAGATGTGTTGCTGGTTGGAGGACGGTGAAGGAAGAAAAAGTCCCCTTGCTCCCCACCACCCACATGGAACGAACACAGTACCATCTGCTAGGAAAACTGGGTCTCAACCCTGGCCCTGCCTTTAACCCCCAGCTTGACCTGGGTAACTCCCTTTTCTCAGTGTGCCTCAGTTTCCACATTGGGAAGTTAATCCCCAGGGAAGATCAGTGGACTGCGGACGAGGCGGAAGGGATAGGGAGCTTGAGTGCAAGGAAGCAGGCTCAGACAGGGAGAGTGCAGTGAGCACTGAGGTCTGAGCAGGTGGCAGAGTCCTAGCCAGGGACATGCAGAACTCTCAGGGTGCTAGCGTGTCCACTGGTCACTGGTCTTGAGCACCGACCTGCTCCCAGTCCCGGCTGGAAGGCCCCTCTTGGTGTGGGCAACCAGAGGAAAGAAGCGCTCCACTAGTGCGCGCGGGGCTCTCCTGCTGCGGAGGGCTGCAGCCTGCCCCGGCCAGATTTCCGTGTTTAAATGAAAGAGGAGGGGAAGAGGGAAGCAAAAGTGCTCCTTCTGGTAGCTTCCATTTTATTTATTTATTTATTTTATTAAATGCTGTCTTTGGATATTTTTCTGCTTCTAAACATAAAATGTGCTTATTGTAAAAATTTCAAACTTAATGAAAACCTGAAATTGCTGGAAACAATGAGAGCAAACAATTTATTGTTATGTGTTTATTATATGCCTTTTTTAATTCCTTTATTTTCCTCTTTTTTTGGCAACATACGAGCATATTTATTTGGGGCAATATAGAAGTATTTGGACTAAAGCATTAGGGAGTTACTTTCCTCTCTCTCAACGCCTAATTCTTCTCCCGTCTGCAGAGACAGTCACTGTTAATATTCTGGTTTCGATCCTGCTAGACATTCAAATGCAGGTGGTGTTCTGTCTGAATGTTAGCTACCCAGCACTGGTCAGCGGGAGGGCAGCTACTCCCAGTGCAGCCCAGGCCAGCCTGTCCACACTCCCTGCCTCTACACTTCTCAGGCAGGTGTCAGACGCTGTCCTCTCTGTCCCCCACGGTCCAGGGGCACATGGAAGTCCTCTAGTCGTCCCCTGAGCCTCCTCTCAGAAAGCTCTAGGTGAGGGGGAAGAGAAGTTCCCTTCCCCTGAGGGGCGTGGTGGGGAGGGGAGGCCTCAGCACTCCAACAGCTCTTCAGCCCTCTGTCCTTTTATAGGCTGGATGGCATGAGGATTAATGCCAGCAAAGCTGGTTTCATATCTTAGCACGCTCTGCATATGTGGTCCAGCCCTTCTCTTGGGATGCAGAGGCTCTAAGCATCTATCGGGTACTCTCAGCCTTTGGGGTCTCAGTTAAAACAGAGACAGAAAGAATCCCATCTCAATGTCTGGTCACACATGCCACCATTTACTTAACCAGCTGTCACTGATGGACATTGGGTTGTTTCCGGTGTGTGTGTGTGTGCAAGCGTGCACAGGTGCACGTGTGAGCGTGTGCGCACACCATGTGCTCACAAGCTGCTTCAGGCAGGCTTTTAATTTAGCTGCTGCTTTTTTTTTTTTTTTTAAGGAAGATTAGCCCTGAGCTAACATCTGTGTCCATCTTCCTCTATTTTATTACTATTTATTATTTTTATTTTTTTTTGAGGAAGATTAGCCCTGAGCTAACATCTGCTGCCAATCCTCCTCTTTTTGCTGAGGAACACTGGCGCTGAGCTAACATCCGTGCCCATCTCCCTCTGCTTTATATGTGGGACGCAGCCACAGCATGGCTTGACAAGCTGTGCGTAGGTCTGCATCCAGGATCGGAACGGGTGAACCCCCGGCCGCCAAAGTGGAGTGTGTGAACTTAACCACTGCCCCGCTGGGCTGGCCCCTTAGCTGCTGATTCCTATAAACACTTGTCATTTTGGCCTCCTCAGACCATCTAGCCAGTCCTGGGACGGGTCCCCCTGCCCTGCTTCTCAAACTGGGGGAAGCTTACCACTGGACATACCCAATGTGTGCTATGGGGCTATGAGAGCATCACATTTACCTGACGTTTTGGAGAAAAAGGTGATGTAACATAATTATTCAGTACTTAATATAAGAGGGATAAGTTGGGAGACATCAAGCACATTTCTCCTCTGCAGTGACCTGTGTACAGATTTGGTGCCAGACCTCTAGAAGACGCACAGCCATTCTCCTGTGCCTCTAGGGACATCTTGAAATGTACTGCTGGGGTAGTCATCCTCCAAGATGGCCTCCAATGACCCCTGCCTCCCAGTATCCACATCTTTGAATAGTCCCTTCTCATATTGTGCCAGGGTTGGTCTGTGTGACCAATAGAATATGGCAAAAGAGATGGCATGTCACTTCCAAGGTTAGGTTATAAGGTTACTAGGTTATTACGGCTGGGGGCTCTGTTTCTTTCGTCGATCACTTGCTTTGGGTGAAGCCAGCGACCATGTTAAGCAGCCCTCTGGAGAGGCCCATAGGTGAGGAGCTGAGGCTGCCGACAACCACGTGAAGCAGCTTGGCTGCAGAGGCTTCAGCCCCATCAAGTCTGCAGAGACTGCAGCCCCAGCTGACGGCTGGCTCGCATCTCCACCAGAACCAGCTAAGCCAACTCCAGGATTCCCAGCCCTCAGAAATTGTGTGACATAATAAATGTTTATTATTTTAAGCTGCTACATTTTGGGGTAATTTGTTAGGCAGCAAAAACTAATACGCTGCCTTATAATGGTTTCTTTTAGAAAACAAACAGCTTGAATACAGGTCGTCTTTCTCTTGATCTCTCTCACTTTTAAAAAATTATCCTGAAGTGAACATGGCAGTCCTGGGCCTTCAGAATATCCAACTATTTCTGCAACCAACAGTTATTAACAGAGTTGACTCCGACGTGGTTTTAACACAAGGTCAGAAATTCAAGATTACTGTTGCTAACAACTACAACGGGAAGGGTTAACTTCTGGAAAGATGACCTGATCAATAGCCAGGGCCTGACCTTTGACCTTCACCTTTCTCAACCCTCTGGCCAAAGTGTTAACAGCTGAGGCCTCTCTTCTGCGAGGCTTATTCCTTTCGCGCCTGTGAGTAGCCAGGAGGGATACATAGTTCCATGTTTACATCCAGGGGGACGGGGAGCATTTCTGAGCCAACATTCCAGGGAAGAATCTGGAAATTCACATTAAATTACACTTCTTTGGCCACAGGGCTTCCTCCAAGCTCTGACCGTGCCCAGGAGAATGGAATGCGCTCTCTGGCTTTAATCCCCCAGGGCCCACCCTGAAGCTAGGACTGAAGTCAATTCCCTTCCACCAACAGGTGGAGCATGGGGGTAGGGCAGCTAGGGAATTTTAGGAAGAAGGAATGAGGGAATGGATCCCTGGTAGGCAAAGAAAAATCTTCATCAGACAAAATGTCTAGATCTGCAAACCCAAGAACCTAGTCCAGAGAAAGATGCTATATCTTCCATTTGAGACCCTGAATGCTCTAGTCCTCTTTTAGGGGGTCAAAGAATTGATTTTTCATTCAATTCTGGGTTTCAGCCACCCATCACCAATATGTGAATGATTCCAGAATCTTCTCTCTAGACATTTAGGGGGTACCTTTGGTCTCTTAGGGAAGGAGCAAATGGAAAAGTACCGGTTAAGAGCCTGCCATGTGGGTGGTACTATCGTTAGCACTTTCAATCGCACTAAATTAGCTAATTTAGTTCCTTCGATCCTTTGAAGAATCTTACTATCCTCAGTTGATTGATGAGGAAATGATGCCCAAAAAGGTTAAGTAAATTACTCACGGGCATATAGCTAATTAGTGGTATATTCCAGTATTAATTAGGACTCTCAATGAATTGGAGTTAGCTGAGTCAAAACTCACTTGGGAAAATTGTCATAAGGATAGAAGGGTATGTCATGGAGCCTGAGAGCTGAGAAGCAGGTGGGACAAGAACCAGGGACTGAAGAGCCATCAAGATTCCCTTCTTTCATCTCCGTTCCTCTCTGTTTCTGCTTCACTCTTCTCTCCTCTTGCAAACAGACTTTCTCTGCTTCTCCAGGTCTTGAGGCAGAAAAAGTGGCCACTAAAGTCACTGTCCTCTTCTGTCTCCTTCAGTTCCAAAGTCCTGGAGAAGCCATACCCACAGCACATGGGGTGACATTATGCAAAATGGCTGCTCCCTGGCTTTATTCTGGGTGAGTGTCAGCTAAGAAGGCCATGAAGAGTTGAGTGGATAACCCAGAAGCAGTGTTTTCTTTGTAAACTAGCAACAGGGATCAAACCTCTGCACTCAGTCAGTACTTTCAGCTGTGAAAGGAGCTTTGGGCCTACAACTTCTGCTGGTTGCCTACTTTCTCTCCATGGGCATTTGGTCCACGCAGCCCCTGCAGCTGTTTATTGTGCTATTCAAGAAGTGGTCTGAGAACCCTTAATAAAACAGTTGCTTTGGACCTCAGAGTTTCCTGCCACATTGCTGTGTGATGGAATTCTGGGGCATTTCCTCCAGCATGGCCTTTGGCCCAAGGTTGGGATGGGTAGTGGACTCCTAGAAGAGTCATAAAGGAGCCAGCCCCTGGGGGACAGGCAAGGTCCTCTCTGAACCATCGGCTCTGTTGGACCTGGGTGGTCAAGGAGCTGATGGCATTTGTGTTCTGTGCGCAGGCCCAGGCTTGTTCCTAATTGTTAT
This sequence comes from Equus caballus, assembly GCF_041296265.1. Taxonomy (NCBI): domain Eukaryota; kingdom Metazoa; phylum Chordata; class Mammalia; order Perissodactyla; family Equidae; genus Equus; species Equus caballus. Next base: position 9,749,885 of record NC_091708.1, read on the forward strand.
CTCCTTGTGCATGTGTACGAGGGGCATGGTTCTCACTCTGCCTGGGTTAATGGTGACCCGAACCTGATTCTTTTGATACACAAATCCAGGAAGGGTGGCTCACTCAGAACTGGGGGAGCCATGGCCACTGGGCATGCTTCAGCAGAGGAGTGTCTGTTTACTCTCCACCATTCAGAGCCATGTGGAACCTGGCCCAGATCAGCATGTTCTAGTTCCTGGAAGAAGGTGGGGTTGCCCCCCCCCCCCCCCCGCCAGCCCTGAGCAGACTTCCTTGTGAGACCTCCTGAAGTCAGCCTTGTCTTAGCTGACACCATTAAATGCTCCTAACACCCAATGACCCAGGCTTCTCTCTGGAGCTCAGATGTGGTCATCTAATTGAGAATTGGACATCTGCACCAGCGTGTGCATCTCTCAGGGTATCTAAAAGCCAGGTCCTCATCTCTCACATCATTCTCCTCTTCTATCCTCACTTTTGTCAAAACCTGCTCCTCCTGCAAGATTCATTGCTTGGGTGGTTGTTCCCACCAGCCACCTAACCATTCAAGCTGGAGTCATTCTCCATTCCTTCACTCAAGAAATATTTCTTGAACCCCTACCATGTGCCAGACTCTGTGCTAGGCTCTAGAGGTAAGACATTTGTCAGTGCAAGCTCAAGATGCTCATAGGCTAGTGGAAAACCTATAAGAACAAGCTAATAGCACCCCGGGGAAAGGAAGTGGCTCAGCCTGGGTTGTTGCAGGAGGAGGGGTGGAGTATCTAACTCAGCTTACAGGGATCAGGAAAGAGCTCCTGGAAGAGGTGATACCTGAGTTGAGTCACAAGAGAAGAGAGAGGAGGGGAGGAAGAGGCTTTCCAGGCAGAGGGGTCTGCACAAGAAACTATATAGAGAAAGAAAGAGCACAGTATGTCTAGGAACTGTGAGCAGGTTGTGAGCTGCCAGAAGGTAAATGCAAGGCAAAGGGGTCTTGGGTGTCGAGGCTGGAACCATAAGGAGCAGACAAGGAGGGCTTCTGATGGAGAAGGGGCCATGCTTGTGAGAGTGGACTTCGTCCTGTAGGTAGTGCAAAGCCATTTAAGGGTTTGGGGCTATGGTTAGGGGGTGGGTGGTGAAGGGAGCCAGTCAGATTTCTATTTTGAATGACTCACTTTAGAGGCTGTGGATCGGGGCGGGGTGTGTGTGTGCAAAGCTGGACGCAAGATCTTGAAACGGCAGATGATGGAACCTGAACTCGGGCCGTGGAGGAAGGGGAGACAAAGGGAGGACCGATTAGATGCAGAGGAGGCAGAAGGTCAATGAGTCAAAGATGACTTCTCTGTTTCTGGCTGGGGCATCGAGGTGGATGGTGGGGCCAGCAATGCAAAGACAGAATACAGGAGAAACAAGTTTGGGGACTATTTGATGAGTTCATGTTTGGATATATTGAGTTTGAGTGCCTATGGGATGTTCAGAAGGGGAAGTTCAGAAGATGTTCAGCAGGAAGCTGGAAATAGACAGAAGCTCTGGGGAGAAACTGGGACTGGAGATATGAATCTGAGTCATGGGAGCTGATAAAACAGTTGAAGCAGGAAGAACGTATGCAGTCACTCCAGGGAGAAGATGCAGAATGGGAAAACCAGATGGTGAGGAACACGTCCTAGGGGGCCCGGACATTAAAGGGGCAGGCCAAGGAGAAGACACTCAGAGAGACAGGAAAGAAAAGACACTCAGAAACAAGGAGGATGGAGTGAGGGGTATCATGAGAGCCACAGGCATACAGCTTCAAGAAATGAGGAGAAATGAGCAGAGAAGTCCAGCAAGACAAAGACTGGAAAGTGTTCATTTGACCTGACATTTAGGAAGCCCCTGGCAAACTTGTGACTTGGTAGGAGCAGGTCTTAGTGAGTAGAGTATCCCAATCTCACTGCTTGTGTGTGCACACGGAAGGGACATCGGCCTTGATCTACAGAGGTAGCCTGATTTTAAGGCTAAACAAAGTTGCATTTTATAATGCAATTAAAGAAATAAAAGAAGGGGCTGGCCCCGTGGCTGAGTAGTTAAGTTCGCTCACTCTGCTTCAGTGGGCCAGGGTTTTGCCGGTTCAAATCCTGGGCGTGGACATGGCACTGCTCATCAAACCATGCTGAGGCAGCGTCCCACATGCCACAACTAGAAGGACCCACAGCTAAAAATATACAACTATGTACCAGGGGGCTTTGGGGAGAAAAAGGAAAAATAAAATCTTTACAAAAAAAAAGAAAACAGTTGTAAGTTAAACATTCAAAAACCATTTAAACTTTTAGAAGCTCTCCTTGGTATGGAATAAACACAACCTTGCTTACGAAGGAATGAGTCGCTGAGCTGCAGTGATCCTGTGCTATTCTGGGAAACAGATTTCTTACACACGCTTTCTGTAAACAAAAGCAACACTAAAGCCCCCTTTGAACGTTTATAACCACATCAATCCTGACCTATACATTAAAAGGCTTTTATTGGGAATTTGGTTTTATACAACAGTGCCCCCTGGTGTGGATGTTATGCATAAATACTTACCTTTTATTAGCACGCAGGCAATATTCTTGAAATATTATTGCTGCTGTAACACTTTTTAACTTAAAAATCAAGTTCGGGGCCGGCCCTGTGGCCGAGTGATTAAGTTCACACACTCCGCTTCAGCAGCCCAGGGTTTTGCGGGTTCAGATCCTGGGCGCGGACATGGCACCGCTCATCAAGCCATGCTGAGGCGGCGTACCACGTGCCACAACTGGAAGGACCCACAGCTAAAATATATATATATATATATATACACAACTATGTACCAGGGGGCTTTGGGGGAGAAAAAGGAAAAATAAAATCTTTAAAAAATAATTAAGTTCAAATCACAGGTGTTTTGGGATGGGCGAAATGTTGATTTGGGGAGCTTAAGTCTTAGGCAATGTGACATTGGGGGTATGAGTGTACCTCGTACGGCTCATTTAAAATGATAAAAATTCATTTGTCCATGCACATTGTATAGCTGTGCTTCCATCAAATGGATCATGGCGTGGGACCCACCATTTGTCTTTTTATTTATTTACTTTAAAGATTTTATTTTTCCTTTTTTTCCCCCCAAAACCCCCTGGTACACAGTTGTATATTTTTAGTTGTGGGTCCTTCCAGTTGTGGCATGTGGGACGCCCCTCAGCATGGCTTGATGAGCGGTGCCATGTCCCCGCCCAGGATTTGAACTGGCGAAACCCTGGGCCACTGAAGCAGAGTGCATGAACACAACCACTCGGCCACGGGGCCGGCCCAACCATTTGTCTTTTAAAACAAAGTTTATAAAATTATATATATATATAGAGAAAATTGAATACATCATAAGCACAGAACAAAATGAATTTCTCAAACTGAACCACTTGTGTAATCAAGCACATGGATCAAGAGAAAATTACTGGCAGCCCGGATGCCCCACTCATGCCCTCTGCTCCGTTCGGTCACGACCGCCCCTGGCAAGGATAACCACTATCGTGCCTTCTCATAGCACAGATCCATTTTGCTTGGTTTTGAACTGTCTATAACTGGAATAATCAGTATGAGCTCTCTGTGTCTTATTAAATATATTTGTCGGGATTCATCCATGTTGCTCTGTGTAGTTGTAGTTCATTCTCTTTGCTATATAAAATACTATTGTAAAACTCAACTGTAATTTATTTATCAATTAAATAGTTGATAAACATTTGGAGTGTTTCCGTTTGGGGCTATTATAGTCTGCTATACACATTCTTCACATGCTTGTTGGTGCATGCATTTCTTTTGGGTATACACCTGGGAATTACTGGGTTATATAAAGTATGCTTACCTTTAGTAGATAACGTCAAGCAGTTTTCTAAGTTGGTCATTCTAATTTATATTCTCATTAACAGTGTATGAGAATTCCAGTTGCTTCATATTCTCACATGGTTATTGTTAATCTTTTAAATTATAAACATTCTGGTGGGTAGTCGTCACATTTTTTAAAAACAGCTTTAAGATATACACACACAATACACATACAATTCACTTATTTAAATTCAATGGCTTTCAATATAGTCAAAGAAGCGTGCATCCATTAGCCAATTTTCGAGTATTCCCATTACCCCAAAAAGAAACTCCACACTCCTCAGGCTGTCACCCGCAACCCTCCAATCCTCTCAGCCCGTCAACCACTAATCTACTTTATCATCTCTATGGATTTGCCTTTTGACATTTCACATAAATGGAATCATACAATATGTGGCCTTCTGTCTGGCTTCTTTTTTTACTTACCATGTGTTTGAGATTCATCAGATTTTAATTCAACAAAGGAATCATGGATCACACTGTACACCTGGGACACAGGTTGCAGGCTCGTTGCTGTCTATTCCTCCCCCTTTAAACATTGCTAATTGCTTGCTTACCTGATGGTACATTTCATGGTTAACTTTCATAGTTAACTTATTTTCGTGGATATACTAGGAAGCTGCGCCACTCTGAATTAATTTGTGAGAGCATGACTGAGCAGAAGATAAAGGGACAAGCCCCTTTAACATTTTCCAGGTCAAAATTATTTTGGTCTTGCTTTATGATAAATTCTGGAGTTTTGAGTTCATTTGTTGGAACAGATTCAAAACATTTACTGAGATGAGACAAATCTGGCTTTCCCTGAGGTACCCGTACAGCCGACCTCTACATCAAGGCATTGGGGCCTTCCAATCAGTTGAAGACACACACAGACGCAGATGTGAAGATCCATGTATAGACAGAGGGAGACACTGGAGTCAGTGTCTGTAAGCTAAAGAACCCCAAGGAAAGAGAGGCAAGGAACAGATTCTCCCTAGGGGCCGCCCGAGAAACCTGTCCTGCCAGCACCTGCACTTTGGACTTGTGGCCTCCAGGACTGCAAGAGAACAAACTTGTCCTCAGCCACCAAATTTGTGGTAATTTGTAATGGCAGCGCTACTTACCAATACACTGGACACTTCAACTCCCAATTCTGAAGCCGCCTGGCATAAGCAGGTGTTCAACGAAAGCTTGTCGAGCATAGTCTGGGGCTGTGAACACTCCTTATGAAAGGACTTGAATCTCTTTATCTTGCGGGGAACAGAAATTAATTGACCTTGAACTCACTTTTTCCTTTCTGACTTGTTTCCTCAACTCAAATTTAGTAGGTTGGATTAGATAGGTGGTCAGTGTCTTTCAGATACTGTAATTAGAGCAAATGTAACCTATTTTTCTCCTTACTGGTATCAAAACTGGGGCGTTCCGAGCCTGAATCGCCATAGACAGTGATACGTTTTTTCTTGGCAAGGCTGGCCTTATTTTGATAAAAGAGCCAAGGTTATTTTCCCCTGATTTAACTGAAGCCCAGTAGTAATATGCCCAAAAGCAGAAGGGGAGAAAAAACCCAACTAGACCATATGGATACCCTATTGCTTGCACTGACTGCATAATGTCTATCATTACTGGATTAAGTTGGCACTGTCAGAAATGTTATCTTAGCCCCACGCTTGGAGAATTCTTATCAGAAGATATAACTACCAAGAACGGTGGATGATTTACAAATTATTCTTATCCAAACATGAAAGGACTGGAGTAATGGGAAGAGGGAGGCTGCTATCCTGCACATCTCTAAGTTTGCTGTTATGGAGGGGCTGTGAGGTAGGGATTTTAACATAGAAAGGGAGGTTAAGAAGGCAGCTGATGAACATGTTTACTGTGTACACATTGCTGGGTACTGGCAGTGCTGAATGTGGGCAAGAGATCATTCACCAGCCACTGTACTTTGTTTCCATGAGTAAACCAAGAACCAGAGGTTTGAAGGGAATGTGGGTTCCTTTTTCTGAACTCACTTCCTCTCTATAGTGGGAAAACATCCAATACTGATTCTGTAGCACATTTTCAGACTATAAAGTGACACAGTATCCCTGGCTGTCACTTTTTTTTCCCCTTCTTTACTCTTTCTTATTCCTACATTTCCTACTTGCTGGTTTGGAGGCAAAGGTTAAGAGCATGTGCCCCGTAGAGCCATCTTGATAGGCATCCACCCCATCATCTCAGTGTGGGGTGAAAGTTCCCACTCTCAGTCCTTCAGAATGTCCAATTTTCTGCTTGGCAAACCAATCTTTTAAATAGCTGTGGATCCTGAAGGTGCTAAGCAAATGTCTGGTCAGAGAATTTACTGACAAGGAACTTTGCTCTTGAATGTCATCTAGGCCAGCTACATATGACGTTCACAGCAACTTAAGTCTGCTTTTTACGCATTTATTATTTATGTATTGAATACAGCAACAAAAGTTACATTTAACTATACAAAGAGTAAAACATTTCTAATTATACTATAGTTTATTAAGGGATGCAATGGTAAAATTAACAAGTTTTGGGGTATCAAAAGTAACGTTCAATTCTTTGGAAACCAGAAAACCTGGTATAGTCCCAGTCTAGCCCTGTTCCATCCAACATGGTGGCCACCATCCACTTGTGGCTTTTTGAGCATTTGAAATGCGGCTAGTCCAAATTGAGATGTACTGTAAATGTAATTTATACACTGGATTTCAAAGACTTGGTATGAGAAAACAGAAAATTATCTCTTTAGTAATTTTTCATACTGATCACATTGAAATATTTGCAGTATGTTAGGTTGAAGACATTAAAAAATATTTCAACTTTGCTTTTACTTTTTCATGTGGCTACTAAAATTTTAAAAATTATCTATGTGGCTTATTACATTTCTATTGGACAGCACTGTCTATACAGTTCATTAGAAGCCTGAAGCACAGAAAAGACCTGAAACACTTGGTAGACATCTGACCACAACATTCATAAGAATCTTATCCTCTAGTGCAAACCAGATCTTGTGATCTATTAATAATTGTAGCCAGTGATGTTTAATTGGCACAACTGATATGCCTGAGGTTCAGTATTATCAAGTATAGTAAGAATAAGATTAAAAAAACACGTGTAAAAAGGGAGAAATAAATGGGCAAAGACAAAGTCCTAATAGAGTCTACATTTCACATCTTTTTTAAGGACCTCTTTCACTCACAGAACATCTGCTGAGAGTCCAACGGCTTTCTAGGACAGCTCTCTTCCAGGTAGTGACTCAGAACCCAGGGGTGCTATCAACATGGCAGAGGGAAAAAGAGCTGGCTTTTAAATGCTCCCACATGGCCTATGCTTGGTGGGCTCTGGTCAGAAGCAGGCGCATGGGCCTCGCTGCCTTCCTGTAAGTAGGGCGACGTGGCCAGGTGCATGGGTATGTGAGAGCACGAGCAGCGAATGCCTCTGCCATAAGACAGCACAAGCTTCAGGCTTCTTGAGACATTCACAGTCCACCTTCTTTCCAACAAGGACATCAGGACTTGGTCACTTTTCTGAATGCTTATCAGTTAAGTACTGCAGACAGTCCGAGGGCATCACCTTCCTTTAAGCCAAAGAATGACTGCTGCTTGAAAGAAGGGAGAGAATTGGGATCTATTACTCAACTGCAATTTTTTGTATTTTGTTTCTACTTTCCTTCTCAAGTAACACAGTCAGTATATATCTAAGTAGATTGCTTTTATTTTCTTCCTTTTATAGTCAAAGGAAAGCAATTACACAAACATGTATGGAAAACGACAAGCAGAGGCTCTTCTTTCCATATTGACAATAAGTTGGATGTAAGCTGCAGCTAAGGTGGACAAATGTGCCCAATTTGTCTACTGTAATCTTATTTCCTGCATCTTACCGTTAACATATATAGAAAGAAACCTAGTTACCTACTTATGTATCTCTACTGTTCGATGACCTTATGCTATGTGTGTGGCTACACTCAGCAGTCTTCTTGGCTTTTTTAAAGGTTATAAATATGCACCACGTTATAATGCTAGCTGCTTTTGTGTTTCTAAGATGTTTATGTAAATGCAGAAACAAAATCTGAACTATAGTCTAAAAATTAAATCTGGCAGCTGGTAGCTTAACAGCTCTATCTTGCTGCTGGAGTCCCCTGAAGTCCCCGTCCAGGAACACAGAGCCCCTGCCCCTGGCTAACACAGTAATATGAAGCACAACAAAATGTTTTAAGTGTACATCATACATTTATTACCAACAACCCTCTCAACTCCAAAATTGGGCACAGGGATTAAAAATAAAAATTCATTGCACTACTTTGTAAAGCATTACTAGTAACTTTCATAAAAAATGTACAAACTTTGTTAAAAATTTATCAAGCCTTCAAATGATTTGGTTACAGATATTTATAATACGTACATTTAAAACTATATGTTAACTGATACAATGGAATATGATTTGAGGAAATGACTCAGCAAATGATTCCAAAAAACACCCCTGTGAGCTTTCATAATTTGAAACAAACAGCAAAATGAGGTAACCAAATATACCAACAGGGGGAAATCGCTTTCTAATGAAGGCCTAAAGATATCTGTGAAAAATGTTGTCATAAGTGAGTTGATAGATCTCATTCAATATATTGTAAGAGGCCCAAATTTAACAATCTTAACAAATCACATTTCAGAGAGTATATAAAATCTAAATATGCTTTCACATTTTCTAGATTTTGCTCAAAAAAATTCAGGACAGAAAAATCCTAATGAGATCTGGATACCTGGAGGCCTGGACTTGTTTTTTGTTTTGTTCTTTTTTTGCTGGGGGGGGGGGGGAGGGAGTGGCTAAAAAAGAAAAATCAAAGATAATAATCCATGCAACCCCCTCCCCTAAACAAACCCCACAGCAGAGTTAAGATGGTAAAGTCGATATTATTCTAGGAGGAAAGAGGAAGAAGGCAACAAACCAGCATCTGCCTGCTATCTGGTGCATCATCCAGGTGACAAGAGTCGGGCACGAATCAAATGTTCTTTCTCTTCTGCTAGCCACAAGTTGCTCACTGTGGTTAGGCTGAGCTGTTCAGAACACAGGCATGTGTGCTCCTAATACGTACTAACCACTTAATGAGCAAGTCTGCACACATCTCTAAGAGCCCCAGGCAAAGAAAAGACGTTCCAAAGAGATCAGTCACAGGAGTGCAACAATTCATTCAAGATTTCACCAAAATAGACCCTGCTGCCTCCTAAACTGCCCACTGCCTCTCAAAAATTTACTGGAAAAGGGATACTATGTTTAGAACTCAATGTCAGAGGGAGGGAAGAAAGAGCTACTCTTCCTAGTCATTAGTAAAATGTGCCTTACTAATTAGGTATCTATATAAATTAGAGAAAGTGCTGTACTTGCATGCTTCAATAAAATGAATACTGAGTGTAGTAGTGTTATGTTAGATCTGTACAGATATAAATTTTTTGCAACTATATAAAAGAGCCTATGTATAAGATGGGTTTTTGCCATTTTAAACATGATTTTTTAATTTAAAAAAATACAGATTAAACTATACGTGATTTGTAATGTAGCTGATTATTATGCCAATAATTTTGGTCTTTAACCAAAATTATTTTTTTTACTCATCAGGAACAAGTGAGAGCTATCCTAAAGATTTAAAAGTAACGTGTATTTCACCACTGTTTAGATTTTTCTGATGCACCGACAAATATAGGGGCAAACAAAAAGTATGCAAAATCCTATTCGTATGACTAAATAGAGGCAACAGTGTCTGGGAAGGGCAAAATTGTGCTTCTGTGTGAATTGACTACTGAACTCTAAGCTGTGATGAGCTCACAGAGACTTCAGGGGCAGGCAAGCAGCACGGCAGTAACAAGTGGCTGACTGTCAGAGCAGAGGGCTGACAGAAGGCCAACTGAAAGCTGAGTGAGGCTGCAGCAAGTTATCACCGTCCTGACTGGAATTCCGCAGCTTGTGCTACTGCAGACAGAGCAACGACATCAACTGCAGGAGAGGCAGAGAATGTTGAATACACCAAAAAACTGAGAGAGGAATTGAAATACTGCTGGAAAAATGACCTTAAACAATCTGAATTATGCTCCAAAAAAAACCCCCACATAGCTATGTCTTATTTCAGATCAACTAAATGAAGGTCAATTCCTGTTTTACAGCATTATTTTTTATACAAAAATCAAATCTTCATTTATACTGCAAGTATTCTGGACACCTGTTATATTAAATTTTATCTCATTCAAACAAAAATTAAAAAGAAAAGCAATAAAACATCAAAGCACATCAGGTCTAAGAAACTTGAGAGGTCACAGCACTTGATCCATCCTGGAAACGAGGGTTTCGATGAGAAGCACATTTACTGAGGAAAGAAGGACTAGACAACTTTCAGAATCAGAGGTTGGCAGGTGAATTAACACGAAGAGAAATACAGTTTTCTTCAAACGATTTAGTTGTCTGTGGGCGCTGGAACAAAGGACACAGAGCAGAAGCCAAGCTGCGTTAGTTGACAGTTTGTTCTGGTGGAAGTCAGGGGGTGAGACCTCATGGGACCAGCGGTATTCGTAGAAATATATTACTCAAATATCTTCAGAATAGAACACAAATTTAAAAACACACACACAAAATCAAGAATACTTCCTCTAAGAAGCTTACTGGAAATGTAAAGAAAAAACTAAGAAAGTATCAACATTCAAATCATTGACTGAAATGCTAATATTGCTAACTGATGATGTATGATATTGCACCTTCTTTTTGGAAACAGCAAGTTGAAGATTTAAAAATTTCTTTTTCACAACAAAATAAAAAAATCAGTTTCATGGAGTGAGAATCTGTTACACTTTTTTTCCTAAGTGACCCTCTTGGGACCACCAATGAAGAGAAGGTGACAGCTGCCTGAAGCAAAGGAAGAAGGCTTTTCTCATTCCATTCATTGGGAGGGAAGGGGATGGAGTACTCAATGCTTATAATTGATGCACCCTTAGCAATCAGTGTGCAACAGCAAACACAAGGAAAAAACCAGTGTACAGTACTAGTGCTGTTTAAATAACACACCAGATTATACAATGCAGCATAATTAAAACTACACACACATTCTTGGTACATGCTGGTATATAGGATCTCATACACACATTAGCTACCATGCCCTCACACAAGTAGTTGCACACACTCTCTCACACACACAGATACATTTATCACCAAGAGTCATACGCTGCATTCATTTCCACTCACAGTTTCTGAAGGCTCTATATAAGGTAGATTGCTATGTCATCTGGAGCTACCACTTTTTATAAAAGCACATGCTAAAAGATCATGTCCACTGTAATCTTGCAGCAACACTCGGAATGATCACACAAAACCAGGGAATGTTAGTGCACACACAAAATTAAGCTAAAGAAAAAGTCTTTGGAGTTCCAATCACACGGTTAGTATAACAATCCCATAATTGTGAAGACTAACTGTAAGCTTTTATAGTTGATTAAGTCACACAGTGCAAAGAAAGGTCCGTTGACCCTTTTGGTAAAGGGGGGGCTGGAAGCCACACAGATTAAGTTCAATGGATAGTCCATATATACAGGTGATGAGGAACACCCAAACTAAATTTGTGCTCTTAGGTTGGTCATTCTGAATCCCGATGCACTTCTGAAGCATCAGCTCGGCAAATTGGGCAAGTACGATTTGCCTAAAACACAAAAGAGAAAACTTGTCTGAATTGTGACTCACACAATGAAAATAGTAAAAGCAATGGAACTATTTTTACTTTCCAGAGTTATCTTGTTTGTTCCTTTAAGAAGGTAAAAAGCAATCATTTAATCTCTCTTTTAAAAAACATTCCACAAACCTCAAAGACTTAATAGCCTATGAATGATTTTTTAATAGGTCTGTTTCAACATACAGACAAGATTACCTATCACCAGTTCAGACAACTTTAAAACTGGCTTAAAACTCCATCTCAACAAATGGCACCACCATTTGCTGAGTTGCTAAAGTCAGAAGCAGGCATCACCTGCTCTCTTACTTTCTACAATCACTATTCATCAAATAGTCTCATTTCTACATTATAATAGCTCTCAAATCAGTCCTCCCCTTTTATCCGACTGCCACTATTCATTCTCTCTGGTCCAGAACATCCTTATCCCATCTCCCTATCTCTTAGAAATCATCTCTTCTATTCCATTCTCCAAAGAGTGGACAGTGATCTTTCTAAAACAGTCTTATTTTTCCACACTGGTTTCAGGATCAAGTCCAAACTCCCTCACACTTCACAGAGACCTCACAATAAGCTGGTCACTGGTTATACCTCTGAATGTCTCTTCTCTTGCCCCTCTCCCTCACACTCTAGCTATCAGCAACAGGGAACCTGTGGTTTTCTGACCATTCTCTGTTCTCGTGTGTCAGGGCTGTACATATATAATGCTTTCTTTTTCTAAAAAGTTAAGACTGTTTGCCTTCAGGGTTCAGTTTGGGCTAAAATGGGTACCCTTAATCTGTGCTCACACAGAGGACTGATTCTATTTTAACTCATCTGTCTGCCTCACCAAACTCTGAAGTTATCTAACCCAGTGTTGTTATCTCCTAATCAGAATAGTCTAAAAAAATCATAGTTGACTATTTATTTTACTGCAACACATTTTTATTCTGCTATTATAAAAAACAGAAGACACCCCCTGAAATAATTTCACCCTGGCATAACAACTGTTAGAATTTGCATCTTTCGGGCTTTTTTTTTCCCGATCTACAAAGGAGAAAATGATCAGAATTAAATAAAAGCACGAGAAGTTTATTTCTCATGTAAATCTTTGACAAATGACCTCTACTGAGGTCCCCTTCTAAATTCTTAGAGGAAACTGGCCTAACAAGGTCAGGCCATGTCCCTATACACCATGAGAAAGCTAGGACATACTGATTATCAAGGACATAGAACCCATTTTCAGGTTTTGCACGGTCACTCGCATGTTGAGGACAGTTAGTTAATTTTTAATGGCCTTTTCTCTTCATTTCCAGAAATCACACTAAAGCTGTGTTTCAATTTTGTCTCCTTACCCACCCTCCACCAAACCATGCACTTTTTCTCCATGAAACTATGGTCAATAAAAAATAAAATTTATTGTTATTCTCTTCATAGATGCCATCACTTTACCTTGAGCCATTTGTCGACACACTTGGCATGGAACTCGTGGTTACAGGGTAAAACTCTAAGTAGCTGCCTCGACTCAAAATCACACATGCACACTACACACCTAAAAAAGCAGAAAGATCATTTAACCACAGAACCAAGTGGTTTTCTATTTTGTTACAACTATTGAAGCCTACAAAACCACTTACCATCCCACTTATCAAGATGTCATTTAAATCTTAAGACAAAATAATCCACCAATATTTTGAAAAGTCATGATGTTAAGACATTTAGTAAGAGTGCTCTGCTGAATTTGCTGAGAGATCAAGATTAATACTGAAGATCCTATAATATTCAACAAATGGTGCTAGAACTGGATATCCATATGCAAAAGAATGAAGATGGACCCTTACCTCACACCATATACAAAAGTTAACCAAAGGCTTAGATGTAAGACCTAAAAACGATTAAACTCTAAGAAGAAAACATAGAAGTAAACTTTGTGACCTTGAAATAGGTAATGGTTTCTTAGAGATGATGCCAAAAGCACAAGAAACAACAAAAAAATGTAAATAAATTGAACATCAAAATTAAAAAAAAAATTGTGCTTCAAAAAACACCATCAAGAAAGTAAAAAGACAACTCACAGAATGGGAGACATTTTTGAAAATCATTTATTTCATAAGGGACTTATACGTATAATATATAAATAATTTCTACAACTCAATAAAAACACAATACAATTAAAAAATGGACAAAGGATGTAAACAGACATTTATCCAAAGAAGACATATAAATGGTCAATAAGTACATAAAAAGAGCTCAACATCATTAGCCATCTGGGAAATGGAAATCAAAACCTCAGCGAGAGATCATTTAAAAGACAGACAATAACAAGCATTGGTGAGGATATGGAGAAATAAACTTTGTACAGTGCTGGTGGGAATGTAAAATGGTATAGCCACTGGAAAAACTGGAAGTTCTCAAAAGGTTAAACACAGAGTTATATCATATGACCCAATACTCCTAGATCCCCAAGAGAAATGAAAACAGATATCCACAGAAAAACTCGTACACGAATGTTTACAGCAGCATCAGCAATACTAGCCAAAGTGAGGAAACAACCCAAATGTCTACCAATTGAGGAAAGGATAAACAATATCTGGTGTATCCATACAGTGGAGTATTATTTGGCCATAAAAAGGAATGAAGTACTGATACCTGCTACAACATGATGGACCCTGAAAACATTATGCTAAGTGAAAGAGGCCAGACCATATATTGTCTGATCCCATTTATGTGAAATGTCCAGAATAGGCAAATCTATAGAGATAAAAGTAAATTAGAGGGAGACCATGCTGGGGTGGTGAAGGCTGGGGAGAAATGGGCAGCAGTGGCTCCTAAAGGGTAAGGGTTTTTTTGGAGGGGGTGATGAAAATGGTGTACATTTGAGATCATGGTTGCAAAACTACAAATATATTGAAGACCACTGAACTGTACACTTTAAATGTGAACTACATCTCAGTAGAGTTGCCAGGAAAAAGATCAAATAATAAACAGAATCTTTAGGTTAAAACCTCAAACTTTGCACATATGAAACTTTTTGATCTCATATAAAACACTCTAGAATTTGAATTAGAAACCATAAAATTTATAGCCAACGGCACTTCCTGAGGCGGCGGCGATGCCCTACATCTACGTCTTCCAATGCAGTGTCACTAGCTACTGCATCTAAGAAACTCCACTTTTCATTCTGTTTAATTTAAACAGCCCCAACTGACTAGCGGCTACTTTACTGGACAGCATAGGCCCCGAGTATAAAATAGAGATTACTTATCTTTATCAAGTTATCTTTGATTCTTAAGCTTTTATTTCATAAAGGTAGAAAGGAAATTTAACAGAGTGATGTCAGAAAAATGTACTTACAAAGTCTGTTCTGACTGGTGGTTGTTAGGATTGAAGCGGTAAGAAGGAAGCTGTTCAATATCTGCTTTCGTCAGCCCTCGAGGCTTAGCCTCTCCCAGTCGCTCTGCCAGGTTTAAAAGGGCCTGTGGAGGGCAAAAGAGACATATTTTAACCTTTCTTTACATCTTCTATTCCAGGAATTTTTTTTTAAACTACCTTTATTATGGAAAATGTTAAATACATACAAAAGTAGAGAAACAGTATAATGAACTTCCATATATGCCTGTTACTCAGGCTTAATAATTTCATGACTAATTTTATTTCATCTATTACTGTCCACTCCTAAACCCCAGATTATTTTAAAACAAAACTAAAACATGGTATTTCATTGGTAAATAGTTCTATGTGTATGTTTAAAATAGTCTGTCGACCTCAGTACTTTTGCCCTTTTGGGCTGGATGTAATTTTGTCGTGGGGCTGTCTTGTGCACTGGAGGATGTTTAGCAGCGTCCTTGGCCTCCACTGTTTGGATGCCAGTAATACTGCCCGCCCCCCGCACCCCTCGTTTGCAACAACCAAAAATGTCTCCAGATGTTGCTAAATATCCACTAGGGACAAAACTGTGCCCAGGTTGAGAACTACCGCTATAAAAAAAAAAAAGACTTTTTAAAGAATATAACCACAACATCTCACGTCTAAAGATTAACAATAATTCCTTAATGTCAAATGTCTCTGATTGTTTCAATTATTTTCAAAACACTTTTTAACACAGTTTGTCCAAATCAGGATGCAAATAAATCCATACATTACCATTGCTTGATATGTCTAAAGTATCTCTTTTTACTCTCATTTTTGTTGAAGAAAACAGGTCAATGGCCTATAGAAAGCCCCAGTCTGAATTATGCTGACTGAACACCCTACCCTGACTCGTGAGGTTTAATAGATTCCTTGTCCCTTGTACTTCCAATAAACTGTATGATCTGACTATTTCCATCATAAAGCTCATGTGTAATTGTTACATTAACAGCCACTGATGGAATAATGCCTAGATCCATTAATTCATTAAAGATAGCGAAATGGTAATATTCTAATTCTATCATTCTTCGTTTATTAGATGAAATACTTCTGTATGAGCAACTGTCCCACAGTAAACTGTACTCAGTAGTATAATTTATATAGAAAAGGCAGGGTAAGACCAATGAGTCTGTTTTTTAAGTATCACTATGAACTCACAGATTTTAACATAGTTGTTTTTCAATATATTGCTGCTATCATGCTTATTGATTTTACACCAGGCTTTCCTTTCTCCCAGTCTTCAACGGCTCTACTCATTCACTTGCTGGATCCTACAATCAAGAAGCCTTTTGTGTGCTGCTTTCCCCCTTTGTTCAAGCTGCCATAGGGTTAAGAGAATAGGTAACAGAGAAACGATGATGGACAATGAGAGCAATGGAATTAAAGTCCCCAAATCTCAATAATTAATGCTGTGATAGCTGTATGTTCTAATATGGTGGCATCACAACACTGCTTTCAATATAGTTTTATTTGGAGAACTGAGTCATCTAAATAAATTGCTTCCCCTTCACCATGCATGCCCCTAAGTTCTTCTTAATGCTAGAATAGACAGTAATTGTTTAATTGATGATTATAATTAGCATATAGAATTTAGATAAAATTTATGTTATAGCTGATATGCATCTTTTATACCTCTATTGTATATATATATTGTATACCGGATGGAGAATGTAACGATAATCAGGCCCTCAACAAATTTACATAATCTAGCAGGCAAGAAGACTGAAGGCAGGACATGATTTGTATGTACAATTTTATAAGAACTCTAAGAACAAAAGGGAGGGGGAGCTCATTTAGATCTGGGAATGGACTAGAAATGCCTTTCATAGAGGTAGTGGGTTTTTAGCTGAGTCTTGAAAGAAAGATGGCTATGTTTCAAAATGTGAAGGAAGGGGGTAAAGTTCCTAGGCAGAAGGATTGAGGGGAGTAAAAGGCATGCAGGTAAGAATGTATGGGGTAGACTCACAAAATGGTGAATACTGTGGTGGTGTAGGCATGTACACTACGGGATGAAACCAGAAAAGCAAGAAAGACTTTCTTGATTGGATCAAAGTACGGCTCTGCAGAAGATCAAACGTATTCCACACAAAATACAAATATTTTTCTTTTTCGCCCCAAAGCCCCCTGGTACATAGTTGTATACTCTTAGTTGTGGGTCCTTCCAGCTGTGGCATGTGGGACGCTGCCCCAACATGGTCCGATGAGCGACGCGGACTTAACCACTCAGCCACGGGGCCAGCCCCTAAAAATATTTTTCTTATACTGGGATGGTATCACTGTTTTTTTCCATGGATATGTATATGATCTGTTTAATGAAGAGCTGTCTTTTACAGCAACATGACTTATGACAATTTTAGTACAGAATACCTAAAGGATAACCAACTCCTTTTCTTACTGCTCTGAACAAAACTAACAGAAGAACATAGCATTTGGCCTGATCTTTTCCACGTACATCAACAAAAAACAAAGGTGCTTTAAGATTTCGCATGTGTGTGTGTGTTGTCCCTGTCCCCAGGTTTGATTCACTTAAAACAACCGTTCCAGTATTCATAGGGGATAAAGAGAGACTGAGGAGGCTGAAGGAGAAAGATGGCTGGCAGTATCAAGACAGTCATACATCACTCACACTCAACAGATCCAAACCCAAATTTGCCTTCCAACCCATGAATTGCACCTCCTAGTCTTCCCCCCAAATAATACAGTAACATCAACATCCAAGTCAGAGGATGCCTTCAACTGAACCTGCTGTCCTCTGTGGTTCTGCCTCCGTCATGGGCTACTGCAGGACTTTTTGTAGAGCATCTTCTTTTTCAACCCTCCCACTCCCACTTGACACTACCATAAACCATGCAGTGATCAAATGCTGTTATTCCAGGGTTAAAATGTCTTTCAAGATCTACTCTTTTCTATTTGCAATTCCCATAGTTCAGAACTTGCATCGTTTCATAATTTATTGCCTGACCTATTAAATAGCTTTCCCCGACACTAACCCTAACCACTCCCATCTATTCCTTCATGTTACTAGCAGAGTTTTGACTCTTTGTTTTTTTTTGGAGGAAGATTAGCCCTGAGCTAATATCTGCTGCCAATCCTCCTCTTTTTGCTGAGGAAGACTGGCCCTGAGCTAACATCTGTGCCCATCTTCCTCTACTTCGTATGTGGGATGCCTACCACAGCATGGCGTGCCAAGTGGTGCCATGTTTGCACCTGGGATCTGAACCAGCGAACCCTCGGCCGCCAAAGCAGAATGTGCGAACTTAACTGCTGCACCAACGGGCCGGCCCGAGTTTTGACTCTTAAATGTAGAGATCTGATGCCTTAAGCACCAAAACATTTCTTCCCACAATATTCAAAATTACATCCATTTTCTAACAGAGTACTGAAGGACAAAAAGCTGAGCCTTTCAATCAAATCTCCATTTTCTCCCCTTCACTTTAGCCATAAAACTGTATGCTATTTCTCAAGAACATCCAGTACTTCCCTGACTGAACCTCATGCACGAAACAGCTTTCCCATCCTTCAAGCACTGCCTCCAATTCTTCTCAGAACATGCAACAATAATTCACCATTTTCTCATTTACATTCCCTCATAGAAATCGTATGTAATTCTAACAAAGCACCAAAGTCCATCTTGTTATCACAGCTGGGTGGTACATGTAAAAGTATCCTTATTGATGCTGTACACTCTTTTGATATATTTGTATCTTGAAATGTACACAAGATTTACCTAATAAATGTTTAATTAAATGAGTTGAGTAGAACAATAGTTTTTATGCACATAATACGCCCCAAATTAATTAACAGTTCACCTACTAACCTCGTAATTTTCTACTTCTCCATCTTCCACATCCAATTCAAAGCTGAAAGTTGGGCCCACTGCAGGTGGCACTGGGAGCATTGATCTGCAGTGAAAATAACCAACACTAGCATTGATACATTAGTACATTACTTCAATGAACAGCAGGGGAAGAACAAGGCCAGTGCTACAAAGATAAAGAATGGTCAGTTTTAAACAGTGGCAACCCTTTAAAGAAACTGACTTCATTAGCAACAAACTAGAAACTGACATTAAAAAAATACTGCTTACAATAGTATAAAAAATATGAAATATTAGGGCTGAGTTTAACAAAACATGTGCCAGACCTGTATAATAAAAACTGTAAAAATACCACTAGGATAAATTTTAAAAGATGAATAAATAGAGAAATACACCATGAACGTAGACTAAAAGACTCAATATTGTTAAGATGTCAATTCTCTTCCAAAATTGATCTACAGATTTTATGCAATCCTTATCAAAATCGCAGGCAACCTTTTTTTTTAAGTAGAAACAGATTTGCTGATTTTAAAATGTATATGGACACACAAAAGACTTTAAATAAAATCATTTTAAGAACAAAGCTGGGGTGCCGGCCCTGTGGCGAAGTGGTTAAGTTCCCATGCTCTGCTTCGGGGCCCAGGGTTTCACTGGTTCGGATCCTGGGCGCAGATATGGTGCCACTCATCAGGCCATGCTCACGCGGCATCCCACATGCCACAACTAGAAGGACCTACAACTAGAATATACAACTATGTACATGGGGGCTTTGGGGAGAAGGAGGAAAAAAAAGATTGGCAACAGATGTTAGCTCAGGTGCCAATCTAACAAAAAAAAAGAAAAAAGTTGGGAGACATACTGATTTTAAGACTTACAATAAAGCTACTATTATCAACACAGTGTGATAAAGGCACACGACCCTTTGGTATAAAGACAACATTGCCTAGCCTACCTAGGAGGTAGTTATAGACATGTGACTAAATTCTGGCCAATGGGATGTAGGCAGGAGTAATATGTACAACTTCTAGGAAGTATCCTTGAGAGGAGGGAGCCAGGCAGAGATCTTTTATTTTTCCTAGCTGGAAGGTAGATGTGATGGCCAGAACCTGAGGAGTCATTTTAATATCATACAGAGGAAGCCATAAAATTTTGAGGATGGTAGGATTCCTTGGAGTTATGGGGCTAACAAATCGTCCTTAAATTACCTGCTTCTGGAATTCATTACATGAAAGAGAAATAAAGAACTATCATGTTTAACCCTTGGGTGTTTCTGTTACAAAGTTAATCCTAACCAAATATTTTTAAGGCACAGAAATAACTTCTCCTTCTCTTTTCCTTTGAGAGAAGCAGCAGCATCAAAAGCTGGATTATCAAAGAAGGTGGCAGGTGATGCCAGCTGTAAAAGAGGCTAAAATTTTAAACTTTTCTATCTTTTGATTTATTAAACATGTTTTCTGGCTCTTGAATTTCTTCCTCTCTCACTTCTTCCCTTGTCCTTGCTCTTCTCTTTCACCCTTAAATGGTACCTCACACTAATTCCTTAACATTAAATAAAAACACCAATTTCTAACACACAATATTTTTTTAACATTACCACAGTCCACTTTATTTTTTTGAGGTCATAATGGTTTGTAACACTGTGAAATTTCAGGTGTACGTTATTATTTATCAGTTTCTGTTTAGATTGCATCGTGCTCACCTCCACCAGTCTAGTTTTGATCCGTCACCATACATATGTGCCCCTTTACCCCTTTCGTCCACCCTCCAACCCCCTTTCCCTCTGATAACCACTCATCTGTTCTCTGTCCATGTAACGCAGTCTAAATTATATACCACATACAAGATATTCATAAATGAAAGAGAATCTCAAGGGTGTCAAAATTCAGAACTCATTAAAATGAGAAAGACAGAACTTACAACACATATGGTAGTAAGCTGGGATGATAAGGGGGAGGTGGCATTGGTTGCTGGGATCGATATCTATTACGTCCTGTGAGCCTCCGAGGCACAAACGGAGGATAAGGCTGTAAGAGAAAAAAGTTACAACAATTTAAGATCATTCTATCTTTAATACTATTTAGTCTGTCAAATAAAGTCTCTTCTTTTTTAAAAACCTAGAAAGTTCTTTACTGTTCAAGTGGTATTTAACTACTTCTTAAATGTTAACACAGATCCAACAACTAGTTTAAAACACACTTAGGTGTTATTTCTAAACACGATTTTTCAACCAAATGTTTTCAAGAATACATTTAAAATTTGAAACATAGTTATACTGAAGCACAACTCAAAACAAACACATTATCAAAGCAAGTAATAAATGATTAACAATGAATGAAAGCTTACAACTCCAAAGGACACCTCCTGATGCAAAGGATCATGTGCTAAGAACTGCAGAGGAGCTGACGGAGGTAAGGTTGGGGGGTGGGCTGATGGAGGGTAAGTAAAACCTCCTACTGGAAGATGTTCTCCTAAGAGTTCCACTTCATTTTCTATCCTTTGCAGAGGCTGAGGGGGGAAAAGCAAACTTTAGATAGACTGTGCTCCAGAATAATAAAAATCAACCCCCCACCCAAATATCTTCAAGGTCATGCATGTCTTGATGTTCACAGCACTCGAAGTTCATCCACGTGGGCACAGAGACGCTAGTAAAATCTTCCTGCCTTCAAGTGAATTTCAGTAAGAGAGTCTCTGAAACATATTATTAAACATCTCCACTATCCATTAAAGGTTACATTTCTTTTACCATTTGAACCTTCTCTTAAAATGAGAAGGAAAGACAAAAAGTCATGCAGTAAGCCAATTATATGAAAGTTAAAATTACTTTTTAGTCATGGCACACTGACCTACTCATAGGATTTTCAGACAATTAACCTTTAACAGATAAAATCAAACATGGAATATAAAGATCAGAACCAGGGCTAAATGGGGTAAGATATAGCAGGTATTATACTATAGTAGAAAGCTATGGGCTTTGGCATTAGACAGACTCAGTGCTGTAACTAATCAGCCATGTGACTTTTGTATAAATTACTTAATCTGACCCTCAATATTGTCATCTACAGAACTGACATGTTCATAGCCTACTTCAAGTGTGTTGTGAACACTGAGACAATGTACAAAAGCACATAATGCTATGCAAAGCACACTGCACATGTATTTAAAAATAGCTTTATTGAGATATGATTCACATACTATAAAATTCACCCTGCCAAGGGGTACAATTCAATGGATTTTAGTATATTTATGGAAGTTGTGCAATCGTTACCCCTAATTCCAGAACATTTTTATCCTCTCGCCCTCCAGAAAACAAACCCGTGTCCATAGCAGTCCATTACGCATTTCCCCCCAGTCCTCCCCAAGTCCTGGACAAGCACTACTCTATGTTCCATGTATAGAGATTTGCCTATTCTGGACATTCTGTATATATGGAATCATGTAGTCTGTGGCTCTTGCATCTGGCTTCTTTCACTTGGCATGATGTTCTCAAGGTTCATCCATCTTGTAGGTTGTGTATCATACTTCATTCTTGTTTATCCATTTATCAGCTGATGGACACCTGGATTGTTTACACTTTTTGGCTATTAGGAGTAATGCTACTAAGAAGATTTGTGCACATATTTTTGTGTTGATGTTTTCAATTTGATTCTCGTGGGAACATGTATTTAAATGTTAGTCTGACTTCCTCCCCCAGTTAGACAAGAGCAACAAAGTATTCAAATATAACTAATTACTAACACTTTAATTTGGAAGCTTATGTATGCTTGAGAGAAACAACAACTGGGGACACTACGACAACACAAGTGAATCTAACTTTTGATTTGGCTATGTGATTGGACGTTTTAAAGAATTCCAAATTCAGATATAAGTGATGGCTAAGTTTTGTTTTTGTTTTTGTTTTAAAGATTTTATTTTTTCCTTTTTTCTCCCCAAAGCCCCCCAGTACATAGTTGTATATTCTTCGTTGTGGGTCCTTCTAGTTGTGGCATGTGGGACGCTGCCTCAGCGTGGTTTGATGAGCAGTGCCATGTTCGCGCCCAGGATTCGAACCAACGAAACACTGGGCCGCCTGCAGTGGAGTGCGCGAACTTAACCACTTGGTCACGGGGCCGGCCCTGCTAAATTTTGTTTTAATCTTGAGTTCCCAGGTACTGGAAGCAAAGGAACATCTTGGCATGAATCCTGTCCTGATTCTAATATAAGATTTTCTTGTAATAGTTTTAACTGTCCAGATTAGCCAAGCTTCTATTATAATTGGCTTCTATAGGCTGCAGGAAGAGTAGTCCCCCTTCCTGAGACCAAGCATGGTACATAAACCCTTGGTCAAGAACGCTTAGGCTCTGCTAGAACCAACTGTCAAGTTCCTTTCCCAGGGCTGAAATCTTCCACTCTAACCATTTCCATGTTCTCTCCCTTGTTCTCCCTTAATGCTTCAGGGTTCGGATGTTCAACCGGCCCTGTCCAAAACACAACTGGGCCTTCTTCCTGTGCCCTTCCTTCCACTTACAGTACTTCCTCCTCGAGCCCCTGAAATAATACATCTCTCAGCAATATTCCAGCCCCAGGAGAGAATTAACTATATTAACAGACTATCTTATCTATGTTTCATCAGAACATAGTGGAAAAACAGGTCTTCAGAAAAAACAATTGAGGCTCAGAGGGTTACTTTACTTGCCTAAACAAATATAAATACTATTCTTAACAAGTATAAACAATTTTATATTTTAATTTTCCATTTTAGAAACACATAAAAAGAAAAACCTGAACTAAATTTTTCTTCATTTACTTTCTGAAGGACTGCAGATATGAAAGAACAAATTTAAATTAGACAAGTGACATGTAAAATATCTAGAAAAATTTAAGAAACCAAGACAATTCTAGATAAATATCTATGCTAATTAATGTCTGCGGATTCCTTAATTAAGAACCAGAAGAATGCCTAAGACATAGTTTTTAAATGGTAACAACTTACATCTACTAAATTAATCTGCCTGTGAAAATTAAAGATATAAGAGTAGAGATACCTACCGATCGTGATTGCTGTGTTTGGAAAGGGACAAACTGGCCCGGTGGTGGCAAATGAGGAGGATGATGGGGAGAAAGGTGAGGAGGATGTAAGAGAAATGGATCACTAGAAATAAGGGGTGGGAACGCAGCATATGGTACTGGTAAGTGCTGAACTGAACATGCTTGAAGCATCTGTAAAGAGAAACCATTATTTTTTGTTAAAAGTATCAGAATATATAATTAATTTTTTTTAAGGTTTTATTTTTCCTTTTTCTCCTCAAAGCCCCCCGGTATATAGTTGTATATTTTTAGTTGTGGGTCCTTCCAGTTGTGACATGTGGGATGCTGCCTCAGCATGGCCTGATGAGCGGTGCCATGTCCGTGCCCCAGGATCAGGCGAAATCCTGGGCTGCCAAAGCAGAGCACGTGAACTTAACCACTTGGACACGGGGCTGGCCCCTATAATTAATTTTTTTAAAAAACTATAAGTGAGACTGAAATGTCATTGCCATATCCCCCCCGCCCCAATCACACCAAAATGTTTTAATAATCTCTATTAACAGTGAAATACTAGGGTATTTTTGCATCTATTAGTTAGATACTTGGAACTAATTATTCTGTATTTTATATAGTTCTTACAAATCAGTCAAAACATCGCTTTTACTTCAGCCCTTTAACACCTGTGACATGGGGGAAAGTGCTGCATGGAAGAGGAATGTGTCACTACTTGGTTTAAGATGTAGCAGACACTACTGCTTTCCAAGAAGCTCTCCTTTTCAATCTTGCAGAAAAATTTTTACTTCTAGGATTTTCAGATTTATAAGAGTCCAATTTACAACTAGGTGCCTTATGGTCTCTCAATTTTTTAGTCTGCTAATTCAGCACACTGGTTCTATAATCTATCATTGAGAAACCAAGCTTTGAGAGATTAATCTGTTAATCTGTTGTTGGTCTTTACATGTGCGTGTTTGTTTTAAACTCACATTCAGACAAGGGTATTAGGATTATATTTAGATTTGGCGAAGTGCCTTACTTAGAAGACATTATTGACCTTAGGCAAATCATTGAAATCATCCGGATTTCCGAGACCTCATTTGTGAAGTGAGGAGGGTGGACTGGGAACTGGTAATTAAAGGATAAAGCATAAGGTTAGGAGGCAGAAAGAAGCGAGTATGAATCCCTGCTCTCTCATAATAATTGTCTGATATTAAGCAAGTCATTTTCATTTCACCATCTAGAAAATGGGGGTACCGTTTTCATCACAGGCCTCCCATAGTGAGGAATAAATAAGACCAAGCATTCAAAGTACCTGTTAAAACCTAATAAGTGCTGAGACTATTAGTGTTGATCACCGAAGTCTCTAAGACTTTGCTACTAACTAGTCCAATATCCTATGTCAAGACCCCACAGCCAACCTTTATCAAGGATTAATTATAAACAGTACCAATATATGAGGAAACACGTTTTGACCTTCAGGATATTCAAATACGTATAATTTAATTAACGTAAAAAAACGCATCAAGTTTTAAAGCCAAGTTTATTAAACTGATACTATAAAGGATGCTACTGAGATTTCTGTTGCAGTAAAATTGCCTTCTGTACTTGGAAGCGAAAAGCTACAAAAGGCAGTCTCTTCAATTTTGTTTGCTTATAAACACACTTAGCCATTCTAAAGAGGGAATGCACAGACTTACTGGAGGAGGCACACTACAGACGGGGAGGTGCTGTCCACTGAAAACCACAGAGCATCCTGGGACCTGCTGTGTACTGCAAGCAGGGATATGCTGGCCTGTGCAGAGTGGAATCCCATGTGGTGCCACTGTCGTTACTGTGTAAGAAACGGGAACGGTGCCCTGATGGAGCTATTAGGAAAGAAAAACAGAATTTTAGAACTTCAGTTGTTTGGGTAAAACATCAACTATTAAAAATTAAAATCTGGGCATTTATTGATTCCTCTCTCAACTGCACAGATTTTCACAATGTACTTCCTCCAACAGTTTCAACCATAATATTGTCACTGTATAGGAAAGCTGACTGTTTCAAGAGTAGTATATGATGTCCACAGAACTGGGACTAAACTCTTACCTCAACAAGACTTGAAAAGTCCAGAAGAATAATAAATTGCTACATTAACTCTTCTAGCTTGCTTTATAGAGCAGAAAGCTTTTCTAAGGAGGAAACTTTGAACAACGAAACCTTATATCTTCTAATACCTCACCACATCCAACAGGAAAAAAATTTTTGTTTAATTGTAACTACTGAAACAATGTAAAGTAGTATTTAAAAAGTTAAATAATTTCTCACTCTCTTGGCCAGCCTTATTCCCATCCTGCCTACCCTGAGGCAAACAATGTCAATAACCTATCCTTCTACATCTTTCTCCATGAGCACAAAAACATATACAAGCATGATTACCCACAAATTGTTGTCATGTTCATTTGTT
This sequence comes from Equus caballus, assembly GCF_041296265.1. Classification (NCBI taxonomy): domain Eukaryota; kingdom Metazoa; phylum Chordata; class Mammalia; order Perissodactyla; family Equidae; genus Equus; species Equus caballus. Next base: position 9,776,055 of record NC_091708.1, read on the forward strand.
TTTGCTTTCTTAACAGAAATGAGATAACATTATCCTGCAGCTTACTTTTTTCAATTAATATGGTAGATATCTCTTCAAAGGAGTTAAAGGCAATTCATTCTTTTTGATACCAGCTGGATACTTCAAGTACAATCCCTTAATACAGCCCTGTCATTCATACACTAATGGATTCAAGTTGTTTTCACTCTTTTGCCAATATAAACAGAAGCCTAAAAAATCTCATTGAACATACATCCCTACGTATTAGTAGCTTCATTTATTTCAGAGGGATTCCTGGGTAAAAGGGTGGATGTACTGTAAACTTTTGCAAAAGGCTGGATGGAGTTAAGTCACAACTCCAACAACAGGGCCCATTTCCCAGCACCTCCAATCAAGGTGGATACACTTGCAGTACAGCCTGCTGACCTACCTGAAGAAGAAAGAAAGAGTAACAACATGCTTGCTTTAACTTTGCACTTCTCTGATCAGAGGTTAAGTATCTTTTAATATTTTTATTAACCATTTAGATTTCCTTTTCTGTAAATAATCTATATCCTTTGCTCACTGCCCATTTTCTATTAGGTTGTCTGTCACATTCATTTATAGTTTTTTTTCCCCCTCTTTTTTTTTGAGGAAGATTAGCCCTGAGCCAACATCAGCTGCCAATCCTCCTCTTTTTGCTGAGGAAGACTGTCCACTTTACATGTGGGATGCCTACCACAGCATGGCTTGATCAGTGGTGCCATGTCGGCACCCGGGATCTGAACCAGTGAACCCCGGGCCGTCGAAGCGGAATGTGCAAACTTAACTGCTTCGCCACTGGGCTGGCCCCTATAGTTTTGTTTTTTAATTAGAGATACGGGGGGATGGCCCTGTGACACAGTGCTATGTGTCACATGCTATGCTTTGGTGGTCCGGGGTTTTGCCGTTTGGATCCTGGGCACGGACCTAGCACTGCTCATTAGGCCATGCTGAAGTGGTTGCCCCACATGCCACAACTAGAAGGACCCACAACTAAAAATATACGACTATGTACTAGGGGGCTTTGGGGAGAAGAAGGAAAAATAAAATCTTAAAAAAAAAGATACACGAACTTATTGCTTGTTATGTCTAACAAAAATATCTTCCCAGTCTATGTTTTATCTTTTGATAAACCCTTTAACAGTAAATTTTATCTTTCATGATCTTATATTTTTTTACTATAGTTAAAATGTAGCTTTTGGGTTTCCTCTATTGATGAGGTTATACAAATGTCCTCCTAAAATTTCTAATACTTTTATTTATTTATTTAAAGATTGGCATCTGAGCTAACAAACTGTTGCCAATCTTCTTTTTTCCCCCTCAAAGCGTCCCCGACTCCCCCCAGAACATAGTTGTGTATTCTAGCTGTGAGTGACTCTGGTTGTACTATGTGGGACACCATCTCAGCCTGGCCTTATGAGTGGTGCCATGTCAACACCCAGGATCCGAACTGCCAAAACCCTGGGCCACTGAAGCGGAGAGCGTGAACTTAACCACTTCGCCATGGGGCTGGCCCCTTACACTTTTATTTTTTACATTTAATTTATACTCCAACTAAAACCTGTTTTTGTTTATAGTGTGAAGTAGGGCTCTAATATTTTCTTGCAATTATACCTGTTCCATTTACTAAACCATCCTTCTTCCTCTAAACTGAAACACCAGCTTTTTTCCATTCAATAACTTCTCACAAATACTTGGATCTATTTTGTGCCAACTTGTGCTGTTTTAATTATAGAATCTTACTAGAAAAGTTAAGATGAGTAAGGCAAATTTCTCCTTGTTATCGTATTTTCTTTTCATTTTATTTTGTGGCCATTTTCACACCTTTATTCTTATGCAAATAAACTCAATTTTATCCAGTTTCAAAATGAACTGGTATCTTGATTTATACTAATTCAATTGTATTAAATGTTCTGTTATTTTACAAAAGACATAATTTTACCTTAAGGCTTTTCACTGGAATATTATGCCACCACATGTTCAATACTGTGGTACTGTTCTTCAAGAAATTAGCTTTCATGGGGCCAGCTCCATGAGCAAGTGGTTAAAGTTCCATGCACTCTGCTTCAGCAGCCTGAGTTCGAGGGTTCGGATCCCAAGCACAGACCTATTCCACTCATCAGCCATGCTGTGAAGGCATCCCACGTACAAAATTAGAGGAAGATTGGCAGAGATGTTAGCTCAGGGCAAATCTTCCTCACCAAAAAGAAAAAAGTTTTCTTTATAAATTGGCTAGTGCTAATAACGAGAAAAGTTACTAATTTTTATTTATGTATCTTGAATCTAACAACCTTACCAATTTCTTTATGCTATTTTTAAACACTAAAATCTATTTCCTTTCCTACGTATACAACTATATCTGCTAAGATTCAACACAATTATTTACTTTTCTTGTCTTTTCACTTTACTGATAAAGACTCTTCAAAAATGATACTCATAGGTACCTATCATATATATCTGATTTTAATGGAAATGTACACTGAATTTCTCTTTATGTTCTGGATCCTAGTCCTTTCTCAGAAATAGTATTGTGAATATTTTCTTCTGGGCAGTGGCTTGCTTCTTCACTTTTAAAATATCTTTGGATGGGCAGAAATTTTTTATTTTAATGAAATCCAATGTCACAGTTCTATCAATGGCTAGTACTTTATATATCCTGTTTAAGAAAAGTTTGCCTACCTCATGAAGACAATCTCCTTTATTATTATTCTTTTACCTTTCACATCTAGATCTAGAACCTAAATTTATTTTTGTGTATGATATGAAATAGGAGCCGAGGTTCAAACTCATCCACGTGGATATCCAGTGATTTCCATACCATCATTAAAAATGACCTTCTTTTCTTTCCTTCAATTCCTTTGTCAAAAATTAAGTGACCAATATACGTTTAAGTCTATTTCTGACAATGAACACAAGTTCTTTATTTAATGAAGTTTAATTCATCAACAGTTCTCTGTACAGTTAGTGCTTTTCCTATGTCTTATTCAAGAAAGCCTTCCCTATTTAAGGTCATGAAGCTACTCCTATGTTACTTTGTTAAAAGCTTATAGTTTTGCCATTAACATTTATATCTTTAATCCACCTGAAATTGAATTCCATGAATAGTATGAGATAAAGGATCCAGGTTCATGTTTTCATTTGGATACCCAATTGTCCAAGCATCATTAATTAAGAGTTTGTCTTTTCCCAACTCATCCATAGTCATATTTCATAAATGTGTTGGTTCATTTCTGAGCTGTATATTCTATTTCATTAGCCTATTTAATTATTCTGGCATAAACGCCTTCATTACTACAGCTTTTTAAGTCCTAATAACTGGAAGAGCTACTCTGCCCACCTTGCTCTTCAGGATTACAGACCAGTGGTTCTCTTAACTGCAGCATGCAGCAGAGCCACCTGGGGAAAGGCTGCTGTGTGGTCCAAACCCAGAGTTTCCAATCGGTAAGTCTAGTGGACAGTCTGACATTGTGCATTTCCCACACGTCTAGGTGATGCTGCTGCTGATCAAATAAACGATCCAGGACACACTTCATCTTAGCGACTCTAGACCAGAGTGTCAGCTGGCCAACTATTTCATAAAGGGCCAGAAAGTAAATGTTTTAGGCTTGTGGGCCATCCTGGTCTCCACACAAAGCAGGCATAGACAATAAACAAATAGGCATAGTTGTATTCCAATAAAACTCCATAAAAACAGCCAGCAACAGTTTGCCCTCTTCTGCTCTAGATGATTCCAAGTCCTTTAAAACGCCAGACAAACTGCAGAATCAGCTTCTCAAGTTATACCAAAAACTTACTTAAAATTTACTTGGGATTATACTAATTCTACATATTCTATATGTCAGCTTTGACAATGGACAGTTTTTACAAAATTGGATCTTTCCAATCAGATCTCTCAGTATTTAGATTTTCTTTAAACTGCCTCAACAAAGGTTTATAACCTTCTACGTAGAGGTCTTGAACATTTTTTGTTAAGACTGACTCTTAACTTCCTTCATATTATTTTGATTTTTCAATGGTACCTTTTTTTCTTTTGAGAATTTTTAAATTTATTTATTTGCTGAGGAATATTTACCCTGAGCTAAAACCTGTTGTCAATCTTCCTCTTTTTGTATGTGAGCTGTTACCACAGCATGGCCACTGACAGACGAGTGCTATAGATCCACACCTGGGAACTGAACCTGGGCCACCAAAGTGGAGCACACCAAACTTAACCATTAGGCCAACCAGGGATGGCACTCGATGGTACTTTTTAATTTGCATATTTATTAAGAATTTCAAACATGCTCAATAGTAGTATAATGAATCTTCATATCCACCACCTAGAATCCAAAACCATTAAACCATAGCCAATCAACCATCAACTTCTCCCTTTCCTGTACTTTGTTGAAGCAAATCCCAAGAACCCATCATTTAATAGATATTTAAGCACATAGTTCCAAAAAAAAGAATACTTAAAATAACCATGATAGCAGTAACAATATACTTAAGAAAAAAGTTCCTTAAAAATATTAAGTCACTGTTCAAAATTCCAATTGTCATCAATATCATAAATGATTTTTTCAGTTTCTTCTTCTTCTCAACCAGGATCCAAAAATGGTTTACATATTGCAATTAATTAGAACATCTCTTTAAATTTATAGTTACCACTTGTAGGTCTCCTCATCTCTATAGCTTACCTGTTGAAAAAACTGGATTGTTAAATGTAAATATATCTTTTAAAAAGCACTTTTTAAATTATTTTAGATTCTGGTATAAAGAAATACAACTGATTGTTGTATACTTGTTTTTGTAACCTATCAACCTGCTCAATTCTTAATTCTAATACTTTACCTAAGATGCTTTGGGATTTTCTATCCATATAATCATTTCCTCTGCAAATACTGATGGTTGTTATTTGCTCTTTTCTTATTCTTATAACCTTTCTTTTTCCTGCCTTCTGTCCTGGCTGAGCCTCCAGAACAATACTGACTAAAAGTGGTGATAGTGATCATCCTGGCTTATTCCAGGTATCAGCAGAAAAGCACTCAAAGTTTCACCATTAAATATACTCTTTAAAATAGGTTATCTGAACTCACCCTAGGCCTGCTTCTATTGGTTTTCACTTATAGTCCTTCTTTCTTCATGTACCTGATTAACTTTGTTTACTGCTTACTGTCCTTGAAAACTTATTTGAGGGAATTCTTTGATAACTAGAATGAAGATTCCTTCCTCCAAAGATAATTTGCATGTTTTCTACACTTCTGTGGTCTCAAATACTTTAAACATTTCACAGACTGATGTGAATCTGGATGCAAATTACATTTCCTTCTGGTCACTCTTATCCTGAGGATACAGCCCTTTAAGCTGCCAACTTACCTCAGGAAGACTCTCCTATGTAGGAGGAGACTCCTTAAACTTAAGTGGTCTTTGATTTCTGTCCCCTTTGCCTCCTGATAGACTTAACATTGAAGTTCAAGTTGCACAAATGAACAAATGCCCTCAGGACAGAACTAGCATCCACACTCTCCCTTAGATTGTGACCTGGCAATTCGTTCTGATCTTTAAGCTCCTTTGATCTTAAATTTTAGGATTTTTTTTTTTTGAGGAAGATTAGCCCTGAGCTGACATCTGCTGCCAATCCTCCTCTTTTCTGCTGAGGAAGACTGGCCCTGAGCTAACATCCGTGCCCATCTTCCTCTACTTTATATGTGGGACACCTACTATAGCATGCTTGCCAAACGATGCCATGTCTGCACTCAGGATCCCAACTGGTGAAACCCCTGGCCGCCAAAATGGAACATGCACACTTAACCACTGCGCCACTGGGCTGGCCCCTAGGATATTGTTAATATTTTATCTATCATACTCAGTTCTCCTTCAGCAATGGGAATACTCTCAATTACCTTGCCTAGAGATCTAGAAAATAAAAGTCCCATTTCCATATTTTTTAAGACCTCTTATTAGAAATGACGGCTAGGATTGCTAGGAAGATGGCAGAGTTGGCGGACTCTGAACTCACCTCCTCTCACATACACAACAAATTTACAACAATTGGAACAATTACCCGAGAGAGAACTGGAAACTGGTTAAAAGAACCTCCACGACAAGGGGAGAGTGCTGACTGAGGTGGAAGAGGCAGAAGTATCTTTCTGGAAGGAAAAAAGCCATATTCTAGAAGTGGTGCTTCATGACCAGGAGCAATGTTAAGGTACAAAGCTTTCCCTAGAGAAGCTGGGGATCTGAGCGGCACAGCTTTGCCACAATAAGCAGCACTTAAACTCAGCACAACCAAGATGAGTGTCATAGTATCTGGCTTTCCTGCCTATTAACAACTACGGGAATACTTCAAGAAAAACTACTGAACACAGAAAAAGTCTGTGCTTGAAGGGCCCACGTATAAATTCACCCATTTTGGAAAGCAAAACAAATCACCAGAAAGAAGCGTTCACAGTCCTTTGGTGAAAACAGACTCACTTGATAGGCTCTGGGTGTATCTTAGGGAGGTAGGAGGCAACTGAGGCCACCTCCCCAGAGACTGAGACATTGGCGGCAGCCATTACTGTGACCTAGTACAGGCACGCTGACACACATGCTGGTAGACGCCATTGGAGTTCTTCCCCTGATCTGTTAGCGCAAGGGTGTGCCCTGTACACTAGAGCACAAATTTCATGCAGTTCAGCCAGGGCAAGCAGCCCACCCTAAGGACGGGCCCCACCTACCAGCAAGCCCTCGGGCAACTTGTGGGCCTGCATAGGCAGATGTGTGGGATCCCTGCAGGAGGGCAAGTTGGTCCACCTTTGCGGGGCAGGGTGTGCATGAGGGTAAGGCCCACACTGGCAGAGTGTGTGGGGCCTCTGCAGCAGGGCGGGTGGGTCCGCTTCAGTGTGGTGGGGTAGGTGCACGGGGCAGGACTACGTGGACAGGGTGTGTGGGCCTGCAGGTGGTGGGGCTTGTCAGCTGCAGCAGACTTGTGCTTCTCAAGCAGCCATACAGGGATCTGCCCCACCTTCCAACGCCTGGAACAACTGTGTGCTGCCAGGCCCAGGCATGGGCCCACCCAGTTACACTACTGAGACAGCTGACAAAAGCCTTGCAGGATGGAGGACTACAGCAATTGTGAGCCCCTGTGCAAAGCAACCAGCCATGCTGGGGGCCTACTCACTTAACAGAGAAACTGCAGCACGAATGTGTTATCAGACCTTGCAGCCAACTGTGCTGGGGGTCCCCATGCCTGATAAAGTGACTGAAGGGACCACAGCAGCTGCAGGCAACTGAGCATTACAACCAGCCAGCCAGGGGGACAGTCCAGCTTCCCTGTGCACCTGCAGCAAGAGCAACCCTGCCACAAGAGAAGGACACATGTAGCCCACACAGAGGACGCTCCTGGAACATCTGGAACAAGTAACAAGGTGAAAGCACCCCGTGGGGCCTCGTAAGGCATCTCTTACATAAGGCCACTTCTTCAAGATCAGGAGATGTAGCTGATCTACCTAATAGATAGATATAAACAAGACAAAGAGGCAAAACGAGGACACAAAGGAATATGTTCCAAATAAGGGACTAGGACAAATCCTGAGAAAAAGAACTAAACAAAACAGAGATCAACAATCTACCTGATAAAGAATGCAAACTCATAGTCATGAAGATGCTCACTGATTTTGGGAGAAGAACAGATGAATACAGTGAGAACTTCAACAAAGAACTGGAAAATATAAAAAAGAAACAATCAGAAATGAAGAATACAATAATGGAAATGAAAAACTCAATAGAAGGAATCAATAGCAGAGGAGATGATACAGAAGAATGGATCAGAGCTGGACGAAAGACTAGAAGAAATTGACCGAGATAAACAGATAAAAGAATTAAAAAGAGTGAGGACAGTCGAAGGGACCTCTTAGACAACATCAAGCACACTAACATCCATATTATAGGTGTCCCAGAAGGAGAAGAGAGAGATAAAGGGGCAGAGAATCTATTCAAAGAAATAATAGTTGAAAACTTTCCTAATCTAAGGAAGGAAACAGACATCCAGGTACAGAAAGCACAGAGAGCACGAAACAAGATAAACCCAAAGAGGCCCACACCAAGACACCTTAATTAAAATGTCAAGAACTAAAGAGAAAAAGAGAATCCTAAAAGCTCCAAGAGAAAGGCAACAAGTTACATACAAAGGAAACCCCAGAAGGCTATCACCAACTTCTCAGCAGAAACCTTACAGGCCAGAAGGGAGTGGCAAGATATATTTAAAGTGCTGAAAGCAAAAACTTGCGGCCAAGAACACTATCTGGCAAGGTTGCTATTCAGAATGGAAGGACAGAAAAAGTTTTCCAGAAGAGTAAAAACTAAAGGAGTTTATCATGAATAAATCAGCCTTACGAGAAAAGTTAAAGGAACTTAAGTGGGAAAGAACAGACCACAAGTAGGAATAAGAAAATAATAAAAAATCAAATCAAATCAAATCACAAATATACAGTAAAGGTTAGCAGATCAACCACCTAGAAAGCTAATATGAAGGTCAAAAGACAAAAGTACTAAAATTATCTATTTCCAAGATAAGAGGTTAATGGATACATACACACAAAAAAAGAGATTAAATATGACATCAAAAACATAAAATGTGGGAGGAGGGCAATAAAAGAGTACAGCTTTTAGCAAGAGATCAAACTGAAAAGACCATCAACTTAATACAGATTGCTATTTATGTAGGTTATTATATGTGAACCTGAGGGTAATCACAAACCAGAAACCTAAAATAAACACACAAAAATGCAAAAATGCAAAAGATTATAAGAGAATACTATGAAAAACTACAACAACAACAAATTGTATAATCCAGAAGAAATGGATAAGTTCTTAGAATCATACAACCTTCCAAAACTGAATCAAGAAGAAATAGAGAATTTGAATAAACCAGTCACCAGTAAGGAGATTGAAACAGCAATCAAAAAACAAAAGTCCAGGACCAGCTGGCTTCCCTGGTGAGTTTTACCAAACATTCAAAGAAGACTTAATACCTACCCTTCTCAAATGCTTCCTAAGAAGTGAAGAGGAGAGGAAGCTTCCTAACTCATTCTATGAAGTCAGCATCACCCTGATACCAAAACCAGACAAGGACAACACACAAAAAGAAAATTACAGGCCAGTATCACTGATGACATCAATGCAAAAGTCCTCAACAAAATACTAGCAAACTGAATACAACAATACATTAAAAAGATCATACATCATGATCAAGTGGGTTTCATTCCAGGAATGCGGGGATGGTTCAACATCCACAAATCAATCAACATGATACACCACATTAACAAAATGAAGAATAAAAACCACATGATCATTTAAATAGATACAGAGAAAGCATGTGACAAGATACAGCATCCATTTACAATAAAAACTCTGAATAAAATGGGTATAGAAGGAAAGCATCTCAACATAATAAAGGCCATATATGACAAACCTACAGCTAATATCATTCTCAATGAAGAAAAACTGAAAGCTATCCCATTAAGAAAAGGAACTAGACAAGGATGCCCACTTTCACTACTCTTATTTAACATAGTACTGGAAGTCCTAGCCAGAGCAATCAGGCAAGAAAAAGATATAAAAGGGATCCAAATTGGAAAGGAAGAGGTGCAACTGTCACTATTTGCAGATGACATGATTTTATATATAGAAAACCTCAAAGAATTTACCAAAAAATTTTTAGAAATAATAAGTGAATAAAGTTGCAGGATACAAAATCAACATAGAAAAATCAGTTGTGTTTCTACACACTGACAACGAAGTGGGAGAAATTAAGAATACAATCTCATTTACAATTGTGACAAAAAGAATAAAATATTTAGGAATAAATTTAACCAAAGAGATAAAAGACCTACACACTGAAAACTATAAAAGATTGTTGAAAGAAAGTGAAGAAGGAGCCAGCCCTGTGGCTGAGTGGTTAAGTTCGCGCACTCTGCTGTGGCGGCCCGGAGACTCACCAGTTTGAATCCTGGGTGTGGACATGGCACTGCGCATCAGGCCATGCTGAGGTGGCATTCCATATGCCACAACTAGAAGGACCCACAACTAAGAATATACAACTATGGGGGTCGGCACAGCGGTTAAGTGCGCACATTCCACTTCTTGGTGGTCTGGGGTTAGCCAGTTCGGATCCTGGGTGCGAACATGGCACCACTTGGCAAAAGCCATGCTGTGGTAGGCGTCTCATGTATAAAGTAGAGGAAGATGGGCACGGATGTTAGTTCAGGGCCAGTCTTCCTCAGCAAAAAGAGGAGGATTGGCAGTAGTTAGCTCAGGGCTAATCTTCCTCAAAAAAAAAAAAAGAATGTACAACTATGTACTGGGGGACTATGGGGAGAAAAAGGAAAAAAATAAAATCTTAAAAAAAAAAAAAAGAAACTGAAGAAGACACAAAGAAATGGAAAGACATTCCATGCTCTTGGATTGGAAAAATTAGCATAGTTAAAACACCCATACTTCCTAAAGCAATCTGCATATTCAATGCAATCCTTATCAAGTTCCAAAGACATTTTTCACAGAAATAGAACAAAGAATCCTAAAATTTATATGGAACAAAGGACCCTGAATAGCCAAAGCAATCCTGAGGAAAAAGAACAAAGCTGGAGGTATCACACACCCTGATTTCAAAATATACTACAAAGCTACAGTAATCAAAACAGCATGGTAATGGTAGAAAAACAGACACTCAGGTCAATGAAAGAATCAAGAGGCCAGGTATAAATCCACATATCTATGGACAGCTCATTTCTGACAAGGGAGCCAAGAACATACAATGGAGAAAGGAAAGTCTCTTCAATAAGTGGTTGGGAAAATTCGACAGCCATATGCAAAAGAATGAAAGTAGACCATTATCTCATGCCACACACAAAAATTAACTCAAAGTGGATTAAAGACTTGAATGTAAGACCTGAAACCGTAAGACTCACAGAAGAAAACACACGCAGTACGCTTTTTGACATCAGTCTTAGCAGCATATTTTCAAAGACCATGTTTGACCAGGTAAGGGAAACAAAAGAAAAAATAAATAAATGGGACTACAGCAAACTAAAAAGCTTCTGCACAGCAAAGGAAACCATGAACAAAATGAAAACATAACCCAACAACTGGGAGAAGATATTTGCAAACCATATATATGACAAGAGGTTAAAATCCAAAATAGATAAAGAACTGATACATCTCAACAACAAAATAGCTAACAACCTAATTAAAAAATGGGTAAAAGATGTGAATAGACATTTTTCCAAAGAAGATATACAAATGGCTAACAGGCACATGAAAAGATGTTCAACATCACTAATTATCAGGGAAATGCAAATCAAAACAACAATGGGATATCACCCCACGCCCATCAGAATGGCTATAATTAACAAGACAAGAATTAACGTGTGTTGGAAAGGATATGGAGAAAAGGGAACTCTTATACACCGCTGGTGGGAAGGCAAACGAGCGCAACCACTATGGAACAAAGCATGGAGATTCCTCAAAAAATTAATAGAACTACCATATGATCCAGCTATTCCACTGCTGATATTTATTCAAAGAACATGAAAACATGAATGCATAAAGATACATGCACCCCTATGTTCACTGCAGCATTATTCACAATAGCCAAGACTTGGAAACAACCTAAGCGCCCACAAAGGGACAAATGGAAAAAAAAAATATGTGCTATATATACACAATGGTATACTACTACTCAGCTGTAAAAGAAGATGAAACCTTGCTATTTGCAACAACATGATTGGAACTTGAGGGCATTATGCTAAGTGAAATAAGTTAGAGGGAGAAAGTCAGATACCATATGATGTCACTCATAAACAGAAGATAAAAACAACAACAAACATACACATAGATACAAAGATTGGACTGGTGGTTACCAGAGGGGAAGGGGGGAGGGAGACAGGTGAAAGGGGTCACTGGGCACATGTGTATGGTGATGGATGGTAATTAGTCTTTGGGTGGTGAACAGCATGTAGTTTACACAGAAATCGAAACATGATGTACACCTGAAATTTATATAATGTTATAAACCAATGTTACCTCCATAAAAAAAGACATCAAACATTTCACTACAAAAAAAATTAAAAAAAGAAATGATGACTAAATTTACAGTTTCTGCAACCATTAACAAAATAAAACATTTTCCCTTTATACTGATGAAATCAATTACCTTGAAAGATTTCCTAATGTTTACTTAACCTGCACTGACAGAATAAACTCTAATAATCATTCTTCCAATAATTCTAATAGACTCTCTTACTGTATCACCAGCTTATGGTTTACTATTTAAAACACCTGCATCTGTCTTCCAAAGGGAAACTAGCTGACAGCCTTCTTCCGTGATACTGTCTATGAGGTTTTATTATAAGGTTACGTACGCAAGCTTCACAAAGTATACTTGGAAGCTTTGTATCTTTTCCTATAATCAGGAATAGTTTAAATTGGAATTTTCATTTCCTTAGAGATTAGAAAGAAGTCAGATGTAATTTCTGAAGACAAGCTTTTTATTATGGCTTCAATTTCTGCCATGGCTATTGGTCTGTTCAGGTTTTCTACATCTTGGGTTGTTCTGGTATTTACTTACGTAATTGTTTCATTTCTCCATATGCAGACGCAATATATAATTTTTTTTTTTAAAGATTTCATTTTTTCCTTTTTCTCCCCAAAGCCCCCCGGTACACAGCTGTATATTCTTCGTTGTGGGTCCTTCCAGTTGTGGCATGTGGGACGCTGCCTCAACGTGGTTTGATGAGCAGTGCCATGTTCACGCCCAGGATTCGAACCAACGAAACACTGGGCCGCCTGCAGCGGAGCACACGAACTTAACCACGGGGCCAGCCCCCCAAGACATAATTTTACATAAATGAGATCTGACTTTTCCTTTTCTCTCTTTGGTTCCATGCCTAACCACCTTCCCCTTCCCTTCACTTTAGTACCTACCTCTCAGGCCTAGTATATATTTCTCCATACTTTTCTCTGTGTTCATACAGTTCCATCTATATACATACATTTAATTGCCATGCTTCACAAAATAAGACATAACACTTTCCTCAATTTTGCTTTTCTTGTTCAACAATATGTTGCAGATATTGCTCACATTGCTGGCATAATTCTAATTAATTCTTTGTAATCGTTACATTCCATGGTATGGAGGTATAATTTATTCTGTCATTCTACTAATGATAAGCAGTTTTATTCCTATTTTCCATTTCTATGAATCTGTCTATGCTAGACATTTCATATAAATGGAATCATACAATCTGTGGCCTTCTGTGACTGGCTTCTTTGACTTAGCATGTTTTAAAGGTTAATCCATGATGTAGCATGAATCAGTACTTCACTACTTTTTGAGTGAATAATATTCCATCATATGGACATACCATATTGTATCTATTCATCAGCTGATCAACATGTTATCGTTTGCTTTCTTTACATTTAATTTGCATTTAGGCACCACATCAAATTCTTTTAAACTAGAATCTCTTGTGTTTTCCTCTACAATTATATGACGAGGGGGAGAAAGATACAATTATTTCTTTCATTCTTTTATATCCATTACTACATTGTCTTATTGCATTTGGCAGAACTTCTAACATAAGATTAAATAAAAATGGATAGAGCAAGCATCTCTCTGGTTGCTGACTTGTCTCTCACGGATCAGCATACTTACTGTTTTATTCATTGTATTTAACTAATTTCCTTCTTGTTCTATTTTATTAAATTTTAACTGACTTTTTTTCAACATCTTTTGATGTAGTACAGTTTTCCTTGTATTTGTTGAGGTAATGTGAGTATTTTCATATTAAACTATCCTCTTACTTGAAATAAATCTTAATTGGTCATATGATATTCTTTTTTTAAGACTGGCACCTGAGCTAACAACCATTGCCAATCTTCTTTTTTTCCTGCTTTTTCTCCCCAAATCCCCCCAGTACGTAGTTGTATATTTTAGATGTGGGTCCTTCTAGTTGCGCTGTGTGGGACGCCGCCTCAACATCGCCTGAGATACGAACCAAAAATACCCCGGGCAGCCAAAGCGGAGTGCGTGAACTTAACCATTCAGCCATGGTTATTCTTCTTTTGATACACTGCTAGACCGTTTTTTCTAGACATCTATTTAGAAATTCTATGTATCTGAATTTTTTCCCATAGTTTTTTGGGGATTATATCTTTATTTGCTTTTGGTATTAAAGCTATGCTGGCTTCATAAAATAGAGAACTTACCTTTAAAAAAAAAAAAAATAGCCTGGGGGCCAGCACAGTGACCTAGCGGTTAAGTTTGCATGCTCTGCTTTGGCGGCCCAGGGTTCACCGGTTTGGATCCCAGGTGCAGACCTACATACTGCTTGTCAAGCCACGCTGTGGCAGGCATGCCACATATAAAATAGAGGAAGATGGGCATGGATGTTAGCTCAGGGCCGATCTTCCTCAGCAAAAAGAGGAGGATTGGTGGTGGATGTCAGCTCAGGGCTAATCCTCCTCAAAAAGAAAAAAACAAGAAAGAAAAGAAAAAAACAAAACAAAAACAGCCTGGAATCATTTATCTATTATTAAAATGAGCCTTCTTTAAAGGTTAGGAAGAAAGCTGTGAAGCCATCATTGTGCCTTTTAAATGGTAAATCCCCAATTAGCTTTCACACTTCTATGGTAATTCAGATTTTCTTATTATTCCTAGGTTAATTTTTGGAACATCCTCTTAAGTTTTCTTTTCATCCTCTCAAGGTTATATACAGAATTTCATTATAATAGTTAATAATGAAGTAATACTTGAGCACTTACCACTTGTACCAATTTAAGTACTCAAAATGGACTAACTCTTAATTCTCCCAACACCTCTTATCAAACAGGTGCTATTTTTGTTTTACATCTGAAGAAAATCCTTTGAATATTTCCCAGATGTATGGATATATGTCTTTTTATCATCTCTACTCTTCTTTACATTTGTTCTTTTCTCCTTAGCCACATTCACAAGAGGTGTACCATTCTTCTCAATTTTCAAAACACCAGGATTGGGTTTTCTTTGTGTTACTTCCTTCTTTAAAAATAGATTTCCAGGGGCCGGCCCCATGGCTGAGTGGTTAAGTTCCGGAGCTCTACTTGGCGGCCCAGGGTTTCACCAGTTTGGATCCTGGGTGTGGACACGGCGCTGCTCATCAGGCAATGCTGAGGTAGTGTCCCATATGCCACAACTAAAATATGCAAGTATGTACTGGCAGGATTTGGGGAGAAAAAGTAGGGGAAAAAATAAAAAGGAAGATTGCCAACAGTTGTTAGATCAGGTGCCAATCCTTAAGAAAAAAAAATAGATTTCCATATCATTAATTTTAGTTGTTTCTCCTGGTAACTTAAGCGTCTCAAGTCCTTTTGGCTTACTCTGCTATTTTTTTTCTCTAATTACTAAAGCAATTAGTTCATTTATTCTCAATTTTAAAAATAAATAATAAAAGTTTATAAAATTTTTTCAAACAGCTTTAGGTGTGTCCCACTGACTTTGATATGAAGATTTTTCCTTTTAATTATAACCTCACCTCAAACATTTCAGTATCATCATTTTTTAAATCAATGTTTTTTACTTATGATGTATAGCTTTATTATATTATGACCACAAAGAATGTGGTCTGAAAAAACCTCTTTTTAGAGCTTATTATTACTTGATCAATTTTTTAAAGTGTTTCACGAACATAAGGGTAGAACATGTTTGACCTAAGAATGGTATCTAGGCGAGATCATTATTTTCTTTCAAATTGTCATCAGACGGTATTTTCACTGTTTTCTATCATCCAGTGTAGTGGGTGAAAAATGGGATGCTAGTCTGAGTCTCTTTCCTTTGAAATTTCTCATGTCTATAAACTTGCAAGATTTTCTCCTTATCCTTCAAATTCAGCAACTTTATAAGAATACATCTAGATTTGTGTCTTTTTTGACCTCAGAAACTCCACAGAAAATCATACAGTTTTTGTCTTCATCTTCAGGCTCGAACACTGGCAAGCTCTCTCCTCAGCTAGTCCTTCAGTTCCTGGCAGGAACAAAGGGAAATGCAGTCTTGTACCTGCCATCTCCTTGGAGACCTATGGAAACCTTTGAGCAAAGATGCACCGAACTGTCTTGTCATTTGAATTATTCCAGAAGAAAGTAGAAGGAAGAGGGGCAATAGGGACATGTACTCAAACCATGACCAGCTGTCTGATCTCCTACCAATTCTCGATCAATCATTTCAAACCAACTATTATATGAAGTCATTCTGAGCTTTCATAACCTTGATCCTAATTTTTTAAAGTTCAACTTCCTAACAAAGCTGTATAGAATTTAAATTTCAATCCTTATGAAGAAAGATGGACTTATCTGAAACAGCTTCATTTTAGGTAACAGTGTTTCCTTTTAGGTAAAATTAAAGAAATTTACAACAAAAAACAACCTCAATAAACTGCCACCAAATTTTAGCAAGTGCATTTTCTAGACACTCTGTTACATTACCTGATCATGTATGTCAACCATTACTGCATTCTGCTGGGGTGGATGAGCAGCAGGGTGTAACAGACGGGGAGACACATTTGGAGGGTGGAAGGCTCGAGGTTCCTCTATTGCTTGCTGCTGTGCATAAGGGAGATGGTGATAGTTTTCATCTTGACTAATGGAATTATGTCGAGACAGACGATCCCTTCTTCCTCTCTGGCGCCTGACAGGAGGACTGTAATACAGCAAATATCAAAAAGGTCGTTATAATGTTTATTGTTATGACCAATCAAGATTCTGTATTGTCTTTCTTTGCAATCCATCAGTAGGATATGCCAAGGTAAGCTTGAGTACTAAATAATTACTGTGGTTCTCCATCAGCTCTGAAAACTTACAAATTGAAACAGAACGTATACGGTTTTTAAAAAAAATAATGGGGTCAGCCCCATGGCCGAGTGGTTAAGTTCGTGGGCCCCACTTCAGTGGCCTGGGATTCACAGGTTCAGATCCTGGGCATGGACCTACTCATCGCTCATCAAGCCATGCTGAGGTAGCATCCCACATAGAAAAACTAGAATAATTTACAACTGGGACATACAACTATGTACTGGGGCTTTGGGGATGGAAAAGAAAGAGGAAGGTTGGCAACAGATGTTAGCTCAGGGCCAATCTTCCTCACAAAAGAAAGGATAAAAATAAATAAATAAAAATAACAAAAGAAAACAAAATTGGTATTCAGCTCCAAAAGCATTTAGAAATCCATAGCCAAACACTGTCATTTTTTTTTGGTTTAACTGTACGAAACTGTCCTTTTTATAGGCCAAAAATAGTCAAATATCAGCAATTTCATATGGTTGAACCTACTATTTTTGCTCTACTTTATAAATATCATATAAAAAATTTTAATCTGCATATATCTTGCCAGTATTCCACATATGCCTAATGGGTACTTCATGTTTGTCTATTTGGCTAAAACATACAGAAAGACATAGTTCCCATATGCCCCAAATGGCAATTTTTGAAAATGAGAGGAGAAAACACATGAAATAACTAAAGAACATTTAATTTGTTGACACTGGCAAATATAATAGAACTGAGTAAATGCTGAGAATGGAAATGACTGCATGTCAGCATATATATTCCAGTAATATACAGAATTTTGAGTTAGAATCTGGTTATTGAAAGAAACCACTTTTACTCCCCATGGACTAGTCATCTACGTAGTTTAACAAATTTTAGCAGTTGTTATTGTGAGTAGACTTTCATTTTTTTCCTCTACATTTCCATAATTCATCTTCACTGCTTTTTACAATGGCTCACACCAACACAATTGGAAAAAGCAGCAGTCCTCATCAAAATGTACTCCACATTGGGCAAAAGAGGTAAAACAGCCCCCAGCCTCCTTCTAGACACAGCTGCACAAGCCACCTCAGCAATCTTTCCTGGGGTCAGGTCACCTTTCCCTCAATTGTCCCACTCTGCAACTCTAAATCTGTTTCTTCTCACTCCCAACTGCCCAATCTTAAAGCAAACAGGGCCACTCCTTCGCAACATTAACTCAACAGTGTTCTTGATACCATTAATTATATCTTGCCCCATTAATTGCTTCTGTATCTTTATTTTTAGTATATTTCTTTTTGTATCTTTGCTCCAAAATCTACATGTTGTATTTCATTGTTTTTTTTTTTTTTTTGAGGAAGATTTGCCCTGAGCTAACTACTGCCAAACCTCCCATTTTTGCTGAGGAAAGCTGGCCCTGAGCTAACATCCGTGCCCATCTTCCTCTAATTTATACGTGGGACGCCTACCACAGCATGGCTTTTGCCAAGCGGTGCCATGTCCACACCCGGGATCCAAACCAGCAAACCCCAGGCTGCCGAGAAGCAGAACGTGCGAACTTAACGCTGCACCACCGGGCCGGCCCCTCATTGATTTTAAGATGCCATACACCTTAGAACTCACTTTTTAAACATTCGGAGATAATTTTAGTACAGTTTTTGCCCAACTGTCACCTAGCTTTCCTTCATGCTATTATCTTCCATAAGCATAGAAAAATTATCAAAATAACTGGTATTGTACTATTAATTCAACAAGAGAATGTACTTAGACTTCAGTTTTTCCACCAATGTCCCCTGCTTGTTTCAGAATCCAATGCAGGATCCCATGACTGCATATAGTTGTCATGTCTCCTTAATCTTCTCCGGTCTGATAGTTCCTCATTTTTTCCTTGTCTTGCATGACTTTGATACCTTTGAAGACATACAGACATTTACCCTACAGAAGGTCCCTCAACCTGGGTTTGTCTGATGTTTGCTCATAATCTGCCTGAGTGAATGCATTACTGGAAAGAATATCACAGAGGTGATAAGCCCTTTTCAGTGTATCAGATCAAGGGGCACACGATATTGATATGTATCACTAGTGCATATGTATGTATCATTGATCACTTGACTAAACTGGCATCTACTAAGACCCTCTACTACAAAACGACCATTCTTCCCTTTGTAATTATCAAACATTTGGGGGGAGATACTCTGAGACCATGCAAATATTCTGCTTCTGCTGAAAGTTTCACCAAAAATTTAAGCAAGCATGCATGGATCTTCAGCAATCACTATTACACAGTATTCTAATGCTGATTTCCTATTTACCTCATTTCCTCTACATGTATTAATTGGAATTCTATAAGGAAGAATTGTTGCTTCTCTCCATTTATTTATCTAGTTATTTATGATCAGAATGGGATCATGGATATTTATTCTTTGGGTTATAATCGACACAATCATTTTACTTTGTTGTTCAAATCATTTCAACTTCGTCCACTTGCACTGGCGCTTTGGCCCCTGTGCCCTTTCACTACGTCCCTATCCTTTTGAGCACTGCCTTAATTTCTGGCACGATATGTTCTAGGCTCATCTTGTATTTTGCCTACACCAGTTGTGGAATGAACCAGTTCTCCAAAGAGCCCTGGTTCCTTTAATTTCAGAATGGTATTTAGAAACTAGGTGTGCTCACTGCTACACAGTAGTTACTGTTTCTAGTCTAAGAGAACAGAACAAGAAAATTTACCTATGTATGCTAACTCATGTACATACACATATCTCTATCTATAGGTGTACAAATATTTTAAAGGATTGTTTTATGTATCACTAAAAAGAAGAAAAAGCTGCCAATTCAACTAAGATATGTCATCAATTTTAAGTCTTTATCCGATGTTAACATGCGAAAAAATGTGTACCTTAAAATCCAAACAGAATATGTATGTTCAGATCACTCACCTCCCAAAAAAATACTCAACCTGTCCACAACCCTTACGGGCCTCTTTTAACATTGTTTTATTCTCTTATTGCCACTTGCTCTTACTTCCTTACTCAAAAATAACTTCAACAGAGGCCAGCCCCATGACCGAGTGCTTAAGTTTGCATGCTCCACTTTGGTGGCCCAGGGTTTCGCAGGTTTGGATCCGGGCGCAGACCTAGCGCTCATCAAGCCATGCTGAGGCAGTGTCCCACACGGCAGAACCAGAAGGACAACTGGAATATACAACTATATAGTGGGGGCCTTTGGGGAGAAGGAGGAAAAAAACCCCCCAAAATTTCAACAACTTTGGAACTAAACACAAACTAAGATCCAAGTCCTCGTGCTGACATCTAAGTCCCTTTACGATTTTGGTCCCTATCTTTCCTGTATTGCTTCTTATTGAATCTCTGTTATGTGTGCCTTTGTGACAGAACATTTAGGAAGCAGAATTATCGGGAAATCTAGAAATAAGAAACAGTGATAAAAGACAGATAAATATTTCTTTGACTTTATACCAGTGATAGATATGTATTTTGTCATTTTGTTGTAGGTTTATCACTTGTAATTAGCACAAAGCTGTCCCCTCCTGGTCTCACTTACTTGCCTTTTGTTGGACTGAGTTTCCTAAACAGGCAATGCAGCACTTAACAATTCTGTCATCGTGCCAACATCAGAGTGCACTTAGATAAACCTAGATGGTACAGCCTACTAAACACCTAGGCTAGATGGTACTAATCTTATGGGACCACCATCATATAAGTGGTTGGTGGTTGACTGAACATTGTTATGCAGTGTGTGACTGGATATGTTGTTTACCTGTTTCACTGCATGGAAGTTCTATGTTCTAGTTCTATTCTTCTACTGATTACCCTTAAATTTTTAAACACATACTTCCATTTTTCTAAAAACATCTAGATTTACTCAGCATTCCTGGGGAGAAAATTAAAACTTAATACGCTTTTACTTCTCTCTGCTCTGTTTCTACCTCATGTTCAGATCTTTTCTGTATTTCTTTCTCTTTTTTAAACAGTAGACTTTTATTCAGACATATGTCTGGAACATGTCTTTCTTGTTTCCTTTGCTAAACCAATGGTTTTGAATCCTACTTCATGCATTTATTCTTCTGCTTCCTGGACAGAGTATAATATTTAATAATTCCTTCAGAGAGGATCTCTTGCTGGTCAACTTTTTTTGTCTCTGATGTTTGAAATGCTTTTATATTCTGGCTTTACACTTAAATGATATATGAGCTGGTACAACTCCAAGTTTTCTGTCTTGGGCTATTCACGAATATTTATCCTTGATATATGTTCTGAAACTTCACCAAGATCTTGTCCAACATTCGGTCTTTCTTCAATTTTGGAAAATGATTTTGTATTATTTCTTTAAAAATGTTTCCCTTCTATAGTCTTTGTTTGAAAATATTGGACATATTTAGAACTGATGGCTCTGTCTCTGCATCTAAACTAACTTTCCCACACTTTCCATTTTGCCCTTTTATACTACATTCTGGGAAAAGTCCTCAACTTGATCTTCCAGGAACTGAGACACTTTTTCTGCCCATTTATTGGGTTTTTAAAGTTTTACTAACTAAGATTTCTAGTTGATTTTTATGGATATAATATCTTCTTGCGTCTCTCTCATGTGACACTTATTCTAAAATTCTTTGTTCTATTAACTGTTTCCTCAAGTTCTTTGTTTACTGAGTTTAGTCAGCCCTTCTTCCACTTTGTTGGCTTCCCTCAAATGTTTGGTAATTTCTGGTTGTGTGCTCATCTTTGCATTTGAAATTATGCTAGACTGTTGCTGAATATTGCATACGCCTGGATAGCCCACTTCTGGGAAGAAATCTAGCAGCTAAGCTATAGCTAGCCTATAATGAAGTACTAAAAGGAATAACACACTGCTGGGCAGAACAAGCCTGTAGCTGGTTTTCTAGTAAGTGCCCCCTATTTCTCCTTTGTGTTTCCATGAACCTAGAACATGATGCTTCTCTTCAAGAACCCACAGCTAGGGGCCAACCCCCTGGCCGAGTGGTTAAGTTTGTGAGCTCTGCTTCGGCGGCCCAAGGTTTCGCTGGTTCGGATTCTGGGCGCGGACATGGCACTGCTCATCAGGCCATGCTGGGGTGGCATCCCACATGCCACAGCTGGAAGGACCCACAACTAAGAATATACAACTATGTACCGGGGGGCTTTGGGGAGAAAACGGAAACAAAAAATCTTTATTAAAAAAAAAAAGAAAAAAAAAAGAACCCATAGCTAGTTACTGTTATCATCTGGAAAGACACTTCTTGTGACTCCCTTTCTGGTTCAGAGCATTTCCTATGACCTAGCAACTGTACTCCTAGACTTATATACACCAGGAGATGTGTACATAAAGGCTCCTAGTAGCACTCTTTATAACAGTAAGAAACTGGGCATAACCATTATCCAACAGTAGATGGACACATAAACTATGGTATATTGATATAACAAAAGATATCACAGTAAAAATAAATAAACTACTGCTACCCACATTAAAAACAGAATGTTTAATACACAAAGTCAAAGAAGAACATACTTAAGTGAAAATAAAACACGCAAAAACCAAAACTTTTTTAGAATACATTTACAGGCATTAAAAAGTATAAGGGAATGATGACAAGTCACAGGATAGGGTTTAATCTCTGGAAAGGAAGAAGGGGGGATTCTGAGGTACTGACAATGTTGAATTTTAATCTGGGTGTTGGGTACACTTGTGTGTGTAATGTTTGGGTACATGTAGCCAAGTGTTAAGTATACACTTGTTTTACATGTTCTTCTGAATGTGTGATACATTTCACCATACAATAAAAAGAAATACTGCAGGTACTTAGCCTTGAAATAGCATGAGAAAATACAGTTGGTTATTATACTTAACAGCTATAAAATATTTTACCTGGTTGACATACATCATTTCACTTAAGGAACCAGGTAATGAAAGTCTTAGTGTCTCAACAGAAAAAGGTTTATTTTGTCTCATTTGGAACAAAGAACTGTGGTTTTAAGATCCTGCAGTATTAGCTTTCTAGGGCTGCCATAACAAAATACCACAGACAGGTTGGCTTAAACAACAGAAACTTGTTTTCTCACAGTTCTGGAGACTAAAAGTCCAAGATCAAGGTGCCAGCATGGTTGGTTTCTGGCAAGAACTCTCTCTTGGCTTTCAGATGGCCACGTTCTCCCTGTGTCCTCACATGCCACAGAGAGTAGAGTGAGCTCTCTGGTGCCTCTTCTCATAAGGACACTAATTCTATGGGATCAGCGCCCCACCCTGATGACTTCATTCAACTTAATCACTTTCTTAGAGGCTCCATCTCCAAATACAGCCACAGTGGGGGTTAAGGGCTTTAACATACGAATTTTGAGGAGCGACAAACATTCAGTACATAACACCTTCCTAACTCAAGATTATCAGTATTTCTGAGATTATCAGCACCCCAGACATGCAAACAGTTGTCTCAGCCCAAGGATGCATGATTTCCCTGGAAGAAGAAATGGACAACCTCAGGCAACAACTGAAGAGGAAGAAGATCAGGAAGAAATGCATTCCTCTGGGAAGGAAAGAAAGGCAGGAGCCAACTTCCATGGAAAAGAGAACTGAGAGGGGAACTACTGCTCAGTCACTCTTTCATACCACAGACTCCACAGTTTTATAAGAAACCGAATTAAGCTCTCAATTGCCTTAGAAGATACAGTAGGAATAGGAACGGACTGGAGAAGATGCAGCAAATTTCTAGGGTCTCCATATTTCCTTACAGTCATGAACTACAAAAATGCATTCTTCTACAATCAGGATGGCAGGCTGGCCCACAGTCTTAAGCCACAAGGTAGCTGAATTCATATATAATGGCATATTGATTTTAGGTACGATCACTTTAGCCTCTTTCAGTTTCTGCATCTGTCAACCACAAGCTAAATGAATTCTCATGATCTAGTGTGGGAATCTAAACAATTTGCAATGTTGTTTCGCAATGTGTGAGTGTATGAATACAGATGTGTTGATGTCTTTATAAAATGCCTACAGAAAAAATGCTTTCTGATGTTAAAAAAACTCACAAGTCTACCAATGGGAAAAAATTTAAGAAATAAATTGTAATCAACTAACCTCCTTCTGTTGCGTGCAGGTGTGTTGCATCGTTCCCCTGAGAAGTGATGTTGGCTTGGTCGAACTGAAGGGGGCTGCCTATTTGATGTCATCTCCCATGGTCGCATTGGTGGTGAGGGAGCTGGTGATGCTGATGTATAATCAAAGACTGAATGAGAGAGGCGCTGTCTCTTGGGACTCGGACTATCTTCACTCTGCCAATGCAACAAAATCAATCAACTGAATATGACCTTTTAAGGATTTTGCATTACTGTACAATCATGCACTGCATAATGACATTTTGGTTGATGATAGACTGCATAAATGACGGCAGTCCCATAACACTAGTACCATATAGCCTAAGTGGGCTATACCATCTAGGTTTGTGTAAGTATGCACTCTATGTTTGCACAATGACAAAATCGACTAACGATGCATTTCTCAGAATGTATCCCCGTCGTTAAGTGACACACGACTGTATTTTCACAGGTGTTTAAATATATTTACCTTAAAGTATAAAGGAGGAGAAAAATATGCTATCAACTTGAATTAAACACCTTTAGAGAAAAAGATGTTGGGGGAAAGAGAGGGAGAAGGGAGATGCACAGTAAATAATATCAAATGGAAAGTGAAATCTGTTTCTTAAAAATCATAAAATTCAGCAGGTAACAAATGATATGGTGTACTATGGAGCAATAAGCAATTGTAAGGTACTTGCCCATCTCTTTAAAACGCCAAACCAATTGAGAAATTCCACTATGCTCCCTCATCACTTATGAGTACTCTTTTAGGCATCAATTCTCACCTGAGCCATCAATCCAGGAGGGTAGGTATAATTTAAGTAGGCCCTTGTCTTGATTCTAAATCACATTCCTCTGCCCCTTTATTCCTATTGTTCAAGGCGATTACAGTTATTTTCTTTAATAAGGGTTATGGGGGTAAAGTAAGATTTATATAAAACAGGAGCCGGCGCAGTGGTTAAGTGCGCACATTCCACTTCAGCGGCCCGGGGTTCCCCAGTTCAGATCCCGGGTGCGGACATGGCACTGCTTGGCATGCCATGCTGTGGTAGGTGTCCCACATATAAAGCAGAGGAAGATAGGCACGGATGTTAGCTCAGGGCCAGCCTTCCTCAGCAAAAAGAGGAGGACTGCAGCAGTTAGCTCAGGGCTAATCTTCCTCAAAAAAAAAAAAAAAAAAAGATTTATATAAAACAGATAAAGAAACAGTCAACTATCTAAAATGTCAGTTCTTAACTAGAATGTGACAGCATTTTGGGAAAGACATGGGGTTTCAGGTAAATTATGGGAGTGATGGGTAATTCAAAACCTATACTTGTTACATGTTGAGGCATAGCCTCAAGGTTTTCAAGGATCATAGTATTGCTTACTAGCTATAAAATTGGTATGGATCTCTTAATGGAATTAGTAACTTTCCAGGATTCCCCACACAACTCAATTTTCCAGTCCAGCCTCACCAAAACTGTCAAAATTACAAATTAACCAAATGTCTCATGAGGGTTGAGTGTTTTCTAAGAAAGCCTCTCCCACCTCCAATCTACTCTTGCAAGTTCTAAGTATTTGGGTGTTAGAGCACTCTTGATTGCAAAATAATTGGTACTTGCTGCCAGCATAAAAAAGCAGAATATTAGCTAAAGAGTATATGGGGCTACATATTACAACATGAGGTTTTAAGAGAGAAGCAGATAAAACAGTATTTATTAAACTGACAGGAATGAAGCAAATTGCTAAATGGTTACTTCTAATCATTCCAAATTACTTAGCAGAGGTAGTCCCAAAACCATGTCTTTCTCCTTCTATGTTTAAGAATATTATAGTTTAAATTTGTCATAAGTATAAAATAGTTTTTAGAACCATATACAAATGTTTTTGTAACGCTCCTCGCTACACTAACGTTATTTTCTCTCTAGATTTAATGGTGCTAGTAAAAGCATATTTGTTTTTACCCCTTGATTTTAATAAGGAAACCAGTTATGTTCTGATCATCTTAAAAGCTAAAAAATGGAAAAATAACCATTGACATTTAGATTAAAAAAAAGGCATAATGACCAAGATCTGACAAATTCATACATGAAGTACACATGAAAACTAGAAATATGTGATCACAGTAAAAAAGATTTGACTAACAGTGATTTTTTTTAAAGCACAAAATGCTAATAACCAATCATGATCACTAGCGTTCACATGTATATCCTATACTGCAAAGCTTAATGCAAGCTGAGGTAGAGAAACGTTGAATTCTAAAAATTCACTGCCCCAAACGGAGACAAAAATGACCCGAAAAAGCACTTAGACTATCAACCTTTACATATTTTCAGTGATGTTCAAATTGTGGGTTAACCCTGTTCTGATTTTACAACAAATGCATTGTTTTGAAGAGTAGAGATAAGGAAAGGTGACTGAGAAAGTTTCCCATGTCTTCTCTTTGTGCTGTGATAGAAGAGGAAGTGAAAGGGCAGTGAGCTGCTCATTACTACTATGGTAACAAGTCTTAGATTTTTACTCAAAGAAATAGGAAACCACAATGGATACTGTAAGACAGGGAAATATGAAAAGTTAGTTTACTATACGCAACACGGTTTCATCACATTCCTCATCAATTTTAGTACTCTAAGGAACTCCAAAAATAACCTCACAGTTTCCAGAAAAGGGAAGAGGGAATAACCTACACAGGAAACAAGAATTAGATTAGCATTAGAATTCCCACAGAAAACAAAAGATGCTCAAAGTGCCCTGAGGAAAAATACTATTGAACTTAGAATTCTACACTCCAACCAAACTACTAATTTAGTGTGAGGGCAAAAACAAAGACTCTGAGAGATGTATAAAGATTCAAACTTTCAGAAAATTTTACTTGACTGATTTCATATGTGCTCACGTGCTCTCTTTTTACTTAAGGACATACATTTAACACAGAAGCCAGTCAACAGTAGAAGTAGCCTAGAAGTGCAATGAAAAGAAATCCCACGATGACGGCGGTATAGCGGGTCTGAAAAGTAATCACTCTAAATTAAAGTAAGAAGGCAGAGGACTCGGAGAAAAATGCCCTAAATAATGTGGATTCGAAAACAATATGATTGAGAACTTGGAAGTTCTTAATAAAATTTAAGCACATGGCTCTTTTGTCGTAAGAAATACAAAAGGCAATCCGAGAGTCTAGGAAAAACAAAGACAAAAACAAAGCCGTATCATTTTGTCACCGAAAGCATTCTTTGGGTGGAAGAGATAGGAGATTCCATCTCCTCCTCCACAGGCCACACATGCTATTTAGTTCTTCATGACTGTACAGATATTCCTAATACTATGAAGAATGCTTACTGGTTTTCAATTATTATAATCAACCTAGGACAAGGCATGAAAGATCACTGTTGTAGTTATAGAAAAGAACATAAATATTGTTAACTTTGATAAAGCAACTATAAAGACTTCTGTGGTGACAAAATCGAAGACCAAATCTGAAAATCCTAATATAAACATCTAGAAATAATGGCTTAAATACAATGAAAATACTTTTTAATTGCATTTCTGAACTCAGATAGGGAATTTCCCAAGGACCAGAAACAAAGAGGAAAGCTAAAAACCAGGTTTGTTTTTTTGATGCTCTCAAGGGGGACAGAAGATAAGGTCTTTATCACTGAGGCCCCCGCATAAAGCCAAAATTTCCAAAGTACTGTACTTTCAATAAAAGGGAAGACTAGAAAAAGTCAGCCCACTGGCACAGAGACTCGATAAAGAAACATGTCTACTCTATCTAGACTGGGAATTGGAGAAGGGATTTCTCCCCTGAGAATTCAAACCACAAGGTTAGCTCCTCACACCAAGTCTAGGGTTCAAATTTTTAATTAACCACAGAGATTTTTTCTATGAACCTTTAAGCTTAGAAATTTATATAAAAACTGGTCCAGAACTACGCTACACAAGGACTCTGGACAAAGGAAACGCAAAGCAGAATCTGGAGGGACTCTCCCGTTATCTAAGTCAGTGGTTCTCAAACTTTTGCATGCATCAGAAACAGCAGATCGCTGGGCACACTCTCCAGTCTCTGGATTCGGAAACTTTGGATCGGGGCGAAGAATGTGCGTTCCTCACATGCTCCCAGGTGATGCTTGCTGCAGCTGGTCTAGGACTACACTTCAAGAACCACTGAACGAAGAGATAAGGAACTCTTAGGAAAACTCACTACAACAGAAAAATTTACATTTTTAATTCTCAGGGGGAGAAGTTTCTTCTTCTTGTTGACTCTCTGCCAGTGGGCTGACTTAGAAAGTACCAGGGGTTGACAACCTAATTCTGTAAGATGTTAATTCAAATCAGGTACAAGTACTGTCTCTACTGGTACAGAATATAGGTACAGGTATTACAGTACAGAATACTGGTGCAGATTTAGGAATCAAGGGAGGGAAGAGAGGGATGAAGGAAGGAAGCAAGGACAGAAAAAAACTAGCTGGCTAGCTTTTATACATCTAATAAAAAGAACACAGGACTACATTTCTATTAACAGCAAATCATCTTTATAACCAAAACATCATTATGAGAAGGGAAAACAACCCTGGAGACCTAAGAATGAATTCTATGATTCCAAAAAAGCAAGCCAGAAGTCATTAAATGCTAAATGTTATGGGAAAAAAATATATATATACACACGTATATCTAAAAAGAATATATATATGTCAATCAGGAAGTCTTGGAGATAACGGGAGATGCTGTGGCAGACAAATGTTCCCCAAAGCAGAAAGAGCTTCCAAGTTCTAGATAAAAACGGGTGACCGAAGTGTGTCCCTAACTCCAGCAACCACTAGTGAGCTCCAAGGACTTTCCTTCTCAAAAGAGCAAGGGGGCAACTAGAGTAGGGAGTAAATCTCCAATAAGCTGGTCCTCTCTCCACTCATCATTCAGGACTACCTTTCATCTCAGACGTACAAATAAATAAGTACACCGCGATTTAAGAGTTCCCAGGTCTCCTTTAAAACTCCCAGATTTCTCTACTTGTCTTAACTATCTTTGACAAAAGATGAAATTTCTCATTCTACAATTAAGGAAAAAAATGTTAAATTTAAATGGTCCCAAGAGAGAAAACACTCACTGAATTCCATTCATTTTAAATAATAGATGTGAATGCACTTGGAAAACTAAAACACTCTATATAAATCAAGTTGCTAATAAAGAATAATCTCCATGGCAGACCCTTTTTTGTTTTGCAAAGGATGGATATAAGCAGAAGGAAAGCAGGAAATTAACAATTTTATATTTGGATCATGCAATACAGTTTACAAAATGATTTCTACATGTTCTATTATTTAACTCTCCACAAACTCAACTTTTGTTTATTTGAAGTTTCATTTGTTTAAACTAAATTCATACTTCTGTAAAATGTGTTTCTATTAAACAATGCAATGAATATACTGCCCTTGAACCACACACTGCGTATATTCTGATTTCACATAATTCACACAGGACTTTCGTTTTCTAATGTAGAGCTCTGATACTCCTTGGCTCAAAAAATTTGTCTTAGCAGCATCTTTTCAAATCCCATGTCTACTTAGACAGGGGAACCAAAAGAAAAAAAATAAACAAATGGGACTACATCAGACTAAAGCTTGTGCATGGCAAAGGAAACCATCAACAAGATGGAAAGGCAACCCACCAACTGGGAGGAAATATTTGCAAATCATATATCCTACAAGGGGTTAATTTCCTAAATGTATAAAGAACTCATACAACAACCAAAAAAATTAAAGACCCAATCAAAAAATGGGCAGAGGACATGAAGACATTTTTCCAAAGAAGATATACAGATTGCCAACAGGCACACGAAAAGATGTTCAACATCACTAATTATTAGGGAAATGCAAATCAAAACCACAATAAGATATCACCTCACACCCATCAGAAGGGCTATAATTAACAAGGCAAGAAATAACAAGTGTTGGAGAGGATGTGGAGAAAAGGGAACCCTCATATACTGCTGGTGGGAATGCAAACTGGTGAAGCCACTATGGCAAATAGTATGGAGATTTCCCAAAAAATTAAAAGTAGAAACACCCTATGATCCAGCTATTCCACTACTAGGTATTTTATCCAAAGAACATGAAATCAATAATTCAAAAAGATATATGCACCCCTATGTTCAGCGCAGCATTATTCACCATAGCAAAGATGTGGAAGCAACCCAAGTGCCCATTAACGGATGAATGGATAAAGAAGATGTGGTCTATACATACAATGGAATACAACTCAGTAATGACAAAATTGTGCCATTTGCAACAACACGGATGGACCTCGAGGGTATTATGCTGAGCAAAATCAGTCAGTTGGAGAAAGATAAATACCGCATGGGAGATAAACACATAGATAAGGAGAACAGATTGGTGATTACCAGAAGAGAAGGGGGTGGGCAAAAGGGGTAAAGGGGCACAGGGGTACACTAACAGATAAAAAACGGTGGTGAACACAATGCAGCCTATACAGAATCTGAAATACAGTCATGTACACCTGAAATTTACACAATATTGTAAGCCAATATGACCCCAATAAAATAAAAAAGATTTCAGAATAAAATCCAACCTCATATTCAGACTAATAGTACATCTTCCTACAGTTATCTTACTTGCAGATATAGGAGGGAAAAGAGACTGTGAATGTTGTTTTCAAAAGCATGCATTAAAAAAGAAAAAATCAGAATTTTGCTTTTTGATATGGTCTAAGTTTGTACTGTTTTCATGAAAGGCCAAAGAAAGGAACAGTTTTATGTGCAGCAAGTGACTGGAAAGGGACTCTAGTGGTATAACCCTGTAACCCCATCATAATGAAGAGGATCCAATATTGTGTGAAAATATTATGTTAATATCATTAGCCATAACTGCTAGCCCAGCACTGGCTTTCTGACTTTAAGAAGGCCTGCATGGCTAATTTTTGAATAACATATTAGTGACCTTATGTCCCAGATTTAAAAAAATTTTTAATCACACAAAACATCACTGGTTCAGTAAAACTGATTTACCTTGATGCTATAATTGTAATGTTTTCAAATGCACTAGGTTTTAGGCATTAGGAACCTGTAACTATAATAATTTTTAGCTGTAAATGCAGATCAATGGTTCAAATTAAAAATACAAAGCATAGGGGCCGGCCCGGTGGCGCAGCGGTTAAGTTCGCACGTTCCGCTTCTCGGCGGCCCGGGGTTCGCTGGTTCGGATCCTGGGTGCGGACATGGCACTGCTTGGCAGCCATGCTGTGGTAGGCGTCTCACATATAAACTAGAGGAAGATGGGCACGGATGTTAGCTCAGAGCCAGGCTTCCTCAGCAAAAAGAGGAGGACTGGCAGTAGTTAGCTGAGGGCTAATCTTCCTCTAAAAAAACAAACAAACAAACAAACAAACAAAAAACAAAAACAACAACAACAACAAAAATACAAAGCATAAACACAAAACCAATGAAAATAGAAAAGATAGTAAGAACAGCCTGAAATCAAGGGATCTCTCTGAGATACCCATGTGGAGTTGTTCTGCAGATAGCTGAAGCTCAGAGACTAGAAATACAAATTTAGGAGTTTTTGGTATATAGACAGATGGTAAATAATGAAGCTGCAGGCACGGACAAAATTTCCCAAAATAGTTTATACAGTGAAAAAGAGGCCCAATACTGAACCCTGAGAAACTCTAATATTTTATGCTGAGTAGTTGATGCAAGGAGAGTGGAATGTAGTGGTAGATGCCAGTGGAATGGAGTTTCAAGGATTCGACTGGAAGGTCAGGTAAGATAAAGGCTGAAAAACATCCACTGTGTCTAAGAACATGGAGCTATTTCTTCATAATATGATTTAGTAGCTATTATGACATATCTCCTCTTACAACAATTTTTGAAAGTTTTTTCCCCCATCTTGTCTTCGATAATCTTCCTTAGGAATTTAAGGATAACTCTGAAAAATTCTAGAATAAAAAATTCTGATTATTTTGGCTGAAATTTTTATTGTCTATAAATTTGTTGGAGAATAGATATTTTTACAATAATTAGTCTTCTCTTTCAGAAACCTAGTATATTTTTCTGTGTACAAATTGTCAAAATTTCAACCACCTAATTAACTTAGTCAATTTACAAAATAAGTTATCAGATAGCTGTCATTAAGATGGATACACCCCTCTCCCCCACCAGCCACCCCCTGAGATCAAGGGTTGTGCCGGACATGAAATTCAAGTTCCCCACAATGTATCTGACTATTTTATGAAAGCATACCATCTTCAATCACAATCACTGAATTGATTGATAGTACAGAAATTGCTAATCTTAAAACTGTAAGAAGTTGACAGCAAAGAGATAAGAGGAAGTTTTTTGGGGTGATGAAACTGTTCTATATCTTGATTGTGGTGGTGCTTCCACATCTGAATGTATTTGTTAAAACTCACAGACCTGTACACTAAAAGGGTGAATCTTTCTGTAAGCTAATTATACCTTATTTTCTAAAATTTAGTAACAATTATAGGAGGCACTTTAATTCTAATTTTAAATATAGGCTTGTTTTTACTATAGAGATGCAAATATGCCCACACCTCTATTTATTCTGAGCAGTAAATACACAAAAGCATCACTTTTACAGAAACATTAAAATACCAACTGAATGTACACAAGGAAACCACACACAAGAATATTCATGGCAGCAGTCCTTGTAACAATAGTAAAAAATGGGAAACTACACAAATGTCCATAAAGAAGAGAGGGAATAAACTACAGTATATTCATATAAATGGAATACTTTTAAAGCAGGAAAATGAATCAACTACACAGCCACATGCATCAATATGGATGACTCCCCAAATGACAAAAATACACAAAGCATGATACCTTTTATATTAAGTACAGAAACTTAGTATAGTATTGAGAGATACTATATGTGCTAAAACCAGAGAAGCAAAGGGATACTAAACAAATTTCAGCAGAAGTTTCCCAAGATGCAGGTAAGGGACTATGAAGGTTACATGAAAGCTTCCAAAGTATTGGTAATGGTTGATTTCTTAAGTTGGATGGTATTTTTTTTTTCTTATACATGTGTCTGCTTTATACTTTTACAACTTTCATATAAGAAATATTTCATAATTTTAAAAATTAAAGCATGCAAAATTTGAAACATTTTGACTAGGAGTAATACAATATAAACAAGTAAGTAAAAAAAAAAGTGGCAGGGCCAGCCCTGGTGGCCTAGCAGTTAAGTTCAGTGTGCTATGCTTTGGCAGCCCAGGTTCGGTTCCCAGGTGTGGACTTATACTGCTGTCAGGAGCCATGCTGTGCTGGCAGCCCAAACACTAAAGAGAAAGACTGGCACAGATGTTAGCTGAGGGCAAATCTTCCTTGTGGTGGGGGGAGTGGGGGAGCAAAGTGCAAAAGTCTTTGATAAAGAAGGACAGTGACAAAACTGATAAACAGTGGAGATGAATAACAAAAAGAGCTCAAAACCTGGATGAAATTTTTGTTCAAAGATGATCGATGGTTGGAAACAAGGATCCAGGAGGATCCTGAACCGAGTAAGGACTAGGAGAATATCAACACTTTCCTTCTTCTTTATGACTATCCCACTTACTAGCCACATACCCAATCCCCCGCTTGGAGTGGGAAAAAAAATCAATAATTTCTTTACCCCTAAAGGCTGCAGGGCAAACGATGTCCTTTGAAAAGAGATTAGGTTCAGCTAAGGAAGTAAAGAGGGTGTTTAGGAAAAGAATGGAAGAGGTAAGTGAGTCTGTTTAAAATGGAGTATTCCAAAGGGAAGAAAAAGTAGAAAAAGTTGGGACAGAAGGAACCTGGGGGAAAGCCAAGATTAAGAAAAGGGCCGGCCCCAAGATTTAAGTTTAATTAGGGTTATAAATAAAAATTTAACAATAACTGGGGCTGGCCCCGTGGCCGAGCGGTTAAGTTCGCGTGCTCTGCTGCAGGTGGCCCAGCGTTTCGTTGGTTCGAATCCTGGGCGCAGACATGGCACTGCTCATCAAACCACGCTGAGGCAGCATCCCACATGCCACAACTAGAAGGACCCACAACGAAGAATATACAACTATGTACTGGGGGGCTTTGGGGAGAAAAAAGGAAAAAAATAAAATTAAAAAAAAAAAATTTAACAATAACTTGCTCTAACCTTTTTTTTTTAAGATTGGCACCTGACCTAACAACTGTTGTCAATCTTTTTTTTTTTCTCCCCAAATCCCCCCAGTACATAGTTGTATATTTCAGTTGTGGGTCCTTCTAGTTGTGGCATGTGGGATGCCACCTCAACATGGCCTAATGAGCAGTGCCACATCCGTGCCCAAGATCCGAACCCTGGTCTGCCAAAGCAGAGCGCACGAACTTAACCACTCAGCCATGGGGCCGGCCCCTGTTTTATTTTCAAATCGTGTTTAAATCTACTGAATTTGGCAGCTGTCTGAGTTTAAAGTTAATATTGAGTTAATGCTTGAACACTCAAAGGAAGTATGGAGAACACGGAGAGTGTCAAATAACTATTTAGTGGTGGTAGTAGTGAAGGTACTAAATCAATCTCTTCCTTAGCTATATTGGTTTACAACTAAATATCAAGCTATTGCAGACTAAAGCTTATCAAAAGCAATATGCCGCTCAATTCAATACAGACAAGTATGTCTCAACATATACTACACTGTGTTTACAGAAATACCCACTGATATCTAAAGGTGGTATTATATAGTAGACATAAAATGAATTTGAGTCTCTGCTCTGCCAGTAACTAGATATGTAATCTGAGTGAGCTTTTCTGAGCCCATTTCTTCATCCAGAAAACCCAACCTTGACTAGTTTATTTTTATAAGGGTTAAGAACAAAAGGACATAATACATGCAAAGCAGAGAATCTGGCACAAATTCCAAGGAGGAATATCAGATTGAAGAGCCCTGGATCACAGCTATCCCGGAAATTCCACATCTCCAATTTAAGGTATCACAAGCACTTCTCTTTCATACCTAGTCCTAAGCTTGACCTCATTACTCCTACACAAACAGAAAATGAGCTGGCTCTATCCGAAAGTCCTAGCTTTGACTAGAAACTCTCATTACCCCAGGTTTACACACACATGTACAAATACATGCCTTGGCTGACAACTCAAGCATCCAGAAGCAACTCTGTAATTTAGTTCCTTTGTGGTAATAGTAATACTGATTTCCATTACTAAAATGTGCTTCCCTAGGAGTAATGGATTGAAAGTTTATAGCCAATAATTTGTGTGAGCATATTCTAGTAATCTTGTTAATAAACTAATGAAGGTTTGAACCTCAATTTGTTTTCATTTTATATGTAACAAAATTTTTTATCACATTTTACCCACAGGTATCAAAAGTCACAGAAGGCTAGTAACCATGTTTTCTCTCTGAAATGTGCATTACTATCAAACTCTGGGCACTCAGCAAATAAGTAGTGATGGCTTTAAAAAATATTACACGGGGCTGGCCCTGTGGCTGAGTGATCAATTCACGCACTCTGCTTCAGAGGCCTGGGGTTCGCCACTTCGGATCCTGAGTGAGGACCTAGTACCATGCATCAAACTACACTGAGGTGGCACCCCACACAGAAGAACTAGAAGAACCTACAACTAGAATATACAACTATGTACTTGGGGGGCTTTGAAAAAAGCCAAAAAAAAGAGGAAGACTGGCAACAAATGTTAGTCCAGGGCCAATCTTCCTCACCAAAGGAAACAAAATGTAACCTCTGTGGTGCAGGATGGAGAAAAAAAAAAACCTTACATGCTTCCATTTTTCCTTTCCTACATAATTTCATATACTTTGTAGTATCTTCTACTTTCCTACAGAACTTGGCTTATTAGGACAAGTGATTAAGACCAACAGACCAAAAAACAAGAATATTAAGTGGTCAAGTAATAAACAGCAGCTCAAGAGAAGACAAACGTTCTTCAGAAAATCTGGGTGAAAAAGTTATATTAAAGAAGTCCTCTAGGAAGAATACTTCTTCACATATACAATAGAAAATAAGAAGATATTGAGAGTTTCATTTCCAGCCTTCCTAGAAACCACCTAGAATGTATCTGTGACTTTCAGCCCTACATAGTGAAAGGGTAAATATATAAGAACCTGGAAGAAAGCTTTGAAGTGAGCATCCTCTTGAATGGTAGTGTTCTGATCACTTGGGAGGAGAGGGAACAGGCTCTGAAGTCTCACCCTTTCACAAATCACCTTGTTAGGATGGCCAGGAAGAGGTGCTGAATTGGCCCCGGGAGATATCTGGGAAAAAGACGGAGAAGAAAAGGATAGTTCATGGCTAGCCACACCAATGTGGAGAATCATGCCTATGAAGGACAGTCTGGATTTTCCAGGTATCCGATGATTTTGTTAGCAGAGACTGGAAAAAAAATAAAAATCAATCTTAAACATCAATATATAAGGATGGCAAAGATTGCCTCTGGCAACAGATCTCTCTTACGAAAACTTTCTTTAAAGGAAAAATAACACTGCTCAAAAACGCAGTCCTTCCTATGTTTCCCACGTAACATCTATTGATATCTTTTCTTCTGCTATTAATAATGAAATCCTAAAGGATAGGTAAGACTTCGTGTTAAGAAAATCTGAGGTAAAATCACACATCTTGAGTACAGAAAGATTAGTGTCTGCTTGGACTAATATTAATATTTTTTTCTCATTCTATCTTTTAACCTTCTAAATGATCATGCAAAGGAAGACGAGAGATTTCAGAACATGCATCGCAAAGCTTCTATAGTGATCCTAGGTATAATAAACAAGGGTTTGACTGTGGAGAGCTCAGCTCTATTCAACACAAACCTGGCGACCTTCCTAAGAATAAAGGACACGATCATAAGCCCCAAGGTAAAGGACTGCATGTTTTGAATGTTCCACTTGATTGTGGGTTAATCTCTTAAACTCATATGTAAATATACTAAATCTGTGGCATTTTTAATAATGGACATCATGAGCATCACTTGTTCCACTGTGCTGTGGTGTGAACTGCCCTTGGGGGTTACGGTCTGTACACCTGCTTGTCCCTACACTGAAGACCATGTGCTTTAAGGCTGTCTCATCTTTAGAGTTTCATTGCCTCATTCATTCACTTACATATAAGTGTCTATTTTGTGACAGGCACTA
Source organism: Equus caballus (assembly GCF_041296265.1). Classification (NCBI taxonomy): domain Eukaryota; kingdom Metazoa; phylum Chordata; class Mammalia; order Perissodactyla; family Equidae; genus Equus; species Equus caballus. Next base: position 9,813,047 of record NC_091708.1, read on the forward strand.
AATCAAAAAGATAGGCGTGGTTTCCTACCTTCAAGAAGTGTATGCTTTAGAAAAGAAACAAAAGCAAATCACTACAATATGATACCCTTCCTATCATCTATCTATGATAATGATGGGCACGGGGCATGGGGTGCTACAGAGAGGTAACCGGCAAGAGATAGCAGTGTAGTCAGGAAACTGCAAAATGTTCAGTATGGCTGGTCAGTAAGGAAGCAGCCAGAGAGGAGAGGGTAGCAGAGACAGATAATGAAGTGGCATGCTAACTATATTAATAATCCTGCAATAATAACCTTCTTTAGCCACTTTATAAATTTTTGTTTCTTTATAAATGTTTGCTATGAGACTGGTAAACAGATAACCGTGCCTGTTGGTCATGGTAAAATTACTTGCAAAGACCCTCCTAGGAGTAAAAGCAAACACCTGAGGGCAGCGCCTTTAGAACTCATTATACTGCTACATAAACGGTTTGGGACATCGGCTAAAGATTATCTCCGTACTACCAACATGAATATGCTAATATTCTTTACCACTATGATAAAGCACGAACTGCTGAATCAAGGAGTATTTACTGACTGCCTCCTACAAGTCAAGAGTTATGTTAGGAAAGAAGATAAAACACAGATCCTATCCTCAAGGAGCCTATTCTAGTAAAAACAAATGAAACAACAAAACGGATGCAAGCAGCCAACTATTGGATAATGCTTTCAATGCCATAATACATGCAAAAATTAGAATAGAAGTAGGAGCCTTGAGTGTATCTGAAGGTAAGAGAAAGAAAAGATTTCACAGGAAGGAGTGTATTTCGCATTCCTGACTCCTCGCTCAATCTAAGTTCAATCTAAAGTGCTGAGTTCTCTTACCACTTTAAAGCAACTCTCCTCTCTCAAAATGGTCCGTTCCTTTATGTAGGTTTCATATTCTTTCTGTAATCTTAGTTATGATTTGCACACTAAGTATCTTTGAACAGTGTTTTAATAAGCCCATCTGCCTTCAACTATCATGCCAACAGCAGCCTATAAGAGCAGCATCCTTACCAACTGCTAGGACAAGTAGCTGGCTGGGAAAACAGAAATCAGGGGGCCAGGTTCCCTCTCCTTAATTATCTGATCCTCTGAAAACTTAAGATTTCAGTCATATATAAATAAAAAACTGGCAAACTCTGGTCCGTGTGGTCACAAGTTAATAATTTTCAAGCATATTCTTCTCCTACTCACAACAATTCCCTTTGGTTAGAAGCTCATCTGTCTATAAAAAGGGAGGAAAAACAATACAATGGAGAAAAAGCTATATTCAAATACTGTAGAACAGATCTGGGACAAGATGGTGGATGGGTTTGATCAAAACCAGATGCCCCCACTGGATAAGATAAAATCACAATCATTGTGTGGGTGTGTGTTTCAGGCAGAATTCTAAAGTGTCCTCCAAGATTCCTAACTCTGGTGTACATCACCTGTATAATCTATACCTCCATGGAATGTGGGTAGGACTTTATGTAAATATGGTGTATTTCACTCCCATGAATTATATGACCTAAGTTATGCAAACCCCTTCACAGAGGTAAAGGGGTTTTCCGGTAATTAAGATTCCAAGTCAGTTGATTTTAATATTATCAAAGGGGAGATTATCCTGGGTAAGCCTGACTTAATCAGAGAAAGCTCTTAAAAGAACTGACTCTTCCTGAAGAGACTCTTCTGTCAACCCTGCAGACTAAGCTGCTATATTGGGAGAAGGCGTATGAAGGGGGCCACGTGGCAGAGACCTAAGAGCACGACTCACTCTAGTAGCTGAGAGTGCTCACCAGTTGAGTTAGCAAGAAAATGGGGGACCTCAGTCCTACAATCACAAGAACCATATTCCACCAACAACCAGTGAGCTTGGAAGAGGACATCAAGCCTCTGATGAAATCACAGTTCCACCCAGGAACTGGCCCTGCAGCTATCCCTATCAGGACTCTTCATCCACAGAAACTATGAGATAACAGATTTGTGTTTTTAAGCTCCTAAATTTGTGGTAATTTGTTATACACAATAGAACACTAACACAATGTATATACGTACATAACAGAATAAAAATTCTTGTAGCACACTTAAGAATTTCTTGTTGTAGCATACTCAAGTTTCAAGAATTTTAACTGTATTAATTTGATGAAAGATACATATTAAGACATTTTTTATCTAAGCAATATAGCAGTTTTTAAAACCTCAATCTGGTAACAGCTAACTTCATGCCAGAAACTGAACTGGGCTCTCTTGATCGTTACACACTGCAAGTCAGGGTTAACTGACTTGCTTAAAGTCACACATCTCATAAATACCAGAGCCTTAATCTTAAACTAAGTCTATCTGGCTCTAAAGTTCATACTCAATCCACTAAACCACTTTGTGAGTTTAAGAATTTTAAAAGTAACATTCTTCTTAGGAATCTAGTTGGATTAGTAACTAACAACTATTCCACAAGGCCAACTTAAAGCTATTTTAAGTAATCAAAATAAATTTGTTTGCTTGTAAATTGTTTCTGACATAACTTTCCACCACTTCCCTAATTCTCCCTCAGTTAAAATTACTGAGGTTACATATATCTGAAAATTGATGCAATTCTTTTTCTCTAACTTGGCAACTATTAAGCATTACAAAGATACATAACTTCAGCCTTCTCTCAGGATGCAACCTTTATTTAAAAAGTTCTACCAAGGAAACATCCCTGAAACCTGATTAAACCTGCAATTCCCCACACCACTTCTTCTCCTCCTTCTTTTTTGTTTTTGGTGAGGAAGATTGGCCGTGAGCTAACCTCTGTTGCCAGTCCTCTTTTTGCTTGGCAAGACTGTCACTGAGCTAACGTCGGTACCAATCTTCCCCTATTTTGTGTATGGGACAGTGCCACAGCATGGCTTGATGAGTGGTGTGTAGGTCTGCACCTGGGATCTGAACCTGCGAACCCCAGACCACCAAAGCAGAGTGTTCAAACTTAATCGCTATGCCACCAGGCAGGCCCCCCACATTTCTCATTTTTAATGTTTATTTACATATAACTGTATGACAATTCACCCAGCATAACTGAGAAAAGTACCATTTTACAAGACAAAAGTTAAAGAAAACAGTTTAACCTTTCAAGCACCAACAAACTACTATTTTAGGACATCTTTTGTTTAATGTGGCCTTTCCCTGTCTTGGTAACCATCATATAACCAACAATTTACCCTTTGTCTTGGAGGATGTAGTAACTACTATCAGCTATTGTGTGAAAATAATGTAGGACTTAGGTCCAGATAGTGCCTCAGAACTTGCTTCCCCAAAACTGTTTCTGATGATGGCTTCCTTCTTCACTCATTTACATTCTCCTCATAAAGGCAAGGTAGAGATGTGCAGGTGCATGACCTCTAGGCCAGTATTAAATAATTTACTTCCTGCAAAATAATATTCTCAAAGACCCTAATTAACAGCCTTCCCCCCAAATGGCCACAATATACTCCAGAAAAAAAAACTGTTCATGGCCAGCCCTGGTGGCATAGTGGTTAAGCTTGGCGCACTCAGCTTCAGTGGCCCAGGTTCAGTTCCCAGGTGCACACCTACACAACCCGTCTACCAGTGGCCATGCTGTGGACCATGGCTCACAGAAAAAGAGAAAGATTTGCAACAGGTGTTAGCTCAGGGTGAATCCTCCTTAGCAAAAAAAAAAAAAAAGAAAGAAAGAAAGAAAAAGTTCTTCACTGTTACTAGCAGCATACCAACTGGTCAAAAGCACACAAATCAAAGTCTAATAGAAGAGGAGAGAAAACAGAACAAAAGGTAAGGAGTCAGGTGCTGAGTGTTGACACAAATAAGGCCCTACTCCTCTAGGTCCAAGTCTGAGTATCCTAAAAATGACGAAGTCAAACCCAAATTATCTAAAAATCCAAATATCCTCACTGCTCCCATGATGGCAAATGCTAATCTCCTGCAAAGTTATCAGGCAGATTTTATTAAAATAGTTCGAATCAGTAATTATTCATCTGATAAATTCTCAGGTCATATTCCAAAATATGGGAAAAGCCATATGCACAAATATGTTCATCACAGCACAGTAAAAGGAACAATTTAAAGGGAACTAGAAGTGGTCTGTTTAACAAATAAGTATTTGCTAAGTAAAATCATGGTATAGGTGCTTGGTGGAATATTATGCAGCTGTTAAAGCATTCAAGGATTGGTACTACCTACCTGGGTAGAATTATTACCGTCTAGCAATGGGACAATCATTTTTAAAAATAAACTACTATTCCCATTCTTGAGTTAAGGCAAACAACAAACTGGGCCCACACCTTTCTGGGAACAGAGCAGGACCAGGGTTGGTGAAAATAGCTGCAAGTCTCCACCATCCTCTCCTCATACCATAACCCCATAAACTAATGGGAGCGAGGTGGGAAGGGAGGCACATGCGACTAAAGAAGTCTCTAAGCATTACACGCATCAAGAGAGTGCACATAAAGGTTAGGAAAAACAAGACTTATACAGTCTTTTAATACATTTCCCTTTCCTTCCTTTCTACAATCCAGATTTGCCCACATGAAGATTAGTCTCCCATCAAGGAAGTATGTCTAAAACAACTTTACTTAGACTAGTAACCTCTTAGTAGATTGCTCTAAAGCATCTCTTCAAGATTTCTCTCTAGGAATTACACGGATTTGTAAATTATCTAGACCATGACCAGGCCAAATTAATACAAAAATTTTATATGTATATAAAAACATACATATTTGAAAAGATGAAGTATGACCAAGCTCTTTATGATTCTTATTAAATAAAAATCATAATTAATTCAAATATTTATTGTACATCTACCGTGCGTTAGATGCTGTGAATACAAGGGGGAAAAATAGTCCTTGCCCTCCAAGAGATTCAATCCAGTGAGGGGCAATTCAACAGGAACTAAATAGGACAACAGGCCCCCTAACATGGAGGGGAGAAGGTGAGGTCTTCAGATCCTTAAAAAGGGAACATGAAAAGACCAAAGAGTTGGGGTAAATAAATGGCCCCTCTTCATTTATTTGCTCAAAGTTCTCACGTGTTAATTTACTATACAGAGTTCAAGCATTTGCTTGATCTCTAGAGAGACAATGCCATGTGAGGAATTTAACATTTGGTGAATGAATGAACGAGACTAGAACTACAAGGTTCAAATGTGTTTACAATCAGTATGTTCTCTCCAGAGAAAAACAAAGCAAGCGATGAATTAACCCAAGTAGAAGAGAAGTGAGAACGGATGCCTGACAGATGTGGTTAACAGCAAAATAACAGAAAACTACTAAGTAGACCCAGGCACTTCACAGCGGACTGCTCAAGAGCTACCTTTCTAGCAAAATGAATTAGAAAATGGTGGTGGCCTAAACAAAACTGGGGCAGCACAAAGAGAAACAGAGGGAACAGACTGCAGAAGACACAATCTTGACCACTGATCTTTCCATACTGATCGATCATTTCAGAGATCTTTATCTAAGGATTTCTCACATAGTTCCTACCCACAGCCTCAGAAAAAAAGTGAAAAATGAGTGCAAATAGAGCCTGGAGATGTAATTGAAAGCCTCATCCAAAGCTCCAGGCAGAGAGACAATCGAGCTACACTCTCCATTATGATGCTAACAGGTTCAGTTCTGTCTAACTATGCCATCCTCCATGCACCGTTCCTCAAAAATCAGGTTGCTCTAGTAGAGAAAACTCTCAACACTTACTCAGATTAATACTCGCCAACTCAGTCTGGCTATACCATCAGGATGGTTATATAAACCTCAACAACTCCAGAAACACAGACTACCTTCTGGAATCACAGAAAACATCAGAGATGGAGGGACCACAAAGATGATTTAAATCCAAGGGTCACCTTTTACAGATGAGGACCTGAGGCCCACATGGCTAAGTGTGTGGCAAAACTTACTTAACTGTGGTCTCCAAAGGCTCCCAAATCTCTTAGAAATGTCTTACAGAAAATTACAGAAATCAACTTAAAAATTAAGCCACATAATGAATACATTTAAGATTTAATAGGTTTTCAAAAAGTGAAATATATTACGCCAATAAATTTAGACGCCAGTAAGAATTGGAGAAAGGGGAATGGGAAGTGTGATACAATTCCCACTTAAAAAATCCAGTTAGTGATTTCATCTTTTGGCTGCAAGCACATCCTAGCTTCGATGCAACCGATCTGAGACCTGTATTTACTCTTGTACTGTTACTTCTACAGAAGCCCCTTTTCTTAGACTGTGTTTTCCAAAAACAGGAACAATTTTACTTTGATTCCAATCGCCCCTACCTTCTTATTTTGATTTCATAAAAACTGTGCGAATAGATTTTATTTTTTTTAGTTTAAGTCTAGATACCAGGGCAGCTTGACTATTTAAAGGAATTTTGTGGTAAATGTGTTAACAACAGTATCTGCAATGAAGGCCAAACAGGATCCAAAAAGGCTTGCAATTCTGAGGCAACAAACTGATTGTGTATAAGTGGCAGACACTTAAATTTTCGAACATTAAGTGAGCCACGTAAGGAAAAAATGGCAATCCACAGACTACTCATTTCTATTCATGGTGAAAGAATTACCATACCCAACTTATACTGAATAAGAGTATACATCATTTTTGCAGCAAAAAGAAAAAGCGAGGTCCCTAACAAGCCCTACACATGGAAACAAAAACTTTACTCTCTTAGCCCTCAATAATTTGAGAAAACCGGTTCAAAACCAACCTCTTTCATTCTTCAGCCCTGAAAGGAAGAACTTCCATCCCGACAATAAAACGCAGCCTGTCCAGAAGCCCGCGGGCGAGCAAGAAGGCGAGAGCGGATCCTTCCCACCGGGTTCCGCGTTCTCCCGGGTGACATCATTTCACCTGCGCCTCCGCGAGAGGGGCGGGAGCGAGGGGGCGAGGCCATCTGCCAGGCGGCAGCGGCGGCCGGCACTCCCGCCCGCTGCGCCCGCACCTCCACGCCGCCGCCCCGGGAACAAAGAGCGCCGGGCAGCCAGGCCGCGCTCCGCCGAGCACCGGGCAACCACACCTCCGCCCGGGCGCCGGGCGCGGCCCCGCAGGCTCCCAACGGCCTGCAGCTCGGCCTGTCCCGCCCTCGCGCGGGAACCAACGGCCGCGGTGACCCGTACCTGCGAGGGGAGGCTCCGCCCTGCGAAGCTGCTCCCGCGGCTCCTCGCCGATCCGCTGCCTCCTATTGTGACCGCTCGCCCAGCCAGCGGCCAGCTCGCCAGATCCGTCGTCCCCGGGCCACCTCACCCACGGAACCCGGGCTCCGACCAAGGCGCTGTCACGGCGCTTCCTTCCTCCCGGCACCATCACACGGGCCGCACCAGGAAGCAACGGCTGCACGCCCACAGCTGACAGTCAGCTAACGCCTCGGGGGCTCCATCCTCTCCGCCCCCGAGCCCTAACCGCCTGGGCCGCCGCACCTGCCCTCACCGCCGCAGGAGGGGCCGGGCCCCGCCCCGCTGCACCCCGCTCGGAGCTCGCGGACCGGACACGCCGCGCCGGCGCACTGCCCTCCGTTGCGCGCGCAGACGACGCCCCTCGCCGCTAGGCCGCAGGATGCGCGAGCACGCAGTCCTCCCGCTTCTCGCTTCTGGGCTGCCCCGACTGGCCCCCTCGCCGGAACAAACCTAGCGAGCCCGGCGCGCCAGCCCGCCAGCCACTCCGCCCTCGACCGGGCTCCGCGCGCCGAGCCCCCTTTGTTTCCTCCCCGCGGGGAGGCGGCGCGGCGGAACTGCGCGCGGCGCGCGACTCGGGCTAGTTCCGGCAACAGAGCCGTGGCGCGGCGCCCTGTGCAGCCCAGCCCCGCCCCCGCCCGGCGCCGGCAAGGCCGCAGCTCCCAAGTCGTACAACTCCCTAAATTGTTGCTGCTGGTCCGTGTCTCCCACCTCCAAAACTCAGCAACGAAACCTCACTCAGTTCACAATATAATACGTAATCACGTGGCCCGAGGGGTAGGAATTCTTATTGATGTAGAGGGAGGTGATTAGTCCAAGGTGTCTCACAATGGAGCAAGCAGGTTGGACCCAAGTCCGACTCTAAGGCTTAATTAAACCTGACAGTTATTCAGACTGTGCTGAGGATGGGAAACGAGATAGGTACGAAGACCGAAGCCGGCTCGGTGCCTGTCCTGATCACGTTCAAGATCCAAAAGACAAAGTAAGACCTTCCATAAAAGCACAATAAATATAAGGAAAAGATACTTGAGTGGTATCGGAGGAAAGGAGGGCAGTCAAAGGGACATTATGGAAAAAGTGGGCTTGAAGCAGATAGGAATTAGATAATGTCTTCAAGGATGGTGATCCTATTTTAGGGTGGTCCAATCAACAAAAAACTCAAGTTCTAGTTCTTCTGGCATTATTTAAACCAGTCTCCTTCCCGCTCTGTACCTTAGGGGCCTCCAGTAGAAAATTAAGGAATCAGACTGAACGATGTTCCAGGACCCCCTGAACCTCTACGTATGAGTAACACTCTATGGTAATTATTTGTGTACATTTGTCTCCCCTATCAGACCGAGCACTGGGACTCTTGTTTTTGGCTCTGTAATCCCAAAGTCCAAACCTACAGCCTGAAACCAACAGGAGGTGCTTAGGAACTGCTGAATCAAAGTTCCAGCAGTAACATCACAGGCTTTTACAATTTCTGGACAAAGAGAAGCTAGAATGAGGTAACAGGCTCCTGTGAACACAGTGCTTCACCCAGCCCCACACCCCCATTATGTGGCCCTGTTATCTAGCTGACTGTTCCCTCAAAGCCCTCTCTGTCAATTTTCCAAAGCAGCCAGTTTGGAGATGATTACATGCAAATTTTTAATCTTTTTTCATATCATGGTACAGTCATAAGTCCAAAACACACCTTTAGATGCATTGCATCCAATGTAATCTATTTCTAACGTCTGAATCCCTCACAATTCCCCCTCTATTGCTGTGGATTCACCCAGCATTACAGATCTTCCAGCAGAATGTCAGCTACAACAAGCTTCCTTACATAATACAGACCACCCTGAAACAGCTTTTCCTTTATACTTGGATATGGGGTATGTGAGAGGGGGAAAAGGAGAAAAAAATTGGGAAAGGGGAGGGAAATTACCGTTTGGGAGCTGTCCAATCATGAGTCAGATTCCTCAAGTGCTGAATCTCAGCAGCAAAAGTCCGTTCTAGTCCTCCAGGGTTCCTTAACCCTTGCGCTTACCTGAATCCTCCTGGGCTTCACCCAATCCTTTGTGAGGCAAATTCCTTGAGAACTCTTCTCAAATAATTAAGATTAGCTAATCAGGCCCTTAGAGCTTAACCCAAGAAGTCTGCCTAGATGTAAACAGTGCTCCCACACCTTAAAGTTGGGTAGTTTGAAATTTGTACTGCAATTTCTTCTCTAATTGATTTTCTTCACCAGAAAATCTGGAACCCTGCTAAGAAACACCCAACGAGTGGGATAGGCTTTAAGGTGGGCCACTTTTGACAGCCTAATGAGGCAGAAGGTAAATTATCCCAGAGCAGTTGCTCAATCCCAGCCCACGTAATATTTATTTTTAATTTATTGCCTGTGCAAAAAGGCGGGAAGCCTTGTTGGAGAGGCGTCCAATCAAACTTTCTGCTGCGATGGAGATGTTCAACATGTGCACCATGCCAAAGAGAGCCGCTAGCTACATGTGGCTATTGAGCACTTGAAAAGGGGCTAGTGCAACTAATGAATTGACCAGGATCAGTTTAAATGGCCACACGTGGCTGGGGGACAGCACAGCACTTATAAGAAAAGTAGCTGCTTGTGGCAAGAGCTTTTTGAAAATTCTGGTGCCAAGACTGCCTTTTAAAATTGGTTTTCATGATAGAAGCAAAAACTGTGAATGACTACTAAAAACTTCCTTAGGCACCCAAGTCATTTAAATCCCCTTGCTTCTAAATAAAAATATACCAATACATTGCTTACCCAATAGGAAAATACTGAAGTTCCACCAGATGTGTCCGGTCACTGGGATTGTCTACCATGGTGTCCTACCATTCTAACACGTGGGAATAACAGCTGAGATTTTTATTGGGCTGCATTGGATCTAGAGATGAATTAGGGGGTATTGATATCTTTACAATACTGAATCTTCAATCAATGAACAAGATGCATCTTTCTATTTACCTGAGTCAATTTCTTCAATAATGCTCCAGTTTTCTGTAGAGGTCTTGCACATTTTTGTACTTAGGTTTATTCTAGGTTTTATATATACTTATTAATTCTAATGGTTTAGCTTCATTCTTTTGAGTTTTCTATACATACAATCCTGTTGGCAGAAAACAATGACCATTCAATTTCTTTCTTTCCAACACATTTTCCTTTTCTTTGTCTTGTCTTAGTGCACTGGCTAGACCTCTACTACAGCAATAAGTAGATATGGGAGAGCAGACAATTTTGTCTTCCTCCAAAACTGGAAAACATTCAACATTTCAGTTAAGTATGATGTTTGCAGTAGGTTTTGTGTACATCCCTTTAGTAAATTAAGGGAGTTCATTTTTATTTCTAATTTGTTAAAAGTTTATCATAAATGGACATTTTATCAAATTTTTCTGCATTTATGAGATAATCATATAATTTTCCTATTAATGTTTTAATTACATTGATTGGTTTTTAGATATTAAACTCACTTGACATTCCTAATAAAATCATGTCTTACTGTATTACCCTTTTTATATTTTGTTGGATTTGGTTTGCTAATATTTTGTTTAGGATCTTTATGTATCTGTTCTTGCATGAGATTAGCTGTTATTTTCCAGTTTTTTAATGTCTTTTCTGTCAAGTTTTGTTACAAAGATTATGCTAGCCTCAGAAAATGAATCGGAGTGTTCTCTCTTTTTCTATTCTCTAGGAGAGTTTCTGTAAGATTGGTGTTATGCCTACTTTAAATGTTTGGTACAATTTGCTGGTTAACCAACCAAACTTGAAATTTCTTTTCTTTCCTTTTTTTTTTTTTTTTGAGGAAGATTAGCCCTGAGCTAACTACTGCCAATCCTACTCTTTTTGCTGAAGAAGACTGGCCCTGAGCTAACATCCATGCCAATCTTCCTCTACTTTATACGTGGGACGCCCGCCACAGCATGGCTTTTGCCAAGCAGTGCCATGTCCGCACCCAGGATCTCAACCTGCGAATCCCGGGCCAGCGAGAAGCGGAATGTGCAAACTTAACCGCTGTGCCACCGGGCCGGCCCCTAAATTTCTTTAGGAGTTACAGATTTCTTGTCAGATTTTCTGCCTTTTCCTTATTTCTAACAAAAGAAAAACATCTGTAACCTTAGGACATATACAAGAAAGATCTCACTCTGAAACTCACAATCTGATTCTAGAAAACTTCTCCAAATCTTGTTAATTTGAAGGATACCACTGTTGGAAATACACTGTCAAGCACACTGCATAAACAAATTTTTCATAAGTGATAATTAATAGTCTGCCAAATAGTAAATAATAAAATTTAGTTTTGTGCTCAATTTTGCATTTCTAGACATCAAAGAACTACTTAAACAATTTAAACTATTTAACCTATTTAAACAATGGTTACCTAAAGGATCTTTATACAAAAGAGGTGACTATGAGGCTATAGGCTTTCTGTTTTTTTGAGGAAGACTAGCCCTGAACTAACATCTGCCATCAATCCCCCTCTTTTTGCTGATGAAGACTGGCCCTGAGCTAACATCTGTGCCCATCTTCCTCTATTTTATGTGGGATGCCACCACACATGGCTTGATAGGCAGTGTGGAGGTCCGCACCTGGGATTCAAACCAGCAAACCCTAGGCCGCCCAAAGTGGAAGGTGTGAACTTAACCGCTGCACTACCAGGCCGGCCCCAGACTTTCCTGTCCCTCTGTATGCTTCTATCACAATACCTTACAGTACTGATTTAATGTCTGTTTCCCCTCATTAAACTGTGAGCTCCTCAAGGGCAAGTCTCATTTCTCCTTCATGTGCGTATCACTGAAGTCCATACTGGGAAAATGCTGGCTGGTAGAGAATGAAGAAAAAGGAAGCAGGGGCATCTCCTATTTTAAGATGTTGAAAGGCATGACTGAAGAGCTGCAGATAAAGAAGCATTTGTCCAGCTGCCAAAGAACAACGCACATGGAGGAAAAATATCAGAGGAAATAAAAATGCCACACACTTTCGGGCCCTGCCAAAGAAGGTGTTGGGTTGAGAATGGCCTTCCTGCTGGAAGGCTGTGACCTCTATAATGAAGAGGCAGTTTCCCATTGTTAACATTGTCAGGAATAGGGCTGTGCTGCCATCACACCCCCTGCCAAGTCTCTGGACTGTAACCTCACTCCAACCCCAACCACTACTGCTGAGTTAGTAGCCTCTACTCTGTGTTCTAACATAGCATTAATCATTCTTCCTCGCAAATATGTATTTATTTGATTCTGTTGCCCGTTAGACAGTGAACTCCTTGAAGTCAAAAACTAAGTCTCACTGATTCTGGCAAGGGGTCTAGCATATGGCAGGTGCTCAATAATAGTTCAATGATATGTAAATCATTGGTAGTAATGTAAATCATTGGTGGTAATACCAATGTTTTTTCTAAATAGGTAAACTCCCAGGGAGAAATGGGGCAAAAAACAGAGTGGGTAGTGAAAGAGAGGAACACCAAGACAAAAAATAAATTTCAAAATTTCCCTAAAGTTAGGTCTGCTACCCTCCTCCCCCAACAGTTTCCCTCCTTCCAACAAAAGCAGCTAGCAGAACCTAAGATGAAGCTGCACAGGAGAAAGGTGTATTGACCTAGCACTGTTCAGGTTATGCAGTATCTGCAACCATGACAAGACTTGATCTAATGCAAAACAATCAGCATAAACACTTTCACCCATAAGTGTTGCCACCTGTCAGAGTGGAAAGGTTAATTATCAGCAGCTGGCAGCTATAAGTTGCTAAAAACCAGAAAGTGGCAGCAAAGGCGCACCCAAACCCCAAGTCCACTGAAAGTCTCCTAGAATAGAACTAGCCTTGGGATGCAAGAGTGGTCAGATGGCCGTTCCCGCAGTGCAGGTGAGAGGGTGCAGAGAGTGGACCACGGCAGTGGGGATGAGAGAGGGAAAGCTCTTAGGGCAGCGAAGGTGAGAAGGGACTAAAGCAGACCCAAGGTGAAAAGCCATCAGCCAGGAAAGAGTTCAAGAGGGATGAGTGAATAAACGTGGGTGCCTAGGGTAAGCTGAGTCAAAAACAGAAAAATAGAGACCAACACCAAACCAGAAATGGAGAGGCAAGGGTGCAAATGAAGCACGCACTGCACATGGCAGCCTGCTCAATCTCTGGAGCAGGGCCAATAAGAAAGAGCCGACTCTGCCACAGGGCCTGCCTGAACACATCCCTCTGAAGCAGAGATCTTAAAGGCACCTTGTTCATTCTGCTCTGGCAAACAGGGCACATCTTAGGAGCAATTCTAGTTGCTATGACTCTCATTCTAAACTGCTCCAGCAGCTTAATCTCGGGGCAAATCATAGTGTAATACTATAGTTTTACAAAGTCTACTGGATAGCCACAGGCAAAGAGAAAAGTTAACCACATACAGATCTAGGTTATTCTTTTCAAAAGAGCCTATTAGTTCATTGTTAGGGATGACCCATCTCTAACTTTTAAAATCATGTATTACATTTAGGTTGTTTACAGTGTTTTGATATTATAAAAATATAATGAATATTCTTGTGTATATATATAGTTTGGTCTACACTTGAAAATATACTCATGAAGGTAAATTTCTAACAGTGCAACTGCTGGCTTGAAAGGGTTTGGCCTTTTTGTTTTTTAATTTTGAGAAATCTTGCTAAATTGCCTTCCCAAAAGTGGCACCACTTTTTACTCCATCCAACAGTAAATTAAAGTAGCTGGAGTTAACTATAAAAGAGAAACAGCAGTGTGTAAGGGCATCCCTGAGGGAAGATAGGCTGTTTCTGCCTACAGCAGAAGGCCAAGGACCAGGGAGAGAGAAGCCCTAAAACAAAACTTGGGCCAGGAGTTCTGACAGCCATCAGATTTCATATCCACCTTTACGTCCTCTGTGTCATTACTCCCTCCTATTAAATCCCCGGGCCTTGACTATGGTCTTATTAAATGCAGTAGCCTAGGAACTGGGCCCAAACTGGAGCCAAAGTGACACTGGTGAGAACAGCAGCACTTAGGAAACCTTTAGTCAAAGGGCTAGCTGGGAGGGCAAGCAACCATGGGAACAGACACCCAGCATGTCCCAGAAACACCTGGGGAGGAAAGCCAGCTAGAACTGGTCAACTGTAGTGAAGAGGAACAAGGGCTCAAATCATTAAGAATTGGGCACAAAAGGAAAATATGACCCAAAAAGTCAGTGAACATCGACTATACATACATAAGTGCTTCAAGAAAATAACTAAATGATGGTAATAAGCACTGATTAAAAAACAGAGAATCAGAGACAACCAGCTCCTTCATCTTGGGGAGGACAATGAAAAAGCAGTTGCTGAAAAGGGACATGGGAATGTGAGAGGGCCTTAAAATGTTTGAGATGCAAGAAACATGAGAATGTTCTCTAAGCTGGTCAGACCAAATGAACAGCTTATAACTTCCACCATGTTTGATGAGGAACAGACTATTCTCTAGGGATCCCGGGTGGGGATCTCACGTGATTGCACAGTGGACAATTTGTACTGGATGACACCCCCTGCTACAGAATTCTAACATTTTGCATTTATGAAATGTGACCAGCTCACTGAAACTGCCAATGCCCTCATGGTTGCTTCCACTGATGACACACTTTTAGGATCCTGACTAACTTGGGTAGTTTTGCAAAGACACTGTGATAGCATGGCACATCTCTACAAACCCTGCACTCTTCTGCCTGTGCCACACTCAACAGGCCTTCCAGACTTTATCTAAGTCAAAGAAGGAAGTGTGTTACCTGGGCAGAATTCCAATTTACACCACCAAACAGAAATGATAACGTTAAATAAAAACACTTAAAGCAGGAAAACTCTTTGTAGAGCAAATATAAAATCTTAGCTCCCACTGGAGCTGAAGTTTATCCCCGCCTGCTTGCTTGTTCCTGTTACAAGTGTCTTACAAATAAAAACAAAATAAACTTAGCAGGCAATGACATTTCAAAGACCAACAAAAGAGTGTCAAATAATCTCAAAACAACTATCATTACATGGTATTTCTAATTACCTCAGCTATTTCACAATAAGACAAAGAGAGAATCTATTTAAAGACACATTGGGTCACATAATACCATATAGCTCAGAAAGTATAATATAAAATTCAGAAAACTTTAAGAAAATGTAGGTAAATAATCTGAATGGAGACAGATGTCCTAAATATCAAAGCTATGAAATATATTTCAAAGAACTATACCAATAGATTTGCTCCCAAAATAATTTTAAATCTCTGTATGGGGGAACAAATTCATTAAAAATTAAAAGATGGGAATTTTTTTGGAAATACAAAAGATGATTAATGTTCCCATATAAAGTGATAGGAAAATAGGAATATCCCAAAAGAAGAGAAAAATATGCAAAAGACAGTTTTTTAAAAAGCAATACAATGACTAATGAACAAATGAACATATATGAAAAGCTATACAACCTCAGTAGTAATCAAAGAAATACACATTAAAACAATTAGACACATTCCTCATCAATCATAGTCACAAAGTAAATGACAGTATGGCTGATATTCAATGATGTGAAAAGGAAGTGAGACAGGCATTCTCATATGGAAGCATAAACTGATGCATCTGAATATGTGAAAAAATATATAAAGAGAGACAAAGGCTGAAAAATGTTCATATCCTTTGATTCAATTCTACTCTGGTAATCTAGGCTCAAGAAATAGGTCATTCAAAACTTATTAGAAAGCTACAGTAATCAAAACACTGTGGTACTGGCATAAAGACAGACATATAGCCCAGTGGAATAGAACAGATGGCACAGAAATAAACCTGTACATATGTGGTCAAATGATAGACAAGGGTCCCAAGACAATTCAATAGGAAAAGAACACTCTTTTCCAAGATGGTATTGGGAAAACTGGATATCCATATGCAAAACAATAAAGACAGACCCTTACCTTACATTACATATAAAAATTAACTGAAAATGAGTAAAAATTCTAAATGTAAGAGCTAAAATCATAGAGCTTTTAGGAAAAAACATAGATGAAAAGCTTCATGACACTGGATTTGGCAA
Organism: Equus caballus; assembly: GCF_041296265.1. NCBI lineage: Eukaryota > Metazoa > Chordata > Mammalia > Perissodactyla > Equidae > Equus > Equus caballus. The sequence goes on from NC_091708.1 coordinate 9,829,223, forward strand.
TGATTTCTTGGATATGACACCAAAAGGAGAGGCAAGAAGAGAAAAAAGTAGATAAATTGGATTACTTCACAATAAAAACTTCTGTACAAAGGACACAATCACCTGAGTGAAAAGGCAACCTACAGAATGGGAGAAAATATTTGCAAATCATATGTCTGATAAGGGGTTAATAGCCAGAATATATAAAGAACTCCTGTAACTGAACAAAAACCAAAATCTGATTTAAAAATGGGCAAAGGATTTGAATAGACATTTCTCCAAAGAGATACACAATAGCCAACAAGGACATGAAAAGATGCTCAACATCACTAATCAGTAGAGAAACGCAAGTCAAATGCACAATGAGATACTACTTCATAACTATCAGGCTACCTACCATTAAAAAAATAGCGTCGGAGAGGATGTGGAAAAATTAGAATCTTCATGCACCATTGGCGGGAATGTAAAATGGTACAGCCACTTTGGAAAACAGTATAGTGGTTCCCTAAAACACTAAAAATAGAAATGATCCATTTCTGGGTACATGCCCAAAAGAATTGAAAGCAGGGTCTCAAAGAGATATTTGTATACCCATGTTCCTAGCAGCATTATTCACAACAGTCAAAACATGGAAGCAACTGGAGTGTCCATCCTTGGATGAATGGGTAAACAAAATCTGTTATAGACACACAATGGAATATTATTCAGCCTTTAAAAGGAAGGGAATTCTGACACATGCTACAACATGGATGAACCTTGACAAGATTACGCTAAGTAAAAGAAGCCAGTCACAAAAAGACAAATATTGTATGACTCCACTTATATGAGGTACATAGAGCACTCAAATTCATAGAGACAGAAAGTAGAATGGTGACTGCCAGGGCCTGGAGGGAGAGGAGAATGAGGAGTTAGTGTTTAATAGGTACAGTGTTTCCGTTTTGAAAGAAAAACGAGTTCTGGAGATGGCTACACAACAATATACTTAACACTACTGAGCGGCACACTTAAAAATAGTTAACATGATAAATTTTATGTTTAGGTGTATTTTACCACAATTAAAAAAAAAAATCTCATCTCAGCAGCAAAAGGGATGTTTTAAAAATATAAACTAGATCATGTCACTCCTTTGCTTAAAACTTTCCAGAGGCTTCCCATAACAGGCAGAATAAAATTTAAACTTCTTTCCCTGGTTTATCAAGAGCTACATGATCTGGCCTGTGCTTGCCTCTTCAGCCTCATCTCACACCACCTCCACCCTCATCCACCTTGCTATGCACATCAGCCTTCCTTCTGTTTGCCTCATCTTTCTAGCCTTAGGGCCTTTGCACTGTTTCCTGTCCCTGAATGTTCTCCTCCTAGCCCAGATTTTCACGATTTGTTTCTTCTGATTCAGATCTTAGCTCAAATGTCACCTTCTTAAAGGCCTTCCCTAACATCTAATCTAGAGTAGCCAACTGCCAATTACTAGGCAAGCACTTACAGTATCTAATTATTTACTGCTTTAAATATACAGTTCATTTTCTACCTCTTTCACAAAAAATAAGTCCCTTGTCATTCTTTTCACCACTGTATCCTGGTGACTCAACAGTGCCCTGCACATAGTAAGCACTTAATAAATATTTGCTGAATGAATAAATGCACAATAGTTTTTTTAAAATGACCTAAAGCTCTACAACTAAAGACAGGTTAAATAAATTACCACGTATCCTTATGGTGGAACATTAAGTAGCCATTTTTTCCTGCTTTTTCTTCCCAAATCTTCCCAGTACACAGTTGTATATTTTAGTTATGGATCCTTCTAGTTGTGGTAAGTAGCCATTTTAACTGATGTTTCATGTATATATATAGTATGCACATTTTATTTTCCAAGATGGCCATGATGAGTCCTCCCACCCTTCATTCTCTTCTCCCCAGTGGTGAGACCAATATTCCCTCTCCTCCTGAATTTGGGCAGGCCTGCGACTGAGGTGCAAGTGATGCTTTGTAACTTCTGAAGTTAGGTCATAAAAGGCCACACAGCATCTGCCTAGTCCTCTTGGGACAGTCACTCTTGGAATCAAGCTGCCATGCTCTGAGGAAGACGACACTACATACAGGTGCTCAGGCTGAGGGCCCCCGTTGAAGTCCCAGCTGACAGCAAGCATCAACCATCAGACACGTGAGTGAGGACGTTGAGATGACTCCACCCTCAGCTACTAATTGACTGCACTGCATTAGAAACTGCAGGCAAGAGCCACCCAGCTGAGCACAGGAAACCCTACAACCATGAAACATACTAAAAGACATGCTTTGTACCACTGAGTGTTAGGGTAATTAACTACACAGCCATAGATAATCAGAACAATTTAGTTTTATTTTAACCAAGTAGAGAATGCAAACAAAAAGTTGAAGGAAAAACAATAACAGTAGGACACGTCAACACCACACTCACATCAATGGATAGATCACCCAGACAGAAAATCAACAAGGAAACAGTGGAATTAAATGAAAAGCTAGACCAGTTGGACTTAAATATAGAACACTCCATCCAAAAACAGCAGAATACACATTCTTCTCAAGTGCGCACGGAGCATTCTCAAGGATAGACCACATGTTGGGAAACAAGGCAAGCCTCTATCAATTTTAAAAAATTGAAATAATAACCAGCATCTTTTCAAATCATAATGCTGTAAAGCTAGAAATTAATTACAAGAAAAAAGCTGAGAAAGGGACAAAGATGTGGAGACTAAACAACATGCTATTGAACAAGCAATGGATCATTGAAGAAATTAAAGAAGAAATCAAAAAATATCTGGAGACAAATGAAAATGATAACATGCCATACCAACTCATATGGGATAAAGCAAAAGCTGTATTAAGAGGGAAATTCATCACAATACAGGCACATCTTAACAAACAAGAAAAATCCCAAATAAGCAATCTCAAATTACACCTAACTGAATTAGAGAAAGAAGAACAAACAAAGCCCAAAGTCAGCAGAAGGAGAGGAATAATAAAAATCAGAGCAGAAATAAATGTGACTGAAACAAAAAAGGCAGTAGGAAGGATCTATGAAACAAAGAGCTGGTTCTTTGAGAAGATAAACAAAATTGACAAGCCCCTAGCCAGACTTACAAAGAAAAAAAGAGAGAAAGCTCAAATAAACAAAATCAGAATGAAAGAGGAGCAAGAAGAGACTCCACAGAAATACAACGGATTATAAGAGAATACTACGAAAAACTATATGCCAACACAACGGATAACCTAGAGGAAATGGATAAATTCTTAGACTCTTACAACCTCCCAAAGCTGAGTCAAGAAGAAACAGACAATTTGAACAGACCAATCACAAGGAAAGAGATTGAAACACTAATCAAAAGCATCCCAAAGAACAAAACCCCAGGACCAGACAGCTTTCCTGGGGAATTCTACCAAACTTTCAGAGGATTTGAGACCTATCCTTTTCAAGCTATTCAAAAAAATTAGGGAGGATGGAGCACTTTCTTACACATTCTATGAGGCCAACACTGATACCAAAGCCTGACAAGGACAATACAAAAAAGGAAAACTACAGGCCAGTATCGCTGATGAACATAGATGCAAAAATCCTCAAGAAAATTTTGGAAACCCAAATTCAGCAATACATCAAAAGGATCATACATCATAATCAAGTGGAATTCATACCAGGGACACAGGGATGGTTCAACATCCACAAATCAATCAATGTGATACACCACATGAACAAATTGAGGAATAAAAACCACATGATCACCTCAATAGATGCAGAGAAAGCATTTGAAAAGTCCAACAGCCATTTATGATAAAAACTCTTAATAAAATGGGGATAGAAGGAACTTACTTCAACATAATAAAGGCCATATATGACAAAACCACAGCCGACATCACACTCAATGGGCAAAAACTGAGCACCATCCCCCTGAGAACAGGAACAAGACAAGGATGCCCACTATCACCACTCTTATTCAATATATACTGGAGGTTTGGGCCAGAGCAATTAGGCAAGAGAAAGGAATAGAAGGAATCCAAATAGGGAGTGAAGAAGTGAAACTCTCGCTGTTTGCAGATGACATGATCTTATATACAGAAAACCCCTAAAAATCCATCAGAAAACTAATAGAAATAATTAACAACTACAGTAAAGTTGCAGGGTACAGAATCAACTTACAAAAATCAGTTGCTTTTCTATACTCCAATAATGAACTTACAGAAAGAGAACTCAAGAATACAATTCCATTTGCAATCGCAACAAAAAGAATAAAGTACCTAGGAATAAATTTAACCAAGGAGGTGAAGGACTTATACAATGAAAATTATAAGACATTATTGAAAGAAATAGATGACGACACAAAGAGGTGGAGAGAGGTTCCATGCACATGGAGTGGAAGAATAAACATACTTAAAATGTCCATACTACCCAAATCTATAGATTCAATGCAATCCCAATCAGAATCCCAATGCCATTCTTCACGGAAATAGAAGACTCCTAACAGTCATATGGGGCAACTAAAGACCCTGAATAGCTAAAGCACTCCTGAGTAAAAGAACAAAGCTGGAGGCATCACAATCCCTGACTCCAAAATGTACTACAAAGCCATAGTGATCAAAACAGCATGGTACTGGTACAAAAACAGGCACAGATCAATGGAACAGAACTGAAAGCTGAGAAATAAAACCGCACATCTACGGACTGCTAATCTTCGACAAAGGTGCAAAGAACATACAATGGAGGAAAGACAGTCTCCTTAATAAATGGTGTTGGGAAAACTGGACACCCAAATGCAAAAGAATGAAAGTAGACCATTATCTCATGCTATACACAAAAATAAACTCAAAATGGATCAAAGACTTGAAGGTAAGTCCTGAAACCTTAAAACTCCTGGAAGATAATATAGGTAGTACACTCTTTGACATCAAACTTAAAAGGATCTTTTTGAATATCATGTCTTCTCAGATGAGGGAAACAAAAGAAAAAATAAACAAGTGGGACTTCATCAGACTAAAGAGCTTCTGCAAGGCAAAAGAAACTACGATTAAAACAAAGACAACCCACCAACTGGGAGAAAATATTTGCAAATCATATACCTGACAAGGGATTAATCTCCATAATATATAAGGAACTCACACAACTGAACAACAAAAATACAAAAAGTCCAAACAAAAAATGTGCACAGGAGATGAACAGACATTTTTCCAAAGAAGATATACAGATGGCCAACAGGCACATGAAAAGATGTTCAACATCACTAATCATCAGGGAAATGCAAATCAAAACTACACTAAGATACCACCTTACACCTATTAAAATGGCTATAATGACTAAGACTAAAAATAAATGTTGGAGAAGGTGTGGAGAAAAGAGAACCCTCAGACACTGCTGGTAGGAATGCAAACTGGTGCAACCACTATGGAAAACAGTATGGAGATTCCTCAAAAAACTAAAAATAGAAATACCATATGACCCAGCTATCCCACTACTGGGTATCTACCCAAACAACCTGAAATCAACAATCCAAAGTAACATATGTACCCCTATGCTCACTGCAGCACTATTCACAATAGCCAAGACACGGAAACAGTCCAAGTGCCCATCAACAATGACTGGGTAAAGAAGATGTGGTAAATATACACAATGGTATACCACTCAGCCAGAAAAAAAGACAATATCATCCCATTTACAAGAACATGGATGGATGTGGAGGGTATTATGCTAAGCAAAATAAGCAGACTGAGAAAGACAAACACCAGATGATTTTACTCATATGTGGGGTATAAACAAACACATGGACAAAGAAAACAGTTTAGTGGTTACCAGGGGAAAGGGGGTGGGGGTGGGCATGGGGGTGAAGGGGAGCACTCATGTGGTGACAGACAAGAAATAACGTACAACTGAAATTTCACAATAATGTGAATTATGAACTCAAAAAAATAAAACCCACCCTCAAACTCAAAACTCAGTGGCATAAAACAACAGCCATTAAAAAGAAAAGATTCTAAGAAATAGTACACCTGCGTAGGGCACTTACCACGCATGGTGCTGCAGGACTGGAAGTTGCTCTGGGTAAGTCTGTGAGTGAGTGGTAAGTGAATATGAAGACTGAGGACATTATTGTACACTGCTATAGATTTTATAAACATTGTAAACTTAGGTTACAGTAAATTTATTAAAAAAATTTCTTCAACAATAAATTAATCTCAGCTTACTGTAACTTTTTTACTTTATAAACTTTAGTTTTTTAACTTTTGACTCTTCTGTAATAACACTTACCTCAAAACACACACTGTACAGCTGTATGATGTATTCTTTATATTCTTATTCTATAAGCTTTTTACTATTAAAATTTTTTTTTTTTTAATTTTTAAAACTTTTTTGTTACAAACTAAGACACAAATACCCACATTAGCCTAGGCCTACACAGGGTCAGGATCATCAATGTCACTGCCTTCCACCTTTACGTCTTGTCCCACTGGAAGGTCTTCAGGGGCAATAACATGCATGAAGTTGTCATCTCCTATGATAACAATGCCTTCTTCTGGAATACCTCCTAAAGGACCTGCCTGAAGCTCTTCTGAAGGAGATGTCACTCTTTTCAGAAATATGTCCACAGTGGTTTCCCTGGTTTGTTTCTTTTTTTCGTCAGAGATTTGCCTGTAAGCAGATAATGCACCATGAACATTCCTGTCTATTAATGAAAACCTTTCGGTGTTGGGGTCCATGTTTTTAAACTTTTTAAGGAGTTTGTTGAGGTCTGCAAAAGCTTCCGATAAACCCTTCACAGGTGTGAATTTTCTTGGGGGTTCTTGTTTTTCTCTTGCAGTTTCCTTTTCTCCTGCCTCTTCTTCAGCCATGCGTTCCTGATCCAGTAACTCCTCATCAGCCACTTCATCAGGAACCACCTCTAGGACCTCTCAATGTCATCCTCATCCACACACAGCTTCAAGTTGTTAGCCACCTCAGCAGCAAATGCCAATTCAATGGCAAATCCTCTGAAGTCTCGGACAAACCTCAAGTGTCTTCTTCAAGAAGTCATTCATACATTCCTTGGTGACATCACCCCAAGCCCAAGAAAGGTTCTTGGTGCAATCATAGGTGTTATAATCCTTCCAGAATTGCATCAGTGTCTTCTCAGTGTCTTTCTCGGTTGCAGCAACAGCCTGGGCAAAGGTCCTCCTAGGGTAGTAGGCCTTAAAAGCTGCTACAATTCCCTTATCCATTGGTTTAATCAAAGAGGTAGTGTTTGGAGGGAGAAACACCACTTTGATATAAGGATGAAGATCATCAATAAAAGGAGTATGTCTGCGAGCATTATCAAAAATAAGCAAAATCTTGAAAGGCATGTTATTCTCCAAACAGCACTTCTCCATTTCGCTGGTGTAGCAATTCAGGAGGGCATCCTGGAAGAGAAGCTGGGGCATCGATGACTTCTCATTGCTCCTGTAGTACATAGGCAGTGTGTGCTTACTGATATGCATGAAGGCCCTGGGGTTCTCACTGTGCCAGATCACAAAGGGTTTCAATTTGTAGCCTGCAACATTGCCCCCAAGCAAGACTGTTATCCCGTCCTTAACAGCCTTGAAACCTGACATTGACTTGGTCTCCTGATGGATAAAGTCCTTTCAGGCATCTGTTTCCAGAACAGAGAGGTTTCATCCATACTGAATATTTGCTCTGGCAAGTACTTTCTTCCACCATCAGCTTATCTAGAATCTCCAAAAATTTTTCAGCTGCCTTCACATCAATACTCATAGACTCATCACTCACTTTCACATTATGTAATGAATAATGATTCTTGAGTCATTTAAACCACCCAGAGCTAGCAGCAAATTTGGCATCATAGTCGGGTCCAACCTTTTCTTTCAACATTGCAAACAAACTTTCTGCTTTGGCCATGATTGTCATGGTGCTGAGAAGGATAGGCTTCTGTGCCTGGTCTTCAATCCTGATCATTAGAAGATTCTACATGTCTGATATAGGCTCTTCTTCAATTTTTGTTAGTCACAGTGCCTCCAATGAAGCAGATCCTTTAACAGCGTCTGTCTCTTTCTTCTTCTTCAAGATCGTAGCTATGGTGAAATAGGACATGTCTGACTAGTGAGCAATAACCATCACTGATTTTCTACCTTCACAGTCCTTAATCACTTTTAATTTCATTTCCAGGTCAATCACTCCATGTAGCCTTTTATTGGCAACCTTAACAGTAGATTTTGTATACTTAGGGGCCATGATGAACAAAATACCACAAGATTAAATCAGGCAGAAGAGAAATGATGTGATCAAGAGACACAGTAAATACGAGATGTGTGAGGCTGCTGCCGATATAACACAGCATACTGTTTTACAGTAAGCTTTTTTTAATAAGTAGGAGTACACTCTAAAATAACGTTAAAATGGATAGTGCAGTAAATACATAAACCAGTAACATAGTTGTTCATTATCATTATCAAGTATTATGTACTATATATAATTGTATGTGCTATACTTTGATATAACTGACAGCACAGTAGGTTTGTCTACACCAACATCACCACACACGAGCAATGCATTGCGCTACAACATTATGATGGCTATGACATTAAGATGGCTACAACATTATGATGGCTACGACATTATGATGGCTACAACGTCACTAGGCAGCAGGAATTTTCCACCTCCATTATAAGCTTATGGGACCACGGTTGTATATGCGGTCCATCATTGAATGAAACATCATTGTGTGGTGCATGACTGTAGTAAATACTCAGATATATAATAAATACATAAGTGTTGGCTACCTGGAAATTAGGAGATATGGTACTGTGAATGAACATAAAAATATTGATGGAGGGCTTGTGTGAATTGCTGCGTCCAATATAAACTGATAACATGAGAGTTTGCAACTCACAATATTTAATGGCAAACCTCAGGCCTGGAATCAGCTTTTTCCAGCACTATAGGCTACAAGCTAATGTATATCAGCAGAGAAACTTGAGTGGGACAACAGGCAAAGCCATGGAATTTAGGGACCTGTCACCACTTCCAAGGCTGTAGAAGGGGGCCCAACAAAGGGACTAGTCCTCTTTCTCCTTGCTTGATCCCTGGTTCCATCCCCAGTCACACATGGATTAGTTAAAATTGAGGCAACTTTCAAGAAAAATCATCTTTTGTTCCCAAATCTGAGAAATGGACTATGCCTGGATGTAAAGTCAGGATAATAAGCAAAGCATCAACGTGTGTTTTAATAATGTGTTCAGAATAGCTAAGCAATTATTTTACATGACTTGTATTGGGGATAGAAGATGACTCCTGAATAAGTCATTTCTCCCGGTGGGGTAACAGCTTCCCAGTTTATTTCAAAAAGGGGGCTGGATATCTGTGCTCTACAATCTCTTCAATTCTCAAAGAGAGAGAGGGAAAGAAAGAGTGTGTGCACACTGTGCACAAATCCAAGTGCTATGTATTAGGGGAGCAGGTTCATTTTTGGTTTTGCTTTTGTAAAACCAATACCTATTTGTTACAGAAAGAAAGAAGTCAGAAGCTGTTGCAAACATAGAGCTCTGACTTTTAAGCATGCTATCCACCACTCTCCTCCCCAGAATGATGCCTGATGACCCTTCAATCCGTAACATCCTACTGTTGGTAGTCTGTATCTCACTTATTCTGCTCTGCATTTTCTTTAACCCACTGCACTTATTGTAACATACTACATAATTCAGGTATTATATTTATTTTTATTGTTTGCCTCCCCCAGTTAGGCTGTACACTCATGAAAAAAACAGCAATCTTTATTTGTTTTTATTCTGATGTATTCCCCAAGTGCCTAGACAAATAGCTGCCAATCAATAAATATTACTTGCGGACTGAATCAGCTGAATAAATTATAAATACATAGTCAAGAAACCCTAATTCATTGTCTCCATTTCCCTCTGGGAAACAATCACAAGCACATGCATGGTAGGCAGGAGACAGAGGAGAGCAGTTCCTGACAGTTCTTTGATTTGCTGATGAAATGACAAAATTCCTTAAACTTCTCTTTCTTGCCCACATAATTTCAGGAAAAATCTCATCTGCTAAAAGCACAAAATCAATCATACAAAGATTCTGAAATTAGGAGGAAAAGCATTTTAAAAAGTAGATGGAAAGTATCCGGCAGAGATGAACAGAAATCTGATCTCCAGACTCTAAACCTGGAGACAGAACACAGCACAGTTTGGCTTCTCCACCATAAACGAACAAATGAACAGAGGCATGTTATATTTAGCAGGAGAAGGAAAATTTGACCCAAAATCATCTTCACAATTATGAAACACAATTGTTTGTAATATTACTGACCTAAAATGATTTTGCCTTTTCCTTCTACTATCACTCTTATTTTCAAATGCTCATTTCTAAAATCTGTGGTGTATTGAATTTGTGGAATCAACTATAAAGTCTAGAAGTCTCTTTCAGTGGACTGACTCCAGAAGAAGTTACAGGTTATTAAACCCATGCCTCCAGATTACTGTAATAATAAAAAAGACTCTGGAATGCTAAAAGCATACCACTCTGTAAACAGACTGAAATCTGTGTAAGCAAAGCTCACAAAGACAGAACGATCAACACACAGAACAAAGAAAGCCATTTGAAAAATCCCAATGATCAACCAACTTCTTGATCTAGCTCCAACAGGATGAGGGAGGAGGCTCTTGATTAAAACAGCAGAGAGAAAGATCACTCGGATTGGTTGGCCTGAGGAAACTACCAAGGGAGTGAAACATTCCTGCAAAGACGCCACTGGAAACTGATTATGGAAAAGACTAAATTTAAGCCCATCCAACATCAGCAGCCAGATGTTCCAAACACCAAGCCCACATGAGTATCTACCGCAAGAGCCAGGCCATCAAGGGTGCTGATGAGTGCTGGAAAGTCTCCAAAGACCAGATTTCTTTAGAGAGAAAAAGAACGGAAGCAAAACATCAAAATGAACAAAACCACCAAGAGTTTGGACCTGATTTAAAACAAAAACAAAACAAAACAGGCCCTAAGCAGGTTTCTTTTGCATGAATCTGACAGGTTCCAGTCTCAATCCTCAACACTTAAATTGGGCTTTGGAAACAGACCTTAAAAAAAAAAAGTAAGTCTGACAAGAAACCATAATCTAGCACAATCAACTATAAAAACAAACCAAATCAGAAAGTCTGGGATATTTCAAACCAGAAACAGACACAAACTGCTGAGATGATTATCAACTTTGGGAGCACCTGTCCGTATATTAGGAGAATCCATCCAGGCTGTGTAAGAAAAGAGGAAAAACAGGGACAGGGACAAGGATAAGGGTAAGAAAATAGAGGGTTTATTAAGAGTTCAGCCCATCTCCTGGGAATTATCCTCAATTTTTCTGGAGCAATTGAATAATCTGACACACAAACCAGCAAGGCCTTCTGCACCTCAACTCTGTGCCCCCCAAGTCACACTCTCCTGGCCCTATGCCCAGAGTTATACAAGTGAATCCAGCAATGTAAGGACAGCATGCATTTTCACCATGGTAGACATCAACACGGACCTCACCTTGTCACTGTCATCATGACAAATGTGGTCGTGATGGATGGACTGGCACTGAAAAGAAGCACCAACACTACCTACAAGAGAAAGGGAGGAAAAGTTAAGATGCAATAATTCCTTACATTTAAACTGCTTTACCAATTAAAAGTACTTTTATATCCATTATCCCATTGAATCCTGAACAATACCCAGAAGCAGGCAGGATAGGGATTATCATTTGTGCAGTTTAACTGAGGAAAAAAAACAGAGAGAGGTTGATTTACACAAAATAGCAGTCAGTGAAGTGGTAGGTCTAAATGCAGAACCTCATTATTCAAACCCCTAATTCACCACTTTCTACTACACTGACTAGTTAGTTTTCAAAGTAGGGTCACCTAAATAAGCACAACAACCTTCAATAAGGCATAGTTCTCTTTAGGAAAAAAAGTACACTCCTTGTCAGACTATACATACTCTCTTTGAGAAAAAAATTGACCCTATAAATTCTCAGGATATAAATAACACAATCTAATACACAATCATATAAGATTATAAATACGTTATTACTTTAAAAGTACACATTTTTAATAGACACAACCATCTGTTAATTTGAAGAAATGTCTCCTAATAACAACTGCTCTATGACAATAGTGACAATTCTAACCAATAGGAAAATAAAATGATCATCCAATAAATGATTGGAACTGAGTAGCCATTTGAAAAAAACGTTTTGGTTCCTACTTCACACTGCACAGAAAATGGTGGCTTTAAGATCTATGTAAATGTAAAAAACAAAACCAGTTTTAAAAGAAAATGTCGGGGCCGGCCCGGTGGCGTAGTGGTTAAGTTCACGTGCTCCACTTCGGCAGCCCATGGTTTGCAGGTTTGCATTCCAGGTGGGGACCTACACACCACTCATCAAGCCATGCTGTGGCAGCATCCCACATAAAACAGAGGAAGACTGACACAGATGACAACTCATCGACAATCTTCCTCAAGCAAAAAGAGGAAGATTGGCAACAGACGTTAACTCAGGACCAATCTTCCTCACCAAAAAAAACAAAAACAGAAGAAAAGAAAGAAAGAAACTGTAGATTTTTAAAATACTCTTGGAGTAAGAAAAAGCTTCTGAAGGAAGGTACTAAAACAAGAAGCCATAAAGTGAAAATTAAGCAGGTGTGATTGTGGACCAAAGATGAACAAAACCCCTTCTCCTTATGTATGAGAATTTGACCTTGGGGTAATACCTGTTAACCTGATTAAGACAGCATGCCACATATGTTTCTTGGCAACGTTGCTTATGATAGAAATTACCAAATTCATGAACTGCATCTGGACTGGAAATACAATAGACACTTGGGAGGAAGCCATATCTTTGTGCTTCTCTGAGTGTGGTGACATATAATCAGGGATGTCCTGTGCAGAGGATCCTGAAAACTGTGCCTATGGACTTCTCTGCACCATTCAAGGTGGATGTCACCCCTTTGAACCTGAGCTGTCAGAAGAGCAGTTCACAAGGCATGAACTGCTAATGGGCTGCTGCAGGGACTCCCTCTGCCTTCCTGACCAGCTGCAGTTTCTGCCCTATATGCTTCTGAATAGAGTAGTGCCCAGGGAGCTCTACAGTAGTTTCACCAGTCTGAATGTGTAAATGTTTAGTTGACTCTAAGAAGATATCCTACTGCCACCCCTGGGGATGTTACACCAACAAAAACATATTTTGTAAAATTTATGATGCAATTAATTCAGGTGTCCATTTATTCCATCTGTCGTTGAGAAAGAAGGCTGTCAAAGAAACTTTAACATGTTTTCTTAATACTAAACATTTCTATTTTACGCTTACTCAAATAACTTTTAGACTTGTTTAAAAGGTAGATTTTTACCATATATTACTCTTACGAATTCATGTAAAGAAAAGATTAAATTGGCAAAAGCAGAAAAGTTATTTAAAAACTACAGAGGATAAAAAAATTCCTTACTAGATAGATTTATCAGTTAATTTCTTCAAATGTACAGATTCAATAATCACAGTGACAGTGACTATTCCTAACCTACCCAGTATAAGCTGTCGTCTCCCAAATCATGTTATATGACATTGATTGTAAAACACAGAAAGGATTAAAACAAGGGGGCCAGCACAGCTGCATGATGGTTGGGTTCGTGGGTTCAGATCTCAGGTATGGACCTACACACCATTCATCAAGCCATGCTGTGGCAGCATCCCACGTGCAAAGTAGAGGAGGACTGGCATAGATGTTAGCTCTGCACTAATCTTCCTCTACCAAGAAAAAAAAAAAGAAGATTGGCAACAGATGTTAGCTCAGGACCAATCTTCCTCACCAAAAAAAAGGGGGCGGGATTAAAATAAGAAAACAAATTAATCTCACTCAAACACAGGAATAAAAATACTAAATAAAATTGCAGGGGCCAGCCTGGTGGCGCAGTGGTTAAGTGCACATGTTCTGCTTCAGCAGGTCGGGGTTCGCCGGTTCAGATCCCAGGTACAGACATGGCACTGCTCAGAAGGCCATGCTGTGGCAGGCGTCCCACATATAAAGTGGAGGAAGATGGGCACAGATGTTAGCTCAGGGCCAGTCTTCCTCAGCAAAAAGAGGAGGAGGATTGGCAGCAAGTATTAGCTCAGGGCTAATCTTCCTCAAGAAAAAAAAATTGCAGCATACACAGTATAAACAGCATATGTAACATAGTGTGTCAGCATAATCTACTCATGTTTACCTAAGGAAAGCTTCCTTCCTTACCAGATTCAATAAAAGAAAATTTATCAACAAAGTATTAGGGTAAGAAACAATTTTAAAAAGTATGATCACATCAAAAGATGCTGAAAAAGTATTTGATAATATTTATTATTCTGTTTTTCACAAATAAACTTATTAATAAGCTTAACAAATTTTGCCACAGGCTGACAATTCTAGGAAGGATGAGGTGTGGGGAGGTACAGTTGCCAAAAAGGTATAATTACAGATAAGAATAATATAAGCCACAGAGTTCCCTCTGGTACTGATATCAGTTAACATTATTTAACACATTCCAAATCCACGATTTGGAAGAAAGAATATACAATAATGTCCCCAAATCTTCTAGGATAGTAGAATGACAAATCAAATCATGACACAAACTATCGTGTCAAAAATACGACAGATGTGTTTCACGGAGGAGTTAGTAAAAATTATACTTTCACTTCTTAGTAATCTAATATCATGTAAAGTTAGTCTGGTGAAAAGAACCCTAAGAATTGATGCTTGTAAGTATACATTAGATATCTTCAAAGAGGTACCAAAACAGACACTACTTTATTCTTAGACAAAACTCTCGTATTGGACCTACCATGTCATGTATGTTTCTACTGGACACAGTTTAAAAAGATGAAATTATGCTGGAAACAGTTCACATAATACTATCTAATGACTGTGAGGGAGACCAACACTTGAGACCAGCATCAAAAACTCAGACTCCATGAGGGCTGGAAAGATAAAGGTTGAGATACATTATTTAGCCATTTAAAAATCTCTTGTGAGGGGCCGGCCCTGTGGCCAAGTGGTCATGTTTCTGCACTCTGCTGTGGCAGCCCAGGGTTTCGCTGGTTCAGATCCTGGGCGCGGACATGGCACCGCTCATCAGGCCATGCTGAGGTGGCATCCCATATCCCACAGCTATAAGGACCCACAACTAAAAATATACAACTATGCACTGGGGAGGCTTTGGGGAAAAAAGGAAAAATAAAATCTTAAAAAAAAAATCTCTTGTGAAAGAAACTATTAAGAATAAATGAACAGACATCTACATACAAAAAAAAAAAAAATCCTAGACACTGACCTTACATGTTTCACAAAAATTAACAAAACAGATCATAGACCTAAATGTAAAACACAAAACTATAAAAATTCTAGATGATAACACAGCAGAAAATCTAAGTGCCCTTGTGTTTGACAATGAGTTTTTTGATACAACACCAAAGGTATAATCTACGAAAGAAAAATAATCGACAAGATGGACTTCATTAAAATCAAAAACTTCTGCTCTGTGAAAGACACTGCTAAGAGAATGAAAAGACAGAGAAACAGACTGGGAGAAAATATTTGCAAAATGGGTATCTGATAAAGGACTGCTATCCAAAAGTATCCAAAGAACACTCAAAACTCAGCAGTAAGAAAATACACAACCCAATTGAAAAACGGGCAGGGTTTTCTTTGAGTTTTTGCCTTGAATATCAGAACTCATTCTTTTGCCAGTACGTCAAGGCCCTTTGCTGGAAAACAACGCAGAAGAATCCTAGAGGCAATGAATGCACACAAGCACCAGCTTTCTTCTCCAGCTGTTCCTGCTCCATAAAACAAAGGATGCAGACAGATTGCTCAAACCGAACTCTTGAAGAATGTAAGTCTTAAGGCAGCTTTGGACAAGCTAATAAGAGAAAGAAGTATACAGCAGCAAAAGAAGGAACCTTCTATACTAGAACAAGGGGACCAGTTTTTGAATCTTGAAAGAATCTGGTAGAGCACAAGCCAAACATACATTAAATGACAGTGTTCACCACGAGTTTTCTGATTTTTTTCAAAGACATTTTATAAAGTTATTATTCCTGCTCAAGAACCTACCATGGCACTCTACTACTCAAAGCACAAAGTCCATGTCTGACTCCTTCTCGCCGTGTGGGGAATGTTGCCTAGTAGGTGCCAGGGGGACAAAGTGGCAGTATGCTTCCAGGCAGACAAGGCTTATTCTTCCACCTGGTGACCTGGTCAGTGGTCTGCTCACACCAGCATTACACGTTCTCACTCTAGGTTCTTAACCCAAGACCCAAGACTTACACGGGAATAAAATTTTATCCTTATTTTCATTAACTTGAAACGGCAATGTAAAAATTAATTCTATTATGAATATGGCAACAAGCCACATTCATATTGATAGTACCTGTGACTCTGTCACTAATAAAAACCCACATATATTTTCATGTAATACAGTTGCTACAGGCATACTGAAATATCATTTACACTTATCACTGCTTTGAATTTACAATAACTATTAGGCCCACTGATAAAATATGTTACTTAACACCTTAATAAAGATGCAAATATACTTTTAACACAAATTGGTTTTTAATATTTTGATAACTACATTCCAGTATAACCGGTTTCCTTTGTAATCTTATATATTTTATTTTATGCACCTAAAAATATTCTCCTGGAAAGCAGCCTATAAACTTCATCTGATTATCAAAGGAGTCCACGACACACACCAAAAACGATCACAAACTCTACTTTAGCTAGCACGAGATGCTCAGACCAGAGGAACAAACTAGATCAGAAGCATTGTAAGGGAAAAGAGATGTACAACAGCCTGGAAAGAGTCAGAAAAATGTGTAAAATTGAGAGAAGAGAAGAAAAGTGAGGACTAAAGTCAGAGTATGGAAGCAGGGGCCACAAAGGGGTCAAGGTTGAACAGTGGTGGGAGGTGGAGCATTTCAGAGCAACTGCCAAGAACCTCAGCTGGTGTCTTTAGTCCACGGGGGAGGGTGGCGATGTGAAGCAGAGACGCTGTCTGTCTTGTTCCCAGAGACCACTACAACGCGAAATCCAGTCATCAACTCTGAATCCTTATCCCTCTTGATCTACTGGCAGCATTTCATCCAGGGAATCCCACTGTCCTTCTTGAAACTTTTTTCTTCAGTTGGCCTCAGAGAAACTTCCTTCATCACTGACTGCAACTTCTCAGTCCCATTTTCTGCATTTATCCTACCTTTATCATTTGTCATGCATTTATCCTAACCAAACAGCCCTGGTTCTAGCTACCTCTACATTACAGAAGAATGCCAGCTAAAACACGTAGAAGAAATTTCATCTCCCCAATTTCCAAAGGTTGGAAGGCCCCAAGGATCAATCCTCAGACCTCTATCTATGTTCTCTCCTTTAGTAATCCCAACCAGTCCCGTGGCTGATGACTCCAAAACTTCTATCTCGAAGCCCTGATTCCCCCACCTTCCATCCCAAGGAAATCCTCATTTCTGTATCCTGCTACCTACCCAATATCACTCAGATATCTAACTAGCATCTCAAACATAATATGTCCAAAATTAAGTTTGTGATCTTTCCCTCCAAACCTACCCCTCCTCCAACTTCAGTAAATGGCAGAACTGTTCACCAGATGCTCTGGCCAAGACCCTTGGCATCATCTGCAACTTCTTTTGATCAATTAGCAAATTCCATTGGCTCCATTCTGAAAATATGCCTGAAACAGAACTACTTCACATCATCTCCACTGCTACTACCCACGTCAAAGCCTGGACTAAGGAAATAGCTTCCTAACTGGTCTCTTTGGTTCCATTCTCTCTCTGTGAACTTTCCCTACTTCCTCCCAGTCTATTCTCCACATAGTAACACGAATAACCCTTTTAAACACATAGATGGATCATGCTACTCCTCCTCTGAAAACCTTGGTTCTTTTCTCACTCAAAATAAAATCCAAAGTCCTTACATCTTGGTCTACAAGGTCTCATCTGACCTGGCTATCCTAGACCTTTCTGATCATATTTCCTCCCCTAAAAGGAAACTAAAACACAGTAAACATGTATGGAGCAAATTATCATGCTAGTGTGTAATATACTTAAAACACTGCCAAACAATACCATTAACAGTTCTTTGTATGTGGTAATATGGCCTCTTAGTGCCAGGCCTATGTCCCCTTTGTTGACATGCAGCATGATTTTCCAAATGACGTGTTCTACCAAGGATAGTTGGAATGTAACTGAGACTCTTCTGCACACTGCTTTGTATTTTAAAAGAAAAAGTGTACTGAGTTTGTGAAACATAAACACACAATCTTCTTACATAAACATCAGCAGAAAAATATTGTTGAGCATATACATATCCCGTGAAATCTGTGTATAGAAAACAAAGAGGCATTAAAGCATGAAAGCAAACTGCAGACGTAGGGCAGAGTGTGCACCTATCTTTAAAGTTGGTTAGCTCTTTAAGTTGTCATAAAAGTGTTGTATTTTGGGCACTGTTAGAATTATTCCTCAATTCCTTAACGCGCACATCTGAGATGGGAGTTTGCATTGTAATAACAATGTGCTAATCTAGAAATATGAAGTGGCTCTCTTAAGCATTTCCTAGATTCAATAGCTAGCTGCCTGTCACCTCAGAAACAAATATTTGAAGGTTTAAAAAGCGAAAGTTTCGAACTACAGAACTGGACAATGGGGAGAGCAATAGCACCAACTTAAGCATCACACGCTTTCTGAGACCTAGTCTACAAGGCCACAAGCAGCTCTCACTGGCCAAAGTTTTACCAATTTAAGCATTAAAAACAACAACAAAGACTGTAGCTATCCAAAATAAATCATATCAATGAAAATCTGTGAGTCCCTAAAACTACTCAAAAAAAGGGGGGGTAGGGAGAGTAAAACCTCAACTATCACTTATTGAGGTATCCATTAAAACAGCTTCTTACTTCAAAAATTGGTAATTAAAACCAAAAAATCATACATTTATCTTACCTTCGAGAGTAACCAAGTAACTCTCGTTCTACCTAAGTCTACATTACAGAAAAAAGTCAGCTAATACATGTAGAAGGAATTTCAGAATTAGAAAATATCATTTTGCAAACCACGTAAAACTGCTGATTCAGGCAAGGATTATCAATTAGGTTAAAATCATCAGGTGAATAGCTGTTGGGGATTTGTAAAGTGCCAAAGTAACCCTCCACAGGCTCCTTGTAGTTGCACGGAGAACCTAACTACACAATAAACAGATCAACTCTCATCTTAATCCAATGGCGAATCTAAGCATCTTGAACAGTGGGCCAACCAGATATGACTTCTTATATGAAATTCAGATATAATCTCTGTTTGGCATTCAATCAAAAAATATTTCACTTGGATCCATCAAACTACTGGATATGATTTCCAGTTTACAGGATATATGGGAGCTAAAGGGACAAATGAGATCACAAGGAAGCAATCAGCTCATCCAAAAGTTGTTCTGCAGAATAGCTGGCTCAGTCTCTCAATAAGTCAGCGTTGTTATTATTTTAAAAGGAAAAAGACATGAACTGCACTGGACTAAAAGAGACTTAAGGAAAATAATCACATACAACGTGCATACCAGGTTGTATATTAGTTTAAATAAACCAGTTGAAGAGGATATTTGGGATAGAATTGGAGATATCTGAATATGGTAAAATCAAGATGAGATGAAAATTTACTGAAATGAAATGTTAACTTAAAAATGCAGAGTATATGAGAATATAAATAATATGATTTCATGATGGATAAAAAATACATATATCTTGGGGTCGGCCTGGTGGCGTAGTGGTTAAGTTCAGCACTCTGCTTTGGCGGCCCAGGTTCACGGGTTCAGATCCCAGGCACGGATCTACACCACTCATCAAGCCACGCTGTGGTGGTGACCCACATACAAAACAGAGGAAGGCTGGCACAAATGTTAGTTCAGGGCCACTCTTCCTCAAGCAAAAAGAGGAAGATTGGCAACAGATGTTAGCTCGGGGCTAATCTTTCTCACCAACCCCCCCACAAAACCCCATATATGTGTACATAGATATGCATAGCAAACATTCAGAAGAATAAACACTAAGATACTAACAATGGTAATTCCTGGGTGATAGAAGGAAATTTTTTAAATTTTTGCTCATCTCTATTTTCTGATTTTCCACAATGCCCATGAAAAAAAGGGCCTAGCTCCATCCAAGGCTAGCTCCCAGTATCCCTAGGAATACTGGACCAGATGGGACAACTAGCCTCAAGAAAAAAAGACAGAGGACTCTGAGAGCACTCTCACAACCATGAGCAGGATTCTTGAGGTGAACTATCCATTACCTTCTCTCTCCTTTGAGGCCTCATCCACAAAATGATCTTGGTGGCAACTAGTAAGATGCTCTGCTAAGTTGCAACTGTTAGCCTAAGTGTAGGCAGGGATATTGACTCCATTCATTTTGTTATTATGGTCCACTCCAAACCCCTACTGGCTTCTGACAAAAGCAGATTGGAGAAGGCAGTTGAAATCAACATATAAGCACCTTGCCTGGCTTGTCCATGAAACCCCTCAAAGGTGATGTCTCTCTCCATCCAATCCTCTCTCAAACACATACAGAGAATAGGAGTAGAGACACAGAATCACTGACCTGGGCTGGCTCAAGGACAGGACTGCGTGGGTAAGGACTGAATCTCATGCCTCAGTGATCTAAGCAGAGAGTCTTATACACCAATTAAGTACATAAGCTAATGATTAAGGCTTGGACCAACTACTGTCCATACATCCCAAAGAGGCCAAGTGGTTAACTTGGGGTCACATATGGGCCAAGACAGAAGCCACGTCTCAAACAGGATCTCCTTGATAATCCAAAGACAGGCTAGCAAAGTAGAATTCAATCATTCATTTGAGAAGATGCTTACACTTCCTCTATTTTGTATAAGTGTACAAGATTATAAGTGTATAAGATTAGAAGTCTTACACTGCTTTTAGATCCTTTAGGACAGGTACAGGCCCTTGCACATAGAGGGTATTCTATATGTATTTAAGTGATTGTTCTGAAATACAGTCCTTTTCTCTAAGCTATTAACAACCCTTCCAAATCAGTCTTTTGAAAACTTAATTAGCCTACCAGCCATGACAATTCAAATAATTGATACAGAAGCTAAAAAGCATTTGAACTCAATCAATAATATATAAAAAAAGAAAACTAATCAGCTACATTTTTGTTCATTCTAACTAAGAGTGGTAGGTAGACTTCTTTATTTTCAATCCCACCCCCAGGAACCTTGCCTGTACTTTTAAAGCAACTGTCACTGCAATTATAGTCTAAAAGAGACACTGGGCACTTAACTCTAATTTTTTGCTTCTGCTCCCCTTTTCTGTTCTTTTAGGGCTCTTTTCCTTTCACCCTAGCAGAAAGTTTTTTTTTTAAAGATTCTATTTTTCCTTTTCTCTCCAAAGCCCCCCAGGACATAGTAGTGTATTTTCAGTTGTGCGGCCTTCTAGTTGTGGCATGTGGGACGCCGCCTCAGGGTGGCTTGATGAGTGGTGCCATGTCCGTGCCCAGGATTCAAACCAGCGAAACTCTGCGCTGCCCAAGCGGAGTGCGTGAACCTAACCACTCGGCAACGGGGCCAGCCTGAGAAAGATTTTTTTAAGTGCCTGATTTTATAGCAAGGCATGAAGACATATTGAGCCTTATCCAATACTTGGCCCAGAAGTTGCTAAGTTCTGGAACATGATCTCTCTGGGTTTTAATCACATCACTTGCAGCAGCCTTTGCAACTGGTCCCAGGCTAGCAGAGTTTAGGGCATGGCTGCAAAGAAACGTGCTGGGAGGGTTCTGAGTCTTAACAACCAATGAACGATTCCACATTTCTGCTCCAACGATTCAAGTATCATCCAACTGGCAAAAGCCAACTTTATTTTCTTGTCTATTCTCAATGGCCATTACCTCATTTTCCCCTTCCACAAGCCGCTGACAATCACCAATCTAATTTATACATATGCATATTCTAGACATTTCATATAAATGGAATCATAAAATATGTGGTCTTTGTAACGGACTTCTTTCACCTAGCATTATGTTTGCAAGGTTCATCCATGTATCTTTTTATAACTAAGTAATATTCCAGTGTATAGATAACCACATTTTGTCTATCCATTCATCGATTGATGGACATTTTGGTTGTTTCCACTTTAGTACTATTGTGAATAACATTGTTATGACATTTGCATATAAGTTATGTGGATGTTTGTTTTAATTTCTCTTGAAAATTGCTGGTCCTATGGTATCTTTATTCAACCCTTTAAGGAACTGCCAAAGTGTTTTCCAAAGTGGCTGTATCATTTTACAGTCCTACCAGCAGTATACAAGAATTCCCCTGGTTGTTTCTTGAGTAGAACGAACCTTGGAGTCAGACCTAGATATACAGTTCAGTCATTTACTGAATATGTGATCTTAGGCAAGTCATTTAACAAATTACATGCCTTCCTTATCTGTAAAGTGGGAATAATAATATCTACTTACATCCACTTCACTGAGTTGTTCCCAGGGTTATTATTAAGATTAAACGTAGGAAAATGCTCACAGCACAGTGCCTAGCACACAGCAACTCAAGAAATGGTATTATAATTAACACTTCTATTCAAACTAAGGTGGCTGCTCTGCCTGTGAAACACTTATCTAACTCCTTAACTTTTTGCTAGAAGTCTTTCATTGTACTTACCATACTGTAAATTTTTGATTATATCTGTCTCTCCAGTCAGACCATAGGCAATTTATCTTTTCATATTCTAGCATGGAGCACATTTCCTGGCTCATGGCAGGCACTAAGTAAACGCAGAAACAAAAGAAGGCAGAAGGGAAATAAAAGAGTGTAAGAGAAAAAGGGGAAAAAGGGGAAGAGGAGGAAAGAAAGCAGAAGAAGCCTTCCTGATTCATTTCCTCCTTCTCTGGTCAACACTTCAATCAGTCCCTCTACTCCCACCCCCAGTGAGATTTAATTATGCCTTCCTCCTTTCTCCCACACAAGCTGCTTGGGCCTCATAATATGTATTGTATATAATAGTTAAATACAGATAAATGCAGACTTCCAAAATTTGTCTCGCATAGTCAGTAACTGGGAAAATCTTATCAGTATCCATCAATAGGAAAGAGGTTAAATAAGTTATTGTTATCCCTTCCTAAGATCTACTTATTACACAGCCCTCTTGAAAGTTACTGAACGGAAAGGCCACCAAGTTATATTGTTAAGTGAAGAAAAGCAAACTGCAGAACCATAAATATAACAAAGTCCAGCTCATCTGGCAATACATACAAACTGTTAACAGTAATTATCCTTGAAAAGGATAATGGGACTACGGGCGTCTTTATATATTTTGTATTGTTTGCACCTTCTACAATTACATACACTACTTGTATAATTAAAAATAACAAAAAGGTATTACTGGTGTAATTAAAACAAAAACTACTCATACCAAGCACTTATATAACCTCAGTTACCAATTTAACTTTCCCATCCAAAACACTTTTTTCTGAAGTAGCTCATGGTTTGATAGTCTTGAAAACCCCACAAGCAGACACATTTTTGGTTCTATCTGCCAGCCAACCCAATATAGCCGAGGCAAAGCCAGACATGGCTCCTTTAACCATAGTGGCTAGGGGCTGGGAAATGGGGTACTGGTGTGGGTAGGGGAGAAGGTGGTAGAAGAAATGATGAGGAAGAAAAAGCTCAGTGGAAAAAAGAGCACCCTTCCCTATTTTGTACTGTCCTGCTGAGGTTACAAAATGGTCCCTGCACATGCTGACAGGCACCTGCTGTGACCTCAGTCCTCTATGTGCAATACTGCCAATCTCTCCATGAATGGCAGCTGCTAAGTAAAGAGATAATTCATGTAATTTCATTTTGCAGGCTTTTTACCTGTTCAGGATTACTAAATTACTCTGCCAAATCTTTCTTACTATTGAATTACATCAACTAGGATGGATTCCAAAACTATTCTTCTCATCTCATTTCACAAAATGTCTAACATAACACACTCTTCAATAAACTTGTATACCTCCTTCAAAAAGGCTTGTTTGGGGAAGTTAATACCAACACTTAAGCATGACTTCAAGCCCACCTAAACTAGCCTGAGAAACAGCCTTCTGCTGAAAGAAATCACAGCTATTTAAGGAATGGCTACCTTCAAAAAAGACTTTTCCTTGTATAGTAAATCATTTGTACTTGCAAAATGATGTACAGCAAACGTTAGATCGCAGACTATTAGCCGTTACCACTGAATGGTAACCTGTTCTTAGACACTGACGGTAACATATTCTTTTAGGTATTATATGATATTAAAACATCAACTCATAAAACTCTTTCCTAATACATCACTTTAACATGATCATTCCCTACATAGGAACCATCAATTGTTTTCTGCTACTTATAAGATAAAGTCAAATTTATCAATCAGGCATTCAAAGTCCTACACAATCAGCCCTGGCCAATCTACCTAGCCTCATCACTATCAACATCTTACTAAGACTTCTGCTTAAGTCAGCTATCAACTTCTGTTCTTTGAACAACTTTATCTGCCTAAATTATCTCAAGGCAACATACCTTTAAAATCCTACCTGAATTCTGCCATCTCTCAAACCCAACTCAAACCTCAAAAAGCTAGACAGGATCATCTCCCCTGTGAACCTCTTTGCAATGATTACTACTGGGGTTTAGCAGATCATTCAAATCTCTCCCTCCTATCCACCCACTTCTGGAATAACTGAGAAATAATACAAAAAAGTGAAAAAGGTGGAGATCCAACTGCTAGCTTTATTATAGATAAAGCCCATGGTTTAAATGTAACATAAAGACATAGCAACAATGGGTTTCCTGAAACTGCACTCCAGAATTGAGCCAATTCATCCACCAATCAACAACACTTGGAAAACTACAGGTCTCTCCACACAGTGGTCTGTTTCTGAAAACTTGCAGCTCAGGGGAACACTGGTTCCCCAGGAAGAGGAAAGGGACTGAGAGCTAGGCCCTGACTACTTCCTTGCCCAAATTCTCCAATAAGATAAGTCGCTCCTCCCCTGGGATAAGGAGAGCCCTTGTCACTTGTCACTACACAGCGTGATGTCCCTCCACATAGAAACATCAATCCAGGCTAAAAGAGGCTCTCATCCTTCAAATAACTGCTTATATAATTTGATTAGCAATTTATCAAACATAGGCCTATGCCACTTCTTCCATAGATGCCTTAAAATGTTATTTTTATTTAAGTCTTTTACTGTTTTTACTTACTGTGTTATCTACAAGTTGGTTTCAAGCTCCTAGAGGGCGGCATATTAGACAGACTGTCCACAGGCATAGTGGTGGCAAGACCGAGTGTGAGGATAACACCATGAACCAGACGACAGAATCTCTCCTGGACTGAGGGGAGCAGGATGAGAGAGCCGTCTATGTAGGAAGTTTCAGTAGCTGACCACAAACAAACAGGCGTAAAGGGCCAGTATATGGTGGAAACCTCAAAGACAGGTTTTTATACAAAGGTATTAAAGCAAAGGTAGGAAGTTGCCAGAGAAAAGTGCCAATGCTGCTACAGACTTACATTAAAGAGTAAAAGCAAAGCAATTCAACCTTTACATCATTTCAGACACAGAAGACTCAAATGGCAATTAGGAATCACTAGAAGCAGATAAAAAGTCTTAATTAACATACATTGCTGGAAAGTTATTTCAAACTATCACATCTTATAGACCAGAAAGCAACAAAAAGAACATGACTAAAATGCAAAGAAGAAATGAACTCAAACATTGAAAGGTAGGCATAACAACTGAAGTGAAAAAAAATTACTTAAAGTGGCAGAGACTTATCCATCTGGCTTCCATGACTGCTGGGGGCAGAGGTGCTCAGGAAAAGTATGTGGAGAGAAAAGAAGAGATCCCAGATACGAACTTGGCGAATAGCACATGGAAGACAGGAGTTGCAAATGCCAACATAAAGAGATGGCTGATTCACAAATGAGTGATGCCCAGTGGATGGCACTGAGCCAACTGGAGCAAGAAGAGCGGATCGGAGGCTCACTGCCACAGGGCAAGGACACCCAGTGCAGCCAGGTCATTTTCCCCTCAAAAAGCCATACATTCAGATTCTTAAGATAAAACATTATATTTATTATTGGCAACTACTATAAACTTTCAAAACAATTTGAGGGTCAAATAAAACATCTCAGCAAACCAGATTTGACACATAGATTGCCAGTATGCCATTCCTGATTTGAGACATGAACAGAGCAAAGCAACCAGAGCACCTGAAAAGGAGTATTAAAGGGGCAGTGAATGATCAGGCCAAGGGAGAAGGATTTCAAAACAGTGATAAACAGGAAGCTCAACAAAAATCAAGACTGAAAAGTATCCAAAGAATTTGATTCACTAGAAACGCACAGGTGGAATAAAAGCCTAGAAGGGGCAGTAAAGCACGCAGCTACTCTGAAGCAAAATACTTTAAGGAAACTGCCATTTTTGTGAACTTGGGGAACCTGCAGTTCAGAAAATCTTCATAAACTAACAAATTTATCTAGATATCCCTGGTTAAAATCAAACAGACCCTGGCTTTACAAGTACTATAACTAGAGTTTAGCTTTTAAGAAAACAAAGTTAAAGAGTAAAATCTGAATAAACAAAGGAATGCTCCCCACCCCCAATGCTGTTAGCACTCTTTATTAACCTCAGAACTTAGCATAATTTCATTCTGCAGCTTTAAGAACCATTCTCCTTTCTCTTCACAGATATACTCTGCTTAATCCATTATCCCCCAGACCCCTGCAAATTCTAGATAGACCACAAAGGCTCAAATCTCCATGGCTACAATTGGCTGACCCAGAACACATGGTGCCCCCTAGGGTTCAGCACCCACAAGAGTGGACCACCTCACTCTTGGTTACCACGGGACTGCAAATTATGGCATGATGCCCACCCTAGAATGAGAGGGTACACACAAACGATGTGACGTAGGACAACTTAAGGACAAGTGATCAATAAGAAACATCAAGTATTATAAGCAAAGAACAGAAAAAACCCAAGTGGGAAAAAGTTAACCATGAAACGCTTTCTAAGAAAATTTGAACGTAGTAGAGAAACTGAACATGGTTAGGGAAACAGATAATGGACGCATGAAGTAGATTTCATGGCCGTGTGTCCCCCATTTTGAGACAATGTGATTTCAAGTAATTTTTTCTTTTTAATAATGGTTGTTAATTGCATAATTAAATGGACTTAATTATCATTTGTTCCACTCTTTTTCATATTAACAGTTTTACAAATTTTGAAAAAATCCTTTGGCAGATCTTGTACACAATTTAAGATTGAATAACTAGTTACCATGTGTCTCAAAGTAATGGAACCTACAACACGAGGTATAGAGATGCTTACAAGTAAATTACAGAGCTGGAATGAGTGGCAGTATAAGCAGATAGTCCATGCTAAGACAGGGAAGTCAAAGACCTGGGGAAGGTCAGAAGAGAGAACCAGTTGGTGAAAGACTCTCCTTAAGCAACGAGGCACATGGCTCGCTGAAAGCAAGGCTACAAGTCCTTAATCCACATTTTCAATTTAGTACTTCAGTGTCAGCTGATCTCAAGGAATGTCACAAAACAACAAACACACCAGCAGTGAACACTTTCCTTTACAAAAACAAATCACAGCTTCAACATGTCACCTGAAATGACAGCGTAGGAGATGTATTGACATTCTTCTCCCTTTCAATTCTCACTCAGGCTTGAAACACTTCACCTTGAGGTGGAGAATGAGAGCCAGTCCCACATAGTGTGAGGTTTATGACTTGAATTTTCTACTCCTCCCACACTCATTCTCTCTCATGTAGTCCTTGTCTTCTTCTTCCCCTTCCCCCAAAGTTTTGGCTTTTGCACAGGAAAGCCCACCAAGCTGTGTGTTCTGTGTGGTCCGTGTGCATGTGCATGTGTATGTGGACCTCTGTTCATGTCAGGGAGTTTTTCTGTGGGTTAGCCCACCAAAGTCCTAACTATGCTAATAGCCTCTAGGCAGGACATCTGGCCCTTCAAGTGTAGACTCTGGCAACGTTACACTGATTTTTATCACATGGAGGGTTATTTTCTGTTCCTGGAGTTTAAGGGCAAGGAGTTAATATAAAAGGCTCATATACAGTGAGGATTTTCCTGACAATCTCTAAGAGTTGAGGACAATATGAACTGAAGACAGCAATGTACACGAATCTCCCCTGGTACTCCTTGAAAAAAAAATGTAGAATAAGGAAATGGTTCAGAAACAACTGTTTACTTCTTCATATTAAAATGACTGTTTATTAAGTTTAAAAACACATCAAGTTAGACTGATGAAGTTCTTGAGATTGAGAGATTGCTCCTCTGAGCTGCCACAGACCTCTGCAGAGCATGTCACAGCACATCTCAATGCCCTGCTTTTCCTTTTAGACCAAGAGCTGCTTGAGAGCAGAAGCCACACCTGACATGTCTTGATATCCTGATCCCAGCACAGCACCGGGCACACAGCAGGTGCTAAATAAATACTCCTGAATAGAAAGACATTACACTCATTATGAATCAAGAGACAAATTTCTAACTAAAATTCTGCTATCTCTGAAGGATTCCAAATTAGCAGTAAACAGCCCCACACCTCAAGCCTTAACTGTGTGGGCATTTGGTAAAGTGATGCTACTAAATGTTGTGTAACAAACAACCTGTTAAAAAGACAACTAAGGAAAAGAATAAACCTGCAAAGAAGCAAAGAAAATACAAGTTCTTTACAGACCCTGAATTCTTGAGCCCTGTTAGCATACTTAGTATTCAAAATAACTATTGAACAAGTAACAAAAATGTCAACACAGAAAGAAAATAGTCTTGCCAACCACCATTTGCTTTGTCTCTATTTTCTTTTCAAACTCAATGACCTTTGGACTATCAGGCCAAGAGGAAGCTTGAGATACCAACACTCAAGAAATTTATTTAACTGTGTTAAGAGACAAATAAAAATTCACTCGTGAACTTCGTAACTGGGTTTGTTTTCACGATGTCCATAACTATCATCATGGGCAACCCGAGGAGCACCTTCTACCCTGTGAATTCTTTTTAACTGAAAGCATGAAAGAGGGTGATTCTTCACTGCAATCTTGAAGCCTACTCGCTCATGGAAGTGCTGAAAGGAACCGTTCAAGTTCATCAAATCTACCTCTACCAGCTTCCACTGAGCATCAATCTGTGGTCCACAGAGGGGAGGTGACTTACCCCAGGGTGTACAGAAAGTTCATGGCAGAGCAAGGGCAGAACAGGTCTTCAGGCCGAGGCCAGCAATCTACTACCCCAAACCCCCACACTGCAGCTACTAGATTTGTGTCCATTGTGATAAACTATATCAAAATATCATGCAAGTGCAAATGGAAATTGAAATGGTCAAATATAGCAAAACCTTCCTAGGCAGACTTCTCAGAAGAATTGCATACTCTAGTTGATTTAATTTTCTGGTTACCAAAGGCTGGTTGTGCTAACTGAACCTCACAATTATCAAGGGGGAAAAAGAAAACATGAGAAACAGGGAAAAAGCAGACTCAATATGAGTCTTGTCCTGCTCCTAGACAAACACAGAGAGCCATCTTCTTCCTGACAGACCTTTGCTATCAAGTGGTGGTGGCACAAAGAGCCCAGCCTCGCCACTGACTGACTACCTGTGCACACTGTTCAAGCCAGTCTCTCTGGAACTCAACGTTCCTATCTTTAAAAAGAAGATGAGAAGGGAGGGATAGGAGCAGCACGCTCCTAAATCATTATTAAAAATATGACGAGGGAGTGACGTCAGCATCATGGCAGAGTGAGGTTGCCCAGGACTCTCTCCCCTCCAATATACAACAAAAAGGAGCAACCATATTCCAACAGAAAATATCCTAATAGCACAGGAATCCTCAGAAACCCACAGCAGCAAAACAATGGAGGACAAAGAGGCTGGAGCCCCCCTTGGAGGAGCTGGAACCAGGTAAAAGAGATCTTTGCTCCCTCCCCTAAAGACTGGGATCACTGCCACAGGAGGCTCTGAGAGGGAAGGAGATGGGGAGGGGTTGCACATCTGCAGGATCACCCAGGACTCCCTAGCACCTTTGCAGGCTAGAGGGAAGCCCTCTAGTAGGTGAAGCTTTCTCACGGGGTGACCTCATCAAGCTAAGACCCCAGGAGACCAGAGAGGGAAAGCTGATTGGGAAACCCGTGACTGCATGCAGGAGAAAGCACCCTGCCACAACCCAAGCTGTGCCTCCATCTTGGCTGAAGGCAGAGGGCTCAGAATATGCGGATCTTGACACGCATTCAGTGGCAATAGGCTGTAAGTGCAACTGAATAATATTACAATAGGAAAAACCCGTCCTTCCAGCATCAGGCAATTCATCAAATCTCCAGACCAGAGGGAAAACAATAAATACCCAGAATTATGTCCTGAGGACTCAGAAATAAGTAAACTAAATGACAATGAATTCAGAATAGCTATTGTCAAAAAACTCAATGAGGTAGAAGAGAATATAGAGAAAAAATTCAACGAGTTCAGGAGCTACGTCACAAAAGAGATTGAAACTATAAAGAAGAATCAATCAGAAATACCAGAGATGAAAGACACAAAGGAAGAGATAAAACGAAATATGGATTCCCTGAATGTTCGTGTGGACATCACAGAGGAGCGAATCAGCATAACTGAAGATAGACATGTTGAATTGCTCCAGACAGAGGAGGAGAGAGAACTGAGACTAAAAAGCAATGAAGAAAGTCTCTGAGAAATATCCGACTCAATGAGGAAATGCAAGATAAGAATTATAGGTATCCCAGAAGACAAAGAGAAGGAAAATGGAACAGAAAGCATATTCAAAGAAATAATAGCAGAGAACTTCCCAAATCTACAGAATGAGAGGGAAATGTGTGTGGAGGAAGGTTTCAGATCTCCTAGATTTGTCAATGTAAAAAGATCTACTGCAAGGCATATAGTAGTAAAACTGGCAAAAATGAATGACAAAGAAAGAATACTCAGGGCAGCCAGGCAGAAGAAAATAACCTACAAAGGAACCCCTATCAGGCTTTCAGCAGATTTCTCTGCAGAAACCTTACAAGCTAGGAGACAAACGAATGACATATTCAAAACTTTAAAAGATAAAAATCTTCAGCCAAGAATATTCTATCCAGCAAAAATATCCTTCAGATATGAGGGAGAAATTAAATCTTTCCCAAACAAACAAAAGCTAGGGGAGAGGAGAGCTCATCAACATGGCGGTGTGAGCAGACATTGAACTTGTCTCCTCCCATGAACACAACCAGGTTACAACAATTTTTGGAAGAATTACCCTGTATTGAAAGCTGAAAACTGAATAAGAAGAAACCCCATGACAAGGGACAGTCCTGATGAAGGCAGAAGAGGCAGTAATTACTGCTGGAGAGGCAAAAAGCCACCTTTGGGAGCAGCAGAGCTTCTCAGCTGGCCAGGTGGGAGCCACCCTAAGGTACGAGCCCTCCCTGGAGGAGTGAGGTCCTGAGCGGGGCTGATACTTTTATAAGCATCCTTCGGACTCAGCCCAACTGAGACGGGGGTCTTACTGTCTGGCTTTGCTGGCTATTGACTGCTGGGGGGACACCCCCAGAAAAGCTATCAGCCAAAAGCCGAAAAGATCCAGGTCTTAAAGGGCCCACGCACAAACTCACTCATTGCAGCAACTTAAAATCACCAGAGAGAAGGCTTACAGTCCTTTGGTGAAACAAGACTCACTTGGTGGGCTCTGGGGCCATCTTGGTGAGAGGAGGGACCTCTCTGGAGACTCAGACATTGGTGGGGGCCATTGTTCTGAGCTGGTTCAGGCATGCTGATACGGATACCAGTGGGGGCCACTGAGGTTCATCCCTTGGGCTGTTAGCCCAGGGGTCTGCCATGCCCACTAGAGCACAGATTTAATCCAGTTCAGCCAGGGCAGGCAGCCCACCCAAGGGACTGGCCCTACCTAACAGCAAGCCCTCAGGCTACTTTTCAGCCTGCATTGACTGGGTGCCTTGATCC
This sequence comes from Equus caballus, assembly GCF_041296265.1. NCBI lineage: Eukaryota > Metazoa > Chordata > Mammalia > Perissodactyla > Equidae > Equus > Equus caballus. The sequence goes on from NC_091708.1 coordinate 9,861,264, forward strand.
TCTACAGGCAGGCAAGGGTGTCTGCCTCTGTGGGGTAGGGCCTGTGTGAGGACCAGGTGAACTGTGGGGGCCTTGGTGGAGAGGTGGGGGCCTCTGCAGTGTGGCGTCGGGGTATGCTCCAGGGGGTTGGGAAGTGTGCATGGACCAGACCTGTGTTGATGGTGTGTGTGGTCCTGTGGGGGGGTGAGGCTCATCAGCTGCAGAAGACCTGTGCTTCACAAATACCCATAAAAAGGATCAGCCCCACCTTCCAAAGCCTGAAACAACTGAGTTCCCCTGTGCCTAGGGCTAGCCTCACTCAGCTGCACTCCTAAGAGAACTGAAAACAGCCTTGTTGGCCTCAGGCCTATCACAACTGTACACCCCTGAGCCTAGCAACCAGCTACACTGGGTACCAACCCAATTAAGAGGAAAACTGCAATAAGAGAGTGCTGATAGACTTTGTAGCCAACAGTGCTGAGGCTCCCCAAACCAGATTTACAAACAGCTGGCCAGGGAAGGAAAGATCAGACTCCCTGGGTATCTGCAATGGGAGCAACCCTGCCACAGGAGAAGGACACAAGTAGCCCACAAAGGGGTCACTGCTGGTTCTTATGGACTGGTGATGCGACGGAAGCACACTGCTGGGCCTCATAAGTCATCTCATACATAAGGCCACTTCCCCAAGATCAGGAGACTTAGTTGACTCACCTACTACAAAGAAAACAGCACAGAGAAAGAGGTGTAATGAGGAGGCAAAGGAATACTTTCCAAGCAAGGGAACAGCACAAAACCTCAGAAAAACGACTAAGTGAAACAGAAACTAGCGACCTACTCGACAAAGAGTTCAAACAAAATATCATGAGGATGCTCACAGATATGCAGAGAAGAATGGATGAACACAGTGAGCACATCAGCAAAGAACTGGAAGATATATAAAAAAAAGCCAATCAGAAATGAAGAATACAACACTCGAAATGAGAAATTCACTAGAGGAACTCAATAGCACAGTAGAGGAGGCAGAAGAACGGATCAGCAAGCTAGACAAAAGACTAGAGGAAATCACCCAAGCAGAACAGAGAAGAGAAAAAAGAATTAGACAGAATGAGAACAGTGTAAGGCAACTCTGGGACAATATCAAGCGTGCTAACATTTGGATTATACAGGTCCCAGAAGGAGGAGAGACAAAGGGGCAGAAAATTTATTTCTAGAAATAATAGAGGAAAATTTTCCTAACCTGAGGAAGGAAACAGACATCCAAGTTCAGGAAGCACAGAGAGCTCCAAACAAGATAAGCCCAAAGAGGCTCACACCAAGACATATTATAATCAAAATGTCCAAAATTAAAGACAAAGAGAAAATCCTAAAAGCAGCAAGAGAAAGGCCACAAGTGACATATAAAGGGAAGCCCATCAGGCTTTCAGCGGACTTCTCAGTCGAGACCCTACAGGCAAGAAGAGAATGGCACAATATATTTAAAGTGCTAAAAGGAAAAAACTTACAGCCAAGAAAACTCTATCCATCAAGGCTGTCATTCAGAATGGAAGGAGAGATAAAGAGCTTCCCAGACAAGCAAAAATTAAAGGAGTTTATCACCAAGAAACCAGGTCTGCAAGAAATGCTAAAGGGACTTATTTAACCAGGAAAGCAATAACCACAAATAGAGATAACAAAAATTATCAAAAAACCCCCCAAACAGGTAACTTTCGGGGGTGACGTCAGCAACATGGCGGTGTAAGCTCACCCAGGACTCTCTCCCCATGAAATTACAACCAAAAAGAGCAGCTGCTTTCCAAGCAAAATAAAATCCTAATAACACAAATCGTCAGAGACCCACAGCAGCCAAATGACGGAGGCAGAGAAGCTGGAGCCGCTCTTGGAGGAGCTGGAACCGGATAGGAGAGAACTTCGCTCCCTCCCTAGAGACTGAGGTCGCTGCCTGGTTGAGGAAAGGAGTGGGGGAGGGGCCGCACATCCGGGGATCATCCAGGACTCCCACCTCCGATGCAGTGGAAACCCTCTAACAGGAGAAAGCTTTCACGTGGGGGATCCCCAGCAAGCCAGGGCCCCGGGAGATGAGAAAGCGAGAGCTGATCCAATCCAGGTCAGTGTGAGTGAAAGTGCCCCTCCTCCTCCAACCCACGCTGCACGCCCCCATCACGGCTGGAAGGCAGAGGGCTCAGAATGCACAGCTCTCGACCCCCATCTAGTGGTAACAGGCTGTAACTGCAACCAAATAACAGCATCATGAGCAAAAACCACTCCTCTACCATCCAGCAATTTATACAAGCTCCAGTCCAAAAGGAAAACAATAAAATAACAGAAGTAGGTCCTGAGAGCTTGGAAATGGGTAAACTAAGTGAAGATGAGTTCAAAATAGCTATCATCAAAATATTCAATGAGGTAAAGGGAAATATAGAGAAACAAGTCGAGTTCTAGAGTTACTTCACAAAAGAGATTGAAATTACAAAGAAGAATCAATTAGAAATACTACAGATGAGGAGAAGATCCAAGATGGCGCCGTGAGTAGTCCTCTTTGTCTCTCGCCCTTCGAGTCTACAATTATTTGGACACTTATCGCTTGACAAAGGATATCCAGACAGCATCTCAGGACGTCTGAGACACCCACGCGACTATACATCGGAAGGCAGACGGACTTTCCTCCGGGAGGATGTGGAAATAGGTGAAAACTCTCCGACCCCGACGGGCAGCCTAGTACCCGCAAGCGGCTTTCTCCCAACGGACGCCCCCAGAGGATCCACACACATCTAGGGCAGGAGCGAGAACACAACAGAGGAGCGACGGTGGAAACAGGTGACCAGAACCCTACCTAAACCCCCCGCAATTACTCCTAAACGCAGAGGGAAACTTTGGAGTTGCACACCTGAGCCCGCGGGGAAGGTCTCTCCCCGCCATTGGCGGGGAGACCCAGCCTGGTGCTCGGGGCGCCCGGAGGGTCCCAGAGAGAGACACGGAGGGCACGGAGGTCTCCCAGCTGCCGTTGCCCGCCCCGTGGGACTAGGGATTGCCGGAGATCTCGGAGAGGACCGGGGCGGGGGAACTTTCAAAGGCCGGTTCGGCGACCCGGAGGGGAAGCGCCGGAGCTCCGCCAGGCAGCAGACAAAACTCTCTGTCTGCCATTAGCAGAGGGGCCACGCCCAGCATTCAGGGCTCCCGGCAGAGGCCCGGAGAGAAGCCCAGAGGGCGGGGCGACCCCCAGCTGCCGTTGCCCGCCCCGTGGGACTAGGGATTGCCGGAGATCTCGGAGAGGACCGGGGCGGGGGGAACTTTCAAAGGCCGGTTCTGCGACCCGGAGGGGAAGCGCCGGAGCTCCGCCAGGCAGCAGACAAAACTCTCTGTCTGCCATTAGCAGAGGGGCCACGCCGAGCATTCAGGGCTCCCGGCAGAGGCCCGGAGAGAATCCCAGAGGGCGGGGCGACCCCCAGCTGCCGTTGCCCACCCCGTGGGACTAGGGATTGCTGGAGATCTCGGAGAGGACCGGGGCTGGGGGAACTTTCAAAGGCCGGTTCGGCGACCCGGAGGGGAAGCGCTGGAGCTCCGCCCGGGCAGCAGACAAAACTCTCTGTGTGCCGTTAGCAGAGGGGCCACGCTGAGCATGCACGGCTCCGGGAGAGGCCCGGAGAGAAGCCCAGAGGGCGGGGCGACCCCCAGCTGCCGTTGCCCACCCGGTGAGGCTAGGGATTGCCGGAGATCTCGGAGAGGACTGGGGCTGGAGAGAGTTCCAGAGACCCAGCTTAGTAGCCTAGGGGGAAACCCTACAGGCTCACAGAAGCCTTAGGGAAAGCCTCTGCACAGCACCAGTAGAAGGCACCCAGCCGCCAGCCACAAGGCTGGAAGACCCCAGGGCAAAAGCAGCATAGCTAGGTGTACTAACCACAGACTGTAGAAGATGCCAATAGCTCTCCTGCGACCCATAGAGGACAAGTGAGATTCGGTGGGTGCCGACAGCAACGGAGCGACAAATATAAGTGATCCCACCCCTGGCCGCTGGAAAAGCCCATAACACCGTTGCAGACCCCAAGGAGAGAGCGCATCTAGGTGGGCAACAACAGCAGGCACCTGCAGCCTGAAGCCCCCCGTGACGGCCCCCACGGCAGAGGAGGGAATCCAAAGGGCCACTGTGGCTACGAAGAGGGGCCCAGGCCCAGTTAGCAACTACGGACAGGGTTCCTGGTTGGTGAAGTATAAACAGCTGCTCCCCCCACCGCAGCAGCTGAAACAAGTGAAAGGAGCAACTAAACTCTATCTCCATGCGGAGGCACAAATCAACATCATCAAGCAATATGAAAAAATACATTAAATCTCCAGAACAGAAAGAAAGTAACAAATACACAGAAAACAATCCCAAAGAAAATGAGATATATAACCTAAATGATGATGACTTCAAAACAGCCATCATTAAAATACTCACCAAGTTAAGAGAGAATTCTGACCGACAACTCAACGAGTTCAGGAGCTATGTCACAAAAGAGTTTGATACGATAAAGAAGAACCAAACAGAAATATTGGAAATGAAGAACACAATAGAGGAGATTAAGAAAAATCTAGATGCTCTGAACAGTAGGGCCGATAATATGGAGGAAAGAATTAGCAATTTGGAAGATGGCAATATAGAATTGTTGCAGGCAGAGGAGGAGAGAGAAGCAAGACTTAAAAGAAATGAAGAAACTCTCCGAGAATTATCAGACACAATTAGGAGATGCAACGTAAGGATTATAGGTATACCAGAGGGAGAAGAGAAGGAGAAAGGGGCAGAAAACCTATTCAAAGAAATAATGGCTGAGAACTTCCCAAATCTGGTGAGGGAGATGGATCTTCAGGTGACAGAAGCCAATAGATCTCCAAACTTTATCAATGCAAGAAGACCAACTCCACGGCATATAGTAGTGAAGCTAGCAAAAGTCAACGACAAGGAGAAAATATTAAGGACAGCCAGGCAAAAGAAACTAACCTACAAAGGAACCCCCATCAGGCTATCAGCAGATTTCTCAGCAGAAACTTTACAGGCTAGAAGAGAGTGGAATGATATATTCAAAAATCTGAAGGACAAAAATCTACAGCCGAGAATTCTCTACCCAGCGAAAATATCCTTCAAATACGATGGAGAAATAAAAACTTTCCCAGATAAACAAAAATTAAGGGAGTTCATTGCCACAAAACCTCCTCTTCAGGAAATCCTCAGGAAAACCCTCATTCCTGAAAAATCCAAAAAAGGAAAGGGGCTACAAAACCAAGAGCAGAGGAGATAAGTAGAAGGACAACAACAGAGAGTAGCAGCTCTACATCAGAACAGATTAAACCATGGGACGAGAAACAAAGGAAATTGAAGAAAACCGGAAAACAAGACACAAAATGGTAGTGGTAGGCCCCCACGTCTCAATAATCACTCTAAATGTAAATGGATTGAACTCCCCAATCAAAAGACACAGAGTGGCAGGATGGATCAAAGAACAAGATCCAACAATATGCTGCCTACAGGAAACACACCTCAGCCCCAAAGACAAACACAGACTCAGAGTGAAGGGATGGAGAACAATACTCCAAGCTAATAATGAACAAAAGAAAGCAGGTGTCGCTATACTAATATCAGACAAGGTAGATTTCAAAGCAAAACAGATAAAGAAAGACAAAGAGGGACAGTATATAATGATAAAAGGGACTCTCCACCAAGAAGACATAACACTTATAAATATATACGCACCCAACACAGGAGCACCAAAATTTGTAAAGCAACTCTTAATAGAACTAAAAGAAGACATCAACAACAATACAATAATAGTAGGGGACCTCAACACCCCATTAACACCAATGGACAGAACATCCAGACAGAATATCAACAAGGAAATAATAGAATTAAATGAAAAATTAGACCAGATGGACTTAATAGATATATATAGAACACTTCATCCAAAAACAGCAGGTTACACATTCTTCTCAAGTGCACATGGAACATTCTCAAGGATTGACCATATTTTGGGAAACAAAGCAAACATCAATAAATACAAGAGAGTTGAAATAATATCAAGCATCTTTTCTGATCATAATGCCGTGAAACTAGAAATCAACTACAAGAAAAAAGCAGAGAAAGGTGCAAAAATGTGGAGACTAAACAACACGCTTCTCAACAAACAATGGATCATTGAAGAAATTAAAGAAGAAATCAAATATTATCTGGAGACAAATGAAAATGAGAACACGACATACCAAATCATTTGGGATGCAGCAAAAGCAGTCCTAAGAGGGAAATTCATCGCAATACAGGCTCACCTCACTAAACAAGAAAAAGCTCACATAAGCAACCTCAAACGACACCTAACAGAACTAGAAAAAGAAGAACAAACAAGGCCCAGAGTCAGTAGAAGGAGGGAAATAATAAAAATAAGAGCAGAAATAAACGATATTGAAACAAAAAAGACAACAGAAAGGATCAATGAAACAAAGAGTTGGTTCTTCGAAAGAATTAACAAAATTGACAAACCCCTAGCCAGACTCACCAAGAAAAGAAGAGAGAAATCGCAAATTAATAAAATCAGGAATGACAGAGGAGAAATCACAACAGATACCAATGAAATACAAGAGATCATAAGAGAATACTATGAAAAACTATATGCCAACAAATTGAACAACCTGGAAGAAATGGACAAATTCCTAGACTCCTACAATCTCCCCAAACTGAATCAGGAAGAAATGGAGAATCTGAATAGACCAATCACAAGTAAGGAAATAGAAACGGTAATCAAAAACCTCCCCAAAAACAAGAGTCCAGGACCAGACGGTTTCTCTGGAGAATTCTACCAAACATTCAAAGAAGACTTAATACCTATTCTCCTCAAACTGTTCCAGAAAATTGAGAAAGATGGAGAACTCCCTAACACATTCTATGAAGCCAACATCACTCGGATCCCCAAACCTGACAAGGACAACACAAAGAAGGAGAACTACAGGCCGATATCACTGATGAACATAGATGCAAAAATCCTCAACAAAATTTTGGCAAACCGATTACAGCAATACATCAAAAAGATTATACACCATGATCAAGTGGGATTTATACCAGGGACACAGGGATGGTTCAACATCCGCAAGTCAATCAACGTGATACACTACATCAACAAAATGAAAAACAAAAACCACATGATCATCTCAATAGATGCAGAGAAAGCATTCGACAAGATCCAACACCCATTTATGATAAAAACCCTCAGTAAAATGGGTATAGAAGGAAAGTACCTCAACATAATAAAGGCCATATATGATAGACCCACAGCCAACATCATACTCAATGGACAAAAGCTGAAAGCCATCCCTCTGAGGACAGGAACAAGACAAGGGTGCCCACTTTCACCACTCCTATTCAACATAGTTCTGGAGGTGCTGGCCAGAGCAATTCGGCAGGAAAAAGAAATAAAAGGAATCCAAATAGGTAACGAAGAAGTAAAACTCTCGTTGTTTGCAGACGACATGATCTTATACATAGAAAACCCCAAAGAATCCACAGAAAAACTATTAGAAATAATCAACAACTACAGCAAAGTAGCAGGGTATAAAATTAACGTGCATAAATCAGTAGCATTTCTATACACTAACAATAAACTAACAGAAAAAGAACTCAAGAACTCTATCCCATTCACAATCGCAACGAAAAGAATAAAATACCTTGGGATAAACTTAACCAAGGAAGTGAAGGATCTATACAATGAAAACTACAAGACTTTCTTGAAAGAAATAGGCGATGACATAAAGAGATGGAAAAACATTCCTTGCACATGGATTGGAAGAATAAACATAGTTAAAATGTCCATACTACCTAAAGCAATATACAGATTCAATGCTATCCCAATCAGAATCCCAAGAACATTCTTCACAGAAATTGAACAAACAATCCTAAAATTCATATGGGGCAACAAAAGACCGCGAATTGCTAAAGCAATCCTGAGCAAGAAAAACAAAGCCGGCGGAATCACAATCCCCGATTTCAAAACATACTACAAAGCTACAGTGATCAAAACAGCATGGTACTGGTACAAAAACAGATCCACAGATCAATGGAACAGGATTGAAAGCCCAGAGATAAAACCACACATCTATGGACAGCTAATCTTCGACAAAGGAGCAGAGGGCCTACAATGGAGAAAAGAAAGTCTCTTCAACAAATGGTGCTGGGAAAACTGGACAGCCACATGCAAAAGATTGAAAATTGACCATTCTTTTTCACCACACACCAAAATAAACTCAAAATGGATCAAAGACCTAAAGATTAGGCCTGAGACAATAAGTCTTTTGGAAGAGAATATAGGCAGTACACTCTTTGACATCAGTTTCAAAAGAATCTTTTCGGACACTGTAACTCCTCAGTTGAGGGAAACAATAGAAAGAATAAACAAATGGGACTTCATCAGACTAAAGAGCTTCTTCAAGGCAAGGGAAAACAGGATTGAAACAAAAAAACAGCTCACTAATTGGGAAAAAATATTTACAAGCCACTTATCCGACAAAGGGTTAATCTCCATAATATACAAAGAACTCACACTGCTTAACAACAAAAAAACAAACAACCCGATCAAAAAATGGGCAGAGGACATGAACAGACATTTCTCAAAAGAAGATATGAATATGGCCAATAGACACATGAAAAGATGTTCATCATCGCTAATCATCAGGGAAATGCAAATCAAAACTACACTAAGATATCACCTTACCCCCGTTAGATTGGCAAAAACATCCAAAACCAAGAACGACAAATGTTGGAGAGGTTGTGGAGAAAGAGGAACCCTCATACACTGTTGGTGGGAATGCAAACTGGTACAGCCACTATGGAAAACAGTATGGAGATTTCTCAAAAAGTTAAAAATAGAAATACCCTATGACCCAGCCATCCCATTACTGGGTATCTATCCTAAGAACCTGATATCAGATATCTCAAGAGTCCGTTGCACCCCTATGTTCATCGCAGCATTATTTACAATAGCCAAGACGTGGAACCAGCCTACATGCCCAGAAACTGATGATTGGATAAAGAAGATGTGGTATATATACACAATGGAATACTACTCAGCCATAAAAAAAGACGAAAGTGGCCCATTCACAACAATGTGGATGGACCTCGAGGGCATTATGTTAAGCGAAATAAGTCAGTCAGAGAAAGACGAACTCTATATGACTCCACTCATAGGTGGAAATTAGTATATTGAGAAGGAGATCTGATCGGTGGTTACCAGGGAAAAGGGGGGGTGGGGGGAGGGTACGGAGGGGGAAGTGGTGTACCCACAACATGACTAACAAAAATGTACAACTGAAATCTCACAAGGTTGTAATCTATCATAACATTAATAAAAAATAAAAAAAAATTTTAAATTGAGGTATATTTAACTTCCAATAAAATATACAGATCTTCAGTGTTCAAAAAAAAAAAAAAAAAGAAAAAAAAAAGAAATACTAGAGATGAAAAATACAATGGAATAGATAAAATAGAATGCGGAATCCTTGAATGCCGGGGTAGACACCACAGAGGAGCAAATTACCATAATCGAAGATAGACAGGCTGAATGGCTCCAGACAGAGGAAGAAAGAGAACTAAAAATTTAAAAAACTGAAGAAAATCTCAGAGAAATAGCTGACTCAATGAGAAAATGCAACTTAAGAATCATCACAATTCCTGAGGGCATGGAAAAGGAAAAAGGAGCAGAAAGTGTGCTCAACGAAATAATGGAAGACAACTTCCCAAATCTAGGGATTGAGAGAGAAATGTGTGTGGAGGCAGATTTCAAATCTCCCAGATTTGTCAATGTAAAAAGACCTACTGCAAGAAATATAGCAGTAAAAATGGCAAAAGTGAGTGACAAAGAAAGAATACTCAGGGCAGCAAGACAGAAGGAAATAACCTACAAAGGAACCCCCACCAGTCTTTCAGCGGGTTTCTCTACAGAAACCTTACAAGCTAGGAGACAAACGAATGACATATTCAAAACTTTAAAGCATAAAAATCTTCAGCCAAGAATACTCTATCCAGTAAAAATATCCTTCAGATATGAGGGAGAAATTAAATCTTTTCCAGACAAACAAAAGCTAAGGGACTTTGTAGTCACAAGACATCCACTAAAAGAAATCCTCAAGAAGGCTCTCACACCTGAAAAAAGAAAAAAAAAGGAGTAAGAGGTCAGAAAACACAGAGTAGGGAGACAAAGAGATAGAATCTGAATAGGATAGCAAATACTTAACTATAGCATTAGGATGAAGGGAAGAAAATCACCAAAGCAAAGACAATCTTATCACTCTAACCACAAACTCACAAGACAAGTTCGAATAAGAGATGAAAATAATAATTTAGGAGGAGAGGAGATTTAGGAGGAGAGGAGGAGAGGTACTGAAACAGTCTAGACTAAGGAAGTAAGAGACCACCAGAAAATGGACTATGTTATGCACAAGATTCTGAATACAAACTTCAGGGTAGTGACTAAACTTACAAGCACAACAGAGACACAAACAATAAATAAGGAAAAAACTAAGAAACACAGCACAGAAACTGCAGAATTCAATGGGTAGACCAAAGCACACAGGACAAGAAACAAAGGAAACACAGGAAAACTGGAAAACAAGCAACAGAATGACAGCATTAAGACCTCATGCATCAATACTCACCCTCAATGTAAACGGACTGAACTCTCCAATAAAAAGACACAGTGGCAAGACGGATTAAAGAACAAGATCCAACAAGTTGTTGCCTTCAGGAAACACATCTCAGCTCCAAGGACAAATACAGGCTCAGAGTGAAGGGGTGGAAGACCATACTCCAAGCTAATGGCAAACAAAAGAAAGCAGGTGTTGCAATAGTTACATCAGACAAAGCAGATCTCAAGATAAGGCAGGTAAAGAGAGACACAGAGGGCCAACATATAATGATCAAAGGGACACTTCATCAAGAAGAAATAAAACTTATAAACATCTATGCATCCAACACAGGAGCACCCAAAGTTCATAAAACAACTATTAAGAAACCTAGAAGAAGATATCAAAAATAACAATACTAGTAGGGGACCTCAACACCCAACTCACATCAATGGATAGATCATACAGACAGAAAATCCACAAGGAAACAATAGAATTAAGTGAAAAGCTAGACCAGTTGGACTTAATAAACATATATAGAACACTCCATCCAAAAACAGCAGAATATAAATTCTTCTCAAGTGCGCATGGAACATTCTCAAGGACAGACAACCTGTTGGGAAACAAGGCAAGCCTGTATAAATTTTAAAAAATTGAAATAATAACAAGCATCTTCTCTGATCATAATGCTATAAAGCTAGAAATTAATTCCAAGAAAAAAGCTGAGAAAGGGACAAAGACGTGGAGACTAAACAATATCCTATTGAACAAGCAGTGGATCATTGAAGAAATTAAAGAAGCAATCAAAAAAATCTGGAGACAGATGAAAATGATAACATGCCATACCATCTTAACAAACAAGAAAAATCCCAAATAAGCAATCTCAAATTACACCTAACTGAATTAGAGAAAGAACAAACAAAGCCCAAAGTCAGCAGAAGGAGAGGAATAATAAAAATCAGAGCAGAAATAAATGCTATTGAAACAAAAAAGGCAGTAGGAAGGATCTACGAAACAAAGAGCTGGTTCTTTGAGAAGATAAACAAAATTGACAAGCCCCTAGCCAGACTTACAAAGAAAAAAAGAGAGAAAGCTCAAATAAACAAAATCAGAATGAAAGAGGAGCAAGAAGAGACTCCACAGAAATACAACGGATTATAAGAGAATACTACGAAAAACTATATGCCAACACAACGGATAACCTAGAGGAAATGGATAAATTCTTAGACTCTTGCAACCTCCCAAAGCTGAGTCAAGAAGAAACAGACAATTTGAACAGACCAATCATAAGGAAAGAGATTGACATCACAATCAAAAGCATCCCAAAGAATAAAACCCCAGGACCAGACAGCTTTCCTGGGGAATTCTACCAAAATTTCAGAGAGGATTTAATACCTACACTTTTTCAAGCTTTTATAAAAAATTAGGGAGAATGAAACACTTCCTAACACATTCTACGAGGCCAACATCACTCTGATACCAAATCCTGACGAGGACAGCACAAAAAGGGAAAACTGCAGGCCAACATCATTGATGAACATAGATACAAAAATTCTCAGCAAAATTTTGGCAACCCAAATTCAGGAATACATCAAAAGGATCATAGATTACGATCAAGTGGGATTCATGCCAGGGACACAGGGATGCTTCAACATCCGCAAATCAATGTGATACACCACATGAACAAATTGAAGAATAAAAACCACATGATCATCTCAATAGACGCAGAGAAAGCATTTGACAAGATCCAATAGCCATTTATGATAAAAACTCTTAACAAAATGGGGATAGGAGGAAATTACCTCAACATAATAAAGGCCAAATATGACAAACCCACAGCCAACATCATACTCAATGGGCAAAAACTGAGCACCATCCCCCTGAGAACAGGAACAAGACAAGGATGCCCTCTATCACCACTCTTATTCAACATAGTACTGGAGGTTTTGGCCAGAGCAATTAGGCAAGAGAAAAGAATAAAAGGAATCCAAATAGGGAGGGAAGAAGTGAAACTCTCGCTGTTTGCAGACGACATGATCCTATATATAGCAACCCCAAAGAATCCATTGGAAAACTTTTAGAAATAATCAACAACTACAGCAAAGTTCAGGGCATAAAATCAACTTACATAAATCAGTAGCATTTGTATACTCTAATAACAAACTAAAAGAAAAAGAACTCAAGAACACAGTATCATTCACAATCGCAATAATAAGAATAAAATACCTTGGGGTGAATGTAACCAAGGAAGTGAAAGACCTATACAACGAACACTACAAGACTTTTCTGAAAGAAATGGATAACGACATAAAGAGATGGAAAGACATTCCATGCACATGGATTGGAAGAATAAACATAGTTAAAATGTCCATACTACCTAAAGCAATCTACAGATTCAATCCTATCCCAATCAGAATTCCAATGACATTCTTTACAAAAATAGAACAAAGAATCCTAAAATTCATATGGGGCAACCAAAGACCCTGAATTGCTAAAGCAATCCCGAGAAAAAAGAACAAAGCCGGAGGCATCACAATCCCTGACTTCAAAACATACTACAAAGCTACAGTAATCAAAACAGCATGGTACTGGTACAAAAACAGGTGCACAGATCAATGGAACAGAATTGAAAACCCAGAAATAAAACCACACATCTATGGACAGCTAATCTTCGACACAGGAGCTGAGAGCCTACAATGGGGAAAAGAAAGTCTCTTCAACAAATGGTGCTGGGAAAACTGGAAAGCCACGTGTAAAGGAATGAAAATTGACCATTCTTTTTCACCATTCACAAAAATAAACTCAAAGTGGATCAAAGACCTAAAGGTAAGACCTGAAACTATAAGGCTTCTAGAAGAAAATGTAGGCAGTACACTCTTTGACATCAGTATTAAAGGGATCTTTTCGGACACCATGTCTTCTCAGACAAGGGAAACAATAGAAAGAATAAACAAATGGGATTTCATCAGACTAAAGAGCTTCTTCAAGGCAACGGAAAACAGGATTGACACAAATAACAATCCACCAGTTGGGAAAAAATATTTGCAAGTCACATATCTGACAAAGGGTTAATCTCTATAATAAATAAAGAACTCACACAACTCAACAACAAAAAAATCAAACAACCTGATCAAAAAATGGGCAGGGGACATGCACAGACATTTCTCCAAAGAAAATATATGGATGGCCAATAGGTGCATGAAAAGATGCTCATCATCACTGATCATCAGGGAAATGCAAATCAAAACTACACTAAGATATCACCTAGCACCCATTAGAATGGCAAAAATAATCAAAACAAAAAGTAACAAATGTTGGAGAGGTTGTGGAGAAAAAGGAACCCTCATCCACTGCTGGTGGGAATGCAAACTGGTGCAGCCACTATGGAAAACAGAACAGAGATTTCTCAAAAAATTCAAAATAGAAATACCATATGACCCAGCCATCCCACTACTGGGTATCTATCCAAAGAACTTGAAATTAGCAATTCAAAAGACCCATGCACCCCTATGTTCATTGCAGCATTATTTACAATAGCCAAGACATGGAAGCAACCTAAGTGCCCATCAACGGATGACTGGATAAAGAAGATATGCTATATATATATACAATGGAATACTACTCAGCCATTAAAAAGACAAAATCGTCCCATTCACAACAACATGGATGGACCTTGAGGGTATTATGTTAAGTGAAATAAGCCAGATAGAGAAAGACAATCTCTGTATGACTCCACTCATATGAGGAAGTTAAACATGTAGACAAAGAGAACAGATTAGTGGCTACCAGGGGAAAGAGGGGTTCGGGGGTGGGCACAAAGGGTGAAATGGTGCACCTACAACACGACTGACAAACAAGAATGTACAACTGAAATTTCACAAGGTTGTAAACTATCATAATCTTAATAAAAAGTTAAAAAAAAAAAAAAGATGATGATGAACTAAATGTGAGATCCCTTCCAGCTCTGAAACTCAGGGCATCTAGAACACTAAGCATGTCTTCTTATACTCTGCAATGTTCCCTAGAAAGTGTCTAAATGTCTAAATTCTCCCGTACCCTCCAAAAAAGTTCCAAGTATATGATTATCTCAGGTTGAAACAGATCTGAAGGATAAACCAGTTAAAACAGCCAACTGACACCTGGATCTCCTCTACGAATACTTGTAACTCCGACGAATAATGGCTTTTTGGTTTATGAAGGAACTGCTCAGAAAATCTGCCACAGTTTACAATGGGTGAAAGCAGTGAAGGTTGGTCAACTAGATGGAAGCTTTCCAGACCCCCACTATATCCAAGGAGTTCCAATTTAATGTTTCATTTATCATTATTTTGCAGTTCAAAGTAATTTGGGGAGCTCAAAGATTTAAAGGCTGGTCTAGGGCTTTTCCCTCCAATAAAGATAGTATGACAAACACATATTATTTCTTTTCACAAGAACGATACCACTGAATCTCCTCATGTATTTATATGCTATCATATACTATAATGAGGTTGTCCTGGGTTTTTTTGTATTTTTTGTTGTGATAAAATACACATGACATAAAATTTACCATCTTAACCATTTTTAAGTGTATGATTCAGTGGCATGACAGTCACAATGTTGTGAAACCCTCACCACTATCTATTCCCAAAACTTTTCACTACCCCAAACAGAAACCTTGAAATCATTAAGCAGTAACTCTCCATTCCCCCTGTCCTTTATTTTTTACAATTACATTCTCAAAGGACTTAATAACTTTCAAACTATGGTATGCTGCCACCAGGTGGCAAAAGAGTGTAATGGCCGCCAAAGATGGGAACTGTTTCAAAATAATCCAAGGTAGGAATGGGGAAATGGAAGTGTAGTTGAAATAAAACTGTCATAGTCTGATAACTGTTGAACGTGGGAGATGGGAACACAGGGCTTCATTATACTAGTCTCTATGTCTGTATGTGTTTGAAACTTTCCATAACAAATATTAAAAGTGTGCCTACAATATTATAAACATAATAGATTTCATTCATTTTTAAACCCTAGAAAACAAAATACAACTGTTACATTTCCTACATCTATATTGCACAAATACTGTATTTCTCCAGGTATTTTTTAAAACATGAGAAAATATTTTATGCCTAATAAAAGTATCAATTACACCTTAATTTTAAATCCTGTAACTAGATAGCAGATTTCCAAGGTTACATATTTATGCTAGTTGACAAAAACTTTGTTGTATCCAACTAAACCTCAGTTACAAATGTGAAAAATCAAATTTATCAGTATTAAACTCCCAGAAATAAATATTTATGCAGAAATAAATTCATAGAGTAACTCAAATGCAGTACTGTACTTCATCTCAATTAAGGTTTTGTTTAACAGTAAGCACAACTGTACAGAGGAAGCCACTCTCAACTCTCTCCAGCGGAAGGAAGCCAAGACGCAAATAACTCAGTTTAAAACGGCACTCATTTCCTTAATTCTTTTCTTCTTTCATAAAATGCCATTTGACCAGATCATAGAAAAGTTAGCCCAGTAATTTTTTATTTTTCTAGCTTCAGTAGAGAGTAGAAGCTCCACCTGAATGAATTTTCTCGGTAACAGCTGATCCAACAAATAATTTTATTCCAACCATCTTTACTGACATTATTTCAAAATATAATATGCATTCCTCTGCTTTATAAAACATTAAATCCAAGGTTATTTAAAACTCTTCATGATACATACATCATTAACATCAATTATCAGACTCTGATGCTCGCTGCTGCAGAATCAGAGAACTAGACATTTGCTTCTTGAACGCCAGGCTCTTGGTCTTTCTCTTCAGTTAGCCATCCTAGGCTCTGCCATGCCAGTAAAACTTCCCTCCTGAGCTGAGAGTTTCTCCTGCTCTCTTTCTGCAACTCAGCTCTCAGCCCACTGGACTCACTGAACCTAAGGGATACCCACTACTCCTCTGTTTCAGGCTAGCTCAAATGCCCCACTTCCTTGGTTCCAAAATTGCTACATCCTACACTCTGCCAGGTAGACTAACAGACTGGGTTGTACTGACTACTGTGCTGACCTATTTAACGGTGGATGTGTTTTAGAATTATATGAGAACCTCAGTGATAAGCGTTCAACATCTGTTTCATAGACAAGTAAAGCCCAGGAAGATTAAGTGACCCATCCAACGTCATAGGGTTCATTTAGTGGCAGAAAAGGTATTAAACGTCAGAATTGCTGTTTTCTAGTCCAAGTGCTTTTTCCATTATTTACATCAACACTCACATGCCGCAAGATGATCACACACTAAGTCACAAGCTGATAAAACCATTAAGGGAGCCAAATTTTACCCAAATTCTTTAAATTCATGGACGCTGGTCCTTCCAGGAATAAGACAACAAAATCCTAAAATCTGATTTCTGCTAGATGAACTTGTGTTAATGTAGGACCAGCTTTATCATAGGTGCTTGCCTTCCCCCAGAATATGGAGGCACTGAACTCATAGGAATCAATCGCATTTAAACCAAACGTAAGATAAAACTATCCTGCAGAACAACACATACTGCATATGGGTAACAGTTTAATGGCTTTAGAAAGACCCTCTCTGACTGAATTTAAATCATTTAATTAACAATTGATCTATTAATTTTTAGCTCTTTTCTACTGAGTTATAAGAGAATGACATTACATCTATTCTTTCAACAGAGTTCTGCTCACACCTTGAGACTTTGAAAGTCTGCAAATGGGCACAGACATTAATATTCATTTAAATAGTTTAGAAGTCTTTGTTTGGAATAAAAGTAGCCCCTATGATATATTCTATAAGCCTTGTTGATGTTAATCTTTAAGACACAGGTTCTCAAATTGAAGTCCACAGGCCCTATTATCAATAGACTTCAGGAGGTCTGTGAATTCCCTAAAGCTTTACACAAAATTCTGCATCTGTGAGCATACATGCATGTTTTAGGAGAGAAGCTCCATAGCCGTATCAGATCAGAATCACTGCTTTCAGTAAAACTAAGTTTTCAGGCTGTGGAGGCAAGGCAGTTAATGGTCAACAACAAAGGTCATGGTTTTGCTCTCTTCACACACACCAACTCTCCAGGAATGCAGAACCTCAACATAGTGGTAATCTTGAGACCAGAAGATCCCTGGCCACAAAGACTGGGGGATAAGTTCTTTATATATACTAAGTCCTCTATATCTTCTGAACAACATATCACCACATTTGGTCTCTTAACCATGGAACATCAAGATGTTTTACAAAAAGCAAGATTGCTCTCCATGGCGACGCACTGAAAAGATGGGGGAATGGGTGGAGACGTGATAGAGGAGTCCCTGAGGGAAAGGGCTTTCCAGCATCCATGAATTAGTGAAAACTCTCCCTGAAATTACTTTATCTCAATTAGTACTACTATCTCTTAAGGTTAAATTTACTAACCTGTGTTAAGGTATTAACTCCTTTTATTTGTCCAAAAAGAAAACCTCTCTGTCAAACATCAGGGAGGGGTATTGCCCTCATTTTGGTACTGTGAGTATTTAGTATTTTGAGAATAAGTCCATTATCATGGTTTTATAAGCTTTGATCACAAATCCCCTTACTGTGTCTTCTGAGACTTAAAAGTTCTTCTATATTTAACACCCTGGACGCAGGGGGGGAGGAGGGAACATACTCCATACTCCATCATGTACAGACCACATAAGACAACTCTAAAAACCATATGTTGCTTGTGCAGAAATCCTTCTTTCCTTCCCCCAAGACGAAACACTATCATTTGTTCACTTTGGAGGTTTGTAGATTTTAGAAATTTTTATTTTCATATTCATCTTCTACTGCCATGTACAATGCTAAGAATGAGCTTTAACTGATTTTAGCGTTCTTCCAAAAGAAGATGGGGAAAGGATAATTTAGTAAGGAAATCTGTGATCACAAGATTCTCCACGGTGATTGGTAACATCTGCACAAATGCTCTGTTTTACACCTATGTATTTTTAGGGTATTGTAATCGAACACTTTAGGGGAAAGATTTTTAACAATGCAAAAAAACACTTTTTTTAACTTAAAAGGCAGAGAATTAAATCCATTTACCAAAACCTTGACTCAGTATCTGAAAACTGTACTGAGAGCCAAAATCAGTGTTCCACTTAGAGATCACAAATGCTACTAAAAACATATTTTTCTTGTGGTTTCTTAAGATCATGATCAACTGTCTACAAGATGATGTTGAAGATAAAAACCAGTAATGACCAATGAATATGATAGAAATTTCAATTCTCCCATTTATAGGCACAGCATAATTATTTAATATGAGCACAGGCAGTTTACCCACACACCTTCTTCACAACTCCATATAGGTGTCTAGCAAACAAAGAAGTGGAGAGTATTGAAAATAGATCGTTCTCAGACACAGAGTGGTGAGACGGATTAAAGAACAAGATCCAACAATATGCTGCCTCCAGGAAACACATCTCAGCTCCAATGACAAATACAGGCTCAGGGTGAAGGGATGGAAGATGATACTCCAAGCTAATGGCAAACAAAAGAAAGCAGGTGTTGCCATACTTATATCAGAAAAAGTAGATTTCAAGATAAAATAGGTAAAGAGAGACAAAGAGGGGCGATATATAATGATTAAAGGGACACTCCACCAAGAAGACGTAACACTTAGAAACATATATGCACCCAACACAGGAGCACCAAAGTACAGAAAGCAACTATTACCAAACCTAAAAGGAGATATTAACAATAACACAATAACAGTAGGGGACTTCAACACTCCATTCACATCAATGGACAGCTCACCCAGACAAAAAGTCAAAAAGGAAACAGAACTAAATGAAAAGTTAGACCAGTAGGACTTGATAGACATACATAGAAGACTCCATCCAAAAACAGCAGAATACACATTCTTCTCAAGAGTGCATGGAACATTCTCAAGGATAGACCATATGTTGAGAAACAGGGCAAGCCTCAATAAATTTAAGAAGACTGAAACAATAACAGGCATCTTTTCTGACCCCAATGCTATGAACCTAGAAATTAACTACAAGAAAAAGCGGAGAAAGAGACAAAGACATGGAGGCTAAATAACATGCTACTGAACAAGTAATCGATCGTTGAAGAAATTAAAGGAGAAGTCAAAAAATATCCGGAGACAAATGAAAATGGAAACATCCCACACCAACTCATATGGGATACAGCAAAAGTGGTTCTAAGAGGGGAAATTCATCACAATACAGGCTCACCTTAACAAACAAGAAAAAATCTCAAATAAGCAACCTCAATCTACACCAAAGTGAATTAAAAAAAGAACAAACAAAGCCCAAAGTCAGCAGAAGGAGGGAAATAATAAAAATCAGAGCAGAAATAAATGCTATTGAAACAAAAAAGGCAGTAGAAAGGATCAATGAGACAAAGAGCTGGTTCTTTGAGAAGACAAATAAAATTGACAAACTCCTAGCCAGACTTACAAAGAAAAAAAGAGAGAAAGCTCAGATAAATAAAATTAGAAAGGAAAGAGGAGAAATTACAACTGATACCACAGAAATACAAATAAGTATAAGAGAATACTATGAAAAGCTACATGCCAACAAACTGGACAATCTAAAAGAAATGGATAAATTCCTAGAATCTTACAACCTCCCAAAGCTGAATCAAGAAGAAATAAATAATCTGAATAGACCAATGACAAGTAGAGATTGAAAGCATAATCAAAAATATCCCCAAAATAAAAGAACAGGACCAGACAGCTTCCCTGGTGAATTCTACCAAACATTCAAAGCGGATGTAATACCTATCCTTCTGAAACTATTTCAAAAAATTAGGGAAAACAGAACACTTCCTAACACATTCTACAAGGCCAACATTTAGCAATACATCAAAAAGATCATACACCATGATCAAGTGGGATTTATATCAGGGACAGAGAGATGACTCAACATCTGCAAATCAATCAATGTGATACAGCACATAAACAAATTGAGGAAGAAAAATTACATGATCATCTCAACAGATGCAGAGAAAGCATGTGACAAGATACAACAGCCATTTATGATAAACAGTCTTAAATAATGGGGATAGAAGGAAATTATCTCAACGTAATTAAGGCCATATATGACAAACCCACAGCTAATATCATACTCAATGGGGAAAAATTGAAAGCCATCCCTCTGAGAACAGGAACAAGACAAGGGTGCCCATTCTCACCAATCTCATTCAACATTGTACTGGAGGTTTTGGCTAGAGCAATTAGGCAAGAAAAAGGAATAAACGGAATCCAAATAGAAAATGAATAAGTGAAACTCTTGCTTTTGCAGATGACATGATCTTATATATAGAAAACCCTAAAGAATCCATTGGAAAACCATTAGAAATAACCAACAACTACAGGAAAGTTACAGGGTACAAAATCAACTTACAAAAATCAGTTGCATTTCCATACTCCAATAATGAACTAACAGAAAGAGAACTTAACAATACAATCCCATTTATAATTGCAACAAAAAGAATAAAATATCTAGGAATAAATTTAACCAAGGAGATGAAAGACTCATACTTGAAAGAAGTTAATGATGACATAAAGAAAATAAAAGACATTCCATGCACATGGATCAGAAGAACAAACATAGTTAAAATGTTCATACTACAGATTCAATGCAATCCCAATCAGAATCCCAATAAGTTTCTACATGGAAATAGAACATAGAACAAAGAATCCTAAAAATCACGGGGGGCAACAAAAGACCCCAAATAGCTAAAGCACTCCTGAGAAAAAAGAACAAAGCTGGAGGTATCACAATCCCTGACTCCAAAATGTACTACAAAGCCATAGTGATCAAAACAGCATGGTACTGGTACAGAAACAGGCACACAGATCAACAGAACAGAACTGAAAGCCCAGAAATAAAATTACACATCTATGGACAGCTACTCTTTGACAGAGGAGCTAAGAACATACAATGGAGAAAAGATAGTCTTTACAATAAATGATGCTGGGAAAACTGGGCAGTCACATGCAAAAGAAGGAAAGTAGACCACAATCTTACGCCATACACAAAAATTAACTCAAAGTGGATCAAAGACTTGAAGGTAAGACCTGAAACCATAAAACTTCTAGAAGAAAATATAGGTAGTGCACTCTTTGAAATCCATCTTAAAAGGATCTTATTGAATACCATGTCTTCTCGGACGAGGGAAATAAAAGAAAAAATAAACAAGTGGGACTTCATCAGACGAAAGAGCTTCTGCAAGGCAAAGGAAACCAGGATCGAAACAAAAAGACGGGAGCCGGCCCTGTGGCCGAGTGGTTAAGCCTGTGTGCTCCACTGCAGGCGGCCCAATGTTTCGTTGGTTCAAATCGTGGGCACAGACATGGCACCGCTCATCAAGCCACACTGAGGCACCGTCCCACATGCCACAACTAGAAGGACCCACAACTAAAAATATACAACTATGTACCAGGGGGCATTGGGGAGAAAAAGGAAGAAAATAAAATCTTTAAAAAAACAAACAAACAAACAAAAAGACAACCCACCAACTAGGAGAAAATATTTGCAAATCATATATCCAACAAGGGGTTAATCTCCATAATATATAAAGAACTCACATAACTGAACAACAAAAAAACAAACAAGCAGATCAAAAAATGGGCAGAGAATATGAACAGACATTTTTGCAAAGAAGATATACAAATGGCAAATAGGCACATGAAAAAATGTTCAACATCACTAATCATCAGGAAAATGCAAGTCAAAACTACACTAAGATACCACCTTATACCCGTTAAAATGGTCATAATCACTAAGACAAAAAATAACAAATGTTGGAGAGGATATGGAGAAGAGGGAACCCTCATACACTGCTGGTGGGAATGCAAACAGGTGCATACACAACGGAAAACAGTATGGAGATTTCTCAAAAAACTAAAAATAGAAATACCATATGACCCAGCTATCCCACTACTGGGTATCTATCCAAAGAATTTGAAATCAATAATTCAAAGTGATTTATGCACCCCTATGTTCGCTGCAGCACTATTCATAACAGCCAAGACACGGAAGCAACCCAACTGCCCACCAACCAACGATTGAATAAAGAAGATGTGGTGTATATATACACACAAACACACACACACAAATGGAATACTACTCAGCCATAAAAAAGACAAAATCATCCCATTCACAACAACACGGATGGACCTTGAGGGTATTATGTTAAGTGAAATAAGCCAGACAGAGAAAGAAACACTGTATGATTTCACTCATATGTGGAAGATTAACACATAAACAAAGAGAACAGTTCAGTGGTTAACAGGGGAAGAGGGCTTGGGGAGGGCACAGGGGGTGAAGGGGAGCACCTATATGGTGACGGACAAGTAAGAACATACAACTAAAATTTCACAATGTTGTAAACTATTAATAACTCAATAAAGAAAAAATAAACCGTTCTTAGTTTGCAAAACTGATGGTTTACTTCTCTAACAAAAGTGACCACAAGAAGGAAGAAATTAACCTAATCCAAAATATAAACAACCAAACAGGAAATTCAGAGGCAGGAATAAAAAGAACTTTTATCTATATTGGGTTTTTTTTTTTTTTTTTTGAGGAAGATCAGCCCTGAGCTAACATCTGCCAATCCCCCTCTTTTTGCTGAGGAAGACTAGCCCTGAGCCAACATCCGTGCCCATCTTCCTCCACTTTATATATGGGACGCCTGCCACAGCGTGGCCTGATGAGCGGTACTATGTCCACACCTGGGATCCGAACTGGCGGACCCCAGGCCACCAAAGCAGAACATGCGCACCCAACCACTGTGCCACCGGGCCGGCCCCTCTATATTGGTTTAGTCAAGTGAATATATATACACACATATTGGAGTAAATGGAGTAACGACAAAGAGTGTGTATGTTCAAGTGCCTGCCCCCTACCTCCACCCTGCCAAGAACAGGGTTGATTCAGAGTGGAGTAAATGAAAACACAGAGGTAGGAAACAGGCATTTTCCCTGGCCCAGAACACTTACTGGACTGGAAGCAGCAGCTGGCTTCATCAGTGATATGGGCACATATAAAGAAACAAAGGGCCACCTGAAGGTTGGGAATGGGAAACTGGTTCTGAGACCAAACTCTGGTCCTGTCTAGCTCTGCCCAGAGGAGACACTGGGGGGCAGGGGGGATGACAACACGACACACACATATTCTGGATACTGGAGGCAAGTGCTCCTTAGAGGAAGAGATATTTCATCAACCTCCCCCCTCCCTATCACTTAGATGAAATTCTCAGAAGATGAGCTACCTAGTTTTGCTCCAATTCCATTCCACGAATATGTAGTAAGCAGCCACAAAGCACCAGGCACCATATAACCACCAGGTACATCCTGATGGTGAACACAGGAGACAGACTATCTCCTCATGCTGCTTGCAATCTAATAGGGAAGAGAGTTAAAGAGGGGGCAGAACAGGGGACCCTAGTGCCCTTCATTCCCTCCTTTCTTCCCAATGCCAAACTCCAGAAGGAGGTATGTTAGTTAGGATAACATATCAAAGTTACATGAGGAGAGACAGACAAGTAAGACAGAGGTCTGGTGTGTCCTGTAAACGCTTTGGAAGAATATGATGATCCAAAACCACCTTACTGGAAGGAGCCAGGGACAAGTTAACCCAGGCTTGAACACAAACTGTCAAAGAGCCTCCCAGTCTTGGGCAGAAGGAAGGTTATGAGAATAGAAAGGGAAGGGAGAAGGAAAATCAAAGGAGAGTGGGCTTCTGGGAATTTCCCCAAGAGAAAAAGTATTTGCAGCCTCTTCTGAATTCACTTTCCTCATGATCAGTTACAATCAAGACCAAACTCTGCCAGACCTAGAGGGACAAGTGCCAGGGCTACATACATAAACCCATGAATGAGTAATTTTAAATTGTGGTAAGTGCTACAAATGAAAAAACAGGATGCAATGCCTTTTTAAAATCTACATGGACCAGTAACACATGAAAAGATGCTCACTATTATTAGCCATTTGGGAAATGCCAATCAAAACCACAATGAACTACCAATGCACCCTCAGTAGGATGGCTATAATAAAAAAGACAGATAATAACAAGTGTTGATGAGAATGTGAAGAAATTAGGACTCTCATACACTGCTGGAGGAAATGTAAAGTGAAACGGCGCAACCACCTTGGAAAATAGTTTGGCAGTTCCTCAAAAGGTTAACCCTAGAGTTACAACTTGACCCAGTAATTCCCACTCCTAAGAGTGTGTGAGTGTGCGTGCAAGTGCACACGTATGTAAGAGACATATAAACATATGTCCATGCAAAATTGACTACACAAATGTTCATAGCAGAATTATTCAGAATAGTCCAAAAGTGGATGCAACCCACAAGTCCATTAATTGACAGATGGATAAATAAAGTGTAGTATATCCATGCAATGAATATTATTTGGCCACAAAAAGGAATGAAGTACTGATATATGCTAAAATATGGATGAAGCTGAAAACATTACGCTAAGTGAAAGAAGCGAGTCATAAAAGACTGTATATTGTATGATTCCACTTACATAAAAAGGTCCAAAATAGGCAAATCTACAGAGATAGAAAGTAGATAGTTGTCACCTAGGGTCAGAGTGGCAGGAAATGGAGAGTGACTGCCAAGGCGGTATAAGGTTTCTTTTGGGGGTGATGAAAATATTCTGGAATTAGATAGCAGTGATGTTTGCACAATGTGAATATACCAAAATACGAAAAACCATTGAATTCCACACTTTGTAAGGGTGAACTGTATGATATGTGAGTTACATCTCAATAAAGCTGTTAAATTTAAGAAAAGAATGAGGTAGGGGACATAATGGGAGGCTTCTGGGGTACCTGTAATATTATATTTCTTGATCTGACTGTTGGTTACACAAGTGTGTTCACAATGTGATGATTCACTGAGCTAAAACTTACAAGATGTGCATGTTTCTATACGTATCTCATATGTCAAATAAAAGTTTTTTTAAAGATTGGCACCTGAGCTAAACAACTGTTGCCAATCTTCTTCTTTTTTTCTTCTTCTCCCCAAAGTCCCCCAGTATATAGTTGTATATTCTAGTTGTGAGTGCCTCTAGTTGTGGCATGTGGGATGCCACCTCAGCACTGCCTGATGAGCAGTGCCATGTCCGTGCCTGGGATCCAAACCAACGAAACCCCCGGCCGCCAGAGTGGAACACGCAAACTTAACCACTTGGCCATGGGGCCAGCCTTCAAATAAAAGTTTCTAAAAAGAATAACTAGATCAATAACTACTGACTTAGAAAGAAATCCAAGATATAAAATTGAAAAAA
Source organism: Equus caballus (assembly GCF_041296265.1). Classification (NCBI taxonomy): domain Eukaryota; kingdom Metazoa; phylum Chordata; class Mammalia; order Perissodactyla; family Equidae; genus Equus; species Equus caballus. Next base: position 9,887,144 of record NC_091708.1, read on the forward strand.
AAGTTTCAAAACAATATGCATAGTATGGTCCCACTTTTTATAAATTTATGCACATACACGTATGTGCATAGTAAAACACACACATACACGAGTATACACACCAACCTGTTCTCACTGATCTCTGCAGAATTCAAATAAAGGGACTCTTATTTTCTCTGATACATATTTCTGTAAAGTTTGAATTTTCAGTAATGTGTATTTTTGTAAGCAGAAGACAATAAACATATACTTAAAAAAAAAACTTTTAAGGCATACAGAAAGAATTTAATAAAAGTGAGACTAGAAATCCCTGAATCAGTGTGCAAAAATATAGAAATAATAAATCCAAGAATAAAAGATAATCATTTAAAAAAAGACAGCAACCATCACTTGACGGCTTACTATGTAGTAGGCACATACATTATCTCATTGTCATTACATCTATTTTACAGATGAGGAAACAGAGACAGATTTTAATCTAATCAAAACAGTACAAAATACAGCTTAAGATTTTAAAAGCTGTTAAAACCAAATTTACAGAGGAAATTTTAAAAATTAAAAGAACATAATGAACTCACTCATACTTTTTGTAATGCAGGAAAAGGATTTAGTTTTCTAAAATGAAATCTAATTCACCAAAATTGACTACTCACCCTCCCACACACACAAAGAAAAGTGATGGGAATAAACTAAGCAACAAATACAAACAGTTACTGTCCCTCCTCCCAAAATGAGTAGTTTTCCATGTTATCAAAATCTTGACATCAAGAATGGCACAAGGAGGCAAAATTACAGGCTTCTCTTTTGTGAATATTTACCAAAGCCCTAAACACTAACAAGTCAATCCAGTACTATGAGATTTACTCCAAAAATTTAAGAATAATCTCATACTGAAAATTGATTAATATAATTCAGCACATAAATAGGTCAAAAGAAAAAATCTCTAAGGGTAGATAACTGAGTTGAAAGGTATTTGACAAACTTATCCTGAGAAAAGTGCTTAATAAATAAAAATACTCCTTGGGGCTGGCCCGGTGCCCAAGTGGTTAAGCTCACGCACTCCACTTTGGCAGCCCAGGGTTTCGCTGGTTCGGATCCTGGGTGCCGACATGGCACCACTCATTCAGGCCATGCTGAGGTGGCGTCCCACATGCCACAACTAGAAGGACCCACAACTAAAATATACAACTATGTACTGGGGGGATTTAGGGAGAAAAAAGCAGAAAAAAAAAAAAAAGATTGGCAACAGTTGTTAGCTCAGGTGCCAATCTTCAAAAAAAATAAATAAATAAAAATAAAAATACTTCTTTAGCTTGTTAGGTTTCAGACCCACAGCCAACCCCACAACAGATAGTGAAGTGCACCTGCGGCAGCCTCATTACACTAAAGTCATGTATGTGACTTTTTTCTGTATGTTATACCATAGCCAATGAAATAAGAAAGAAAAATCACAGAAGAAAAATACTGAACAGGAGTCTAAATTAGCAACATTTGCCAATAATAAAGTTGTCCAAATGGAACACCCAATAAAAATTTATGAAAAATTATTAAAATAACTAAAATAGCTCAGGAAATAGGGAGGTTTTTAAATACATACACAAAATCAACAGCTTTTCCTAACATCAGCAAAACTCAAAGAATGATGCCAAAAGCAAAAAGAATGTAAAATACTATGGAATTGATAAATGTGCATATACTTATTAAAAAAGGCACATACTTATAAAGACAGAGTTAAGTGGAAACAAATCTTGTTAATAGATGAAAAGACTCAATAGTGTGAAGAGATCAATTATTTCCAATTTAATAAATTTAATGCTTTTCCAATCAATGTATCAATGGGATTTCTGTGGTAATCCTGACAAAACATTTTAAAAATATATCTGGAATGGGGAAAAAAGGTATGTGAGGAAAAGCCAAAAGTCTTTTTCAAAATAAGAATAACTACAAGGATTTGCTCTACCAAGCATTTATCTGTATAAAACTACAATAAGGAAAACTGTAAAAGTGGTGCCAGGACAAAGACAGATCACCAGAACAGGATGGAGCGCAGAAACAGATCTAAGTATTAATGGAAATCCAGTATATGACTAAAAATGTCAAATATATAAGAAACTGGCTTAACTGTGGTATGTCCATATCAAATACAATGGGATATTGCACAGTTATTAAGAATGAGGTAGATTACACTGATGTAGAAAGATGGTCACAATAGAATACAATATAAAAAAATTTATAGAATAAGAAGTACAGTATGATCCCTTGTGTGTTAAACATAGATATTTACTTGAGAGTCACGCTATGTATAGAAAATGTCTGGAAGGAAACATAAACCAAAATAGTACTACCACTACCTCTGGGATTATAGTAGAGAGACTAATAAGAATCGAGAATCCTTCAGTTAAGGTCCCAACAGTAAAGAGATGACAAACTCAAATTAGAATAATTTGAAGGGGTTTTATTTATAAAAGGAATAATTACTCAGTTGGAAGGTGAGGCCTACAAAAAAATACAAAGGATGGAACAGGAACCAGGCCTAGCAAAAGGAGAACAATCACCACTCTGGCACCAAAAAAAGACAGGAGACAAAGATTACTAGAAGTCAGGTAATCTAGGACAGTATCCTCTCAGAGGGGAGGGGATAAATGTTTTGACCTCATTCTCCTTCTTCCCTTCAATATCCTCTTAAGGCTGAATCCAAAAAGAAGCCAGGAGACCTGGGGAGCTCTTTCCCTGGAGAAAGAGAGCCAGGTGAGAAGGGATGATGGATAGATATGGAGAGGTAAATGGAAGATATCTGGCCCAGATTTCTCTCACCTTTTTATAAAATTAATTACATAAATATAAGTACAATCTATTGATTAAAAATTAAAATCTTACACAGAATGATAAAACCTCACCCTTCATAATCCTGGTTCCTTCTCCAGAAGTAGTCATGTTTATTATCATAATTTTGGTAGGGTTTGTTGATTTTTTTTGAGACGAGACACACAAACACTCACCACAATAAGACACAGAGAATTGTTTTTTCTGTTGTCAGTACCACGGCATATATTCCGACTCCTAGTGATCCTGTGGACAGCAGAGCAAAACCCTGCCAGGGTCTTGCACCATCCTCTCACCTTTGGGCGCTATATCAGACAATGCTCCATTGCCAGACACAGGGTTTTCATGGCCAGTTTTTTCCACAGTGAGTGACCAGGTCCTTCTTCCTAGTCTGTCTTCGTCTGCAAGCTCCACTGAAACCTGTCCACCATGGGTGACCCCGCTGGTATTTGAAATCCCAGTGGCACAGCTTTCAGCATCACAGCAACAAGCAGCCGCCACAGTATGACAACCAACAGACAGGTGGTGAGGTTCTCTGGCAGGAAACAAACCCAAGCCGAGGTGGTGAGTGCAAAGAATCTTAACCACTAGACCACCAGGGCTACACACTACGTGGTAAGTAGGAAGGCAGAGACAGAAGAGAGTCACAGATAATATTTATAGTTTGGAAAACTATAAAGAGAAATAGCCACAACGGGAAAAGCAGCCGATGACCATAAGACTCTGAATGTTAAAATTCTGTTTTGAACTGACATCATTATCATTATTAGCAGTATGCATTTATAAAAGCAACAAAATATACCAGAAAATTTCATAAATAATTATTAAATACAAAAAAGTACAATTTTATTAGAAATTCTTGTCTTAAAGAGATAGATGGGCTTGTATTTTCTATCACTGTGTAATAAACTATCGTAGAATATAGCACCTATAAATAACAAACATTGATTATTTCACACAGTTTCTGAGGGTCAGGAATCTGGGAGGGCTTCACTGGCTGGTTCTGACCCAGGATCTCCCATGAGGCTGCAGTGACGCTATTGGCAGGGGCCGCAACCACTGAAAGCTTGATGGGGCAGAGTAATCTACTTTCAAGGTCACTCACACGGCTGCTGGCAGGGGACCTCAGTTCCTTGCTACATGGGCCTCTCCAAAAGTTGCTCAAGACACACAAGTTGGTATCCTCCAGAGTGAGTAATCCAAGAAAGAAAGAACGACCAAGACACAGGCATGGTATCTTCAACTTCACTGAGATACAATTCAGATACCACACAATTTACCCACTTAAAATGTACAGTTCAATGGCTTTTAGTATATTCACAGAGTTGTGCATCCATCTCCACTACCAGTTTTAGAACATTTTCATCATTATCCCCCAAAAGAAATTTTGCACCTTTAGTCATCACTCCTCAGTCCTCAACTTCCTCAGCTAGAGGCAACCACTAATTTCCTAAGTTTTGTCTCTACAGATTTGCCTATTATGGACATATCATAAAAATGGAATAATACAACATGTGGTCCTTTCTGACTTCTTTCACTTAGCATAATATTTTCAAGGTTCATCCATGTTGTAGCATATATGCATACTTCATTCCTTTTTATAGCTGAATAATATTCCATTGTATGGATATACCACTTTTATTTAGCCATTTATCAGTTGATGGACATTTGGGTTGTTTCCACCTCTTGACTACTACAAATAAGACTGCTATCAAGACTCATGTACAAGTTTTTGTGTACACATATGTTTTCGTTTCTCGAGTATATATACCTAGGAATGAAATTAATGGGTATATATACCCAGTATATATATTACTGGGTGATACACTAACTCTCTGTTTAATCATTTGAGAAACTGCCAGACTGTTTTCCAAACTGGATGCACAATGTTATATTCCCACCTACATTAATGGAGGGTTCCGACTGTTCCACATCCTCACTAACACTTTTTATTATCCGTCTTTTTTATTATAGTCATTCTAGTGGGTATGAAGTGGCATATCATTATGGTTTTGATTTGCATTTCACCGATGACTAATGATATTGAGCATCTTTTCACGTGCTTGTTGCCCATGTGTGTATCTTCTTTGAAGAAATGTCTACTGAGATCCCTTGCTCATCTTTTAATTGGGGTTTTTGCCTTTTAATGCTGAGTTGTAAGAGTTCTTTCATATTCTAATGTGCTTTCCAAATATTCTCAACTTGTGTCTTTTCACTTTCTTGAGAGTGTCCTCTAAGGCACAAAAGTTTTTAATTTTGATGATGGTTATTTATGCTTTTGGAGTAATAGCTAAGAAGCCACTGCCTATCAAAAGTCATAAAGACTTACACTTATGTGAGACTAATAAAAGTTTCTCCTTTTTTTGTTGAGGAAGATTAGCCCTGAGCTAACAATCCTTTTTATTTTTCTTTGCTGAGGAAGACTGGCCCTGAGCTAACACCCATGCCCATCTTCCTCTACTTTACATGTGGGATGCCTACCACAGCATGGCTTGACAAGTGGTGCATAGGTCCGCATCTGGGATCTGAACCGGTGAACCCCAGGAAGCCAAAGCAGAACGTGCAAACTTAGCCACTGTGCCACCAGGCCAGCCCCAATAAAAGTTTCTTAAAAATTCAAAATCAGGAATAAAAATGTGCTCACTAAAGATTCTAAAGGAATTATAAAGATCGTAAGGAGATCTACAAACAATTATGGTAATAACTCTGAAACTTTAATTGAAATAGAGAAATTCCAAGAAAAGTACAACTTAAAAATGACACAAAGAGAAATAAACAGTCCTACAACTAATAAAAACGATTTAATGAATTAAAAACCTCCTCACAAAAAAACATCATTTGGCTTCATTAGTCAGAATTCTAGCCCTCATAAATTCTTCCAGAGAATTTTAAAAAAGAGGATACACTCCTCAACTTATTTTATGGGAAGCATAATCCTGATATAAAACCCAACAAAGGCATTAAAAGAAAGGAAAATAACAGGCAAAGTAATTCATGAATAGAGTGGAACAAACTGCCTGGGAGTAAGATGGAGTAAGCACATTCCTCCTGGTCTTACGCACTGAATGAAACTGTAAAACCTAGCCAGAAAGCATGGAGCAGAAGCTATCAGAGGACTCTAAAGAGCAGACAGTGGCAGGACAATTGGGGAAGAACAAAACATGAAGCACTGAGCTGACAAGGAGTTCACCATTTTTCATCCTCTGGTGGTCCTGCCAGTTGGCCTCAGAAATGGGCACAGCTATAAAATACATGGCAGAGAGGGCTAAGTAAAGCTCTAGCTTTCTGGCTCAAGAACCAAAAAGAGGAAAGCCAGGGAACTGAGTAGTACACAGGAAATCATGGAGAGGGAGGAATATGGGAAAGTGACCCCATAAAATTGTTAACAAAATCCTGGGCTCAGCCCTGAGCTGTTCTTAGGTTGATCTGGTCCTAATCAGCATGTTTTTAGAATGGATTACCATCATCTAGGTCTGAGAATGGCCACTGGGTGGCAAACACATGCGACAGATCTGAACACCATTGCAAAGTCTGAAAATTGAAATTCTAACCACAGCCCACAAAAGTTTGATTGGAGCTTACGTTCTGAAGCTATTAAGTCAGTTGTATACTAATACAAGGATATCAACATTCTTCATAGGATTTCAACAAGAGCCAGAGTCTCATAGCATAATATTCAAACTGTATTTAAGATTCAATCTAGAATTCCGTGGCATATGAAGAACAAGGAAAATCTCAACTCTGAAATAAGAGACAATCAACACACGACACTAAAGCAGGTATTATAAAAATGCTCTAACAAATAATTGCAAAACAACCTTGGAACAAATGGAAAAAAAGAAAGTTTCAGTAAGGAAATGGAAAATATAATGAATAACAAAATGGAAATGTTAGAACTGGAAATAAAAAGAAGAGAAACTAAAAACCCACCGGATAAACCTGAAAGCAGAATGGAGATGACAGAGGTGAGAGTCAGTGGACATAAAGATTGATCAGTAGGAATTAGTCTGAAAAACAGTGAGGAAAATAAAATTAAAGGAGCCCAAGGGACCTGTGGAACAATAAAAAAAAGTCCAACAGTTATTCTACCAGACTTCCAGAAAGAGAGGAGAAAAATGGCAGAGCTAGTAAAATAACTGAAATAGTAACAGCTAAGAACTTTAGAAATTTGCCAGAAGACATATCTATACAGATGCAAATAAGCTCAGTAAAACCCAAACAAGATAAAGCCAAAGAAATATATAGCCACAAACATTGTAATAAAACTGCTGGAAACTACAGGAAATAAAAAATCTTGAAAGAAGCCAGACAAAAATAACATACTACTGACAGAGAAATAATTTGGGTGAATGTTGAATTCTCATCAGAAACCATGAAGGCCACAAGGAGGAAGCACATTTTAAAGGTACCGAAAAAAAGAACTATGAAGCCACAGGGTGAAGTGATAGAAGATGATACTCCAAGCAGATGGCAAAGAAAAGAAAGGAGGTGTTGCCATACCTATATTAGACAAAGGAGACTTCAAGATAAAAAAAGATAATGAGAGACAAAGAGGGCCAGAATATAATGATAAGAGGGACAGTCCACCAAGAGGACATAACCCTTATGAATATATATGAACCTACCACAGCAGCACCAAAGTACAGGAAGCAACTATTAACAGACCTAAAGGGAGAAATTAACAGCAACACAATAATAGTAGGGGACCTCAACATCCCACTTACATCAATGGACAGATCATCCAGACAGAAAGTCAACAAGGAAATAGTGGAATTAAGCAAAAAACTAGACCAGATGGAATAGAACACTCCATCCAAAAACAGCAGAATGCACATTCTTCTCAAGTGTACACAGAACATTCTCAAAGACAAACCATATGTTGGGAAGTAAGGGAAGCCTCAATAAATTTAAGAAGATTGAAATCACATCCAGAATCTTTTCCGACAATAATGAAACTAGAAATCACCTACAAGAAAAAGGCTGGAAAAACACAAATATGTAGAGACTAAACAACATGCTACTGAACAATCAATGGATTAATGAATAAATCAAAGGAGAAATCAAAAAATATCTGGAGACAAATGAAAATGAAAATACATCATACGAACTCTTATGAGATGCAGGAAAAGCAGTCCTAAGAGGGAAATTCATACCAATACAGGCCTACCTTATCAAACAAGAAAAATCCCAAGTAAGTAATCTTAAATTACAACTAACAGAACTAGAAAAAGAAGAACAAAGCCCAAAGACAGCAGAAGGAGAAAAATAATAAAAATCAGAGTAGAAATACATGAAATAGAGACCAAAAAAAAAAAATAGTAGAAAGGATCAATGAAACTAAGAGCTGGTTCTTTGAGAAGATAAACAAAATCCACAAACCCTTAGCCAGACTCACTAAGAAAAAAAGAGAGAAGGCTCAAATAAATAAAATTAGAAATGAAAGAGGAGAAATTACAAAGGAAACAACAGAAATACAAAGGATTATAAGAGAATACTATGAAAAACTATACATCAACAAATTGGACAATCTAGAAGAAAAGGATAAATTCTTAGACTCATATAACCTTCCAAAACTGAATCAAGAAGAAATAAAGAATTGGAATAGACCAATCACAAGTAAAGAGATTGAAACAGCAATCAAAAACCTTCCAAAAGATAAAAGTCCAGGATGAGATGGCTTCTCTGGAGAATCCTACCAAACATTCAAAGAAGATTTAATACCTATCCTTCTCAAACTATTCCAAAAAATTGAAGAAGACATAACACTTTGCAACTCATTCTATGAGGCCAACATCACCTCAATCCCAAAGCCAGATAAGGACAACACAAAGAATGAAAATTACAGGTCAATATTGCTGATGAACATACATACCAAAATCCTCAACAAAATAGTGGCAAAGCAAATACAGCAATACATTAAAAGGATCATACATCATAATCAAGTGGGATTTATACCAGGGACGCCACAATGGTTCAACATCTGCAAACCAATCAATGTGATACTCTACATTAACAAAATGAGGAATAAAAACCAAATGATCATCTCAATAGATGCAGAGAAAGCATTTGAAAAGATCAAATATCCATTTATGATAAAAACTCAATAAAATGGGTCTAGAAGCAAAGTAACAACATAATAAAGGCCATATACAACAAACCCACAGACACCATCATAATCAACAGAGAAAAACTGAAAGGTCTCTCTCTGAGAACAGGAACAAGACAAGGGTGCCCACTCTCACCACTCTTACTCAACATAGTACTGTAGGTTTTGGCCAGAGGAATTAGCCAAGAAAAAGAAATAAAGGTATACATATTGGCAAGGAAGAAATGAAACTCTCACTGTTAGCCCATAACATGATTCTATATACATATAGAAAACCCTAAAGAATCCATCATAAAACTCTTGGAAATAATCAACAACTATGGCAAAGTTGCAGGGTACAAAAACAACTTAAAAAATTCAGTTGCATTTCTATACTCTAATAATGAACTAGCAGAAAGAGAAGTCAAGAATACAATCCCTGGTGAACATGATGTAATCTACACAGAATTTGAAATATATTACGATGTACACCTGAAAGTTATATAATGCTATAATCCAATGTTACTGCAATAAAAAAAACAAAAGAACTATCTTACATTTAAAAAAAAAAAGAAAAGAATACAATTCCATCTACAAATGTAACGAAAAGAATAAAGTAGGAATAAATCTAAACAAGGAAGTGAAAGACACAATGAAAACCGTAAGACATTATTGAAAGAAAATCACTGATGACATACAGAAATGGAACGATATTCCATGCACATGGATTGGAAGAACATAGTTAAAATGTCCATACGACTCAAAGCAATCTAGAGATTCAATGTAATCCCAATGACATTCTTCATAGAAATAGAACAAAGAATGCTAAAATTCATATGGGGCGACAAAAGACCCAAACAGCTAAGGCAATCCTGAGAAAAAAAGAACAAAGCTGGAGGCAATCCCTGACTTCAAAATATACCACAAAGCCAAAGTAATCAAAACAGCATGGTACTGGTACAATAACAGACACACAGATCAATGCAAAAGAATTGAAAGCCTAGAAATAAAACCACACATCTACGGACAGCTAATCTTTAACAGAGGAGCTAAGAACATTCAATGGAGAAAGCAAACTTTCTTTAATAAATGGTGCTGGGAAAACTGGATAGTCACATGCAAAAGAATGAAAGTGGACCATTATCTTACACCATACACAAAAATTAACTCAAAGTCGATCAAAGACATGAAAGTAAGACCTGAAACCATAAAATTCCTAGAAGAAAGTATACAGGCAGTACACTCTTTGACATCGGTCTTAGAAGCATCTTTTCGAATACCATGTCTACTCAGGCAACAGAAACAAAAGAAAAAAAATCTCCAAAACCGTCAGACAAAAAGAACATATTACTGACAGAGAAACAATGATTTGATTGTTGAATTCTCACAGAAACCATGAAGGTCAGAAGGAGGTGGTGGCACAACATTTTTTAGGTTGCTGAAAAAAAGAACTATTGAGCCAGAATTTTATACCCCATGAAATAACCTCTAGCAATGAAGATGAAATAAAGACATTCTCAGAAGAAGGAAAAGTAAGAGAATTCAGGCCCAGCCGACATGCTCTAAGAGAACTGCAAAAGCAAGTTTTTCAGAGAGAAGGGAAATGACAACAAATGGACACCTGGAACATCAGGAATGAAAGAAGAGAAACAGAAATGACAAATATCTGGGTAAATATAACAGACTATTCTTTTTCTCTTGATTTTTTTAAAAATATGCTTTATGTCTGAGAGCAAAAAAATATATAAGTGTCTGCCGGGATTTTCCATGTGTGTAAATGTAATACATATATAAGCCAGCTATCACATAAAGGGGGAGGGGGAGGGAACAAGATGCCAGTAAAGTTTTTATATTCCACTCAAAGTATTAAATTATTAATTTTGAATAGACTACAATGTTCAGTACGTATGTTATAATCCCAAGAACAACCAGTGAAAACTTGACACAAAGAGATGTATGTAGTCAAAACCCAATAAACCAAAATGCAACACTAAACAACATTCAAAGAACCCTAAAAAGAGGCAGGAAAGAAGGCAGAGGAATGAAAAAGAGGGGAAAATGGAGAACAAATAAGAAAATGTTAGACCTGAATCCAAACATTATCAGTAATTGCATTAAACCTAACTGTTTAAAAGGCGCCAATGAAAAGATCAGAGGTTGTCAGAATGAGTAACAAGACATGAATCAATTATAATCTGTCTACACGAAACTCACTTCAAATATAGCGATACAGATAGGTTCAAAGCTAAAGGATGGAAAACACACTGTGCAAACACTCATAGCAGACAGACTAGATTCAATGCAAGGAAAATTACAAGGGATAAGACTACAAAATGATAAAAAGGCCAATTCACCAAGAAAACACGACAATCCTAAATATGTAAGAAAAAATAATGACCTCAAAATACATGAAGCAAACACTGACAGAACTGAAAGGAGAAGCACACAAATCCACAATCATAGTTGGGGACTTCAACACTGCTCCCAGAAACCTCTGTAGAACTCACAGAAAGAAAATCAACAAGGATATAGAAGGAATGAAGAGCACCATCAACCAACTGGATCTAACCAGCATTTAGAGGACACTCTATCCAATAATAGCCCAATACACTTTTTTTTTCCTGTGTACATGGGATGTTCACTAAGACAGACCATGTCCTGGGTCACAAAACAAACCTTAAATTTAAAAGAAGTGGGAAAAAGTACAATGTACGGCCTCTGTCCGTAACGGAATTAAAGTAGATATCACCAATAGAAAAGTAAGAGGAAAATTTCTTTGGAAATTAAACAAAACACTTCTAAAATAATACACGAGTCAAAGATGAAGTCTCAAGAGATATTAGAAAATATTTTGGGGGTCAGCCTGGTGGCGCAGCAGTTAAGTGCATACGTTCTGCTTCGGCGGCCCAGGCTTTGCCAGTTCGGATCCCAGGTGCAGACATGGCACCACTTAGCACGCCATGCTGTGGTAGGCATCCCACATATAAAGTAGAGGAAGATGGGCACGGATGTTAGCTCAGGGCCAGTCTTCCTCAGCAAAAAAAAAAAAAAAAAAAAGAGGAGGATTGGCAGCACATGTTAGCTAAGGGCTAATCTTCCTCAAAAAAAAAAAAAAGAAAATATTTTGAACTGAATGAATGAAAAGAAATATAAATTTTGTGACATGTAGTTAAAGTCATTTTTAGAGTAAAATTTACAGTATTAAATGTTTATATTATAAAAAAAGAAAGGTCTCAAGTAAATACCAGGCCGTCTGTCCCCAGCATCCAACCCCTAACTACTACACCATGCTGTCTTTTATCCCATCATCTTGTCTCATCCCCAAGCTGCTCTCCAATAGAGAAATAGGTTTCTCTTCTCTCGCTTGACTGATCTCTCTTCCACCCCCATTCTCTCAGACCTTATATTCCTGAAGAAAGTTCTCAATGAACCTTGCTCTCTGGAAACAATTAAGTAACCCCCGAAGTGCCTCACAAATACACCACAGCTGCATGGTTGAATACAAGAGCCAAGTCATCCTGCCTCCCCCATTCCCTCTGCCTCATCCCCGAGCCTGGCCCCACACCGCCTTCTCCCTTCCCAGCCAGGAGGCTCCTCTCCCAGACCTGGCCTTGGCCCACCTGCCTTCCCGGGCAGACTCGAGGGAAGTGAGTGTTGGAGGAGCTTGAGGCCTCACAGCTCTAAGCAACTGCTTCACCTGTCAGTCTAGCACATGCTGCCAGGTGACTGCAGGGGACAGATCAGGGGGTTTCCAGACACCACCCTGGCCAGTGCCTGGGAGATGCCTCAGTCCCCTCCACCAGGAACTCCATTCCACCTCAGCTTGGATCCCTCCAGTGAGAGCAGCCCTAGCCCAGGATCTCCACCTTCAGTGCCAAACACAGACAGCAACACTAAGAAGGAACCCACAGGCCATCTTCCTCTCTTTCTTTCTCATTAAATTGTGAATAATAATGCATTTAATTATTCTCCCACTTAAAAAGTGGTTTAATTCCTTTGAAGAACCTTGCAAGGTAGCTTGGCTAGACAGCAGGTGGGAGAGTCCAGTGGCTCTGGTGGGGGGGCCAGGGTCTCCCACTACCTGTCTTTTGGTCCAGCGAGTAGGTGTCTGGATTGATGGTGCAGTCCCTTTCCTGAACATCTCTGGCTGTGGTGACACCCCCACACACAAACACCCTGCCGTCTCTGATGGAGCATATAGCATGGGACTCATCCACGGGGCAGGTGTTGGGCAAGGAAGGCATTAAGGTGGTTGTCTTGTTGGCCTTTATCTTCTGCAGGTTGATTTTCATGCTCTGCCGGTGGCTGTGCATGCAGAGGATGTTGTCCTGATAGAAGGAGAACAGGGGCCAGTGGTTGAATTCGATGGGGAAGGTGCTACTCTGGACAACCTCCCCAGTGTTGGTGTCAAAGCAGTCCACCACCCTGACTCAGGAGATGTAGCTGTTCACCAAGCAGCGTCCAGTGACAATGTACAGGTTCCAGTCACTCTTCAAGATCACGGCTGTGGCATCCATAGGGATGCTCATCTTCCCTGCCAGGCACCAGACCTCTTTCCATTCATTGTGACAACAGATATTAGAGACATACTGCCCTGGGGCAATGCTCCTATCCACTGAGTACACTGTCCCCCTACAAGTCACCATGGGGTGGAAGACAAGCCCAATTAGCAGGTGAGGCAACTTGGTCCAGGAGTTGTCATTTATGTTATACCACAAGCCATCTTTGGCCTTGTAATCTTCTCATTGGTGCCACCAGAGATGCAGATGTAGCAACTGGTAGAGGTGGCACTGAGTGCTGCTGCCTGATGGGCATCTCTGAGAGCTTCAACCACAGGTTCTCCTGGATGACATAGGCAAACACTCCATCACTGAACTTGCCCTGGGCCTTCTGGCCACCTAGGATGACCACTGAATCAAGCAGGGCCCCTTTCTGCTGGTAGCTCAGCAGATGGCCTTTCCTGCTGTCATTCCACAAGCACACTCTCAATCATGGTCACGTGGGCTGAGCTGTTCTCCACACCCCTCAACTTGTTACTGGTAAACATCAGTGTCTTGTTGGAGATGGCACTGTGATTGATGTAACTGAAGTACTTCTTGAAATACGTCTCCCACTCGTCCTTCTGGAAATACCCTCAATTTGGGAGTGCACTGGGGCTGTCCTGGTGACATAATGGTTAAGTTCTCATGCTCTGCTTCAACAGCCTGGCGTTCACAGGTTCAGATTCCAGGCGTGGACTCATCAAGCCATGCTGTGGCAGCATCCCACATACAAAATAGAGGAAGATTGGCACAGATGTTAGCTCAAGGTCAATTCCCCCCACCCCCAAAAAAAAAATTTAGGAGTACACTGAGAGCCTGGTCCTCATTGAGCAAATGCAAGTTTTCATCTTGAAGCAGGCGGCCAAAGATGACAGGTGGACAGTGCATGAAGCTTTTATGGTGCACAGAGCCCTCAGGACTGGCCCAGAGTAGAAGCAGTCACAAATGCCAGTGTAGGCCAAGTCTGATACTTCTTTGAGCCTGAACGACTCAGCCAAGATGAGGTAGCGCAAGCAGCTAGCATGGCGGATGGACTTCATCAGGTAGTCACTGCAGTGGATTTCAAGGCACACTGTGTTGAAATAGTGGGCCCCACAAAGGAGCTCCTCCATGTTCTGCTCCAAGATCACCACCTTGTTGCTGTAGTAGTCCAGGAGCTGGTCCACCGTGGCCGGACTCAGGTAGCTGGGGTCAAGGGTGATAAAAAGCTCATTGGTTGTCTTCATGTCATTGCCAGAGAGGATGTTCTTCACTACTGAAAAGATAGCAGCCAGCACAATGCGACGTGCATAAAAGACATGGTGATCCACAGTCAGGGCCATGTCCCAGAACTCTTTGAGTTTCCTCTGTTAGTTCGGTTTCTATGCATGAAGCTGTCAGTTTTTCTCAGTGAGTATCAATTTCATGGTGCTTCTTACTGACTGAGACAGAAGATCAGCAGCAGGCATTGAAGAACAGACCACCTCAGGCCATTGGGATTGAGACTGATGGTTGTTTGCAGTGCAGCTGGTCAGGCAGGAGTGAAGGGTGGGAGAGAAGATGATGGCATAGAGTCGATGAGGTCATCACAATGCAGGTCCCCCTGAGGCCTTCCTCAGAGGCTCAGGGTCTTTCTCTCCTGTGATGGCTCCAACCTGCCAAGGCCAGATACCCTATCAGGACCTAGTGCCCAGGGCCCAGAGCTCAGGAGGAAACCCAGAGAGGGGTTGTGACTCCTGAGACTTTCAAGGTCAGTTCAAGGCTGCTTCTGGAATGTCAGAGCCAGTTGGGCAGGGGGTGGTGCAAGGAGGGATAAGGGCAGGCTGGGGGAAGGAAAGAGATTATTATTATTAGGTCATCAAGAAGAATCCTCTCAGTGTACAGGAGGGAAACTGAGGCCCAGACAAGAGAAGGGACTTGCCCAAGATCACACAGCCAGCTGGAAGTAGACAGTAGAGCAGGGCCTGGAACCCAAGCCTTCTGGAACTTAGTGCTCTTTCCACCCTTCCAGGAAGCTCCTCACTACTCAGCTTTCCCCAGTCTCTGATTCTCAGGCAAGGAAGTAGCTTTCTCTGCCAAGGTTCTGGCCATCAGAGAAGAAAGGCTCTGTCCTTTGGCTTCTGACCTTTGTGGCCACAGAGACCACTCTTCTTTAAAATAGGGGAGAGGCAGGGACCACTCCGTGGAGCAGGGATGCCAGAGTCAGCATCCAGAGAGTGGGGATGGGAGGGCCTCTAAAGCCCTGATTACGTCAGTTCCTAGGCAAACCGGGACATCCTCTGCACATTTCCAAGGCTCCAGTTGTAAAAGGTTGGCAGCTGCGGTGGGTCAGCTCTCCACATCAAGTGTGGACTTGGACACGCTGCTCAGCCTCTCTAAGCCTCAGTTTCCTCAGGTGTGAGATAGCTTCATATGTTGTTAACAGTGTACACGAGAAAATGCCTACAGAGGGTTAGTACAGAGTTTGGCTCACAGCAAATGTTCAATAAACGCTAGGTGCCATATTGTTGTTAGTGCCCTCGAGTGGATTTGGACTCCTAACGACCCTGTGGACAGCAGTGCAGAACCCTGCCTGGTCTTTTTTAGACGATCCTCTCACCGTTCAGTGCTAAATCACACAATGCTCCACTGCTTTATAAGCTTTTCATGGCCAATTTTTTTCGGCATTGGGTGGCCAGGTCCTTCTTCCTAGTCTGTCAGAGTCTGGAAGCTCTGCTGAATCCTGTCCACCATGGATGACCCTGCTGCTATTTGAAACCCCAGTGGCATAGCTTTCAGCATCACGGCAACATGCAGCCACAGCAGTATGACAAGCAGATGGGTAGTGTGGTTCCGTGTGGGAAACGAACCCAGGGCAACAGGTGTTGAGAGCACCGACTTAACTACTCGACCACCAGGGCCGGCAGGATTGTTTTATGAGGCGTTATTTGGTTAACATGGCAGTACTGATTCCTCTATTACTTTCTGCAACCTTTCTTCCACCATTTTCAGTTCAGTTATAAAAGAATGCTCAAAAAGCCATGATTCTCCTCAGGGTTATTTATACTCTAGCTCAGTGGCTCTCAAAATATGCCCCTCCCTACAGGGTGGTAGCATCTCCCAGGAATTTGTTTAAAATGCAGAGTATCAGGCCCACCCTAGTGAGGTGAATCAGAAGCTCAGGAGGTGGGCCCAGTAAACTCCCTTTTGGCCAGCCCTCCGCATGAAGATTCTGCAGGCTAGAGTTGGAGAGCCACTGCTCCACTGGCTACTCAGAACTACTTCACCATCCCCTGTGCCCTTGCTGGAAATCTGCATTTTAACAAGAACCAAGTGATGTATAAGTAAAGTATAAGCAAGTATAAGCAAAGTGTGAGAAGCGCTGGTCCACCTCAGAGCCATGAACCCAACCCCAGTCCTTATAATCCCCACCACCTGCACACAGAGGATCTATGAGTGGCTTCTGGGGACGGGGCGGCGGGGAGGCCAGCAGAAAGAGCAGCGGCTTTTAATCTCTCTGAATTTGAACCTATCACTCCCAGGGGGAAAACATCAGCACTGCATGCCCTAGTTACGCAGAGCATGTTAGCAGTGTCATCCTGTGTTCATGACAGACAGCACATAACTGCCATTAAACCACCCTGGAAATGTGTTGCTCTTAGGTGTCAGTGTTATTTCATAAGTTTTCAGTTTTCTTTTCAAATAAGTGAATTTCAATTTTAACTCCAAGCATAAAAAAATTACCTAAGACTAGCTAACCTTTTTTGTATCACCAGTACTGTAGTGGGAACCTATCATGCTAAAACAAGCCTTTTCTGCTCTTATTATAAGGGTACCTTCACCTTAAGTGCATCTGCCCTCAACTTCCACAGCTTGTGGGGAGAGGAAAACGTCCCCAGAATTCTGCCTTTAACTTCCTGCAGCCTCCCTCGAGGGCTCAGAAATTTTCTTTGAAATCCTGCACCCCAAGGCTGCTGCCTCAACCTCTCGCTTTGCTCTTCTCTCATTTTCCTCCACTGAGTCTCAGGTGTGTCCCGAGTCTACTACCAGCATGTTGACCTTCCCAGGAAGTCTGCCAGGTGAACCACATAACGTTTGTGCTGAGAATCAGTCTCTCCCTGCTCAACCCGGCCGGACGACGCAGCCTGATACCACGATCTGCTTCTTTAAGGCACTTCCAGTTTCACTTCTAGTTCCTCTCAGGCTGTGGCCCCGCCCAGCGCAACACAGCCCCCTCTGTGAGCTTTCCTAACCCAGGAAGTAGGAGGGTCAATTCTGTGGGGCCCAGACCCAATCTGACTTGCCTCTCTCCCTTCTTAAAGCAATCTCGGAGTCAAAATTTCTAAAGCCCCTTTTCAATTTGATAACTTTTCTTCCATAGAAGCAAAGACTTTTTTTGCGTTTTGTTTTTGTTTTTGCTGAGGAAGATTCGTCCTGAGCTAACATCTGTGCCAATCTTCCTCTATTTTCTGTGTGGGTTGCCATCATAGCATGGCTGGCCAGTGGTGTACATCCATGCCCAGTATCCAAACCTGCAAACCTGGGCTGCCAAAGTGGAGCGTGCCAAACTCAAAACTACACCACAGGGCCGGCCCCAGCAAACACTTTTAATCAAGCCCTAAAATAAATTTGGACCTTGAGTTTTTAATTACATCATATTGGGAAAAATAATACACCTATTCTATCAAACAATTTTATTTCTACAGGAAACTTGTTGACAACTCGAATGTGCTATAAAAAGATGTGAGTATGGTAAAACTAGTTTGATTTCTACTTCCTTCCCATCCCACAGAATTGTTTACGTTAAAATCACTCGTGTCAACTGAGACAGAGTTCATTTTTTCAAAGAATTCCTTCTACCAAAAGTTAGACTCAAAATATATACAGTATTACCTAAACATTCTCGAGTCAAATTCTGATTTTAGTTTTGATGTCAACATAGAAATTAACAAATTCATGAGCTGCACACAAATTCATTTTAAGAAGGCAAATCTTTTGCCTTGTTGCCTTTGTTGTTTTTTTGGGTTTATTTCTTGTTCTTTTAAGCACACAATGGTAGCTTTTATTTAAAGTTGAAGCTCAAAAATAGCATGGAATATGCCTGTTTCCAGCAATATACACACAGCTTTTAATAGATATATTGGATAATTAGATCACAAGAGTTTATTACCCGTATTGATATACAGCAAAGAAAGTCAAGAATAATTCCTCCCACTAAAGCCCCCAAACATACTGTAACTCTAGATATGTTCTGAGTCTAAGGTTCTTAAAGAAACTCAAACCAGTAAATGGGTAGAAATTCCTCAATTATCTGGATTACTCAGTTTTTATCCTGCCTGAATAGGAAGAATATCTTCCTCCTATGAATTAATTCCATATATCGCTTAGTAATGTGAAAGGTGGGGAATTCATTTTTCCTTTCTAGGTATCTGTAAGCAAAGTAGGAGGAAAAGATTGACTTGGTGGAGTTCGACTCAAAAACAGGCCACGTTCCAAACATTTTCAGTACTGTACCTACTTTTGACCTCTGAATCCCATTTTCCTATAGAACATTTCCTAAATGGATGGCCCATCAATGCCTATTAAGCCCATAATATAGATGAAATAGTCTTAGAAACACCATCTATAACGGTTTATGAGAAAATTTACTCAATCTCAGATTCCAACTTTAGGCCACATAAAGACAGACAATTTTTAACACGCATTCCAACCAACTCTGAAGTAGCTCATTTGGGAAGCACTGTGCTACATTATCCTCAAACAATCCACTGTCTCAGGCATCAGCCCTACAGCAGGCTCTCCAACCGGCGCCTGAAATGCTCATCTTCCACGCTACTGAATAAATGTTTATGCTTTAGCTTGTGACAAGCCAGAGTTTATCCTGAAAATTAAAGAGGCTAAAAATAAGTTTAACATCCATTCTGGCACTGCTTTGCGGGGGAGGGCTACTCATAGCCACAAAAAGGTGGGATTCAGAAGTTTCTCTGAGTAGGGCCAAATTTTTCCTTGAGAAGTTTTGTATCTGCTTAAGTGCCCAAATAAGCCCTCAGTTAAGACCCTAAGGTTAGAACCATAGAACACGGGAGATTTTCTAAGAAGCAATTTAAATACGCCCGATCTAAAGTGAACCCACTCCAATGCAGGTACTCCTACTCCTTACGTGAAAAATTCGTGAATGACTGAGAAAAATGAATTAAATAATCCTAACACAATAATTCAGAATTATAAAAAAAAAGTATATTTCTCAAGAGGACCAAGGTACAAATTCTCTCTAGCAGCTAAAACAGTGATCACCTTTGCTTATATTCAATCTTCTGTTCCCAAAACTAGCTGCTAAATTTGCTTAGGCTATCTATACAGTGACACGCAGTAAAGCATCATGACTGAAAACACAGACGCTGGAACAAGACGGCTTGGGTTCACATCCCAGATCGCTCCTAAGAGCTGCAGCATCTCTAGCAAGTTATTTAACCTCTCTGTGCTCCAGTTTCTTCATCTGCACAATAATGATAACAACAGCGTCAACCACAGAGGACTGTAGTGAAAATTAAATGAATTAATCCAGGTAAAGCACAAAGAATAGAGCCTTGCACGTAATAAGCACACAGTAAGTGACCATATTCTCTAGATACTAAGAAATAAGTACGATTTGGAAAAGCTGAAGGAGGCTAGGCATTCCAAGAGCTGAAGTAACAATCTAAGCACCGAGGTGAGAAAGAGACATACATATGGGCTAAAGGGCATTCTATTTCCCCGGAGAATAATATTCATGAGGAAGAATCGTAGAAATTGGGAATAATGAAGACCCAAATCCAATTATGCTGGCCTTGAATGCCAGACCAAAAAATAGTTCTTTTACTTAGAAGGCAGCCACTTAAATTTTCGATCTGATTAGATCTGTGCTTTAGCAACATTAATTACAAGGCTATATCATATCACTATCAATGCAATTCTGATGTTCTCTGCCTCTTATTAAGGGTTAGCAGACCCAAGGACGCATTTGTTCTGCTAACACACTGTCAGAATCTGTCACTGAACTGTGGCATGTCTGAATCATCTGAGATCCTCACTGTGCCTGGCACACAGTAGGCATTTTATAAATGTCGTATCATTACTTTTAGTGGCCACCAGACAGCAGTGAAGTAAACAGAGAAAGAGGTTAATCCCTGAAGGAAATATATATTATAAATGAAGCAAATGAAGTAGCTTAATGAGAGTTTACAATTAAGCTAAAATATAAGTCACTGCTGATCAATATACTTGCCCAAAACAGTGGGGGTGGGAGGTAGGGATTAATCTTACTTTTCATTAAAACCAGATAAAATGGATCCCCGTGTATTTTTAAATCTCAGAAAATTTAGCTGTCAAATTGGTATGGTCTCTTCAAAGGATTATTTGAGCGATATCTTTGTAATGGACTACCCCGTAGTCTTGTGGGGAAACAATTTAAGGAAGATTTCCTCAAGATACTTGGACTCCCCTGTTCCCTGCAGCATTAATCACAATAGCTGAGTGTGTGACAGATGAAGATGTGGCATATACAGACGATGGAATATTACTCAGCCATGAGCAAGAAGGAAATCCTGCCATTTGGGACCACATGGATGAAAGTGGAGGACATGATGCTAAGTGAAGTAAGCCAAACAGAGAAAGACAAATACCACAGGACCTCACTTGTAGTGGAAGATAAAAATGCAATTTTTTTTTAATTTAAAAAGTCAAACACAGAAACAAAGAGGAGAATGGTGGATATCAGGGGCTAGAAAGTAGGGGAAATGGGGAGATGCTGGTCAAAGGCATCAGCCTTCAGTTATAAGATGAATGACGAATAAAGTTCTGAGGATCTAATGTACAGCATGGTGACTACACTTAATAATACTGTATCATATACTTGAAATTTGCAAAGCAAGTAGATCTTAAGCATTCTCACCAAAAAGAACGTAAGTATGTTAGGTGATGGATGTATTAACTAACCAGATGTGGTAATCATTTCACAATGTATACATGTATCAAATCATCATGTTGCACACTTTAAATATATACAATTTTAATTGTCAATAAAAAAGGTAGATTTCAGGCCGGCTCCATGGCTGAGTGGTTAAGTTCGCATGCTCTGCTGTGGCGGCTCGGATCCTGGGCGCGGACACGGCACCGCTCGTCAGGCCACGTTGAGGTGGCGTCCCACATCTCACAACTAGAAGGACCTGCACCTAAGATATACCACTATGTACGGAGGGGTTTGGGAAGATAAAGCAGAAAAAAAAAAAAAGAAGATTGGCAACAGTTGTTAGCTCACGTGCCAATCTTTAGGAAAAAAAACAAAAAAAAAGGTAGATTTCCTCAAACAAGACAAAATCATGCTAGACAGTAAAAATAAAGGTTCAACTCCTGACCTGCCTCCAAGTAATTAGAGGAAGGGCCAGCTCACAGGAGCTGTGGGTTTCCATGGAAACCTACACACTATCCACCTGGCTGCTTCACTCACCACAGGCGTCAGCGCTAATCACAACAAAAAGGACCCCTTCCCCTCACCTTGAGTAAGGACCACTAGAGTCCACTATCCTAGAGACAACCCTTGCAGTCAACTGCTGCATTTCTTTAAAAAAAAAAAAAAAGTTTCTTTGCGACACCAGTAAGAGTAATATACTAATAGTGAACATGGTAAGAAAAAAAGTGTTCACTGAAAGATTGCCCACAGATCATGACATAGGAGGGTGGAGATAAGAGTTTCTTAAGCACGTATCCCCAGATTATTGTCTCCTTTCTGGTGGTGGTAGGCGTAAAATCAGATTCCCAAACGTGTCAGTCAGTGCTTACTTTTAGAAACTGAAAAAATATACACACACGATTAGTAAGAGCACCCCTTGGATAGTAAGCAAGCTATGTATTTGCGTTTCTTGGGCAATCAATCATTCTGGCAACACAAACATAGTAAAGTAGGCCCAGATTTCTACATACCTTCTTCTAAACTACTTTTCAGTTACAATTGTAGACCAAAAAAATGGGAAAAAAATTTCTAGCTGTCTTGTGCTTTTTAAAGCTTCAAATATCTTGCAAGTATTCGAATCTGAAACCCTGAAATGTATTCACTTAAACACGTTCCCATCAGCATGAGCAGCAACACTCCACTATCCATTCTGGTACTGTCTCCAGATGATTTCTCATCCCGCTGGCTTCTCCCTACCAGCAAGTCCTGGGATACCATCTTTACCCTGCCTGCCCCCATTGCTTGCTTGTGCTTCAGGAATTATAATTACAGCGATCCCGCCTTTAGAACATCCTCAGAGCACAAAGCCTCTTTGTACGACGAGGGGTGACGGGGGTGCCTTCCAGGCTCCACAGCAAAGAGTGGGCAGTGGCAACACAGGCAGCAACGAAGGAAGAGGAGCTGGAGCCCTGTGGTGGGCCTCGGTCCTGCTCAATACTGTTGGAGGGGTTTACTGGCGGGTGCCCAGTCAAAAGGCTCTGTGAAGCCTCTGCACCCTTCCCATGGGGGAAGGAGGGGACCAGGCCTCTCCTAACAGATGGCCAGATCACCCCCAAGCCCAGAGGGCCAGAAAGCAGAAGGAAGCATGAAGAAAGGGAGAAAAGAAGGCAGTGGCTGAAGCACACCCTCTGCGCTGCTGTCAGGGCCTCAGGGAACGAAGTCTCTGACAGTCAAGGCCATCACCCCAGGGAATCGGCCCTCTACTGGGATTACCCGGCCCCCCCCCCCCCCCCCCGCAGGTGCTCAAATATGCACTGAGGCAGCAACAAAAATCTACACAGGAAGACAAGTCTATTAAAAATTCTAAATAAGGGGCCGGCCCCATGGCCAGCAGTTAAGTTCGCACACTCCGCTTCAGCAGCCCAGGGTTTTCGCCAGTTCAGATCCCGGGTGTGGACATGGCACCACTCATCGTGGACAAGCCCACGCTGAGGCGGTGTCCCACAGCACAACCAGAAGAGGCACTCACAATTAGAATGTACACCTATGTACTGGGCTTTGGGGAGAAGAATTAAAAAAAGATTCTAAATAAATTTAACAGCCTAAAAGCCAAATGAAAAATAATTTTTGTTCATTATGAGAGTCCCAACTCCTATTTGCAAAAGCGATTATGAAATGAATACTTGTTTTACTTTCAGCCTACCCAACTACCTCAGTCTCCTCTTCAAAACCGCTACTTTCTAGCTCTGTGACCATCAAACAGGTTTAAACTGAAGATCAGTGAGCCCCATCTGCACACACTGAAATCAGCCGTGCTGGAGCAGAAGGGACGCGGACAGGGAACTTTCAACTCAGGGGACAACCCAAAAGCGCTACAAAATGTCCTACCACTTGAATGCCAGCTACTCTCTCTTCCAAGGATGCAGTTTTCCTCTTTTACCACTTCTTCCCTCCATTTTTTCCTTCAACAGGGTCAGATGACCGTATACCTCAAAAGTGACAATCTCTCCCTTATTTCTACACACGCTTTATCACAAAAGCAGACAATGCAGTAACAGCTTTCCACATGGCAACTCGAGGGAACTGCGGATAAACCCTGGAACAGTCCCATCCTTCTCCTCCTCCACCTGCCCAGCATCACTCCAGCGAGTGTTCTGAGCAGCCCTAGCACAGCACTAAGATCCACTTAAGCCGAACAGGAAAAACCAAACTGCCTCCTGTGGGTAAGGCCTGCGGATGAGGACTGTTTCTCCTCCTTGTGTGGGCATAACACCACTTGCGTTAAACATTTTCAGTTTTATTTACACACATTTCCTTCAAAAAAATTCCTTCAAGACAGCAGCAAAAGCACCAGGAAACTCTCTATCCATCACTCTCAATCGTGTTTAAAAATAATTAAAAAGACAACAGGAACCACTTCAAATGTCCCGCTTCCTTGAGCCCACAGGACAGCTCTCTGCCCTGACAACTGTTCTGAAAACCATGCTGCCACTCTGTGCGACAGCAGTAGGAAGTCCAGTCTCGTCCTTGGTTCAGCCCCCACCCCGTCTCTCTCCAAGAAAAAATGAAACAGCAGGAAGCGTAAACAACCACTTAATGGAAAACACAAATGGGTAAATATTTCAAAATTGGCTAAAAAGCCTCAGGTCTTAAGAAATTCAAGAATGCTAGTAGGGGGAAATAGGAAGAGAAAAATAACATCATGTTTCCCTGAAAGTGAGCACTGTAAGAATGCAAAGACAAACGTGGTTCAAAGCCACTGTCTCTCCTCCACTTACCAGTGCTTTCGTCTTTTTAATGGTTTCTCTCTCCTTCTGTCTTTCCATACAGAATGGTATTTCTAAATCGATTCTTCTGTACCTCTTTCTCCAGCCCCATAACACATTTTACAATTTTCAGCTGACCTCTTTGGTTCACGTGAGCAGGGTGATGAAAAGCCAGGGGCAGGTCCCTTCGCATGCAAAGCTCACCTGCAGCCCCAGGCCCAAGCCCGAGCAGCCCTCTTTGCAGAGCCCCTGATGAGGGTGGACAGCACTTAGTTACAGCTGGACCAGCACTTCCGGGACTGCAGGGCCACACTGGTCCATAAAGCACCTCCGTGAGAAGGAGAAAGGGGTGCCCTCTCTGAGGGGACACAGTTCCACACGAGGTGCTCATCTTGGTAAGGGGAGCACAGAATGGACTTCCACTCCCACTTGCCACCCAAAACAAGTGTCCCTGTGCTGGGCCCAATGCATACAACCCTCCACAGCTGCCCTGCAAAAATGTACCTGGGGCAACACTGCACCTCCAGAGTAGGTTTCCAGAAAGAACCACCTCACCAAAGACAAATAAACAGGCACTGCACAAATTTCATTACCAGAAATCCCCACCTTTACTAATACAAATTCATACCTAAACATATTAAGACTAGAGCAGGGGCTGGCCCCATGGCCAAGTGGTTAAATTCGCGCGCTCCGCTGCAGGCGGCCCAATGTTTCGTTGGTTCGAATCCTGGGCGCGGACATGGCACTGCTCATCAAAACACGCTGAGGCAGCGTCCCACATGCCACAACTAGAAGGACCCACAACGAAGAATATACAACTATGTACGGGGGGCTTTGGGGAGAAAAAGGAAAAAGTAAAATTAAAAAAAAACAGACTAGAGCAAAAACAGTCTAGCAGAGGAGGAAAACTAGCAAATTTGGGAAAAAGACAACTCCTACATCTTGAGGGATAATCGGTTGCTTCCTAAGGACCATGATCTTAGACAACAGGCCTAAACAGCTGAACGTTGAATGCACGTCATAAGCTGAAACACTAAAACAATCACCACCATCTGCACAAGAAGGCATGGATACTCACCTCTGCAGGTTCACTTTCTCCAAATCTGATAGTTCTTTTTTTTCTCAATTTTTATTTTATTTATTTTTTACTCTTCTTCTCCCCAAAGCCCCCCAGTACATAGTTGTAAATTCCAGTTGTAGGTGCTTCTAGTTGTGGCATGTGGGACGCCACTTCAGCATGGCTTCTTGAGCAGTGCTAGGTCCGCGCCCAGGATCCGAACCTGCAAAATCCCGGGCCACCCAAGCAGAGTGCGCAAACTTAACCACTGGGCCACGGGGCCGGCCCCTCCTTCTTTCTTAGACCTTTTTTCAGTTCTATTCTACAGTTATATAAAACCACATAGAGTGACACATGGTTAAATTTGTAACACCTGATCAATTCCCCCCGTGGGTGGTGGGCCCCTTTCCTGCACAGAAATAAGAGGAATAGATAGCCTGGATTACAAAGGGCTTAACGATCTATGGCTTCCAACCCTATCATTCTTTTATGCCCTACAGAAGAGCTAAGTGTCACATGCGTCCACATTAGTCCCAGTCATGCAGGAGGGGCAACAGAAGGCAGCCTGCGGGCTAGCTGGGGCAAAGCTGAAATGGAGTACAGCCCAGCGTCAGAATGCTAAGGCAGCGGTTCTCGAACTTTAGTGGGCATCGAATCTACTGGGGAACTTTTTCAGACTCAGATTTCTGGGGCCCTCCATACATCTGATAAGTGAGAACGTCCTGGGGCACTTATATTTTGACAAAGCTCAAACTGCTGACCTAGGTCCACTAGAATGGTCAGAGAAACTGGGAAATCCTCCACGACTATCAGCAATTCCAAAATAAAAGGCAGCCATCACCAACCGAGGCTGTGCAGGTCAGAAAGGATGAGAAGAGGACCGCCAGCTGCAGCCTAACAGGCTGTGCTGGGCGGGAGCCTGTAGCTAGAGGTTCCCTGTTACTGGGCAAAAAAGCCCTGTGCCCTGTAAGCAAAAAAGTTTTTTGCATGTGAGAAATACTTCTAACATCTGAAAAATATTTAAAATAATATAATGACTATCTCTGTACCCTACACCCAAGATAAGCAAATCTTAAATTGCAATGATCTGATTCAGAGGTTTTCAGTACTAGAATATTACAGATACAACTACAGCCCTCTGTACCCCTGTCCAACCCCATTCCTTATCTCCTCTTCCCAGAGATAATCACTACTCTGAATTTGGAGTTAGTCGTTCCCCTGCACGTTGCTATACTATTACTTCGTATGTACACAGCCACAAACAACATAATTTTGCATGTTTTCAGATTTTATGCAAGTGGAAACAGTCTGTAAGAATTCTTCTGTTCCTTGCTGCCCCACCCCACAGTAGATTTGTAAGAGTCAACCACTTTAATGCATGTGGCTACAGTTTATTTTTCACAATGCTAGACCATCAACTGTGCAGGACTATCTAACATTCTGTGTATTCCAGGTGGGTGGACATTTAAGCTGCAATGAGCATTCCTGTACTTATTCTCTCGGACAAGCGTGCAGCAGTTTCTTAGAGTGTATACCTGGAAATGGACATTTGGGGTAAATAGGTATGTTTGCCCTCCTTCAACTGGACATCACTATACTGCTCTCCAAGGTGGCTGGGTCCAGTTACATTCCCACTAGCAGTATGGAACCACAACCTTACCAACACTTGGTTATCGCAGCATTTAATTTTTGCCAATCTCATGGGTGTGAAATGGCATCTCATTGCTGTTTCAATTTGCACTTCCCTGATTATAAGTCTTCGACAAGGAAATTCTCCTGCTTTTATATGCACGTGTCAAATAGGTGTTTCTCAGTTTAAGAAAATCTAACCCATCTTTGTCTGATTCAGGGCACTTCTTCCCCAAGTACCCTGCCAACAGCCACCACAGCTGGAAAGCTGAGGTGCAGGAAAACAGCTGAGTTAAATAAGGAATCATCTTGGACAGAGGGCCCTAATTAACGCATTTGCTAATTAGTCTTTCCCTTCCCTCTTTTGGCAAGTCTTACTTCCAAGACAATACTATGGGCCTGTGACCTTAGATCAGGGGAGAGAACAGGGATGGGGAGTGGGAAAACTAAAACAGACATAAAAGTACCACAACAGTCTTTACACAAAGAAAATAAAGTGACTGCAGACCAATACCCATTACTCCACCTTCTAAATACTCTCCACGCTAACAGACTCCTCTCAAGCTCATCACGTCGGGCTCCCTCTGAAACGTTCCCACCTTTTTCTCTAGACCAGACGCTGTCCCCCCTCCCTACCGCAACCCTTTCATCTCCCTTCCCCCTCAATGACGAGATAGCCTCTCCCTTTTCCCCAGTCCACAGCTTCTGGTTCCTAGCTCCACAGGACCCTCTCCCTGTCCTCTCCAACTCCACGTCCTCGCTTCCTTCCCTTTCCAAGATGCATCCACAGTAAAAACAGCCCTCC
Organism: Equus caballus; assembly: GCF_041296265.1. NCBI lineage: Eukaryota > Metazoa > Chordata > Mammalia > Perissodactyla > Equidae > Equus > Equus caballus. The sequence goes on from NC_091708.1 coordinate 9,915,214, forward strand.
CATCACCCACCCCAAAGAAATACAGGAATCCCCTGCAGTCCGCGGCCCTGCGTTACATGCCAGGCAGGCGGGCGACTTGTCCCCCTTCGCCTGGGACAGCTGTCCTGTCTCGGGGGGTTCTCCAAGTGTGCCAGGTCCAGACCACCCGGAAAAAACTCATTCGGCCTTCGGTGGCAGAAGCGTCTTTACCAGGGCCACAGGCGCACTCCTGTCTGGGGCATGAACGGACCTCGGGCCCTTTCGTGGAAAAGACACCTCCCGGGGACCTCCACACAGGCAGGCAGGCCTCCCTCCTGGCGCCCAGCGGGGATGCTTTAGCCCTCGGAGCGGTAGGGAAGGGGCCTGGCAGAGACCGAACCGTCCCCGCGGTAAGAAGTTTCCGCGGCTCTGCCCCACTCGCCCAAGGAGGCCCTCGCCCCCAGAGCACACCCCTTACACGAGTCTCCCCGCTGCGGCTCCCCGGATCGGCTCCCCAGAGCACCACCGACCCCCAGAGCGGGCCCTGCACCTCCGTCCCGCCCCGCAGGAGAGCCTTCCTCCTAAGCCAGCCCGAACGGCGCTGGGTGGGCGTGCCCGGACCGGGACCGGCGCCCCCCGCTCCCCGAGCGATCCTCCCGGCTCTCGGGGGCTGGGAGCTCCTCCTCGCCCCGGCGCCCTGCGCGGGCCCGCGCCGGCCCAGGGGGCCCGGGTCCCAGCCAGGCTACGACTCTCACCGGCTCTGTGACCTTGGGCAAGTCACTGCCCGGCGGCAGCCTCAGTTTCCCCCTCTGCCCAGCGGGGACCGGGAGAGCTCCCGCGCTGCCCGCCCGAGGGGAGGGGCTGCCCCGGGGGAAACGCTTTGTGAACCGCTCGGCGCGGCGGGGACGCCCGGCTCCCAGGGCTCCCGGCCGGACGAGGCTCCCCCGCCCGCGCTCCGCCCCTCGGCGGGGCCGCGCTGCTGGACCGCACGCCCTTGGCCGCCGCCCGCGCGAGCCCCCCACGGCCCTCCCGCCCGGCCCGCTCCCGCCCCCGTACCTGCTCCCGGCGCTCGGCCGCAGGCGCCGCCACCCTGCGCGCCCGCCCGGAGAGGCCCGGGGCCCGGAGGGCTGAGGCGGCCGACGGCGGCGGGCTCGGGCCGGGGCGGCGGCGGGGGGCGCGGGCGGCGCGGGGGCCCGAGCTCGGCGGGGCCCGGCCTGGGAGACGACGACGAGGGCTGGAAGTGCGCGGCGGCCGCGGCTGCTGAGGCGGTGGCGGCGGCGACCGCGGCGGCAGCGCTTCCGCTCATGGCGGGCCCGCGGGCAGCGGCCCCGGCGGCGCCTCGACTCCGGCGCGGCGGGCGCTGGCTGGGCCCGGGCCGGAGGCGGCGGCGGCTGTGGCGGCGGCGGAGGCGGCTCCCGGAGGGGGCGGGGGCGGGGCCGGGAAGCGGCGGCGGCGGAGGGGGCGGGGCCGGGAAGCGGCGGCGGCGGAGGGGGCGGGGCCTCCGCGCCGCCGCCGCCAATGGGCGCCGGGCTCCTGGGCTCCGGGGCGGTGGCGGCGGGGGGCGGCCTCTGCCCGGCCTCTCGCCCGGGCCCGGAGGCTGAGGGCCGCCGGCTGGAGAGGCCTGCTCGGGGGCGCGCCGCCTCGGGTCCGCCTCCGGGGCCAGGCCTCCCGCGACCCAAGCCCGCCTGCGCCTGGGGCTCCGCTCGCGGCTGCCGGGGCGCCGGTGTTCGCGCCCGCGGGGTCGCCGGGGCTTGGCCCGGGAGCTGCCTCCCGCTGCCCGGCTGCGCCGCCTCGGCCTCGCTCCCCCGCTGGCCCGCGCTGCAGCCGCCGCCTCCCGCTTTCCGTTCCGACGCTCAGGAGGAAGCTGTCTGCGTCCTCAGGCTGCGTCTCCGCGATGGGTCAGCCCCGGCCCGGAGAGGACGGTTGAGGCCGAGACGGGCGGACGGAGAGGCGCCGCCCGAGCTGGGTCAGGAGCCGCGGCCCGCCGGCTCAGCCCTGGCCCCGCGCCCCCTTCTCTGACTCTCTTCCCGTCCTGCTTAAACGCCCTGGCCTTGGAGGACTGGCAGGAAGCCGGCCCCGCGCCGGGCCCGTCTCAGAGGACGGAGAGGCTGCGAGGTGAGGAGCGGCTTCTGAGCTGGGCTCAGTTTTCCCGAGAGTAGTCTGCGGGTTCGCGGCCCCCCTGGCCGCCCTCCCCTCTTGGATGTGATGCTGGTCGCCTAACCCATTTCCTCTGTTTCTCTGACGCTCGTACCAAAGCCGTGGAGGAGCAAAATTGCTCAGCCGTGTGCTGGGGTTGCCGCCAAGTGCAGCCATGTGGGCGAGGGCGCCGCTGAGCTGCTGACTCGATCGTTTCGGTAAAGGGTTATCCTCAGCCTTTCCGCCCATGCAGCCCCCGACTGGGGACCGAGCAGAGACGGCGACCAGTTGACAAGGCCCAGTGCTCCGGTGGCGGGCTGGCCCCATGAGAGAGAAGTGTGAAGGAATCTGGCAACAGAGATTTCCGATTCCACCCTGACGCTTACTAGGGGCGTGATCTTTCACGCACATGGTCATCAGCCATGTTAGGCATTGGGGACACAGTGATGAAGACACAGTCCAGGCCTTGAACGGGTCGACAGCCTCCTCGGAGGATGGTGAGATATGCTGTTGGAAGTTAGGAACTGAAGAATGAGCAGCAGTTTACCAGGTGGAGCAGGTTGGGGGAAACTGGACTGGGAAGACGTGAAGATTCTAACTGGCCAAGGGACCTAGTGTTGTCAGAATTCCGTTCTTGATTTTCTGGTCACAGAGGAGGCAGATAACATGGCGTTACTACCTGGGGCTTCAGTCCCAATGCCCGCCCGCCGTAGAATGCCCGGAAACGCTGCCTCTAAACTATGGCGTTCTTCTCCCCTTTGACACGGCTCAGCAGCCTTGAGCAAAATCAGACCTATTTTCACCCCAGAGCCCAAACCCCAAACCCCAGTTGCAGCTCTTACGACTCCCATTTGGTCAAATGCCTTGCCCAACAGCCCTAGAAGAAAAGGAGCAGGCGAGCTGTTTAATCCAGTAACCAAAGGAGCCTTCCGAGGCTGCCTTGCAGGCCAAGAAGAAACAGGCGAGAGGGCCAGGTCGGGCCCTGGGCCGCCTCACCTTGCCAGTTAAGGGGTGCAAAAGAAAGGGCGGACCACGTCCATGTGTGCTGTCATCTTCATCTCTGAAAATTTCCATCCTCCAGCAATCGTCAGGAAGAGAAATGAGCATGATGGGTTTAGGAAACCGCAAGTTTAAAAGGGCTGGAGTGCAGCCTGGGTGACGAGTGGAGAATTAAGAGGAGGCCAGAAGACCATGAAGAATCTCGAATGCCACGTTGAGGCATTTGAACCTAACGCAGGTAACTAAAGAGAGCTATTGAAGGGTTCAGTGAGAGAATGACATGGTCAGATTGGATTTTGGAAAGACTCTGGCTGCTGCATGGAAAATGGATTGGAGAGGAACAAGAGGAGAAGCAATAAAGCTGGCTAAAAAGCTCTTTGGCAAGGGATGAAAGTGACACAAACTGGGGCAGAGATGGTAGGAATAGAGAGCTATTAAGGTGGTAGAATCACCACGACCTAGCTGTTGAGGAAGATGAGAGGATGAAGGATGACAAAGATTTTTGTCTTGGGCAACTGGGTGACAGTGGTGCCATTCCTGAAGACAGGGGATACAGGAGGAGGAACAGAGAACTGTGGTGCTGGTTAGATCAGTTCATTTCTCTGACCTCGCTGTCCTCAGGCATATAAGGCAGAGGGCTGAGGGAGCTGGACTACAGTCACTACTATACAGTTTCTAATGTCCTTCTGAGACTGGCATCCAGAGATTTACAAGGAGAGGCAAGATAGCAGGTTGCCCATTTTGCTTTCTGTTTCTATCTTTTTTAATTGTGGTAAAATATACATAACGTAATTTTATCATTTTAACCCTTTTCAAGTATATAATTCAGTGGCATTAATTACTGACTTAACTCGGGCTGCCATTAAAAAATTACTATAGGCTGGTGGCTTGAACAACAGAAATTGATTTCCTCACAGTTCTGGAGACTAGCAGTGCGAGATCAAGGAGCCAACATGGTCACTTTCTGGTGGGAGCTCTCTCCTGGCTGTAGATGGCCGATTTCTCGCTGTGACCTCACGTGGTGGGGAGAGAGTGACAGCAAGCTCTCTGGTGTCTCTTCTCATCTTGAGGCCCCACCCTGAGTACCTCAAAACCTAATGTCTCCCCAAAGCCCCATCTGCAAATATTACCACACTGGGTGTTAGGACTTCAACATATGAATTTTGGAGGAACACAATTCAGTCTGTAGCGACTACATTCACAATGTTACTCCACCATCGCCACCATCCAGTTCCAGAATTGTTTTATCATCCCAAACAGAAATTCTGTACCTGTTAAACAATAACTCTCCCGTTCTCTCTTCCCCCAGCCCCTGGTACCTTATTCTGCTTTCTGTCTCTATGAATGTGCCTAGTCTAAGTACCTCATAGACACAGAATCATACAATACGTGTCCTTTTGTGTCTGGCTCATTTCACTTAGCATAATGTTTTCAAAGTTCAACTATGTTGTAGCATGTACCCATCTTATTCCATTTTAAAGCTGAATGCTATTCCACTGCATGTATATAGCACACTTTGTTTATCCGTCATTCATCCATCAATGGGCATTTATATTTGCTTCCACCTTTTGGCTATTGTGAGTAATATTGCTGTGAACATTGGTGTACAAGTATCTGTTTAAGCCCTGCTTTCAATTCTCTTGAATAGGAGTGGAATTGCTACATCATATGGTCATTCTATGCTTAACTTTTTGAGGAGCCACCAAACTGTTTCCCATAGTGGCTGCCCAATTTTACATTCCCGTCAGCAATACAACACCTGTTATTTTCCTTCTTTTAAATATTAGCCATCCTAATGGGTGTAAAGTGCTGTCTCACTGTGGTTCTGATTTACATTTCCCATTTCACTTTCAAGACCAGCATATCTATTACTTGCATTTGTCTTCCAGCTTGGTTTGCAAATTTTGAGGGGGCAGGAGGTAGATAGACGACAGAGATGATTAGAAAATCCTGAATGAGTTCTTTCCTGAAAAATTGTTGCACAACAATAGACTTCTAATAGTATGAAAACCAAAAGAAGAGCAAGATAGTCTCGGCTACACCACAGAAGAATACGGTGCAGCCTGTGCGACTGAAGCCCTCCAGGTGAGATGGAACTCAATGACGGTCGTAACCATGCCGAGCAAAGGCAGTGGAAAGGGCAAGGCCAGTGGAAGGGGCTGGAGCAGGAGGTGAGGAATTTAACCTCCAACAGCTGGTGACTGCACTTGTTCTCAAGCACATCACAAACACCTGTGAAACTCCTCTGAGGGCTCCCTGAAACACCTAGGGATGTACATTACGGGGTCTGGGCGAGGGCAAAAGAACACACTGACCTTTTTCTCACTGCTGTGACCCTAATAGGCGTGAGTTTCTATTTCCTTAGGCTTGATTCCTAAAACTAGAATTGCCAGGTCAATTGTTTTTTTTTTCTCCTTAGAGGAAAATTAGCCCTGAGCTAACATCTGCCGCCAATCCTCCTCTTTTTGCTGAGGAAGACCAGCCCTGACCTAACATCCGTGTCCATCTTCCTCTACTTTATGTGTGGGACGCCTGCCACAGCATGGCTTGACAAGCAATGCGTAGGTCCACACTTGGGATCCGAACCCATGAATCCCAGGCCACGAAAGCAGAACATGCGAACTTAACCACTGCACCAGCAGGCTGGCCCCAGGTTAATCTTTTTAAAGGTTTTACTTTCCAGAAAAATTATAGCAATTTATTTTTTTAATCGTTTTTCTTCTTCTTCTCCCCAAAGCCCCCCAGTACATAGTTATATATTCTACTTGTAGGTCCTCCTGGCTCTGCTATGTGGGACGCCAGCCTCAGCATGGTTTGATGAGCAGTGCTAGGTCCGCACCCAGGATCCGAACCGGCGAACCCCGGGTAGATGAAGTGGAGCATGGGAACTTAACCACTCGGCCACGGGCCAGCTCCTGGCCCATGACTTCTAACTACTGCTTAGTGCTCCATCCACCACATTTTGCCTAAGGATTTCTTTGACTGTGGACACCCAAATTGTCTCCAATTCCCACAGCCAAAAACAAAGCTGCTGTGAATCTATTTGTACACGTCCTCTATGGGACCTGGGTGAGAATTCTTTGGGTTATATATCCAGTAGCAAAGCTGCATATTTTATAGTTTTTTTCCTCTTTTATATAGTTTTGGTTTTCATTTTTTGATTACTGATAAGGATAAATGTGTGTGTGGGGGGGTGTGGGTGTGTATTTCTTTAACCACTATATTCTTCCAGGAATTTTCTGATCACATCCTTAGCCCTATCCTCCATTGCTTCTTTAAAGACTAGTTTAGCCTATAATTGATCATAACACGTTGAATAAATGTGATACATGAGTCCATAACGATACTCGAAGAGAGAAAGGAGGAAAAACTCATTTGCCACCAATGAAAATACTAGGATGCTTACTCCTTTCTCAGGAAATTGGTAATTAAGAGAAAGAATGAAGCATTTAACCTGCTATTTCAAGAAGAAATTAGGTTCATCTCCAATTGATGAGTGAAAACTCTTCTTTACAGAAGAATGTCAGCTAATAAATGTAGAAGGACTGATAGAATTAGGAAATCACCATTTTGCAATCTCCAATAAGATAATTGATTCAGGCAAGGATCATCAGCAAATGTTAAACTATTAAAAAAGAAAGGAAGAGAAAAGACCAGTCTACCATTGTGTCTATTTCCTACCACTCACTTGCCCCAAGAACACTTCCAATGTGCCTTCTGCTGCCACCATTCTATTAAAACTGCAGTGCTTGAGGGACAATGGTGACTTTGCAATTGCTAAATACAATGGCCTTTTCTCACCCTCCATGATCTCTTTGTGATATTTGACATTAGGGGCCACCTCCCTTTTCTTGTAACTCTCTTCTTTCATCCACAAAAGACTGGTTATTCATTGCTGCACAACAAACCAACCTAATATTAAGTGGCTGAAAACAATTTCTTATTATTTCTCATGGTTCTGTGGGTAGACTGAGCTCAGGTGGGTGGTTCCCACTCAGAATCTCTTATAAGGTTGCAGTCAGATGGTGGCTAGGGCTGGAGGCATCTGAAAGCTCCACTGGGCTAGAGATCCAAGATGGCTTCCTCCCTTGCTTTCTGGAACCTAAGCTGAGATGGCTGGAATAGCTGGGGGTTAGCAGGGTGTGTCTCTCTCCCAGTGGGGCTAGGTTGGGCTTTGTAGCAGCATGGTAGTCTCGGGATAGACAGACTTCTTACCTGGTGCCCAGCTTCCCCAGAGCAGACGTTCAAGGTGTCCCAGGTGGAAGCTGCAAGCCTTCTTCTGAGACAATTAATAGTCTCCTTCTCACCCAGTATGCATCATCCACTATCTCCAGCACTGGCTTCTTCAGAGGATAAAAAGAACCTAAAGACCCTTCCAGGGGCTGGCCCTGTGCCCAAGTTGTTAAGTTTGCACACCCTGCTTCGGCGGCCCAGGGTCATGCCAGTTTGGATCCTGGGCATGGACCTAGCACTGCTCATCAGGCCATGCTGAGGTGGTGTCCCACATAGCGGAGCCAGAAGGACCTGCAACTAGAATATACAACTATGTACTGGCGGGCTTTGGGGAGAAGAAGAAGAAGGAAAAAAGATGGCAACAGATGTTAGCTTAGGTGCCAATCTTAAAAAAAAAAAAGAGAGAGACCCTTTCAAAGCTGAGTGTAAAACTCATCCCTTTTCCTTTCCTCCTCTCTTTCTTTCTATTATTTTCCTTTTTGCTGAGGGAGATTAGCCCTGTGCTAACATCTGTTGCCAATCCTCCTTTTTTTTGTTGTTTTTGCTTGAGGAAGATTAGCCATGAGCTAACATCTGTGCCAGTCTTCCTCCAGTTTATATGTGGGTCTCTGCCACAGGGTGGCTGACAAGTGCTGTAGGTCTGTGCCCAGGATCTGAACCTATGAACCTGGGCAGCCAAAGCAGAGTTCACTGAACTTAACCACTACAACATGGGGCTGGCCCCAACCCATCCCTATTTTTATTGTTTCATTTTTAACTTTAGATATATCCCTGTCTAACCAAAAGGAATTTTGAAAGAAATACTCACTTTTCATCAAGTCTTTTGAAAGCATTCAACTTAGTTTTCATAGAACCAGGAAATATCTTTCCTTTTATGCTTGTGTTTATGCAATTTACTTAATATTTAATTAAAAACATACTTGCAGTAATAAACACACCTAACATAAACAGGTGTGTGGACAAAGTACCGGAGTGTTCAGTATACAGAGGCATAAACTGGGAGTATATTTTACATAGGGAATGGAACACACTAGTTAATTTGATTAGTCAATTAAAAGAGTTTCTAATGTATCTGTCATTGAACCTTTCAAATTGGAAGTAACATAAACTGCTTTAAGAAACATAGAATTTATTGGCTTCTATAACCCAAAATCTGGAGTGGATCTGGCATGGCTCGATTTGGGGGCTCCAACGATGTCATCAGCTCCCAGTCTTCCTTCATCTCTCAGCTGTGCTCACCACCATGTTGGCTTCATATGAGATGCCATGTGGTGGCAAGATGGCGATGGCAGCTCCTGGCACAGAAGAGAGAGCTTGTATCCATCTCAGCAATCCTAGCAAAAGACTCACTACCCTTCATTGGCTAAGATTGGGTATGTACCCCTCTGTACCAATCTGTGGCCAGGGCAATGCGATGACCTGATTGATTAGGACTGAGTCCCATGACCCCCTGAAGCCCTAATTAACCCCGTGGACTGAGAAGAATTGCCTTGGAGTGTTCCAGCATGGTATTATAGAAGTCCATTCCTGTGGTAATGATTGAAGGAAGGACTGTGCGCTGCTTGAGGGCAAGTGTAACATCTTGTTCCTCCCTGTGCTCCCACCCCACATACACAGCCCCCGACATGTTCCCCTGCATGCAGCAGGCATTGCTTACTGTGAGCTGAAAATCACAAGCATTTTTCTCTTCATTTACTGTGCACCTTATGGCAATTCATAGAAGATTTGCCCTTGGTGTGCAAAATGCCAGTCCCCATTTGCCTGAATTTTGTTATCTTTTGATCTCTCATGCTGTCAAAAGGCCTTGAAGCACAGGTTTGAATGGGGTTTGGACTCAAAGACACACAGAGCTGAGCTCCACGTATAATCCCCTGAGTGAAGTCTTTCCTCTCCTTAAGTCTTCACGTTGCTTTATAATGCTGGCTATGGCCAGGCTGCGGCTTTAACTTCACCTGCTGGGTTTGTACTAGAGCCACTTTTAAGGACTCTCCTTGGGTCTTTCCCCTACACTCCCTCCCTCCCTCCCCCTTCCCTTGGTCTCCCTTCCCTGCAGCCACAGCTGCTTGGCTCCAGGGCACTCAGATGGCACTGTTGCCTAGGCAACCCAGAAGGGGGCTTCATTCTACTGTCTCGTCAGAGGGGCCGGGCTGGCCCTGAGCTGGGAAGAGGCAGGGGCAGGGGACCTGGCCACCCAGCGCAGGGCGTGTGGAGAAGTAAACAGACCGCTGGTGCGCTGTCTGCCGGAAGAGATGGGAGTGTCATGGGTGTGACTGTCTGAGTGTTGTACAAGCAAACTGCCTAGGATGCTTGGGCCAGCTAAGAGAACAGGAACGGGATGGGGGAGGAAGGCCTGATGCATCTTGGGCTCAGGTCTGCAGAGCTGGAGTTAAATGACTGAGGCTCCGTATTAGTGTCCTGGGGCTGTGGTAACAAAGCACTACAAACTGGGTGGCTTAAAATAACAGAAATGTGTTGTCTCACTGTTCTGGAGAGGAGAGGCCCCAAATCAAGCTGTCTGCAGGACCACACTTCCTCCAAACCCGTAGGGGAATCCTTCCTTCCTCTTCCTGGCTTCTGAGGGCTTATGGCAATTGTTGGCCTTCCTTGGTTTGCAGCTGCGTAACTGCAGTCTCTGCCTTCGTGGTCACATGGTGCTCTCCCTGTGGGTCTCTTCCTGTGGCCATCTTCCCATAAGGACACCAGTCATAGGAGTCCAGGCCCACCCTACTCCAGTGTGAGTTCATCAGAACTGTTTACATCTGCACCCACTCTACTTCCAAGCAAGGTCACATTCTGAAGGATCTGGTGTTAGGACTTCAACAGAACTCTTTTTTTCAGGGGACACAATTCAAACCATGACAGGCTCCCAGACAGGTATGAAATGATGGAGAAAATGGTTTTAGAAGTTCCTGTGGTATAACACAAAGGCCAGTAAAGGTTATTTGATCAGACTAAGGAAGGCCTGGACCACCAGGCTGAGGAGCTAGGCTTTTAGTTAGCAGAGGGGGGTCACGAAGGGTCTTGGAGCAGTGTGACTACCTATGAGACTCAGGGTTTTTGTCATCGGTTGCTCTTTATTTTGTGGTACCAGTGGTATGAGCCACTTCTTTCTCTAATGCATTCACCCCAACCACCAGTTTAAGTGACAGGCCAACCCCGGAGCTGAAGCATGGCAACAGCCTCCAAAGTGAACAGCTCAGAGTTTGGTGTAGTTCAGAAGGAAGACCACCGCATGCTGAAGATGTCTGCCTCAGTTGCCTCAGCAGTCAAATGGGGATAGTAAGAGCACCTGTCTCATGGGGTTGTCAGAGGGAGTCAATGCAGACTTGTTTATACATATCTTAGAAGAATGCCTGGCAAAGGAAGAACTCAACAAATGCTCACAATTATTATGCAAAGAGGGACAGTTCATTCGGCCAGGAAGGGTGGGAAAAGCAATTATGATTAGTGCTGGTTGTTAGACCCCAGACCCTGGAACTACTGCCCCCCTTCTCCCCTCCAGGAACAACAGTGTCTCATGTTTGCGCAGCACCTGTTTTCCAAGTACTCTGTCACCTGCTCTCCTCCTCTCTGTGTGTCCTTGTGAGGTTTTCTACGTAATCTTGGGAGGGAGTCAGGGCTCTCATGATTACCTCCATTTTACAGATTAGAAACTGAGACCCAGATGGATTAAATCAGCTACTTTCAACATTTTTCCTTCTGAGACGCATATGATAGATGATGCTTTCAGGGGACACACTCCCGTGTGGAACTCCTGCCATGTCTGCATCCCTTTCTCTCCCGCTGAAGAGTATTTGATGCTATGCAGCCATTAAGAAGGGTGTTTAGAGCTATACGTAATTGATGTGGAAAGATATCTCTGATATATTGTTATGAAAAAAATCAAATTGCAAATTGGCTATTTGTAGTAATATTCTATGTGTGTTTGCATGCACAGATATGAAGTCGTCAGAGAGGCCACAGAGGAAACTGTTAACCGTGGTTAACTCTGAAAGTGAGGAGCGAGTGGGGGTAGAGTGGGTGGAGGGAACTTTCACTTTTACTTTATGCAATTTTTAAATAAGCATGTATTATTTTTATAAAGAAAAGTTCCATTCTGAAAATACAAGAAAGCATTCAGTATGCAAGCAACACTATTATAGGCATACCTTGAGTCTGCTCTGATTTTCTTCAGGGAAGTCCTTCATGAATATGTACAGACTATCTCTGGAAGGATATTTAGGAAGCTGATGACAGTGGTTGCCTCTCAAGAGGGAGACTGGTGGACTGGTGTTTGGAGTCAGGGATGGGGGAAAATGGACTCTATACTCTTGCATAAGATTTAATTTGTTCTTAACCAAATGCATGTATTATGAATTCAAATGGATTAAGAGAAAATTATTAAAAGCTTCAGTGGTTTATAATCACCAGTGAATAATTTGTAACTCACCTCATGACTGATCACAACACACTAGTGCTTCCCACTGGATTACATGCTAAGCAGAGGGCTGAGATCCAGAGTCAAGACTCCTGACTCCTAGTCTGTGGTTTTTTACACTATGTCATTGCCCGGGGTGGTTGCTTCAAGGCTGCACCATCCCACCCCCAACACCCCCTGTGCCCACCCCCCAGCTGAACAAGCCATGGCACTAACATCACAGTTGTCACAGCAGAAAAGTCATGACTGTGGAATTAACTCCCCAACCAGGCTTTAGCCAACCATGCTTCTATATTCTTTCACCTGCTTTCTTTTTTCTCATTGAGATATAACTTACACACGGTGAAGTGTACAAATATTAAATGTTCATCTCAAAGAATTTTTATATATCTTCACTGTGTAACCACCATCCAGTTCAAACTATAAGGCATACCATCTTTCCGAAAGGCTCCTTCACACCCCCTCCAGTCCATCCCACCCCCTAAATGTAACCGCTTCTCTGACTTCTATAATCCGACATGAATTTTGCCTGTTTTTGAACTTCACATCAGTGGAATCATAAAGTATCTACTCTTTGGTGTCTGGCTTCCCTTGCTTAACACTGTTTCACGGGATTCACCTGTGCTGTGTGTAGCCATTGTTTGCTCATTCCAGGAGCGGAAGTGCTGAACCGTAGGGTATACATATACTTAGCTTTATGTAGACTGCCAAGCAGTTGTCCAGTGTAGATGTACAATTTATACTCCTACCAGCAGTAGAAGAACGTTCCAGGTGCTCCACATCCTCACTCATGCTTCGTATTGACAGTCCTTTTAATTTAAGCCATTTCGATGGGGGTTGCCAACTCTGTTTTGAGCCCCAGCTCTTTGTTCTCTGGTTCCCTATCTGCTCAGTCCTTTGGCCTGACAGCCCCTCAATGGGCTCTTAGGATGTAGGACTCCTGACCAATGCTTTCCACCCTTCTTTCCTGGAATAGAGCCCTCTCCCCCGTCTCTGATGGAATCCCAGTGCTCACCACAAACAAATCTGATCTCTGTTACAGGCTGAGACCCAATTCAAGCACAGCATGGGCCCTAATGCTAATCACAGACAGGTCTCTACCCTGGTCACAGACCACACTCATAGCCCAGCACAGACTGAGCCCTAATCACAGCTGCAGGGTGAACCCTGAGCCCAACCACAGTGTGAGCCATAGCAGAGTGAGCTCTCATCCTGGGTATAGGCTGAGCCCTGAACCTACTCACAAACTGACCTGATCCAAACTCACAGTGATAAAAACAAATGGGCCCAGCACAATGTCAGAAACTATTATTAGCAAATGGGAAAATGTGAGAATAAAATGCATTGTGAAGCAAACTACTATCTCTGTAGTCTCTCCTCAGTTCACTCCAAATTTTAATTGTAACTGAATTTTGCTAAGTTGGTGAGAGAGACTATAAGCAACCCACCCTGACATGCTGTGAAGAACAGGCTGGAGTCGGGGGAGTGTGGCTCAAGGAGGCCTAAAGCAGAGCGAGCCCTGCAGGTGGTGGTGGAAAGACCGGTAACCCTCTTCCTGTTCTCACAAGGTGGCAGCTTGATTTTAAAGGTGTTTTTAACAGCTTAAAAAAAATGGATTCAGAGAACACTGGGGGAAGCCTCTGGTTTTGAGGCTTGTGTCCATGGCGCCTTTCTTTTAAACAATGGTATCTGACTCCGATGGAGATTTGCTCTTTCGGTACATTCTGATCATGTTGCTTTTCACATTCCCCTCCCTGCAGTGGCTGTTGGAGAGAAAAAAGGAACCAGAGCCTTCAAGAATAAATGCTCAGAGGTTCTGTTTGCCCTCCATTTGCCAATCAGCAGCAAGCTGAGAATGTGTGTTTCACTTTTTCTTATGCCCTTGAGGAAAACTTTGATCTCACCCTTACTACTAGGAGAAGTGCACCTGAATGGACTGTGTCCTGTGAAGGACGGGTGAGGGGTCTATAGTGCAACGTGGACCTTCGCAATAGTTTTCTCTCCTGGACGAAAATCTTGATTGGTCTGAAATTTCTGATTTCCTAACCATTAACTGGGTAAGACAACTTGTGTGAAGAGGTCACATGGTACTGGGGACAGCCACTGGGCTGGGACTCAGGAGACCTGGACAGCTCTGCCACCATACGTGACCTGGTGCAAATCCTTTTCTCTCTCTAGGCCTCCTCTCTCCATCTATAATAGAGTTTATGTGTGGCTTTTTGTAATATCTTTTACCTACATTACCTCATTTAATCCTTACAACAATCCCAATGAGATGTGAATTATCATTATTCCCATTTTACAAAAGAGGCGGCAGGGATTACGAGAAATTAAGACTTCTCCAAGGTAACAGAGTAATCAAGTGGTTTTCTTTGGTTTTAGTTAATGCAACCTTTAACTGTTACTATTTGTCATTAATTTGCTCATTAAAAAACATTTATTAAGCATCTTCATTTGCCAAATATTGTTTTTGACTCAAGGAACAGGGACGTTTTCAGGCCTAATCCTCTTGGTTAACTACTCTGTAAAGGCCGGTGCGTCAGCTGAGGGAGTGTGAATAAAGAGTTTTCCCTTTCTCCTTCTCTGAGGACAAATTTGGTTAACTTTACAGCCCTGTCCCCCGGAAGTCTAATATAAAGGTGCAGCGTCAGCTAGGTATTAGGCAGCATTGCTTACGGTAAAAATAACCCCTGATGGGTAAAGTGCACCTGGGCTGGGATGTGTAAGCCCCTGGTGGGAAGCCATGGCTTTGGGCCTCCCTGAGCACAATGACTCTTGTAACTAGGTTCATGTCTCACAAGGAACCTGCAAACTATGCCTATGAGACGTAACGTATTGATTCCTCTTTGTGACAGGGCATTTCTAAACTAAAGTTGTCACCACATTCACTGATGTGACCTTGTCTCCCTGTACCTGAGCTGTCACCCGGGGGCCAGAGAAGAGTAATCACTGAACTCCTACAAGAATTCTTGCGGAACAGAAGGACCAGATGCTGTCCTTCTGGCATGGTGTTTCTTACCTTGGACCTTTGTGAGTTAATCTGATGCCAAGTGAGGCCTGTGGTAACTGAGGGGGACCAAATAACTAGTGGAGCCCAAAGGCCACCTGATGGTGGACATTTCAGGGACATTTGCAAGTCAAGTAGTTTTGAAGGTAGTATTTCAACCCTGTTTTTTCTGACTCTATAGCTGTGGTTCTCAATCTTGTCCACACATTGGACTCAAATTGAAATGACGTTGGAATCCTCCACCACAATGGATACAACAGTGGAAAAGAACAAAACATGCTGCACAAACGTGGATGAATCGCTCTGACACAATGGTGAAGGGAAGAAGCCAGACACAAAAGAGTACGTAGAGGACAACTCCACTCTCTGAAGTTCAGAAACTGGCAAAACGAATCCGAATAGTGGTTGGTGTTGAGGGTAGATATCGACTGGAAGGAGGTACAAAGGGTCCTTCTAGGCACCTATCAATAGTCTATATCTTGATCTATGTGGTGGTTGCATGAGTGGGTGTATATATTCATAAAATATGTGAAGGCAGAGGTACTCAGGGGATCCAGATGCAGAAAGATAGGCTGGACCCAAGGGTGAGTGGGGTGCTTAATGGGAGATCAGGCAAATGTGAGGCCTTGGACTGGAGGCTGCATCTTCTGGAAAAGCTCCCACTGACTCTGCAGGGTAGAGAGTGTGAGCCCCACGGTACAGGTGTGTGAATAGTATTTCAATCAGAGAGACTCAGCTTTGGAAAGAGAAATAGGAGCATGGGACCTGGATGTTCAACTCTCTAGGGAAGCAGGGAAGCAGAGCCTGGGCTTCAACCAAAAGGCAAACCTCCACTCTGCCAGGGGCCACTGGTGTACAAAACGCAGGGGAAGTAATAATTTGTGAATATCAAGTGGCAGCTTTTGGGCTGTTTTACTTTTCATGTTTTTCCCTTTTTTTCCCCGATCTGTGGTAGTCCCCCATTATCTGCAGTTTCACTTTCCATCATTTCAGTTACCCATGGTCAACCAGTCAGAAAATATTAAACGGAAAATTCCAGAAATAAACAATTTGTTTTAAATTGCAGTGCTGCGATGAAATCCCGCTCTGTCCCACCCAGGATGTCAATCATTCCTTTGCCCAGAGTATCTATTCTGTATATGCGGCCCCACCCCCCACCATTAGTCACTTAGTAGCCTTCTGGGTTATCAGATCACTATCTCAGTATTGCAGTGCTTGTGGTTCAAGCAATCCTCATTTCACTTAAAAACAGTCCCAAAGCCCAAGAGCAGTGATGCTGGCAATTTGGATTCGCCAAAGAGAAGCCATAAAGTGCTTCCTTTAATTGAAAAGGTGAAAGTTCTTGACTTACTAAGGAAAGAATAAAATCATATGCTGAGAATGCTAAGATTTATGGTAACCTTTATTACAGTACATTATTATAATCATTCTATTTTATTATTAGTTATTGTTGTGAATCTCTTATCTAATTTACAAATTAAACTTTACCATAGGTATGTATGTATAGGAAAAAACATAGTATAGACAGGGTTCGGTACTATCTGTGGTTTAAGGCATCCGTTGGAGGTCTTGGAATGTATCTCCTGTGGATAAGGGGGAACTACTGTATTGGGTAAGACATTTACTTGCAGGAGAATAAATATAATAATTTATAAGGCCTTATTTTTGTCAGTTTGGAGCCCATACAGCACCTGAAATTAGGCACTGCCCATGGTTGAAATGGATTTATTCCTTCCTGCCTTCAGGCGGGACAAAATTTCTGCCATAAAATCAAGCTGAAAAGGAGAATCCAGGAGTCATATCTTATGAGAAATGGCTGAATGGGTGGAGGTCATGGTCCTGGAGAAGCAAAGTTCTGGTGGAAGAAGACAGGACATGAGAAGATATCTGTCTCCAGATATCTGAAGGTTTTGCCATGCAAGAAAAAGGCAGATTTAGGGCTGGCCCCATGGTGTAGTGTTTGAGTTCAGTGTGCTCTGCTTTGGTGGCGCGGGTTCACAGGTTCAGATCCTGGATGCAGACCTACACCACTCACCAGCTGTGCTGCGGTGGCAACCCACATATAACGTGGAGGAAGATTGGCACAGATGTTAGCTCAGGGCTAATCTTCCTCAAGCGTAAAAAGAGGAAGATTGGCAACAGATCTTAGGTCAGGGCTAATCTTCCTCAGCAAAAAAAGAAGAAAGGAAAAGAAAAAGGCAGACTTGCCCAAGGCGACTTCAGAGGGGAAGAAATACCAGTGAGTGGAAATTCTAGAAATAGAGTTCAATGAGGAGACCCTTCAAGAGGAATCAGAGACCTCACAATTTTCCTAAAATGCAGTTTATTTATGCATGCTCTCATTCAATGTGCTAGGCTCTGGGTACAGAGAACATGACCCACAAGGTCCCTTACAGAGCTTAAGTGTGGCAGAGACTGCAGGTTGCCTATATAATATTTATTCTCCTCTTCTTCCTTACTAACAAAATTCTGAGTTTGTTACAGGCTGTAATGTGTTCAGCTGAAAATATTACATTGTGCAACCTCTCTTGGAGCTAGAGGTGACCAGTGAGATGTGAATGGAAGCTGTAGGGTGGGACTTCCAGGACGTCTCCTTAAAAGAGGCTGACTTAGGTAACAGAGGTACCATTATTGCCCTCTCCTTATTTCTGCCTAGCATATGAATGTAATGGCTGAAGTTTGAGCTGCCATCTTGGACCATGAGCTGTCCTTCAGAATCGAATCCACTAAAGATAGCGGAAGGGAAAGAGATAAGGATCTTGCGTCTCTAGTGACTGTGAAGTCTCCATATCAGCTCTGTGTTGACTCTCTCTGGGCTTATTTTACATGACAGAAACAAACCTCTACCTTCATTTTTAGGTTATTTATTTAGGTTTTCTGTTATATGCAGCCAATCCTGATCCTGATACACTAAGCAAAACTTTTTTCAAACTAAAATTATATAAAATGACAACTGAGATTGCTTTTAGTTCAAACAACTGGATACTACGACTATTGTTCTCTGAGGTCCCAGAGACTTCCCCAGATTCTATAGGAAGATTCAATCTCTCCCTCCTTGGTTCTCCTTTGTTTATTCTGCTAGGAAAACACTTATAAAATTGAGTCTTATGCCAGGTCCCCGACACACACATTTATGATTACTGTTTGTTATTGGCTGCATAGGCACAGCCTGGTGAGAGTTTACATGGGGAGGGCACTGGTGTTGCTGTCCGAGGTCCTGAACCTTCAGACGCACCAGGACACAGTTGTTTTCTCCAGTCTCGGAGACACTAATTCCACCTGACCAACCTCACCAAACAGTTCTGAGGAGGCAGGGAAGAGACAATGGCAGGAGAAAACGGTAAGGGCTGAAAGAGAGAGACAAACGGACAGAGAAGAGAGGCTACTCAGAGTATGGCCACTTTAAGGAGGCCAGGGGGCAAAACTGAAAAAAGAAAAGAAGTTTTCTTCTGATAATTTCAAATAACGTCGTCAGAGTTAACACAGATTGACAGCTAAAAATGAGTCATAAATTTCTGTTCTAAGTGATGCAAAGCTGTGGAAGTATTGATATGAACAACTGTATTTGTACGGACAGGGAAACAGAACGCCATCCAGGTGCAGACGCAGAAAGAGTGATCTTGGCTTGATTTACGCCAGTGTGCTCACACTTCTTCTTTTCAACCTTGATAAATAGTTTGTGATTTCTTAAAAGAGTGCCACATAAGAACTTAGACTGTGACTTATGTTTTACAATTCATACAGCTGATTTCCTGTATTTTTTCATGGTCTACTATCTTTTTATTGGTTACAAGAAATGTTTCCCTCCCCCAAATTTGGAGGATGGGATATTCTACCCATGTTTCCCTCCTCCTTGCAACCCACCCCAGTTGCTCACCTATGTTTGGCTTGGCTAGCCAAGTGAGTCCCTCGTATGAGAGTCTTACAGTGCTCTTGATTCAAATTCATGCCGGGTGTTTAAAAATGCGTTATCTCAGTTAATCTTCTCAACAGCCCCCAACATCAGCATAATTATTCTCATTACAACTAAATTCATGTCATGGATCTTTGAGGCTATTTGTGAATTGAATAGCTGAAACAATGAATAGTAAGTCAGAAATGTCAGGGGTCTATTCTAATTTACCTGTCTGTCTCCCAAAATAGCCTATAAAAACTTTGAAGTCGTGAACCATAGTCTCTTCATCATTACATTTTCAACAATATCTAGCATGGTTCCTGACACATAGTAGGGGCTCAAAATATATTTGGAATAAGTGAATAAGTGAATGGAAATATATAATAGTTAGAATTGCATATAAATTATTTAAACCAGAGGCACTGACGAATAATAGATCAAAGATATATGAGGGAAATCACAAAATAGTCTAATCTGTGGTGAAAGGATTAGAAAAGCGTCCTACATGCCATTTCTACTATTGAAATATGCATTCTTGAAAATTAAGACAGCGAGCAGAAATAGTGAAATATTCCCCTTTCACATCTAGGTGTCACTCCTGTAATGAGCTAAAATGATTTAGCGTATTCTAAGGAATAGAAGGGTCAGCCCCCAGTCCCCTCTCCTTCCCTTTACTTCTTTTCCTCCCTTTTCGCCTTCCTTCATCCTTTCCTTCCCCTTCCCCTTTTCAAACGTTTACTGAGATCCCACTGTGTTAATGCACTGTGAGGATTTCAGGCCCTGCCTTCAAAGAGTTTACTCTCTAGTCAAGAGGGAAAAAACCTCACAAATAGCAATATTTATAACTGGAGTGGTAACAGCTGACTTTGTATAGTAACATCAAACTCATAATTTTTCCCGGAGCTGCCTTCTTCCCAACATGAACCCCATCTTGGAAGACTTGCTTGATCTTAGCTCCTGAGCACAGGAGCAAAGAAAATTCTTTTCCTCAGTCTAAGTACCCACTGTATCTGGCTGAATGACAGTGACAGCAAGGCTTTCCTCTGGGATTAAAAGCTAGCAAAAGCCTCAGAATGATGTCCAAAATGACTACAGCTACTCCAAAGAAGGATTACAACAACTGAAAGGGGCCTTGATAACTCTTCCAATTCAACCCCCTCATTTTTCAGACCTGGAAGCTGAGGTTCAGAGAGGTGGGGAGATCTGCCTATGGCCACACAGCAAATCAGGGTCAGTCCCAGGGCTAGAGCACAAGTTTACACACTCCCACTAAGTACTCCTTCTATTTTCCACTCTTTCTTAAAGTTCCCCGGGTTTACTCAGGGCTAACGTGTATAACCACAGGCTGTGCCCTGAACAGCTTTGAGGTGACCATCACGCAAATGATGCCCTTGGAGTTTTGCAAGCAGCAGCCCTGGTTTCACTGACGTGCTCCTGAGATTATTTAAGTAGCGCAGGACAAACGTTTAAAGATGCTAATAATTATGCATTCATTTTAATGTTTAGGAAACATATAAAAAGCACATCAAGCTTTGATTTTATCAATAGGGATATTATATAGTGATTTAAAGTTTCCTTTAAAATTTAAGTAAAAAAGGTGAATGAATTAAGATCAAAATATTTTTAAGATGTAGTGTAACTGGTACAAAAATATGGTAAAAATCATGAAAGTGGTATGCAAATTATTAAAGTTTAGGAAAATCATGTTTACTATATCATACCACATCCCTCCAAGATAAGATAAAGGACTTTGACCAATCTATCTGCTCAGGACACCATGAGAAGACAATTCTTTAATGTGAAGGTGATGACGGAATAGTTGGATATATGTTCATTTAGCAGAAGCAGGTTAAAAGCGTTAGGACAGGGTATTTTATCCAGGAAGGATCGAGGGCAGCTAGATGGGAGAGTTGGGCCTGAGCTTTGACATGTCACAGAAACGCTTATGTTTTCAAATCTGCACTCTTGCATTAGCAGAGGGTCAGGTAGAAACTCTGTGACCTCTTCTCCTGTAACGGAAGGTGAATATTTATCAGAAGAGCTCGGTTCAAATCCTGCTCCCGCCACTTCCCAGCTGGTGCCCTCTGCCAAGTCACTTAACCCGTTTGAGTTTATAAAAAAGCTGTGTTGTGAGGAATAACTTGAAAGGCAGAGTGAGGGAAAGACTGAAAGAGAGGAAGAAAAAGAGAAGAATGATGAAAGAGAGGAAGCCAGCTTGGAGGAACTGGAAGAAGAATGGGAGCTGGTGAGATGATCTCGGCCTTTCTGTGCTGAAATAGTCCTTCTCGTCACAAGCTGCTAGATTTTCTCCTTATGAAAACATTTCTAAGGTGGCAGATGAACATATTTTTAACAATTTTCCTGAAACATAACACTCCAACGGGATGTGTAGAGAAACGCCAAGAAGAGAAGGCAGAAGGAGGTAAAGTCTTCAGATGCAGGGGAAGATAAAGTGCTTCCTGCGTGGATCTCCAGAGACAGAAGCCTCACCTCCTCCACGAAGCCTCCCTGGCCTCCTGGCGGGACCGACCGTCTCCTCTTGGGCTCCCGCTGTGTTTACACACCTTCTTCTGGGGGTGGGGGGAGGCGTGCAATGGCTCAGGAGTTTCTGTTTGTCTGCCATTCCCATTGGATAATGAACCCCTTGAGGCGGGGACTGTGTTTACTTACCTTCTGTATTCCCGTTACTCCCACAGAACCTGGCACATGTGATATGCTTGATTGATGTATATGGGATGGATGCGCCTGGGTCAGGGGACTTAAAGCCATGTCCTTTGAGTGATGACTGGCAGTCCAGAGGACGTTTAGCCTGGGGAAGAGACAACTCTGGGGAGACATACTCACTATTTTACAATATTTAAAGAACTATCTAGAGGAAGTGTATTTGAAATGGGCTGCATGGTCCCCAAGGCACAGCTAGGACTAAGAAAGCAACCTTGAATCACTGTAGGAAATTCTAACCATCAGAACTGGCCAACGATGCCATCTCGAGGGGCCAAAGGCTCATTTCAGCAGAGACTGGATGTTACTTTTCAACATTTCAGACACTGGATTAGACAATCTCTGTAGTCTGCCTGTCTTCTACTGCATATGAGTCTCTTCTCTTTTGCTTGTTAGGTTTCTGGATGATTTTTAAACATCTCCCCACTGGGCACCTCTATCCATTCTTGGAACCATAGACCTCAGAGCTGGAAGGAACCTCAGAATTCATTTGGTCCAATCCCTTCCTTGTACCACTCTACAGAGGAGAAAACCAAGACCCAAGTCAAATAGCTGACATATGGCAGAAGATAGGCCTGGAACCCAGATCTCCAGGGTTCTCCAGTGCTGACCAAGACATGGTGCCATCATGTCTGAGCAGTATGACTCTCTTCCCTTTCCCTGTATCTGTGTCTTACATTCTCTCAGCAGGTACTGCACATCTGTTCCGCATTCTCTCACTTAGGAATAAAAATTGAAGGAGACAATTTGCAGAATTAGCACAGACTTATAGTGAAAATATCGTCATTCTTTTGATAAACTACATTGCATAGTGGTTAAGGGCCACGAGCTTGGGGCAGGATGCACGGCCAGTGTACAGCGGAATGTCCCCTATGTCCATGAGCTCTGGTGCAGGGCTTCCTGTGCCCAGAGGCAGAGGCTCCTGTTTTTAATCTACACAGGTGACATACAGGATTGCAACTTGAGGGTCGGAGAGACCTGGATTCTGGTTACTCCGCTTTTCCAGCAGTGTGGCATTGGGCAAGTTAGTTAGCCCTCTAACCCCCAGTTTGCTCATTCCTAATAGGAGAATAACTATAACTGGGCCTCCCTCTGGGGGGCGGTAAGGTTTGAGTGAAAAAGCATACAAGGCTCTGAGCACAGTACCATAATAAGCACTGAATATATATATTTAAAAGACAGCCTTAGTCTTTTTGTTTTTCTTCCCAGTCTCTTCTCAGATATAAAAAGAGATAATTGAGTAAAGCTTCTCTTCAACATTTCAGCTTCCTCCCTTTCTACTGGAAACAATCCTGCTCAGTACCGGTGTCTGTGTCCATGAAAACTTCCCCTTCACTCCAATTGGATGACACTGCACAGTCACTTCCCTTGTGAGCTTGTCTCTCCCTCTGCAAACAAAGGCAGGAGAGGAAGGATATTTATATCAATCCATTACCACAGTGTATCTTAGTTTTGTAATCTAAAGAAATAAAGGATTTTAAAAAATTGGAATGCTGTCTAAGGTCCCTCCCTGCTCTGACATTGTTGAGCCCGAGGATCTAACCCTCCCTCCCCTACTCCCGTGCCCTTCCTCCGTCCCGACCCTCTCTCTGCCTTAGAACAGAACTCGCAAGAGCGCACTGTGCAGGTGGGAGGATTGTAAGAGTAGATTTCTCCTCTGGACCCCAGTAGGAACAGTCCCAGAGATTGCTACAGCGGAAAACGCAGGGAAGCCGAGTACAGATCTGGTGGCCTCACTTGGCTGGAGCACAGCCTGTCCTTTAAATTTGAGCTCTTTTCTTCACGATCTCACTGTGTCATCCCCATCCAGTGCCCAATTTCCTTCTGGGAAATCCAGCGGTTAGAGAACTACAGACCTAAAAGGGTGCAAACCTGGTAAGAAAGAAACCGAGTTTCTGCAGAAAGCTTGCGGCAATCTCTGTCCCGGTCCGATCTGTTTTTCCTCACGTGCCGAGGGCCTTCAGCTTTTCTGACCAAGTGATATTAATTTTATGTTTTCTTCTTTGGCCCATTTTAATAGAGAGGCCACAAGCTAGTCACCCTAAAGATTTGTGTTTAAAAATTGTCAACGAGAACACAAAATTTAAAAATTAGGAATATGTGAAAACGCATTTCTGACTTCTCTGGGAAAAACTACACAGAATTCAGGAACAATGAGGCCACGTTTCCTCAGGGCAAAAATGGGCTGGGACTAAGGAGCAGCTGCCTCTTTGGGGCAGGGACTGTCCACTGACCAGTCTCTGCTCCTCCCTTGATCGCCTGACCCACATGGTCAATGTCGATTTTATACCGTTAATCACAGCCCACTTCATGATGACCGAAGACAAATGAGTTTATGACTCCAGGAATAGATTGTAACTGCAAAAGTCTGTGAATCAACAACCATGGGAAAACATCTGTAGTCAATTAGAAAAAAATTAAATGCAGTGAGGAAGATTACAAAAGTGTCTGGACCTGGCGTATTACGGACGCTCAATAAAGAGTCGTTGCTATTCATAGTAACAGCATTAAAATTATATTACTTAACTGGAATGTATCTTGTCACTTTGAGGACAAAATTAGGTCAGTGGTGCATCCAAGGGAAATACAAACGGGACTCTAAAAAAGCATTGAACAGCAGTGTAAGTCTTTACTAAGTGCCCTTGAAAACAAGAGGGGAATTACATCGCAAACCATACCATTATTTCACGAAAATCCTCATTACAAAGTTCTGTGCCCAGAGTTCCACTCCTCAGGGTGACAGCTCTTTTGATTGCCTCCATCTCTTCCCACCCCCAACCTCTACCCCTTTCCCCCTGCTCCTTCACTGCTCCCCTTCTTTCTCCTGAAAAGAAGTCTGGCCTGCGCTTGGCGTCTGTTACAGTCCTGGTTAGGGGATGAAGAGAGCAGGCACAGTATCTGAAAATACTTACATTCGGTGTTCTCTTCTTTTATCCTTATCTCAATTATTAATATTTACAGGGCGATTCCTGAGAAACTTCAGAAATCCTTCCTTCATTGTCAGATAGCCCAGAAAAGACTTCATAGAATTTAGGCTGGGGTGGGTTGACAAGACCCATAAGAGGGGCCCGCATAAAGTACACTAGGAGTATAGAGATGGGGCACAAATGGATGTAAATTGGTGAAGTCCAGACAATGCCCTTCTCCCTCCCGTTACTCTGCTCCCCCAAACATCGCTCCCCAACGAGCTCAACAAGAAGGAGTGGGAGTTTCGGGCCTGGGGTGGTCATCCCTGGCTCGCTTCCGAGAGGAGGGAGGGGCCCAGGTGTCCTTCAGTAAAATTCTGTAGTGCAGAAGCTTCTTCAGTCCTCTCCCTTCTCTTTCATAAGCTTGCCCAGGCCTCCCTTCACCTTGCTCTTCGAACCCAGTTTGCTAGGATCCCTGCGAATAGACTGAAAGTGTCCTCAGCAGGAAAGCAACTACTCCTTTTCCTTCCTTTCCTCTACCTGGGAGTCTCCGGTGCGTGCAGGCCTGGGCCAGGGCCAGGGAGGAATACAAAAGAGTCTTTTGAGAAGGGCCTTGGAGAGTCTTGTAACAACTATCTGGTTTGAAATCCAAGGATTATTTCCTTCCTGTGTGTCTTCAGGCTGGATGCTTTCCTTCTCTGATTCTCAATTTTCTCTTCAACAAAATGGAGCTATAACCCCATCTCTGAAAGCCTCACAAGACTGCTGGAAAATCTAAGCTATAAAGTGAGGTGCTCACCCACTGGGGAGTTGTCCTTGCTCTAGCTCTGCTTTGCCACCCGCAGTTTCCCAAGGTGACCTCTCTTCTTGCAGGGAGACTTGAAGACTCCTTCCCCTGCCTGTTATTCTGGGGGTTTGGCAGTCTTTCCTTGTCTATGTGAAAGTAGTCTCTCCCTTGGATGT
Organism: Equus caballus; assembly: GCF_041296265.1. NCBI lineage: Eukaryota > Metazoa > Chordata > Mammalia > Perissodactyla > Equidae > Equus > Equus caballus. Next base: position 9,940,449 of record NC_091708.1, read on the forward strand.
CACCATTGTGAGACCTAGGTCTGGCTTTTCAGAAAGACCTTTAGATGAAGTCTAAGTCTGTGCCTTTTGACTTAAAGGACCCTGAGAATATCTCCCTCACTCATTCACTCATTCATTCATTCATTTGATTAGAGGGCAGCCATCATTCATCCAATGCACTCTCTTTGAGCCTTTAGTCTGCCTGCTGTGTTGAGGACAGAGTTAAATGACCAAGTCCAAAGCTCAGGGTTCTAGGAGCTCAGAGTCTGCCAGGCATGCAGCTGAGTAACCAGACAGCTTGCAAAGCACGAGATAAGGTCAGTGGCAGAGCATCTTGTGAGATTGCAGTCAAGATGTTGGCCTGAGGCTGGAGGATCCACTTCCAAGATGCACTCACTCACATAGCTGCTCAGGAGACTTTAGTTTCTCACCACGGGGGCCTCCCCATGGGGCTGCTTGAGTGTCCTCACAACATGGCATCTGGCTTCCTCTAGAGTGAGTCACCAAAGAAAGGGCAAGGCAGAAGCCACCCTATCTTTTATGACCTCACCTCAGAAGTCGCCCTCCATCGTTACCATAGTATCATATAGGCTACACAGGTCACTCTGTTCATTGTGGGAGGGAGTGAATACCGGGATGGGAGAATCATTGGGGGCCATCTTGGAGCCTGGTTACCACAATGCTCCTTGGAAAATCTTTGGATATCTCGATTTATGGGTTCTCTTAGTTGTTTCACGGAAGCTCTCTGAGCACTGGTGCACTGCCTCTATTCTGCCCCTCCTCAAACCTGATCCTGGGTCTCTGGCCCATCACCATTTCCACACAAGTGTAAAAATCCAGTCACACTTATTCTCATAGAGTAAATGGTGGGGGGGGATGATATCACAAAAAATGCACCTTTCAGCTGTCCCTGGCTCCACCTCTGGCCATCCACCACCGTCTAAAAGGCCACTTTCCTAACACCCTATTCCCAGCTGCTTCCCTGATGGAGAGCAGTCTCATGTATGTTTTCCTGGTCCTCCAGGAATTCTGCTAAGTAATGTTTTCTCCACCTTGTCACAGAGGTGTTAATAAAGAGGGAGCCCAGAGGAGTCATTGACTCTGTATGAGCATGAGGGTGAAGCATCCCAGGATTGTTGTTGAGGAAGGACACTCCTTAGCCCAGGTTTCACATGTTTCCCTGGAGGGACCTCCTTAACGGGAGGAGCAGTGGCTTACATGACTGATGAGCTTGGAGGAAGGAACAGCACATACGCGGCTTTCCATTTCTCTCTTTCTCTTTTTCTTTGGCACAGGCCCACATGGACCTGGCAGATATTCTGACCTGTTCCTTCATCCCTCAAGTGTACAGGACATCAGCGATCACCTGGAGCTGAGTGAGGAGAGGGTCAGGGGCAGATTGGGAAAGGATATGGGACACTTTTAGGAGTGATGGATATGTTTATTACCTTGATTGTGTTAATGATTTCACAGGTGTATAGGAATGTCAAAACTATCAAATTATGCACAGTAAATATATGCAGTTTATTATATGTCGATTATGCTTTTATACTTCAGGTTTAAAAAAATCCGAATAGGTAAATGCAGATAGAATTGTGAAAAAGCATTTTATAATTGTGAAAAGCATTTTCTATGATTACATGATTTTATTGTAAAAACCAATGAGAGTCACCTATGAAATTTATATATAAACAAGTAGAAAAGGAAAAAAGTTGTTAACCAGTTTTAAAATCTTCCAGATGAAGAGCATCAGTGGGTTTTCCTTTACCCATTTGTTAAGTAGTTGTAATGCCGCATCTTCCAAACAGTTTGCAATAAAAATTGATTAACGAAAAGGAAGATGGAAGTTAACTAGGTGAACTTCACCAAAAGTCATGGGAGTATATAAGTGAAAGAGGAAATTAGGTTTTGATATATTCTTACATCTGCACATCCCTGTGAAGTGTCTTCTTTAGCTATGACAGCCTCGAAACAAAGCATCTAAAAAAAGATGAAGTGAGAAGCAACCTTCGAATTTCTGTATCAGAAATTATTTAAAAAAAAAATTTTAATAGTGAAATACATTCAATCACATGGTACTCATTAAAATATTATCATTGGTAAAAAGTGTTTTTTCTTTCTTTTTTTTTTTAAAGATTGGCCCTGAGCTAACATCTGTTGCCAGTCTTCTTTTTTCCCTTCTTCTTCCCAAAGCCCCACAGTATATAGTTGCATTTTCTAGTTGTGGGTCCTTCTAGTTGTCCTGTGGGAGATGCCGCCTCAGCATGGCTTGATGAGAGGTGCTAGGTCCGCGCCAGAATCTGAACCTGCAAAACCCTGGGCCGCCAAAGCAGAGTGCGCGAACTTAACCACTCAGCTATGGGGCCGGCCCCTAAAAAGTGTTTTTTCTGTAACTCATAGATAAAATAAGATACAAATAATTTTAAATGATACTTTTAATAGATATAATAAAATTTTAAATATTTAAAAAAGCGTCTGCCTAATTCTAGAGCCAAATATTAACAAAGGGATTTGGCCTCAAACATAAGCCTTATTCTCCAACCTAGGCTTTGTCAATAATAAAAATGACATTTTTATCTCAATCAGCCAATTCCTGTGTCTACATCTCAAATAGTTCTGAACTGAGCAGGGAAAAAGTGGGAGTCATTTATCGAACTCCCAATAGTGGTGACATTTGGCTTGATTTTTGAAGATTGAGTAGAAGGTCACCAAGTAAAGATGTGGGAGGGGGCATCACAGGCAGAAAGAGTCACGTCATAAAAGTCATGGAAACAGTAAAGAACCTGGTGCCCCAGGGAAGCACACGGCTGGGGTTCTTAGGGGGCTTGTTGGACAGCGGCAGGAAAAGAGGCTGCTGAGCCATACTCTGGGTCCTGATCAAGGCTAGACTTAACGTGCCTTGGAAGCAGGGGTCGCGTCCATCATGTTCCCCACTGACTTCCTGGAGCCTAGAACAGTGTCTGGCTCAGGGAAAGGAATGAAGGACATTTTCCACTATGTCTAATGACTCTGAATGTTTCCCAGTGAGTGATGGGCGGTTTGGTTCTTCAGCCTTTCCTCTTCTTCCATGAGCTAGCCCATGTCCTTTTTTCTTCAATTAGCCAGGGCTGGTTTCTGTAGCTTGCAGCCAAAGAAGGCTGCCTGACTCAGCCCTCTCAATCTCTCTTCCGTGAGGTGTATCGAGGGCATCCAAAGAGCTTTCAGTAGGGGCCGCAAGTTCAGAAACCCCTGGGTGTGCAGAAATGAGAATGAAAATGCCTGGACTGAGCAATCAAACCTGGATTCAGCAGTCAAAACCTGACAAACAGAAGGGAACAGACAGAATGAGAAATGTGGTTGGCTGCAGCCAGGTCCTTGGGTGTGGGACAGGAAGAGAAGGAAGGGCCTCTCAAATGCACAAAGCGTATCATCAAACAGGTTCAAGGACAACCAAAGACATCATTGTCACAGAAGCAAGGGAAACAGAGTTTTAATGAAGAAGTAATGGGTTGCAGAAAGGAGGGAATAAACAGCCTTGAATGCAAAACAGATCCAATGAGAAAATCACTTAAATTTCTACATTCAGCAATTACTAGTGAGAGGTCACTAGGGATTCTTCTGAGCTTCCCACAGAGAGGAAAAACTTGCAGAATTAAAAGAAAGGACGTTGAGGTAGTGGCCATTTCTTGTTTGCCGCCCAGCATCTCGTCAGCCTTCTTACGGTAAGTGTGCTCCAATTTTGCTATGAAAGAGACGTCCCTCCTCGCTTTCAGCTGTTTGGTTCAGGTGGACTGACTTCCATGTCCGGGGGTTGGTGTGGCAGACTGGGTTGCATAACCTAACACCATTCCCAGCCCTCTTCTCCCTTGCCTGCCTCACCTGTACTCATGTTCCCAGTCACTTTACAGCAAGCCGTGGCAATGTGATGTATGGCACAAAGGAGACATAATGTCCACAGACATGACGACTAGAACCAGGGCGTCCATCTTGTGAAAAAAAGGGGAAAGATCAAAAGATCACAGCTCTACCAGCCTGAATCCTTGAACCGCTGGATGGACACCAGTTGTTACGTGACTGCAGACTTTTTGTGATGTTAGAAATGCAAACCCCCGATACAAACCTCACCCATCGGTGGGAGGAGGATCATGCAGGAAGAACATGTTCCGTGGGACAGACATGTTGATGCAGCCGTCTTTGGAAAATACAATCCGCTTTAGACTCTTTCATTTTCATGTTACAGAAAATCCATGACTAACTGGTTTAAACAAAGGGGAAATTTGTTGACTCGCATATGTGAAAACTCCAGGGGTAGGGCTGAATTAATATCTGTTGGAGAAGAGTTGTGACTTACGGTATGCTGACCCTGCCCCTAGCTCCAGAGGTGGACATGTGACTCAGGCCTAAGCCAATTCATACCGAACATTTCCCTGATGACAGCAAATTGTTCAGGGATGGGCACAAGAGCCAAGCCAGGACAACTGGAGCCAAAGAAACTCAATTTCCAGGATGTTCGTGTGAACTATCAGAGAAGCAGACTTCTCTTTTCCCGAAGTAATTGAGCAAGAGAAGATATGTGGATGAAGCTGTGGCAGCATCTTGCCACCACGAGGGGAGAATCTGTCTGAGAGTCAAGCCGGCACAGGAGAAGCTGAGCCCAGAGATGAAGAGGGAGAAACTGGGTTCTGGTGACATAGCTTGAGGTTCATTCAAGCCTTATTTGGAGTCGGCCCTACCCCTGGAGTTTTCACATATGTGAGTCAATAAATATTCTTTTTGTTTAAATCAGTTAGTCTTGGGTTTTCTGTAACATGAAACCAAAGAGTTCATGGTAGATGACATTTTCCAAAGATGGCTGCATCAATATATTTATCCCATTTCATGTGCTCTTCTTGCAATGCGACTGACACTCCTCCCACTAATAGGTGGGGTCTTCGTTCCCACCCCTTGAGTCTGGGTGGGGCTTGTCACTGCCGTACCAGTGGAGTACAGCATGGTGAAGCTATGTGAAGTCTGAGGCTAAGGTATAAAGAGGTACAGCTCCATTTCTCTCTCTGCTTGCCTTTTAACCCACCCACTGTCTTGTGAGGAAACATAAGCCCCCAGGAGAGTCCACGTGTAGGTGTACTAGCCAACAGGCCCAGCTTAGGTCTCAGCTGACAGTCAGAATCGATCACCAGATGTGAGTGAATGAGCCTTCAGGTGATTCCAGCCTCCAGTCTTCCAGTCTTCCAGCAGAGACCCGACACATCAAGGAGCAGAGATAAGCCGTTTTGGTGGTGCCCTGTCTAGTGTCCTGACCCACAAAAAATGTGAAAGACAATAAATGATTATCGTTGTTTTAATGCAACTAAGTTTTGGGGTAATTTGTTCCACAGCAATAGATAAACTAACATAGAGTCCTAACCAACAGAATTGGTGTTGTATGTGAGAAAGGTTTAAGATGAACAGTAGAATGGGAAAGAAGATGGCAGAGTGTGAGGAGTGCATTGGAGATGAGGAAAATGGAGCCAGAAAGTAAGCTCCTCTGGAAATTTTCCATGAAAGCCTCTCCCTGGTATTAGAAAAGGAAAAAACAAGTCCGCATCCAAAGTAAATGCAGCCTTCATGCTTCTGCTCATCTTCAGAGGGCTAAGGTTAGAAACTTGGTAGAATCCAGGAGGAACGTTAGCTGCCAGGTTTCATGAATTCCTCTGAATTCCAAAGCCTTTAAGCAGGAATCAAAGGGGAATCAGTGAAACCCTGGAGAAGGCATTGATTTGAGAAGCATTCTCTGCCCAAGCCTCCAGCAGATTCCATTGCCTACAGTAAAGATCAAGCTCTTCCACCTGGCATACAAGGGGCACCTCGCCATTTGTCTCCCAGCCTCCGTTTTCCATACCCTACACTCCAGCAGAACCGCGGTGCTGCACAGCGCGCTGCTTGATGTTCTCGAAACTCTCCTTCACTTCGCCACCTCTGGGCCTTTCCCGCATGCAGAGGAAGCTCTGGGACCCAGCAACGGGCCGAGTGCTCTTCAGACCTGTGCCCATTCTCACCTCAGCCAAGGTTGAGAAGGCCCCTGGAGAGAAGGGTCAATGATGTGTGTTAGGGCCTCAAGCCTTCTTCTTACATGGTCTTTAAATTGAGCTATAACTTATACACCGTAAAAGGCATAGATCTTAAGTGTACAGTTCTATGAGTTTTGACAGCTCTATTCACCTGGGTAACTACCAGTCCAATGAAGCTTCAGAATATTTCTCTCTCTCCGAAAAGTTCCTTTATTCCCCTGCTCTTTTTCAGTCAATGCTTGTGTTCCTCGCCTCCCCAGCCCCCAGAAAACAACTGCTCTGACTTCTATCACCATAGAGAAGTTTGCCTCTCTTTGAATCTCATATAGATGGAAACACACAGTGTGTATTCTGTGTCATGCTTCTTTCACTCAACATAATGCTTCTGAGATTCACCTGTGTTTTTGTATGCACTAATTGCTCATTCCTTCTTATTGCTGAGTAGTATTCTACTGTATGAACACTGTATCATTTATCCATTTCCTCGGTGACAGACATAAGAGTTGTTTGCAATTTTGAACTATTATGAATAAAGCTACTGAGAATATTCTTGAATGTTTCTAGTGGACATTTGTTTTTATTTCTTAGGAGTGGGATTGCTGGGTCGTTGGACAAGCGAGTGTTTATCTTTATAAGAAACTGCTAACCAGTTTAAGTAGTTGTGCCGTTTTATGTCTCATCAGCTCTGGGTGAGGGTTCCAGTTTCTCTATCCTTGCCAATATTGGGTATTGCTGGTCTTTTGGTGTTGTCAGAGGGTGTGAAATTGTATCTCTTATGGCTTTAATATGCATTTCCCTCATGACTAAAAATGTTGAGAACCTTTTCATGTGCTTATTCATCTATCTTCTCTTGTGATGTATCTGTTCAAGTCTTTTGCTATTTTTTTAAACTGGTTTGTACCTGAAGCATTCTTTGCTGCTAAGTTACAGACACAGACTCCAGAAGCCCACCTCGAATTCACCTGGCCCTGGCACACAGGTTCAAGGTAAGAAGAAAGGCCAGGTGTCTACAATCAAAGGATCTGAATCTACTTAGGACTTAGGCCACACAGGATGATGCAAGTATTGCAAACTCTGTCTTTTGAACTTAGACATGACACAGTGTACCCAAAGAGCAGAAATTCTGAATATTATACTACAGTCATGGTTCTCAACCTTGCATACAAATTAGAATCACCTGGAGAGTTCTTATTACCAGATGTTCTGATTTCACTGGTGGGAGAGTGGTCTGGGCACTTGCAGTTGTAAAAGTTTTCCAGGTGATGCTGATATGCAGCCAAGGTTGAGAATCACTTTTCTAAGAGGAGAGACATTCACTCATTACTGAGCATCTGCTATGCTATTTTGCTAAACCATCCCGCTAATTTGAGCAGGATATTAGGTATCCTTTTCACATTGGTAAGTTGTTTAGAGAAGCTGGAGATTTTTATTTATTCATCAATATCAAGTGTCAAACTGCAGAATGTGGACTACGATCAGTTAGTTTTCTTTCCTGGCTTCATAACTGTCTCATGACCTCATCTCATCTATAATAATCATGTTTGAGATAAAGTGAGGATTTAGCCCTCACAGTTCTAGACACATTCACCCAGCAGTTAAAATGAGGTGTAAGAGCCATCTTTTTTCTTGTCTTAAGCTGATGTGGAGACATCCCATGTGTTTGTAACTTACCACTAAGTTCCATCCACCAAAAGGGCAGATTTCAAATTTGGAAAAGGTTGTGCAGAAGTTATGCTGAAGAGCAAGGATCAGTAAACTATAGGCAGCGGGCCAAATCTTCCTGTGGGCTCAATCCACTCCACGCCTGTTTTTATAAAGCCTGTCAGCTAAGGATGGTTTTCACAGTGTCAAATGACTGAAAAAAGTCAAAATGAGAAGAAGAAGAATTATATGAAAATCAGATTTCAAGGTCAATAAAAATTAGTTGAAACACACCATTTATTCACATACTGTTTATGGCTACTTTTGCACTCCAATGGCAGAATTGGGTAGTTGCATCAGAAAGCATATAGCCCACAAAGCCTAAAATAGTTACTATCTGGCCTTTGACAGAAAAGATTTGCTGGCCCTGGTCTACACAGAGACTCTCTGGATGGAGGAGGAGGAGAGTTGGAGAAGTTAGGAATGTGTAGATTTTGAGTCTTTTGCAAAGAGTGACCCTGTCTCCTCCCTTCCCCACTAGGCCAAACTCTGAGAGACAAGGAATAAATAGTAGCAAATAATAGAACTTACATTCGTTTGGGTAATCTGAATGTAGAGGGTCGACCCCCTTCCTGGTTAGAGCCCCAGAATAAGTGGCTTCATGGTAAGTCCAGGCCTCTGGTTCTCACAGCCTGGTCCCCAGACCTGTAGCATCAGTGTCCCCTGCGAGCTTGTTTGAAATGCAAATTTTTGAGCCTCACTCCAGAACCACTGAGTCAGAAGCTTCAGGAGTGGGGCCCAACATTCCGTGATTTAACAAGCCCTCCTGGTGGTGCTGAGGCACGGAGGGGTCTGAGAAGGTAGGCAGGCAGGGCCTCAGAAGGCAGCCTGAAGTCCCCGTGACTGTATGGCGTGGGAGATGCTGACTCATCCCCATGTACTGGAGAGGGGCACAGAAGTAGCTGAGAGAGAGCTGGATTCAAAGTCACATGGCTGGGATCAAAGGAAGGTGTGATAGCAAAGCATAGGACAGGGACTGAAGACCAGCTGCGGAGAAGTACATAGTGGTGGCAACATTTGGAAGCCACGCTGAGGAAGGAGGCAGGGTTCTCAAACGACTGAGAGTGGTTTTTGGCATGCTACAGAAATTACAGAACTTAAGGTAGAGGAAAAATAAAGTTTAATCCCCCCCAAGCTTTATTGAGGTATAATAGACAAAGAAAAATTGTATATATTTAGGATGTACAACATAATGATTTGATACACATACACATTGTAAAATGATTATTACACGGGCCCGGCCCCGTGGCCCAGTGGTTAAGTTGGTGTGCTCCGCTCCGGAGGCCTAGGGTTTCGCCAGTTCGAATCCTGGGTGCGGACATGACACTGCTCATCTAGGCCATGCTGAGGCGGCGTCCCACATGCCACAACTAGAAGGACCCACAACTAAAAAAATACGCAACTATGTACCAGGGGGCTGTGGGAGAAAAAGGAAAAATAAAATCTTTAAAATAAATAAATAAATAAAATGATTACCACAATCAAGCTAATTAACAAATCTATCACATCACGTAGTTACTTTTTTTCCCTTGGTGAGAACACTTAAGATCTACTCTTAGCAAATTTCAAGTGTACAATACAGTGTTAACTATAGTCACCATGCTGTGCATTAGATCCCCAGAACTTATTCATCTTATAACTGAAGGTTTATGCCCTTGGACCAACATGTCCCCATTTCCTCCACCCTCCAGCCCCCCGCAACCACCTTTCCACTCTCTGCTTTCGAGAGTTGAACATTTTATACGAAGGAGCTTATACAGTACTTGTCTTTCTTTGTCTGGCTTACTTCACTCAGCATAATGTCCACTAGGTTCATCTGTGTTGCTGCAAAAGGCAGGATTTCCTCCCTTTATTATGGCTGAACAATATTCCATTTTACATATATCACATTTTACTTATCCATTCATCTGTCAATGTACATTTAGGTTGTTTCCATTACTTGCTTATTGTGAATAATGCTGCAATGAACATGGGAGTGCAGATATTTCTTCAAGATCCTGATCTCAATTTTTTGGCTATATACCCAGAAGTAGGATTACTGGATCACATGGTAGTTCTAATTTTAATGTTTTAAGGAACTGCCATACTGTTGTCCACAGTGGCTGCACCAGTTTATATCCCTACCAACAGTACACAAGTTTTCCCTTTTCTTCTCATCCTCACCATCACTTGTTATTTCTTGACTTTTTCATAATAGGCATTCTAACAGGCGTGAGGTGATATTTTGTTGTGGTTTTGATTTGCATTTCCCTAATAATTCGTGATGTTGGGCACCTTTTCATATACCTGTTGGCTATTTATATGTCTTCTTTGAAATAAAGTTTCATTTCTTGAAATAGAGATTTGTGAACTGAGATTTGTACTTTCTGTATCCTTAATAAATGTTGGGGGGCCGGCCAGGTGGCGCAGCGGTTAAGTGCACACGTTCCGCTTCTCGGTGGCCCGGGGTTCACCCGTTCGGATCCCGGGTGCGGGCATGGCACCGCTTGGCAAAAGCCAACCTGTGGTAGGCGTCCCATGTATAAAATAGAGGAAGATGGGCATGGATGTTAGCTCAGGGCCAGTCTTCCTCAGCAAAAAGAGGAGGTTGGCAGCAGTTAGCTCAGGGCTAATCTTCCTCAAAAAATAAATAAATAAGTAAATAAATGTTGGTTGGTTGTTTTAGGGACAATGCAGGGATATAAGGACTAGTCAGGGGGAAAGTTTGAGATCCTATACAGCCAGCTGGTAGTAAACTGTTGTGGAACTATGATCCCAGACTCTGCACTTAAGAACAAGACTTAGCTATTTGTAACACCTGCATTGCACGAAGGAAGGAAAGAAGGGAGAACTCACCCGACGGAGGTTAGGACCACCAAGCTCCAATTCCTTAATCCATCCAAATAGAGACTTCCTTTTATCTCCGAGTAAAACCTCAGGTTCTCCTCCAAACACGCCCTTGAGACCGCAGTGGAGGAGGCCATGTGACACAGGTAGGGAAGAGGAGACACTGTAACGACACTCTGCAGGGGACACATCTTGTAGTCAAAAGTTAGCCAACTTCAAAAAGGCTATTTGGTTACAAAACTCTATAGATAAACGATCTCATTTCTTTTAAAAAATCACAAGGAAAAAAGGGTAAGAAAAATTCCATAGATTAAAACAGACAAGAAATATTGCAACCAGTTGGAAAGTAGAGATCTTGTTTGAATACTGATTTGAACAAACTGGAAAAGAACGAGACAATTGAGGAAGTGCGCACTCCGGATGTTTGATTAGACTAAGCGAGTTTTTGCTAACAGTCTTACATGTGGGAATGGCATCGCGGTTATGTTTCTAAAATAATTCGTATTTTTTAGAGCTTCATTCTAAAGTATTTATATGAAAAGATATAATCTCTGGGCTGTGCTTCCAGATACTGGAGGGCAGGAGGGCGGAGGCAGGGACAGAGGAGGCCAGACTGCACGAGGCTTCGGGAGTGCTGTAGGCTGCTGAGGGGGTCTGGTTTCACTACACTGTTCTCTCCCCTCTGTTTATGTTTCAAAATTTCCAAGATAAAAAGTCTTGTTTTTTAAAAAGACTTTTTGAAAGAGTAATAATAACATTTATTTAAAGGAAGTCACAGTTATTTGTCCAATAAAGTATTTAGAGTCCTTGTAAAAGCCTTACAGTATTAGTGCGGGTGAGTGAAACATTAAAGATGGTTTTGCTGATTGGGGTTTGCCTGCAAGGTACTGCCCCGTGCTTTATTAGGGAGGAGCTGCTTTCCTCACCGTGTGCTCCACTCTCGGGATAGATGAATCCACATGTTCCTACCTGCGCGTTCACTCGGCTGTGAATATGCCTTTCCAGGGATGGCTGCCGTTCATCATCACTGTAGGATAGAGGAGGTGAGTGAGAGGAAGGAGATCTTCCTGGTCGGCAGCTGCAAACCACCACTGCAAGCAAGGTAAAGACTGCAAGAGGGGCTGGCCCGGTGGTGTAGTGGTTAAGCCCATGTGCTGTGCTTTGGCAGGCTGGGGTTCGCAGGTTCAGATGCCAGGCACGGACCTACACACCGCTCATCAAGCCATACTGTGGTGGCATCCCATATATAAAGTAGAGGAAGATTGGCATGGATGTTAGCTCAGGGCCAATCTTCCTTATGAAAAAAAAAAAAAAAGACTGCAAAGAATCCTATAGGCAGGGTAGGCTCTGAGGTCTCCCAGTTCACACAGTTCCTCCAGGGGTTATCTTGCATCTCCATGTGGTTCTCTAAGAATACTTCTCTGTGGATGTCTTTTTGTTAGTTAAGGATGCCACTTCTTTTTCCAGGCAAAAGCCACTACAGAGCAGTGAAAACTTAGGGGTTCCCTTTCAGGCTATTGTGGTCCTGAATGGTATCTTTGATTCGCAGAGGACTCAGGAATACCTAGTTTTTAGCGCTTTTGATGTGACTGTGGCATTCTCCAGGCAGGCTTGCAATGAGATGTGTGTATCCACATGGGTGGTCTGGTACAGAGTACAGCTGTGGGAGTGCCCAAAAGAATTGAATAAGGCTGAGGAAATAGGCTTGGCAAGTCTTTCTCCAGAATTGCTTGTGTACCCAGTTCCCCAGCGGGAACGGATGTCTTGACACGGAGTCCAATCTTGGCCTGGAAGTCTGCTGAGGCCCATGGTCCTTTAAATTACACTTTGCATGTACATCATGACAATTGAAAATAGCTCAGCTATTTAAGGCTGTCTTGTTGCAAAGTTTACTCAGTACTTGCTTTGCAGTCTATTTGCCTGAGTGTTTTGGGTGATGCAGAATATGTGGTTGAAATTTGATGTTTAAGTTTTTATATACGTGTTGGAAAGTTTGTCCTGTAAAAGGAGAACCTTGATCCGAATCTATATTAAGAGAAATTTTCCAGGTTGGAATTATAATCTTTCTTATCAAAGGTAATAATATTTACTTTCCTGCAGGGAGATGCTGTGAACCATGCAAAGAATAGTTATTTCTTGCTGCCTAACAAACCACCCCAAATCTCAGTGGCTTAAAACAGTAATATATTATTGTCACAAATCTGTGGGTCAGGAGTTAAGTTCAGGCTTGGCTAGGTGGTGATTCTGTTCCACATGACAATAGCTGGATCACTCAGGTGCATTCTCAGGCAGCTGGGCAGCTGCAGGTGCCTTAGTATCCTCCACATGGTCTTTTTCTCCACCTGGCCACCTTGGGCTTCTTCACAGCCTGGTGGTTTCAAGTTAGTCTCATTCTTACATGGTGGCTGGCTTATAAGAGGGCATCAAACCAGTTCTGTTAAAGGCTAGGCCCAATACTGGACCAGTGACACTTTTGCCATCTTCTTTTTGCCAAAGCAAGCCCAAGGCCAGCCCAGACTCGAGGAACGGGGAGGTAGACTTTACCTCTTGATAGAGGAAGGGTGTGTGTGTCCAGGGAGGGAAGGAATTGATGAAAGCCATGTTTGGAGACAATCTACCACAGTCACTTCTCTCCCACATGTAAAATACGCTCGCACCTTCCCCCAAAGTCTAATTCCATTAAGGCGTTGGTTTGAAGTCCAGGATATTAACATCTAAATCGGGTCCAGCTGTGAAGGAGGCTCCTCAGCTCAGCTCTTCAGATGCAGAGGGCTGTGCACAAGAAGGACAAGTTCTCTTTCCTGCACACTTTCAACATGCAGTGGTGAGGCAGGGATAAGAGAACCACATTAGACGCTATCCTTTACAGAGCCAGGGAACAGCACACAGCAGTTACCGACTCATGATGATCCTGAGAGGCGGAGAGAGAAGGAGAAACATAGAGACATATATAGAGAGAGAGAGATGGGTACACGTATATACAGACAGAGAGACAGAGAGGCTTATTACAAGGAATTGGCTCACGCGATTATGGCAGCTGAGAAGTCCCACAACCTGCCGTCTGAGCTGGAGACCCAGGAAAGCCGGTGTGCAATTCAGTTAGAGTCCCAGCGCCTGAGACCCCGGGGAGCCACGTGTAACTCCTAGTCTAGGGGCAGAGATGAGATAGCGGTCCCGGCAGCTCAAGCGGTGAGGCAGGAAAAACGGGTGAATTCTTCCTCCCTCTGCTTTTTGTTCTATTCAGGCCCTCAAAGCACTGGATGATGATGCCGACCCACAATGGGAGTCCACCAGTTCAAATGCTAATCTCATCCAGAAACAGCCAGAAAAGCTGTTTGATCTCCGCACCCTGTGGCTAGTCAAGTTGACACATAAAATTAACCATCACACACGGTATGGGTGTACCACAGTTCATTTAATCATTCATCTATTGAAAGACACTTGGGTACTTTCTAGATTTTGGCTATTGTGAATAAAGCTGCTATGAACATTCATGGACATGTTTTGTTATTGTTGTGAGGAAGATTGGCCCTGAGGTAACAGCTGTTGCCAATCTTCCTCTTTTTGCTTGAGGAAGATTGTCGCTGAGCTTACGTCTGTGCCAATCTTCTTCTATTTTATATGTGGGATGCCTCCACAGCATGGCTTCATGAGCACTGTGTAGGTCTGCACCCAGGATATGAACCCACCAACCCCAACCCACTGAAGGGGAGTATGCGAACTTAACCACTATGCCCCCCGCCCCCCGCCCCCCCCCCTCCATGGACATGTTTTTATGTGAAAATAAATTGTCATTCTTCTGGGATAAATCCTCAAGTGTGAAATTGTTGGGTCACATGTTCAGTCCATTTCTGGTTTTAGAAGGAACTGCCCAACTATTTTTCTGAGCAGCTGTGCCATTTTACATTCTCACCAGCACTGTTTGAGTGATCTGGTTTCTCTGCATCTCACCAGAACTTGGTGTTATCACTATTTTTTGTTTTAGCTGTTCTGAATATTTCAACAATCAAAATTCGTTCACAAATTTCCAGAATGTTCCCTAGGTGGAACTTTGCTTCTATCGAGAATAGCTGGATCGCTGCTTCTCAGACTAGACTGCACATTGGGACTGCCTGGGGAACCTGCCTGGGTCCCTCCCTTAGAGATTCTAGTTTAATTGGTCTGGGATGTCACCTGCCATTAGAAATTTTTAAAGTTCCCCAAGTGATTTCAACGTACAAATTCATGAATCACTGATGGTATTCTCATGACTCAGTCATTTCAGTCCTAAGCTTTCAAGATCCTGTGAATGAGAGAAATGCAAGATTTGAGATAATTTTCTCTTGAATAAAGTAAGATTTAAAAGCCAGTGCTGCAGTTTCCCCGGAGAATGCCAGCAGAGCTCAAAATGGGAAGTAAAAGTAACTGTGGCCCAACAAGCCATGCAACAAGAAGAAACTTTTTACAGACACGAACGACTAAAACCCAAACAAAATTGTATGAAAACAAACCACAAATGCCTGGCACACATTTCAGTTCATAGAATTATGGTTAAGCGGTAGAAAGAGAATGGGTTTTGGGGTTGGAAGTCCTGTCTAGAGTTCTGTTTTTTCCACTTAAAAACTGCGGGGTCTCTGATGAGTCACTTGGCCTCTCGGAACTTTAGTTTGCTTGTCCCCGAGATCTGCAACGATGGACATTTTAGAGGCTTTTTGCAAAGATGAAATATGTTGATATGTGCTGTATTTGTCATTATAACACACTGCAATTACGACATTATTATTGACAAGAAAATTAGAAATATTTGCCATTTGGGCAGCATCCCACTCATCCCAACCAATATTTTATGAACGTCTTTTATGTAGTATTTGCTATACATTAACAATTTTACTTTTATAACTTCTTAGTTTTTAAATTTTTACTGTGAAAATCTCAAACATACACAAAAGTAGAAATAAGGTAATTTGACGCTTCTCAAGCTTCAGCGTCCCTGTGATTCCCCTGCAGAGCTCCTTAAGCTGCAGATTCTGACTTGGGCCTGCGCTGGGGCCTGAGACCCAACTGCTAAAAAGCTCCCGTTGCTGGTCTGCTGACCACAAGTACCGGACATTCGAGCTGCTCTAACAACACGCCATCAAGGGGGCGGCTTCCACAGCAGACATTTCCTCCTCACCATTCCGGAGGCTGAGAAGTCTGAGACCCGGGTGCCCGCGCAGTCCAGTTCTGGTGGAGGCCCCCTGCCTGGCTGGCCAACGGCTGCCTTCTCTCTGTCTCCTCGCAGGGCACGGCAGAGAGGGGAAGCTGCGGCACCCACTCCTGCTCCGTTACGGCCCTAATACCATCACGGGGCTCCACCCTCCTGACCTCCTCGGAACCTGATCAGTTCCCCAGCCTCCACCTCCCAGCACCTTCACTCTGCCGAGCCAGGGCTTCAGCACAAGAGCACGGGGGGGACACAGATACGCAGCCCCTACCGCGAGCATCGGGAGCTTCCCAGGCCGGCCCTCAACTTCGGCCTTTGCTAGCTCATGGCCCGTTTTCTTTCCGCCTTCTCCTCATGCATCTCCCCAACCCCCACCCCATAGATTAGTTTGAAATAAATCTCAGATATCCTATTATTACACCTATTTGTCAACATGCATCTCTTTTAAAAGAGATATTGAGGTACTTCCTCAGGAAAAAATAAAACCAAAGACCAACAGTGGCACCCCCCAAATTTAACAGTGATTCCTTATCATCCAATACCCAGTCAGCATTCACATTTCTCTGAATGCTTTTTTTTTTTTTAAAGATTTTTTTTATTTTTTCCTTTTTCCCCCCAAAGCCCCCCAGTACATAGTTGTATATTCTTCGTTGTGGGTCCTTCTAGTTGTAGCATGTGGGACACTGCCTCAGCGTGGTTTGATGAGCAGTGCCATGTCCGTGCCCAGGATTCGAACCAACGAAACACTGGGCCTCCTGCAGCAGAGTGCACAGACTTAACCACTCGGCCACGGGGCCAGCCCCTCTCTGAATGCTTTTTTATTGTGGTGTGTTTATTTGTCTCTTTAGTCTCTTTTAGTGTTAAGGTTCCTCGTCTAGCTTTCTCTTTTCCTGCGCATTAAAAAAAAAAACAAAAACACTAAGGTGTTTGTCCTGTAGAGATTTCCACACTCTGGTTTTGCTGCTCGCATCCTCATGAGGTCTCTTTCTTTCCTGTATTTCCTGAAAATTGGTAGTTGGATCCAAAGTCTTAATTGGATTCAGGTTTGATTTTTTGGCAAGGCTGTTTAAAGGCGGTGCCATGCACTTCATCAGGCGGTACATAAGCTCTGGCTGTCTTTCTGTCCATAACTTTTTAGGAGTCTCTCCAAACAATGGGACCTACGATTGGGGTACGCTGCCACCAGGTGATAACAGCACGCCTAGCCACAGGTCCAAGCAGTAAAACAAGAGAAACGCTTTTCCTGTAGGATCTCAAGAAGGCAGGTTCCTCATTGAACCTACATTAAATCCCCATGATTCATAACTGTGATATTTCAAAGCTACTTTTTTTTTTTTGAGGAAGATTGGCCCTGAGCTAACATCTGACCCAATCTTCATCTAGTTTATGTGGGATGCCTCCACAGCATGGCTTGATAAGCAGAGCTGATCTGAACCTGCGAACCCCAGGTTCCCGAAGCAGAGCAAATGAACTTAACCACTACGCCATGGGGCCAGCTCCTGAAGCTACTTTTAAAAGAAACTAATGCCATGTCAGTTTTTTTTGAGGGAGATTAGTCCTGAGCTTACATCTGCTGCCAGTCCGCCTCTTTTTGCTGAGGAAGACTGGCCCTGAGCTAACATCTGTGCCCATCTTCCTCTACTTTATACGTGGGACGTCTACCACAGTGTGGCTTTCCAAGCGGTGCCATGTCCGCACCCAGGATCCAAACAGGCAAACCCCGGCCGCTGAAGTGGAACGTGCAAACTTAACCGCTGCGCCACTGGGCTGGCCCAATGCTGTGTCTCTATAGCAAACAATAATAGCTACAATTTATTGAGCCCAAGAACCTTATATCCATGGTCTCGTTCAGTTCTCACAGCACCCAGGAATATTAAAGCACTGGGTCCATGGTAACACAGTGGGGAGGCTGGCATTCGATGTCTGCACTTGTTCTCTTCACCGTTTCTGCGCCTCCCTACCTTCCCTTGTGGTCCGTACAGCCGTCACCTGCACTTTGTCCTCTCCCTCCCCCCAGCTTACAGCCCTGCTGATTTTGTCCTGCTCCCCTCCGTCCTCCCACCCTTTGTCCACCCGTCCCTGCCCCGGGACACTGGCTTCTGTGGACTCTATCACCAGCTCCCCTCCGCCCCTCATCCATTGCCCATCCGTCCCTGCCCTGGGACACTGGCTTCTGTGGACTCTATCACCAGCTCCCCTCCATCCTCCCATCCATTGTCCACCCGTCCCTGCCCCGGGACACTGGCTTCTGTGGACGGTATCACCAGGCTGCCTCTCCTGCTGGCCTCCAATGGATTTCAACAGAATTCAGCCCAATTTATTCCTTGTGCTTCTTCCCTGCTTTGCTGTGTTTCTGAGTGCTACTTCCCTCAGTTACAGCTTCTGTTCCACGTGGCCCTCTTCCGTGGTTTTTCACCCAGCTTCAGTTCGTGCAATTTTCTCCTCCTGCCCCTCAGGCCTCAGAGTTTTAGCAGCTTCCTGCTGTTCTGTTCCCTGGGATTCCTGACTTCTTCTTTAGCACCCTCACTCCCATACCTCCGTAAATAGTATCTTCATTAAGATGTCTCTTAAGGAATCCCAGTGGAGAGATTTTTTCCTGCCAGGATTCTCTCATACTCTTCACTCACTTCCTCACCTTTCATCTTCTCCTCAGTCCACGTCAGTGAGGCCAGCACCCCAGCACTTCCCTGAAGTCCACCTTTCCCAGCCAATGGTTAGTTCTCAGTTCTCGTCTCACTTGTAATCTGCCAGCAGCTTTTGCAGCACTCCTTGAAGCACTTCCTCCCCAGGCTTCCCAGTCACCACGTGCTTGTCCTCGTACCTTCTTGCCCCTCCTTCTCTTCCTGACCACAGCATGGTGGCATGTCCCCGTGTTCAATGCCCAAACCTCTCCTCCATCTCTACTCTCTTCCTATTCATCTCCTCTAGTCCTGGGGCTCAAATGCCACCTCTACAGCTGACTCCCCATCTGTCTCTAGTCTGTAGCCCTCTCCAGAGTTCCAGAATCATATATCTAGCTGCCTACTTGCCATTGCAAAATTAACAAGCTGCAAATAGAACTCCTGAGTCCAGACCTCTTCCCACACCCACCCCTGGAGACAACCATCTCAGTTGATGGCATCACCATTCACCCAGTTGCTCAGCTCAAAAACCTTGGAGTTATCCTTGACTCTTCACTTCTGCTCGCTCCCCAAGACCCAATCCATCAGCAAATCCTGTGGGTTCTTCCTTCAAAATATATCCAGCATCTTTCACCATCCACTGCCGTCACCCAAATCCAAGCCACCCTCATCCACTTGGGCAGCAATAACTTTCTTGACTGGTCTTACTGCTTGAAGTCTCCCCCCTTCCAGTTGATTCTCCACACACCTGCCTTCTGGTCTTTTAAAAATGTTCATCAGGTCACATCACTCCCCAAGCATGAAGTTACGTCATACTTGGAATGGAATCCGAAGCTTCCATGGGCTTCAGAGCCCTTCACAATGTGGTGGCTCCCGCCTCTCCACGTAGCTGCCAGCCCTCTGCTCTCGCTCCCTTTGCTGCAGCCGCACAGCCTTCTTTGAACATGCCAAGCACGTGCTCAGAGCCTGTCTCTGGTGTTCCCTCTGTGTGGAATGTTCTTTTCCCATCTTCACATTGATGCTGCACCTCTTAATCTCAAATCCATGTGCCTGATGCCCAGGAAGCCAATCACTGAAACACTGGTGCCTCCTAGTGGGCAAGACAAGGAACAAACATGTAAACAAATAAGTGATTTTGCTTGCTGACTAAGAAAACTAAGCAGGCGCAGGGGATAGAAAGGGATGTGGGGAGAGATATTATTTCAGATAAGGCAGTCTGGAAAGGTCCCTCTGAGGAGGTGACAAGAAAGCGGAGGTTTGAAGGATGAAACACAGAGACCATATTGAAGCCGGGTACCCGAGGGTTACTGTAAATACTCAATAAGAACATGACTACCCTTCTACCTTGTTCCCAACACAGACACACATGAAAAGAAGTTAATCTTGTTAATTTGCTGTTTTCTTGTTTAACCTGAGGGGTGACTCAAGGGTCACAAGGATTTGTGAACTTGTTTTGCAGAAGAAAAAGAATGCCTTTAAGGAAGTTATGGATCACCAGATAACCAGCCCCCAGCTGCCATTGATGCCCAGAAGTCTGATTGCCCAGGCTTATCTGGAGTGAAGGAAACGTGGATTTACACTTTGTTTCTCCAAAACTCATCCTCCCAAGCCCCTTGGCTTTATAAAGACCTCCTGCTTTCTTCTTTCTTTAAGGTGGATTTGAGAGACCCTATCCTCCCACCTTCTCGTTTTGGCCAATTTGAATAAAACTTTCACCATCTCCAAGCACCAGTGTTTCAGTGATTGGCTTCCTGGGCATCAGGCACATGGATTTGAGATTAAGAGGTGCACTATCAATGTGAATATGGGAAAAGAACATTCCACATGGAGGGAACAACAGAGACAAGTTTTGTGGGAGCGGGACTTGTAGGCGCCCAGTACGTCTTTCTCGGGTGGGTTTCTCGCTTTCCTCTCTGTCTCTACATACAGCAAGTGCTTGGAACCTATGCTCCGTGGAGAACCTTGAAACCCAGGCTCTGATTCTGAAGGTTCCAGGCCTGGGGCCCCTCCTGGCCTTGAAGTGGAAGGTGCGTGAGTTCACTGGGATTCCCTGAGGACTGTCAGGAAGCCTTCTTATTGCGGCCACTGCCATTTCTTAGCCTAAGCCCTCCTCTTTGTCCCTCAGTTTAGTTCTACACACATCCCAGAGTCCTCTGCCAGCCCTACTGTGGGGGACGCAGAGCCAAAGAGGCTTTGCTGTGGCAAACTCGTGGCAAGGAGGGGTCCGTAATAGCTGACGCAGGAAGCAAAAGGACCGAGTGCTCGACAGAGGCCCAACAGCCAGGCCCAAAGGTGCCTAATCAGGAGCCCATCTGGTCCGAAGGTACTGGCCTGAGCCTTTCTGACCTTGGACCTGCTGCCTCACCTTAACCTAGAAATAATCCTCGGAGCGAATAGGTCGGCCTTTGCTGCTCCAATCCAGCTTCAGGGATCCTGGGAAGCCTGGCTGGCACGGATAGCTTCTGACCTGAGAGTTAAAGCTGTCTCAAGATTTGCTTGTACCCAAGGAGGGTGATCTGTGGGCTCTGGTTGTGGTAGATGACCCTCCAATGACCTCCTCTGATGGTCACGGCTCTCAGGCACACGCAGTGCTGCAGCTGAGTTGGAGATGGGAGACAGTGCAAGGTCACTTTTTTCCTTGGCAGGTGGGGACTCATTCACTCGCACGTCGTTAAAAATGAATGGCATCTTTATGCACAGTGGAATCAAATTTTTCGAGATGTTTAACAATATTCCTTTCTCTGTGTAGTTTACCACTCTCCCTTCCACTCGTCCCCCTCACTCCCTCCTTCATTCAAGGTGCTGCTTTTTGTTGTCTATGTCCCGAGGGAAGGGACGTGATAGGGAGGAAAGAAAAGTCAAAGGAGTCTTTCTCGCTTTGGTGTCTAAAATGTGTGCTCTTCCATAAACAGACAAGTCTGCACGAATAGACAAAATCCCACTCTCCGACACAGAAGACGGTTCCCTGTAACCGGGAGAAAGAAGAGATAAAGGGGAAGCGATGGGGACAGAGACCTTGGTGGTGTGTGGAGAGACAAGCCCTGCCTTCTGGACAGAGCCCCAAGAGGCAAAGCTGATGCTTGGGGATTTCTTTACCCCAAGCGAGGAGCAACCTGATTCCCATGGTCACAGATGAGGCACAAGGGGAAGAGCTTTTGGGCCAGAAGGGTCCTGGCTGCCAGGAATGAGAGAAATTGCAGTGGCTACTGGCATGAGCTGATGACCAAAGGTCAGATGCTCACCTCCATCATCTTAAGGGGACTGGAGAGAAATTGCGAGGTGGCCTCCAAAAGCCTGAGATTAAGTTTCTACTCCTTTGGCAGAATGAGAATTCAAACCCAAAATTAAGCTGAGTTTACATGCACACACGTTGTATTTCAAAAAGAAAGCTGATTGAGCTCCTACTGTGTACCAGGCTGGGAGCAGACACACAGACACGGTCTCTGGCCTCCAGTGTTACAGAGCCCAGTCTGGGGGAGTGATGTTTGACCGACTGGCCGTGAGCCTTGGTGCTAAGCAGACCACTGGAGGTGTGTGTACAAGGCTGGACGATCACAGAGGTGAAGCAGGCCTTCTGGGAACTACAGCTCAGGCTTCGCAGACTCAGAAGACCTCGGTTTCGGGGTGCTCATGGAAGTCACTCAACTCCCAGAAGAGTACTAGGGAAAGGCAGAGCTTGTGGGTTAATTCACAGCAGGACGAGGATGATAGACCTTTGGGGACTGGCCTCTCTGAACTTCCAGAAGGTTGCTTAGAGAGTGCAGGCTCCAGTGAGGAGAGGTGCATGGATACTGCTGTGGGACGGTCCCCTCCCCCTGGCTCGGGAAGGGCTCAGACTTGGAGAATTCTCCCTGCTGTCCTCCTCAGTCTCTCCTCTGGTGGCAAGTCCTCCACCCATAAGGACTGGACACACGGTGCTCATTTCTTAAAAGTTGACCTTCTTTCCTTTGCGCTCCATGCGGTTCCCTTTCCTCCCCTACTTTTGTCATCAACAATGTACTGCTACCTGGACTATCATTTCTCGGATAGTTGTGACCCTTTACTTGTCTGGTTTCTGTTCTCCTGGTTAAGATTTGAGGGAAGCATCTTTATTTCATTGGCAACACACTTATAGTACATTATCTCCTTGGGCGGGCAAGACTCCTAAACTTTGGTGCATTCTCACTAATTCCAGTCAGAGTAACACTTCCTGACAGGTGCTCACGTTCTGGGAGTGCAGGCCATTTGGAGAGGAATATGAGCTCTGAAACCTCTCTCCACAGACAGCAGTTTTGGTTTCATCTGAAAATCATTCTTAAAGAAATTGTTTTTACTAGAAGTGATCATAACTGTTTGAAAAAATTTAAAAGTGCATGTGTTACTTAAAAACAATTCAGTTTTGAAAAGGTGATAGACAAGCTTGGTATGAAATTCAAAAGGTACAAAGCTGAAGTGATGAAAAGAAGTCTTCCTTCCTCCCCTTTCCTCTAGCCACCCAGTTCTCCTCCCCAGAGGCAATCTCAGCTGCCAGTTTATCTTGATTGTCTATGTTTAAGTTATAAATATTTCCCAGTTTGTTGCTTGCTTCTTAATTTATTTGTGTTTTTTTGTTGATGTTTTAAGATTTTTATATAGCCTATTATTTTTAGATCTAAAAATTAGTTTTAAAATGCATGCAATAACCTATACACAAATGTTCATAGCAGTTTTATTTGTAATAACCCCAAACTGGAATCATCCCACATGCCCTTCAACAGGTGAGTGGTTAAACAAACTGGTACATATATACCATGGAATGCCACTCAGCAGTAAAGAGGAATGCACTATGATACACCCAAGAACTTGGTTGAATTTCTAGGAATTTACGCTGAGTGAGAAAAAAGCCAATCCCAAAGGTTACATATTGTAAGATTCCATTTACATACCTTTCTGAGATGACAAAATTGTAGAAATAGGGTATAGATTAGGGGTTGCCCTGGGGGTTAAACCTGGGATGGGGGGCACTGTCCAGAGGAGGTGGATTTGGTTATAAAAGGGCAACACAAGGGATCCTTGTGATATCGGAACTGTTCAGTATCTTGACTATGCTGGCGGGTACATGAACTTCCACAGGTGATAAAATAGTGTAGAACTTAATACACACACGCACAAAAGAGTACAAGTAAACTGGGGAAATCTGAATAGGATTAGTGGATTATCGCATCAGTGTCATAACTTGGTTGTGATATTATACTGTAGTTTTGTAAAATGTTACCATTGGGGTGTGACATATTAAGTATATGTTTGGTCTCTGCCCCCACCCCCGCTTTCCTGGCACACAGCTTGCAAAACCCTTGGAATCTCTGAAGTGATAAGTGTCTTTTTGCATGCTAATAAGATGACTAGTGGCTGGAGGTTCCTGGAAAGTCCCTAAGGATGGGGGCTGCTTGCCAGGGGAACCAACCAACTGACTGGAGAGTTGGAGAGAGGCTGGAGGTTGAGTTAATCACTGATGGCCAATGATTTCATCAATCATGCCTGCGTAATGAAGCCTCCATAAAAACCTTTACGAAGGGGCTCGGCGAGCTTCCAGGCTGCTGAACATCTCGAGGTGCTGGGAGGGTGGTGTGACTGGAAACGGCACGGAAGCTCTGTGCCCCTTCCCACATACCTTGCCCTAGGCATCTCTTCCATTTGGCTGATCCTGAGTTGTATCCTTTCATAATTAATCAGTAATCTGGTAAGTGAACTGTTTTCCTGAGTTCTGTGAGCTGCCCTAACAAGTGATCAAACCTGAGGAGGGGTCATGGGACCCTTGATGTGTAGCCAGTTGGTGAAAAGTACAGGAGGCTCAGGCTTGTGATTGGCACCTGAAGTGGGGGCAGTCTTGTGGGACTGAGCCCTGAACCTGTGCGTTTTAATGCTAACTCCACACAGGTAGTGTCAGAATTGAATTGAATTGTAGACACCCAGCTGGTGTGGGAGAAGTGTTCAGTGTGAGTAGTACAACAGACAAAAGGTTTTTTTTCTTATTTAGAGAGAAACAGAGCAAAGCATATAAGGAATTTCTCTGCATTATTTCTTACTATTGCATGTGAATCTATAATTATCTCAATAAAAATTTCAATTAAAAATACATGCAATATAGTAGTATGGAAAGTGAAAACTGAGTCTTCTCTCCACGGCTTACCCTAATTCCATTTTCTAGAGGGAATGTTAACACTATAATGTATATCCTTCCAGACTTTTTCCTGTACTTACACATATTTCTCAACAAAAAATGGGGCTATGCTCCTTACCTATGTCAGTAGCTTATTTTTTTCACTTAGAAAACAGACATCTTGGGGCCGGCCCGGCCGCACAGCAGTTAAGTTCGCACATTCTGCATTGGCGGCCCCGGGTTCGCCAGTTCAGATCCCGGGTGCGGACATGGCACCGCTTGTCACGCCATGTTGTGGTAGGCATCCCACATATAAAATAGAGGAAGATGGGCATGGATGTTAGCTCAGGGCCAGTCTCCCTCAGCAAAAAGAGGAGGATTGGTGACAGATGTTAGCTCAGGGCTAATCTTCCTCAAAAAAAACCACACACAAAAACACAGAAAAACAGACATCCTTCCATGGCATTTAGGGTCACCAGATATAGCAAATAAAAACAGAAGATGCCCAGTTAAATCTGAATTTTGGTTAAATAATAGGTAACTTTTTAGTATAAAGATGTTACTAGTATGTTGCCATTTTGTCTAGCAACCCTAGTGGAGTATACTTACCTAATTCTTTTGAAAAATTGGTTGAGTAGTATTCCATTGTACAACATTTAGCTTTTGCCTATTGATGAGGGTGCTCTTTAGATCAGAGTGGTCATCATCATTCTCATTAATACATAAAGCCCTTATATTTGTATGGTGCCTTAAATTTTAAGTGTTCAAGTTTCTCTCACGTTCAGTTCAGCAAACATTAACTGAGAACTACAGCAGAAAAAGCCTGGGCTTCGGACCCCTGGCTCTGCTTCTTACCAGACACCTAAACTTCTTGAGCCTCAGTTTCCTCATCTGTAAAGTGGGAGTAGGAATACATACTCTGCAGGATTAGGAATGATGTATATGCAACCCCTGGTACAGTGTCTAGCAGAGATTGGAAACTCAAGAGATAAATCATTGTTCATTTATAGTAATGTTAAAGTATTGTGGTAGGTGCTAAGGAACGAGCAGAATTAAGAAACATATTCCTGACATTTTTTGTTACTTTTTATTTTGATGTAACTTCAAACTTACTGGAAAGTTGCAGGAATAGAGCAGAACAAGGAACTCCCACATACACTTTGCCCAGATTCACTAATTCTATATTTTGTCCTATCAGCATCATCATCGTTCTTCTTCTTTCCTCTCACTCTCTCTCTCTCCATGTTTTCCCAAGAACGAGGGCATTCTCTTAGATAACCACAGTTCAACTGTCAAAATTAGGAAATTTAACAAATTCCCAAAGTAGTTTTCAAATTCAAATTCCTGAAGTATTTTTAATAGGTTTTTAAGTCTATCTCTTTTTCCAGCAGGACGGTGGCCACGAACTGAATTTTGTGTGGCTTCCCATTTTCTCGTGGATTGGATATAAGAATCAGGGCGTGGTTTATAGCTTGAGGCCCGCTAACCTGGACCGCCTTGGAAGGGAAACAGCATTGCCCTGAATGGACTGAAGCCTTTGCTTCCCGTCCCCACTGATGCCCTGGCCACGTGTGGTGCTGACATTCAGGCATTCATCCTGCCACCAGAGAAGCACAGCTGCCACCCTGCCTTGCCAGGCCGTGATCCTCCCATGCCGGCAGAGTGGCTGCTTGGGCTCCTTCTGAAATGCACATCTGCTCATCTCCCTTTTCTGGTCAGCACCCCTGCCAACTCCAGCCTGGCACACATGGCCCTTCACAATGGGTCCTGCGATTACCCACTTTTCCTTTCTTGCCACACCCACATGCCCTTCTCCGAGGAGACTTGTGCTTTCTTGCCTCTGTGCTTCTGCACACATAGCTTCCTCTGGGGAATACTCTTACCTTCTCAAATTTTTCCATTTTATTCGGGGCCTAACTCCAGGACAAAATACTTCACTCCCCTGGTCAGAAATAATTGCTCCCCTCTGAGCTCTAACCAGCGGGGCTGCATGCGCTTGTATTCAGTACTTCCGTTTCGCCCGTTGTTGGAGTTGGTTGTCTGTGAATCTGTCTTTGAGCTACCTTGGGCGGAAGCCACATCTCTTTTCCTCCTTTCTCTGGCCCTGAATCGAGTCTGGCATAGGGTGGACACTGGTGACTGATGAAAGTAAACAGCACAAACTACCCTTGTGAGAGGGGAAGACCTTTGCTTATAGAGATGATGCATGTAAGCGCACATTAATTGTTCGAAAAATCGTAGTGCGGTTTTTTTTTTTTTTACTTTTTTTTGAGGAAGATGCGCCCTGAGCTAACATCTGCTGCTAATCCTCCTCTTTTTGCTGAGGAAGCCTGGTCCTGAGCTAACATCCATGCCCATCTTCCTCTACTTTATATGTGGGACGCCTACCACAGCATGGCCTTGCCAAGCAGTGCCATGTCCTCACCTGGGATCCAAGCCGCCGAACCCGGGACACCAAAGCGGAACGTGCGCACTTCACCGCAGCACCATCGGGCCGGCCCCAGTAGTGCGTTTTATTATTGCTGTTAATGGTGGTATTATTGGCAAGGATGCTACATCCCAAATGGCCTGACCCACTCAGTTAGTGACTCATGAAACAGGGAGCAGCAGAATCACATCCAACCTCTTTACTGCCCATTTGAGGAAATAGGTCCGCAGGCTCTTCTTTCAGGTCGGGCCCTGGAGCTCAGAGCCGTGCCTCCATGCACTGGACTATTTTCTCCTGGGGCATAATTATTCCCCTTAATTCAGTAATAGTTAAACTCTTTTGAGTAAGTACACTCAGAATAACTTTGAAAAACTTTAAGTAGACATCTAAATTTTCTCATCATAATTTTGAATAGTCACAAATGTTGTAATTTTTGGATCATTGTAAAATTGTTTTTTTAAAAAGCTTGGTTATTGTAAACCTCCAAAAGTAAAGCCGTAACATCACTTCTTTAAAGATAACCAATGGGGGCTGGCCTGGTGGTATAGTGGTTAAGTTTGCATGCTCTGCTTCAGTGGCCCTGGGTTTTTGGGTTCAGATCCCAGGCACAGACCTACACACTGCTCATCAAGCCATGCTGTGGCAGTGTACCACATACAAAATAGAGGAAGACTGGCACAGATGTTAGCTCGGGGCCAATCTTCCTCAAGACAAAAGAGGAAAATTGGCAATAGATGTTAGCCAAGAAAGGCAAGAGAGAAAGAGAGAGAGAGAGAGAGAGAAAGAGAGAGAGAGAGGGAGAGAGAGAGGGAGGAAGAAGGAAGGAAAGAAAGAAAGAAAGAAAGAAAGAAAGAAAGAAAGAAAGAAAGAAAGATAACCAGTGGATTAGAAATACCAGGGTGATTTGATACCCATCATCATCCACTAAAGAAATACACAACCTCTTTTTTAACATTTGCTCATTTCCCCTCCTTTTTCCTTACTGATATTTCCATTCCAAAGAACGTTATCTTAATTTAATGGTTTTTTTTTTTTTTTTTGCTTGAAAATCTTTTATGGAGCACTCTATCGTACTTCATTGCAATAAAAATACATATATAACACTATATCGCCTCACAGGTAGGTGGAGCAGAGGAGCTTTAAGGCAGTGAAGTGACTGTATAATACCGTAATGGTGGCTACATGTCATTGTACATTTGTCCAGACCCATAAAGTGTGCACCGCCAGAGGGAACCCTAATGTAAACTATGGTCTTTGGCTGACAGTGTGTCAACATAGGTTCATCAGTTACAACAGATGTAACCACTCTGATGGAGGATACTGATAATGGGAGAGTCTACACATGTGTGGGGGCAGAGGGTTTGGGGAAATCTCTGTACCGTGCCCTTAAATCAGCTGTAAACCTAACACTACTCAAAAATACAAAGTCTATTTAAAATAGACCTATACAGGGGCAGCCCTAGTGGCTTAGTGGTTAAGTGCCCTGGCTTTGGTGGTGCAGGTTTAGTTCCCAGGTGCGGACCTACACTGTTCTGTTAGCAGCCATGCTGTGCTGGCAGCCCACACACTAAAAATAGAGGAAGATTGGCACAGATGTTAGCTCAGGGTGAATTTTCCTCAGCAAAAAGATAAACAAATAAAATACATATATAAATTTATATTTAATATATTTTTTCCCATGGCTATAATTTTTTAATTTTTTTCTTCTGGATCGAGTTATCATTACAAACCGTAATTCATGATGAAAATTACACAAATAATGACTGAACAGTAAAATAGGAAGACTTCTATTACGATGCTGGGTTGGTATTTACGGTACCTTGAGTTATCTAAGGGACAATCAATTTGGCCCCTAGGGGGGTTTTATTTTTTGTGGCAACACATTTTGGTAAGATTTGGGGAGGGGAGAGGTGTACTTGTCTTTTGTTGGGTGGGAGAAGGGCCACTGGGCAAGGGGAGGATGAACACGAGAACGGTGACTACTAGCGACTTCTCTGCAGATCAATTGTAGGAAACAACGTAAGAAAGTTGAGCTATGTGGGAACTTGTCCCCGCCACCTGGAAAATCTCCCTGTGCCCCGCGGGGGGCTACCCCAGTTCGAGCACCAAAGGCTTCAGTCACCCCTCAGCAGCCCGAGGCCGCCTGGCCCTCCCAGCCCGCAGCCAGGCCTCGCAGCTCCTAGGCGACCGAGCGCCGCCGCCCGCCCCGCCCCTTCCGGCCCCGCCCCTTCCGGCCCGGGAGGTTTGATTCCTTGGCGGGCGGAAGCGGCCAGAACGCGGCGGTCGGAAAGGTTGGCAGGCGTCCTCCGCGCTCGCCGCTTGGCCCCGGACGGCAGGCCGCCGCCTCAGTCCTCCTGCCCGGCCCCCGCGCTCCGCCCTCAGGTCAGTGGCCCCCCGCGGGAGCCGCCGAGTCCGGGCGGCCGCCGCCTCAGTCCTCGGGCCCGGCTCCTGCGCTCCGCCCTCGGGTCGGTGGTCCCCGCGGGAGCAGCCGGGTCCGGCGGGCCGCCGCCTCAGTCCTCGGCCCGGCCCCCGCGCTCCGCCTTCGGGTCGGTGGTCCCCGCGGGAGCCGCCGGGTCCGGGCGGGGTGGCGCGGGGGCGGCGGCGCGGGCCCCTGGCCTGGGTCCCAGGCGACTGAGAATTTCACCGGAGCCCCGCCGTGGAGCCCGTTCCCCGGATAAGCTCGTCCCCCTTCCGACGCCCGGTCCGCTCCGCTGGTCCCCGGCTCAGGGTTACCATGGGGACCGCAGGCGGAGCGACTGACCACGCAGGCTCGGCCGGGAGGACCCCCTCGGCGTCTGCAGGACCCGGGCTCCGCGGACCAACTTCAGAGCAGGCTCGGAAGTTCCTTCTCTTGAACGGCGAAGTCTCCGGGGGCGGCCCTGTAGAAAAGGACACGCGTTACCACCCGCTTCTCAGAGTCCACATCCTTGCCGTCCCTTCGCCCCAGAGTGGGTTAGAGGCCACGCTAGAGGGGTTCAGGCACCGCGTGCTGTGGCAGTGAGAGGAGCAGCTGCTCCGGGAAACGCGTGGGGACGGGGGCCTCCCGGAGCAGGGCGTGCGGGGAGCGGCAGGCTCGAGCGCTCTGGGAGGGACGCGCTTGAGCTTTGCCTTCGGCGTCTCTGGTGGCGCAGTGGGGGAGGCGGGGCGGGATGTCAGGGGCCTGCAGGTTGCTTGGAGGCCAGCGTTCCTAACGTTGTGTTGGCATTTTGGTTTCTGGGTCCCACGTTCTGTGGGAGAAGTCAGAAAAGCCCTTACTGCACCTTCGTGGGCTCCTTTCACCCGTGGATCTGTCCACCCCGTGTGTCTCCTGTGGACCAAGGAGATGGGCAGGTCGTCCCTTAATGCCTTTAGGAAGGAATGCCTCTTGGTTGGTGCTCCCAGAAGCCTTTGCAAGGGAGCAGGACAGCATGTTAATTAAATGTATTACAAGGCCACATTATAAGCCGTCTGCCTTCTGCTTCTCATTTGAAATTTCCCCGCATCCATGTCTTTCCAAGCTCACTAGATAAGATAAATGTATTACTAGATAAGATAAATGTACTACATAGCAGGTAATAGCATAATGCTGTTAGTAAGAAATACTGTTAGTGAGAACATGTCCCCGATTTGTTGCTATCCTATAAAATTTAGTGGTAAACCTTCTCTTATTGTCTAGACAATTCCTTGTTTCCTCAGGGGAGTTCAAGATCCCAATTCTATGGCTCCCAATTCTTCTGTTTAGTTACGCTCAGGGGGTCCTTCACGTGTCTGATTGGGGTCTAGTTTCCCTCATTATCCACAGTGGAGAGGCTGCCGTCCACACTGACTGATCGTATACCTCCTTTAGCAGCTACAAGTTGGGTTATTCCAATCACATCTTTCTTGTGTTCTATATTTCCAAACCCTGGAGGATAAACAGGGCACTTAATCTTTAGAACCAGCTTCACATCCACAAATTTAAAACCGAGTAAAATCTGTTATTATTCTAGCAGTTTGCAATGCGAACACCAGTTTTCTTGTACAGTAGCAAGTACGATGTTCCCGATTCAATAGATATAATCTAGGCCCACATTGGTGTTACTCACCGAAGACATGGTGTAATTGAGGGATGGGGGTAGATAGAGAAAATGGCGAAGTTGATGCATGGTTTGAGCTCTGCTAGTTGACCAGAGGTCTGGATCTGGAAGTTCAAAGCTCATTTGGGAGAAATCTATCAAGAAGTTAATTATAATACTCTTAGATCCCTCATCTGGGGGAGTGAATTCCAACATTACACAAACTGCTCTCTCTGAGTGTGGCAATTTAAAATAGCCCAGTCCTTTGTGTGAAATTCAGATGTGTGCAATGGTGGCGATTAGGATTCTTGCATTTCCTGAGGCCTACTTCTTTCCCTTTGTCCATTTCCATCTCACGGTTTGTAAACTTTGGTCTCTGTGCTCCTCTTCAGCCTCTGTGTTCTGAGTACCCTAGTACTGCATTAGTTGGGGCTGTGCTCTCTGATGAACCTGATGGCCTACGTCCATAGCAGGCAACTTTCCAAACATTTATAGACTGACATTCCACTATTTCCAGTCTCCTGCTCTTTCTCTTCCCCCTCATCAAGATCCCAAAGATTTCTTAGTCGTGTGCTGACCTCTGTACCTTTACTGCTGTTATTGCCTGTTTTGAAATTTCTTAGTCCTGTGATTCCTGTCTGGTGAGGGTGTGCTTTCACTGCATTCCCACGTTTGCCCCGCTGACAAATGCCCTTGAAGAGATTTCCGAGATAGTGCTGCTGCTAAGGAGATTTCTCCTCCTGTGCCTCAGGTGCCCGGTGAGAATAAGTATGTCCTCTGTGGTGTCTCCTTGCCTGGAGGAACTTTTGTCACTCCAGTGAAAGCAGAACTGTTTCATTTTATACCACCAGCTTTCCCTCAGCAGCAGGCCTGACTGTTTCTTCCCTTTGCCTACCCAATTCATGCAGGCTCAACAAGAATAAAAGCTCATACTTTTTATTAAGTTGATCCAGTGCCATCTCTTTTTGGGAAATGGCTAATATTGTTTATTGGATCGGAATGTCTTTTGCTCATCATGTTTATCTTTCTAGCTTTTTCGGCTTCGACATTGAGATTAAAACCATTTTTTCTTTAAAGCTGATTTTTTTCTTGAGTTTTGATATTTTTGCTTCCAAAGCTTCTGTTCACTGACACATTGTTAGTGGCTTTTTACTTGCTGATGGAGCTTTACCTTTCATCTCCAAGTAAAATGATTCATGGAATCAGAGTGCTTTAGGTATTTTAAAAGGACATTTAAAAAAATACCCTTTGTGGCTCTTGGGCTTTTGATAATTTCATTCATTGTTTTATCCACCTCAATATAAGATGATCCATCCTTGCTGTAGTCAGGACCTACCCTGTGACTGTCTTTTCCTTTATAAACTCACCACACCCCTGACATTGCACTCACGCTCCAGGTCTTCCAAAGGCATGACCATGGTTAAAGCTTTGTAACATGCCGATCACTCTGTTCTGGATGAGGAGAGGATGAAGAACAGAGAACTTAAAGGTAGGGAACATGGTGCTGGCCACCTGTCCATCCCAGGTCCGTCATTGGGCTTGTGGGGCTCTCTGTTGGTGAAAGAGAAAGGAGACTGTCTGGCTCTAGAAATGACCACTAGCACCGGGTCTCTACTACCGAGAGGCAGTGATCAAGATGCATGAGCTTTGCCCTTTCCAGTGGGGACCTTGCTTCCCAAGTCCCAGTGGTTATGCGTGTACTCACCTAAGTGTTAGAGAAAATGGGGTCCCGGGATCCTGAACCCTGTGCTGCCATAGCTAGTCCACTGCTAGGTCACCAAGGGAGATTTGTGCACAAGGGACAGGCCAGGCAAAGGAAGAGTTCCTCACCAGCTGTATCTTGGCCTCAAACCTCTTTTTTCCAGAGCCCTGGTGTGCTGTGCTGGACCATATGGGAGATTCTGTGTGTCTGACTCAGTGACCTCCACTTGCTTGGGACCCTTTGGTTCCTGCTTGGCTTTCTAAGGGGTGTGGGGGCCTCTCTTCCCAGGGTTGAGATCCCAAGTCCTGTCCTTCCATACCAGCCTCTGGGAAGAAAAAACCCGTAGAGCAACCATTTCTGTACCGGTTCAGAGCGCTTTCACCACAGGTCTACCTATAAAGAAAGCTCCACTTTGCAGCACCTAAACTCAGTCCCTATGACTTGACCTATCTATGAGTACTTTTAGAAAATTTATTTAGAAATCTGCTTCCCAGAAACTTTCTTTTACTAAAACTGGACATGCAGAAGTTTTTAATTTTAATGTTTAATGTGTTAATTTTTTATGATTAGCATTTTCTGTTTCTATTTAAAAGATATTCTTCTATCCTGAAATCATGACAAAATTCTTTCAAAGTTTTAAAGGTTTATCTTTCGTATTTGTCTTTACTTGATCTGGAATTTATTTTTGTGTATGATATGAATAATCAGTTTTTCTTTCATATAGCTAATCAGTTTTTCCAGTATCATTTATATGCCTGAGATTTACTTATATTTGCAATTACAAGAACGGAAGAGATAACCTCATAATTGTTCCTTTTTAGATCATGTACTATTTCTGTTTTACAGGTTCTTTTTTAA
Organism: Equus caballus; assembly: GCF_041296265.1. Classification (NCBI taxonomy): domain Eukaryota; kingdom Metazoa; phylum Chordata; class Mammalia; order Perissodactyla; family Equidae; genus Equus; species Equus caballus. The sequence goes on from NC_091708.1 coordinate 9,973,924, forward strand.
TTTTGAATAAACTTCCAGGAGGACTATGAAAGATTATGATGAACTTCTCAAATACTATGAATTATATGAAACTATTGGGACAGGTAATTGTTATTTTTTCCTTGGAGGCAGAGATCAAGTCTTTGAGAGTAAAGTGTATTTGGACAGTCATAAGCTTTTTAGTCTAACCCATGTAGTTTTAAAATTCTTGAACCTACTTTAGTAAAAAAAAGAAAGTGGAGCAAGAGAGTAGAGAGTAGGAGAGGCTTTGTTGGTCATTTGATTTAGAATAAAAATCACTGAAGGGTTTTGAGCCAAGGAGTGATCTGACCTTTGTTTTTAAGGGTCAGTCTGACTGCTTGGTTGTGAAAAGATGGGGAGGAGGAGGGCAAGGGCTGAAGCAGAGAGTGTGAGGAGGGTATTGCAATAATTCAGGGCAGTGATGCTGGAGATGAGGGTGACTTGGATGAGAGCGATAGTAGTGAAGGTTGTGAAGGGGTGGCATTCTGTATACAGACAGACACACATACAACATGTGTGTGTGAATTTTAATTTATTTATTGAGGTGTAACCCATAGTAAAATATGCAGAGTGCACTAATCTTTTTTTTTCCCCTCTGTACTACTTTTTTTTTTATTGTAGTAAAATATACATAACATAAAATTTGTCATTTCAACCATTGTTTTTAATTTTATTGAGGTCATATTGGCTTATAACATTGTGTAATTTCAGGTGTAAATCATTATATATCAGCTTCGATATAGACTGCATCATGCTCACCACAGGTAGTCTAGTTTTTATCTGTCACCATACACATGTGCCCTTTTACCCCTTTTGCCCACCCCTCAAACCCTTACCCTCAGGTAACCACTAATCTGTTCTCTTTATCCATGTGTTTATCTTCCACATGTGAGTGAAATCATATGGTGTTTGTCTTTCTCTGTCTGGCTTATTTTGCTTAACATACTACCCTCAGGGTCCATCCATGTTGTTGCAGATGGGACGATTTTGTCTTCTTTATGGCCAAGTAGTATTCCATTCTATATATATATATACCACATCTTTATCCAGTCATCAGTACATGGGCACTTGGGTTCCTTCCATGTCTTGGCTATTGTGAATAATGCTGCAATGAACATAGGGGTGCATAGAATTCTTTGTATTGTTGATTTCATGTTATTTGGATAAATACGTGGTAGTGGAATAGCTGGATCACATGGTATTTCTATTTTTAATTTTTTGAGTCTCCATACTGTTTTCTATAATGGCTGTATGAGCATTCCAACCAGCAATGCATGAGGGTTCCCTTTTCTCCAAATCTGCTCCCAACACTTATTATTTCTTGTCTTGTTAATATAGCCATTCTGACGGGTGTGAGGTGATCTCTCATTGTAGTTTTGATTTGCATTTCTCTAATAATTGGTGATGTTGAATGGTTTTCATGTGCTTGTTGGCCATTTGTGTACCTTTGGAAAAATGTCTATTCAGATCTTCTGCCCATTTTTTTGATTGAGCTGTTTTTTTTTTGTTGTTGAGTTGTATGAATTCTTTATATATTTTGAAAATTAATCCCTTGTCAGATATATGATTTGCAAATATTTTCTCCCAGTTGATGGATTGTCTTTTCATTTTGGTCATGATTTCCTTTGCCTTGCAAAAGCTTTTTAGTCTGATGTAGTCTCATTTGTTTATATTTTCTTTTGTTTCCCTTGCCTGAGTAGATATGGTATTTGATAAGATGCTGTGAAGACCGATATCAAAGAGTGTACTATCAATATTTTCTTCTAGGAGTTTTATCGTTTCAGGTCTTACATTCAAGTCTTTAATCCATTTTGAGTTAATTTTTGTGTATGGTGTAAGATAATGGTCTACTTTTATTCTTTTGCAAGTGGCTGTCCAGTTTCACAGCACCATTTATTGAAGAGACTTTCCTTTCTCCATTGTATGTTCTTGGCTCCTTTGTCAAAGATTAGCTTTCCGTAAATGTGTGGCTTTATTTCTGGGCTTTCAGTTCTGTTCCATTGATCTGTGTGTATCTTGTTGTGCTAGTACCATGCTGTTTTGATTTTACCTTGGTTTTGTAGTTCTTTTTTTCTCAGGATTGCTTTGGCTATTCTGGGTTTTGTTTTCCCCTATAAATTTTAGGATTCTTTGTTCTATTTCTGTGAAGAATGTTGTTGGGATCCTGATTGGGATTGCATTGAATCTGTAGATTGCTTTAGGTAATATGGACAGTTTAACTATGATTGTTTTTCCAATCCATGAGAATGGAATATCTTTCCATTTCTTTATGTCTTCTTTGATTTCTTTAAATAATGTCTTAGAGTTTTCAGTGTATAAGTCTTTCACCTCCTTGGTTAAATTTATTCCTAGATATTTTGTTCTTTTTGTTGTGATTGCAAATGAGATTGTATTTTTGACTTCTCTTTCTGTTAGTTTGTTATTAGTGTATAGAAATGCAACTACTTGTGTGTGTTGATTTTGTATCCTGCAACTTTGCTGTAGTTGATTATTTCTAATAGCTTTCTGTTGGATTCTTTAGGGTTTTCTGGATATGGAATCATGTCGTCTGCAAACAGTCAGAGATTTACTTCTTTCTTTCCAATTTGGATACCTTTTATTTCTTTTTCTTGCCTAATTGCATTGGCCAAAACCTCCAGTACTGTGTTAAATAGGAGTGGTGACAGTGGGCACCCTTGTCTTGTTGCTGTTCTCAGAGGGATGACTTTCAGTTTTTCCCCATTGAGTATGATGTTGGCTGTGGATTTGTCATATATGACCCTTATTATGTTGAGGTACTTGCTTTCTATACCCATTTTTATTCAGAGTTTTTATCATAAATGGATGTTGGATCTTGTCAAGTGCTCTCTCCGCATCTATTGAGATGAGCATGTGATTTTCACTCCTCATTTTGTTAATGTGGTGTATCACATTGATTGATTTGCAGATGTTGAATCATCCCTGTGTCCCTAGTATAAATCCCACTTCATCCTGGTGTATGATCCTTTTAATATATTGCTCTATTTGTCTGCCAATATTTTGCTGAGATTTTTGCATCTATGTTCATCAGTGATGTTAGCCTGTAATTTTCCTTCTTTGTGTTGTCCTTGTCTGGTTTCAGTATCAAGGTAATGTTGGCCTCATAGAATGAGTTAGGAAGTATCTCTTCTTGTTCAATTTTTTGGGATAGTTTGAGAAGGATAGGTATTAAATCTTCTTTGACTGTTTGGTAGAATTCTCCAGAGAAGCCATCTTTTCCTGGACTTTTGTTTTTTGGGAGGTATTTGATTGCTGTTTCAATCTCTTTACTTGTGATTGGTCTATTCAGATTCTCTATTTTTTCTTGATTCACTTTTGGGAGTTTATAGAGTCTAAGAATTGATCCATTTCTTCTAGGTTGTCCAATTTGTTGGCCTCTAGTTTATATAGTATTCTTTTATAATCCTTTGTATTTCTGTGGTATCTGTTGTAATTTCTCCTCTTTCATTTCTAATTTTATTTGTTTGAGCCTTCTCTCTTTTTTCTTTAGTGAATCTAGCTAAGGTTTTGTCAATTTTATCTGTCTTCTCAAAGAACCAACTCTTAGTTTCATTGATCCTTTCTATTGTTTCTTTATTCTCTATTTCATTTATTTCTGCTCTAATTTTTATTATTTCCCTCCTTCTGCTGACTTTGGGCTTTGTTTGTTCTTTTTCTATTTCTGTTAGGTGTAGTTTAACATTACTTATTTCAGATTTTTCTTTGTTGAGGTAGCCCTGCAGTGCTATAAATTTTCCTTTTAGGATTTCTTTTGCTGTATCCTATAAGAGTTGATATGTTGTGATCTCATTCTCATTTGTCTTCAGGTATTTTTTGATTTCACCTTTGATTTTTTTGTTGATCCACTGGTTGTTCAGTAGCATGTTATTTAGTCTCCATCTGTGACTTTCCCAGCGTTTTCTTGTAGTTGCTTTCTAGCTTCATAGTATTGTGGTTGGAAAAGATGCTTGATATGATTTCAATTTTCTTAACTTTATTGAGGCTTTCCTTGTTTCCCAACATATGACCTATCTTTGAGAATGTTCCATGTGCACTTGAGAAGAATGTGTCTTCCACTGTTTGGGGATGGAATGTTCTACATGTATCTATTAAGTCCATCTGGTCTAGTATTTTATTTAAGGCCACTGTTTCCTTGTTGACTTTTTGTCTGGGTGATTTATCCATTGATGTAAGTGGGGTGTTTAGGTCCCCTATTATTATGATGTTGCTGTCAGTTTCTCTCTTTAGGTCTGTTAATAATTGCTTTATATACTTTGGTGCTTCTGTGTTAGGTATATATATATATATTCATAAGTGTTATGTCCTCTTGGTGGATTGTCCTTTTATCGTTATTATCTGCCCCTCTTTGTCTCTCATTGTCTTTTTTATCTTGAAGTCAGCTTTGTCTGATATAAGTATGACAACACCTGCTTTCCTTTTTGTTTTTTGGTGAGGAAGATTGGCCCTGAGCTAACATCTGTTGCCAATCTTTTCCTTTCCTTTTTCTGCTTTATTTCCCCAAGTCCCCCCAGTACATAGTTGTATATCCCAGTTGCAGGTCCCTCTAGTTGTGGCATGTGGGATGCTGCCTCATCGTGGCCTGAGGAGCAGTGCCATGTCCTTGCCCAGGATCCCAACCAGCAAAAACCCTGGGCTGCCACAGCAGAGTGCACGAACTTAACCACTCGGCCACGGGGCGGGCCTCAAGAGTGCACTAATCTTGATGGTGTTTTACATGCATGTACATCCCTATCTTCCCTGCTCAGATCAGAACATAGAACATTTCCTTCCATTTCCTGCCTCCTTTCCCCCAAGATTACCATTGACAAATTTTGAAGACAGAGCCGATGGGATTTGTTGATGGGTTGGATATGGGGTGTGAGACAAAAGGGACGGGCTAAGGGTGACTCCTGGCTTTTTGGCCTGAGCACCTGGGAAAATGGAGTAGCCATTTACTGAGATGGGGAAGACCATGGGAGGGACTACCAGGAGCTTCTTTGTAGAAATACTCAGTTGGAGATTTCTTTTAGATACCTAAGTGTGGACATTTATCCAGCTTTTGATTTCAGTTTTGAAACATAATTGCTTATCTTCACAGTTTTAAAACTGAATGGAAGTTTCATATTATTTGTTTTTTGTCTCTGTACTTTATAGTGTGTTCTTGCAATGTTAATTATAAAGCAAATTTCTAAAGAATGAATTCTATTTTTCTACTTCCTCCTTACAAAATTAGAGATATACTATCATGGTGAAAAAAAAACATCTTGGCTAGACATTGGATGAGAGAGTATAGGGTTATGGCTGACACTTTGGAAGCAACAGGAAGAAAGAGCCACAAACTTCCAGGAAGATAGGGGTCAATGGAGCCTTTTAAAAGTGTGTGGAAAAGTATTTGTCTCTGAGTCCTCAGTTTGCTTGGATGATGATATTTAGGTTAGTCTTGCTTATCTCTTCATAATACATTTTCCTGTACTTAGGTGGCTTTGCAAAGGTCAAACTTGCCTGCCATATCCTCACTGGAGAAATGGTTGCTATAAAAATCATGGATAAGAATGCACTAGGGGTAAGTTCAAAATTATTTTTTAAATATTTATATGTTGGTATTGTGAATTAAAATCCAACTTTGCTCTAATGTTCTAGTTAACTGCTGTTTTATTTGAATAATATTTCTGTAGCTTTTTAAACATTTTTTAAATTGCCAGTTATATATCTATGGTTTTAAAAAGTCATTTTGGGGCGGGAGTTACTTTGTGCCTGATTTTAACGCAGGGCAGTGGTGCATAGTTGAAGTCTATAGGATCTGTTTTTCTGCAGTTGTTTCATAGTCTTGTAGGTGTCCTGGGTATTAATATTGCATTTCTTTATCCTTTCATGATACACTTACTAAATGTCAATCTATTTTATAGTATAGATAGGTAGGTCAGTCTTATGTCCCAGAATTTTATTCAAAGTGCCCTTAGAAGTTATCAGATGAAATCCTTTTCCTAATCAGCCTCTTTTTTCCTCTACATGAATGCTTCTAGAATTGAGCTACTCATCATCTCCTCAAGCAGCCCGTTCAGTTTGTGATCTTGCCTATAATGTATATAGTTTTTTTTGTTATTTTGTTGAAGGGAAACCTGTATCCTTAGATTGTCTTTTTGGGCCTTTTATACCCTTTCCAGTGTTTGAAGTCATCCCAAGTTGTCTTTTTTTCCTAGTTCTTTCTACCATCCCTCATGTGGTTTGATGTCTTCTTTTCTTTGTGCTGGTCTCCTGCTGAGAATTCACTCTCAGTATGTATCTGTGGCTATTTCTTTTTTTGATGATAAATTTAAAAAATTAAAAAAATCTTTTGTTTTCTAACCAAATATCTCTTAAGTGCTAAAGAAAAATTTTTTTTCTTCTGGATTGAGTTAGCATTATAATTACTAGTAGTATACAATTAAGTAAAACAACACAAACATTTTATAAATGTTAATAATTATCAAACATAAAAAACAATTCACTAAAATGCCTTTTTAAATTAGACACTCTGGACTCTTTTTTGGTCTCCCATGTTGCTGAAATGAGACAGAATTTAACATCACTTGTTACCTTGTTTTTGTTTTTAAGAATGTAAGTGCAGATTAGCATACATAAATAAGTCAAAGGGAATGTAAGGGATTTGTTACAGAAATGTAGCGCAATTCTTTGACCTCCTTCAAAAATATATGCCTCAATCACACAGTGACCTATATTAGAAATTATTTTTAATACTCTATCAACTGGCAGTTCAGGCTCTCTTTTAATATTTTTGTTTTTCAGTACTCAATAATGTATTTAGTTAACTAATAAAAAGGCATTAAAAAACATTTTTTCTTGAGCATTTAAACACTGATTATAAATATGATTAATTTCCTTAAATAGCTTAAGCTTGTTACAACTTTAGTATGACTTAGTCACTTGAATACTTCAAACACTTAAATGGCGAGTGAAATGTGAACTGTTATTACAAAATGTATTACCACACTGATACTCAAAACTTATAACACATCAATAACGTCAATATGATGATGTTAATTCATTATTTCTAAACTTGTTTTTATATTTTCTAATGTTATTATACTTATTTTAATTTCTAGGATTTTAATAATATTTTGATTACTTGAGAAGTTTTGGCCATCAGACTCCCACTTGCCACGAAAAAAGAAGAAACAAAGATTATCATATCAGAATAGTCAAAGTTATGACTGTTTCGTGGTCGAGACCTGATATCTGGTTGCATGGTCATTATAACTGGATCTTGAGACAGTGATTATTAGATTGAGTCTCTTTGTGTTTGTTTTTTTGTTTGTTTGTTTCTTTGGGAGGAAGATTGGCCCTGAGCTAACATCTGTTGCCAATTTTCATCTTTTTGCTTGAGGAAGATTGTCACTGAGCTAACATCTGTGCCAGTCTTCCTCTATTTTATGTGGGATGCTGCCACAGTCTGGCTTGATGAGAGGTGCTATGTCTGCCAGGATCTGAACCTGTGAACCCTGGGCCACTGAAGTGGAGCATGCAAACTTAGCTACTACACCACTGGCCCAACCCCATGTCCCTTTTTATAATAAAATTTTACTTGTTACTTCATGGATATTTGGATTTCTGTCTTTAATATGGATTTGAAAATTTTTTCATCTTGGCTTATCCTCCCCTACAACCAAAATTTTTTTTGTAATTAAGTTTTTTTCCAAGTTTTTATTTAAAACATTTCAAGCCCCTAGAAAAGTTGGAAGACTGAGACAGTGAATACCTGCATACCCTTTCACCAACATTCACTGAGTTTTAGCTCAGCTTGTTACTTAGGGACACTGCTGAGACCAAAAGTGGTATCCCGGGCATGCACAGAGTAGAGTGTCTGTCATTTTCCTTGTTTGGAATGCTAACCTTCTATAGGAGTCTGAGGTTTTTAATTTTTCTGGATGTTGTACTATTGACCCACATTGAACTTGTCTTTCATAAAACCCTCAGGCCTGTTTTATGTACATACAAATAAGCTGTGTTATGATATTTTTCTGAATTGTTGAACAATTTGTTTTGAAGCTGTTGATCATTTTTGCTGCTCTCTATTAAAGCTGCTGATATATTGATGCTTGGAGCATTTCCCAAATAGGTTTATTGTTCATTCCATATAATGTTTTGTCATAGAGCGATTTGCCCCGGATCAAAACAGAGATCGATGCCCTGAAGAACCTGAGACATCAGCATATATGTCAACTCTACCATGTGCTAGAGACAGCGAACAAAATATTCATGGTTCTTGAGGTTAGTAGTATGTTCCAGAGACCTGAAAGTATTTGGTCACTGTCTTAGTGTTTGTGCTACTATAGGAAACACCACAGACTGGGTGGCTCATGAACAGCAGAAATTTATTTTGCACAGTTCTAGAGCCTGGAAGTCTAAGATAAGTCACCAGCGTGGTCAGGTGAGGGTCCTCTTTCTGGTTCACAGCTGGCACCTTCTGGCTGTGTCCTCACATGGTGTCGGGGACAAGAAATCTCCCTAGATTATCTTTTATAAGAGCACTAATTCCATTCGTGAGTGCTCTGCTCTCATGTCTTAATCATCTCCCAAAACCCCCGCCTCCTAATTCCATCATCTTTGGGGATTAGGACTTCAACATATAAATTTGGGGAGGGGGATGCAAACATTCAGACCATAGTGGTCGCTTTATTAATAGTTAAGAGAAAAGTACATTTCACCTGAAAGATTAGAATGTTTAGTGGCTTACCTGTTTGAATTCTGTCTGTAAGAGTTTAGATCAAGTAAAGATATATAATAAATTGAAGATTCATTGTAAATGTAGTCTTGCTAATATACTTGTAATGGAGTGGTATAGTTTAGTGGATAGAATATGTTAAAATTTTGTTCCTAGAGGGAAGAATCCATTTCGATTTTACATAGTATATTAGTCTAGGGCTGTCATAACAAATTGCCACAAACTTGGTGGCTTAAAACAACAGAATTTAGGGTAAGCCCTGTGGTGTAGTGGTTAAAAGTACAGCGCATTCTGCTTCAGTGGCCTGGTTTCACAGGTTTGGATCCCGGGTGTGGACCTACACCACTTGTCAAGCCATGCTGTGGCAGTGACCCACACACAAAATAGAGGAAGATTGGCACAGATGTTAGCTCAGGGCTAATCTTCCTCAAGCCAAAAAAAAGAAGAAGAAGATTGGCAGCACGTGTTAGCTCAGAGCAAATCTTCCTCACCAAAAAAAACACACCACACAGAAATTTATTGTCTCACAGTTCCGGAGGCTAGAAGCCTGAAACAAAGTGTGGATGAGGTTGTTTCCTTATGGAGAATCTGTTCCATGCCTTTTTCCTAGTTTCTGGGGGTTGCTGGCAATTGTTGGCATTCCTTGGTTTATAGATGTACCACTCCAGTCTCTGCCTCTGTCTTCAGTTGTCAGTTTCTTCTTTGTGTGTCTGTGTCTTTGTCCAAATTTCCCTCTTCAGATAAGGACACAAGTCATTGGATTAGGGCCCACGCTAATCCAGTATGACCTCATTTTGACTGGGTTACATCTACAAAGACCTGATTTACAAATAGGATCACTTTCACTGGTACTGGGTGTTAGCACTGAAACATAGCTTTTTGGGGGACACAGTTCAACCCATAGCCTATAGTTAGCCTTCACTGTATGTGTTATGCAAACCAAACTCTTTCAGGTTTTAACTGCCCTTTTTGGCTTCGAGAGTAAAGTCTTTGGAACTTATATCATTCATCTGGTTTCATTTTCCTTAGTCTCAGGCAGATAATTTCTAACTGCACATCATTTTCACAGATTAGCACTGTTTTAAAAGCACATTTTAAAATTCATGATGCCAAAAATTTTGGACCTAGAACCATTTTCTCTTTATTACATAGTAGATACATCCACATGGTCTACAGTGGTGATTTTAAAACTTTTTTTAGTTGATCTCTTTGTCCAAATTAAATTCTTAAAGAACAGCAAAAAACCTTGAACTTAGGACAAAATTTAAAAGGTACAAGAGAGTATATATTAAAAAGTGACATTCTCTCTCCCATATCCGAGTCACCCAGTTCCCTTCCCCTGAGTCAGTCACTTGCTTTTCTTTATTTCCTGTAGATATGCCATGTATTTATAAACACCTACATATATTTTATATGTATATAAATGTATGTATGTGTTTTTATATATATACATATATATGTGTAGTTTATTCTTTTCTGTCACACAAATGGTCACATACTATAATATCATTCTGTACTTGTTTTTTTCCCCCTCACTTAACCTTTTAGCTTGGAGACCACCTAGCTACATTCATAGAGATTTTAGATGCTTTTGTTTCTTTTTATTTTATATTTATTTATTTGGAAATATAAAGTAGGCTGTTTTCTTTATGTAAATCTTATTGGATAGCATTTAAAAAATTGACAATTGAGGTATAATTGACATACAATAAAATGTACACATTAGGTATATACAGTTTGGCAAAGGTACGTACCCATGTACTTCCCACCCCAGTCAAGGTATAAAACATTCCCATCACCCCAGAAAGTTTTCCCCTGACCCTTTGAAGTTAATCCTACCCACCCACTGCCCTTCCCAGCCGTAGTCTGATATCTGTCACTATAGATTAGTTTTAACTGTTGTGGAACTTGAGATAAATAGAATCATACAGTCTGTACTCTTGTGTTTGGCTTCTTTTGTTCAGCATAATGCTTTTGCAAGTCACCATATCAATATATGCTCTTTTACACTTTGCTTTTTGCACTTAATACTGAATATTGTTTTATATTAGTTCATAAAGAGCTTTTCTTATGGCTGCATAGAATTCCACTTTATAGCTGTGTCATAATTCATATCTGTGAGCATTTGGGTTGTTTCCAGTCTTTTTGCTGTTGCAAATAATGCTGCTGCAGTGAATGACCTTGAACGTGCATTGTTTTGAATATGAGAATCTATCTATAGGAATGGTTCCTCAGTGAGGAACTATGAGGTCAAAGGCTGTATACACTTATCATTTTAATTGATATTGCTTAAATGAAATGAAATCTTAAATGGAAACCCCAGTTTGCAGAAAGTTGGAGCTGCTCTGGAGAAGAAGGGATGGAAAGCCTGGAGCTTCATGCTCTGGCACCTGTTCTCCTGAAGCCTCTGTGGACCCTGTGTAGAACTGGGCTCCTTTAGTACAGACTGAAAATCACTGGTGTTTGGGATGGAGAAGCAGTAATGCTGCTGGGTTTTTTTTGTGTTAAGTAACCACACTAAATGTGAGTGCATTAAGATGAGAATGGATTTAATACTTTGCTATAAAATATAAAACCCTGAATGAGCTTAAAAATCACAGTGGTAGTTGGTTGTACTTCTACCTACTGGTAATAAAATTGGTTGAGAAGAAGAGCTGTTTTTCTCTTTCCTAGAATCACTGTTGACTTTTTTGATCCTGAGTGTATTTTTGAATGTATTTCACTTTGTTCCCTTGCCGATAAGTTGAATTAATAATATCTCTGAGTTAAGTATAATTTTTTATTTTAAATTGCTTGGAAGTGAGTTTTGTAAGTAGTAACTGTCTCTGTGGCTGTGTTGCTGTTGAAGTACTGCCCTGGAGGAGAGCTGTTTGACTACATCATCTCCCAGGATCGCCTGTCAGAGGAGGAGACGCGCGTCATCTTCCGGCAGATAGTAGCTGCAGTTGCTTACGTGCACAGCCAGGGCTATGCTCACAGGGACCTCAAACCAGTAAGTGACTGCATCACAGTTAGACGCTCACTCCAGAGTTCAACATCATTTATCTGTTTTTACTAGCTTTCCAGATCTTCTCTCTGTTTAGGATCTATCTTGGCTTTGCTTCTTTTTTTTGTTTCACTCATCATATATCACGTTTTTTTTCCTCTTTTACTTTTGACTTCTGATGGGCTTTATTGGATGGACTTATTAGTGGCATTTTATCTGTCTGTCGATTGTGTGTGACATTATAAATGTCTTTGTAATCAGCTGTGGACTATCAACCTCAGGTGTTTATCTCTAGGAAAGAAGAATTTTGAGTATTTTCTTCAAGAGTATTGTCATTATTTCCATTCAGTACTCTTTCCCTAACCCATTTTCCTTTCATTTTAATTCATTACACCTCAGAAAGGAACAGTTCAATGGAATTGACAGAATCTACTTTTCAAGGACAGAACAAAATGTGAATACTCTTAAGTCTGCAGGCCCTGAATAATATGGATGATGGTGAACGTGGCTTTTAATGTTACTTGGTACCAGAGTCAGGGACCTAGAATTGGTCTGACAAGATATGGCAGTGTTACTCTACTTTCCCATCTGTTTATACCCAACCCTTTAATTTGAGGTCACTCTTTTGGTTTAAACTTGCCTTTGGCATACATTGTGTTTGCTTTTAGTTGAACTTCAGACCACCAAGGCGAAAACGGTTTATCCTAATATGTCTCAAGGGGAAGTGGGATAGTTATCAACATTCCTCCTCTCTCTCTGTTTATACTTCTTATCATTTCATTTTTTTAAAATGTTTTTCACTCTGTTGTACACAGGCTATTTAATATAAACAACTTTAAGTCATTTTTACAAAGGGCTAGACATATATAAGTTATATAAGGAAGTCAGTATATAGTTATGAAAATATGTTTTTGTCCCCAGGAAAATTTGTTGTTTGATGAATATCATAAATTAAAGCTGATTGACTTTGGTCTCTGTGCAAAACCCAAGGTAAGTACAGAAATAAAAATGCATTTATTTCCTTTGTAAATGCACCTCTTAATGTGTTATCTTGCATTGACTTCCACTTAGTCTTTATTGAGCCTGGTCTCATCCATTGAGAAGAATGTTAAATTTCATCCCTTCTATAAGTTCTCTAGATGATTCTACTATGTAGCCAAGATTGAGCACAACTGCTCTAGGTCCAGGATTTGTCCTGCTGAAGACCCCATGGGTGTGCTGTGAGAGAATTTGCACTGCTGAGGTGACAAGGGGCCACCGCAGCATGAATGCCGCATTGACCATGTGTTTGCAGTTTGAGTATGTTGCCACTAGATGATGCCTTTGTTCTTTTAGATATGAGTTTTGGGAATTTAGTGCAAATCTAATCTTTGTTATCCAAATGGTTATATAACCAACCATTAGTTACATTTTGAGAGATAGTCCCCTTTCCTTATAAAAGAAGAAGGAAAAAGTTCACATGCATTTTTAAATTTATACTGTTACGTGTTTCCTTAGTTTGCACCCCGCAGTTAGGCACTGGTGTTCTCCAGCACACCTTCTCTTTGAGGTGACGTTGAACTCTCCGGCTCAGCTGTCTGCAGCAGGGCTCCGTGTGGCTGCCTGTTGGAGGCTTCCTCCTGAGTTCTCTAATGATGGTTCTCACAGTCTCTAAAATGAGCTGTCTGTACTCATTCAGAATGTTGAAATTGCAGACCTGTCTCAGTCCTGTGTAGTCCCACGCTTATTTCCTGCCCCAGTGAGAATTAGCTAGGTGCAAAGGGAAGCAGATTTTGCCCCTTTGGCTGAATGTCTTATTCTTTCTGATTTTCCTCTCCTTCCCTTGGCCCTTCAGAGATCCTCAGTGGAGCCTTGTGTCTGGGAACTAAATGCTAGAAGGCATCTTTTTGATCCTCACGCGTATAAAGATAAAACATACTTTGAGCAGATAAAGTGGTTTTAAGTCACATTCTCCACAGGAGGCAGTGGAGAATATTTGACAGAGTCCTTTAGCCTTTCTTTATGGCTGCCGCAGATTCGACCCACACAGACACCATCTAAGGAAGCAGGAGTTGGCTAGGAGTGGATTGCCTTAGCTTTCTGCTGAGGAGCTCACTTCTGGGCATGTTGTTGCAGTTGTCAATGAATCTCACAGTTTCACAAGTCATTCGCCACTTGTAGAACTCTATACAAGTGTTGGGCAGTAGTAGCAATTTCATTATGTCTCAATATTTCTGTGGGAGAGCAGAGGAGGTTAAGCAGATTCCTCATTTTAACAGATCTGGAAGCTCATGTTGTGATTTGTGTTATAACTGAGTCTGAAAACAGACTCCCAAGGCACTGTTCTAGGTAGCATATTGCTCTCTTCCCTGTAAGGAAGAAGCTGCTCTTCTGTATTGGTAAAGATTTGATATTGGAGGTAAAGTCCAGTAAAGAAATAGTCCTTTTTCCTCAAGTGCTTGGAGGTGAGAAGACGTGTGTGCTTCCGTGTATGCTAAGCTGATTATCATGCGAGTGGATATCTAGGGAAATATGAACCTCACTCGACTGGGGTACGGGGGAAAGGATGTTGCTCATACCAGGTTGTAGCAGTACTGGAAGTCCAGAGAAGAGTGAACCACACATGCATGTAGGCAGAGAGCATTGGGTTGGCTGCAGAAGTCTCTTATTTGGGTAATTCTTCATCTAGCTTCTCTTTGCTGTGCTGAAAGAATGTTTATCAAGGTTTTAATTCTCTTAAGTGCTGTAATTACGAAGTGTTTCATTTCTACCTTATTGGCAGGATAACAAGGATTACCACCTACAGACATGCTGTGGGAGTCTTGCTTATGCAGCACCTGAATTAATACAAGGCAAATCATATCTGGGCTCAGAGGTAATTATTCATTGATTAATTCAGTATGTAACCAATATGCACATATTGGTGACCTGTAGTGAGTCAGGCATTGTGCATTGGGGATATAATGATGTGGTAAGAAATAATCTTGTTAATCAGAGAGTTCAGTCTGTTCAGAGAGTGAGATATGTAAAGTAATACAGGAAATCAATAACCTGTAAGAAATATAATACATAGCATACTCATGAAGCAAGGGTATATTTCTGGTGTCCTTGTTTTGGTTTCTTTGGTGTTAAACAGTGCTGTAGTTTAGACTGGTTAGTCCAGCCCAGTAGGGCACAAGGCCAGGGTTGCAGGCTCAGTTTTCAGAAATGCTGCTTAGCACAAAGAAAACCTGTGTTTTGTCCATAACCAACTCTCCGAGGCCAGCAGTCCTGTGGAGGAGGCCCAGGCTCAGAAGGCCTGGGCATTGCCTGCTTTACCGCCAGCTACCACAAGCCACTCAGCCCCTTCCATTCTCTGGAGTGCTAGTTGAGCTGATATTAGCATCATAAGATAAAAAAGGTTTAGTCGTTAAAAGCTCAGGAAATGCTGGGTTGAAGAGTTTCCTTTAGTTCAGGATATCTCTGAACCTTTAATATGTTCTTATACGGTATGATCCTTTGGGTATGGGAGTGCCACAGATAGCAGCTGATCTCGATTTTACTTGCCTACAGAAACTACTTTTTATGTGGAGCATCTTTTGGAACTAGTGTTATGTGAGAGAAATTTGGGGATATGCTAGTTTATTTAATTTGTAATGTGAGAAGACAGTAACTAACTTATTTTTGGTGAGTTTTTATTTGGATATAATCTCAAACTTACAGAAGAGTTGCAAATATGGAGTGAGGAACTGCTGTATATATTTCATCAAATTCACAATTATTTACATTTTTCCCTATTTGCGTTATCACTCTCTATGTTTATGTATATATATGTATATTATCTTTTTGAACCAATTGAGAGTAAGTTGGAGACATCATAGTTGTTTATCATTAAATGCTAAGTATATATTTCCTAAAAGCAAGGATCTTCTCTCTTATAACTGCACTTTACTTGTCAAAATCAGGGAATTTAACATTGATACTATTTATCTAACCCAGAATTCATGTTCAAAAAGTGCTAATTGTACCAATAATGTCCGTTAGAGCTATGTTTTCCCTCCAGTCCAGGATTCAGTTCAGGATCATACATTGCATTTAGTTGTTGTGTTTCTTTGATCTTTAATTTGGAAGAGTCCCTTGGGCTTTCTTTATTTTCCTTGGCTTTGACATTTTTGAGGAAGCCAGTTATTTTGTAGAATGTCTCTCAGTTTGAGTTTGTGTGATGCTTCCTTATGATGAAATTCAGGTCGTGCATTTTTGGCACAAATACCACCAAAGTGATGTTGTGGCCTTCTTGGTGCATCATAGGAAAGGGAATAAACTTTCACTGAGCATTCATCATTGTTCTGGAATCATACTAGATCCTTTTTTTTTCATTTGTGGTAAAATACACAACATAAAATTTACCATCTTAACCAATTTTTTTGAGTGTCTTAACTATTTTTAAGTGTATAGTTACTATCTTAACCATTTTAAATGTGCAATTCAGTAATGTTAGGTACATTCACCTTGTTGTGCAACCAATCTCCAGGACTCTTTTCATTTTGCAAAACTGAAACTCTACTCATTAAACAATTACTCTCTATTTGTTTTTCCCCACCCCGGGCAACCATCCTTCTTTCTGTCTCTCTGAATTTGACTACACTAGGTGCCTTATATGGTGGAGTCATACAACATTTGTCTTTTTGTGTCTGGCTTATTTCACTTCATATAGTGTCCTCAAGGTTCATGCGTGTTGTAGCATGTGTCAGGATTTCCTTCCTTCTTAAGGCTGAATAATATATTATTCTTTTGTTTGCATATACCACATTTTGTTTATCCATTTATCCATGGATGGACAGTGGGATTGCTTCTACCTTTTGGTTATTGTGAATAATGCTGATGGGAACAAATATCTCTTTGAGATCTTGCTTTCACTTTTTTTTGATGTATACCCCAAAGTGGAATTGCTGGATTGTATGGTAATTCTGTTTTTAATTTTTTGAGGAACTGCCATACTGTTTTCCATGGTGGCAGCAACATTTTACGCTCCACAACAATGCACAAGGGTTCCACATGCATTTAGGCCACAAAAATCCTTTGGAGTGAATGCTATTATTCCATTTTATAAGATAAGGAAGATGAAGAAATTGAGGCTCAAAAATTAAGTGCCTTTACAGGGTCACACAGCTGATAACTAGAGGTCAAGATTTGAACTGAGTAAGGCTTTACTACATGCCTGTGCTCTTTCCACTATTCTATCAAGTCTCCCAGAAGGAGGGATAATCATATGCCCAATGCTCACAAGATTCCTAGAGGGCTGATGATGAGGCCCTGGTGATTCGAATGCATCTGAGATTTTCCTATGGGATCTTAAGTAGTTTTCTTTTCCATTTTAGTACAACTTCCCATCCTTGTAGGACAGTGTCTTAAGGACAGTTTACCAGGGAAATGTCAGGGCACTTGTTAAAAGACACAAAGCACAGAGTGATGTCAGCATCATGGTGGAGTGATCTCTTCTCTTAGTTTCTCTCCTCTAAGATACAACCAAAAGGACATTCATAAATCAACAGAGAACATTCACACAACACAGTAGACATCTGAGAGATCCACACAGCCGTATGTCTCAAGCTTGGGGGTGCTGGATGCCCCCAGGAGGGAGTGGAAGGAGGTAAGGGGATCTCCTCTCTCTCCCAAGCGGCAGCAATCTAGGGCGTAGGACCTTGTGTGTCAGCTGCCATGCAACCCTAAGAAGAGAAGGGGGAAAATGCATCCCTGTATGGGAATGCTTGTACTCTTGGAGTTGTCTCCCAGCCTGTGGGAATGCTCCACACTGAAGTAGCTGAGAAATCGTGGGGGCATCCACACCAAGCTGAGTAGCCCAGGCAGGCAAACAGTGAGTGCAGAGTTGGGGTGCATGGGATTATGCATGTGAAAGAAAGAGCGCTTCTCCCCCTGCCTGGCACACCAGGTCAGCCAATTGGCCAGAGCAGGGGATCCCAGCCAGAATGCCTGTGCATATGTACGTGTGTAAGGCAGCAATGGCGAGTGGACAAATGCAGATGGGTCCTGTTGGCAGAGCTTCCAACGGACAGGCACATCTGCCAGGGATCACAGAGGGCTCAGAAAACACAGCTTCTATGCCTTCCCCCCGCCCTCCAGTAGTGGCAGGTGTGGAATCTGTGACTAGATACTACCACTATGCAATGGCAAAAGTCCACCCCATCAGATAGCATAAAGAAGTATATTAACACTTGAGACCAGAAGGAAAATGACAAGTACCCACTAATCAATCCTGAACTCACAGAAATTTATGATCCAAATGACAGAGAATTCAAAATAGTTATCATAAAGAAACTTAATGACTTACAAGAAAACAGAAAACAGTTTAATCATCTCAGGAATAAAATGAATGAACAGAGGGAATTCTTCACAAAAGAGATTAAAACTTTAAAAAAAACAACAATCAGAAATGTTGAAGATGAAAAACAGTGAATGAGATAAAGAAAAATCTGGAGTCCTTAAAAAACAGCTGATATTATGGAGGACAGAATCAGTAATTTAGAGGACGGAAATATAGAAATGCTGTAGATGGAAGAGGAGAGAGAACTAAGACTAAAAAGAAATGAAGAAGTTCTATGAGAAATATCCAACTTAATTAGGAAACAGATACTGCCCTTCTTACCTCTGAAAATTTTCCTGTGGCTCAAATGGTGGGAGCTGTGACTTCTCAACCAATGGTGGCATCATTATTGGCTAAGGCCAAATGTTGCTTGAATAAGTAGTTAGTGCTTAGGACTCATGGGACACATGGGTAGCTTATATAAAGGTTAAGCACCTCCTGGGATTTTGAGATTTGTAGGGCTATTTGTGCTGGCAGGCTAATTTCTGGCCTCTATATTTGAAAAGTCAGTTGTTGAACTTTGTTAAGGTTTCTCTACATGGAGGGGACTTTACAGTTGAGCTTAGTCACATTTGCAGATTATTAATGTAAATTTTAGGACTTGTTTTACTGTCCTCATGCATGTTTACATAATTCTCGTATGTAGTAAACCCTTAGGAGCACCGTACAGTTGTCTCTCAGAATCAGAGATGCGGCCTCATCTCCTTCCTTACCATGCCCAATCCAGCCAGGCCACTGGAAATTACTGTCCATTAAGCCTTAGAGTCCAGCAGTAGAGGAGAGTGCACTGAACTAGAAGTTGGGAGGTCTACCTGGGTGGCCTGCCATTGACTGGGTGACTTTGGGCCACCTTCCTTTGTGGGCTTTAGGTTCCCTGTGTGTAGAATGAGCAGGTTGAATTGGATGATCTGTGAGCTCTTTTCCAGCTCTGTGAAGAATCTGTGATTCTATTACATGTACTGCCATTCTGAAATATGTTCTAAATTTTTTTGAACTATTTTTTTCTCCCTTTCAGGCAGATGTTTGGAGCATGGGCATACTCTTATATGTACTTATGTGTGGCTTTCTACCATTTGATGACGATAATGTCATGGCCTTGTACAAGAAGATTATGGTGAGTATTACAAGGCATAGAGTTTCAATGTAAAGGTTTTCTATACTGCATACTATATACTTCTATTTATAAAAGTACAAAAACAGGCAAAAGTAACGTGTTAGAAGTGAAGATAGATAGGTTACTCTTTAGAAGTGGGTAGTGACTAGAAGAGGGGCATGAGGTGCTTCTGTTTCTTGATCTGGGTGCTAGTTGTACTTGTGTATTCAGTTTTTGAAAACTTGTCAAGGTGTACCCCTATGATGTGTGTACTTTTCTATATGTATACTATACTTCTTCAATAAAAAGCTTAACAAAACAAAAACAAATGAGAAAGTAAAGACGTGAGCTGATTTTCCTGGTGAGAGTTTTTGTTTTGTATCCTGAAATGATACCTTAGTAAGTTGCTGTGTTAAATCATATTTTCCTATTGAGTTGTGATAAAATAAGAGAAACTGTTTCTTTTTGAAGGTAGAGTTTGGCTTTAGGATATAATAAAACCACGGATAAGAGTACTGTAAGCTTTGTTAAACTCATATGTATCAGAGACAGAAAGTAGATTTGCGGTTGGGGGGCTGGGAGGGTGGTGGAATAGCACTGGGGAGTGACTGCCAATGGGTACGGGGTTTCTTTTTGGGGTGATGAAAATGTTCTGGAATTAGATAGTGGTGATGATTGTGCAACTTTGTGAATATACTGAAAACTACTGAACTGTACACTTTAAAAGGGTGAACTTTACGTTACGTGAATTATATTCAATTAGAAAACCTCCAAAAATCATATCTGGCAAGGAAAATAGTAAAATTCTTTTTAAAGAGTTACTATTCAAAAGAAGATATGTAAAGGGGAAGAAAGAGCACCATATTGTGTCCATTACAAACCAGGGTCACACCAGCAGAGCACCTTCTCTGAATTCAGCTTGAATTTAGTTCTGTTTAACAGACATTTCCTGAAGGTGTTGTTTGTATGGGATACTGCAAGGCATGGACAAGGATCTGTGAACTTGATCATTGTCCACCAGGGCCTGATTTCTTGTTGGAGACAGGTGCAAGGCTATCTAAAAAGGGCAAAGGGTCAGGGATGCCATATTGTAACACAGGTATACATGAAGGACCGGGTGAGGGATTTGGGAGAACGTCTTAGAGGAAGTGGGGTTTGAGCAGGGCTTTCAAAGAAGGGTAGTGTGGTTCAGAAAGGGATGTGGGAGACAGCATGCCTGGTAGAGCAGACGGTGTGAGCCAAGGCATAAGGTGGGAGAAGCATGGGAGAAGTGGTTGGAAGTTTTATGTGGCTGGACCATTGGGTCTCTAACGGCCTTTAGGGAGGGAGACTACCTCAGTCAACTCTCATTTCTGTGAAGTAGCGCTCAGAGGTGAGTGGTCATCCCATTTCGCTCATTGCTTACCCTGTAGAACACAAAGTCTCAGAGCTCTGAGTTCAGTCTTTATTTTTTAGTTTATTTGACTTAATAGTTTTTCCTATATCTCACCCTGGAAAAGCCTTTAAAATAAATGCCAAAACTACAAAGAGTAGTTTTGGGAAGAGATGGAATGGTAGTAGTCGCAACTCTCTGAAGGCTGAGGCGCTCCAGTTCTGCAGGGTCGAAGAGAAGCAGTGTTAGCAGTAGCTGTTAACCGCTGCTGGGGGAACTGTGTTTGTGGGTTTCTCCTTGGGAAGGGGAGGTGGACGTGGCAGTGGGCTGGAGGCCGGCTTCCTGGGGAAGCCAAGACAGCCTGCATTTCCTCCCATCCCTTCTCAAGAAGCTTCCTCTACGCTTTGCGGGGTAGCAGTCATTGCTTTGGCTCTGTCTGCTGACTGTGGCCGCAGTTCCTGACTACACAGAGCTACACCCCGCCGTGTCAACAGCAGGAGCAGGGGAGAGCAGCATTAGGATCGCTTTGTAGCTTCAGCATCAGTTAACAGAAGTGGAGCCGGGAGGAGGCTTGGTCTTTGGGTGGCTCAGCAACAATTTTCCAATTATGCTTTTAAAGAACATTGGGTTGGCCTCTTGAATTATTTCCTCTTTTCACTACTCTTTTCTCTGAAGTAGAGCTGTGTTTCTTGTTCTGAAAGTAATTTCAGTATTATAAGCTACTAGTATATTTTACCCTACTCCTTTTTGGGGAACTCCATGCCAAAGAAATAAACTGACAAGACAGATTTCTCCAAAGATGAGCTAGATTTGGATCTGCTAGGTGATGTAGCCCCAGGCTTATAACTTTTAGAATTCCAGAAAGACAGTGTGGGGACACATAATCATAGAATTTCCCTGTTGGAAAAAATCTCACAAATCAAGTTTGTCACTCTGCTGCTTGTTTCATATTTAAATCCTCACTAAAACGTCTCCTGCCTTGGCTGTGTCCGGGTAATCTCTCTCGGGGCAGGGAAGCCTTAGCTAATGGACTTGGAGCAGGGGTTCGCAATCCTGGCTGAACGTTCGCATCTCTTGGGGCACTTTAAAAAATACTGAGTCCAACTCCTAGAATAATTAAATCTGAATCACACTGGTATTTTTAAAATCCAGGATCTCTCCTTTCTGTCACTGGACTTTGGGAAATTAGCCTCTCTGTGCCCCACTTTCTTCATCTGTAGAATGGATGGAACGATAGTATTTTTAGCATAGGGTTGTTAGGATTAAATGAGTTAATCCATGGAAAGCATTTTGAGTAGTGCTCAATAAATGTCAGCTATTATTATTAACATACATTTCTAAATTTAGTTTGCCAATATTTTGTCCAGGACTTAAAATTTGTTTGCAAATTTTCCTTTCTTGAACTATTTTATTGGTTCCTTGGGTGTTTTATGGAATGTGTTTGTAAGTCCATCTCCATCAGTGTCTTCTTTATGGGAAGATTTTTAAATAGCGTGTAAGTCAGATCACATCACTTTATTAGAACTCTCCAGTGTCTTCTTTCCCATCTCAATCAAGTCAAACCAGACTTGGCCCTGTGGGCTGCAGGCTTTATCCCATGTGTACTGGCCTCCCATTACCTCGATGCCCCCGTCACCTACCGCTCCTCCCTCCTCGCTTGCTCCATTCACTTGTACTCCTTGTTGTTTCTTTCTGTCCCCTGGTTGCTTGAACATGCCAAGCATGCATCTGCCTCAGGGCATTTGTTCTTGCTCTTTCTTTCGCCTGAAAGGGTTTTCTCCTGGATAGACACTTTGTTCCCTCCTCTCCTCAGGTCTCTGTTCACACGGTCTCTAATTAGAAAGGCAGCTGTTCGTTTGTTGTTCTTTTGTTAGTTTGTTTGATCATTTGTTCATTTATCCATTCATTCAATGTTCTTTCACCTTAGGAAGCAGTTCAATATTTATTGAACACCAAATCTGTGCCATGTGCTTTTTTAGTTGCTTGGGCTGTATCAGTGAGTAAAACAGATGGAGGGTCTCTGCCCTCGTGGGGTTTATGTTCTAGTGATAAGGATATAGAAAAAGACAACTAGCATGATAAATAAGTGAATTATATTAAAAGATGCTACTTGCTTTAGAGAAAAGAAAAAATTGAGCAGGGTAAAGAGGAATTGGGAGAACAGATTGGGGTATGGAGGAAGTGGAGGGTAGGTTGCATTAATAAATAAATAAGGTGGTCAGAGTGAACTTCACAGAGGTCAGATCTGAGCAAGACTTGAAGGAGGTGAGGGTGTTAGTCAGGTGGCTATCAAGGAGGGGAATGTTTCAGGCAGAGGAAACAGCAAAGGCCGATAGGCAGAAGCATACCTGGTATAGTCGAGGGAGGGCAAGAGGGCTAGTGTGACTGGAGTGGAGAAAATGCGGAGAGCCGTAGGAGGTGAAGTCTTGGGGAACAGGAGATCTGACTGACGGGCTTCGTAGACTCTCGTAAGGACTTCGGCTTTTTGTCTAAGTGAAATGGGGAGCCCTTGGAGAGTTTTGAGGAGAAGAGTGACATGGTCTGATTTAGGTTTTAACGGGATCACACTGGCTGCTGGGTGGAGATAGAATGTAGGGAGCAAAGAACCAGGGAGACTGGTTAGGAGGATATTGTAGAATTTTCAGATAAGAGATGGTGGCCATCGAGGTGGTGAGAAGTGGTTGGATTCTGTTTTTTTTTTTTTAATTATTTTTAAATTAACGGCATAAAATGTGCTTTTGTGTGTGTGTAGGGGTCTACAAATTTTAACACATATATAGATTCATGTATCCGCTACCATAGTCAGGATATATGTTTAGACTAATCTGTAGTCTTTTGAAGGTATAGCTGACATGATTTGCTGAAGGACGGGATAAGGAGAGTAACCTGAGCGACTCCACAGCTGGAGCTGCCCCCAGCTGGGATGGAGAAAACTCCTGGTAGAGTGGGAGGATGAGGAGTTCAGCTTGGAACATAAAGAATGTGTCCATTTTGTCTAATTTTTCAAATTTATTGGCATAAGGTTGTTGACCCAGCGACAAAGTGTATATCAGATTTTATGTATTTTTTTCAGATTAGTCTATATATATGGAAGGAATCAGGTATTTTATCTCTTTTTGCTACTTGCTTCTGAGTTTTTTCACACAGATGGTAGCATACCACAAACGCTGTTCTGCTTCTTGTTTTCTTCACTTAACAGTATGTCTTGGAAATCATACCACCTCATACCCAGTTCAGAACCTTTTCACTTTTTTTAATGACTGCATGAAATTGCAGTGTATACATGTACCTTAATTTATTGAACCAGTCCTAGGTTATTGGACATTTAAGTAATTTCCAAGTGGTCATTTGTACATTATAAATATATCTGTATGAAAATTCCTAGAAGAAGAGTTACTGGTCAAATGGTATGTGAAGTAGTAATTTTGATAGATATTGCCAAATTGCTTCCCAGCGAAGTTCTATCTGTTTATACAACAAACCTGCAAGAGCGTGAAAATGCCTATTTCTCCATATCCCCATCAATATAGTGTATCTCTTTTTTTGATCTTAATGTTTAAGATTTTGTTTTGCTATGGAGGAATTTTTAATTTTTATTTAGTCAAATTTATTCATCTTTCATTGTTGTATTTGGAAAGGTTTTCCTACTCATTTTTTAAAATTCTTATCTTTCCTTCTAGTAGTTTTACAGTTTCATTTTTTTATGTTTAAATATTCGAGTCCCCTGGAATTTGCTTTAGTATGGTTTCTTGACTTTAAACATTAATAAAGAAATTGTAGAGATTTGTTTTCATAGTCTAGATTCTGGTTTTCAAAAATCTTGTAATTATAGTGGCAACATAGCCCTATATACTTATATATATATATTTATTTATTTATTTTGTGTGTGTGTGTGTGTGAGAGAGAGGAGGAGTGGGGGAAGATTGGCCCTAAGCTAACATCTGTTGCTAATCCTTCTCTTGTATTTTATGTGGGATGCCACCACAGTGGGGCTTGACGAGAAGTGCTAGGTCTGCGCCCAGGATCCGAACCTGCAAACCCTGGGCTGCCGAAGCAGAGCATGTAAAATTAATCACTATGCAGCCAGGCCAGCCCCGCATATATACTTATATTTGAGGGTCATTAACAATGCACGTAAATCTGTATTTCAAATAGTCTTGATAATTTCAAGTTTCGAGACAATTTGTTGGATCTGATTAGGTCTTTTTCTAACCTTATATTTTGGCTGATGGGCTCATGCTAAGAGTAGTGGTGTTAACTCTGTTATTGTTATTTGCTTGTGCTTGTATTTGTAGTCTTATCTTTAATTTGTGGTTTCTTTGCAAGAATCTTCTTAAGCCACTTGGCTATTTTGTGAGGATTTAGTTTAGTTAAGCCAGATGCTATAGCCTGTAAATCCATTGAACTGGGCTTAGGTAAAGCACAACACTTCACAATATACAGAGAGTGGGGCAAGATGGAGCCACTGTCATCTATCATGTGTCACTGTCACAGTCAAGGAAAAATTACCTCCTACTGTAGGTTATTTAGGGACTAGTGAGGGTCCCAGTGCCAAGCCATATACTAAATATTAATAAAGCTTAATTTCTGTCCTGTTTTTTAGATAGAAAATGAATATAAATAGAAGTCCTAGCGTATGCTTCCCACACCCTAGCGTATCTTCTTACATACCCGCTGGGATGCACGTGTCCCACCACTGAAGACCACCCATCAAGAAGAATGAGTGGTAGACTCTACATATTCTTTAGATAGTCCCTCAGTTAATGTCATCCCTCTCAGCCAAGTTATCAAGTGTCAGTGAATTAGGGATTGTCGTCTCTGGAAATATCCTGAAGTTGTGGCTATGCTGACTAAGGACAAAAGCGACTGTCAGTTTAACTGGGGCTGGGATTGACATCCTTCTGTGAACACTGAGCCTTCTAAGGATACCTGACTTCTTCTTGATGAGTATTTAGCAATTGCAGTAAGACATTATGCCATGAAGGATGACTATAATAACTTTATCCAGGAAAAGGTTTGAACATTCACCTCGTCCATATGACAGTAAACGTGTCCGACTTTGAGCAGTCTAACTTCCATATAGCCATTGGAGATACACCTAGTAAGACAAAATGAGGTACCGTATGGATTTACTAACTGTAAACTTTGATTTTAGAATAATTATATCTCTTCTTTATAGTGATGATTATACAGGGCTGTACTCTTTGATTTGCAATGTTAAAATGATGTAATCCACCTGTAAGAGGAATACTTGGCCGGAGGGCAGGCATTCAGCTCTTCCAAATAATATCTAGGCATTAGGGGCAAGTTGAACAGAAGGGGAAGGTGGTGGGTGGTGGAAAGTATTAGTCCATCTGTTAAGAAATCATCCTACCAACCCTGACTCTTGGATAAGTAATGTGATGCACAATTCTGTAGATGTGTGAATAGCTAGGAGTCTGTGTTGCATTAACTGATTCCTTTCTAGAGTGTTATAAAGGCCAGGAAAGCTTGGTTAAAACCTTAGTCAGTCTTCTTGGCTAGGTGATAGAGACCAGAGGTTGGCAATCCAAATCTGGCCCACTGCCTGTTTGTTTAAATAAAATTTTATTACAACACAGTCATACCTGTTTGTTTAGGTACTCTCTGTGGCTGCTTTCGAACAGCAATGGTGGAGTTGAGTAGTTGTGACAGAGATTGTATGGCCCACAAAACCAAAAATATTTACTGTCTCTTTACAGAGAAAGCTTGCTGCCTCCTGGTGTAGAGTTAGTGATCTCTAGTAGACTGACACTCCCCAGAGGCCGCCTGCTCCTTTCCCAGAACGTTGGCCTGGGATACCCAGGCTTGCAGTTTATCAAGAAACTCACATTCAGTGAATTGTTTTTAATTGAAAAACAAGTAGGTATGGTAAGAAGTTAAAACTTAACTTCTTGAAGCATGAGTACATAATGAACAAGAAGCTTCCTGCCCATGCAGCCCCATTTCCTTCCACAGAGGAGAGTATTAGAAATACGTTTGCAGGAATTATCTGTACTTGTATATAACCTTTGGAATTATATCATCCACACAGTTACTGGACCTTGCCCCCTCCTCCTTTTAAATTTAATGCTCTACTTTGAAGATTGTTTCATATTAGTCCCTAGTATGTATAGGTTTTCATTATTTTTTTTAATGGCTGCATGTTACTTGTGAAATTTCCTTTATTCTATGTTTGTGTATATCATTTTTAGAAATTATTTTTTTTTTTTTAAAGATTTTATTTTTTCCTTTTTCTCCCCAAAGCCCCCCAGTACATAGTTGTATATTCTTCGTTGTGGGTCCTTCTAGTTGTAGCATGCGGGACGCTGCCCCAGCGTGGCTTGATGAGCAGTGCCATTTCCGTGCCCAGGATTTGAACCAACGAAACACCGGGCCGCCGGCAGCGGAGCGCACAGACTCAACCACTCGGCCACGGGGCCAGCCCCTAGAAATTAATTTTTAATTACACAAGTAGCGCATGAAAACATTCTCTGTATAAAGAACATTGCAGATGCTTAAAGTTCTCTTGACATCTCCTCCAATATCTGTCCCCCACCTGGCAGCCTTCACGCAGGTAACCACTGTTATCACCCTGGGTCTGCCAGGCCTTTTATTTGTATTGTAGTAGAGTCGTGCATCTCTTCGTGATGAGGATACATTCTGAGAGATGCATCGTTAGGCGATGTTGTCATTGCATAAACACCCTAGAGTGTACTTACACAAACCTAAATGGTATAGCCTACTAGACACCTAGCCTCTGTGCTATTATTCTTATGGGACCACCATTTTATGTGTGGTCTGTGTTGACTGAAACATTGTTAGGCGGCACATGACTGCATTTTGTGTTTTTTTCTTACCATAAATGGTATCATACTAATATTATTCTCTACCTTCCTTTGTTTACTCAACAGTATGTGCCATGATACATATAACACATTCATTTTTATAAATAGTCTATCTGGCTCTTCCCTTGTTGAACATTTTAGGTTATTTTCTATTTTTCTCACTAATATAAGTGATGCTCAGTGAGCATCCCTACACATACCTCCTTGGGTATCCTAAGTAGTAGAATTGCTGGGTCATGGGGTATGACATTTGAAAAATTAACAGATGTTGTCAAATTGTGCTCCAGCATTTTTTTCAATTTATATTCCCGCCAGCAGTATGTGAGAATGCCTGTTTCTCCACAGTCTCTCCAGTATTGTTGTTTATCAAAATTTTAGATCTTGGTCAATTGAAGGGTGAAAATGGCATCTGATGTTTTTACTCATGTGTCTTTAATAATTAGAGAGTTTGAACTTATTTTAAATGTTTGTATATTTTTTTCTGTGAACTGCCTATTTATGGCATTTGCTTATTTTTCTCTAAAGTTGTTGGTCTTTTTCTTATTGAATTATAAGAACACTTCTTCAATAAGGAATCATAATAATTGCTACCATTTATTGAGTGTTTACTATGTGCCAGGTGTTGCTATATGCTCTCTACCTGGATTAGCTCATTTAATCCTCACGATAGTCCAATGAGGTAGGTACTGTTTTCACACCCTTTTTAAAGATGAGGAGAGTGAAGCAGAGAGAGGGAAGGTAATTTGCCTAAAGTTATCCAACTAATTATTGGCAGAATTGGGATATGAATTCAGGTGGTCTGGATCCAGCACCTGTATTCCTAACTACGATGCTCTAGAGCATCCCAAGAAAATTAACACTTTGTCCTGTGTTTATCTATAAATTTAATTTTTTCCCCATGTTTTTTCTAGTACTTTTACATTTTTAATACTAATTCTTTTATCTACCAGGAATTAATATTGGTATAGCAAGTAATAGAGACCCAACTTCTTTCTTTATTAATAAAATTTTTATTTCAAAATAGTTTTAGATTTACAGGAAAGTTACAAAGATAGTACAGAGAGTTCTCATTTATCCCTCACCCAATTTTCACTGTTATTAACATCTTACCCTACTAGGTATGTTTGTCACAACTAAATAACCAACGTTTGGTACATTACTATTAACTAAACTCTGTATTTTATGTAGATTTCACTAGTGTTTATCTAATGTCCTTTTCTGTTCTAGGATTCTTCCAGGATACCATATTATAGTTAGTTGTCATGTCTCCTTAGCTTTCTCTGATCTGTGATAGTTTCTAGGAATCCAGTTTCATCCCTTTAATAAATAAAAATAAATAATTTGTTGTCCCAGTACTATTTATTTAATAATCCATCATTTTCCCATTTATTTGAATTGATGGTTTTATTAGATATTAAGTTCCTACATTTACATATTTCTTTTTCTGGGCTCTTTATTTCGTTGCATTTATCTTTTTATCTATTTTTGTCTTATACGCAATTGTTTTAGTTTCTTTTTTTTTTAAAGTTTTTTTTAATTTTCCTTTTTCTCGCTAGAGCCCCCCAGTACATAGTTATGCATTTTTAGTTGTGAGTCCTTCTAGTTGTGGCATGTGGGATGCCGCCTCAGCGTGGCTTGACGAGCAGTGCCATGTCCGAGCCCAGGATTCGAACCAGTGAAACCCTGGGTCGCCGAAGCAGAGCGTGCGAACTTAACCACTCAGCCACGGGGCTGGCCCCTACTGTTTCTTTATAATACCATTTATTTAATGTCTGGTAGAATTAGCCTCCGTTTATTATTCTGTTTTTCCTGTAGAATTTTCCTGGCTGTTCTACTGTGATTGTTTTTCCGTGGTGTACTTTTTAAATGAAATATTTGGAAAGCTAATAGGTTCATAATTTGATGGAATAAAGTCTGTTCCATTTTAAAAAGGGATGATTTGGTATGTATCTCTGGTGTTAATAATGGTGAATGAATGAGCCAGGATTGGAGATCTGGCCCTGGGTGTTTTAGTCCCTTCAAAGGGTCTGTATTCTCACAGCGCAGAAACACAGTTTTGTGTACTACTTGACCACCTTTTTATTTCTTAATTCTTTCGGTGTCCTATTAGTCCTGTCTTTTTCTTTTGGAAACGTTGTTAAATTATAGTACATCTTTTTTTTATTGAGGTACCATTCGTTTATGACATATGTATTTCAAGTGTACATCGTTATATTTCTACTTCTGTATAGACTGCATCGTGTTCCCCACCAAAAGTCTAGTTACCATCCATTACCATACGCATGTGCCCTTTACCCCTTTTTCCCTCCTCCCACCCCCTTAAGGTCCGTCCATGTTGTTGCAAATGGCAAGATTTCATCTTTTTTTATGGCTGAGTAGTATTTCATTGCGTATGTATACACCATGTTTTCTTTATCCATTCATCTGTTGATGGGCACTTAGGTTGTTTCTGAGTCTTGCTATTGTGAATAATGCTGCAGTGAACATAGGGGTGCATATATCTTTTTGAATTAGTGTTTTGTGTTCTTTGGACCCAGAAGTGGAATACCTGGATCATATGGTAGTTCTATTTTTAATTTTTTGAGGAATCTCCATACTGTTTTCCATAGTGGTTACACTATGGAAAATTTATATCCCACTGGCAGTGTACGGGGTTCCCTTTTCTCTGCATCCTCTCGCGCACTTATTATTTCTTTTCTTCTTTTATTAAATAAGAATTTATTTTTTATTTATTTTTTCCTTCTTCCCAAAACCCCCCAGTACATAGTTGTATATTTTAGTTATGGGTCCTTCTAGTTGTGGCATGGGACACTGCCTCAGCATGGCCTGATGGCGGTGCTAGGTACCATGCCCAGGATCCAAACCAGTGAAACCCTGGGCTGCTGAAGCAGAGCACGAACTTAACCACTTGGCCAGGGGGTTGGCCTCTTTCTTGTCTTTTTAGTAATAGTCATTCTGATGGGCATGAGGTGATATCTTATTGTGGTTTTGATTTGCATTTCCCTGATGATTAGTGATGTTGGACATCTTTCCATGTGCCTATTGGGCACCTGTAGATCTTCTTTGGAAAAATGTCTGTTCATATCTTCTGCCCATTCTTTAATCGAGGTGTTTGTTTTTTGTTGTTGAGTTGTTTGAGTTCTTTATATATTTAGGATATTAACCCCTTATTGGAATATGTAATTTGTAAATATCTTCTCCAAGTCAATAGGTTGTCTTTTTTTTGAGGAAGATTAGCCCGAGCTAACTACTGCCAATCCTCCTCTTTTTTCTGAGGAAGACTGGCCCTGAGCTAACATCCCTACCATCTTCCTCTACTTTATATGTGGGACGCCTACCACAGCATGGCATGCCAAGCGGTGCCATGTCCACACCTGGCATCCGAACCGGCGAACCCCAGGCTGCCAAGAAGCAGAACATGCGCACTTAACCACTGCACCACTGGGCCAGCCCCTGTCTTTTTCTTTTGTTGATGGTTTCCTTTGTCACACAGAAACTTTTTGATTTGATGTAGTCTCATTTGTTTATTTTTTCTTTTGTTTCCCTTGCCTGAGGAGACATATTCAAAAAGATACTGCTAAAACCAATTTCAAAGAGCATACTGCCTGTGTTTTCTTCTAAGAGATTTATGGTTTCAGGTCTTACGTTCAAGACTTTAATCCATTTTGAGTTAACTTTTGTCTATGGTGTAAGATAATGGTCTACTTTCCTTCTTTTGCATGTGGCTGTCCAGTTTTCCCAACATCATTTATTGAAGAGACTTTCCTTTTTCCATTGTATGTTCTTGGCTCCTTTGTCGAAAGTTAGCTGTCCATAAATGTATGAGTTTGTTTCTGGTCTCTCACTTCTATTTTGTTTGATCTGTGTGTCTGTTTTTCTGTCAGGGCCATGCTGATTTGATTACTATAGCTTTGTAGTATATTTTGAAATCAGGGAGTGTGATACTTCCAGCTTTGTTCTTTTTTCTCAGGATTGCTTTGGCAATTCACAGTCTCTTTTGTTCCATATAAATTTTAGGATTCTTTGTTCTATTTTTGTGAAAAATGCTGTTGTGATTCTGGCAGGGGTTGCTTGACTGAGTAGATTGCTTTAGGTAGTATGGACATTTTAACTATGTTAATTCTTCCAATCCATGAGCACAGAATATCTTTCCATTTCTTTGTGTCCTCTTTGATATCTTTCAATGATGTCCTAGAGATTTCAATGTATAGATCTTTTTCTTTTTTTAAGATTTTATTTTTTTCCTTTTTGTCCCCAAAGCCCCCAGGTACATAGTTGTATATTCTTGGTTGTGGTTCCTTCTAGTTGTGGCATGTGGGGTGCTGCCTCAGCATGGTTTGATGAGCAGTGCCGTGTCCGCGCCCAGGATTCAAACCAACAAAACACTGGGCTGCCTGCAGCGGAGCACGCGAACTTAACCACTCGGCCACAGGGCCAGCCCCACAATGTATAGATCTTTAACCGCCTTGGTTAAATTTATTCCTAAGTATTTTATTCTTTTTGTTGTGATTGTAAATTGGATGGTATTCTTCATTTCTCTTTGTGCTAGTCTGTTGTTAGAGTATAGAAATGCATCTGATTTTTGCGTGTTGATTTTGTACCCTGCAACTTTACTATATTTGTTTATTATTTCTAATAGTTTTTTGATGGTTTCTTTAAGATTTTCTATATATAAAATGATGTCATCTGCAAACAGTGACAGTTTTACTTCTTTCTTTCTAAATTGGATACCTTTTATTTTTTTTTCTTACCTAATTGCTCTGGCTAGGACTTCCAATACTATGTTGAGTAAGAGTGGTGACAGTGGGCATCCTTGTCTTGTTCATGTTCTTAGAGGAATAGCTTTCCCGTTTTTCACCACTGAGTATGATGTATGTTAGCTGTGGATTTTTTGTATATGGCCTTTTATGTTGAGATACTTTCCTTCCATACCCATTTTATTGAGAGTTGTTGTCGTAAGTGAATGCTAAATCTTGTTACATGCTTTCTCTGCATCTGTTGAGATGATCATGTGGTTTTTATTCATTTTGTTAATGTGGTGGTATCACACTGATTGATTTGTGAATTGAACTATCCTTGCATCCCTGGAATAAATCCCACCTGATTGTGGTTTATGATCTTTTTAATATATTATTGTATTCAATTTGTTAATATTTTGTTGAGGATTTTTGCATCTATATTCATCAGTGATATTGGCCTGTACTTTTCCTTTTTTGTGTTGTCCTTGTCTGGTTTTGGTATCAGGGTAATGTTGGCCTCATAAAATAAGTTAGGAAGTGCCTCTTCCTCTTCAGTTTTTTGGAAGAGTTTGAGAAGGACAGGTATTGAATCTTCTTTGAATGTTTGGTAAAATTCACCAGGGAAGCCATCTGGTCCTGGACTTTCGTGTTTAGGGAGGTTTTGATTACTCCTTCAATCTCGTTACTACTGAATGGTCTATTGAGTTTCTCTCTTTCCTCTTGATTCTGTTTTGGGAAGTTGTATGATTCCAAGAATTTCTCCATTTCTTATAGGTTATCCAATTTGTTGGCATATAGCTCTTCATAGTATTCTGTTATAATCCTTTGTATTTCTGTGGTATCCATTGTATTTTCTCCTCTTTCACTTCTGATTTTATTTATTTGAGCCTTATCTCTCTCTTTTTTAGTGAGTCTAGTTAAAGGTTTGTCAGTTTTGTTTATCTTTTCAAAGAACCAGCTCTTAGTTTTAGTGATCTTTTCTGTTGTCTTCTTAGTCTCTATTTTGTGTATTTTCACTCTGATTTTTGTTTCCTTCCTTCTGACTTTGGGCTTCATTTGTTCTTTGTCTAGTTCTTTTACGTGAGTGTTAGGTTGTTTATTTGAGATTTTTCTTGTTTCTTGAGGTAGGTAGGCCTGTATTGCTATATACTTCCCTCTTAGTACCGCTTTTGCTTCATCCCCTAAATTTTGATATGCTATGTTTTCATTTTCCTTTGTCCCCAGGTATTTTTGATTTCTCCTTTGATTTCTTCATTGATCCAATAGTTGTTCAGTAGCATATTGTTTAGTCTCCTCATATTTGTGACTTTTCCAGGTTTCTTCCTGTAGTTAATTTCTTGTTTCATACCATTGTGGTCAGAAAAGATGCTTGATTATGATTTCAGTCTTCTTAAGTTTATTGAGACTCGTTTTGTTTCCTGACATATGGTCACTCTTTGAGAATGTTCTGTGCACTTGAAAAGAATGTGTATTCTTATACTTTTGGATGGAATGTTCTATGTATATCTATTAAGTCCACCTGGTTTAGTATTTCATTTAAGGCCACTGTTCCCTTGTTGGCTTTCAGTCTGGATGATCTATCCATTGATGTAAGTGAGGTATTAAAGTCCCCTGCTATTACTGTGTTCCTGTTAATTTCTCCCTTAAGGTCTGTTAATAGCTGCTTTATATACTTTGGTGCTCCTATGTTAGGTGCATATATATTAATAAATGTTATGTCTTCTTGATTGATTGTCCCCTTTATCAATATATAATGTCCATCTTTGTCTCTTTTTTCTTTTTTGGCTTGAAGTCTATTTTGTCTCATATAAATATGGCTACACTCACTTTCTATGGCCACTTGCTTGGAGTAGCATCTTGCATCCCTTCACGCTGAACCTATGTTTGTCTTTAGAGCTGAGATGGGTCTCCTGGAGGCAGCGTATTGTTGGGTCTTGTTTTGTAATTCATCCAGCCACTCTGTCCTTTGATTGGTGAATTTAGTCCTTTTACATTTAGGGTCATTATTGACATATGAGGACTTAATACTGCCAATTTATCTTTTGTTTTCTGGTTGCTCTATATTTCCATTGTTTCTTTCTCTTTATGTTTGTCTACCATTCGGTTTGGTGGTTTTCTGTCATTTGTTTCTCGGTTTCTTCTTCTTTTACGTTTTGTGACTCCACTCTGAATTTTTGTTTTGATTACCCTGAGGTTTATATAAAAGATCTTATAGATGAGATAGTCCTTTTTCTGCTGATAATATCTTATCTTCATTTGCCTATGCAGGTTTCATCCTTGTCCTCTTCCCCTTCCATGATTTTATTGTCACAAATTATCCCTTTTTTGTATTGTGAGTTCATTACCAAATTGAAGTGGTTATAGTTTTGGTTTTCTTTTTCAAAAGATTTTATTTTTTCCTTTTTCTCCCCAAATTCCCCCGGTACATAGTTGTATGTTCTTCATTGTGGGCCCTTCTAGTTGTGGCATGTGGGATGCTGCCTCAGCATGGTTTGATGAGCAGTGCCACGTCCGTGCCCAGGATTCGAACCAACGAAACACTGGGCCGCCTGCAGCGGAGCACGCAAACTTAACCACTCAGCCACGGGGACAGCCCCTGAAGTGGTTATAGTTATTTTTAATGCTTTCTTTCCCTTTAACCTTTATGTTATAATTAAGTGTTTACTAACCTATCCTGATATAGAGTTAAAGTTTTCTGATTCTGTCTGTCTGTTTATCATCTTGCTTAAAGCTTGTATTCCTCTGCCTTTTTGTTTCAGGTAAGAGAGGTCATTTCAAGATTTCTTGTAAGGTAGGTCTAGTGGCAGTGAACTCTCTCAACTTGTCTTTGTCTGGGAAAGCCTTTATTTCTCTTTCATATTTGAAAGATGACTTTGCTGGATAGAGTATTCTTGGCTGACAGTTTGTATCTTTGAATATTTTGAATATATCATTCCACTCTCTCCTGGCTTGAGTGTGTCTGCTGAGAAATCTGCTGATAGCCTAATGGGGGTTTCTTTTTAGGTTATTGTTTTTTTTCTCTCTTGCTGCTCTTAATATTCTTTTTTTGTCATTGACTTTTGACAGTTGTTTTTTTGAGTATGATTGGCCCTGAGATAACGTCTATGCCAATCTTCCTCTATTTTGTATGTGAATTGCCACCACAGCATGGCTGATGAGTGCTGTAGATCCGCACCTGGGATCCAAACCTGTAAACCAGGGCTGCTGAAGCAGAGCACACTGAACTTAACCACCAGGCCATGGGGCTGGCCCCCAGTTGTAATCAGTCTTTTTGTATGTGTGGGAGGAAGATTGACCCTGAGCTAACATCCATACCAATCTTCCTCTATTTTGTGTGTGGGATGCTGCCACAGTATGGCTTGATGAGCAGTGTGTAGTTCTGCTCCGGGGTCTGAACCCGTGAACCTTGAACTGCTGAAGCAGAGTATGCAAACTTAACCATTATGCCACTGGGCCAGCCACTTGACAGTTTTAATGTAATGTACCTTGGAGAAGATCTTTTTGTATTGAGATAATTAGATGTTCTAATAGCTTCATATATCTAGTATTTGTATATCCACTTCCTTCCCCAGGTTTGGGAATTCTCAGCTATTATTTCTTTAAATAGGCTCTCTGCTCCCTTCCCACCCTGTTCTTCCTCTGGGATTTTATGTTGCTTTTCCTAATTGAATTGGACATTTTTTGTATGTTGTCTCCATTTTGAAAAAATCTTAGTTCTCCTCTTCCACCTGAATCATTTTTACATTTCTATCTTTGAGCTCCCTAATTCTCTCTTCTATGTGGTCTACTCTATTTCCAATGTTTTCTACTTTATTCTTCATCTCATTTATTGAGTTCTTCAGCTCCAGAATTTCTGTTTGTTTCTTTTTAGGTTTTCAGTCTCTTTGGTGAAGTACTCCTTCTGTTCTTTAATTTTATTCCTGAGCTCATTGAACTGTCTTTCCGAGTTTTCTCATAGCTTGTTGAGTTTCTTCATGTCAGCTGTTTTGAATTCTTTGTCAGTTAAATCACAATTTTCCATGACTTCAAGTTCTGAAGAACTGTCATTTTCTTTTTCTGATAGTGTGTTATCATAATTTTTCATGGTGCTTAATGAATTATTCCTCTGTTGATGCATTTGTAGTAGTGAACACCTTTCTTATTTAGGTAAGACTTTATTTACTTTATTTCTGAGCTGCTTCTGGTTTCATCTGGGGGCTTGTGCTTTCCACCCTCTGTTGCCTCTGCCAGAGGTGTCATCAGTACCCTCATTGTGCTGCTGGTCCCTTGCTGCTTATGCTGTCACTGCAGTCACAGGTGTCACCACTAGAGTCACAGGGCTGGCAGGCACCACTACTGCTTCCAGGATTACCTGGGTTGTGTGTTCCTCCACCATGGTTGGGGGAGGGTGAGAGGTGGAGTGGGAGCTGGGGTCCTGGGCACCTCTACCATCTCTGGGCTTGTTGGGTCTTCAGGTGCCACTGCTGCAGGTGGGGGTCCAGAGTTGCAGGTGCTGCTGCAGCTGGAGATGGCCGGGGTTGTGGCTCTCTTTGGCCTTGGGCACTGCTGTGGTTGGGGGGTTGCTGCCACACTTGCCACCTCTGCTGCTGCTCCTGGGTTTTCTAGGGGTGCTGGCACCACCACTGTGAGGGGTACTGGATTTGCAGGTGTCACTGTCACTGCTGGGTAGGCTGGGGTTCTGAGCACCACCACCACAAGGGGCAGGGGTACCTGGGTCGTGGGCACTGTGGTTCCTGGAGCCTCTAGTCTTGGGTGCTGCTGTGGTTCCCAGAGCCTCAGGTTGTGGGTGTCACTGCTGCTGCTAGGGGAGGAGGCAGGGCTGTGTTGCAAATGTTGCCACAGTTTCTGGAGTTTCCCGCCACAGGTGCCACCACTGCAGTTCCTAGAGTCTCTGGTCTTGGGCACGCCAACATTTCCTGGAGTCTCAGGTTGCAGGTGCCACTGCACAGTTCCTGGAGCTTCTGGTTGCAGGCACTGCTGCCATTCCTGAAGCCTCCTGTCTTGATAGCTGTGGCTGCTGCTCCCCTGGGTGCACTGCTTCCCCAATGTCCTGTCCATCCACCTTCAGACATACAGCTGTATGGATCTCTGAGGCATTCTGGTGTGCTGTGCAGAGGATCCTCTCTTGGCCAATGGATGTCCTATTGCTTGTAACTTAAAGGGGAGAGACAAAAGAAGCAACTCACTCCGCTGTGATGCTGATGTCACTCTTCTTCATCTTTATGGTAGAATACTCTACAGCCATAAAAGTGAATGAGGAAGTTCTTTAAATACTGATATGAAATGATATCCAAGATATATTGTTAAGGGAAAAAAGCAAGGTGTAGAATAGTACATATAGTATACTGTCATTTTTGTAAAAAGTAAAGAGGAGGGAGGTATATTTATATTATTACTCGTATGTGAAGGAGATACAAGAAGTTATAGTTGCTGTTCCTTCTGGGGAGGAAAATTGAGAGAGAGGGATGGAAGCAAGACTTTTCATTCTCTGTGCTTTTGTACCTCTTAAATTTTGAGTCATGTAAAGGTTTTATTTCTTGCCTAAATGCTCTGGCTAGGACTTCCATTACCATGTTGAATAGAAGTGGTAAAAGTGGGCATCCTTGTCTTATTCTTGATTTTAGAGGAAAAGCTTTCACTCTTTCACCATTGACTATGATGTTAGCTATGGAGTTTTCATATATAGCTTTCTAAAAATTCTGTTGAGGTAGTTTCCTTTTATTCCTAGTTTGTTGAGTGTTTTTATCATAAAAGAGTTGAATTTTATCAAATGCTTTTTCTGTATCAATTGACGTGATCATGTTTTTTTTTCTTTCATTCTGTTAATGTGGTGTATCACATCTGTTGTTATACAACATTTGTGTATGTTGAATGATCCTTGCATTCCAGGAATAAATCCTGCTTGGTCACGATGTATAGTTCTTTTTTTTTTCTTTTGGTGAGGAAGATTGGCCCTGAGCTAACATCTCTTGCCAATCTTCCTCTTTTTCCTTCAGGAAGGTTATTTCTGAGCTAACATCTGTGCCAATCTTCCTCCATTTTTTATGTGTAATGCTGCCACAGCATGGCTTGATGACCAGTGTATAGGTCCACTCCTGGGATCTGAATCTGTGAATCCTGGGCTGCTGAAGTGGCGCATGGAACTTAACCACTATGCCACTAGTCCAGCCCTATAATTCTTTTATTTATTTATTTTTGTATTCTTTTTTTTTTTTAAGATTGGCACCTGAGCTGACATCTGTTGCCAATCTTTTTTTGTTTTCCTTCTTCTTGTTCTCCCCAAAGCCCCCCAGTACATAGTTGTATATTCAAGTTGTAGATCCTTCTGGTTGTGCAATGTAGGGACGCTGCCTCAGCATGGCTTGATGGGTGATGCTAGGTCTGTGCCCAAGATCTGAACCAGTGAAACCCTAGGCCGCCAAAGTGGAGCGCACAAACTTAACCACTCAGCTACAGGGCCGGCCCCCACTATAATTCTTTTAATATCCTGTTGGATTTGGTCTGCTAGTAATTATTTTTTTAAAAGTAGAATGATAAAGTTTTGTGTGAGTTTTGAACCCCTAAACCTAATGTGGAAAGTAGGGGCAGTGCCTTCTGCAGGCCAGGTCTGAGTCTGTCTGTAGGTGTACAGAAAAAGAGTTCTGTGTTTGAGTTGTGCTGAAGTTTCTTCTGCCTACAGCATTTGCATCAGTCTTTTTGTTGTTGAATTTTTTTGCCTTTTCTCCCCAGTCCCTTGTTTTTCCTCTAAGGAGATAGAGCATTCTGAGGTATATAAGTTTCATATTTTCCTGACCCTTGCACATAATTGCTCAGAAAAAGTAAATGTTTGCTGGCATGTTTATTCTTAGGCTATCGTAACAACAGTAATACTTACCATTCATGAACTTTTCTTATTTACAGTCTCAGCTCTAAGTGAGGTAGTTGCTTTTATTTTCCCCCTCTTATGGATGAGGAAAGTAAGGGGCAGAGACCTTAAATAACTTACTCAGGGTCTTATAGCTAGTAAGTGGCAGAGCTGGGATTTGAACTCAGCTAGTCAAGCTCAGAGCCCGTTCTCATAACCACCATGAAATGGTGTTTCTCAACTATGTAGTTGCTAGTATGAAAAGAATCATACACTCCTAGAGGGGAAAGCAGTCCCCATCCTGAGCTTCTTTTTGTGTCTTTAACTTGGGAGTGTTCTCAGACATTCCAGCTTTTCAGATTTACCAAGACGACGAGTTGGTTCTCCTAATTCTTATGAGGTTTTGTGCATCAGCTTTTCTACTTACCTTAGGTGTCACCCCTGGTAGGGCAACTTACTAGTCCTCATTTTCTTCACTGGAAGTGTTAGAGCATTGCTGTAATCAGTGATTTCCTAGGTCCGTTCCAGCTCTGAGTAGTGATAAGTTCCCTGACTTCTGTTTATTCACATTCAATTTTCCTTATTTGTTTTAGCCTAGCATTCTCCTCTCTTGAAATTTGAGTCTTAATTCTGATCTCATGTAACATCAGCTTTCCTTGCCAGCGTTGTGCCATTTTGCACATTTCTTAAATATCTCTAATCCAAGTTGCCAATTAAAAAACTGAATAGAACAGGACCATCCCTAAGTGTTCTGGGTATTGGTTTTTAGTCTGTATCAGATAAACTTAACCAAGACTTTGTGGTCTTATCCACAAAGATAAAATAAGTGACTGCTAATCCCCTACTGAAACTGAACTACATTCTGTCAGTGGTGTTCCTCATTATTGGCTTAACTATAAGCTTTGCTGTTTTTGTTTTTTTTTTAAACCTATTTGGACCTAAACTTCTGTGCTGTTTATTTGCCTTCGTTTGCTGTTACTGCAAGTTCACACTCATTTGGCAGCCATGGAATTAATGCTCTTAATTATTAATGTATTGTTCCACCAAAACAAGGTGAATGTACCAACATACCGATTTCAGTGTTCCCTACTTTTATTTATTTATTTGAATTTCACCAGTGGGTCTTGGATTAATCCTTCGGGGGAGAGGAGTTACCTTAAGATATTATAAAAATGTTGCATTCTAATAATAGATATTAGATTCAAGTTTTGATGTTTTCAGTAAATCAAATATTTCTGCAGTGGAATGATAGTAGAAAATGTCTAATTCTTGTTCAGTACAGATTTAGCCTTCCTAATTAGTATTATTTACTAATACAGTATATTCTTTGTTTCTCCTACTCTGAATTTCATTTTTTAGTTTTTCATGTGTTTGCAAGTTGAAAATTGATTCAAATTAGGACTTTTATGCATTATTGTGGAATTTAATTTCACACATTATAGATTTTGAAATTTATTGTAATCTTGGCTCAGAACTATTGTTCCGAGTCGCAGTGTAATACAGTCTGCTGGTTGAATCTAATTAAGGTGTCGTATCACTTGCATGCAGTATGTATCTTTGCCTGGAATGTTCTAAATTTCCTCACTTGGGAATAACACTTCCCTCAGTTCTTGGTGTGATTGAAAAACCGGCAATATTTGACACACTGTATGTAACTTGTTTAAGAGACAGACTTTGTTTATCTTTTGCATTTGTTAACTGTTTTAACCAAAATGCTCAACTGCAATTTCCAGCATGATTACTAATAGATTGAGTATTAACCTTATGAATGTGTCCTATATTCGTTAGCTGCTACTGCATTCAATAACAAGCATGACTGTACTCCAGTTCTGGGTACACAAATATTAGGGAACTATAAATAAT
The DNA here is from genome assembly GCF_041296265.1 of Equus caballus. Classification (NCBI taxonomy): domain Eukaryota; kingdom Metazoa; phylum Chordata; class Mammalia; order Perissodactyla; family Equidae; genus Equus; species Equus caballus. The sequence continues at coordinate 10,014,725 of NC_091708.1, forward strand.
TTAGTAAGTGAAAGTTGAGTATCTTGAAAGTAAAATTGCTTTCTAGCAAGTATAATTTACAATTTTAAAGAAAATGAGCAAATTCTCTCTTTATGGGATTATATTTTACCATTACAGAGTTGACTCCAGTACTATGATTATGTGTTGAGAGATCGCTTGCCTTTCTTGGCACCATGTGAAAAGCGAACAATTTCAAGCCTGTTAGAATTCACAGGATTATCTTGCTTATTAGCCCACAAATCTTTTCCCCTCCCACTTGGTTTCACCCTCTATTACCTGTTTCTTGCTCTTGTTTGCAAGGTAATCATCCCTTAAATAAACAAGAATTCTCCAAAGATTTAGTGGAAACCAGGGTTAAGGGGCACAGCCCTGGCTGACACAGGCCTCTTCCCCAGCAGAATTGTGCCTCTCAAGGTCTTTTCTGACTGATCCTTACATGTAGACTTTCAATATTTAAGTAAGGAGCCTTTCTGCCTGTCTCCTTCGAGGCTTCCTTAGACTTTCCAGCACAAAAAACCCAAAAAGTTCTGTCTCTCTCTCCTAGTCCTAAATGTATGCCTTTTTTGCTCTACAACAATGTTTCTCAACTTGGGCACTATTGACATTTTGGACTAGATGATTCTTTGTTGGGGGGCTGTCCTGTGCCTTGTAGGATGTTTAGCAGCATCTCTGGCTTTTACCCACTAGATGCCAGTAGTAGCTCCCAAGTCATGACAATCAAAAATGTCTCCAGACACCGCCAGATGTCCCCTGGGGACAAATTCACCCCTGGCTGAGAACAAGTGCTATGTAATATTGAACAAGCACTTGATTTTTCTGGCTGAGACGCAGTTTCCTCATCTGTGTACGGTGGTTGATAATCCCCACCTACTGCGCAGGATAAAATACATGTACGAGTGTTTTAAAGTACATCTACAAATAACAGGTTGGATGAAGCCTGGCAGCAGCACTAAGCTCTGGACTGTATTTCTGCCAGCATTTCGGTACAGAGAATGAAGCTGAAGGTCAGGTGATGGTCACGGTCACAGGTCTCATGACTTGTTGTGGATGGTACTCTACAGAGCTCTTCTGTCCAGATAGGGAGAGCGGGCAGGTACATTTCAGGAGGTGATGTGAGTAGGACTTGACTAGGTGATGTGTTCCTTACCAGGCAATCCTGAGACCCTGAGGCAGCTGCATTGGGCCAGAGCTCCCTTGGGAGGGCGTGTGGCGTTCCTCAGAATGACTTCAGCCTTTTGTACTGTACTGAGTCTTTAGCACTCTGGCATGCGTGGCTTTTGGCCAACGTGCCCATCTTGGTCCACTACCTGTTTGAGCATCCCTATCTCCCTCTCTTGTTTATTTCCGGTTGTCTCTACATGCAAGGCATAGTGCTGGTGCTTTCACAAACATTCTCTTCTGTTCCTTTTGGAATCCTGTCAGTGGTGTTACTTGCTTTACAGAGAGTAACAATAGTAGTAGCAGTGATGGTAGTAGTAGTAGAGGCAGGAGGAGTAGTAGAAACTAACATACATTGAGTTCTTACTGTGTGCCTGGCCTTGTGCTAAGTGCTTTATATGTGTTAAATCATTGACTCCTAGCAACAGTTTATGGAGTAGGTACTATTCTTCTTCTTTTTACAGATGAGGAAACACAGCAAGGTTAAATAGCTCATATACAGCTAGTAAGAGGTAGATCCTGGATTCGAATTTGGGCAACTTGTCTCAAGAGCCTACTCTCTTAGGAAATGGGGTCAGAGAGATTAAGTAACTTGTACGTGTTCAAGGAGCTAATAAGAAGCAGAACTGAGAGTAAAACATAATGTGCGACTCCAATGCATTGCTGTTTCCCACGTGTCAAGCTCCACACTTATTCATCTGCTCTCCCTGCCTCTGCCTGGGTGGGATGGCTTCTGTGGTGCTAGCTTAGAGCTCAGCACAGGGGTCCATTAAAAGATACTTCATGAATTCAAGGTGGGGTGACGAAAGAGTGATAAAAAGAGGCAAAGAGGAACTTGGAATCGGTCTGGTGGAGCTCTTCTTATTCAGTACTTTGTTCTGAATATTTATTTTTACATCTCGTTTCTGTAGAATTCTACTTTGAGTTGAGTGCTTTTGTTTTGGATGGTAGTTTCTGGATTTAAAGGCATAACATTTCTTTTATTATTATAGATCTGGTTGTGGGCCTTTTATCTGTGTGTTGGAACAGACCAGAAAGGGCTAGAACCTGGAACCAGACTTATCCTGGGGGTGGGCAGGTGCTGACAGGAGAGAGGTAATGCGAGGAAGTTAAACCTTCATAGGTGGTGTGTTAGTTTCCTAGAGTTGTTGTCTCAAAATACTACAAGGTGCTGGCTTAAAACAACATCTATTCGTTCTCTCGCGGTTCTGGAGGCTAGAAGTCCCAATCAAGGTGTGGCAGGGCCCTACTCTCTCTGCAGACTTTGGGGGAGAATTCTTCTTTGCCTCTGTCTAGCTTCTGGTCTTTACTGGCAATCTTTGGCATTCCTTGGATTGTAGCTGTGTCACTGCAGTCTCTGCCTCTGTCTTCACGTGGCCTTCTCCCCTGTGTGTGTGTGTCTCTGTGTCTGAATTTCCCTCTTACAAGAACACCAGTCATATTGAATTTAGGGCCCACCCTAAGCCAGTATGATCTCATCTGAACTTGATTACATCTGCAAAAGGCCTTATTTCTAAACGAGGATACATTCACAGGTTCCGGGTAGACATGAATTTGGGGGGACACTGTTCAACCCAGTGCAGATGATATTCAGGGTAAGCAGCAAATGGCTCGCATATGATCAGCATGAGGGAAGACCCGCTGGAGTACATGGGGTTCTGCCTCGTGAGTGAAGCCTGACGGAGGTCACTCTGAGCATGTTGTAATTGGAGATTCAGGTAGGTCATGACCATTTGATCAGTGTAAGCAGATAGGAGAGTCCTTACCCCAGGCTGGTCTCTACTTTCTACGTGACCCTGGCAGCAGCAAGCTAAAATGTCTGAAGTATCAGGCAGATGGTCAGTTTGCCAAGAAGAGAGCAAGTCAGGCACCCAGGATTTGCATCATGAGAGGCCTTGGGCTCAGGAATAAGGAAAAGCTCAGAGTGGGGCCAACTAGGTCAGGGCCAGTCCTGCAGCAACTGTGACTTGCTGCTGAGTCCCAGGGAGTTGGCTGAAGCATCTAAAAACCCCCCAATTCTTGGGATAAGGCCTGGAGCCCAGGCAGCACTGAGCCTTCAGCTCGGGGTTCGGTTGGCTGTGGATGAGGGACACTAAGGAGAAGTGAATTGGAGGCTTCATCATGATAATTCAGAAGCAAACTTTGTCAGATTCTGACACTGGCAAGTGTTGAGGGGCCCTGGCAAGGTGTAAATAAGAGTGGGCTCTCTGGGTGATAGCGAGTGCTTTAGGGTAAAGGAGGATGAAAAATTCAGTAATATTAAGTGTCATCTGTAGAATGAAAGCTCTTGCTCTTCCTAGGAAACACTTTGTAGGTCAGCCTGTCTGCTCTCACCAGAGAGGCTGAGTCAGAGATTGACTTGTTTTGATGTCGGCACATTTTCTTTTTAAATTCATTGCTTGATAACACTTGTTTGAAACCTTGATTATTTCTTTAACACAATCAGAATCCAGCCTGTTGTAGTCCTAGGACTCAGAATGACCCACACCTGTTTCTGCCCTCACCTTTAAGCTGGACTGATTTCTGTAAGAAGTATGTCCTAGACAGTTCAATGGTGGTGCCCTTCAAAGGCTTCTCCACCTCCCTGCCTTCACCCTTCAAGCCTTATTCAATTACTGTTGGCATTTTGTGTTTGTGTGTGTGTGTGTGTGTGCGCGCGCGCTTGCTCTTGTCTCCCTGGACCTATATTATGTTTCTAACCCAGGATCCTTATTCAGTTAATTTTGTCTTCATTAGTTGTGGGCACCCTTTGGAGTTTGCCATTAGACTATGTTCCTTAGTTCCCGAAGTTATCTTAAACAATTCTGTGATGAATGTTACTGTTCAGCAGTTTTTGTATGCCAAATTATTTGCTTGGGATAAATTGCTAGAAGTGAAATTGCTGGATCAAGGATATGCAATTTTGAATGCTTTTAATACATATTTCCAAATTACTCTTCAGAAAAGTTTATACTCTCTCGTAAGCACTCTTGCCCCTGAACTCTTATTAACAGTGGGTAGTGTTTTTTTTTTTCAAGTTTGTCAGTTTGGTAGACAACAGATGGTATCATAGTTTTGTTTTAAGTTTATTGCTTTTTTATTACTAGATGAGTTGAACATATTTTCATGTTTATTGGCCCTTTAAAAATTCTTGTTTTAGAAATTACCTGTGAGTATTCTTTGCCCATTTCCTTTTGTAATGTATGTTTTTTAACCCATTCCTTCATTTATTAAACAAATCTTAATTGAAACACCTTTTCTATGCTAGGGCCAGACACTGTTCTAGTGAACAGCACAGATAAAATCCCTGTGATTGAGGAGCTTATGTTCTAATGTAATGAGGCAGAGAATAAATAAGTATTCAATATGACAAGTGGGGAGAAGGACTGTAAGGAAAAGTAGGCATGAAAGGGAGGTAGAGAGTGATGAGGTGGTCAGGGGAGGCCTCACCGCACCAGTGTTTTTAAGTGGAGGCCTGAGGATGATTAAGGCGCAGGGTCTGCTGGTATTGGGGAAAGCCTTATAGGCAGAGGGAACAAAGAGGGCAAAGGCCCTGAGGCAGGACTGTGTTTGACTTGTGACCGGAGTTCTGGTGAATGACGGGGAGTTAGGAGGTGAGTTTGAGCGGTAGCAAGGAGTCGGGTGGGTGTGGGGACAGACCATGCAGGGCCCAAGGGCCAGAATAAGGAACCTGGATTTCATTCTGAGCAAGATGGGGAGCCATTGGAGAGTTCTGAGTAGTGAAATGACATGACCTGACCCAGTGTTTTAAAAGAGCATTCATGGTGGTGAGTGGAGACCAGACTGTGGAGGGCAGTGGTGGAATCTGGAAAACCAATTAGGAGCCTCTTGCAGTATGCCAGATGAGAGAGGCTAGTGGTGTGGTGGATTGGAGGCAGTGACTGGTGATTCTGGGTATGTTTTGAACATAGAACCAGTAGATTTTGCTGATGGATTGGACGTGACGTTTGAGAGGGAGAGGAGCTAAAGATGACTGCAAGGTTTTTGGCTGAGCAACTGGTAATGCAGCCATCTGCCAAGATGGAAGGAAAGGTGGGAAGAACAGGTTTGGTGGTGGTGAAGTCTTAATGATTTGTGAGAGCTGTTTATGTGAGGAAGCATATTAATCTTTTGTCATTTAGGTGGAAAAGGCTTGTTTCCTCAATTTGTTGTTAATTAACTTTGTTAGTAGTGTTTTGCTGTAAGAAATGTCAACTTTTTATTTTGTCATCTGTTAGTGTTTATAGTTTTTGGTTTTGCTGTCCTGTCTAGAAAGATTCTATGAATAACCACCCAGGATGTCTTTAAGGACTTTCATGGTTTTGTATTTGCATTTAACTCTTGAATCTAGCGGGAATTAATTTTGATGTAGACTGAACTGAATTACAATTCAGTCTTAATTTTTCTTAAATAATTACTCTGTTATCCTAGCATCGTTAAACAATTTGTTTTCTGCTGGGAGAAATGATTGTATCCTTTCCTCTGAATTGAGGCAGGTTATACAGAGGTGTTCAGTCACGAATGAGTACGACGGGCCCCTGGTCTTAATTTTTGGTTGATGACTTGGCAACTCTAATTTCTGAGTATACCAGGTTGTAAGCATAACTCTCCTCCATTCCCAAAAGAGGCCCTTGCCTTAAAGGATAGGGTGGCTTTCATCAGTTTCCCTTGATAATTGTGAATTCTGTCTTGTGGATGATATGTGACCTGTTTTTAAGCACAGCCTATGTTCTCCCACTGAACATGCTTTTCTGCTGCCTCATTTTGTCAACAGATAATTGCTCTAGGGTATGTACTAAACTTTGGTTCAGCAATACAAAAATGAATGACAATGTTTACTTGCTGTCAACTTAATCATGCTGCAGATTCCAAAGCCCTATCACATTTGTGTTTTTCATTGTTACATTCTCTGTGCTCTGGTCCTTCTCTGATATGTGGATAAGTTAGAGGTGACAATAGTATTAAATTTACTGGATTTTCTTCTTTAAGGCAAGAAATTGATTTCTTATGTTATTAATAGTGTTTACCAAATCTTATAGTTGGATGAAGTCTTCAAGCTTGGAAATAAACCTCCAGCATCTTGTTACCTTAGAAATTTGTGTCAGGGCTTATTGAACCTAAAGCTCTTAAATATTTTTGTTTTTTTTTTTTGTTTTTTGTAGAGAGGGAAATATGAGGTTCCTAAGTGGCTCTCTCCCAGTAGCATTCTGCTTCTTCAACAAATGCTACAGGTAAACTTTGTTATTAATTTTTAAATAATAGAAGACAACTGCAAGTATTTGATCCAACTTTAAGATGTCAGTGGTGCAGCTACATTTGGAGGACAGGCCACTTATCTATTAGCCTGAAAATTCCATTCATTGTATCTACTGTGCAGACATCCTCTACCAGATGCTTTCTTCATTATGTTGCAAATGCGTTTGTTTTAGACCTCTACCATATGTCTTTGCTGGTGTGGTTTCTTGTCCTTTTTTTGAGCATTCTGTTTTCTCTAACCAGCTCTTGCTCTACTGTCTTCTGTTTCCTGCTCCCACTCTCATACGTTAGATGTATGGTAGATACTGAATAAATGCTTGAGTGAGCTGATACACAATTGAGTGGGCCCCATGATCTAGTGAGTGGTTCTCAACTTTAGCATGTTTCAAAATTGCCAGATGGCTTGTTAAAACAGATTGCTGGGCACCATCCCGAGAGTGTCTGATTCAGTAGATCGGGGGCAGGACTAAGAATCTGCGTTTCTAACAAGCTCCCAGATGACACTGATGCTGCTGGGACAGACTTTGAGAACCACCCATTTAGTGAATGGCCTCTGCGGGTGGAAGATAGGAATGCTGAAGTCTAGATATCTGCCCTACCAATCGATAGGCAGCCACCTAACTTAGTTCTAATCCCTAAAGTGGGGATTCTGAGCCTGCCCTCACTGCCATGTAGTGTGATGAGGATAAAATGAGATTAATAGGAAACTCTTTGAAAATTTGAGTACCTTATTAGTGCAATTCTTTTTCCATTATTACATATTCAGAACATCTCCCAGTTTTCCATCTGTTAAGCCATCTCCACTTTTTACTCAGAATTCACCTCAGGCTCACCCACCTTGAGTAAGTAGGGCCAGACCACCATATCTCCATAACGAGACTGAAAACACCTCAGCCTTTCTTCTAAGCTCCAAAAGCCTTAATCTCTCTTGATTAATTTTCCTCTGCTCACATTTGAAAATTACAAATGGAAAAGAAAGGTGTGCTTTTCAACTTTGTTCTCTGTGATTGTAAGCTCATCGGAGGTAGAGATTGCATATTCACTATGAATGCCCTGCATTGTGGCTGCTCGAATATTAAATTGGTGAATATTTCCTGTGAATAGGTTTTCCAGCAAAAGACTATTACATCATACAATGGGTTGACGGAACTTCATGAATAATGTCCATACCAATGAAGTTCATGTTTGCTAAACATTTATCTTCTAAGCCTGTGTTGGTTGCTCTAGTTTTTTTGCCTCTGATGCTTTTTTGTGAAGAATTTGTTCCTTGCCAGCATTTTTGTGATGATAAAGTTTACATCTGTTCTGATGAATTTTGAGTTCTCAAGAGGAAAAGAGTTCTATGTTCTCTATTTTAAATGTTAATCTCTCGTTACTTCTTAATGGCCACTAGGTGGACCCAAAGAAACGGATTTCTGTGAAAAATCTATTGAGCCATCCCTGGATCATGCAAGATTACAACTGTGCTGTTGAGTGGCAAAGCAAGACTCCTGTAAGTAAAATGAAATCCAGTAGGATGTTTTTAAAACTTTGTGTGATCTTTGTGGGGATTCAGGACCTCCACTGATATCGTCTAAAGAGAAAAGGAAATGTGTTTTGTAGACTTTTTCATCAGACTTGTAACCTAATTATATGTTTGCTGTTAATCTCTTAGACAGTGGTTCTTAACCCAGGCTGCACATGAGAATCGCCGAGACCTTTAAAAAAATGCATGCACCCCATCCCAGCAAATTAATGGATATTTTTAAAAGTGCCCAGGGATTTCTCATGTGTAGTCAGGATTGTGAACAGTGCTCTGGGAATTATGGGCAAGTTACTTAACTTTGCCAAACCTATTTATTCGTCTGTAAAAAGTAGGTTAAACCAGTTCTGTCTACTTCCTGAGGAGTTATGAGGTTATAGCAGTTCTCAATTTTTTTGTTTTTTTAAGATTGGCACCTGAGCTAACATCTGTTGCCAATCTTTTTTTTTCCCCCTTCTTCTTCTCCCCAAAGCCCCCCAGTACATAGTTGTATATTCTAGTTGTAGGTCCTTCTGGTTGTGCTATGTGGGATGCTGCCTCAGCATGGCCTAATGAGCAGTGCTAGGTGTGTGCCCAGGGTCTGAACCAGTGAAATCCTGGGCCACTGAAGTGGAGCACACGAACTTAACCACTTGGCCATGGGACCGGCCCCATAGTTCTCAAATTTTTAAGTCTGAGGACCTTTCTACACTCTTAATACTTATTTATTCATTTATTTAAAAATAACAGTAGTAGGGGCTGGCCCCGTGGCCGAGTGGTTAAGTTCGCGCGCTCCGCTGCAGGCGTCCCAGTGTTTCGTTGGTTCGAATCCTGGGCGCGGACATGACACTGCTCATCAAACCACGCTGAGGCAGCGTCCCACATGCCACAACTAGAAGGACCCACATCGAAGAATATACAACTATCTACCGGGCTTTGGGGAGAAAAAGGAAAAAATAAAGTCTTTAAAAAAAAAAAATAACAGTAGTAAACATGTTACGTTTTATCAAAAATATTGTTATGAAAAATAACTATTTAAAAATTAAATTTAGTGAGAAGAGTAGCATTGTTTTACATCTGTGCAAATGTAAAACAATTTAAAGTCTGGCTTAATAGAAGACATTTGGATACTCATCTGTTCTCCATTCAATCTGTTTTGGTATGTTGTTTTGATTGAAGCATGTGAAGAAAACGCAGCCTCACATAGATATGTAGTTAGAAAAGTATTTTAATATTTTAAAGAAGTAGTATTTTAATAGCCTTTTCAGATAATTGGGGATATTCTCTGGTAATCCACTGAAACTTCTGCAGTGAGGTGGCATATGTGCACGGGTCAACAGAATAGCTCGGAGGTGTGTCTCAGACATGCCACAGTGTGGACTTGGTACAGCTGTGTGGTATTTGCTTTCTGTAATAGTCACACCAATAAACATAAATTACTCTTCCTAATGGCCAGCTGGTCTTGGAAAAACAGACTATGCTTGTATTTAGCCCCTTCTCACTAGTCTGCCCACTGCTCTGGCCATGTAGCCTGAGCTGAAATCCGTCCTGATTCTCCCATGACTGTCAGCTCCTAAAATTTCTCTTCTCTTGTCATGTCGGCCCTTCGTGACGTCTATAATATCTATTGAGCAAATGCAATTAGAGCTGCAGCTTAGTTCTGACGACTCTCCTCACTGAGAGCCTGGGAACAGTAGACTGTGGAGGAGTCTGGGCAGTGCAGCAGCAGGGCCAGGGAAGCTGGATGTGGCCCTCGTGAGCGGGTGGTGCCAATGCCTGTGTTCCACCATTGGGGGTCATCATTTCTCCATATGTAGGAGGGCTCTGCATGTCCTCCCAGCCGTGATCCTATTAGGATAGGATAAACAACTATTTGCAATAGAGCAGATGCCAAAATGAAGAAGGCCTCTGATTTCAACAACATAAAAATGATTTAAAATTGAGTCACAGTATAAAGTAAATACATAGTTTTGAATGTTCCAAAAAAGTATTATTTTCCTTACTTCTTAGTATAATAACTGCTAATATTGATGGAACACTTACTATAATAGAATAGTGTGCTGTTATAGTCGATCCTCTGCACGTGATGAGACTGCAGTGTAATACAGATGGAGCCCTTCGGATAGTACCTGGAGGAGTCAGGTGCAATTCTATGGGCTTTATGTTTTTAACTCATTTGATCCTCATGCCAACCCCTGAAGTAGATACTCTTATTGTCCCCATTTTGCGGATGAAGCAGCTGAAACACAGAATCATGAAGTAACTTGTCTGAGCTCAAACAGTAGTAAGTGTAGAGCCAGGATCTGAACCCAGACAGAAGGACTCCAGAATACAATGGATTCAGTAGGCCAGCTTGTTCAAACTCAGGGCCTGTATATCCTGCATAGCTGTAGCCTTTGTGACAAGCTTTGTTTGGTCTCTTTTGGAATAGCTGGGAGCAGAGTCATGGAGAGGTGGCTTTGTGTTGTGGTAGCAGAAACCTGGGCTGGGAACAAAAAATGCCAGTCTCGGGCAGATCACATGAATGGCCCTGAGTCTTCATTTTCTCACGTCTAATGTGGGTATTCTAATGTCATCTCTTGGTGTATTTGGGTTGTGTTTTGTCGTTTACAGAGTGCCTTTACATGTTATGTCATTCGTCTGTGTTGCCCACATTACAGAGTTGTTGGAGGGATCACACGAGTTATAGACAGAAGAGCTATACGGGATTAGTGTTGCTTTTTGAAGTATTTGCTTTTGTACCTCAGTATTGTGTTTCGTTAAGAGTGAACTATAAAAAGTAATTCAGATTTACTTGGATATTTAAAGTATAGATGCTATTCTATAACTCTGCAGGATCTATTATTTTCACACATGACTCTAGTACTCAAGTATTGTATCAAATAGAAGTTATATTGAGTTCTATTTTCTGCCCTACTGAACAGGAAATGTAGTAGGCACGGATAATCCAAAATAACTGGTTAGCTTTTGGTATGCATGTTTGTATTTAATTTAACATGAGTACATGTGGCTGAGAATTCAGAGTATTTAAAGTATTAACCTTCTTGGGAAAACCAAGCTTGAGATAAACCGTATTGTTCACACTTCAGTGTCTTGTCCCCCAGCCCTCCGCTCTTTTCATTTTTTCCAGTTCAGGAACCTGGCAAAGAAAATAGCACCTGCTTCCTCCCCTTCCCTCCTTTCCTACACACACCTTGTGGTAAAAGTGCGGAGCAGGAGGCTGTGGGAGAGAGGGAAGGCTTTTTTTTCAGGAGAGTAGCTTAAGATCATGGAGGAAACCCCAGAAAGGTTTCCCTTCTTGCTTGAGTAGTGCTGTCACCAAGATGTTGCCCAACTGGGTGGAAAGGTGTCTGGGCTTCTGAGGTTGAGCCCTTCCTGCAGCGGGAGTTCACAGTTCTGGGAGCTGCCAAGGTCAAAGGGACACAATGGAAACTTATTCTTCACGTTTTGGACTTCCACAGTGCTGTTAGGATAAACCTTTGTGGTCTCCACATTCTCCGTAACCCATGCGGTGCTCGTACCAGCCAATTGTGCAGGTCATTGTCTATACCGTTCCTCTGTTTTCATGATGGCAGCGTGACTTTCTCTTGAACCCCTTGTTACAAGTGTGGTGTCCAAAACAAGGGAAGGTCATGATGTTGCTCTGCCTTGTGCTGGGCAAACCTCTCTTGGCATATGTTGGGTTCTGGACACCTCACCTTGAGGGTCAGTGACATCTTGGACTGTGTGATCTAAAGAAAGGGCTGGAATGTTAAGGGGAGCTAATCATTAAGACAGTGGTTAAAGGAACTGGAAAGGAAAGAACTTGGAGAGGAAAGGTTGTCTATAATAGGAATGAATATTCAGATTTCTGAAAGGCTCTTATACCAAAGAAGAAATAGAATTATGACTGTTAGTAAAACTAGTTAACCGTTTTTTGAGGGCCCACTCTATTTAGATGTTGTACAAGGCACTCCAGCTATGTTACATGTATTGCAAGGCTATCTGTATTTTTTACATGTATTGCTATCTCTATTTTAGAGATGATGAAACTGAGTCTCAGAGAGGTATAGTAACATGCTCAAGGTCACACAGTTATTCAGTGATGTCACAACTAAAACCAGTTTGTCTAATTCCAAAGCTTCTTAGCTGTCAGACCGTACCGACTCAGGTTGGGAAGGGATCACAGGGAGACAGACCTTATGGGACAGGAGGGAGAAGCTAACCTTCCCAGCTGTTCTTCAGAGGAGGACTTTAGCCAGAAAGTGAAACATCGCTTACTGGGGCTGTTGTAAAGAGAATTCTTACATTGGAAAAATGACTTTAAAATTACATTTCTTATGATTCTCTTCCCATGTGATTTTCTGAACTCCTGGTCCAGGTCCCCGCCAGGCCCTTCCTCCCTGTTTGTTCTCCGTGATCCTAGTTTGGTTCTGAGAACCATTTGTGGCTCCATCTTTGGTGAGGTCCCATCATGCATGGCTCAGAGCACTTGGGTAACTTTTACCCTTAAGCAAAGTGAAGTTTGAGAGAAGTTCTCCCCCTTCTTTCTAAAATTGTACTTTGCTAGTACCTTCAGCGTGACGGTGATTGGGCAGCGTCCATGGCACCATCCTGAGGGCTCCTCGGACTGTGCTAAACCCAAACATAACCTGAGGGATGATTTGCTACAAGTCTGAGTCACTGAATTTAGGTGCCTAGAAGACTGCTCTTTGATAAAAACGCCAGTGCAGGTCTTGTGGTAGGGAAGGACAGTGGCTGCACAGCAGAATTTTGACACTTGATCAGATGATGATGAGGATGTGAAGGGCTGGGAAGAGGTCATCTTCTTGAACTTCTTACTGTCGTCTGCTTATATCTTAAAAAATTATGGAGAATGTTTGTTCTTACCCAAGAGTTTGACAAACTCATGTTGTTTTTACATATTGGGGTTTGATTTTATAGAGTAATTATGGTAATTAAAAAATTTCAAAACAGTAAATATTTTGTAATTTTTTTGTTAATAAAGTTTATAAAATTTCTTTTGTAGTTTATTCACCTTGATGACGACTGTGTGACAGAACTTTCTGTACATCACGGAAACAATAGGCAAACAATGGAGGATTTGATTTCGTTGGTAAGAAATACAGCATGAATTTGAAAGTAATGTCTTCTGTTTTATTGTTATTTGTTTTATGAGAACATTAAAAATAGTATAACATTTTTCACACCTATGATTTTGTTATTTGTTTAAATATTGCACTTATTTTATATTTTATGTATCATTTCCACTAACTCTTTTCTGATGTCTGCTGGATATCCTTTTTAAAAATGATATTGATTAAAGAGAATTATAATGAAAAAAAAATGAAGAAACAAAACAAACTAGTCCAAAGAATTGACAGAATTCTGGTTTCAAATTCTCTAACATGGAACTATGCTTCTGCTGTAGGAGTAAGGTGAACACAGAGTTGTTCTCTTCTTACCTAAAAGCAGCCCTGTGTCACATCACCCCCAAGCTTATGAACCAAATACCTGAAATCATTATCATGATTTCTGGTGTTGGGTCATTTTAGCTCTTTCACATGCTTAATCTCTAGATTGCACATGTGTTTTTTTCTAGAGATGGGGACATTCATAGCTGTCTCAGAAAATAATCTAACCTGATGGGCAGGGACTGCACCCATATGTGCTCCTGGTTCAGTACTGTGTCTTTCAGCACCTGTGATTTCTATTTGTTTTTTCTGTTTTCTAACTTGCAAGGTAAAGGCCTTAAGCAAATTTTTTTTACTAAACAAAGCTTTGCTAAGCCACAGTTCTTTTCAGTAAAGAGGAGATATAAAGGAATTCTTTTGAATGACGTAATAAGCAAAGGCTCTAGAATATGTCTGGAAAACAGAATGATAATTTACTTTTTCGCAGAATGGAATGAAATGTCAAGAATTGGGACTTGCTGCAAGATGTGTCAGGTCCTTAGTCTTTTACAATGAAAATTTGAAGTTTCCATATAAGCAACTTAAAAGAATTGTGTGACTTTCTTGAATGATCTTTAATAGAAGAATATATTTCAGATACATAAAATTTCTTTTTAAGTTTTTATTATAGAAATTTTAAACACCTATGAATGTAGAGAGAATAGTATAATAACAATGATCTTCCATGTGCTCATCATCCAGTTTCAACAGTTATTAACATTTTGCCAATTTTGTCTATATCCCAGCATCCTCCCCAATCTGCCCTTTCCAGGTAGAGTGTTTCAAAGCAAATCCCATACATCATGTCATTTTATCCAGAAAAAATTTAATATGAGATCCACAAACTTTTAAAATCTGAATCTTGAAAGTAACATACTCAGAATTTCAAGAATCATTTTTAAAAAAGTCTTTAAAATAGTATCCTTTATGTGGTCTTTACATAAAATTTTCAAACTTAAAAGTGAAATGGAAATAGGAATTATTTTCTTTACTTCTGATACAGAAAAGATATATAATGAAGCACGGTAGAGATTGTTTTCTAGTGTTACATCTCTCTAAAGACCTCAGTTATTCTGAAAGCTAGGTATGACCAGCATCAAGAATGCTGTGAGGAAAGTCATAGTTTTTCTTTACTCTTCCCTCATTCTTAATTGCCTGTTTATACTTATTTTCCACTCCTAGGGGTGAGTAGAATACATCTTCTCATGCTTGGCTGAACATTGGAATCACCTGGAAACTTTAATCCTGATGCCTAGGTCCCACCCCCAGAAGTTATGATTTCATTGGTCTGGGTTATGGCCTAGGCATCAGGGAATTTTCAAAAGCTTCCAAAATGATTGTGGTGTACAGTCAGGAGTTGAGAAGTACAACTCTAGATTCTTTCTATTCAAAGTATGGTCTAGGACCAGCAGCATCAGCATCACTTGGTGCTCATTAGAAATGCAGAATCTCAGGCCCCATATCAGACCTACTGAATCAGAATCTGCATCTTAATAAAACCCCTAAGAGATTCATATGCGCATTAAATCTGGAGAAGCATTGGTCTGAGTCAGTTGTTCTCAACTGGGAGTGATTTTGCCCCTCAGGGGACATTTTTGGTTGTTACAACTTGGGTGTGTGTCTGTGCTAATGGCATCTACCCAGGCAGAGGCCGTGGATGCTGCTAAATATCCTGCAATGCACAGAACAGCCCCTCGCAACAAAGAATTATCCAGGTCAGTGTCAACAGTGTTGAGGTTGAGAAATCCTGGTCTAGGTAGTCTCAGAGAATTGGCATTGGTCCTAGGTGCTTTCCAGTTTAAACAGCCTCAGGAAAAGCAGGTTTGAGATCAACTGTAGTCGCTTATATTTTTTCTGGCATCTTGGGAGCTCTGCCTCTCCTTTTGGGGCTGTTTAGACAGGACAGAGAGATATTAGTTTAGTGTGCCCCATGTTGGTATGGTGCTGCTGATCGGTGTGCAGAGAGAGAGAAACAGTATTATTCCCAAACATTCAACTCGTGAAACTCCCACTTTTATATTATATACATGAGCACTCTTAAAACTGCTTTTTATATGCAGAAGTGAGAATTTCACACATCTCATGATTTTGAGCTATCTTGCTGTAGCCCTCTTGAGATTCCCAGCAGTGGTGCTAGAGCATCCACCTCATTGGTTTTCTTTCTTGACCCCTATTCTTCCAGCTGTGAGTGGCTCTGGGTTGTGGGAGCCACCAGTCTTCTCTTAGGGGGACTTAACTGAGGGTCACATGTGCATACAAGAACCTATTCAGACCAAGACAGATCCCTTCCCACCCCGTACCCCCCCACGGTGCAAATACCCGTATATTCTAGTGGCGGAAGTTTAAAGATTGAGGGCCTTGGGAGCCAGGTCAGGGAGGGGAAGGATGGAGGACTACTCCCCGGTTTCTCAAGCCCTCTGTACCAGGAGCTGCCTCTCCTCAGCCCAGGTGCCTGGGCAGTTCTTTACCATTTGGCCTGCCTGAGCAATAACTGGACATTTAAAAATGTTTTTAGTTTTCTAGAAATGGAACCTTCTTTATAACAGGTAAGCCTATTGCTTTACTTTCAAACGTTTGACTTTGAAGACGGAAGTGCCTTAAGAATAAGGGAGACGTTGGTTGTATCAGACTTGTAGATTGACATCACTTGAAAGCGTAACTAATGTGTTGATTTATCTGTTATTGAACACAGAACTCCCCGTGCATCTTATTGTAATGAGTATGCAGTGGCTATGGCAAAAAAGTTATAAAAAGGATGCTTTTTTGCCTCGGGAAAAAGAGGGTTTAGAGGATGATTGTAAAACTCCTAGGGATGTTTAGAAAACTCCATCTCAAACACTTAGCACTGTCTAAGTATTGTGTACAATGACCAGGTTATGCCATTGTTGATGAGCAAGTGACAACTTGTTTCTGAGCCGTTGTCTCTAATCAGTTTATGGCATCTCTTTCAAAAAGGTGGCTGTCATACATGAAACCATAGATGTGGGAGGAGTGAAAAAAATCTTTGTGTAGTTTTTGGAAACTGGAGAGTGATTGTAACTACATAGTTTTCACTCAGATCCCGAGTACCTTCTCCATGAAACCTTTTCTGTCCTTTTACCCACTACCCTGTCTGGATTAAAGGCAACATTCTATGATAATTTATCATAGTAGTTTATACTTCTCCCACTAGATTAATGGGTCCATTATGCAAACTTCAAAGCACATACTATGATTTTGGCCATCTAAAACATTAACTGATAAAATTTATTAATAAAAACAGAGTTGGTAATAGACCTCTTTGGATAATGTACTTTGTGAGGAGATACATAGCATTAAATATTATTCAATATTATTAATTTTTTAAATTGAAGTAACACTGATTTATAAGGTTGTATAAATTTCAGGTGTACACCATTACATTTCGCTCTCTGTATAGACTACATCATGTTCCCCACCAAAAGTCGAGTTGCCATCTGTCACCTTATGCACGTGTCCATTTACCTCTTTTGCCCTCTCCCCCTTCTCCCCTGGTAACCATCAATCTGTTCTCTGTTATCTATGTGTTTGTTTTTTTATCTTCCACATATGAGTGAAATTGTATGGTGTTTTACTTTCTCCATCTGACTTATTTTGCTTATCATAATACGGTCAAGGTCCATCCATGTTGTTGCAAGTGGCAACATTTCATATTTTTTGTGTGGCTGAGTAGTATTCTGTTGTATGTATAGACGACATCTTTATCCATTCATTCATTGATGGGCACTTGGGTTGCTTCCAAATCTTGGCTATTGTAAATAATGCTGCAGTGAACATAGGGTTGCATATATCTTTTCAAATTAGAGTTTTCATGTTCTTTGGAGAAATACACAGAAGTGGAATAGCTGGATCATATGGTAGTCTATTTTTAATTTTTGAAGAATCTCCATACTGTTTTCTGTAGTGGCTTCACCAGTTTGCATTCCTACCAGCAGTGTACAAGGGTTCCCTTTTCTCCACATCCTCTCCAATGCTTGTTATTTCTTGTCTTTTTAGTGATAGCCATTCTGACAGGTGTGAGTGGATATCTTTTTGTAGTTTTGATTTGCATTTTCCCAATAATTAGTGATGCTGAACATCTTTTCATGTGCCCGTTGGCCATTTGTATATTGTCTTTGGAAAAATGTCTGTCCAGATCCTCTGCCCATTTTTTAATTGTGTTGTTTGGTTTTTTTTGGTTGAGTTGTATGAGTTCTTTATATATTTAGATTATTAACCGCTTATTGGATATGTGATTTGCAAATATCTTCTCCCAATAGGTAGGTTGTGTTTTTCTTTTGTTGATGGTTTCCTTTGCCATTCAGGAGCTTTTTAGTCTGATGTAGTCCTATTTGTTTATTTTTTCTGTTGTTTCCCTTGCCTGAGGAGACATATTCAAAAAGATAGTGCTAAAACCAATGTCAAAGAACGTACTACCTATGTTTTCTTCTAAGAGTTTTATGGTTTCAGTATTATTAAAATCCGACACTTTCGTAGGGCTGAGAGTCTCATAGTCTTGTGAGTAAATTATTTAGAAACTTTCAGTTAAACATGGTGGATTGAACAGATGTGTTTACATCCAACACTTCCTAAAACCTCACTAAAATAACAATAGGGGGATAAAAAGGCAAAAAATTCACAAAGATGAAGAGAATAAAAGAGGAGACAAAAGGAATGTCAATAAAGTTTTGCAAGTTATAAAATAGATAAGTGGTAGCTAATACAACATTTTGGAGAAAACTGAAAGCTAAGTGCTTGCAGTGGGAAAGAACAATAAGCAAATTGATTAGAGCCCTTGAGCTCCAGAAAGGCTCAAGAATCAGAGGTACTAGGATCCCCCGAAGTCAGGGAAGTGAGCAGGGTGGAAACAAGGAAGATTGATTGAAAGTCTGTATTAGAAGGGGTTAGACCCCTAGGTCTTTTTCTCTACTTTGTGCTGCATGACAGCCACCCCTTCCCCAACCCCAGCAGAAGATTGGAGACATTGAACAAGAGGCACTCTTGTACCAGACAGAGCTCAGGTGGGGGTACCCAACCATTCTGAAATGGATGCATGGACACACACAGTCGTCAGATTGAGCAGTGAACCACTACCTCTAATCCCCTTCCCTGTTCAACTCTGAGAATGCTGGAACCAGGATGTTATCCTTATTTGCAGTGGGAATGAGGAAACTATTGTAAGATTCATTTCTAGGGAAAAGCCAAGAGAGAAGACCTAGTATACCAGTCGTTAGGAGTTCATGTTCCTGTCTGCTCACATTTGAGAAAAGCCCCAAGGTGATGAGCGTCCCCAAACTACAGAGAGCCTTTAATTATATGTAGTCTAATTCTTCACTTTTAAATAGAAACAGATAGCCAAAGATCACCAGGCATTTGAGGAAAGCCTGTAACACGAGAGTCAGAGATCAAAACAAATGGCATGGGTTGGGGGAAGAAGGAAGAAAAAGTAAAGGTACTCAGAAAAAAGAGATTAAGCAGGAAGTGGAAGAAAATGGCTAAGAAACAATAATTAATATTCTTAGACATAAGAGAAGCTATTTCTTTCTTGAAATAGGAATAGGGATGACTAGAAAGGAACATTTGAAGAGATAGCACTTGAAAATTTAAGTTATGAACACAGAAATGAGAACCTCAGTAGAAATGTTTGAAAATGAAATTAATGTGAAATTTTTCAGGTATGAGGGGCTTCTTGATCGTTTCTTTTGTGTAGGGGAGAATCTTGTGCTGATGGACTCTCTCACCTTTTATCTGGGAAGGGTTTTATTCCTCCATTGTATCTGAAGGATATTTTTGCTGGATGGAGTACTCTTGGCTGAAGGTTTTTGTCTCTCAGAATTTTGAATATATCATTCCACTCTCCTAGCTTGTAAGGTTTCTGCTAAGAAATCTGCTGAAAGCCTGATAGGGGTTCCTTTGTAGGTTATTTTCTTCTGCCTTGCTGCCCTTAATGTTTTTTCTTTGTGATTGATTTTTGCCAGTTTTACTAATATATGCCTTGGAGAAGGTCTTTTTACATTGATGTAATTAGGTGTTCTATTAGATTCTTTTACTTGTAATTCCAGCTCCTTCCCCAGGTTTGGGAAGTTCTCAGCTATTGTTTCTTTGAACAGGCTCTCCACTCTTTTCTCCCTCCATTCTCCCTCTGGAATACCTATAATCCTTTTGTTGATTTTCCTAATTGAGTTAGATATTCTCAGAGAATTTCTTCATTTCTTTTAAGTCTTAGTTCTCTCTCCTCCTCCATCTGAAGCAGTTCTGTTTTTCTCTCCTCTAAATTGCTAATTCTGTCCTCCATATCAGCTCTGTTATTTAAGGACTCCAGATTTTTCTTTATCTCGTTCATTGTGTTTTTCATCTCCAACATTTTTTATTGGCTTTTCTTTATAGTTTCAATCTGTTTTGTGAAGGATTCCCTCTCTTCATTAATTTTATTCCTGATTTCATTGAACTCTCTGAGTTTTCTTGTAACTTGTTGAGTTTTTTTATGATAGCTATTTTGAATTCTGTCATTTAGATTGTAAATTTCTGTGCCTTCAGGATTGGTTTCTGGGTGTTTGTCTTTTTCCTTCTGGACTGGAGTATTAGTATACCTCTTCATATATTTGATGGGGTGGATTTGTGCCTTCACATAGTGGCACTATCTGGTAGAAGATTCCACCTGCCACCACTGGGGGTGGGGCAGGAGCTGTGTATTCTGGGTCTGCCACAATCTGTGTCAGCTGTGCCTGTCTGAGCCTGGGCCACTCCTTGGGACCACAGCAGTCCTGTAGTCTCTCCCACCAAATGGGAAAGTGATCATGTTGGGGCTCAGAGCTGTCACCGCCTGCTTCCACAGTGTCCCACTGAGGCATGCTCCACCTTCAGGGCTGCAGAGATACTGTGGGCGTTCGCAGCAGCCAGGAACTCGTTTGCCCGGGCGTGCAAGTCCACTGCCACCTCTTCCTAGATCACACCGTCCATTGTGCTTGGTGGGTGGGGCCTCCCCACTGGGTCTGAGCCTTGGCCACTCTGGGACCATGGTAGCACTGTGGGCTCTCTCACGAGACAGGAAAGTGATCATGTGGGGGCTCAGGGCTGCCATCACCTGTTCCCACAGTCCCGCTGAGACATGTTCCCACCCTTGGGGCTGCAGTGGTACTATGTGCACTCCAGCTGGGAGAGCAGTCACACGCATGTACAGTGCTGCCGAGGGGCCAGAAAGTGCTCACCTATCTCCACCACCACCACCACCATCCATCTTCAGATGAATAGTTTCTTGGGTCTCAGGCATCCTGTTGTGCTATGTGGGTATCCTCTGTTGGTCAATGAATGTTGATTTAGTTGTAGTTCAAAGGGGGAGAGATAAGGGGAACAGCTCACTCTGCCATGTTGCTGATGTCACTCTGAAATCTTTCAGAAGTAGAATCTGAAGACAAAGAGATGCACAAATAGAAGAGAAGTGGTAAGAAAGGTCCAACATACAAATAAAAGAAGTTGCAGGAAGATAAAACAGAGAAGAAAGAGGGGAAGAAAGCATCAAAGAAATAATTCAAGAAGAAATATTCTAGAACTGAATTTCTAAGAACAGAGAGGCTTAACCAGGACTTGGCAAAATGCGTGCAAATAGATCCACACAAAGGCCTTAGTGACATTTTGGAAAACTGGGGAAAAAGAAGATCCAGAAAATTTCTAGAGACAAAACCAAAAGATCAGAAACCCAAAAGCTTGGGAATCAGAAAGATTTTAGATTTTTCAGTTGCTATACTAGAAGCAAGAAGATCATGGAACAGTGTCTTAAAAACTGTGAAAATGGTTATCAACCTAGAATTCAGTACTCAGCCAGACCAGAATTAAGTGTGAGAACAGAATGCAGTCATTTATCAGACATGCAAGATCTCAGAAAATTTACCTCCCATCCATCCACCCTCAAGGAGTTACTGGAAAATGTGTTCCACCAAAATAAGAGAGTAAACCAAGAAAGAGGCATCTAGGAAACTGGGAATACATTGTAGGATAGAGGTAAAGGGAATCCCTAGACTGACAGTTGAGCTGCAGGCTGAGAAAAGCCAGAGTGGAGCATGGAATGCAGACATCAGGTGCTGTGTCTGCAGAAGGGAGACAGAGGAGGAGACAGATTCGCTGATGTGTGTGAACATGTTGAGATGAGGTGAAAAGTGTTAGAGAGTGTGGAGTTGAATTAGTAAGATGAATAACTGTCTCTTTTTCATTTTTAACTTCAGGAAAAACAAAGTTTCAAAGGAAGAAAGTGAAGGGACAGCACGCTGTGTAGTTTAGCTGCCAGGCTGATATTCAGCCAGTGTGGCCATGCTGGTTGTTAAGATACTAGCGTATTTATAGACTGAGTGGTAAATAATTACTACCTCGAGTGACCTCCCTCTTGCCCTGTTACCTCCTTTAGGCCCCTTTGGCACCTCCCTCCAGTCCTGCTTCGCATCCAGCAATTAAAAGGTTAATAATTGGCATGGCAGGAGTCCCTTTAGGACCCTACTCACCTCTTGGCCTCTGCTCTGATTGGTTGGTGTCGGGGTACCAATTAAACATTTTGAACATTACCTTTGCTTAGTTGTGAATACTGTTTACATAATCATAATATAAATATTGATCTAACTAGAAACTGTAATAAAATTAGGAAGGAGACGTTTGGGGAAGGAAGGAGTTGTAGTAGAGTTAAGTTCTTGTTTTCCATAGTAGGAAATCTATAGTTAATATCTGAAGCTGAAAAAAAAATTAAAGCTATATAGGCATTAATTTAGAAATATAGAAAAAATAGCTAAAAGTGTTTAAAAGTAATTCCTTCGGGGGAGTAGAAATTGTGTGTTGGGGGAGTATGATGTAGGGGATTGCTGTTTTCATTATATGCCTTATAAAGCTAAAAACATTTAAAATCCTGAATGTCTGTTACATTGAGGAAAAATTAATTTAAAATAGAACATTATTTCAAAAAACAACTTTAGTCTTCTAAACAACTTGGCTTTCTTTTCTTCCAGTGGCAATATGATCACCTCACAGCTACCTATCTTCTGCTTCAAGCCAAGAAGACTCGAGGGAAACCTGTTCGTTTAAGGCTTCCTTCTTTTTCCTGTAGACAAGTCAGTGCTATCCCCTTCACAAACAGCAAGGTAAATGTTAGAACCTTCTTTGTGAACACCTATTGCTCTAGGCATGTGCCTGCCCTGTTGATGGGTGGATACACCACTGCAAAAGTTAACTTTGCTGGTGTCAAAATCCAGAGGCAAGACATTTTATGATTTAAATATTTTTGTTGAGGAAAATGGGAAATTCTGTACTTGAACTCTAAGCTTTTGAAGATTAACATGGCATTTAAAAATTCTTCCCCTCCCCTTTTTTTCACAAAAGTAATTCCTGATTGTTATAGAAAAAATTTTAAGCCACAGAGAAGCTAAAGAAAAATAGTGTTTACCTGTAAACCTACCACCTATAGATAATATAGTTTATATTTTACTGTGTCTTTCCAGTCATTTTTTAGTATGCTTATTTATATAATTTATGTACGTTTGTGCTTTTAAAGGATGCAGTATTATTGAATTGTAATTAATCAAAAAAATTGTTGGGAGTAAGACCTATGAATACAGGACATGTTATACTTCATATGCCATGAATATTTCAGTGACTATCTTGATACTCATTGTGTTAAGAGTTTAGGTTTTGTTTGTTGTGAGCAGTAGCTATAGCTCATGCAACCCAAGTTCCTTGTATGAGTTAGTTGTAACCAAATTATTTTTTTTCTGTTTTGTTGTCTTTGTCTCATTTTCCTTGGTCATGAACATTTAGAATGGTAGAGAAGCTTTATGTATTTGGAAGTGCTGTGTCATTCCTAAGTGGTCACGTTAGTCTGTTTTCACTGTGATTCTTTGTATCTCCATGGCTTAAAATTGTGCCTTCTGAATACTTTCGCAGATGGGTGTGGAACTTTGTAATATAATCTTCCCTCAGATTAATTCAGGTTGCAGTTGAAATGATTTTAGCACTAGGAAACTCTACTTTTGTTATTCTCAGAAAGAGGTAGTTGGCCCTCTTTGGGAATCCAGTATAGCCCAAATGATTATGTGGGTGAGGTGATTTTTTGTTTCTCTTTCTTTAGGTTTCAAAACTCTGTAAAAAAAAAAAAAAAAAAAAAAATGTTAAATGCTGCCTCTTTGATGATTTTCTGTTGAATTCCCTGTCCCCCACCCCCTTGGGTTCCTTTAACACCTCATTTAGATCTCTCTCTGGCCTTGGTCAATCATGTGCTGCAGGTGTAGTGGGTCTTATGTCCCTGCCAGACTAACTTGTGCCCCTTCTTCCCTCCCTAGTTGATCTTTTGACCAAACTAAGAAGTAAAAATTGTTATGGCAAGTGGCTACTGTGTAAAGAAATCTGTGCAGTGAGATAATCGTATTCCTGGGATGGTTTTATAGTGTGTTCTTAGAGAGTTTATTGGGCTGTTGAATACCCCATACCCCGGCGATCTTTTATCCATGGGCTTTGTGTGAATCAGCATCAGGCATCCGGCCCACATCACCAAACACTTTCAACTTTCAGATTCAAGTTAACACTGTTAGGTCCAAGAGGACACAAAAGCGTGAACTTTGCTTCTGAACCAGGTAATTTCAGAAAGACATTAGATACCTCTGTACTTAGAATAACCACTTCAGCTAAATTTTTAAATTTATGATATCTCAGTTAAGAGGTTTGAGACATTTTCCTAAGCCATTGGATTTTCTTATATCTGGACTCCTGGACTCAATTCCTCTGCTTATATGATTCATAAAGTGTACCAGTGGACAAGATCTGGGAAGATATTTACTCTTATCTTCCATCTAATGAGCATTTACCTAATAATTTAATTATTTGGGTATTCATATATTTGAATCAATTTTTATAGCAGAGAGATTTTTAATGACAAGAAATGAAGTAGAAATCAAATTTTGGGTTCTTTTCTGATCTTTATGCAAGTCATTGAGATCTGAAGCAAGCCACAGAGTCTCTTTGTACTTTTCTTCCCCTTGATGGAATCACCCTTTTCCTCTGGGGAGTTGTTGACAGGAAAGTAAGTAATTCTGAACTGTTAATAAATAGATGGCACTTTTAGTGAAACAATAATACAGTCTGATTCAAGAATCACAAAAGATGACATCATCAACATTATTAGCATTTTCAGGCCCCATGTTAGGCGCTTGGGAAGCAGATCTCTGTAAGGTGTGGTACTTGGTGAGGCAAGACATATACAGAGACAACACCACATCGTAAAGATGGTTAGTGCCAGATGAGGGGCTAGAGGTGTGCTGTAGAGAGGGGCTTTAGAGGATGGGAGTGATCACCAGGTGATCCAAAGTGGACTCACAGTCAAGTTTAGAAAAATGGAAAGGAAGGAACACAGTATTCACGGCAAGACAAATGGGATTAGCAAAAGCTCAGGTACCTGAATGTGCTTGCTATGTTCTGTTGACAGTGGCTAGACTCGTTTGGTTAAAATGAGTTCAAGTAGGGAAAAGTGAGAGGAAGAGAGAGAGCAAGTAAGCTGGAAGGGTAGTGAAAGCTGGATTGTAGAGAGGCTTAAAATGCCACGTCAGAGGGGTTGGGCTTTTATGCCATAGGTGATGGGAACCATGGATTTTGAGTAAGATGTGGCAAGTCACTGACATGACTAATTTTGAAAAATTCATCCAGTGGAGTATAGAATTGTCAGGGATGTGTGTGCTGTTACTGTCTACTGCAGTACCCATGACAGCCATCATTCATTCAACACTGTACTTTCCCCACTGAGCCTAGCTTTAGCATTCTTCTCAGCCTGGCACCCCGTATAGCTAGATCTCTAGTTGATGGTAATTGGCAATCCTAGAGAACTCTGTCATCTCCAGTTGAGAGGGTGGAAGGATTGGTGGCACAGACCATATTGTATGTTTGAACATTTCAGGTCTGAGAAGATTTGTCCTTGAATCAGAACAGTGGCAATGGGACTGGAAAAGAAAGGATGAGGTGTGAGAAATTCAAGTAAAGTTGCCTGGCCACGTTAACTAGATGTTGAGGGGAAAAGGGGAGGAGGGAGAAATAAAAAAATCCAATTACACTCCATAGTCTTAGAATTTAGGGTATATTTGGTATACCCTTAGCTTATAGAGGGGGAAGAATGAGGGACAATAAATGATTCTGGTGGTATTGTTAGCATGGGACCACAATACCTGTCCCCAGCGAATCTTTCATAAGGCTAATTTATTCCTACTAGAAACTGCTAACTACCCTCTGTGTTCTTACAACTAAGAAACCTGTGTTTCAAAGTTGTTTCCCTTCCATCTTCTACTTTGTCAGAGCTTTTTATTTGTAGATCTGCAAAGAAGTTATTTGTCTGGTGTTATAGCAGCTTTCTGATAATGATGAGCTATGTAGTATGCCGTATAACATCAGAATGTTCCAAGACATATTGTTTGAGAGTCAGAGATTCTCCTATCTAATAATTTGAATGAAATTTTTTGACTGCCTGCTTTCTATACTGAATGATGAGCTCCTTCAATATACTGTCTCTCTCAGTTTCTGCTTCCAGGGCCTTGCTCTGTGCCAGGGATATACTATTTTAAAGTATAGCGTGTCTCTAAGTTCTTCTGTTTTTGAATAGTCAAAGAATCTGAGTCTAGAAGATGTCACCACAAGTGATGAAAATTATGTGGCTGGCTTAAGAGACTATGAATGGTGTGAAGACAATTCATCGACAGGTGTGGCTACTCCCCAAACACCACAGGTTGGTTATTTTTATTACTATTTATAGCAGGATATATTGTCTCAATTATAAAAACATCTAGGCTGTAACATGAGATCTAGTATGTTCTTGCAAATTTAGTGAATTCCTAAGACATTGAAAACATTAATGGGAGATTGTTGGAATATGAATGAAAGGGAAGCCAATTGTTTTCAAGTTGAAGAAAGCCAAGATTCCAGTTTGGAGCACTTTACCACCCCTTTTTTCTTTTCCTTTTTTTTTCTTAAATGAGATATAATTTCCATGTAGTTAGTTAAATTCACCATTTTAGTGCACAACTCTGTGTGTTTTGACAAATGCATAGTCGCGTCACCACCAAAATGAAGAACAGTTCTGTGACCCCCCCCCAAATTTGCTCATGTCCCTTTGTAGTCAACTCCCCATTCCCCCCAACTCAGAGCAGCAGCTGATCTCTTTTCCTCTCCCTTTGATCATCTTTTTCTCCTACTTGGAGTTTGTTGAGCATCTTGAATGTATAGTTAATATTTTCCCTCTCTTGTCCCCGAGGGAGCCAGGCAGGGTGCACTCCTTTCTTTCTCAGGGAAGCGCAGCCGCAGGCGTACGTGTTTCTGCTCAGGGAACTTCACCAGACACTCAGTCCAAAGTTTTCCCTGGGGGCTGGTTACAAAGGCACTCTGCCTATGCAATCAGTCACAGTCATAGAAATCCCAGACTTCCAGAAGGAAACCAGGTATTCACTGTAACTCACACTGTTTGTGCAGTCTATATAACCTGGTATAGCAGGTCTCAGTGCCCCAGCCGTGCAAACAGACTTATCTGTGTCGTGAACTTTTTAAAAGCTGAGTTTCCAGGCTCCAGCCAGGACCTGCTCTGTCAACTCTTGTGCACAGCCAAGGCTCCTGGTACATATGTGTGAGAGTTTGAGTGGAATGAGTATCTTCAGCCTTGCCAGATAATACCAGCTTTTCCCCAAAGTGGTTGTATTTTACTTCGAATAGCAGTTTAAGAGTGTTCCCATTGCTCCACATACTTATTAATACTTCATATTTTTAGCTATTTAATATTTTCTAATCTGGTGAAGGTAAAGTGATTATCTCATTGTGGTTTAATTTGTACTTTTCTGACTACTTAGGCATCTTTTCGTATATTAATTGGCCAATAGGGTTTCCTGTTCTGTGAAATGGTTTTTCAAGTGCTTTGCATATTTTCCTTTCTTTTTTTTTTTTTTTGAGGAAGATCAGCCCTGAGCTAACTGCTGCCAACACTCCTTTTTTTTTTCTGAGGAAGACTGGCCCTCAGCTAACATCCATGCCCATCTTCCCCTACTTTATGTGTGGGACGCCTGTCACAGTATGCCTTGCCAAGTGCTGCCATGTCGGCACCTGGGATCCGAACCAGTGAACCCTGGGCCGCCAAAGCAGAATGTGTGCACTTAACTGCTGCGCCACTGGGCCAGCCCTGCATATTTTTCTATTGGATTGTTTCTCTTTTTTTGTTTTATCGAAAAAGTTCTTAATCTTAATTCTAATCCTTTGTTGGTTATGTGTTGCAGATATGTTATCTGAGTTTGTTACTTGTCTTTTTACTTTCATGACAGAAGTCATTAATTTTAATGAATTAGAAGTTGTCAGTATTTTCCTTTATGGTTTGTAATATTTGTGTCTTTTTAAAGAAATCCTTCCTTATCCAGAAGTCATAAATGCATTCTTGTATATTGCTTCTAAAAGTTTGCAACTTTTCCTTTCACATTTAAGTCTTCAATCTATCGGGAATTAATTCTCCTGTATGGTATGAGGTAGGGAACCAATTTTTCCCACATATAATCAGTTGTGCCGGCATCACTGAAAATTCTCCTTTTTCCCCACTGATCTACAGTGGTCATTCCATCAAATATAAAGTTGTCATATGAGTGTGTCTGTTTCTGGGCTATATTTTGTTTATTGGTTTATTTGCACCAATACCATACATCTTAATTACTTTAATTTTATAATTGTTCTTCTATCTGGTTGGTCGGTTTTCCTCTCATTTCATTCTTCTTTAGGACTGTCTTGGCTATTCTTGCCCCTTTGCATTTCCATATACATTTTAGAATCATTTTGACAAATTTGAAATACACTCAAAAATTGAAATTACATTGAATTTAAGATTCAGTGTGGGAAAAATTGGAATCTAGACCCTCAAATCCCCCCTCCGTAAACACAGTACACCTCTTCCTTTATTATGTTTTAGTTAATTAGTTTCAATAAACTTTTAGAAGTTTCTCCAAAAAGGCCTGACGTATCTTTCGTTAGATTTATTCCTAGGTTCTTTTATTTTTTATTGCTATTGGGAATGGTAGGTTTTTTAAAATCACATTTTCTAACTGACGGGTACTGGTGTACAGATAAGAGATAGATTTTGTGTATTGATCTTATATTCCACAACTTTCCTAAACTCTTTTTAATTCTTATAATTTGTTTATTCTTTTGAGTGTTCTGTATAGAAAATTATATCATCTATGGATGACAGTTTTGTTTCTTCCCTTCTAATTCTTTTGCCTTTAATATCTTTTCTTTTATTACCTCACTTAGTAGTCCTAGCAGTGTAGCAGGCATTCTGTGTTCTTCCCAATTATAAAAAAATGCTTCTACTGTTTTATCATTAAATACATTTTTTCTCTCTCTCTCCTTCTTCCTTCACCTTCCCGCTTCCCATCTCTCTCAACTTCCTTCTCCCTCTCCCTCTTCTTTCCATTCTCCCTCTTCTCCCTCCTGCACCCCCCACCCCATATTTTTCAGGCTAAGCCTTTTTTTTTTTTTTATCTAGTCCTGGTTTGCTAAGATTTGTTTAAAACTCATGAATCTCTGTTGCAGAAAAAGAATTAGATAAAATTTATCTATTGAGATAGTCATCTTCCATTTGTTATTGAAGTACGTTATGTGTTATATTAATAGATCTGATGTTAAACCAATTTTGCATTCTTTAGATAAGCCCTATTTGGTCATGATGTATTACTGTCTTTTTTTTTATACCTTGCTGGGTTTAGTTTCCTAATATTTTGTTTAGGATTTTTGCTTCTGTGTTCTTAAATGAGATTGAACTATAATTTTCTTTCTTAAATGACTCTTTTTTTCTTTGGAAAATGTTAATTTTATTATTACATAAGTAATACATGGATACATTCATCTTATAAAAAATTCAAACAATATAGAACTATGCTGAATAGAGTGAAAGATTTTCTTCCTCTTTCGTTGTGTCCATCCCATCTTACATTAATCTCATCTGATTTTGGTTTTAAGATTATATTAGTCTTCTAAAATCAATTGAGATTTGTTGCTTTTTTATTCTCTGGGATGGTTTTCAAGAGCTGGGAATTATATTTTTCCTGAATGTATGATAGAACTTATCATATAACTGTCTGGGCCTGGAATGTTTTTATAAGAGGTTAGTTAACGACTGATCCAATTTCTTTTGTGTTTATAAGAATATATATATTTCTGTTTTTTCTTGACAGTTTGGTGAGTTTTGTCTGTCGTGTCCATTTCATCTAAGTTTTAAAATATATTGGCATAAAGTCAATAGGAGAATATTATGATCTTGTGAATATCTGTAGTATGGTTTATATTCCCTTTTTCATTCCTAAAGTGTATTTGCTTTTTTGCAGCTCTTTCATTTTTTCGATCAGTCTTGCCAGAGTTTTGTCAGCTTTATTAGTCTTTTCAAAGAAGCAGTTTCTGGCTTTGTTGATTCTATCTATTATATCCTTGTTTCTTTTCTTTTTTTTTCCCGAAAGATTGGCACCTGAGCTAACAACTGTTGCCAATTTTTTTTTTTCCTGCTTTTTCTCCCCAGATCCCCCAAGTACATAGTTGTATATTTTAGTTGTGGGTCCTTCTCATTGTGTTTATGTGGGACACCACCTCAGCGTGGCCTGATGAGCAGTGCCATGTCCGAACCCGGGATCCGAACTGGCAAAACCCTGGGCTGCTAAAGCCGAGCATGCAAACTTAACCACTTGGCCACAGGGCCAGCCCCGATATATCCTTGTTTCTCTTTTGTTATTTTCTGCCCTCATTTGTCTGTTAGATCAATCTTAGTAAATTCTACTGTTAAATCTTCTATGTCCATATAATTTATTGTCTGCTTGATTCATAAATTTTTCTGCTTGAGCATGGGATCTGTTACAAATCTTCTAATGTGATTGTAGTTTATAATTTTCTCTTTGTAATTCTATTTTTGCCTTATACGTATATTTGAAGCTATATAATTAGCATCTAAGTTCAGAATTTTTATTGTGGTGAATTGAACCTTTTATCGTTTATAGTGATTCTCTTTATTATTAGTAATGTTTTCTCCCTAAGTTTGTTCCTCTGATATTAAGATAGCTATATTGATTTCCTTTTGGTTGTAATTTGGTGTATATTTTTTCATCTTTTTATTTACAATCTTTCATGCCCTTATATTTTAGGTAGATCTCTTTAAAACTACGTAGAATTGCATTTGGAGTACAAACAAAATCTTTGTCTTTTGAATTGAAAGCCTGATAAACTTACATTTATTTTGATTACTGATGTATTTATCATATATCTGCCATCTTATTTTGTGTTTTCTTTTTTTTTTCTCCCCAAAGCCCTGGTACATAGTTGTATATCCTAGTTGTAGGTCATTCTAGTTCTTCTGTGTGGGACACCACCACAGCATGGCTTGATGAGCAGTGTGTAGGTCCACACCCAGGATCTGAACCAGCATGAAGCAGAGCACATGAACTTAACCACTTGGCCATGGGGCTGGCCCCTTATTTTGTGTTTTCTGTTTGTCCCACTTTTTCCTGTAATTTTTCCCATATTTCTTGTTTTTTATGTTAATTTCCCCCCCTCATTCCACTGGTTTCTATTTCATTTCTAGTCTTTTAATATTTACTCTAAATTTTTAACATACTATTTAATTTAACCAAACATAATCTATCTTTATTTTCCCTCCAAATATATGAAGTCCTTGGAACACTAATCTCTGATCCCCCTTCCTGGATCACATGTTATTGATCTTGTTTATGATTCACTGTGCTTCTTATATATGAAGATTTGTATCTTTAATCAATTTTGCAAAATTCCTTGAACAATTGCTGCTTTTTCATTATCTCTATTGTCTATCTCTGGAATTTAGAACAGACCTATGTTACACCATCTCACTTCATTTCCCATTTATCTTAAATTTTCTTTTATATATCTCATATCTTCTTTTTTCTGGACTACATTCTGGATAATTTCTTCAGATTTATTTCCCATTCATAAATTCTCCTTTTATTTCTATTTAATCTACTTTATGACATGTCCATTTGAGGTTTTCTTTTTCTTCCCTGCTTTTTCTCCCCATCCCTCCAGTATATAGTTCTATATTTTAGTTGTGGGTCCTTCTAGTTGTGGCATGTGGGACCATGTCAGACCTCAGCGTGGCCTGACCAGCAATGCCATGTCTGTGCCCAGGATCTGAACCGGTGAAACCCTGGGCCACCGAAGCAGAGCGTGAGAACTTAACCACTCAGCCATGGGGCTGGCCCCCCTGAGGTTTTCATTTTTGTCATTGCATTTTTTTGTCTCTTGCGATTTTTATTCTTTTTCAAAGCTACTTTGACATTTTTGGTAATCTCTTTCTTTTCTCATGTTTTCAATTTCTTTTATTATTTTAAACATAAACATATTTATCTTCTGTATTTGGTAATTTTAATATCTGACATCTTTATGGACTTGATTCTTTTTATTTTTTTCTGCTGACTTTTGTTCATGATGTTTGTATCTTTTGGAACTATTTTATGGGCTCATTTTTCTTGGAACTCTGTGGGAATTCTTTGAGGCTTGGATTAAGGTTGAAGGCTTGGATTGTGTTGCACTGAAGCTTTTCTTTCAGATAGGAGTTGCGTTTGCTTCTACCATGCTCCTGAGACACAACCTATTTAAGACTATTGTAAATTAAAGTTTTGGCTTGAGATTACAGGAACCATGCAAACAGAATGAATTTGGGCCCCAAACATCTGTGAAGACTGTCCTATGGTTACTTATAAATTATTAAAGGAGATTCTTTTTTTCTCCTCCAGAGCCAAGGCCAAGGTAGACATGTTTTCTTGCTGACTCCTTTGCAGGGCAGATTTATATTTAATTCCCCCTTTCATTTTTGTTATAACCCCTCCTGGCTTTACAGG
This sequence comes from Equus caballus, assembly GCF_041296265.1. Classification (NCBI taxonomy): domain Eukaryota; kingdom Metazoa; phylum Chordata; class Mammalia; order Perissodactyla; family Equidae; genus Equus; species Equus caballus. The sequence continues at coordinate 10,046,938 of NC_091708.1, forward strand.
GGAGCTTTGAACCTAATTTACCACCTTACATAGGTCTAAGGCTTCCGTGGCTATTAAAACCTATGCTGTAGATTATCTGCGAAGGTAGGTAGATGCCCTTAGGGCAGTGGATGATTTTGGCCTTGGTTTCATCTCTGGATTCAGTTACTTCTCCTGTTTTTAGTTTGGCCTCTGAGGATTTTCCTTTCTTTCTTTGCTAGCTCAACCATAAATTCAAAAGGATTAAAAAATATTTTCTATCCAACATTTATGTTAGAGTATTTTAACGTGGTTTTTCTGCCTAATCATTGACTAAACTTTTATTTTTTGGTACATATTAGAGACAAACCATGGCAATCTAAGTATGGGAAGCAATTCTTAGGGATTTACTTCTAGCCATTCTCAGTATTACCTAGGATCTTGGTACATTTGATTATTTGGCCTGAAACATGTTGAAAATTACCTGTCAATAGAATAGACTATCGTGATCTTCATGTGTTAAAGAGCACTGAATATACTTTTTTAAATTTCATGGTATTGCCAATAATATCCTTTTGATGGTATTTCCTTTTAATAAAAATGGTGCAAGGTAATTTGCAAATGATTAAGGCATGTTGTAAAGAAATTGACTTTTCTCCTTCTTCAGTGTGCTTTATCTAGTAACTTTTTTTTTCCAGTTTGCCAAGCATTGGACAGAATCAAATGGTCTGGAATCTAAATCATTAACTCCAGTATTATGCAGAGCATCTGCCAATAAATTAAAGAACAAAGAGAATGTATATACTCCTAAGTCTGCTGTTAAGAATGAAGAGTGCTTTGTATTTCCTGAACCAAAGACTCCAGTTAATAAGAACCAGCATAAAAGAGAAATACTCACTACACCAAATCGTTACACTACACCCTCAAAAGGTATTTGCTATGTGGATTAAGCAGTGGTAAAATACCTTCAAATTCCATGCTTCTTACCGTGCTAAATAAACATATAGCAGGTCAGAAATGACTAGCTTGCTCTCAGGAATTTCTGGAAGCCAAGCTACTTTTTTATCATGTGTTATTTGCGTTAGTTGAAATGAAAGCATGTAAGTCAACTTCTGATTTTTTCTTAAATGATATTAACTCTTTTTCACATATATAAAGTTGAATCACAGCATCATAGAATATCAAAGCTGAAAGGCAAGTTAGAGCTTCTTTAATCCACCTGCCTTTCCACAGCTGAAGAACCTGAGACTCAGACGAGTGATTTGCCCAAGGTCGTGTATCCAGGTTTAGACTTGACACTTTGTCCCCACTTATAAGAACAAAAGCTGAAGTCTCTGCTGAGCCCTTCTTCCTCGTCTGGATCTCTGGTTCTGGTATCTGATCTTTCTCTGCCCTGTTGTATTATTGCCCATGCCCCAGCAGACAGGATAAATCTGTGATGCCCTTCCAGATGTCTCTATCTATGTCCAAATATTACAACTCTCTCATTTCCCTTGGTTTCCTCTTCAGCTTTATCACCACCAATGATTTAAGCTGTTTTCTTTATGACACCCCAGTGTTTTGTTTGCTGGTCTCATCTGGATGCGTTCTCTTTTGTCAGGGTGCCTCTTAAAACACAATGCCTAGAACTGAACCCAGTTTTTTAGTCCTGGGGCTCACCAGGGTAAGACAGTCATTGTTGGGAGAGTAGAGACTCTGTCTGCCATGTTTACTGCAGCATCACTTAGTACATGGTAGGGGCCATGTTTGTGGTCTGATGCATAGTAGGCGCCCCATGCCTGGTACAAAGTGGGGGCTATGTCTGTTGAATGAAGAATGAATAAATTAGAGAGAGCCTGAAGGGATTTTATTTACTATGATCGAGTCTCTGTCACTTTATAAATGATGCCTAAACTTTATTAAAAGCCTTTTTTCCAGCAATTATGACCTACTCTTTTTTTTATGTTATGACTCTAATGAACCCAAACCCTGAAGCATTGTCATGTGAACTGCTGCTAAACCACATCCTGCCATTATGCTCCCAGTTTGCTAATGGGACTGATAGCCATTGGATCCAGAGGTCTGCTTCTTATACATAAAGATGTTATGAAAAACCTCGTCAGAATATTTGCTGGAGATTTTATTATTATGTTAATCGCATTCTCCAGTTCATCAGCTCAGATAACACTTTCCCCAAAATTGTGGTGCTACTTTGCTATGATGTGTGTTTGTGTGTGGCTGCCTATGGTTGTTAAGAGGGCTCAGTGAAGTAACATCTGCATGCAGTAGGACCTCAGTGGGAGCTGCCACTGCATCTTTTCCTAATGAGGGAGGCTCTGTCTCTCTCCCCTTATTTCTCTTAATATAGCCACAACATCCTTTGTGAGTCAGGGAATTGGCAGGGAGATAAGATAGACCTTAGTTCATTGAGGGCTGTTTTGTTTTTAAAACTTTGATGCTTATAGTCCCTTCTATTATTGATAAATTTTACTTTTTAGCTAAATTGAACGTTTTGAAATATAGATATTTTGGAATTTATGATCTTAAAGTGGCATCAGTTTACATGTCTTGTCCCTGTGAGAAAGATTGTGTTGGTCAAAAGCTATGATTGGCTGTTTTTCTTTAAACGTAAGAGCCGCTTTGGGAGCAAGTGGCCGAAGCCCTGACTGAGAGCTCCCATTAGTGCTCTGCATTTTACTTTCACTCTGAGTCATTTTGACAAAAGCATTAATTTCACTTTTCTGAATCCTGTACAATCCAGTTAGTGACAGTTTGTTGCAGGGTAACTATATCTGGTAGTAGACACTGTTAGTATACTAAGATGAAAACTTTTCACAGATGTTATTGATTGATCTTATCTTCTTCTTGTGGAACCAGTGAGAATAGTGCTAAATAGGCATAAACAAAACAAAACCCTCGACTTCTTTTAAAAAAATTGATATATATTTATTATAAAGTGAATAGTATTACAACTTTTAGATCATGAGCAAAAAGTTATCAGTGGTAACCAGATTTATTATTGCAAATTTGTCACAAACTGTCTGGGATACAAATACCCTACTAGAATAAGACACAAAACTCTGGAGTTAGGGAATATAAAAATAACCAAAGCTCATACCTCTTTAGTAACTGTTGTCAGGTTTTCACAAGGGACTGTTCTCTGAGCCTAAAAGGGTCAAATAGGGCTCTGAATTGAATTCACCTCTTAATACTATATCAATTAAAGGTATAAATTGAGTCCTTGTATAAATATAGACTGACTTTTATTTATAGAAAAGAGAATCAGTAATCATGAAATCTGCATTTATATGATATATTTAGATTTGTCATATATTTATAATAAAATCATAAGCATGGCCTCAGTTTTGCAGTGAAGAAAAAGAAGAGCCACACGTGCAAAGCAAAATATTTTGTTTTTATTATAAATCACATGGAAACATTTCTTTAAAGAATTAGAGCTTTAATATCACTGGCCAAGTGATTATAATATTTCTGAGTCAGTGAATGAGGTGATGTCTACATTGTTGATAGAAATTTTGAACCATAGTGTGTTGGCTACATTTGGTTTGTGTTTGCTTTTTTTCTAATAGCTAGAAACCAGTGCCTGAAGGAAACTCCAATTAAAATGCCAGCAAATTCAGTGGGAACAGAAATATCAATGACAGGCGTCATTAGCCCTGAGAGGCGGTAAGTGTTCTGTTTTTCAGACTCAGATCTTTAGCGTATGTAACCAGATTTCCTTCTTTCATACATGATAAACCTGATTAAGGGAAACCATCAAGTAGAATCTGTCAGACTGTAGGAATGTTTGTCCATGGCCATTACTGGAGCTGAAACCACTGCCTCCTTATGGGGTAGAATTTTGAAACTCATCAGCAGTAAGATTGGCACCTTACCTTAAATACAGCAGGCTGAGAAGATAGTGGCCCTGGCCCCAGCCAGATGATTCCCTCTCTAAAGCCCATCTTTCCTGCACTTCTACCAGCAGAGTATAGACATCCACTAACAGCATCACTCAGAGAGTAAAGATACTAAAGGATGTTTCAAAGAAAACCCATTCCTCTTGTATAAGCAGTTCTGCTGCATGGGTGACCCTTCATTGTCTTTTATAGCAATTTTTTAAAGCAGGATCCGTTGTGAGGACAGTTGGGGGGAATTAGAATGGGAACTAGATATTAGATGATACTATGGCATTGTTAATTTTCTTGATGTCTGAATGGTATTGTGGTTATGTGGGAAAACGTCCTTATTCATTGGTAGTGTATGCTGAAGTGTTTTAGAGTGAAGTATCATGACATCCTCAGAGGGGTTACTTTCAGATGGCTCAGCAAAGATGTCCATGTATTTACTGTATTTATTGTCTATATACGTGGAAAAAGCAAGTACGGCAAAATAGTAGCAATTGTTGAATCTAAGAAGATTTTTGAATATTCATTGTACTATTCCTTCAACTTTTCTGTATATTTGACATTAAAAAAAAAGGAGTGGAAAAGTAATTTTGCCAAGTGGCAGTTGCCTAGGGGAAGGGTGACGGCTGCTTTCCAGTGGGAGATGGCTTTCGTGCTCCCTGAGGCGGAGTGGGATGGTCTGGCCCTGGCAAACCTGAGTGAGGCTCACCTAACGCACGGCTTGTGAGGGCCCCAGCAGGCAGGAGGCCCAGCTCAACTCCCAGGCTTTCTGTGTTTTTTTGAAGGTGTCGCTCAGTGGAACTGGATCTCAACCAAGCACATGTAGAGGAAACTCCCAAAAGAAAAGGAACCAAAGTGTTTGGGAGCCTTGAGAGGGGTTTGGATAAGGTTATTACTGTGCTCACCAGGAGCAAAAGGAGGGGCTCTGCCAAAGATGGGCCGAGAAGACTGAAGGTGAGTGGACTGGGATTCTTCACTGTGGATTTCAGAAGCGGCTGCTGACTGGGCCTCTTTTTTTCTTTTCTTTTTTTTTTTTTTTAAAGAAGAGTACTGAATGAATGAATTGATTAGTATTTTTTATTTACTTATTCATTCATTTGGTTAATACATATTTTTTGAGCACCTAAAATATGCATGTTACTATGCACTGCGCGTTGAGAATGCAGAGGTAAGTTAGATACAGTCGCTCCTTTCAAAGAGCAAATAACTGTAACTCAGATATTCAAGTTGAGGTAGAGGGATTCATCACAGAGGCAACAGGGAGGTGGGGAAGCATGGGGCATATATGGGGAACTGAGAGCTGCCTTAAGGACGGGCACTTGAGCTCGGTCGTCATCTCTCTGACACATAGAAGAGACCCTGACACGTGGATACCCTTGTGAGCCCTCACAAAATGAGTGTTTGGGAGGTTCATTTGAATGTGGAGTGTGGTGTATGTGAAGAGAATGGTGAGCAGCAGACTGGGCAGATAGGCTGGGAGATCCTCACAGGCCTGGCTGAGAGGTTTGGACCTTATCTGATAGATCTATACAATGCTTCAAAAGGTTTGATGTGTCAGTCGTGTGGGCAATGTATTTGGTCAGGAAAAGAAGTTATCAGTAGATATAAAATACTTCTTACTCTCTTGGATTCTCTCTACACATTCATTTAATCATCTAATGAATGGCATTTGTCGGGGGGGGGAAGTAACAGGTGAAGGGTGAATAAGACATAGCCTGTGTCCTTGTCCTTGAGAACTCAGAGTGGCAGTGAAAACAGGCAGGGATGTTGCTCTGACACCTGGGCTTCAGTGCTGTAATAAAACATGTTTCCAAACATGTGGGGCCCAGAGGAGGGAGGAAAAGATGGTAGTGTTCCCCATGATTTGGGACAGGGTCTGTAATTAGCTTCTGCACTGAGACACTCATTTTGAGCTAATCTGGCAGGTTTGGGGGAAGGGAAATGCTGGGTAGAAAAGTGCTTCAGGGGAGAGTGTTCTGAGATCCCATCATGTCCTGTTTTAAAGAAGGTAGGACTTACCCGTTAGTGACTGTTGCCCTGTTGGCTTATTAGACTGCCGAGTTTTATGTTGCATATGGCTGTTTATTAGGCATGTTTTATCCTTTTATTCTAAGATTTCTCTAGTCGGAGACAGTTGTGAAGTATTCTAAACCCTGTGATTGCAATTAAGAAAACTATAGTGCCGTTTCCCTGAAAAATATTAAATAAAGAAAAGTTAAGGAAACTTGTCCAGTTATATACATTATTGAGAAGCCAAGCACTTATCAAATGCTGATGGATAATATTCTAAAAGTATTCACCTCTGTAAATTGTTTGGAACCTGACTGCGTTTTTCATTAGGAACTGCTGTAATGTCAGCTGGTGTTCTAGTACCCCCCCGTCCTTCTAGAATATAGGGAAAACCCGCAAAGTTGGGATAAGAAGACGTGGATTCTAGCCTCAGCTTCTCCTTGTGTAGCTTGGATATGTCATTTTATCCCCGACTTCCTCAGTTTTTTCATTTGCAAAAACTGGAGATAATGTCTACTCAGCAACTTGACAGAGCTTGCATGTATAAACAAGACAGTCTGTATGCAGTGCTACGTTGCATATGAAATGCTTATTAAAATAAGCTGTTCCAATGTCAGGTATCATTATTATTAATGTTGAGCGTTTCAACCCCAGTGTAGCAGAACCACAGTCCTAATGAGTACAGACCCAAGATCTGAAACTTGACCTAACTTTGGATCTTTAACCCTTTTTAATGCTTTAAGTTTCTGCAGTACTGTAGGACCTACTGTAGGAAATTAGCCCCATTTTTTCCACCTACTTCCTAAATTAAAAAATCATAAACTTACAAAAAGTTAAAAGGATGATACAAAGAACACATTAGTTTTTTAAAATAGCAGAATCATATGTTAGGAAGCAATCTATAAAAATCTGAAATTTAAATAGATGAATTAGGATTAATTATTTTACAAAAGAATCATTAAAATTGTGATTTGAAAGTATTCGTTTTATTATTATTTTGACAAAGCCAATTTAGTTTGGTGAAAGAGAACTGGACTGGGACCCAAGACACAGATCCTGTCACAACTGTGCCACTTATTTCTTTTATGACTTGAAACTGGGGTCCCCAAACCCCAGTCCTTTAACACTCACCTTCATATCAGCCTAGAGGGTTAGAGATATAATTGGCATGCAATAAACTGCATGTATTAAAAATGTGCAGTTCATATCCTTTGGCATTATATAGATACCTGTGAAACCATCACCACCGTCAAGATGACCAGCTTTTTAAAAACTTGGATTTATTTAAAAGGAAACTATATACCTTTAGTTTTTGCTGATTTTATCTCTCTAAATCAGATTGAAACAAATACATAAATATAAAAATAAAAATATTTATCCATGTACCACCTAGAGTTATCTTGTATGTCTCGAGTGATAGTTTATATCACATTTCAGGAAAGCCCGCCTTAAGAAATATGTATTTCTTCTTTGGGCCACAGGTTGTTAATTTGAAAAGTAAGGTAGTTGGATATTTTCCAACCCCAGCATTTTTGTTATTTATAAAAGGAACTCAAATCTGAAAGACTGAGAAAGTATGATTTTTTTTTTGACAGTGAAAGTACCACCAGGAAGATAGGGATTTTTGTCTGTCTCCAGGATGAAAACAATGCCTGGCACCCAGTACACATTCAATAAATAGTAGTTGAATGAATGATGGATGGATACTGATTAGGAATGTAATTGTTTCTGAGAATTATGCTCTCTGTCAATGAGAAAAAAATAGCTTGACATTACTTTTTTAAAGGAATACTTGTTATGTTCATTTTCTGATAGACTTGTCATAGAATCAGCTCCTGCAATGCTATAATATTCTTATAGTCAAGAAAGAATTAAGGAAAGCTATCCAGCTATATACAAGCCAAAGTTTCTAGGGCATTTGTCTCATCCTCCCAGTTTGCCTTTCAGGACTGTTGATGTCTCTATGATAGTATAGGAAGGGAGCAGAAGGTGAAGCTCAAACAGATAGATAACGTTTAATATTTATTTCTTTAAAAAGATTGGTGGGAGAGGAAGATGAAAGTGTAAAAAGGATGATATGGATGCAGTTACTAATAAACATGATTTCTCCAGGCTTTCTCAGTGCCATCTTATTCCAGCTCACCAAGAGTTAGCTGTCGATTCTTTCAGCATTTTTCTTGAAATATTTTCTTTTGAGAGGGTACCATACTGAGGAGTTTTGGGTCTCTAAATCAGGCAGGATGGTCTCTGTGTTGATGTAAAGATTTACTTCTCATCTTTCTTTTTCTTTTTTAAGCTGCACTATAATGTGACTACAACCAGATTAGTGAATCCAGATCAACTCTTGAATGAAATAATGTCTGTTCTTCGAAAGCAGCACGTTGACTTTGTACAGAAGGGGTAAGCAGCACACTCACCAGGCCGTTGCAGTTGTTATTTGATATCTTTTCAGCTTTGAGAGAACTTAGGTTGATTCACCTCTCCCCTTTTGAAAAAATATATTTCTTCCACCTTATTCCAAAAAGCTTTTATGGTAGAATCATTGTCCATGATTTTTTCTCTTCTGTTTTGTATGAGCCATAGAAGTTTTTTAAGTGCCCATATTGTCACCACTTTCAAAGTAGGAAAATATGAACTTCTTCCAGTTTTTTACATCCTCTATTCTCCTTTGAAGTTCTGCTTTATAATAGTATTTATAAATTATAATCTAGATTTGTGAGACACCGCTAAGAAATCAAGGATTTATGTAAATGCCTTCTCTGTATGACTTGCTATTTCGCAGAACCAGATTTTCAGTACTTTAGGGAGATATTTCCCCTTAAACTCTTGCCTACTGTGCAGTGAACTGCCATCGAAGCCTCTTTGGTTTGACCTCATGATCTGAATAGCCAGACCTCTGCTGGTTACCTAAGATGTTTGCATTTCTAAGCACTTCCACTCAGTTTTGTGTTTTAAAATTTCACTGTTTTATATATATTCATTATTATATATTATATAAAAGCAGCCAAGAAGAGCCACTAATAGTTTTGACAAAAATATTTAAATAGAGTAGTCAATATAGAGTAAGATTTTAAGAAACAGTCTTTGGCAAAAGTAACTTTCATTTTCACTGTCTGTAAACGTTGGCAAGCCTTCCTGACATGAACCCTGGCTTGCTTCTTTGGACATCGTTAGGACACATGAAACTCACTCCCACCTGTTCTTCATGCTTGGGTTTATCCACAGTTCCAGAACCTCTAACCAAATCTACATCAGAGAGTTTTTGATCATCTTTCCTTCAGCCGTATGATCTCTGTCAGATCACTGACTGGCTGTTAATCAGTAGTTTGTTCTTCTAACTTCCTGATCAACCAGAAGGTCTCTGCCTTGATCCTTTTTTTAAAAATCTTCTCTGTTTTCACCTTTTTGTGACAAAGCAGAATAACAAAAGCTCAATTTTTCAGTGGCATGATGTTACTAATCTCAGTTATATTCCATTGTTATCTTTTTCCTTGTTTTATCTTATATCTATTTAAATTGCTCCATGCTTCATCTTCCCATCAGGAACCTTAACTACAGGATACTCCTTTTAGCATTTCTGATATTGACTGCTTATTTTTAAGAGATCCATCCCCAAAACATATGATTAAGTTAGCGAGAAAAAGAATGATATTTTGGGGCTGGCCCGTGGCCAGGTGGTTAAGTTCATGTGCTCCACTTCAGCAGCCCGGGGTTTCATCGGTTCGGATCGTGGGTGCAGATGTGGCAACACTCATTAAGCCATGCTGAGGTGGTGTCCCACATAGCACAGTCAGAAGGACCTACAACTAGAATATACAACTATGTTCTGGGGGAGCTTTGGGGAGAAGAAGAAGGGGGAAAGAAAAGATTGGCAACAGATGTTAGTTCAGGTGCCAATCTTAAAAAATTTTTAAAATTTAAAAAAAAAGAATGATATTTTGTGAAACCTTATAATGCATAACAGATACAGTGATTTCTTTATACTTCTGTGGGATGGTGCCTAATCATGTGCCCATAAATATTTAGGAACTGAAATTTTAAATTGATCCTATTGTTTATTGTTTATTGTTTGTGTTTATTATTTATTTAAGATTTGTGAGACAAACTACAATATAATGTAAACTAATTAAAAATTGACTTGAATTGACATGAATTCAATTTATGCAACTTTTCGGAAACATACCTATTTCCTAAGATGTGTCTTCATTTAGACTGGGCCTTTCCATTAAGAATGGTTATTTTGGCAGTTCTGATTATATATGCCATACATTTCAACCATGGGAATGTACTATCTTGAGCTTTCTTTTTAACTCTGCTATAAAGTGCTGTAACAATCATAACCTCTTATTAGTGTTAGAAAAACCTCAAAAAACATATTCTTCTGACAGATGGGTGGCTTCAGTTTTATTTATGTGAAAGACAATTTCTAATGAGGTGTGTGCAAAAAAATATTCTTAATCTTCCCTGCACTTTCCCTGCACTTTGTTGTGAACATTATGGAAATGGTCTGATGTTCACAGATTGCACTGTTGAAAGAGTTGCATAAAGGATGCCAGATTTCTTGAGCATGAATGGCATGTATAACTGTGAAAGAAGGGCTTTTCTTTGGAGCAAGGGAGAATTCTAGTAAAGCCTTTTCATCTTTATTCTTTCTTAAGATCTTAGTTCAGCTTCTAGGAAAACACCAGTCGTACTCCATCACTAAGACATAGCTAGGTCATTCGGAAACTGTAAGCAGTAGTATACCTATTGCTTAATATGAAATAATGGTTCATTTTTTCCCTGGCCTCTTAGAGGCTTAGAAATCTCTTGTAATATTCAGAATATTCATAGTTCTCCTACTAACTGGCTTCTTTTCTTGTTTTTTACAGCTACACACTGAAGTGTCAAACACAGTCAGATTTTGGCAAAGTGACAATGCAGTTTGAACTAGAAGTGTGCCAACTTCAAAAACCTGATGTGGTGGGTATCAGGAGGCAGCGGCTTAAGGGTGATGCCTGGGTTTACAAGAGACTAGTGGAAGACATCTTATCTAGCTGCAAAGTATGAGTGACGGATAGTTCCCATCCTGCCGGATGAGTGTGGGTATGATACAGCCTACATGTAGACCGGTGTGATGGGTTTTTGATTTTTCAAGTCCATTGGAACTACAAACTCGTTTTTAAAGAGCTATCTTAAAGACCAATATCTTTTTGTTTTTAAACAAAAGATATTATTTTGTGGATGAATCTAAGGCAAGCCCATCTGTCATTATCTGTTACTTTTTTAATCATGTGGCTTTGTGTATTAATAACTGTTGACTTGCCTAGATTCACTTCCATATGTGAATGTACGCTCTTAACTATGTCTCCTTTTAATGTGTAATTTCTTTCTGAAATAAAACCATCTGCGAATATAACAGGCTTCTCTCCTTTGTATTTGATTTTGATCCAAATAAAACCTCAAATGGCTTCCTGACTATTACGTAGAGACTATTTGGAGTATGTTTTATCTGTTATCAAATATGCCTTGGGCAGAAAAACAGATGAGAATTCATTTGCATAATTTTTTCCTATCTCTGATTTAAGTAGGATTTATTGAGATCATTAACTAAGTCACAGCTGTGGTTACCAGATTTAAACAACACATTTAGTATGTTGAGTAAAAGAGTATAGACTCCAGTAAGTGTGTTTGGTCAACAATAAGTATCTGAACTATGAACCCCCATGAAATGTTCTTTTATGTAATTTTCCTTAAGTCTCATTGTTGGCTCCAAATTTGTATTTTTTATTTCATTTTATTGATCTCTAAATGTCAGCAATTAAGTTATATTTTGTATGAGTTTTACCAATTAAACTAGTTGGGGAAAAAAATAACACTATTTCTAACTGGTAGTGAGGGAGTGTTTTGTCATTCATTTATTCAGTAAAAATTTAGTAAGTGCTTACATCATTAGGTCTTGGGGCTGAAGATGATACTGTCGCATAAGCTCAAGGAGTTGAGAGTCTGTTAGCGGGGGCAAATGCATAAATCCCCTATAGAGGGGATGATCAACTTTGGAGGAGTAAGGGACGATTTCTTGGAGGAAACAGTATTTGATCTTGAAGGATATATAGGAGTTTAACAGAAAGAGAGGAAGGAGTATGAATTCTTGACAGAATAGTTTGTACAAAGACATGGGATTGTAAAGTGGCATGCTGTACTTAGGGTGGAGTCAGGAGGTATGGTGCAAGGGGGAAATAGCAGATGAGGGGGGTGAAAGTTTAGCTGGAGATAAGTGATGAAGGAACTTGAAGGAACTCGAATGCTCCACTAAAGTGTTTTGGCAAAGGAGCTGTCAAAGTGTTTTACATTTTTTTGTAACAGTTTTTTTTTTGTTTGTGCTGTTGAGTTGTGTACCCTGTGTACGGTTGCGACCCTGTCTACAGCAGAGCAGAATCCCACTTAGTCTTTTTGCGCCATCCTCTCACCTTCTAGCACTATATCAGACAATGCTTTGTTGCTGTTCATAGAGTTTTCATGGCCAATTTTTTTTGGTAGTGGGCTGGTCAGATTCTTCTTCCTAGTCTGTCTTAGTCTGGAAGCTCCACTGAAACCTGTCCACCATGAAGACCCTGCTGGTATTTGAAATCCTGGTGGCATAGCTTTCAGCATCACAGCAACCACACAGCCGCCACAGTATGACAACCAACAGACGAGTGGTGTGGTTCCCTGAGCGGGAAACGAACCTGGGCCATGGCAGTGTGAGTGCCAAATCTTAACCACTAGTCCATTGGGGCTACACACGACTTGGTAAGTGAGGGCATTTAGGAGGCAGAGAGAGAGGAGACTCACAGAGAATATTCATAGTTTGGAAAACCATGAACAGGAATAGCCACAACAGGCAAAGCCAGTTGAGTGGGAGGGCCAGGAGAGGAGACAAATGTGGAGTTTGGTGCTGACATACTGAGCACGAGGGACCTGTGGCACGTTCAGGAGACGTTCAACAGGATACTGGAGATCCAGGTCTGAAGTTCAGGAGAGAGGAGGTTCTAATCCCAGCAATGGTGGGCAAAGGGTTTAGGGCAAACTTTTCTGCTGAAAACAACCAGAAGAGCTGGGGAAAAAGTTCAGAACACTTCTTTGAAGGCATCAGAGGACTACCAAAGCAGTGAGGAACTGGGGCCCAAGTTCTAGGAGAGGAGGGAAGCCAAGGAAAGTGAGCCTCACACTTGGAGCCAGCTTCCTCTCAAGGAGATTGTTAGTTCTGAAAGCAGAGGCCGAGAAGCTGAGTAGAGCTTCCGTGAACAGGGCTGAGGAGAGCAACACTTGAGGGCCTGCCAAGAGGGAGGGGCCCTGATAAATGTACCAGGCTTTTTGTTGGGACCCTGTGGGCTACACGCTAGGAATAAAGGTGAAAGTAGACTAAAGCCCAGCTTTGAGTCATATCAATCCTTGGTTGAATTAAAGTGATCCAGGCTTTCTGGGGCCCTTAGCCTAGAGCAGCCCAAGACAAGCAAAAGTGAATTCTCTGTGATGGAAAAAATTCCATCCAAAAATAACTAAGCACGTAAAGACGCATGCTCAGAGACATTTTCAGGGACAGACAACAGAAATCCCGGGGGATTCACATAATGGTGTTATCAGACCAGATTTAAAATAGCTATGACTAAGGAGTTCAAGGAAGTGAAAGAAAATATCAAGAATTTCAGCAGTTTGAAAATCTGAGAACTCAAACTTACAGTATCTGATACTAAGAATTCAGTGGATAAATTTAGTAGTGGGTTAGACATAGCTGAAAAGAGAATTAGTGAGCCAGAAGATAGAGCAGAAAAATATTCAGGCTGAAACACAGAATCAAAAGGATGAAAAACACAGAAAAGAACATAAAAAAACATGAAATATGAGGAATAGATTTTATAAAGATTTAATTTTAGCTATAAGGAGAGGAGAGAATGGAGCATTGTTAGGAGAGAAAATGGCTAAGAATTTCCCAAAATTGATGTAGAAAATCAAGACACAGATTTAAGAATCAACATTAACTCCAAGGAAGATAAAAATACCCTCCCTAAACGAATTTTTAAAAAATCTACAGGCCTCTTGTGCATTTTAAATTGACATCTAAATTTTTTCATAATAATTAGTTGCAAGGGATGTAATTTCTAATATATTGTAAATATCGATTCTTTTCAATAAAATCGTTCCATTGCTCTTTTCAGTGTATCCAATGGCACCTAGATAGCATGGTGATTTGTTACCATCATACATTAAAAAAATACATGACAAAGCTTTTCATTAAGAAATTTCAGATTCTAACTTTTGCTCCATGAACAAATACTACCATTCCGGCACTTGTTTCTAAGTTCTATCATATTAGAATTTTTTGTGTTGAAAGACATTTATTCATCAACTTAACAGACTTCTTTGTAACATAATCTTTGTACATAATCTTCTATGTAATATAAATATTGACTTTTAAAAAATATCCCATGACTATAAGGCTCTGACTGTTAAAATTTTGTTTCGGACTGACATTATTGTAAGTACTAGTAGTATACATTTAATTAAAGCAACAAAATATACCAGAAAATTTCATAAATAGTTATTCAATATAAAAAGTATAATTTTATTAGAAATTCCTGCCTTAAAGAGATAGATGAGCTTGTGTTATCTATTGCTGTGTTATAAATTATTATAGAACATAGCACCTTAAAATAAACATTGTTTCACACAGTTTCTGAGGGTCAGGAATCTGGGAGGGCTTCACTGGCTGGTTCTGACCCGGCATCTCTCCTGAGGATGCAGTCATGCTATTGACGGGGCAATAGCTTTCTCAAGCCATTGAAAGCTTGATGGGGAAGAGTAATCCACTTTCAAGGTTGCTCACGTGGCTGCTGGCCGGAGGCCTCAGTTCCTTGCCACGTGGGCCTCTCCAAAAGGTTGCTCAAGACACAGACGTCATCATCCTCCAGAGTGAGTAATCCAAGAAAGAAAGGATGACCAAGACACAGGCGTAGTATCTTTTTAATAACTTTATTGAGATATAATTCACATACCATGCAATTTACCCATTTAAAGTGTACAGTTCAATGGCTTTTAGTATATTCACCGAGTTGTGCATCTATCACCACTGTCAGTTTTAGAACATTTTCAGCATTACTCCCAAAAAGAAATTTTGCTCATTTAGTCACCACTGAGTCTTCTCAACTCTCCCACCTCCAACATTTTTTCCATCGGACTTCCAGAAAGAGAGGAGAGACTGTAGAGCTGGGAAAACATTTGAAGTAATAACAGCTAAAAACTTCCCAAATTTACCAAAAGACATAAATCTACAGATTCAAAAAGCTGAGTGAACCCTAAACAAAATAAAGGCAAAGAAATTTATAACCACATGCATCATAATAAAACTGTTGAAAACTAAAGGATATTAAAAGATCCTCAAAACTGCCAGACAAAAATAACATATTATTGACAGAGAAACAATGATCTGAATGATTGCTGAATTACCTCAGAAACCATGAAGGTCAGAAAGAGGTGCTAGCACAACATTTTTAAGGTTGCTGAAAAAAAGAACTATTGAGCCAGAATTTCATATCCCGTGAAATAACCTCCATAATGAAGACGAAATAGAGACATTCTCAGAAGAAGGAAAAGTAAGAGAATTCAGGGCCAGCCAACGTGCTCTAAGAGAATTGCTAAAGGAATTTTTTCAGAGAGGAGGGAAATTACACCAAAAGCACACCTGGAACATCAGGAATGAAAGAAGAGCAACAGAAATTACAAACATCTGGGTAAATATAATAGACTATTCTTTTTCTCTTAAGATATGCTTGATGTTTGAAGGCAAAAAACAAAAAACAACCTTAACAGTGTCTGCTAGGATTTCTGTGTAGGTGTAACATATAAGCCAACTATCAAATAAAGGGAGAGGGTAAAGGGACTGAGATGGCAGTAAGGTTTTTATGCTCCATCAAAGTAGTAAACTGTTAATTTCAAATAGACTACAAAGTTCATTATGTATATTGTAATCCTGAGGACAACCACTAAAAACTTTATACAAAGAGTTATAGTCAAAACACAGTAAATTAAAATGAAACAGTAAACAATGTTCAAATACTCAGAAGATGGGAAAGAAGACAGAGGAATGAAAAAGAGGGGAAAAATAGAAAACAAATAATAAACTGGTAGACCTAAATCCAAACATTATCAGTAATGGCATTAAATGCAACTGTTTAAAACACTTCAATAAAAAGATCAGAGGTTGTCAGAATGATTAACAAGACATGGACCAATTATATTCTGTCTATGAGAAACTCACTTCAAATATAGTGATATAGAAAGGTTCAAAGTAAAAGGATGGAAAAAGACACTGTGCAAACACTCATATCAGACAGACTAGACTCAAAGCAAGAAACATTACAGGGGATAAAGGCATATATTACACAATGATAAAAGGGCCAATTCACAAGAAAACTTTACAGTCCTAAATGTGTATTATGTAACAACAATGACCTCAAAATACAGGCAGCAAAAACTGACAGAAGTGAAAGGAGAAACACACAAATCCACAACTATAGTTGGAGACTTCAACACTCTTCTCATAAACCTCTGTAGAACTCACAGAAAGAAAATCAACAAGGATATAGAAGGAATGAAGAGCACCATCAACCAACTGGATCCAACCAGCATTTAGAGCACACTCTATCCAACAGTAACCAAATATACATTTTTTTCCAGTGCACAAGGACAGTTCACGAAGACAGACCATGCCCTGGGTCATAAAACAAACCTTAACAAATATAAGAGTTGGAAAAAAGTACAGTGTATGCTCTCTGCCCATAATGGTGTCAAAGTAGATATCACCAACAGAAAGATACGAGGAAAATTCCAAACCTTTGCAAATTCAACACTTCTAAGAAATCCACGAGTCAAAGAGGACGTCTCAAGAGAATTTAGAAAATATTTTGAACTGAATGAATGAAAATACAAATATAGAGTGTGTGAGATGTAGTTAAAGTCACTTTTAGAGTAGAATTTATAGTATTAAATGCTTACATTATAAAAGGAGAAAGGTCTCAAGTAAACAAGTTCCCAACTTAAGAAACTGGAAGAAGAGGGATAGAGGAAGAAAGAAAACCGTCCCTATTTGCAGTTGATGGGACTGTCTGCAGAGAAAATGTCAAGGAATCTACCCAAAAACTCCTAAAATTAATAAATGAGTTTAGCCAAGTTGCAAGGAACATGATCAACACACAAAAATCAATTATAGTTCTATACAGAGTACTAGCAATGTATGATTAGAAACTAAAATTTCAAAAATATCATTTACAATATCTCCATTTGATAACTTTACAAATAAAACCCTGAGTGAATATATAGCAAATAGAATCCAGTAATATTTTAAAGGAATTATATAATTACTTAATCTAATAATTATGCAAAAACATATAGTATTTTAAATTAAAAAAAATACACAACACGTCATAACCAAGTTAGGTTTATCCCAGGAACAGACGGAGGGTTTTACATTGACAAATTAATAATGGGGACTTGTCCTATTAATAGATTAAAGGAGAAAACATGCTACTTTCAGTAGATGCAGAACATTCAATATCTATCACGATAAAAAACTCTTAGCAAACGTGGAAAAGAGGAAATCTCTGCAAAGAAAAAAAACAAGTAATTGTTTATACATGATCTAATTGTGTATGGAAAGTATGGACATGTCTACAAGTAAGTTATTAGAAAGTTCTTTACATATTCCGAACCCAACTCCTTTGCCAGGTAGGTGATTCTCAAACATTTTCTTCAATTTGTGGCTTGTCCTTTCATCCTCTTAACAGTTTCTTTCCCAAAGGAAAAGATTTTCATTTTGATGAGATCTAATTTGTCAATTTTTTAATGGATCATACTTTTGGTGTCATATCTAAGAAATCTTTGCTTAACCTCAGATTACAAAGATTTTCTCCATGTTTTCTTCTAAAGTTTTGTAGTTTCACATTTTACATTTAGAGCTGTGATTCATTTTGCCTAGAGAGAAGATATTTACATGGACAACTGATAACGGGCTCACAACCAGAATATCTGAAGATCTACAATTTACTAAATACAAATTCAACATATAGAAATCAGCTATATTTCTATAGACTAAGTATAAAAGGACGAAATGAAATTTTTAAAAATACAAATATGTATATATGTGTATTTATATGTACATATAATGTATGTACTATATATACCCACACACAGACACATAATTCTAAAATGTCAAGTTCCTAGGAATAAATCTAACCAAAGTTGTGTGGGTCTTCTACAGTGTAAAGTATAAAACTTTAAGAGAAATTAAAGAAGACTCCCCAAAATGGAGAGATATACCATGTCCATGAATTTTAAAAATTGACATTGTAACTCAATGAAATTTCCCTAAATTGGTCTATAAATTCAGTACAATCACAACCAAAATCCCAACAGGTTCTTGGTAGATCTTGACAAGCTAATTCTAATCTGTGTAGGAGATGATCAAGCTATGGTATTGGCACAGCTCAGACAAATAGACAATGGAGTGAGAGAGCCCATGAACACACCCACTCGTGTATGGACATGTGATTTACAACACAGGTGGCACTGCAGAGAAGGGGGAAAATTGGTGCTGGGTCAATTACATATCCATCTGGGAAATTCGTGACCTCTGAGTAGAGAAAGATTTCTTCAAGTATCAATAAGCAGTAACCAAAAATGAAAAGACAAATCAGACTAAGTAGATTAAAATATATGAGTGAAAAGGCAAGCCACAGAGTGGGAGAAAATATTTTCCACATGTGTAACTGAAAAAGATATTTTCCACATGAACACCTCCAGAATGTATTAAGAATTCCAACAAGCAAATAAGAGAGGACAGTCAACCAAATAGAAACAAGAAACAAATGTTTCCCAAAAGAGGAAATCCAAAAGGCCTATAAACATGAAAAGGTCTTAACTAATTATCAGTCAAGAGAATGCAAATGAAAATCACATTGAGTACTATTCACGTCTGATTGGCTATAATTAAAAAGTTGGACAATACTAAGTATTGGCAAGCATGTAGAGCAACAGGACTTCCTGTACACTGCTGATGGCAATGTGAATTGGCACAATCGCTTTGCAAGAGTCTGGCATTATCTAGCAATGAAGACAGCAATTCCACTCCTAGGTATGTGCCCTGGATAAACTTGAGTACACCTGCACCAAGATACATTCACAAGAGCAGCATTGTTTGACACTGCCCAAACTGGAAACAACCCAGATGTCCATCAACAGGAGACTAGATAAATAAAATGATGGATTCCTGTGACACAACACTATACAGAAGAGGAATGGAAGGAAAAGAAAGAATGCTGAGCAAAGGACAAAGAGTACAGTGTCGTCAGGAGACACTTGGGGGGCATGGTGGGAACAGAAGCCAGGCTGAGTGGGTTAGAGACTGATCTGGAGCCAGAGAGCACAGACAACATTCAGGAAGCTCAGCTGAGGAAAGAGATGGGCAGATGGCAAGAGGCAGACCTCAGAGCTGAGGAGGGTTTGCTTTCAGGATAGGGCAAACTTGAGAATATGTGTGGGATGAAGAGAAGAATCGGGAAGGGGATGTGGAGAGAGAGGGAACCAAGGAGGCTGAGAAGTTGTGAGGGGACACAATGAAGACACAGCGGAGGCACGAGCTTTGAATCGCGGAAGGACACCTCTTCCTCCGAGGTGCTCAACAGCAGCAGCTCTGGGGAGAGTTTTGGTGGACATGGGACTGTTTGTGGAGCTCAGGTCATCTGACTCTATTTCTCTCGAGCTCTGGTGCCAGAATGAGAGGTAAGTGGCCAAGAAAGAAGACAGGGGAAGAGCGGGGCCCCAGGACCCCAGAGAGGGCTGGAAAATCAGCTGTGGGGAGTGGCCTCTGGAGTCAGAGAGAAGGGACTCAGTGGTCAGCTAAGCCTGGTGGGGTGGGGAAGGGGCAGCTGGGCTTAGCTGCATTGATCCGTAAGACCCTGCTCTTCCAGCTGGAGGACGGTAGAGAGGTGAGCAGAGGAGGGGGCTGCCCAGGGTTGGAGAAGTGAGAAATGTGGGAGAAGTTCCAGGGTAGAGAGGGTCAGCTGTGAAGTCCAAGGTCCTGGCCTGGAAGGAGGAAAGTAAGGCCTGGGCAGAGGGTAGGCTTTGAAGAGAGAGGCCAGCCAAGAGAGAGGTCAAGAAGATGATGCTGAGCAGGTGGAGGAGGGCGGAGTGAGGAAAGGAAGGAGATGGAGCAGATTTGAACCATGGGGATATGTACAGTATACGGCATTGTCTGATAAGAGCCACTAGCCTCCTGGGGCCTTGTGCCTGTGGCTAGTCCAAACTGAGCTGTGCTCTAAGTGTAAAACACACACTGGATTCCAAATACTTAGTATGAAAAAAAGAACATTAGATATCGTATTAATAAATGTTTACATTGAATACTTATTTAAATGATAATATTTTCGATATATTGAGTTAAAATTAAAATTAATTTCACATGTTTCTTTTTACCTTTTTACTGTGGCTACTAGAAATATTTAAATTACTCATGTGGTTTGCATAACACTCCCGTTGCAGGGCACTGGCACAGATACGCCCTCCCAGGGACATGGATTGTCTCTATCATGCCTGTGGCCCCAGCACCTGGAACAGGGCCCTGCACAGAGAGACCTCAGTGATGGTGTGTGTGTGAAGTGGTCATTGGAGGAGAAAGTAAATTCATGGATGAATGAGAGACGGGATGAATGAGGATTCTACAGCTGTTGCAGGACACGGTCAGTTCCTTCTAAATTGCTGAGGATTATGTCTGAGTACACACATGACGGAAAGGGAAACAGAGGGAGTTAGAACTGAGGAAAGCTCACTGAGGCTTTGAGGGAGGGGATCTCAAAGAGCATTTGATGGGACCTCACTTAATATAAGGACCCAAGAGCCTGGACCCTTGCCTCACCCATTTTTTTCTTTCTAAAAAAGTACTCCTGTAGCCCTTTAATATATGCCAGGGACTGTCCTTGGCATTTTGCATGTATTAACTCATTTAAACTTCATGTCACCCTGTGAGGTAGGCACTCTTATTGTCCCTCTTTGACAGATAAGGAACCTAAGGCACAGAGATGGTAAGTAACTCACCCAGGATGACCCAGTAAGTGGTGTAACTGGTATTTGATCAGGCCATCTGTCCCCAGCGTCTATACCCTAACTACTACACCACCCTGTCTCTCTCATCCTGTCATCTCGCCTCATCCCCAAGCTGCTCTCCAATAGAGACACAGGTTTCTTTTCTCTCCCTTGATGACCTCTCGATCACCTCCAGTCCCTCAGACTCACATTCCTGGAGAAAGTTCTCCATGAAACTTGCTCTCTGGAAACAAGTGTTAAGTAACCCCCAAGTGCCTCACAAATGAGTCACAAACACATCACAGCTGCGTGGTCGAATACAACAGCCAAGTCACCCTGCCTCCCCCATTCCCTCTGCCTCATCCCCGAGCCTGGCCCACACCGCCTTCTCCCTTCCCAGCCAGGAGGCTCCTCTCCCAGACCTGGCCTTGGCCCACCTGCCTTCCCGGGCAGACTCGAGGGAAGTGAGTGTTGGAGGAGCCTGAGGCCTCACAGCTCTAAGCAACTGCTTCACCTGTCAGTCTAGCACATGCTGCCAGGTGACTGCAGGGGACAGATCAGGGGGTTTCCAGACACCACCCTGGCCAGTGCCCGGGAGATGCCTCAGTCCCCTCCACCAGGAACTCCATTCCACCTCAGCTTGGATCCCTCCAGTGAGAGCAGCCCTAGCCCAGGATCTCCCCTTCAGGGCCAAACACAGACAGGAACACTAAGAAGGAACCCACAGGCCATCTTCCTCTCTTTCTTTCTCATTAAATTGTGAATAATAATGCATCTAATTATTCTCCCAACTAAAAGTGGTTTAATTCCTTTGAAGAATCTTGCAAGGTAGCTTGGCTAGGCAGCAAGTGGGACAGTCCAGTGCCTCTGGTGGGGGGGCCAGGGTCTTCCACTCGCCTGTCTTTGGGTCCAGCAAGTAGGCGTTTGGATTGATGGTGTAGTCCCTTTTCTGAACATCAGTGGCTGTGGTGACACCCCCACATACAAACACCCTGCCATCTCCGATGGAGCATATAGCATGGGACACATCCAGGGGGCAGCTGTTGGGCAAGAGAGGCAGTAACGTGCTCATCTTGTTGGCCTTTGTCTTCTGCAGGTTGATTTCCATGCTCTGCCTGTGGCTGTGCATGCAGAGGATGTTGTCCTGATTGAAAGAGAGCAGGGGCCGGTGGTTGAACTCAATGGGGAAGGTGATACTCTGGACAACCTCCCCAGTGATGGTGTCAAAGCAGTCCACCACTCCAACTCGGGAGATATAGCCCTTCACCAAGCACCGCCCAGTGACAATGTACAGGTTCTGGTCACCCCTGGTGATCACGGCTGTGCCATCCATAGGGATGCTCATCTTCCCTGCCAGGCACCAGACCTCTTTCCATTCATCATAACAATAGATGTTAGAGACATACTGCCTTGGGGCAATGCTCCCACCCACTGAGTACACTGTCCCCCTACAGGTCACCATGGTGTGGAAGACAAGACCAAGTGGCAGGTCAGGCAACTTGGTCCAGGAATTATCATCCATGTCATACCGCCAAGACATCTTCAGCCCTGAAATCCGGTCTGTGGTGCCACCAGAGATGTAGATGTAGCGACCAGTAGAGGTGGCACTAAGTGCTGCTGCTCGATAGGGCATCTCTGAGAGCTTCAACCACAGGTTCTCCTGGATGACATAGGCAAACACTCCATCGTTGAACTGGCCCTGGGCCTTTTGGCCACCAAGGATGACCACCGAATCAAGCAGGGCCCCTTTCCGCTGGTAGCTCAGCAGGCTGGATGGCCTGTCCTGCTGTCGTTCCACAAGGACACTCTCAATCAGGGATGTGTGGCCTGAGCTGTTCTCCATGTCCATCAACTTGTTGCTGGCAAACATCAGTGTCTTGTTGGAGACGGCATTGAGATTGATGTAAGAGAAGAACTTCTTGAAATACTTCTCCCGCTCATCCTTCCGGAAGTACACCCAATGTAGGAGTGCACTGAGAGCCTGGTCCTCATTGAGCACATGCAAGTTTTCATCTTGAAGCAGACGGCCAAAGATGACAGGTGGACAGCACATGAAGTCCTCAGGCATGGAGCCCTCAGGACTGGCCCAGTAGTGGAAGTTGTCGCGGATGCCAGAGTACGCCAAGTCTGATACCTCTTTGAGCCCAAACATCTCGGCCAAGATGAGGTAACGCAGGCAGTTGGCATGGCGGATGGACTTAATCAGAACATCATTACAGTGGTTTCGAAGGCGTGGTGTGTTGAAATACTGGGCCCCACGAAGGAGTTCCTCCACATTCTGCTCCGAGATCACCACCTTGCCGCTGTAGAAGTAGTCCAGGAGCTGGTCCACCGTGGCCGGACTCAGGTAGTTGGGATCAAGGGTGATAAAGAGCTCATTGGTGCTCTTCACATCATTTCTGGAGATGAGGCTTTTCACTGCTGGAGAGATAGCAGCCAGCACGTTGCGATGTGCAAAGAAGACATGGTTGTCCACAGTCAGGGCCACGTCCCAGTACTCTTTGCGTTTCCTCTGTTCATTGAGCTTCTGCAGCAGGAAGCTGTCGTAGTTTTTCTCGGTGAATTCCAATTCCATGATGTTTCTTGTTAGCTGAGGCAGAAGGTCAGCAGCAGGTACTGGAGAAAAGATTCTCTCAGGCCACTGGGATTCAGATTCATGGTCATTTGCAGAGCAGTTGATGGGGGAGGAGTAGAGGATGGGAGAGAGGATGATGTCATAGAGTCGATGAGGTCATCACAATGCAGGTCCCCCTGAGGCCTTCCTCAGAGGCTCAGGGTCTTTCTCCCCTCTGAAGGCTCCAACCTGCCAAGGCCAGGTACCCTATCAGGACTTGGGCCCAGGGCCCAGATCTCAGGAGGAAACTCAGAGATGGGTTATGACTCCTGGGACCTTCAAAGCTCAGTCCAAGGCTGCTTCTGGAATATCAGAGCCAGTTGGGTAGGTGGTGGTGCAAGGAGGGATAAGGGAGGCTGGGGGAAGGAAAGAGATTATTAGATCATCCAGAAGAATCGTCTCAGTGTACAGGAGGGAAACTGAGGCCCAGACGAGAGAAGGGACTTGCCCAAGATCACACAGCCAGTTGGAAATAGAAAGTAGAGCAGGGCCTGGAACCCAAGCCTTCTGGAACTTAGTACTCTTTCCACCCTTCCCGGAAGCTCCTCACTACTCAGCTTTCCCCAGTCTCTGATTCTCAGGCAAGGAAATAGCTTTCTCTGCCAAGGTTCTGGCCATCAGAGAAGAAAGCCTCCGTCCTTTGGCTTCTGACCTTTGTGGCCACAGAGACCACTCTTCTTTAAAACAGAGGGAGAGGTGGGGACCACTCCATGGAGCAGGGATGCCAGAGTCAGCATCCAGAGAGTGGGGATGGGAGGGCCTCTAAAGCCCTGATTACGTCAGTTCCTAGGCAAACCGGGACGTCCTCTGAATATTTCCAAGGCTCTAGTTGTAAAAGGTTGGGGGCTGCGGTGGGTCAGCTCTCCCCATCAAGTGTGGACTTGGACACATTGCCCAGACTCTCTAAACCTCAGTTTCCTCAGGTGTGAGATAGCTTCATAGGTTGTTAAGAGTGTACATGAGAAAAGACTAGAGAGGGTTAGCACAGAGTTTGGCTCACAGCAAATGTTCAATAAACGCTAGGTGCCATATTGTTGTTAGTGCCCTTGAGTGGATTCGGACTCCTAAAGACCCTGTGGACAGCAGAGCGGAGCCCTGCCTGGTCTTTCTGTGCCATCCTCTCACCTTCTGCTGCATCAGACAATGCTCTGCTGCTGTTCACAGGGTTTTCATGGCCAATTTTTTCGGAAGTGGGTGACTAGGTCCTTCTTCCTAGTCTGTCTTAGTCTGGAAGCTCCGCTGAAACCTGTCCACCATGGGTGACTCTGCTGGTATTTGAAATCCCAGTGGCGTAGCTTTCAGCATCACAGCATCATGCAGATGCCACAGTATGACAACTGACAGATGGGTGGTGGAGTTCCCTGAGTGGGGAACAAACCCAGGCTGCAGTGATGAGAGCACCAAATCTTAACCAGTAGACCACCAGGCTGTCTATAATAGCTCTATTGAAGTATAATTCACATACCATAAAATTCACCCCTTTAAAGCATACAATTCAGTGGCTTTTAGTATATTCATAGTTGTGCAACCATCACCACAATCTAAATTTAGAATATTTTCATTACCTCAAAGAGAAACCCTGTGCTGATTAGTGTAGTGGTCACTCCCAATTCCCCTACCTCACAGCCTATGGCAACCAGTAATCTACTTTCTGTTTCTATGGATTTGACTATTCTGGACATTTCCTGTAAATGGAGTCATACAATATGTAGCCTTTGGGGTCTAGCCTTTTTCCCTCAGCATAATGTTTTCAAGATTCCTCATGTTGAGCCAACCCTGAGGGCCTAGCAGTTAAAGTTCCGCACACTCTGCTTTGGCGGCCCAGGTTTGCTTCCTTGGCACAGAACCACACCACTCATCTGTCAGTAGCCATGCTGTGGCAGTGGCTCACATAGAAGAACCAGAAGAACTTACAACTATACAGAACCATGTACTACGGCTTTGAGGGGGAAAAAGAAGGAAAAAGGAGGAAGATTGGCCACAGATGTCAGCTCAGGGTGAATCTTCCCCTGCAAAAAAAATAAAATAAAATAAGATTCATCATGTTGTAGCATGTGTCAGTACTTCATTCCATTTTACAGCTGAATAATATTCTGTTGTATGGATATATCACATTTTATTTATCCATTTATCAGTTAATGGGCATCTGGGTTGTTTCTACTTCTTGACTACTATGAATAAGGCTGCTGTGAGCATTGTGGACAAATTTTTGTGTGGACTTATGTTTTCAGTTCTCTTGCGGATATACCCAGAAGTGGAACTGCTGAGTCATTTAACATTTTGAGGGACTGACAAACTGCTTACCATTTTATGATCCCACTAGCGATGTATGAGGGTTCTAATTTATCCACATTCTCTCCAACATTTGTTATTATCTGTCATTTTTATTTTAGCCATATGAAGTGGTATCTCATTGTGGTTTTGATTTGCTTTTCCCTAAGGACTAATGATGTTGAGCATTTTTTCATGTGCTTATTGGCCATTTATACATCTCTTTTGGAGAAATATCTATTCGGATCCCTTGCCCATTTTTTTTTTTTATTAATGTTATGATAGGTTACAACTTTGTGAGATTTCAGTTGTACATTTTTGTTAGTCATGTTGTGGGTACACCACTTCCCCCTTTGTGCCCTCTCCCCACCCCCCTCTTTTCCCTGGTAACCACCGATCAGATCTCCTTGTCAATATATTAACTTCCACCTATGAGTGGAGTCATATAGAGTTCATCTTTCTCTGACTGGCTTATTTCGCTTAACATAATACCCTCGAGGTCCATCCACATTGCTGCGAATGGGCCAATTTTGTCTTTTTTTATGGCTGAGTAGTATTCCATTGTGTATATATACCATATCTTCTTTATCCAATCATCAGTTTCTGGGCATGTAGGTTGGTTCCACGTCTTGGCTATTGTAAATAATGCTGCGATGAACATAGGTGTGCAAGGGACTCTTGGGATTTCTGATTTCAGGTTCTTAGGATAGATACCCAGTAATGGGATGGCTGGGTCATAGGGTATTTCTATTTTTAACTTTTTGAGAAATCTCCATACTGTTTTCCATAGTGGCTGTACCAGTTTGCATTCCCACCAACAGTGTATGAGGGTTCCTTTTTCTCCACAACCTCTCCAACATTTGTCGCTCTCAGTTTTGGATGTTTTTGCCAGTCTAACGGGTGTAAGGTGATATCTTAGTGTAGTTTTGATTTGCATTTCCCTGATGATTAGCGATGATGAACATCTTTTCATGTGTCTGTTGGCCATATTCATATCTTCTTTTGAGAAATGTCTGTTCATGTCCTCTGCCCATTTTTTGATCGGGTTGTTTGTTTTTTTGTTGTTAAGCCGTGTGAGTTCTTTGTATATTATGGAGATTAACCCTTTGTCGGATAAGTGGCTTGTAAATATTTTTTCCCAATTAGTGAGCTGTTTTTTTGTTTCAATGCTGTTTTCCCTTGCCTTAAAGAAGCTCTTTAGTCTGATGAAGTCCCACTTGTTTATTCTTTCTATTGTTTCCCTCAACTGAGGAGTTACAGTGTCCAAAAAGATTCTTTTGAAACTGATGTCAAAGAGTGTACTGCCTATATTCTCTTCCAGAAGACTTATTGTTTCAGGCCTAATCTTTAGGTCTTTGATCCATTTTGAGTTTATTTTGGTGTGTGGTGAAAAAGAATGGTCAATTTTCAATCTTTTGCATGTGGCTGTCCAGTTTTCCCAGCACCATTTGTTGAAGAGACTTTCTTTTCCCTATTGTAGGCCCTCTGCTCCTTTGTCGAAGATTAGCTGGCCATAGATGTGTGGTTTTATCTCTGGGCTTTCAATTCTGTTCCATTGATCTGTGGACCTGTTTTTGTACCAGTACCATGCTGTTTTGATCACTGTAGCTTTGTAGTATGTTTTGAAATCGGGGATTGTGATTCCTCCGGCTTTGTTTTTCTTACTCAGGATTGCTTTAGCAATTCGCGGTCTTTTGTTGCCCCATATGAATTTTAGGATTCTTTGTTCAATTTCTGTGAAGAATGTTCTTGGGATTCTGATTGGGATAGCATTGAATCTGTAGATTGCTTTAGGTAGTATGGACATTTTAACTATGTTTATTCTTCCAATCCATGTGCATGGAATGCCTTTCCATCTCTTTATGTCATCGTCAATTTCTTTCAAGAAAGTCTTGTAGTTTTCATTGTATAGATCCTTCACTTCCTTGGTTAAGTTTATCCCAAGGTACTTTATTCTTTTCGTTGCGATTGTGAATGGGATTGAGTTCTTGAGTTCTTTTTCTGTTAGTTCATTGTTAGCGTATAGAAATGCTACTGATTTATGTATGTTGATTTTATACCCTGCTACTTTGCTGTAGTTGTTGATTATTTCTAATAGTTTTTCTATGGATTCTTTGGGGTTTTCTATATATAAGATCATGTCGTCTGCAAACAGCGAGAGTTTTACTTCTTCGTTGCCTATTTGGATTCCTTTTATTTCTTTTTCCTGCCGAATTGCTCTGGCCAACACCTCCAGTACTATGTTGAATAGGAGTGGTGAAAGTGGGCACCCTTGTCTTGTTCCTGTCCTCAGAGGGATGACTTTCAGTTTTTGTCCGTTGAGTATGATGTTGGCTGTGGGTTTGTCATATATGGCCTTTATTATGTTGAGGTACTTTCCTTCTATACCCATTTTGTTGAGGGTTTTTATCATAAATGGGTGTTGGATCTTGTCAAATGCTTTCTCTGAATCTATTGAGATGATCATGTGGTTTTTGTTTTTCATTTTGTTGATGTAGTGTATCACGTTGATTGACTTGCGGATGTTGAACCATCCCTGTGTCCCTGGTATAAATCCCACTAGATCATGGTGTATAATCTTTTTGATGTATTGCTGTATTCGGTTTGCCAAAATTTTGTTGAGGATTTTTGCATCTATGTTCATCAGTGATATCGGCCTGTAGTTCTCCTTCTTTGTGTTGTCCTTGTCAGGTTTGGGGATCAGAGTGATGTTGGCCTCATAGAATGTGTTAGGGAGTACTCCATCTTCCTCAATTTTCTGGAATAGTTTGAGAAGAATAGGTATTAAGTCTTCTTTGAATGTTTGGTAGAATTCTCCAGAGAAGCCATCTGGTCCTGGACTCTTATTTTTGGGGAGGTTTTTGATTACCATTTCTATTTCCTTACTTGTGATTGGCCTATTCAGATTCTCCATTTCTTCCTGATTCAGTTTGGGGAGATTGTAGGAGTCTAGGAATTTGTCCATTTCTTCCAGGTTGTTCAATTTGTTGGCATATAGTTTTTCATAGTATTCTCTTATGATCCCTTGTATTTCATTGGTATCTGTTGTGATTTCTCCTCTCTCATTCCTAATTTTATTTATTTGCGATTTCTCTCTTCTTTTCTTGGTGAGTCTGGCTAAAGGTTTGTCGATTTTGTTAATTTTTTCGAAGAACCAACTCTTTGTTTCATTGATCCTTTCTATTGTCTTTTTTGTTTCAATATCGTTTATTTATGCCCTTATTTTTATTATTTCCCTCCTTCTACTGACTCTGGGCTTTGTTTGTTCTTCTTTTTCTAGTTCTGTTAGGTGTCGTTTGAGGTTGCTTATGTGAGCTTTTTCTTGTTTAGTGAGGTGAGCCTGTATTGCGATGAATTTCCCTCTTAGGACTGCTTTTGCTGCATCCCAAATGATTTGGTATGTCGTGTTCTCATTTTCATTTGTCTCCAGATAATATTTGATTTCTTCTTTAATTTCTTCAATGATCCATTGTTTGTTGAGAAGCGTGTTGTTTAGTCTCCACATTTTTGCACCTTTCTCTGCTTTTTTCTTGTAGTTGATTTCTAGTTTCATAGCATTATGATCAGAAAAGATGCTTGATGTTATTTCAACTCTCTTGTATTTATTGATGTTTGCTTTGTTTCCCAAAATATGGTCAATCCTTGAGAATGTTCCATGTGCACTTGAGAAGAATGTGTAACCTGCTGTTTTTGGATGAAGTGTTCTATATATATCTATTAAGTCCATCTGGTCTAATTTTTCATTTAATTCTATTATTTCCTTGTTGATTTTCTGTCTGGATGATCTATCCATTGGTGTTAATGGGGTGTTGAGGTCCCCTACTATTATTGTATTGTTGTTGATGTCTTCTTTTAGTTCTATTAAGAGTTGCTTTACAAATTTTGGTGCTCCTGTGTTGGGTGCGTATATATTTATAAGTGTTATGTCTTCTTGGTGGAGAGTCCCTTTTATCACTATATACTCTCCCTCTTTGTTGTTCTTTATCTGTTTTGCTTTGAAGTCTACCTTGTCTGATATTAGTATAGCGACACCTGCTTTCTTTTGTTCATTATTAGCTTGGAGTATTGTTCTCCATCCCTTCACTCTGAGTCTGTGTTTGTCTTTGGGGCTGAGGTGTGTTTCCTGGAGGCAGCATATTGTTGGGTCTTGTTCTTTGATCCATCGTGCCACTCTGTGTCTTTTGATTGGGGAGTTCAATCCATTTACATTTAGAGTGATTATTGAGACGCGGGGGCCTACCACTACCATTTTGTGTCTTGTTTTCCGGTTTTCTTCAGTTTCCTTTGTTTCTCGTCCCATGGTTTAATCTGTTCTGATGTAGAGCTGCTACTCTCTGTTGTTGTCCTTCTACTTATCTCCTCTGCTCTTGGTTTTGTAGCCCCTTTTCTTTTTTTTGATTTTTCAGGAATGAGGGTTTTCCTGAGGATTTCCTGAAGAGGAGGTTTTGTGGCAATGAACTCCCTTAATTTTTGTTTATCTGGGAAAGTTTTTATTTCTCCATCGTATTTGAAGGATATTTTCGCTGGGTAGAGAATTCTCGGCTGTAGGTTTTTGTCCTGTAGATTTTTGAATATATCATTCCACTCTCTTCTAGCCTGTAAAGTTTCTGCTGAGAAATCTGCTGATAGCCGGATGGGGGTTCCTTTGTAGGTTAGTTTCTTTTGCCTGGCTGTCCTTAGTATTTTCTCCTTGTCGTTGACTTTTGCTAGCTTCACTACTATATGCCGTGGGGTTGGTCTTCTTGCATTGATAAAGTTTGGAGATCTATTGGCTTCTGTCACCTGAAGATCCATCTCTCTCACCAGATTTGGGAAGTTCTCAGCTATTATTTCTTTGAATAGGCTTTCTGCCCCTTTCTCCTTCTCTTCTCCCTCTGGTATACCTATAATCCTTACGTTGCATCTCCTAATTGTGTCTGATAATTCTCGGAGAGTTTCTTCATTTCTTTTTAGTCTTACTTCTCTCTCCTCCTCTGCCTGCAGCATTTCTATATTCCCATCTTCCAAATTGCTAATTCTTTCCTCCATATTATCGGCCCTACTGTTCAGTGCATCTAGATTTTTCTTAATCTCCTCTATTGTGTTCTTCATTTCCAGTATTTCTGTTTGGTTCTTCTTTATCGTATCAAACTCTTTTGTGACATAGCTCCTGAACTCGTTGAGTTGTCTATCTGAATTCTCTCTTAACTCATTGAGTATTTTAATGATGGCTGTTTTGAAGTCATCATCATTTAGGTTATATATCTCATTTTCTTTGGGATTGTTTTCTGTGTATTTGTTATTTTCCTTCTGTTCTGGAGATTTAATGTATTTTTCCATATTGCTTGATGTTGTAGATTTGTGCCTCCGCATAGAGATAGAGTTTAGTTGCTCCTTCCACTTGTTTCTGCTGGTGTGGTGGGGGAGGAGCTGTTTATACTGCACCAACCAGGAACCCTATCCGCAGTTGCTAACTGGGCCTGGGCCCCTCCTCGTAGTCACAGTGGTCCTTTGGATTCCCTCTTCTGCCATGGGGGCCATCACGGGGGGGCTTCAGGCTGCTGGTGCCTACTGTTGCAGCCCACCTAGACGTGCTCCCTCCTTGGGGTCTGCAATGGTGTTATGGGCTTTTCCAGTGGCCAGGGGTAGGATCACTTATATTTGCCGCTCTGTCACTGTCGGCACCCACAAAATCTCGCTTGTCCACTATGGGTCGCAGCAGAGCTATTGGCATCTTCTACAGTCTGTGGTTAGTTCACCTAGCTATGCTACTTTTGTCCCGGGGTCTTCCAGCCTTGTGGCTGCTGGATGGGTGCTCTCTACTAGTGCTGTGCAGAGGCTTTTCCTGAGGCTGCTGTGAGCCTGTAGGGTTTCCCCCTAGGCTACGGAGCTGGGTCACTGGAACTCCACCCAGCCCCAGTCCTGTTCCCCAGGAACTCGGGGAGCCCTTTGCCCTGTCTGGGGGATAACCGGAGATCCTTATTTCAGCGGTAGCTGGTCAGCTGCTGCCCTGCCTGATAGTCTCCTCTCCAGGACCCTCCCGGTGTTGTGGATGCTGGGCGTAGCCCCTCCGCTAGTGGCAGACAGAGAGTTTTGTCTGTTGCCCAGGCGGAACTCTGGAGCTTCCCCTCCGGGGCGCGGAGCTGGCCTCTGGGGCTTCACCCAGCCCCAGTCCTTTCTGAGATCTCCGGCAATCCCTTACCCCACCGTGCAGGCAGTGGTAGCCGGGGGGCCGCAGTACCCTCAGTGATTCTCTCTGGGACCCTCTGGGCGCCGTGAACACTAGGCGGGATCTCCCCGCCAACGGCGGGGCTAGACTCTCCCTGCGGGCTCAGGTGTGTAACTCTAGAGTTTCCCTCTGCATTTAGGAGTAATTGCGGGGGGTTTAGGTAGGGTTCTGGTCACCTGTTTCCACTGTCGCTCCTCTGGTGTGTGCTCACTCCTGCCCTAGGTGTGTGTTGATCTTCTGGGGGCATCCATTGGAAGAAACCCGCTTGCAGGTACTAGGCTGTTCGGTCGGGGTCGGAGAGTTTTCACCTATCTCCACATCCTCCTGGAGGGAAGTCTGTCCGCCTTCTGATGTATAGTCGCGTGGGTCTCTCAGACGTCCTGAGATGCTGTCTGGATATCCTTTGTTAAGCAATGAGTATCCAAATAATTGTAGACTCGAAGGGAGAGAGACAAAGAGGACTACTCACGGCGCCATCTTGGATCCTCCCCTCTCCCTTTGCCCGTTTTTAATTGGGTTGTTTTTCTTTTTATTGTTGAGTTGTAAGAATTCTATAGTTCTAGATATAAGTTGCTTATCAAATATATGATTTGAAAATATTCTCTCTAATTCTATAGGTTGTCTTTTCTACTTTCTTGATGGTGTCTTTTGAAGAACAAAGTTTTTAATTTTTGAAAATTTAATTGATCTATTTTTATAAAACATGAGAGAAGAATCACCCTTTTATCCCTGTGACAGATGGCAATAGTTTGGAACAGTGATTCTCAAAAACTTTTGACCATGACCCACAGTAAGCAGCACATTTTACTGTGTGATCCATCACACTAAACATATTTATAAAACACTGCTTAGCCTTACTCTAAGTGATGCTATTCTCTATTTTAAACATCTAGCCTGACAACTGTAGTCTTTAGATTGGAGTTTTTAGTATATTTACTTTAAAATTTAAAAAATTAAAAACAATTTTGGGGGGATCATTTCAGCCTAGAAATGCAATTATTAGTTCTACTACCCATTACACTGGATCAAGTAAAAATAGGTAACCCAACTGCTATTTAAACTAAATCTTGTTTTTCTTTATGGAAAATAAAATGTTAATGGTTACTATATCATCTCAAATTTATCACTTAGCTGCAACTCCAAAGAAACGTAGAAAATTAAAGGGATATAACTGTGGGTTAAGTGAATCAGGCTACATTCGTTCATAAGAAGCAATATGGGGGGCTGGCCCCGTGGCCGAGTGGTTAAGTTCGCGCGCTCCGCTGCAGGTGGCCCAGTGTTTCGTCGGTTCGAATCCTGGGCGCGGACATGGCACTGCTCGTCAGACCACGCTGAGGCAGCGTCCCACATGCCACAACTAGAGGAACCCACAATGAAGAATACACAACTATGTACCGGGGGACTTTGGGGAGAAAAAGGAAAAAATAAAATCTTTAAAAAAAAAAAAGAAGCAATATGGTTTAGATTTGAACTAAATCCGCATAGTTGTAAGTCGGCTCCACTCTCCATTGTCCAGCCGCCCTTGGGCTTCTTCGTAGGATGTGTGTGATTTTATGTGCAGAGGAAGGCAGAGTGAAGGAATGACAAAGGAGCTTGTGAAGACATGTCCAAGGAATCGAGAGTCTGGAACCTGGAGAATACGTAGGGCATTATCCTCAAGTACCCGAAGGTCTGCCACGAGGGGAGATTATGGGACTTGCTTTGGTGACAGCAGCAGGCAAAGAAATTCCAGTAAGAATTTGGAGATAGAGGTCATACCTTACTCATCTTTGTGCCCCAGCACATAGTGGTCGTGTCTGGAACAAAGCAAGGACTCCGTATATACTTACGATGTTGAACTTATGATATTGAACTTAAGCTCACAATAAAGAACTTTCAGACAAACTCCAAGCTGCCTGACAAGAGAAAGAAGGCTTAGAAATATGGTGGTTTCCCTGTCATTGGAGGTGTTCAGACGTGTTGGACAACCATTCGTGGTACAGGTCGTAGAAGGGAGTGAGACATTAACCTGAACCAATAGTCCTAAAGCTCCTGTCTACCTTAGCATCTGTAGTCCAATAAAAGCGTGGAGGATAATAAATCAATTCTTTGGATGTTGAGAGTAGAGTGACCCAAGAAGCTTTGGCAGCAGTATTTTAGGAAGTTTTGGATGTTTTGGAAGTTGGGAGCAATAGAATGATGAAGGAGTGACAGGAGCAATAAAAGATTGTGTATGTTGGCTGTGATAGGGAGAAATAAGGCAACGATCATAGTAGCTATCAGGTATTGAGCGCCCACCTCATGCCAGACACTTCCCTGGATGATTTACATCAGAGCTCAGCAAACTATGGTCTACGGGCCATCTTGCAGCCTTTTTGGGTAAAGTGTTGTTGGAACGCAGCCATGCTCCATGGCTCTCTGACTGCTTTGTGCAACAGTGCCAAGTTGAGTAGTTTTGACAGGCAATGTATGGCCTGCAAAGCACAAAGTAACTACTATCATCAAGTATTTACCGAAACAGTTTGCTGACCCATGATTAGATAAATGTTTTCAGATCATCACAACATGTATTATATATATTAACTCATTCAATCTTTACACTAACTCTGAAAGGTAGGTGGTACCTTTTTATGGAGGAGAAAGCTGAGGCTCAGAGAGGCAAAGTGATAACTCTCTCAAGGTCATAAAATTTATAGGCTCATTGGATTTGAACCAGGTGTGACAGGCTCCAAAGTCCATGTTCTTTCTTCCATGAGAGATGGAGTCACACCTCTCTCCTGAAATAGCCCCATATAGGGAAACATGACTATATACAAGACTTATTAAAAGACTGCTTTTTTATAGCAGCAATTTTACACAAACTAGTTAAGATATAGGAAAGCTTCACTAATTCAGACCTTATTACAGTGTAATTACTACAATTGTGATTTTTCTTAGTAAAAGTAACAAGTTTGAAGTGTCTTCCTCTGAATAAGGAGAATACTTAAGTTTACTAAGGAAATAAGAATTGAAAGATTTTCAGCTTCTGGGTTCCACAGCGATATCAGGCATTTTAAAGAGCTTATATTTATGATTATGATTATTATGTAATATAGGCCTACAGAATTATATATTTAAAGCCTTTCTGTAGGCTCTGAGGTATCGTCCATTTCCTTGCCTTTTCCAATTTCTAGAGGTTGCCAGCATTTCTCAACTCATGGCCTTCTTCCTCCATCTTTAAACAAAGGCAAATTGCGTCCTTCTCACAGCACAGCACTCTGACGTCTTCCACAGTCACATTCCTCTGACTCTGAACTCTTCTCATCCCTCTTCCACTTCTAAAGACTCTAATGACTATATTGGGCCCACCCAGACCATGTAGGATTATTTCCCTGTCTTAGGGCCAGCTGTTTGGCAACCTTAATTCCCTCTGAAACCTTAATTCTCCTTTGATGTGTAGCATACCATATTTGTAGGTCCAGAAATTAGGATGCAATGTCTTTAGTAGCGGGGCATTCTTCTGCTTATCACAATGGTCAACTGATTTTTAACAAAGATGCCATTACAATTCAACAGGAGAAGGAATAATCTTTTCAACAAATGATACTCAGATAAGTGGATATCCACATGCAAAAGTGAAGTTAGACCCCTACCTCACACCACATAAAAATTAACTTAAAATGGATCAGAGACGCAAATGTAAATGGTAAATGATAAAAATTCTTAGAAAAAATACAGAAGTAAATGTGACCCTGGATCAGGCAATGTTTACTTAGATGTGACATTAAAAGCACAAGCAACAAGAGGAAAAATAAATACACTGGACTTCACCCAAATTAAAAACTTCTGCGCTTCAAAAGATTCCATCAAAAAAGTGAAAAGACAACCCACAGAATGGGAGAAAATATTTGCTAAACACATATCTGATAAATGACTTATATCCAAAATATAAATGAATTCTCAAAACTCAACCATAAGAAAACAAATAACACAATTTAAAAAATGGGCAGAAGATCTGAACAGATGATTCACCAAAGAAAATATGCAGATGGCAAATAAATGTATGACAAGATACTTAACGTCATTTGTCATTAGAGAATTTCAAATTAAGTGAGATACCATTACACATCTATTAGAATGGCTAAAGTCCAAGAAACTGATAATACCAAATGCTGACAGGGATGTAGAGCAACAGGAACTCTCATTCATTGCTGATAGAAATGCAAAATGGTGTATCCACTTTGGAAGACAGTTTGATAGTTTTTTACAAAACTAAACGTAGTTTCACTATATAATCCAGTAATTGCACCCTAGGTCTTTACCCAATTGATTCGAAAACTTAGGTTCCACACAAAAACCTGTGTGTGAATGTTTATGTCAGCTTTATTCATAATTGCCAAAAATTGGAAGCAACAAAAATGTCTGTCAATATGCGAATGGATAAACAAACTGTGGTACATCCAGACAGTGGAATATTATTCAGCAATAAAAAGAAATGAGCTGCCAAGGCATGAAAAGACATGGAGGAACATTAAATGCATACGGTAAGTGAAAGAAGCCAGTCTGAAGAGACTATCTACTGTATGACAACTATATGACATTCTGGAGAAGACAAAACTGTGGAGATTAAAAAGATCAGTGGTTGCCAGTGGGATATGAAGGAGTATTGAATAAGCAAAGCACAGGGAAATTTATGGTGGTAAAACCATTCTGTATGATACTATAATGGTGGGCACATAATACTACGCATTTGTCAAAACCTATAGAAGGTTACAGCACAGAGTAAACCTTAGTTGTCTTAATCCATTAAGGCTGCTATAGAAAAGTACATAGACTGAGTGGCTAAAATAAATTTTAATTCTCACAGTTCTGGAGTCTAGGAAGTCCAAGATCAAGGTGCTGGCTGATGCCTGCTTCCTGATTCAGAGATGACCGTCTTCTTGCTATGACCTCACACTGTGGAAGGCGTCAGGGAGCTCCCTGGAGTCTTTCTAAAAGCACTAATCTCATCCATGAGAGTTCCATTTTCATGACCTAATCACCTCCCAGAGGCCCACTCCAAATACCATCGGTTGGGGATTAAGAGTCAACATATGAATTGGGGGACAGGAGGCAGACACAAATATTCAGTCTGTAGTATTACTGCATGTGAATTTTTAAAAAATCATTAAAGAAGTTAGGATATCCCAGGAAGGAGTGTATATTGTGACAAGAGAATCTAACGGTATTATAAACGTGTGAGACAACTTTACTGAAGGGGGTGGGGGGGGGAGGGTGCTAACCTAAGTAACTTTGGAAATGAGAAGACTGTGTAAGACTCAAGGCAAAAGGAGCCACATGTAGCACTGTCCTCTAGAGGGTAAAGTCGTTTCCCATGGAAGTACAGGTTAGCAGTGCTGACGCTTGTATACTGGGATTGAAGTAAATGGTTGGTGGATGGTGGAATCCAGATTTCTCACTGTTAGAGTGGGAATTTACAGATAAGCAAGGGAGGGAGACTAGAATGATCCATATGATAGTGGATTAGGGTAGGAGACATCAGTAAGAACTCATGTTTACCTTAATATAGACACAAATGGTTACATAGAGAAATAGCTATAGGTATGTATATATATACAAGTTAGTATTCACACATATATTCCTTTGTTCTGTCAGTTGAGAAGGTCTGAAAGACACCTCAGTAGCAACAAGCAGACCTACTGCCCAAATCTTGGTTTCTGACCCCACTCCCCAATAAAAGGAACCAGGGCTCATTGGAGAAATGGCTGGTTCTAGGACTGGGGCAGGAAACATACAAGATGAGTCTGGAGCATCTTGTAGTGCCAGAAAGGAACGAAGTGCTGACACCCACATTGGTGGGAGTATATCACGAAGTGGGGAAGAACTTGGGGATGTTGGCAGATTTTTAAAAATTTAAGATATTTGAAATGGCACTTACTGTAAAAGCTCTGTTACGTCCTGGCAGGGAGACTTTGAGCAATTGTTTGGCCTCTGAAAGCTTCAGGTTTTCGGCTGTAAAACAAAAAAAATAGTGCCCTCCTCAAAGAGTGGTTGTAAGAATTGTCAGAATATACGTGCAGCTCATAGCACAGGGCCTGCCAGAAGTAGGCCCTGGAAGGTGAGCCCCACGGTGTTCTCCTGCCTGATCTCTGTGCAGAGACATCTGGTCAAAACCCAAATCTGCCATGTGTGCCTGCCCTCAGTTCCTCTGCTACCAAACTTAACACCTCCCAGATGATTAGCCAGTTGACCCAATGCCATTCATTGAATATTTTTTCATTCTTGACTCACTTTTAATTTCATTGAGTTCAGTTACTCTGTGAACATTTATTGAATTTGAACTTCATAGTTGGCATTAGGGGGGATGTGGGAAAGAATATATGTATGATTTTGCCATCAAGGTGCTTCCGGCCTCAACAAGAAATACACTAGGCGGCACCAGGATGTATAGAAGTTCACACATAGGGTTTTTCAGTGTCTCCTTTCCACATGATCCTCACTCTAAGCCAACTTTCCAAGAGGCATGTGTTTCTCATAGCATATGAGGAGAAGGGTCTGGGGTACGACCTCTTATTCCTGCTTTGAGGCATCGTGAGACTTGTCTCAGACCCCCTGTGGCATTTTGTACCACTGTCTATGAGACCGTGCACTGTAGTAGGAAGAGCACTGGATTCTGGGACTCAGGCTCTTGGACTCTAGACCTGATTCGGCTGTATGACCTGGGGTAAGTCACTACCCGTCTCCAGGTTTGTTTCTATAAACATGACACACACATGCAAACACCTGCAAACCTCTGTTAGGGTCCCTCCTAGCTGACACCACAAACAATATCAAGGTTTGATGTGTCATTTGGAATGAAAGTTTCAGCCAAGATAGTAGCTCCAACAGGATAGCTCCAAAGGCCTCCCCATGCGACATAAGTATACACTCAAAACACAGCACTCCTTCCAAAGGACACTCTGGCCGGGATGACAAACTTTCCCTGTATTAAACGTCCATTCTGCTGGCCTGCTTGGTGTTCTGAATTCCCAGTCTGGTTTATACACTCTGAAGAGCCTCAGGCATCGGCTTGATGGAGAGAAATAACTTGCCTAGAAAAATATTTTTAATTACTAAGCACAGAGTTATAGAGCAGAAAGATGTAATTCCATAGCAGATTTTCAAAGAAATTTGGGGTTGATGGGAAATTCCTTACTTTTGTCCTGAGAGACATAAACTGTGCAGAAAGCCAGGGTGTGCTCAGAGGTGAGAGGGTGCACTTTGATTTTTTAGTGTTGGAGATGTAAAAAAAGGCTTTGGGGGAAGGAAGCGTCTCTCAGGATTTAATTTTAATTTCACTTCTACGTTTTAATGTATGTTTACTGTTAAATTTGACTCTGTTTTTGGCTAGATATTAGAATTAGGAAACATTGGTTTGTAGAATTTTAGAGCCAAGAGGGGCCCTTGAGATAAAATCTCCTGCCCTTGTCCTCCCGCCAGCCCTGCCGTGTCCTCAGCTGAGCGGAGGATCTCTTTTTAGAGACAGAGATGGAAAGAAATCACAGGGGACAAGTCCAGGGTGACAAGATCCCCCATGCATCATGGCTCCTGACCACGAACAGTTGGAGCCTTTCTCTTTCCTCTGTGGGTTTTTTTTAATTAACCTTTTTTCATTTTTCCTACTTTAGAATTTCACATTACAGGCCTTTGTTCCTTCTCCTCTTTTCTCTCGATAATGAAAATGGATATAATATGAACTTAAACTCACTTGCCCTGGGTCATTGCCAGTGCTTAATAAAAGTGTATTAGTATTTGTAGTAATGATAATAACCCACAGATAATGATGTCGCTAAAGACCAAAGGGTCCCCTTGCAGGAGCAGCCCCCCCTTCCAGTCGCCTAGCTTTGCCGGGTTTAACGGAGACCTTGACTGCTTCAGATAGTCATTGTCCCTTTTAAATTATCAAGGTTTCATGGACACAAGCATTCTTCACTTAAGGGCTTTCCAGACTGTCTGATGCGCTGGGCTCTGGATAACCTTGTTTCCATGTCATCATATGTCATGCTGCCGCTTGGAAATTGTTCCCTGATGTTTGCAAAAATGAACTACTTAAAGGAAAACCAAAAGAAATTCCCTTTGTTCACACACACACACACACACTTCACTATTGGAAAAGGTTACGCGCAGATAAGTGGGTCAGGGTCATGAGGGCATTCGAAGCTGTGTGGTGCGAGGAATGGTGGAAGGAATGGAGGTCGCCAGATTTTACAGAGACAAGACTGAGGAGGACAGGTGTCAGGCATCTTCAAAGATCGGAAGATATGTGAAAGAGGGATTTCAGCTTTTCTGGGTGGACCCACTGGGGAGACCCACAGGAGACCAAATGCACGGGTATGGTAAGAAGCTGGATATGGTTTGATAGGCTGTAGGACTTTCTTCTTAGCCATCTGGAAAGGAAAGACGCTTGCCTAGGAAGTGGTCAGTTCCCTGTTCCTGGAGTGCTGAAGCAGAACAGGGATGTCCCTTGACTGGGACAGCTGAGGAGGAGTTATAAGGATTAGGTGATATTTGAACTAAATCACTTGAGTTTCCCTTGTAACCCTAAGAGGCAATAATTCTATGAGGTTCTTGACATGAGAATCTAGGATCTGAATTTTAGGTTGTAGAGTGGGAGTCCCAGGGGTTTCTTGGTAGAAAGCTCCAGTCTAATATCTGGCTTTAGGAAAGGGAAAATGGGCCCTTTCCAATGGCCCGGGATCTCTCCTGGCCCCAGGGTTATACAACTAGGTCTAAGGCCCCAGGGAACCTGGCAGGTGAACCTGGCCTTTGTCAATCACATCTCTGAAGAATAGGAGAAGGAGCTGAGAGATGGGAGAGGAAATAAGAAGTTAGCAAAGCCAAGAGATGAGACCTTTGAAGGAGGGATAAACAGCAGTACTGGATGCTGCATAGAGGACAGGGAGGCTCAGGAATGAGAAGAGGGCATTGGATCTGTCAAGGAGGAACCAGGGGTAACCTCAAGAGTGTGGTGGGCAGAAGCTTGACCTCAGGAACACCAGAAGATTGCTGAGAAGTGGAGGCAAGAAGTCCAGGCCACATGCTCACAGATTTGGCTGCAAGGATGATTGGCTGAAGGCTAGACAGATAAGACCTACGATTATGAAGATCGAAGGCAGAAGGGAAGGAGAATGAAGATGGGGAAAGAGAGAGAACTTCAGCATGGTATTAATAGTTTGCAAAGTGCTTTCCAGGTCCATGATGCCATTCAATCTTTCACATCGCACTATCGTCTTCAGACACCATCTCTGTTTTTCAGATCCACAACCAGACTCCATTCACATGGGACTAGGTTTAAGGGAAAGTGAGAAATCTTTTGGTCTAAAGGGGATTTTAGAAAGTGGCTACAGAGGAAACCGCACAGAGGTAGAGAGTTAGGGGGCACCACTGACCTGTTGTTGCTGAATTCGGTGACGACGTTCTCTCTTCCTGGCCCCTGACACTGATCACCGCTTCCACCATTTAGAACTCTCTCTGCTTTTGATTTTATCCTTTTCTGGTTTTCCTACAGCTCCTGCTCAGTCTCCTTTTCAGCCTCTTCCTCTGTCTGCCCCTTTGGTGTTAATTCCAGGCTCCTGACTTTGGCTGTCTTCTACTCT
This sequence comes from Equus caballus, assembly GCF_041296265.1. Taxonomy (NCBI): domain Eukaryota; kingdom Metazoa; phylum Chordata; class Mammalia; order Perissodactyla; family Equidae; genus Equus; species Equus caballus. The sequence goes on from NC_091708.1 coordinate 10,088,572, forward strand.
TCGCATTTCTTTAGATGTTCTCATCTTTCCTATGGCTCATGATGGCTCCAAGTTGGTCTCTCTGGCCCAGAACTGCCTCCTCAGCTCCAAGCCTCTGTGCCCACCTTTCCACAGTACAGCTCCATTTGGATGTTCCATAAGCACCTAAAAGGCAGCATTTCTAGACCCAAACTTATTCTTCCCCCTAAACTCTATTTTCTCCTGCAGTCCCCATCCTTAGGGTGATTGTACATCCCAGGTTGCCTGGGATGGTCTCAGTTTAAGCTTATTATCCCAGTATAATTATTAATAATCCCTCCTTTTACTCTAAAAAATGGTTTGAATTATACATTATATGGCCATTTTATCCATTTTAGACAATAGCATGACCAGTTACTTAAATGCCCACGCCAGAAACTTCATATTTCTCCTAAGCCCTTTCTTGCTGAACTCCCACATTCTGTATTGTTCCTCTCTCTGCAGGAGATGCTGAGCCCTCCAGGAGTCTTACTCTCTTACTCACTTTGATATCCCCAGTGCCAAGCACAGAGTCCGGCCTACAGAAGATGCTCAATAAATGTCAATAAAGGACACGAGGATGGAGTTCGAAACCATAGAATATTGGAGCTGAAAGAGTGGGCTCTTACTCCTACATTCTCATTTTATAGATAAGAAAATTGAGGCCCAGGGTGGTGAATGGACTTGACAGAAGTCACATGGCCAGCTGGTGGCAGGTCAGTATTGCACCCAGGTATGCCAGAATCTTTCTAAGGCTCTTCTCTAGGTGGTTCAAATGTTCAAATCTTCTTCATTAAGTAGAGGGATCGCTCAGCAGTCAGCCTTCATGAGGCCCCTGTGTGTGTGTGTGTGTGTGAGTGTCCTGGGAGTTTCATGGCGAGGCATGAAGGGGAAGAATAGATATTCTTGCTTCCAACAAAGTTCAAAGCTGCTGAGCAGACCCTTCAAGGCTTGCCTGAAACGCTTCATGCTAGTTTTCTATCAGAGACATTTTCAACTCTTAGTGTTGCCAGACCAGGTTAAATGAAGTGTCATCTGATGGTGGCTCAGGACTTGACTTCTGTTTTTGTCTTTAAACTGAGAATCAGATGCTGTGAAACACATCCTCAGCTCGGCGGGTAACGGGAGGCTATGACATCATTCACTGCTCGACCTGGCAGTTGTGTCGGTGGACACAGGAATTCTGGACGAGAGGCTGTCTGACCACCTTCAGCAGAATGCTTTCTCCCTTCTTTTACTTTACTTCTGACTCTTCTCTTGGCCTGGTCATGGCTAATGAATCATTGGATTTGGAAAAAATCCTTCTCTTCCCCGAACTTTGTGTTCCTCATTTGTGAAATGAGTAGGTCAGACTAGCAACTCTCAGAGCGGCCGTGGCCCTGAGTCCTGTCACGTCGAGGCTACTCAGCCTGCTGCTGTGAGCAGGCTGACATCCGCATCCACCACGGCATCTCTAACACACACTAGGTCTGTGTGTTATTATATTATTATATTAGAGATACAGAAAACTACACTATTTTAAACTATCAAAACCTGTATCTCTGCTTTGTTCCTGGCCAGACTGAATATCTTTCGTATCCTTACACTGGATACTTAAATTCATCATTTCTTAAATGTCCAGTCGTCTTTCTTTTCTAAACACTCTCTAACAAGCTTATTATTTCAACCATTTATTTTTAACATTAAAGTTTAATCATAAAGTTGTTAACCATAGAAAATTATTAAATAAGCGGTTTTGGAATGAACATGGAACAGCTTAAAAAAAATGAGTGAGTATTTCAGAATGAGCACTTTGGAAAAGAAATTTATGCATAGAAAACAATGGAGAATTACAATTAAGAGCTCTGGGGATCTCAAACTGATTTGTCCAGCTATTACACAGTCATTTCAATTTAAATTAAAATTGTAACTATTTTCTAGTCTACTAAAAATATGAGGTGTCACATTAAGAGTTTTAATGGTGCATTCTCTGGGGAACGTAGAAATGCGAGATTGTAGCATGTAAATAACTGTATAGCGAAGAGCGAATAAATTCTCTGCCAAAAATGAATATGATAAAAACAGAAATGACAGTGGATTATTTTATTCCCTCTAGTGAAGCGCTCACACATTAGAGCAAAATAACGGTTCACAGGGTGTCTGATTCCATATCACTTTGTCAGAGCTGATGAAAAGAACAGCACAAAAATTTTAACTGGTTGATGAACTCAGGCATAAATGAGGCCATATATTTTGTTCCCAAAGTCAAATGTTTTTTTAGCCCTAGAAAGTAGGTTGATATTAATATTTGATAGCCCTGATTCATAGAAAATTGGATTAGTCAATTGTAGAACGTTGAAGGCAATCAAACTTCTGGAGGGGAAAAAAAGATTAAGGTGGTGTGGCTTCTTAGAGTAAGCTAAGCCCTGGCTTGTGTGTGTGTGTGTGTGTGTGTTCATGTGTGGTCCTGGATGCTAGAATTGTTGGTTAGAGTGGGTAGAAGTTCTGACGATAGGCCACAGAAGGTTCGGGATTTTATTGTAATACAATTGAATTAAGATAAAAGAAGCAGCATCTGGACATCTGGAGAAAGGAGGGAGTTAATTGAAGTAAGAACCAGGGACAAGAGAGTTACTGTGGTTAAGTTTGGTTGAGCTTCCTGGTAGCCAAGATAAAAAGGAAACTAGTGGGTTTCGTAAATTGTGTCTTCTTGTTCCTATTCTTAAGTTCTTGGAGGAATTTGTTGTTTAGAGCAGTGGTTGTCAAGCTTCAGTACACTTAAAAATTATCTGAGGAGTTTAAAAAATACTGGTGTATGAACCCTACTCTGGAGATTCTGTTTGATTTCCCTGGGGTGGGACATGTGCATCTATATTTTTTAAAAGCTCGTCTTGTGGGTTTGATGCACAGCTGGGCCTGTGGCTCAGTGGTGTATAACGTTATGGAGAACAAATGAGTAATCATTGTTCTGTAGAAGATGCAGAAACTCTTAATACAACCAATTAGCATATTGATTCTTCATATAAGAGGAATATTGACTTGTAGTTCAGTAAAGGCATTTCTAAAACAATTCAAATTCAATTTTCCTGCCATATAAAATTACAGGCATCTGTACTTTCGGTAATCCATTCCTGAAAATCAGACCTTTTTTACACAAATGTTAACTGGGCACCAATTTTCCATTATTTTAAAAGAAAAAAATTCAATGTGTTACATGCAATCTAAACCCCTCAACCAAATTTTACCAAAACGTGGTCAAATGCCTTTATAAATTTAAGTTACAAATTACAGGACTAGGATGTGAAAAGGCTCACAGCATCCCTTCCCGTCATCCTCTATGAGCAGCTTTGTTGGCAGCTGTCTGCGCACAGTGGCGAGGCTCCTGTTAGGGCCAGCGCCATCTGGGACACGCCTCTTGTCTGGTGGTTTGCCTCTCAAAATCTTATATGAGATTCTGACGATCTACTAACTATAGTTGGAAGGAAGTTGAGATTTTGCTCATACATTGCTTTGTTAATGTGACAATGACTTTTTGTGATACATTTTTAATGAATTAAAAATTTCTTCCTTTCTGAATATTGGCTGCAATGTTATATTGAAAAATATGTGCGTCCTAGGAAATTTGGATGTTCCTATTCTAAGAGGCATTCTACCAGGAAGATGTCAAACAGGGAGACATTCTGTATTTAGAAAGTCCAAGATGGATGATGACCAGGGTTGAGAATTGAATTAATGAGGATTTTTGTTTTGGCCGCAAGTAACACAACACCTTCCCTCATGAAGTATTCATGGCAAGAAGTCCAGAGGTAGATGGTCACAGAGTTGGTCCAGCAACTTAACAATGTAATCAAGTGCTGTGGCTATTCCCACCTGCTTTATGCTTTACTCCACTCCCAGTGTTGGTGTTGTTTCCCCTCATGGTCACAAGATAGCTGCAGCAGCCCAGAGCACCATGTCTTCAGTCAAGGGAGTCCAAAAGTAGGAAGAGAGGGCAGTGAGAGAATTCATCCTATTGAATCTCTCTTTATATCAGGAGCAAAATCTTTTTCACAAGCCTTCAAGCAGAATTCTCCTAACATCTCATTAGCAGAAATGGCTTACATGGCCATCCAAAGCTGTAAAAGAGGCTGGGACAGTGGCTATCTTGCATCTACGACCTCTATCATGCAAGGAAGATGGGGGAGAGGAAAGGCCAGTGGAAGGTCAACAGAGTGCAGATTCTGTCATTAATGAGCTCTGTGTCCTTGAGCACGTCTCTTACCCTCCCTATATTGATAGGGTTTTCTGACAGAGCACTTTTGCATACATTTTAAGATGTTACTTATAAAGGTTTGTCTTGATTGGAAAAGAGAATTTCTTTGGAGATTCTCAGGGCACCTTGGCATAAAAAAATCTCTGACAAGTTCTGCAGTAAGGAGAACAGTTTAACTGTCCAACCCAGCGTATCCAAAATTTATTTGACCACAGAAACTGTTTTATAAACCATAGACTTGTTCAGACCTTGTGCGTCCAGTGTTTGATGGAACTCTTCATTGAAGCTACTCATGGCTCCCATCTCACTTCCTCAGGGAAGACATCTCACCCAACCAAACTAGGTCGGATGATCCGTATGTATATTTCCTGGCTTATTTTGGTTTATACCCTGTATAAACACGTCCTGTCCTCCTCCTTTATAACACCCAATTGCAATAGGTTACTGGGTATGATTATGTATGATCTGTCTTGCCAGACAGACTGTGTGCTCCCTGAGAGTGCGGTAGTCTCTTGTTCACTGCTGTGTCTTTGTGCCTACCACCGAGGCTGCATGTGGTTGGGGCCCAACACATATTTTGAATAAATGGATGCCTCACACGTGGTGGACTATGGAGGCATTTGTGTCATGGACACCTTGTATTTTGTTTCTCAGTGCTAATCCGCAACCATCTTCTTCTGGAATTTCTCCCTCTCCCCATTCTATGCATATGGTGGGAATTGGTCCAAGAGTGAGTCCCTGGGCCAGTAAGCTCCCTCTTGGGGCTTTTAAAATTTGAGGTAGAAGAAAGGCAAGATTTCTTTCTTCCCAGTGGTTAAAAACATAAGAAGTAAAGCTCAGGAACTGTTGGCCACCATATTTCCTTGTCTTTGAACCTGAGAACTGGAGAAGACTGATCTGGGGAGAGAGACAAAGAGAGGGAAGAGATCATAGATAGCCCAAGAAGGGAGATGAAGAGTGTGCTGACCAAGACTGAGCTTCTGAGTTTTGTACTTCGGACCCAGGCACGTTCTTGTTCTTGGGTTTCATGAGATTCTCTTTAATTCTTATGATAACTTCCTCTTTCTTTCTTAAGCTCGTTTGAGTTGACTGTCTGCTTCTTGTGAATCTTAACTAATATAATTTGCTAAATGAATGCGCTATTGAGCTTGAGTCTGATGGAAAAAGAAAGAGGATGTAGGGCATTTGGGTTCCTGAGTGTATATAAAACAGTGAGCAGAGGGACTGTGTTGAATTCAAACTTTGTGAAGTAGGATGCAGGCAGAGCATGCCAGACTCAGGAGATGTCTATTTACGGACAAGGTGACTTTGAGGATCAAACGAGTTAAGAGGCATAAACGTGCTTTCAAAACTGAAGTAGAAGGAAGCTTTTCAATAAACCCAGAATATGCATTCTAGGGAGTGGGATGGGGTAAATAAACTACAAAAAGCCTAAACCACAGGCATTACCATGCAGCCTGAAGGCCATGATTCTGCAGCATCTTCATCCCCTCCCCTGTCTTCCTCGTAACGAGCACTCAGCCCCACGCTGCCACAGCACCTGGCTCGTCGGCACTCTGCAGGCATCTTCAAAGTCATTCTGCTTCTTGTTCCTTGTCTGCCCTACCTGGAGGCACTCTCAGACTGTGTGAAGGACATCATCAGGGCCACTGTAGGGTGACTCTGGTTTCTGAATAATGCATGAAACCAGCAGTGGGCAAGGGCGAGCCTCCGCAAGTGGGTGGTGGGTTGAGGACAGGGTCTCGTCTCCATCTGTGGGAACCCGACTTTCCCATCCGTGGGGTCTTTCAGACTGATGGCTCTGTCCATATGGATGAGGTACCGATAGTAGGTTTCCTGAAATGTTTATTAGCTGTGCTGGAAGCAGGTATGGACTGACAAATTAGACACCAGTGCTTATAGTTTACAAAGGAAGCTGATGCCCCATTCATCTCATTCGGGCCTCACAATAGCAACAGCTCTGGGAGGTGAGCAGGTCAGAGGTTGTTATCTATCATCTGTTGACAAGGAAACTGAGACTCTGAGAAAGTATGACTTGCCCAAGAGAAGATTAATCTTCCGGAGTGACTTTTTTTTTTTTTTAAATACTCTTAGATTAACTGAATTCCCAAGATTCTTCTGTTCTTAAGACAAATTGGAATGTTTTGCTTGCTGTCCCTTTCTTATTTAAAATTTTTTAAATTATGGTAAAGTATATATAACAAAACATCAGTTTAATCATTTTTAAGTGTACGATTTAGTGGCATTATGTACATTCACAATGTTTTACGACCATCACCTCTATTTAATTCCAGAACTTTTTCATCGTCACACATGGAAACTCTGTGCATTAAATAATAACTCTCACTCCCTCCTGCCCCCAGCCCCCTGCAGCCACCATTCTCCTCTCTGTCTCTATGAATATGACTACTCCGGTACCTCATGTAAGAGGAAACGTGATATTTATCCTTTTGCGTCTGGCTTATTTCACTTAGCATAATGTTTTCCAGGTTCATCCATGCTGTAGCTGTGTCAGGATTTCCTTCCATTTTAAGGCCGCATAATATTCCATTGTGTGGAGAGACCACATTTTGTTTATCCGTTCATCCACTGAGGGGCACTGCATTGCTTCTACCTCTTGGCTATTGTAAGTAATGCTGTTATGAACATCAGTGTACAAGCATCTGTTTGAGTCCCGGCTTTCAATTCTTTCGGGGATATACCTAGGAGTGGAATTGCTGGATCACGCGATAATTCTGTGTTCAACTCTTTGAGGAACCGCCATACTGTTTTCCAGAGCAGCTGCACCATTTTACATTCCCACCATCCCTTTCTGTTCTTAAGCGGAATTCATCCTCTGCCACGGCTCTCCAGCATCTCCCATTCATCTTCACTCTCCAAACATTCACCCTGTGTGCAAAGTGGATGTGCCTGTCCCACTTAGGAGAGAAAAAAAAGTTGCATTAATAGTTAAAAGTGTGGTATTACGGCTGGGTTTGGCAGAAGGTGATTGATGGCCTCCATTACACCCCATTAGATATTTTATTCTTGTTAAATGAAGAGCAGCCAACTTCGGCAAGTATTTTTCGTTCCCTCTGGTCTTGTTGGTCCGATCTATTCTTCAGGACGGCCTGTAAATGGCCACATATGGCTGAGTGTCTGCAGGACGGATGGCCGTGCAGCTGGCGTTCATTGGCCACCAATTTACCCCAGCCCCCTTCATTGTGAGCCTGACAGCACCGGGGAGCCTTGTAGATCTAACCAAATATATCTATTTTCTAATTGTCTATTTATCACCTTCTGGGGATCTGTGGGCCTCCTATCTGAAGGCAAAGGGAGGATGGCCTTGAACAATGATCCTTGTCAAGTCTCTCGCTTGCTCTAAATTAGGGCCTAGTTGCTAAATAACTAATTTAGTCCTGCTATCAAGCTGAAAAAGTGGGTATTCAGCACAAAGTGCCAGCTGGGGAATTGATTATGTCTTCTCTCAGAGAGTGTGATAAACCTGCCGCCGAGCCACTGTGGAAGGCTGGAGACGGCTCCCCGGGGGCGGCGGCCTTTCATTGCGGAGCATTGGCAGAGGGGCCAGCTCCACTCCCTGCGTGGCAGCTGAAGTCCGGGGCGTCGGGCTGCTCCGCCACGGGGCCCATGGGGAGTCTGGCCCTCGAGGCCCCCTCCTGGTCTGTGGCTTCTGCTTGGAGCCGTGGGGACGTTTGCATGTCAGAGATAGGACCAAGGTGAGAACTGGGGAGGGGAGAGGAAGGTCATCCTGACAGCCCCAATTTCCAACTAGAGTGAGATTGTTGAAGGTACCAGGCCTGGAGTGGGGGAGGTAGGAGGAAATAAGTGGGAATAGGAGGTTCTTAGGAAAATGTACTAATAACGACTATCAGGTTTTGAGCAGCGGAGGGCACCAGGTAGCTGAAAATAGAGAGTTGTGGTTTACTGCTTGAGAAATCTACCCACCACAGCAACCACCACAATCGATTCCTCAGCCCTGCCCTGTGCCAGCCACTGTGTGGGGTCTTCAGATCCATGATCTCCTTGAATCTTCTTGACATCCAGGCAGATCAGGGTTCCTACCCCAACTGGTGCTTGGAGAAAAGGAACTTCAGAAATGTTGCCTAATCAGCTTGTTGAAGGCTGTCTCCCCCCCAGCCCAGTGTTTCACAATGCCTGGAGCACCTCTGTCACCCCTTCATTCAACTGTCACTAGGGAGTCTGTTCTGGGTGCCGGGCCCAGTGGGGATCCAGCGGACCAGGCTCTGCCTTCATGGGGCTGATCTTCTGGAGAGGAGATGACCTCACCGGTGGCTCACTACAGATAATCAGACTGAAGGCCCCTTTGTAATTCAAATTTTGTGAATGGCTCCTTCAACACCCTGAAATTAAATTCACAGATAATGCATTCTATCTATTCACAAAATTTAAAAAATCAATATAGCATTTTAACTGTAATATAATGGAAAAATGAAAGGAAAGCAATTTTAATAAAATAGTACGTATTTCAATATTCAAATGTTTGGTCATAAATACACCAGAAAACATCATTACTTATAATGAATGTTTGAATTTAAGAAAAAAGAGATAATGTCCAACTGAATGTTGATGACATTTCTCTTTATCTTTGACATTTTGAAACAAGGGCTAAAAAAAGATATTGGTAAATCTACTTAGAATCGCTTTGAATGTACCTTTGAAGGTGACAGCTACAAGTGCACACTGATACAAGAGGAGTAACGGTGGTTCAAATACCATCAACAGTTGCCATTGATGGCATCTTTTTCTGCAATGAGAAAACTCCAAAGTGAAGACAGTGAAATAATCTCTTGGTTTCCGGGGTGGTTACATTCCTGGAAAAGTCGATGTGTATCAAACCAAGCATACCACCCTTTGTGCTTGTGTGTAAGATGGACTTTGAGTCTAGATTTAGATAATTATAAATGGGTTTTGATCTACATGGGTGTCCAGTTAAAATTCAAATGTTGTGAGCATGTGAGACAACCCATGCTTTGCCTCCTAGTCACTGAGGGTTGGCTCTGCCCCACTGAGAATCACTGAACTATGTAAAAGACCAGGAAATAAACAAGAAAATAATAAGTAGCAATAACTACAGTGATCAAAATAAAACTGGGTGATGGGCTAGAGAGCGAGTGAGAGCTACTTTGGATGGGGAGCTCAGGGTTTCTGGCTTGGGTTAAGTGGTCTCTCTAAGCCCAGATACTCCTGGGGAGGAAGACGCACGAGCGTCCTTCTCCGGAAGACCCAGGTCAGGAACTGTTCTATGGGTCACTGACTGACCACTTTTCGCTTCATGAGCCTCAGTTTTCTCATCTGTCAAATGGAAGGAATGACGATCACACTGCCCTCCTTCCAAGTTAAGGAGATGATCGAAAGTGAGGGGAGCAAGTGTTTTATCCACCATCAAATTCTAACAGTCCTTGTTTGTAATGGGAAACACCAGAAACAACTCAAAAGCCTCCAAAAAGAGGGATTGGTTTTTTTTTTTTTGAGGAAGACTAACCCGGAGCTAACTGCTGCCAGTCCTCCTCTTTTTGCCAAGGAAGACTGGCCCTGAGCTAACATCATGCCCATCTTCCTCTACTTTATATATGGGACGCTGCCACAGCATGGTGTGCCAAGCGGTGCCATATCCACACCCGGGATCCGAACTGGTGAACCCCAGGCTGCCGAAGCAGAACGTGTGCACTTAACCGCTGTGCCACCAGGCCAGTCACAGAGATTGGTTTTTAAAAAACGCATGGCACATTCACCCAGTGGAGCATTAAGTAATCATTAAAATGGTTAAAGTTATGGTTACTGCGACAGAAAGGTGTGCACGGGTGTTAAGTGAGAAAAGCAAGGTACAAAATCGTATGGAGAGTAAGACCCTATGTTTGCAATTAAAAGAGCGAAAACAAGTAAACAAGCAAAAACCAACCAACCAACAACAAAAGAAGTGGAAGGATGCCTCCGGAAACAAGAACCGATGCTGTCCCTGGGAGTTAGCATTGATTCTGATTTTCTTTTTGCCCCTCTGTATAATGAACTGCATCATTTTTGCAATAAGAGAAACAGACCACAGACATGATTTTTAAGGTGCTTGTCACACACGAAGACCCCTGCTAGAATCACTGGTACTGTGTCTGGGTGGGTGGTCAGCTGACTGTCTTCTTTCCTGTATTTCACATGCGCAAAGATCAACAGTGTGGCCACACGCTGTCCAGGGAAAGCTGTGTCCTTCCAAGCAGCACCTGGCTCTCTTTCTCTATTGTACTGTCTTCCCTCAGAGTCAGCAGCCCCAGGTTCCCACAGGCAGAGCTGACAATGTACTGGGTCTGGGCTAGGTACTGATATTTTAACGCTCATGACAGCGCCATGAGGCAGACATTATCACCGTCATTTGATAGGTAGGAAGAATAAAGCCCAGAAAGAGGAAGCGACTCTCTCCTGGTCATCTGTCTTCTAAGCGCAAGAACAAGGGATTAAACTGGGAATAACTAACTCCAAAGCCAGCTCTGAGCCGCCAGGCATAAGTTTGTAACCACTCAGGGGGCTAAGTATTGGGCAGGCTCCCATGTCTCCTTAAATGCAGTGGAGAAATGCCTAGAGCTTCAGTTTCCTCATGGCCAAATGCAGCTGAACACCCAGCTCACGGCCTGGCTGGGAGACCCAGCTGGAGAGCAGAGGAGAAGGCTCCAGGCCTGTTGGTACAGGGCCAGCACGTGGTAAACACGGCCTCCTGTCTCTGGCTGGGGACTGAGTCAGGGTTACAGCCCTGCCGCCAGCCTCTGCCCAGACTGGAACCCGTCACGCTAGGCTCAGTGGAAGGAAATCCTGGTGGAGGACGCTCGGGACCTGGAGGGCGGCCCTGAGGGGAGGGCCTTGAATTTAGCCAAAGACTCAGACATTCACCTGCTCATCCACCAGCCACTCACCCACGATCTCTGAGAAGACAAATTTACTTTCAAGTACCTTTAAGTCTCTCACGTTATAGGGTTCCCTCTCAATCTCTTAATTTTGACCCAGAAAGCACTATTTGGGGATGACATATTAGCCTCCAATAACCTCAGTCAACGCTCTGCTTCAAATGCTTATAAAGGTCACTTATTGGAGCAAAAATGGAAACAAAAACGCTAAGCACAGATTTAGTCATTTTTCCTGGTAATTGCCAGTGTTGGATGTTGTAAACAAGCCTTTTAAAGATCCCTTTAAAAAACAATGCTCTAAGTGGTGACTTTGCGGAACTCATGAATAGAGAATGGGTACTTGGGGCTGGGGTATAATTTCCAGTGACAGCGTCATCCATGGATACAAAACGTCCTGTATCTTAAATGACTTAGATGCGCCCTGGAAAGCTGTGTCAGATGACTTGAGAGGTGGCCCTAGTGGTGTCAAAGATACCAATGTCAAAGATGTATGCGAAGAGAATGAATGTAATTGTTTCAGGAATTAAATGTGAGCATGGAAAAAAAGCGGTGTTTCTAAGTACGCTTGTAATTCATATAAAATTTTATATTAACATGCTAATTTTAGATTAACATTAATTTATAATACTGCATTGCCATATCAATATGTTTTATATGAGTTATTCTAAATATATGTGGGACCGAATTTTTAAATTTATTAAATAAATACACCTTTGATTATCTCATCTGTATTCCTAAAAGTTTATACATACAAGTTGGTCAAAAGCTTTGGGAAAAGGCAAATTACTCTAGACTTGGAGTGTCACGGGGGCAGGCATACTTACTGTAGGCCTACTATGTGCCAGGTACAGTGTCAGGCACAATGAGGCAGGCTTGATGGAGGAGAAACCAGAGTCCCAAGCACCGCCTGAGTCCCAAGGTTCTGTGTGGGGAGAGGCCTGATTGACCCCTTCGTCTTGCTGACGGCCAGACTGCTGGGGCCCAGAGGGAGGTGAGCACTTGCTCAAGGTCACACAGAAGAAAACCCAAGTTCTGTGACAAGGAGAGGAATGACAGCAAGCAGCCCAGCAAACCTGGTCTGATAGCCAAAGGCCATCCTTCCCACAGAGCAACTTCCCCACCCCTGAGCCTGAGCTTGGCCTAAAGAGAAGCCAAGAACAAACGCTCCCCAAAGGGAATATGTAATCTGCTGGGCAGAGGATGCAGCCACTGACGCAGGCAGGCTGATGTCTAAAGTGTGGTTGACATCAGTGGGGTTAACAATTTTTGCTCAATGCTCCCTAAAATAATTTTGAAAATCTATGTCCCTTCTTGAAAATTTTAAAATTGACATCTGAAAAAAAAAAAAAAAAAAGATTGAAAGGGGCCGGCCCTGTGACTGAGTGTCTAAGTTCGTGCGCTCCACTTCGGCGGCCCGGGGTTTCACTGGTTCGGATCCTGGGCGGGGACATGGCACCGCTCGTCAGGCCACATTGAGGCAGCGTCCCACATGCCACAACTAGAAGGACCCACAGCTAAAAATACACAACTATTTACTGGGGGTATTTGGGGAGAAAAAGCAGAAAAAAAAATAAAAAAAATAAAAAAATAAAATTGACATCTAGAGTATCTTAAACAATTTTGAATAAACAATTTTAAATAATTACAAAGGATGTAACGTCTGGTGTATTATGAATATAGGAATGATAAGATAAAATTCTTACATTGCCATTTTAAATCTGTCCAATAAAACACAAAATCATAGCAATTTGAAACCCACCACCATCCTTCTAAAAAATACAAGAATGAGCTCTTATTTAACAGTAGGAAATTGTATTTCCAATCCACTTCCCCCACAGAATTTTATTCTAATGTAATGTATTTTTATGCTTGAAAGTCTTTTATTGATTTTCCTATCATACTTCTCTGCAACAAAAAGATGTATATAAATGGAATTTTTTAATTTCCTGTGACCATAAGCCTCTAAGAATTAAAAAAAAAATTCTAGATTGAGTTATCATTTCAACTATTGGTAACACAAACTTGATAAAAATAACATGAATGTATTGGAAATTTTGATAAATAATTATTTCACAGCTAAATTTTATTGGAAATGTGTCCCAGTGAGATGGATGGGGGCAGGACCACCCCATACAACACGCAGTCTGTACACCACAAAACTCCAGGGAGAGCCATTCATGCAGACTATGATATCGATGGCAACCCCCGGAATTATGCAGTGAACAACCAGCACAACTATACGTGGTGGCCCTGGATTTGGGGAGTGGTTGGTTATAGTGTCTTGATTAAAGGTGACATTGAGAACACCATTTGTGGAATTGTCCCTCATTTGATGCCCCAGAAGTTTTGACTCAACAGGACAAAGCACCATAGTAAGAGTCAAGGTGAAGAGATGCATGAGTTTGTTTGCACCATAGAAGAAGGGGGGTTATAGGGAAGGTGGGAGTGGAAAACAGCCTGATGCCTTCACCACGGGCAGATCAGTTTTAGGAAAGAACTCATATAGAAGTCGAGAACCAGGGACTCAAGTCCCTTAAAGTCACCTGTGCTGAGTATTCCCTGGAACGTCTTTACACCCCCAGGGGGCTGTGAACCTCTGGGGCATCTCCGCAGTCCAGCCGAAGATGCCCGGGGAGCTGTTGGTGGTGCTGACCATATTGGAGACTTTCTGCCATCAGCCAGATCCTTTCCCCCTTGGCCTTGGCAGGCCCTCTCAGCCAGGACCCCCAAATCCACCGAGACCACCACAAAGCCGGACCCTGACTGTGGGCCTGGTGGGTGCCTCCTGCTAGCCTAAGGAAGAGCACAATAATAGTGCCCACTTGTTTAGAATTAAGTGCCAGGCAATATTCTCAGTATTTTACTAATCCCAGTTAATCTTCCCTCAAAGCCAATAAAGTTGGTACTGTTATTCTCAATCTCCAGGTGAGGAAACAGAGGCTTGCACAGATCAAATAACTTGCTCAAAGTCATGGGAGCGCATGTGGAGAACGGAGCTCTCACACCCTGTCCAGGTCAGCCACGCTCTCCAGCCTGGGTGCTTCTCTGCCCCACCACGTCTCTCTAAAACATGAAAGGAGAGTGGAACTATCGCACCTATGGGGATGTTAGGGGCAGGCGCTTTGCACATTTATCACATTTAAATCTCACGACCATCCTGCAAGGTAAATGCTATTCTCTTCTTGTTACAAGTGAGGAAAGTGAAGCCCAAGGTAGTAAACAGTAGAGCTGGAGTCTGACCTGGGTCCACCCATCACCAGAGAACCCCCCTCCCTCAGACAGCTCCCTGGCTGGGACGCCAACTCTCCAGTCACTGTCATGCCCATGGCTGAACACAGAGTCCGTTACCCTTTACTAGAAGTCCCTTGGTATAAACTACCTTGGATTCCCTGCAAAGAACAAGGGATGCAGAAACACTAAAGCCACAGTTGGAAAACTTGGCCTCTAAGTCCATTCGGCCCAGCTGCACATTTTCCTGAATGGTTTCCTATAGGCAAAGGTATCGGACAACAAGAGCATGTTTTTTCTCCCTATCTGCTTAATCTGTACATAGAACATGTGATATGAAAACCTGGGCTAGACTCAGATGAAGCAGGAGTGAAAATTGGTGGAAGAAATATCAACAATCCAAGATATGCAGATGACACCATCTTACTGGCAGAAAGCAACAGCGACTTGACACGACTTCTGGCGAAAGTGAAAGAAGAAAGGGCCAAAGCAGGACTGCATTGACCATCAAGAGGACAAAACTCATGACCACAGAAGAACTACCCAACTTTAATGTAGACAATCGAGACACAGAAGTTGTTAAAGATTTTGTTTCCCTTGGATAAGTCATCAATTTAAGTGGAGGCTGCAGCCAAGAAACCAGGAGAAGGCAGCGACTTGGAAGGGCAGCAATGAAAGAATTAGGAAAGGTCATCAAGTGTAAGGAAGCGTCATCAGAGACCAAGGCCAAGGTGATCCTCACCTTGATACTCCAGTTAACATGTACAGATGCGAAAGCTGGACAGTGAAGAAGGCTGACAGGATGGAATGGCTTCATTTGAAATGTGGTGTTGGACGAGAGCTCTACAGATATCCTGGACTGCCAGAAAGATGAACAAGTGGGTCATGGAGCAAATTAAGCCTGAACTATCACTGGAGGCGAAGATGGTAAAACTGAGGCTGTCCTACTGTGGGCACATCAGGAGAAGGCAGGACTCCTGGAAAAGACATGAATGCTGGGAAAAGTAGAAAGCGGCAGGAAAAGAGGAAGACCAAATAGGAGATGGACTGACTCCGTAAAGGAAGCCATAGGCCTGAGTGTGCAGGAGCTGAGGACAGCTGTTGAGGGCAGGACGTCGTGCACATCACTCATTGATAGGGTCACCAGGAGTCAGAGTCGACTCGATAGCATGTAACAACAACACATTTTCCACAGTTATTTTGTTTAATTTGATTTCAAGAATGTTCCTGAGCCCTGGCCCTGTGCCAGGTACCCAGCCAGATGCCGCCAAAGGCACTGAGGATGAAGGAAAAGGTGGTCCCTGACCTCAGTTGCTGCCACTTGACATGCGATCTTGTCTTAAATTCCAGAAAGACAGTGGTCAACATGGAGTCACGGGAGCTGGAGGAGGAAGTTGATTCTGACGGGGGCGTCAGTCATCGGCTTTATGAACAGGGCGGAATTTGAACTGGGGTGTCATTGCTGGCTAGTTAATTCTGTCAAAACAGGCAGCTTAATCGGAAGGATCTGGAGACCTGTGGCCACATGGTCATAGCTTGGAGTGGTGAGCCTGTCTGATCTGCTGGTCAGGAGTTCCTAGGTCACGTCCGTGCAGAGCTCTCTGCATAGTAGTTTACTGGGCAATCAACGATTAAGTCCTTCATAGTGTTATTTTGTGAAAATAGTTCCAGCCTAACACACTTTGGCTTCTCACAGGAATAGAACAGGAATGAGTTCTTAGCCAGCCTGCTCTCCTCATTTCCCTCGCAGGTGGGATCGCTCAGGGGCCCTGCGGAGTGGAGTCACCTCTGGGCTCTGCAGACCTCAGGAGCCCCATGGATGTTTCCAAACCTGACCTCCACAAAATCCCATGCCTTTGCCAGACAGCCCCCACAGGACTGCCCCGAGACCGCCCTGGGAGGACGGCGCTGCCTGTGCCCTCTGTCAGGAGAAGCGGGGCTTTTCCCCTGAACCACACCTAGACAAGTGACAGGGACTGACAAGGAACCCTACTTCCCTGCAGAGTGGGCACCACCGGTTGTGGGGCAGTGTTCTGTGCGGCGGCCCTCAGAGGCGTGACCTGGGGAAGGCCAGTCCTAGTCTTCGACAGGACCTTGAGAACCGGGCTGGGAAAGGATGCCAGCACCTCTCCAGGCCACGCCCACTGTCTGAGTATATTGTGCTGCAATCCTGGGCCATTGGACTTCTCTGAGGAAAGATGACAAGCTTTGGGACCACACTCCGTTCCTAATTTCTTTCTGTCAAACCTCTAATTCTGTCATGATGTTTTGCTTTTGCTTTATTGCCATTAAAAGGTACTTTTTTTTCTTTTTGGGTGACTTTAGAATCTCAAGACAACGAATCTGGTGGTGCCATTGGCATTAGCACCCTTACTGAGCTCCTGCCAGGTTCTGGGTGCTTTTCCTGGCTGTCTCATTTCACTCTGCAGAGTTGGCAATGTCGGCCGAATTTTACTCGTGAGGAGTCTGAGGCTCAGAACAGTGGAGTGATTTGCAAGGTCACAGCTGGTAAGTGGCAGGATCGGGGTCTGAACCCAGGTCTCCCAAACTCTAGAAAGTGTGTTCCCTGCATGGAGACTCCTGAGCCAGCTCCTCTAGGCCTGTCCCCTGCCTGTCAGCACCCTCTAAACGGTAGCATCTGTCACTAAAGGCAGCTCAGAGTAAACGGAAGCACAACTTTCCTCGATCCACCAGAGGCACTGATGAAGCATAAGGAGTGGTACCTACCTTGCTGTGTGGCCTTGGGCAAGTCACTCACCCTCTCTGGACATGAGGTTCCCCATCTATAGAAAAAAAGCCTGGAATGGATGATTTCTTTGAACTTCCAAAGTCCCGTGCTTCAAATGCCACCATAAATTTAAGGGCTTTGTGGAGCTGCAGTCCATCTGATATTCTCCCCAACTTGACCTTTTCTTAAATTCATTTCATTAATTCTCTTATTCATCAGAATGCGTTTTCATTTCATGGTTCCTATGTTTAGTGCTTTCTCCTGATGCTGCTGCTCTTCCCTGGTATAATTTTTTGTTCCATTAATTTCCAAGGACCATTTTGCCAGATCAGAGTGTTAAGAATCATTCACACCTCTTCCATTTGTCTAACCAACCGCTCATCCATTTCTCTCCAGAAATAATTGTATATGGTTCAATAAGCTTATTGTTCAAATCTGTTTACACTTCAGGATGCATCTCATCAGGATTCGCTAGAAAGGGTGGAAGCCAGTTTCCAATTATCATTATATCTGTTTCTCGAAGTTTTCCAAAGATTCTTTTTCTTCATCTTCAGGAGCTTTTTAAAATTGTTTTAAACTTATTTTCCTTTCATATTGAAGACAGACTAAACGAAAAAACCACCACTTCGTTTCACTATTTCTTTGCCGCCGTTTTCCAGCTCCCTGGGAGGAGTGAGTCACCTGGCCGTGATGCTGGGCTTTTTCTGTCTCCAGCACAACTCTGCCTTTCTTTTGTGAGGTTCCCCAGTAAGGGCTCGCCAGGTCTTTGTGACTCTACCAGGCTGCAAACCCAGTGGGCAGAGGGGAATTCTGAGAAGGGAGAGAGGGAGGCGAGAAAGAAAGAGAAGCAGAAACAGAAATCTAGAGTAAGAACCGGAGAGAGAGTTTACAAATGAAGACATTGGCCAGTCTCAGGACAGACGGCAAACCAGGTGCCAGAACAGCCCCGGTCTGCCTGCCCCTGAACCCTCCAGAAGGTGGGGAGCGCAGCGGATAAGAGCTTGGCGGTCTGGGGCCAGCAGAGCGGGTCCCAGTTCTGTTCCTTCAGTTAGGAGCTGGGCCATGTGAGTCCATTCCCTAACCTCTCTGTGTAAGTGGGGTGAGAATAGTCCTTGCTCTGTAGGGTCGTGTGGTGACATTTATATATCCATTCATTCAGCGATCACTGAGTTTCCTACAATGTGCTGAGCTCTGTCCTGAGCGCTGAGGGTATAGTTCAGAGCAAAGCCCAGACCATCCCTGTATTTGTGGAGCTGTGGTCAGGCTGGGCTAACATATGTGGATGTATTAATTGTTCATGTAAATTTACCAGGACTACAAGGGAGTCCACAATGCCCTCGAGGGCCCCAGGAAGCACCCAGGTGAGGAGAGGGGACAGGGCAGTAGGCAGAGGCAGGGATGGCCGGGCAGAGAAGGGAGCCCAGTTCATGCTGAAGCTGGCGTGAGAGGGCACCACAGATGCTTGCACGTCCTAAGTAAAGCGGTGCTCAGCTTCCCAGGGGCTGCAGCGTCACCTCCTGAGTGGGAACGGAGCTATTTAATGCCTCCCGGCCAACTGTGGGACAGCAGTGACAGGCCCAGGAGGAAGGGGCTAGGGTCAAGGGTCCCAGTGGTTGGGACACTGGGAGTCTGGACCCACCTGAATGGGGGCCCAGTGGCAGGAGGGTCTGGAGTGATGAGACATGAGGCAGGTCTCATGAAATGTCATCAGCTGTGGGGCATAACCTTTAGCAGGTATCAGAACGCCCAGGGGAATTATTTCAGATGCAGACGTCTGGGCTCCATCCCTGAGGCTGGTTTGTCAAGTCTGGGCCAGGGCCCAGGAATATGCACCATAATGAGAGCTCCGGGTTGGGGTCCCCCAAGAAGCACTGCCCAGTGGCAGCCTGGCCTTCTGAACAAGCGTGGGCCTTGTCTGGATTCCTGCAGCCTCTGTCGGGGGGCTGAGAGCTTCTCACAGGGAAGGAGCCGCCCCGCTTTTGTCCGAATATGCTACCATTAGCAGTTTCCCAGAACCCGAAGACACTGAGCTTCATGTCAAATCCATGTAGCAGCAAGAAACCAGAATGGAGGAGCCATCGCCTGGTACATAACTTCAGTGAAGCGGCGAGAATCGGACCAGGTGTGCCATCAGCTGTGGGAACAGCCCAGCAGGTCCAGGGAACTTCTGGATCTGGCACTGCTGGTGGCAGACACTCAGGGAAGGTGGGATGTGGGCGGCTTCCCTGACACTGAAAGCGGAGGGGCCGCTGGTTCAGACGGGGACTCGGACCTGGAATCCTGCCAGGCCGAGGGCCTGTCCAGGGCAGGCCCTGGAGACGGTGGAAGCGGAGAGGGCAGGGGGCATGGGAGACTCTTGGGCTTGGTAGCAGAGTGACCAACCATCCCGGTTTGTCAGGGGCTTTCGAGTCTTAACACTGAAAGTCCTGTATTCCAGGAAACCCCTCAGACCAAGGCACACCCGGATGGTTGGTCACCCTACTTGCTGACAAGAGAATTGCGTTCTCCTGGGAGAGCTGGATTTCTCAGTGGTCACCAGAGAGATTCTGCCCACCCAGAGCTGGATGGCAATTATGGCTCCACCACTATGGTATGATCTTGGGCAAGTGTCTTAACTGCTCTGTTTTGGTTGTCTGATCTGTCAAGTGGTAATAATATTGCTTCCTTCATAGGAGGATTTTGGGGAGGAATAAATAAAATGATGCATGAGACCCTTAGCATAGTGCTAGGCACATTTGACAAACATGCTTTGGCCACTATGGCCGCATTTTACTATATTTCATTGAATGTAAGATGCATCAGTTGTATGATGCACAGTGATTGACCTTTTAAGGAAAAAAATGCTGCCAACTAAACTTTGACCTGTGATTGACTGCAAATTGTAGCCCACCTTCAGAGATGTGAAAATGTGAGAAAACGCCCCCCTGCGAGGCAGTGAGCTTGGGGCAGGCTGGGAGCCACGGGACACAGGGACGCATCAGCTCTGCCCTTGCTCCATCTGCAGCTCAGCAAGCTTCCGGTGTGGGGATTTTCCAAAAACCCCTCAAGTGTAAGTCTTCTCAAAGACTGTGACGGGTATCCTGTGTTCAACTTAAAACCTTACAATGTGAGGGAAAGTTCCAGGCTGTGTGCTGTGCCAGAAGAGAAAGATCTTGGGTTCCCGTTGGGACAGGACTGCTTTGTGACCTAGGGCCAGTGGTCGGTCAACCTCTATACCTGGTGTGTAAAAAGGGGTTGATTCAGCGTGAGGCCCTGGCTTTGCAGGGCGGCAAAGGCTCCCTCCCCAGTTCCAGGAGGAGCCTCCTGCCAGTTAGATGGTCCCACGGGGGAATGTGGCCTCACTCACTGCCTGCGGGGGCGGCCAAGGGGCTCGGGGTGAGATGGGGATGCTGCAGGTGTCAGAGAGCTCCACGGGGATCGAGTGGGAGCCAGGGAGAGCATCCTGCCTTCTCCACCTCTCTGTTCCCACTGCTGTGTTCTCCAAAGAAACTCCGGTTTTCTCCTTCCATGTCGGTCCCCTTTATGGGGAAATTCCATCTGCTGGGCTCAAGAACTGGTCATAGAACCATAACAGCACCTCCCTCTGCCCCAGTGTGCTTGATCATCTTCCAGAGGAGGCTTCTGGACAATCAGGTTGTGGGGCATGTCGGCCCTGTCGTGGGTTGGGGGAGGCACCAGTTTCTACCTGGTGCCCAGAAGCAGCACTGAGTTACATGCTCCAGGAGGACCCCAGGCTGGCAACGCTGTTTGCTAGGGGAGTGGCCCCTGGGAGGCTCAGGGGCAGCTTTGTGGACCTCATTGACCAACACAAGGCTGGCTAAGGGGGGGGCGCTCAGTGTGGCTGAAGGGTGGAGCCATCCTTGGGGTCCCTCCTGCTGGAAGTCTGGGGTGGTGGTGGGAACAGAGGGACAGAATTACAAACCCTTCCCACGATCCTGGTTCAGGGTAGAAAGTCGTTCCCAGTTGGAGAGCTGACCTGGCAAAGATGCAACACTTGGACATATACACCTATAGTGTTTTTTACCAACCAGATAAGTAATATTTTTTTCATGATAGAAAATCTGGAAAAGTACAAAGAAAAAATAAGAGAATAAAATAAAATAAAAATCATGGCAACCCTACAATCTAGAGTCAATCTCCTTTAAAATTCTGATGTATTTTCTCTCAGGATCTTTTTCTAAACACAGGCCTACCTCGTATACCTGAGGAGTCCACAGCAAGAGTACTATACACACCACAAGCTTAAATATTTACTGTTTAAACCATTTTTCTACAAAAGCTGTTTTTCTTCTAAAATATTCAAAATTATTAAGATGAAAAGACAAAATTCAAATTATAATTAGTAAATATTAAAAATTTAGGTCAAGGGGCCAGCCACATGGTTAAGTTCTCACAGTCCGCTTCAGCGGCCTGGGGTTCGCTGGTTCGGATCCCGGGTGTGGACCTATGCAGTGCTTGGCAAGCCATGCTGTGGCAGGCGTCCCACATATAAAGCAGAGGAAGATGGACACGGATGTTAGCTCAGGACCAGTCTTCCTCAGCAAAAAGAGGAGGAGTGGTGGGGGATATTGGCTCAGGGCTAATCTCCCCACCCGCCCAAAAAAAATTTAGGTCAAAATTATTTCAATAAAGCCCAAATTTTTAATTTAATTTTTAAGTATTTGATTAAATTAAACTAAATATTAAAATTAGTAAAACTCTATGCTATTTCAACAGCCAAGGTCTGTCTAGGGGTGGATGTAAAGAATTGGTATCTTGCTTCATGCACATTGTATCTAGACCTACATATATACAAATTTAAGATTAAAATGAATTATTTGCTATTGCGAACTATTCCTCAGCCGTTATCTGCAGCTGTTGCAAATATCGTGCTAATTAGTGAGCACCTCTGGAACCAAGAATTAGAACATGAAGAAAAACAAGGAAATGGACACTTGGCACTACTGGGAGATGATACTTTGTTTTGCAAGAAAAGACTGCATTTCATGCTAGTTGACAGGAAGTATTTGACAAATTGATTTGTCTTTTCTCTTACTTAAGCACGTCCACTGCTCAGGTCCTCCCCACACTGGGAAGCAGCGTCCATCTCCGATGTCCGCAGCAGCACAGCACACACAGTGTCGGGGCGCTGGGATTCGGTCCCTTTTGTTTCAAAGACCCAGGACAAGAGGTGGAGACGCATTTCCCAGGACACAATTATGAGCTGCCAGTCGATGTTCAGGGTTATGCTGTGCAGCACTGAGCACCAGATCCCAAGTCACAGAAGCGCCCGTGTCTTCTGGAATAACTTTTGGAGTGTGTGTTAGGAAACAGAGAGCACCCTAAATTGTGGGGCCCAAGGCAGGGACCCCCTTACCCAGCTATAAGGAGATTATATATATATAATTTTGCAATATTAGGAATATATTATATGTATTATTTCTCCATTCTATCAAGAACATTTTCTTTATAAGTATTCTTCTTAAAATTTATTTTTAAGGATTGCACAACATTCCATAAAACAGATATGTCATCATTTACTAAACTGGCCCCTACTGTTGAAATATATGTTGTTTCCAATTTTTCTTTCTTATAAACAACACCACAATGAACATCCTTGTGCACACCAGGGGTCCATTCCTGGAAGCGGCATCACTAGGTCAAAGGAGATATTCGTTGTGTACATAGAATTAAATCAGGGAGGGGCCCCTTTAAAAGCTCTCTGTTGGATTGTTGATCCGGCGTCAAGGATGGTCCCACGGAGACTGATGACGCAGGCAGCACTAGAATTGGCCCACGGAGTGGAGTCTGGACTTCTGGATCCCATCTCTCCGTGTGGGCTTGGGCAGGGGCCCTCCTGTCTGGGCCTCAGCTTCTCCATCTGAACAAAGAGGAGCTGGACTAGATGTTTTCTCAGTGCTTGCAGTCAGAAACCCTGTGATTCTGGGAGTCTGTTTGCCGAGAGAGTGGAGCCACGCTCAACCCTCAGGGGCAGCATCACTAAGCCCACGCTGCCCCCTGCTGGCCAGTGCCGGGCCCCAGTCCTAATCCTTCAGGCAGGCCCCTGGCTGACCTCACAGCAAGGCAGCTGCCCATGTGCAACCAGCAGGCCACCAGAGGACAGACGTGTTGCTGTGTCGGTTCTGGAGGTCACATTCTCTGGGCTGCGCTTCCAAACACCCCCTTTCCCTCGTTTGTTCAGCAAATGGTCCCAGGGCTTGGAGAGGGGGTGGCAGACTCATTTTTGCCCTTGAGGACCGAACACACAGGATGGAAAGGGCAGAATGGGGCATGTGTTATGACCACGCCGAGCAGAAAGAGAGGTACGAGAAAACATGGCAGATGTTTAATTATTTGGCTATCGCTGGGTTCTCAATCCCTGGATATTCATTTGTGGATAAAGAGCCCAAATAGATGGTTGTCCTGGGTTGAACAGCGTCCCTCCAAAATTCACGTCTACTGGAACCTGTGACTGTGACCGAGCGGATGTCACCAGGTCAGGATGGCATCATACTAGTGGTCCCTAATACAATGACTGGTGTCCTTGTGAGAAGAGAAGACAGAGACAGGGAGACACACAGGGAGAAAGCCAAGGATTGCCAAGGGTCACCGGAAGCCGGAAGAAGTGAAGAAAGAGTCCCCCTCCAGAGCCTTGAGACAGAGCAGGGCCGTGACCACACCTTGACTTTGGACTTCCAGCCTCCAGAACTGCGAGAGAACAAGCTTTTGTTGTTTTAAGGGGCCCAGTTGGCGGTAGTTTGTTATAGGAGCCCCAAGAAGTGAATCCAATGGTGACTTCCTAAGGATGACGGTTGGCAAACAAGCAGTGCTGGGAATCTAATAGTGTGTGAGTGTGTGTGTGAGTATGTGAGTGAGTGTGTGAGTGGTATGAGTGTGTGTGTGACTATGTGAGTGAGTGTGTAAGTGTGTGAGCGGGAGGAGCTGGAAGGCCTGAACAGTAGCCCCAGCCCGGCTGCTGACTGGCTGTGTGACCCGGGGTGAGTCCTACCCCTCTCTGGGCATTGGTTTCTTGGTCTATATAGGAAGGATTGGACCAGACCAGTGGTTTTTACAGTTCATTCTGCTGCTGTTTCATTTCCTAAAATTACGTTCTTTAAGACTATGCTAAAACGTTCTTTTTTTTCTGAGACTCGGAACTCTTTTTCTCAAACAAAAGTAAACGCAGCACCTACGCAACAAGAGCTTAGATAAGCTTGCCAGTCATGGGGTCTTGGGCTCAGACGAGCAGTTTTGAGAATTCCTGACCCATCTCCGCAGCACGAGGTTGTGCTCAGTCCTGTCCCGGCCCTCCAGCGTTGAGAAAGGTGACATTTGACGTCAAGTGATTGTGAGCAACAACCCAGAAGTGAGCCCCTTTCTTCATATTGCACACGAAGTTTTGTTTGACCCTCACGGATTACGATCAGGGGTCACAAACTTTGCTGCGGCTCACAGAGGCTAAGTGTATGAGTTTCTCGCGGCTGCTGTAACAAATTATCACAAACCTGGTGGCTTCAAGCAAATTGTATTCTCTCACAGTTCGTGAGGCCAGAAGCCCAAAACCCGTTCCACTGGGCAGAAGTCCAGGTGTCGGCAGGGCGCGCTCCCGCTAGAGGCTCCCAGGGAGACCCGGTCCTCCGCCTCCTCCGGGTTTGGGCGGCTGCCCGCGGGCCTCGGCTCATGGCTGCTTCCCCCCCAGCTCTGCCTCTGTGGCACACTGGCTTTTCTTGGGCTGTGTCAAATCTCCCGCGACCTCCCTCTTAGAAGGACACTGTGACCGCGTTTACGGCCCACCCAGACGATCGAGGGTGAGCTCTCCATCTCAGGATCCTTAGCTCAATCCCATCTGCAATGTCTACTTTGCCGTGTAAGGTAGGATTTACATCTAATCCAGGGGTTAGGACCTGGTGTTTGGGGGGCTGTTATTCATCCCAATACAGAAGTGATATGTCCACAGCAAATCAGTGGAAACATGGACATTCTGTCAGTCTCCTCCTTTCTTATCTCCATTACTCCCATCCTCCCTCTCTGCCCAGTAAGAAAGCTGTGGAAGGAATTCAGAGCCCTTTTTTGGGTGAGGGGCAAAGAAGGAGCCATTGCCTCCTGGGCAGCTCCTGTTGACCCCAAGGAACGTGGGAGGCAAGGCCATTCCCATGGAGAAGCCCAGAAGAAAGCCCAGCGGGGCAGCCACGGCTGGAGACAGCCCTTTGTCAAAGGCTCATCTGACCAGGGCGGGAGCTCGTGCACTGAGCTAGAGCCTGTGCGAGGAGCTGCCCACTGCTGTAACCCCTCACCCCCTCTGAGACAGCGGTCATTAGGGTCACTTTACGGAGGAGAGCACTGAGGCTGCGAGGGAAGAGGCTTGCCCACAGCTACACAGCTAGTGAAGGGTAGTGTTGGGATCCAAGACTGCCCCTCCAAAGGCCTCAGAACACCCCTCTGGGCCCGCTTTCTGCTGCCCTGAGCTAAAAGGCACGCTCCGAGCACGGCGACAGGGCGCTGGGCTCAGCCTGGGGCCACAGGCTCCTCTTCTAAGTACTTCTGTGGGCACCTCATTCCAGTCTCAGAGCCTGTTTCCTCATCTGTAAGATGGGCTGGGAGCCCTCGGCCTACTCTGTGTCTTGTTCCCAGGTTCCAAGGCAGTCATGTCTGAGACAGCCTTGCGCCCCCACCGCCCACGTGGGAGGGGCCTAAGTAAGGTTCCTCCAGATCACAAGCTGTGGGCTGCCTTCCAGGAGGAATGGTGGTGAGAGCAGGGGCTGCACGAGGTGGGGGTGCCTTGCTTGGCCTGGCACTGACAGGGGTACCTGACCCCTCCAGAAGGCACCCGCAGGCTGGGTGGTGCATCCACGGCGATCGAGCTTCAGCTGACGGCCATTTAGTTTCATTCAACAGGTGTTCCCTGGGTAGCGATTCTCGGACAAGCCCAGGCCAGGTGATGGTGGCAAGATATGGCAGCCCCCACATCAGTGACCACAGGGAGAGATGGGTATGTAAATTACATAAGAGAAGGCAGCATGGTCAGGACCGAGAGAGAGACGCGACAAGCGAATGGGGACGCTGAGAGTCCTGGAGTCGTGACCTCTCCGTGGTCCAGTCTCCTTACTGTCTCCACTTTGATCCTCACTCCACCCCGGGGAGACAGAGGAAGAATAGTCGTTAGTACCATAAATAACTTCCTTTGTTGTAAAATTAAAAATATAATGGCCACTGTAGAACATGCAGAAGATGCACATAGGCAAAGAGATGAAAATAAAAATCACTTATGAGCTCATTGCCCAGTGACTCCCCATTGTCAATATTTTGGTGTGTTTCCTTCTAGTATTTTCTTTCTCCAGATGTCACTCTGCATCCTGTCTTGTAGCTGCTTTTTAAAAAAACTTAACAATGAATAATTTTGTGTCACTAATGGTTTTGGACAGCTAAACGGTAAGTTGGATACACGAGATTCCATCAGATGGCTGACTCAGCCTTTGACCAGTCCCCAATGATCAGATATTTAGATCGGTTCTTTTTTTTTTTTTTACTATTATGAGCAGATTCTGGAATAAAATTCCTGAAATTCTTACATCTTGGTTCACACAGTTAATTATCCTTGGGACAAATTCCTGGGTTTAGAGTTGCAGTGTCAGAGGCTGAGCTCATTTTAACAGCCAAATTTGCCCTCCACAAAGGTCATTCTGATTTATATTCTCAGCAACAGCGTTTGAAAGTGCCTGTGTCTCCCCACATTCACCAACGCTGGCTTTTATCACCTTTTAGTCTTTGTCAATTTGATAATAACAAATGTCCTCCCACTGCTTTGATCTGTATTTCTAAGGAGATTAGGGACTTTAGACATTTCTTCTGTGTTTACGGGCCAAGCGTATGTGTGTGTGCCTTCGCTGGTAAAATGTCCAGTTGTATTTCCCTGAGATATTTGTAAGACCATCTGATATACCAGGACAGGACGTCGTGATCCCCACTTTCTGATGAGGAAGCTGAGGTTCAGTGAGGGTATGTGACTTGCCCAGGGTCATTCGGGCAATAAGTGCCAGGACCAAGACCTCCGCCCAGGTTTGCGGTCACTCTCAGTAATTACCCACTGCATCACGCTCGCTGATGGATGACCTTCTCCTATGGTTCTGGGGGAAAAAAATCAAGCCTGCCCTGTTTCAATTTAGTCCTGATTCTTAAAATAATCTATCCTGTAACATACAGTGGTGTTAGCAGAGAAAATATGTTCCGCCACTTAGTGCTGAAGGCGCCAGGATCTGCGATGGGCTGTGACCCTGTAAGAGCGTGCCCTCCATTCTGATAAATCAGGTCTGGAAGGCTGTGTGGGAGATTAGTGCTGACGGGTGTGGGGACAGTTAGCGCGAACATTAGCAGGACACCACGGCTGGAGACAGCTGGCTCAGTGTGCGCACGAGCTCCTGGAGACCCCCAATCAGGGGCTGCACTCTGAGAGCTGCCTGCACTGGGGGACTGTCCACCCACCCAGCCACACCCCACAGGGACGGCTCTGTAGTGTCTGTCCATCCAGCCCGCTCTGCTCTGTTGGTCTTGTGGCCTCTTGCAATGCCTGGGGTTAGAAAGAGCTGGGTCCCAAACCTGGCTCCGCCGTGAGCCCATCTGGGACCCTAAGCCCCTCCCGCCTCCTCTCTGCCTCAGTTTCCCCACCTGTCCAGCCAGGGGGTTGGACACAAGAGTCTCCAAGGGCTCTTCTGAGTCTAGGTCCGCCTGCCCTCTCCATCTGTCCACCCCTGGCCTTTTCTGCCTCTTGGCTGCCTGAATGCCTGAGAAAGGGCAAGACCCCCCAGAACATGGCACTCAGAGGGACCTCCCTATCCTCCCATCCGACCTCAGGCCACACATTGGGTTTCAACAAAGGAGATTTCATCTTTCTCCTCAGGGCTTGCTTTCTCTTCCGAGCTGTCATTCAGCCGAATGGCGGGGAAGGGAATCTCAGCAAATACCAGTGATCTCATGACTTTGGCGTCTCTCTTCCACTCTTCATCAGCCAGATCGTGTCTAAATTTTGAGTGGAGCTCACTAAGTGCCCTGGCAAAACGAGCACGGGGCTGTGTGTGGGGACACCCACCTTGGCTGTCAGCCCCTGAGGCACACAGTCCTGCCAGGCCTGTGGCTGACGCCCACAGGCTGCAGCTCCACCGTGCTCCCTCCCAAGGCTGCCCTCCCCAGAGGGAGGGCAATCTCTGCTACATTAGAGGCTGCCGAGGGACCCCCGGGAAATCCAGTGGCTCTCTCCTGCGGCTGGAGCGGCGCGAGGCTCCCCAGGGCCCTGTCTGCTCAGCACACCACACGCAGCCCTTTCTACTCTGTCCCTCCTGCCCACACTCGCAGGTGGGGAGTCCCCCAGGCTGATGCCTCCTTGGCCTCCCTCAGCGCAGAGGCCCAGGTCTCCTCCACTTTCACATCTCTCCAGATCCACCAGAGATTTCTGTTACTCCTGGAACTCCAGGCTCGGCCTGGAGAAGGGCAGGGTTCCAGGCCCTTCTCAAGTACCTGTCCAGCATTTAACCTTCTCTCCCCCAGCCCGGGGAGTTTTTAATGTCCTTTGGGGTAGAAAAAAATGACTCTGACAAATGATGCATTGTTCCCAATCCTTTCGTCTTATACCTTTTTCTCTTGCTCTTTTTAATTGCTGTCTGCTTCTGCTGAATTAACCTTATTGCCCACGGTGCCATGCGACTGAGGCAAGAGCCAAAACGGAAGCAGACACCCCCGTGAACAGCCCCAAGGTTACCTGGCCTCAGGGACACAGGGCACAAGGTGAGTCCATGGTGGATCTGCGACGAGAGTCCTGCTTTTCCTGAGATGAAAACCACCCTTGTACATGCGCTTCCCACTCCTCTTGCCTCCGCTCTCCGGACATCCTGCCCAGGCCCAGGGCAGCCAGGCGGCTCCCATGGTGCTGGCAGCTGCCAGATCACTCGGCCCAAGAGGGTGATTCCAGCACCACCCCAGTCCACTGCCCCTTCTCCAAGTTCCTGGTTATGCTGTGATGAACATCATTAAGATTTGTCTTCCTGTAATTTTTTCTATGACTTGCTTGTATTCCTAGACATTCCTAGAAATCCTTTTCCTGAGTCAAAGGGATGCACGCTTTTAAGCAGACCTTTACTACACTGACCTCTGGGCATGCGTCCAAAGCAGACCAAGAGAACCAAGGGATGAGGGTGAGGAAGAGTTTCAGGAGCTGGCTGGTGGGCGTCCTGGAAGGAGGTCTGGGTTTGGCCTCAGATGATGCGGCAGGAGTCCCAGCTGCTTCCCTCACTAGCGTGTGACCCTGGACCAGCTCCAGCACAGAGGTGAGACTCTGGAGAGCAATCAGCAGGGTTTTCCTCACGGGACAACTGGTGCTTTGTTTCAAAGATTTTGGTGGTTTGGTCAAGGCTTGGGCGTTCTGAACCCTGTCCAACTTCCTTAAGCTTTTGAAACTCTGTGCCTGAGCTTAGGACTCTCTGAGCCTCAGAGAGCAGAAAGCCCCTTCTCCCGGGAAAGGTGACTCAGATGAGGGCTTTTTAAAGGACTCACAACTGCCTCGTGGTTCTGAACGCGTAAGAACGGGACATGGCCTTGAGGATGGACCCACGTCCGCTGTGGAGAGAGGTTCTGGCGGATTCTGTGGTGCAGACCTCCAGAACCACTGAAGCGTGCAGGCTGAATTTTAAAAATAATTGTCCTTTTTAATGATGTAAAACATGTCATCTAGATTAAAAATAAACACACTCGATTACTTTCCCAGTCCTTTCCTCCTCCCTCCCAGGGCCAGATGGGGATTCTTGAATATTTCTGGCATATTTCACATATTTAATAACGCCCTTGGAGGTTCTTCCAGATCCGATGAAAATGTGGAATTGAACTCTGCCCGTAGTCGCTGTTCACAGAAAAGAAAGCCAGCGGTAGGTGTGCGTCTTGGGGGTGGGGACGCATCCTATTTTGGAAGCAGCTGGGTCTACAAGTCACAAGGCCTCCACTTTTCATCTCGAGCAACAAAGGAAATTGTTTCTCTGCCCCGCTGGTGCCTTTGCTGGGGGGCGGGGGGCGGGGGGGAGAACGGGGGGGTGGGGCGGGGAAGAAAGGAAAAAAGAAATCCCGGCAGCTAAGCAAACTGGAGCAGCTTCTGGAGAGTCCGGCCCTCCCCGGCAGCCTTCCGCTAGCTCTCCTGAGCTGCAGCGAATCCAAGAAAATAATTAAAGCTTTAATTTATTTATACATCTTCTCTGTAGATATTATAGACCCGACGATTGCCGCCTCCTAATTCATGCACGCGGGGCCCTGCGGGAGCCCGGGGCTCGTGCGGGCCGGCGGGGCAGGGCTGGGAGGGGCGCTCGCCGGAGGGAGCGGAGCCCTGGGGGTGTGGGGGGCGGGGACGCCCGGTCAGGAGCGGTCCCGGGGCAGTGGAGAGGGCTCCCGGTCCGGTGTGACCCCTGGGTGGGGGGCGTCGGGGCGCCCGCTCCGGAGGACCCCGGGGTGGTAGGTGGGGCCCCGGGGCAGAGGGTCGCGGCGCCCGGTCAGAAGGGCCCCGGGGTGGTGGTGGGTGTGTGCCAGGTCCGGAGGGCCCGGGAAGCGCGCTGTCAGCCCCGCGGCGGCAGAACAATGGCCGGCGGCGCGGCGCGGCCCGGAGGGGCGCACCTGGTGATGGGCACCTCCCGAGACTCCTCGGGCTGCGGCTGACAGGCCGCGGCGGCTCTTTAATGGACTGCGGCGTGGGCTCCGGGAGCAGGCGGCGCGTCCCCGAGGAGAGATCATCAGGCAGAGTGGTCCCCGGAGCAGGATTTATTAGCAGACAGGATGGGGAAGTTGATTAGCCTCCGCGGCTGAACGGACATCCTGTCAGGCAGGCCTCTTAATCCAATCACCTCCCTGTCGGGGGCGCCCCCGCCGCGCCCGCCCCCGCCCCCGCCGGGTGTGGACCCCGCCACCGGCGCCCGCATCTCTGCGTCTGTCCCTTGCCCGCTCTGCTCTCCGCTTCTGTGTTGCTGTGCAGGCAGCCTCCAGGGTGCTCTTCTGGACGCACGGCCCTGTGGTGACCCTCGCCTGCACAGGAACCTTACCCTCTGTGACTCCCTCTTCATTCTCCTCTCAGGGAAAGACCCCTTCTGGGTCTCGCTTCCTTTGACCCTGAGCCACCTTTCCAGTGTCGTCCCGCTCTGGCCCCTCTCCCTGGGGCCTCTGCTCTGTGCAAACCCAGCTTCTCTTCCCGTTTCTCTGACCCGCTCCTGCGTGCCTGCTGTGCCCTTGCTCCATTTATGGGGTCTGCCTAGAATACTCTCCTTTCCCCCCCAAATCCAGCGTGCCCTGCAGATCGGGCTCACAAGCCTCATCTTCCTTCCTCAAGCCCTCCTCCTCCGCGCCCGGGTAATGGCTCCCTCCTGTGGAAGTATCTGTGCCAGGGGGAGGACGCCAGGCCCCGGACCTGCCTCCACCACTCCCTAGCTCTGTGACCTTGGTCAAATGACCTCACCCGGGCTTCCCCCTTCTGTAAAAAGGGGTTGATAACAGTGAGTTCCTCATAGGGTTGCAGTGAGGACCACATGAGAGGAGGCGCAGAGAGAGCTGGGTGGAATGCCCGGCCCTGGCACGCAGCAGTGATCAACGGTGAGCGTTTGAGTTACCTGTGTTGGGTAGTACCTGATGGTATTCCTCATTAGGACAGGGGCCAGGTCTTCACTGTCCCCTCCCTGCCTTCTCTGCCCCCATCCCATGCCCCTAACACCAAGTACAATTCTTTTCAGATAAGATGGCTAAATGTTTGTTGAGTGAATGAAGAAACTGTGGCCATAGTGCAGACCAAGTATGTGAACCATGTCTCTGAGTGACCCCATGAGGCCCCACCTCTGGTTGATCTGAGCATGGAAGAAGCAGGAGAGTGAAGGACAGGGCCCCCACCTGCTTTTGTGGGGCTGGCATTGAGATGTGTGTTCTCTCCAGCTCTTGTCAAGAGTTTAGGAATTCAGACTGTATCGATCCGCTGCATCTTCAAAGCCATCAATCATCATTAAGAAACAAGCCCTGAGCCCCTGGATGGGGCGGCTGGTACTGGGTAATTTAGAGGACTTTACACATACACACGTGTGTGTGTGCATGTGCGCGCGCACACACACACACATGCACAGAAGTGGCTAAAAGAAGTCGGCTAAGACAAGCACTGAACACTTAGCAGGCAAGGAGGGGAAGAACCCAGGGGGCTTGCAGGTGCCAAAGGTAACTGACCAGGAAGTACACCAAATGCCATCTCCTGGTCACAGATTTTTGCGGTTGATTGTAGCTGTCTAATGAGCATTTGACTTTGGCAAGTGTGGATGCTGAGGCCTCACCCAGGGGCCACCGCCTCCTCCTGGTGTCTGCCTGTCTGCCTGTCTGCCTTGTCTGGCTGCTCACCACCTGTCAGTCTGCGTGGGTCAATGCCAAGGTCATTGGTCTCTGGTTTGGGCCATCTTCCTTATTTCTCTTTAAAAAGACAGAATAGCATTTTCCAGGCCTCAGTCCTCAGGCAACGTTCCCATGCCATGGTGTTTCTCGAAGATTTCCCACCATGCCTGGGCAATCTTGGTGTCGCAGAAACTCTGTTGGAATGGGATCACAAGCACATGGCGCCTGGTCAGGCCCTGCTACTTATTGGTCAGGTGATCTTGGTGGGGGGGGGGGGGGCACGTAACCTCACTGAATTTCAGTTTCTTCATCCATCAAATGGGCATAATATTTGGCCCACCAGCACGGGAGGAGAAATTTACGGGTAAAAGAAGGTAACTGATAGGAACGTGTTTTTGAAAGTATAGTACTGTGCAAAATTAAGGCAGAATTACTATCATGAACTTGTTCCTAAAATATTGACTGCACTCAGTGCTTGGTGCTGGGGAGGTAGAGGGGGCCACGCCACAGCCTGTCCTCAGTGGGGTCACAGCCAGCGAGGGAGGGAGACAGACGTGGGGACACTGGCCAGGAGGGCAGGCAGGAGGAAGTCAGGGCTGCCAGAAGGCCCCCGATATGAGCTAGCAGAGGGCAATGAAACTTCGCCCTCCCCAGCCCCGGGGGGCACCAAGCTTCAAGGAGGAAGGGGTTGGAACAGTTGGGGAAGAGGCCGACAGGCGGAGGGAACTGCAGGGTGAAGGCCTGGGACAGGAAGGTGGTTGTATGGTGGCAGGGAGGGAGGATGAGGTGGGGAAAGCAGATGGGAGCCAGACCAGCGGGGCCTCCGAAGCCAAGGAGCACAGCCCACACAGAAGTTGTCAGCAGGGAAGTGACAAGGTCTGTGCATTCTGGAACTTTGGCAGGATGGCAGGCTGTGTGGAGCTGGGGCTGGAGGGGGGCAGGAGGCAGGAAGCTGTGCAATGTCCAGATGAGAAATGGTGAGGCGTGGGGACCTGGGAGCTGTGGGGCCGACTTCTGAGCCTTGGGCTGGGGCAGAGGGTGGCAGGGAGCAGAGGCAGGAGTGAGGATGGTGAGGGGATCGGGGAACCAGTGGAACAGAGCTGAGGAGCTCCTGGTCTGCGTTATAATCCAAACGGGCAACCACGTGTTTGCAGAGAGGCCTCTCTGTCTATTCGGAGGCCGCGGACTCCACGCTGGCGCCAAGATGAAGGCTCACAATGCCTGTGTGCCTGGAAAGACTTTCCACAGCAGGAATAGCTCAGCCCTCTCCCATCACACGACCGATGTGAGCCAAGGCTAACCGCAGAAAGAACTCGGGCCCCGGGACCCAGCAGTGGAGCCTGAGGGTGGGCTTGGGGTTGGACCTGGCCCACATTCGGGCTCCTCCACTTCCCAGCTGTGGGACCCCAGACTGGGGGTGTAACATCAGTGTCCCTATTTCAAAAATGGGAATAATAATGAAACCTGAAAGGTGTTAAGTACTTATATGAATCAGGAACTGTGCAAAATGCTTTACGAGAATCATCTTATTGACTCTTCACAGTACTGTTGGGTACGGAGGACAGGGGTAATCCCCCTGTTTTACAGATTGGGAAACTGAGGCCCATGCCAGCACTTGGTAATTTATGGCGTCCCTCTTCCTGCTGTTGTTGACAAATGCCTTCCTTGTTCCAGGTTCATCACATACGTTATCTCATTATCAGCACAATCCTGGGAGGTTGGCATGGCTTTTCTATCTCACAAATAAAGAAACAGAGCCCGCAGACACGAGAGCCAGCCGCCAGTATTGGTCAAGCTGGACGCTGGGCCCCCTTCCAATCCCGGAGCCCCGTACTCTCCACTGCAGTGGGTGCTGTCAGAGAGGGCTCGGACCAGCCCAAGGTCCCGCAGCTGGAGGACTGCCCTCATCTCGCTGTCAGTTTCAACGGGGGAGATGGGAGTAAACATCAAGGCCTCTCCTTTCTGGGGCTGGATTTGGATGGGGGGTGATTAGCCTTAAGAAGAATTACAGATTCCACTGGATCTGTGGTCTAACAGATTCCCTGAATGCCGACGTCTGCTGATCGTGTCAATGCGTGACGTGGGGTATGGAGCTGGCACTTTAAAAATTCCTGCCCAGAGCCCCCTCTCATACGCCCGTCTTCTTTTGTCTCCAGCTTTTGCTTTGGGCATCTCTGCTCAGACCTGGGATGTCATCTCCAGGGGGGACCAGCTGAAAAACCTCCCATGCCAGGAGCCTGAACTCCCCACGGGACAGCAGCAGATGACTGTGGCTCCCCCACTCCCCCTAGAAGGTGCAGGTCCACAGGTCGCTCTGGTCTCTGCCAGGCTCCCAGGGGTAGGAGCGGTCTCCTGGGCTGTGAGCGAGTCTCGGTGAGACAGGGAGGAGAGAAGTGGCTGCTGGTCCCAGCGCCTGCTCTGAACCTGCCCCGCCCAGCCTGCGGGCTCCTCCTGGGGCTCCAGCACCCTTTCTGGGCAGCAGGAGTAGGTGGGCTGTGAAACCAACGAGGAGAAGAAATTTGCTCAGATAAAATCCTGTTGAGGGGAACCCTGCAAATTTCCAGGATACTCGTGGCTTTAAAGCTGGAGTCACATGCACAGTGTAGATGGGGTGTCGTGAGTGAGGCACAAGGTCCCAATTCCTCTGCTGGTTAGGGGCTGACCTGTCCGGACAGGGCAAGGTACTCTGACCTAGTCTGAGGGGAATAAACTGGGATTTGCCTGAGTCACGGAACCGTTGAATGAGACCAGGTGCCAGGCTCCTGAATATTCTGAGGTCTGGAAGTGGTCCAATGACAGCCTGAGCCTGAGCCTGGGGTTCCTTGATTCCCTGCGCAGAGCCCACAGCAGCTGCTGCCGCTGCCACCGTGTACCCTTCCCGCCCATCCAGGGCTCCAGGCAAGAGGGGTGCCAGAGCCCCTGTGCCTACTCACAGCCTGCATGACAGCAAGAAGAGCCAGCTGTTCTGAATGGGAGGGGACAGGAAGAGTGAGCACCCCCTGGTCGGGTCTGCCCAGTGTGTCCTGCTGGCTGGCCAGTTGTGCTCTGCAGCCCCGTGGGTGGGAGGAGGGAGACAGCTCGTGGGGGCTTGAGCACAAGGGCAATGTTTTAGTAATCTCTGCATCCCCAGCACAGAGTAGGTGCTCAGCAAATGTGTTGTGGAGTCAAAGCATAGCTGAGAAGGGGAGGGCATGCCAGACTGAAGGAACTGCTGGAGCAAAGGCCTGGAGATGGTCACAACAGAGACATGGCTGAAGAGAGAGTGTCAGAGAACTCAGGGCTGGAGGGACATAAAGAGCCACCTTGTTCACATGCCCTCCCCATGTTGAACCCACTCTAGAGCCCCAGCAGCAGCCTTCCAGGAGATATTCCAGCTGCACTTGAATACCTCTGGAGACAGGGAGCTCCTTCTTCCCTTGACATTTCTTCACCTCTTAGAGCATCTCTGACTGTGAAAAGGTGCATTTCTTTCTTAAACTCAATGGGCACTGGTTCTTTTGGGGGCCCTGCTGTCCCTCAAACTGCCTGTTTCTATGATTCCACATTGCCAAGCGCCTGCGTGCCAGGCCAAGGGGTTTGCTCTTTATTCTGCACACAGAGGGAGCCCTGCGAGGCCTGTGAGCGGTGGGACTTTGACAGGGCAGTCCGGCTGGGGCTGCAGTCCTAGAGGTGGGGCACCCTGACGTCTATCCCTCTGCCCCTGTTCATACCCACTGCATTAATTGATGGACTTGAGGGCAGATAACCAGTGATAACCATTTCTCTTCCCAGACAAACAGATCCAAGACCAGTGGCCACGGGTATGGGCTGAGAGGAGGCACATGTAGAAGTTTGTATCTTAGGATCATCCCAAGAGTGGGTATCATGGAATCCAGCACCTCCCAAACCCCATTGCCCCTCTGAGTCTGTCTTTCTACAGAACCAGAGACGGCGGACAGATGCAGGAGCCTGAGGTCCAGGGGAGAAGAGAGTCTGCAGCTCTCCTCTGGACCTGAGGGAGAGAGGCAGCTGGAGGGCTGTAGCAGATGGCCATGGCGAGGACTGGCGCTCAGCAGAAGAGGCCCTCAGCCCTCCACCTTGAGATCAGGCCTTCCCCCGCCCCAGGATCCCTTCTGACCTTCGCATTCTCCAAAAAAAGTCAAGGTGATGACAAGACACATCTATCGCATCGCAGCCATCACTGCAGTTGAAAGGTGGGCCCGGAGCAGGTGGACTGCTTCAATTATGATGGATGAGGACGGTGACAGCTCTCGGGAGAGCTGCGGGGACCTGGCAATGTTCACTCAGCTATGACTCCTCCGGTAGCAATTTGACAAGATCAGAGCACTTTATGGAAGTGGAAAGTTTGGGGACCTCGGAGTTTGCTTGGCCCGGGGACTCTGTTTGCTGAAGCCCTCTGCCAGCAAGGCAGGGTGGGCGGCTCTCCTAAGAGGGCCGGCATGGGTGAGGCAGGAGCTGCCCGTGAGGAGGGGCTGTTCCTCATGAGGCCTCCTGGCCCAGGGTCCCCGCCTGGGACTTGCCTGCTTCAGTCTCCCCCAGTCACTGCCTGGGGGACACCAGTACAGCTACAGCCACAACCTCATGGGCCAAATAGGCATCCTGTCTGAGACAGGCCCTGTGCCAGGCAATGGGAGACAATGGTGGACAAGATAGTCACATCCTGCCTCGTGGCACTTTCCATGTAGACTCTGAGCGGAGAGTCTGGGCATGGGACCAGACAGCCCCGTCTGTCGTTGGCTGCGGAGCTCCTCTTGGGGGTTCAGCTGGATCATCTCTTTTGGGCATGGTGGCTGGGGTTAAGTGAGGTAACCTACAAGGAGTGCCCAGCTTGTCACGAGGTGGTCAGTCAACGTTGGATTTCCTCCCTCAGCGGTTCCACTGTCCTTTGGTGCATTTCTTTATTCATTCAGCAAACGTGGAGGCACTCCCTGTGTGCCAGGCCCTGGGCTTGGCCCCCAGGAGTTAGATGTGGTCCTGCGACTGAGGGGCTCACGGCCTTATCCACTCAGGGAGTGAAATGTGGTCGGTCAGGCAGGCCCTTGGCCTCTCCACCCCGTGCTGGTTGCTGGGTAGAGGCGTCCGCCTTACAGTGATGGCTGGCATGGCCCTGGCCGCAGTGCCCCTGGACCCCTCTGCCCTCCAGGCATCAGTGGGCTCCTCTGCATCAGCTCTCCTCTGAAGCCAGGATTCAGGGGCTTCCTCAGTCTGGGGGATCTTCTTCCTGGAGCCGGGAGGGCCCCCTAACGTGAGGAACTCAGCTCAGAGTGGCTTCAGTTCCTCCAGTTCTTGCTGACTGCTGTCCCCACTGGGGGCGAGGTGGAGGAGACGCAGACGGGACTCGGGTCCTGCCCTCCGGGGGCTCTGGGGCTGGCAGAGCAGGAGTGCTGCCTCAGGCGTGGCCGGCGAGGCCCTGGGGGACTCCGAGGAGGGCACTGTCCATTCTGGCAGGGAAGGATTCGTAGAAGGGGCGCTTTCTCTGCACTCAGAGGGGTGTCCCCAGAAAGAGCTGAGGGAGCACCTCTTGAGCAGGCAAAGCCCCCAGGCAAGGCCCCTACCCTGGGCCTCAGTGTTCCCATCTGCACAGTAACGGGGTTGCCTCAGGCAGTTTGAAGACCCTCCTGGCCCAGACACTGGCAGTTTCAGGCCATCATTTTCCCTCAGAGTCAACACCCAGCGGAGCCAGGCTTTATCCTCCTCAGGAGCTGTGGTTCTTACCTGGACTTCCCTATGCCCTGCAGACATATCCCATCCCCCACCCACCACCCCAAGATATAAGCCACAGTCCTTCCCTCTTGCTTTATAGGATGCTCAGCACAACTATGCTCACACAGATATTGAATGAATACTTTCATGTGTTTTAATAAACTATTGTCATTTTGCCTGGGCAAGAGAAGATTTTGATGATGATAACAAGAATATTAAAATTACTCACTAGCTGTGTGTCTTTGGGAAAGTCTCACCCTCTCTGGGTCTTAATTTGCTCCTCAATAAAATGGGAGTGTCAGTCCTGCTGATTGTGTAAAGTGCTAGCTCTGGGAAACAGCTGATAGAGGAGGAGACCTGGTGAGAGAGGGGTGGTGGGGAGAGGTGGACCTTGTCGCCAAAGTGCCAGAGGGGCTCTGACCTGCTCTTCCAGCTTCTTGTTGGCTGGAGGCAGCTGTGACAATCGTGACACCTTGGAGCGCGGGTGAGGGTGCTTGGCAGCATCTCTCTCCCTGGTCCATGTGGCCACATTGGACAGGGTTGGTTTCCATCTCAGGCCACCTCACAGGAGGACCTCTGACTCCACGCATGAGGCCCCCGAGGGCCGAGGGAGCTCAGTAGGGAGAAGTACTGCTCATCACAGGCCAGACCCCCCTTGAGCGCGGGGGGTGGGGGGGGCGCCCACAGCGTCAAGCGCACAAGCTCACGTGGGCTCTCGGGCTCTCGTCTTCGTCTTCTCTTCTGGCCTGGTCTCTGCCTGGCAATCCCTTCAGGACAAATAGAGCAGATCCCGTCCAGGTGCCACAGACCAGGCCTGGAGACTGAGAGGGCTCTGGTCACACTGCCTCCACACCGACTGCGTCCCCGCCGTGTCTCCTAGTCTACGAGCCAAACCGCCTCAGATCCTTCCAGACTGAGAATGTTTCATGGCATCTCTTCAACTTGCCGCATTCATGTTTCATGTGTGGAGGTCAAGAGTGTGGGCTTAGGGTTCAGCTGACCTGGATCTGACCCCTAGCTCTGCCGCTCTCTAGCTGGGTAACCTTGGGCAAATCATTTGACCTTTCTGGGTCTCAGTTTCCACAACTGCAAAGTGGGGATTATGATAATGCCTATTTTAGTGGGTGGTCGTGAGGAGTAGTGAGATAAGTCTTGTGGTGTTTGAAGAGCCTTTATGGTGTTTCTGCCGTAAACTCAAGCATCCCCTTGCTGAGAAATGCTCCCTGTTGTCCTCAGGGCTGCGGGTCACAGAGCTGCACTTTTCTGGCTGCAGCATGTGACCAGGTGGAGCTAATCAGAGTCCCTCCTTGGGATTTTGTACCCTATCTGGGGGAAGAAGGCCTATATATAATAAGATGTAAGCTTGAAGTTGCCTGAAGACGTGGTTCTGGCCTTGGGGGTCAGTGGACTCATCCAAGCTTTTTGGGTTTCAACCTGGAGACGAGCTGAGAAGTGGAGAGAGAGTCCTAAAGGCACTTAGTCCCTGGCTCCATGATGTCCTATTCCAGCATCATCCCTGTCCTTCTGGTGGCTTCACTATTTGAGTGAATGCCCAGAACATTTCCCTTTTGGATTAAGCTGGTTGGAGCTGGGTTTCTGTCACTTGCAACCAAAGGCTCTCCATTAATATAAGTATACTTAGCACAGCATCTGGCTGACAGCAAGGGCTCAGTAAGTGGTAGCTCCTAGAATTAAGTCAGGCTCTGTGCGGCTGGACCTTGGTGCTGAATTTCCATCTCTGTTTCTCCCTGGCTGCCTTGTCGTGAGGACTCATGTATGCTCCCTGCCACCCAGCCCAGACTCTTGGGCAGCCTGTGTGAGGCACGAAGCTGGTGGGTGGCTTGAGGCCTGAGGTCGGCTGGCCATGAGGGCCGCAGCGCTGGTCCATGTAAGACAGGACTATGGACAGTGGCAGCCCAGGCTGCAAACGCCGCTGCAGGACCCGGACACAATCAAGCTGCCGACATCCTTCCTCATGTTGCACCTGATAATGAACAAGTAATTTCTGTCCAGGAGTCAGTGGAGCCTATCGCAGGCCAAGGCCGAAACGTTACTACGTGAGATCTCTATGAAGGTCACTGCCCTGCTCTTGTCGCCGTTAAGGGTTGTCTGTAAATGGCATCTCCTTGGAGGCATCTCCTTGTTCTTCTGGCTTCTTTGAAGGGGAAAAGGGTGCATCTTTAAGCAGCTGGGTTGGGGGGAAGTGCTGCACTTTTTCTGGGCCATGCCCTGGCAGTGGCCCTGGGATCTTTGCAAAGTCTGACCTCAGATTGCCCACAGGGAGAAGGGGAGATCCAGGGTGGGCTGGCGCTTGAGCGGCTGAGCGGGATCTGAGTGGGGAGGGCGCAAATTGGACATCCCTCTTGGGGAACAAAAAATGGCTCCAAAGATCTTCTGTCTGAATTAATTTGAATCAAATGCTAGATATGACAGGAATAGTGTCCTGGGGATGAAGTAGCAGAGAGGATCTTTTGAGGGAATGGAAAGAGGAGGAGAGATAGAGGAGAAGGCGCTGGGCTAGTGAGTAAGTGAGTCCCTCAACCCCTTCCTGTGGGCCTCAGTTTCCCTACCTGTTGGTAGACAAGAGAACCTTCGCCATCCTGGGATGTAGGCAGAGCATGTTTTAACAGTCCCATTTCATGGATGAGGAAACTGAGGCTCAGAGGTTAAGTCATGCAGCTTCTATGGTTCATAGCTGGGCCTTTGGATTCCTAGCCCAGTGCACCATCCATTGCCCTGCGTCTGCTGTTCACAGAAATCGTGGGACAAGCAGTCTCGTGGGGTCATCCCCAGCAGAGGCCCAGTGGCCCCCTCCGTCTGTCCATCATTTCAGAGCAAGGGGTCCTCAAGAGGCTGCTGGGCTGACTCCTGTGGGGAGGGTGAAGGGGAGAAAGGTCTGTCTCCCTGAGCAGGTGTGGCTGCTCGTGTGTGCACCCTCAGCTCAGCTGGGCCAGGTTCCCCAGAAGGCCTGCAGGTGGGGTCACCCCCGGGGCCTGCCCCTGAGGCTCCTCATCAGTGGCCTCCTTGGGCTCCATTTCCACTTTCCACATTGGATGCTGGGGTTTCTGGCATGATCACTATACCCTGAACTGAGTGCCACAGTTTTCTTTTCCTCCCAGGTGAGAACTACATTTAAATTTACTTGAAGGTCCTCTGAGAGAGATGAAAAATGAAGAGTGGAGTAGGAATCTTCCTCTGAAAAGAGAACGTCCCACCCAGGGCAAAGGGGCCCTGCCTGCCGCTCACCTCACAGCTGTGAGCCGAGCCGGCTCTGGCACGTGCGCCCTGTGACCACATCACAGGCGTTGGGCAATGTCCGTTGGGTGGAGGGTGCTGACAGCTGGGTTGGCCCCAGTGGCCTGGGCTTCTAGAAAAAGTCCCTACACCCAGCTTCCCCTCAGGTCCCCTTTGCGGAAGTCTGGGAGGCAGGCAGGACCTGGATTATCCCACCCACCTCACAGCCGAGGAGATGTGGCTTACAGAGGGAGAGTGGAGGGGACCAGAAGCTGGGCTGCAGCGCCCCGTCTGCTGCATCTCTGCCCACGCCGCCCCCAACAACAGGCGCGGAAGGGGCTGCCCAGGCGCTCGGGGCTCTGGGGCACCTGGCCAGATGCTCCCTGAGCAGGGCTGCGGAGGCAGCGTCCCTCGAGTGAGCACTCTCCTTGTCGCCAGAGCATCCCCAACTACAAACTGTATTGGTTTTATTTTTATGGGGAAATTTGTGAAAGGAATATATGTTTATTTTGAAGTATTGGGAAAATAAAGCTGAAAGGGGCAGAGTCTCACCCCTGCCTCCCCCTCTGGCTGGCGGCCCTTTCCCTGCCTGGTTCTCCTAACTGTGCCCTTCGCTATCGTTCACTAACAACCTGCACCCTCCACAGTCAGACAGACCCTGTCCAGCTCTTGGCCCCACCACATTCTAGTTGTGTGACCTTGGGAAAGTCACCAGCTTCTCTGAGCCTCCTCACTGTTATCTATAAAAGGGGTGTAACAATTAGGGTGACTGTTGAGGTCAGGCAGACTGCGACACTACCTAAGGACAACAGGCATCAACGAGGACTGTCCTGGCAAATCAGGATCTGCAGGCACTTGGTGATGAGAAGAGAAACTGTTCATGGCTTGTTGTAAGGATGAAATGACTGAAGGCACAGCGTCACCAGCATCCAGCGGGGAGTCCGCATTCTCAACCCAAGACAGCTTTACTGTGGTTGTTTCGCATTCTCTTCATCTCAGGACCCTTCATGAGCTTCTTTTGGAACCGAGGGAGAATGAAATGGTCTGAGTCCCTCACCTTCCACACGTGTGATTCTACGCGATGCTGGTGTTCGTCTTCTCTTCCAAGGCTGTGGGAATGATCTTGATCGCTCAGGAGCCCTCTGACCACGATGGAACGAAGTCATCGGTGGTCACAGGAGGTCACGGGCCAAGACTCTGGAGGGTAAACATCTTTGAGTTGGGATGAAGGTCACATTTGTAGGTTTATTCCTCTGGCTCCTCCTAATACTTCCTATTGCTTATTATAGGATGTGAGTTGTCATGGTGACAGGTGGGCGACGGGAAAGGTGGTACTGCCCAGAGAGAAGCTGAGCCCAGACAGCCCTTTTGGAAAGCTCACCCCGGGAGCTGACCTTGAGGGGACCACACCTGCTCCCGGGGGCTGGGATGGGATAGTCAGACTGGTCCATCCTGACGTCACCCTGGAGACTCAGGGAAGCTACTGAGGGGTCCCAGTAATTCAGAAAAGCCACAGAAGAACATCAAATAATTAGGAGTCTTGCCACCCCTGGGTGTTGTTAACCGCGGTTACCATGCATGGCCAGGCCTTCCAGTCTGTTCTAAACGCGCACGTGTGCTCCGTGGGAAGGAATTTCATAGCTCAAGGGAGACGCACCCAGATAGAACTCCATTTCCTATAAATGGGGTCTTCTCTCTTGTGCCTCTTTTCTGCCTAATGCAGAAAAATCAATCTAGTGCTTTCCTACTGAAGTTATTATTATGCATGGACTGTGCGGTGACTTCAGGGTTCAGAGCTCTGTCACTCAGGACTGCTGCCCCCTCAGGGTTTTCCCTGCAGCCCACCCTCGGGGTTGATTCAGTGGTGGGGAAGGCGCTGTGACGTTGACTTGATCTCCCTTGTCCTGATGCACCTCGTTCCTCTGGCCCAGGTGGGTAGCCCCTTTGGGGCTGAATGCGGCTGCCCCTGCCCCTGAGGGCTGTCCTGGCCAGGAAACTCTCTCCCAGCCAACTCAGCACCCCATTCGGGAGCCGTGTGAATTTTCTGGATGCCATGGCTGCAGTCGGGGCTGCGAAACTGTCACAGTTAGGCGGGGGGCCGCACTGGCCCTCTCACATCTGGATGCACCACATCCCCCGTTCTGCTCCCCCCGGCCGCCTCTTTGATGGCACCGGGTGTGGGCACAGAGGCTCTCCACTCTACGGTCTCCACCTGGGGGCTTCTAGCATCTTCTCCCCTCCTATGAGGTTTGGCCAAAGCGGGTGGGTGGCAGGGTTCAAGGCTCTCGCACACCAGCAACTGATCTGCAGCCTCACCTGCAAACTCCCCCGGTCCCTGCCCCAGGCCTGAGTGCCTTTTCTCTCGCCTGCCGGGCTGGGGCACTGAGTCTGAGGGATCACACCCACCTCCTAACTTGTCTCCCCTCCACCTGGGCCGTGGCTCCTGAACTTGAAAGCTCAGAACCCGGGACTCTTGTTCTTTGGTCCTATTCTGACAGCTACCCTCTGGGTAATGATGGGAGTGGAGGGGGCATGACACGCTCTCACAGGGGGTGATGGTCATGGCATAAAAGGGTCGGGGGGGACAATGAGGACACACTAATTACAAGTTCAAATTGACGTCCTATCACGGAGATTTAAACAATTTCTGTATTGTATACAGTCACGCACGGTGTAACAGACGGCATGCACAACAGTGGTCCCGTGAGATTAACACTGTATGGCCTAGGTGTGCAGTAGGCCATACCTTCCAGGTTTGTGTAAGTCACTCTGATGTTCGCACAATGACAAAATTGCCTAATAACGCATTTCTCAGAACGTGTCCCTGTCGTTAAGCGACGACGACTGTGTTCTGTTTATTAGCTTCTTCGTGCGTCGTGCATATTGACGCTGTCACCGGACGTTCTCGTACGTCATTTCTAATGACAGCGCCACGTTTCACTGTACACAGGCTTCCTCATCACACCTTTTCGCTGTTGTTGGATGTTCCGGTGGTTTTATTTTTTTGCTCTCAGAAAAAAGTGCTGGGATGAGTTTCTTTGGACATAACCTCTGTGGAGA
Organism: Equus caballus; assembly: GCF_041296265.1. Lineage (NCBI taxonomy): Eukaryota > Metazoa > Chordata > Mammalia > Perissodactyla > Equidae > Equus > Equus caballus. Next base: position 10,133,021 of record NC_091708.1, read on the forward strand.
TCTTTATTTTCTCAGAAGACACTGGATGTTTATTTTAACGTGAACACGTGAGGATCTTCCCGCCTCAGCCCAGCACAAGCTCTCGCGCACCTTTTCGTGGACGCACACGCAGACGCGCAGCCCTGGCCTCACTGTGGAGAATCTGGCTCATCTGCTTTGAATCGAGACACAATAAAAGCAGCCTCCTCCTTCCAGGGGCCCCAGGGACAGCTGTCCGGGACACCTGGGCGTGATTGGCAGTCGGGGCCTTCTGGGTGGTGCACACGTGTTTTCACTGGGCAGCAGAGCGACCAACTCGACTTTGTTGGTCTGAGCATCAGAAGCTCCACGTCCTGGGAACCTGCCCGTCCTCCCCTGTCCTGGTAAAACTGGGATGGTTGGTCACCCCACAGGGCTGAGGTTGGGGCGGGTCGCTCCCCTTCAGTGCTGACCTCATCTTGGCAGATGGCAGGCCCCTGGACTAGCCCCAAGGGCACGGCCGAAGCTGAGGGGAGACAGGCCAGGCTCACGCTGTGGAGGGAACAGCCTGGAGCCTGCAGGCGCTCCTGACAGAAGCAGAGGAATGCAGTAGGGGTTCACGTGTTGGGTGGCACCCTGCCAGGCAGCCTGACTAGGGCCTCTCCATCTCCCTGCCCAGCCCTAGCTGGGAACTTATCGTCTTCATCTGAGGTGTGACATCAGCCTCAGCTAGTCCACTCAGCTGCAGGCAGTCCCCTTCCAAACCAGCCCTCCAAGCTGGAAACAGGCCTCTGCCCAAAGTCTTCAATGGCTCTCCACTGCCCTTGGGCTGGCAGGATGGTGTGGGCAGAACACAGATTTTGGAGTCAAACAGAGCAGGGTTCAAGCTCCAACATTCTCAGGCTGTGTGACCCTGGACAAGGCCCTTAACTTCACTGAGCCTCATTTGTCTCATTTATAAAATGAGAACAAATTCTCCCCTGTAGGGTTAAAGGAAGAGGTAACTAAGGAGGTAACGTGTGTCCAGTGCCCTGCACAAAGGCTGCTGCACCACAAGTGCAAAATCAATAGTCACGGGACCCCGTGGCCGAGTGGTTAAGTTCGGGCGCTCCGCTGCAGCTGCCCAGGATTTCGCCGGTTCGGATCCTGGGTGTGGACAGGGCACCACTCATCAGGCCACGTTGAGGTGGCGTCCCACATGCCACAACTAGAGGGACCCACAGCTAAAATATACAACTATGTACTGGGGGGATTTGGGGGAGAAAAAGCAGAAAAAAAAATCAATAGTCACTACTGTTGTGAGGGCTCGGAACCGGTCCAGAGCCCCCAGCCTGCCATTTGGTGAACCACCCCACCCCTCCTTGCCTTCCCAGTTGTGGCTTTATATTCACGTCACCCACCTCCCCCACACACACTTCAGCTGCCCACTCCTCTTGCTGATCCCCAGGTGAGTTCTTCCCTTTCCAGCCACGTGACTTTTGGTGATTTGTTCTCCTGCCTGAAACTCCCTTCCCTGGTTGCAGCTCCTACTTGTCCTACGACAGCCCCATTCCACCTCCTCCAGGAAGCCCTCCCCAATGCCCCCAGATGACATGAAGCTTTGCCTCCTCCTTGCTCTCACAGTACTTGGCATTTGGTGCTGGCCCTGCAGTCAGAATTGTTCCTTTATGGCTATTTGTGGCCATATCTGTCCTCCCCACTAGATCACGTACCGCTTGAGGGCAAAGTCTGTGACCTGTGCATCCTTGTCAGCTGTAGAGTGTAGCACAGAGCAGCTGCTCCACTGAAAGTGCTCATGGTCCACGGAAGTGGCAGAGGCCCGGCTGTGGAAGGGCCCAGGAAGGAGGAATCAACTGGCTGGGAATCAGGATGTGTTTTGGAGAAGGTGGCTGGGAATTTGGCTTTGAAGGAACAGGATGGGGAAGATGAACAGAGACAGAGGGATGGAGAGTCCAGCAGGAGGAGATGGTGTGCGCCAAGGCCCGGAGGTGGGGCAGTGAGTGTGTTTGGGGAAAAGCAAGAGTCTCGCTGAGGAAGGGCAGGGCGGGCGCAGACGTCAGCGAAGGACAGGGGGATCTGGCCAAGGAGAGGGATGCCCCAGCGCCCCCAGTGCGTGCCTGACTGTGCGGACTCTAGCTGGACACGGCCCAGATGCACCAGGGGATGGGTGAGGAGAGTTGTCAGATCAAGTCCAGGACACCCTCTTAAACGATGAAGGATCTTTTTTTAGTATAAAAGTATGTCCCAAATAAGCATGGGACATACCTATCCAAAACAATTATTCATTGTTTCTCTATAATTTGAATTTCCCTGGGTGTGCTCTGTTTTTATTTGCTAAATCTGGCTGCCCTGTATGTAAAGAATTCAGCGATGCTGCGGCGTCAGAGGCGTCATTACCATTTTTTGGGCCATTGCTTCATGAGCAAAGACAGATGGAAGTGTGTGAACCCCCGCCGCACCTGAACGCAGATAAACATGACAGGCGGTAATGGCTCCAGAGCCGCCGACGGGAGCCTTTCTGGGAGCAGGTGAGTGATGGGCCTGCTGGAAACGAGCATCCGAGCATCCGGGCGCTGGAGCTCGGGCCTCGCCTGTCATCCCCGGAGCGCGAGGTTCACGAGGGGGCCTCTTTGGAAGGAGTGAGGCTCAGGTCTGGAGAAACAAGGCTGGAAGTAGTGATTGGGTCCCCAGGCCAGCCCACTCTGTTCTGCTAATAAGGGGCAGAGTTTCAGCAATATTATGAGAGAGGCTGGTGTAGGTGGCTGGCCTGGAGCCCAACGTCTATTTGGAAGCCTCTTTCTAGAGTGATGGGAACTCTGTGGTCCTGGACTGGAAGGAAAGATGGTGGCATCAGAAACGTACCTCCTTCAACCCAACCCTGCTGCCGTGTCTCTGGGCCATGGTCTCACGGGTCCTGGTCGGGGGAGGACACGCATGTTAGTGGAAACCGGGGAGTGATGAAAAAGGTGAGCTCCCCCTCACCTCTGCTTTCCAGCTGCCGGACCCTCAGGGGAGGAAGCAGCACTTACTACACTCCAACCAGGGGCTGAATGCTTTGAGTACGTCATCTTGGGTGACTTTACAACACTTGTTTGGCGTTATCCCATTTTGTAGAGAGGGAAACTGAGGCAAAGAGAGGTGAGATAACTGGCCTAGGGTCACGTAGTTAAAAACCCTGCAAAGCCAGGACTTGACCCCTGTCTATGTAGCTCCACAATCTTGGTTCTTTTTTCCAGCCACTTTGGAAGTAACTCCCTGGGAGCTCCTCCCATGGGCCCCACCACTTGACTTCAAGATTCCACGTTCCTGCCTCTCTGAGCTGACCCTCCTGAGCCAGACAGTCCTGGCATGCACCGGCCAGTCATTGATCCACCAAGGCACTTGCTCTGTGGGAGCCAAAGCTGGTGGCTCTCGTTATGTCCCCAGGAGGGGCTCAGTGTTGCTGCTACTTTTTCCCCAAAGCCCTCTCGCACCCCTTTCCCCCCTGAACTGCTTAGTCTCTGGGCTCTCTGAATCTTGGTTGGCACCTGCTCTTGAACCTCCTGGAATTATTGATCACCCAAGTGGGGAGCTCCGGGGGTGGGGGTTGGGGCCAGAGCTGAGTCAGTTCTCTCTTCCTCCCTGGTGATCCACATGTGCCCATGGAAGGGAGAGGGGGGAAGCCCCACAGGCCTTCTGAGAGCAATGGCAGTCCAGGCGAGAAGAGTGGTGACAAGACGTCCACCTGCAGAAGTGCTGATCCGTCTACGCTGAGCCCATCTGCCTGGATTGTCGAGAGTGATGGTGCGTTAGTTAAGGAAACGCTAGCTGCTGTAACAGACAGACCTCCAAAGAGAAAATGGCTCAAGCGCAACAGATGCTTATGCCTCACTCCTGTACAGTACCAGACAGGTGTTCTGACGGGGTAGGGTTGCCAGGTAAAATACAGGACGCCTAGTTAAATTTGAATTTCAGATAAACAACAAATAATTTTTTAGTGTAAGTAGGTCCCAAATGATAACTATCAGTCCAATGGTCCCAAGGGCCCAGAGCTGATCCAGAAGGTGACCGGGGTTGCCTCTGTCCCCAGTTGTTCCCAATATCTATACTAAAATAATTATTCTTTGCTTATTTGAAATTCACGTTTAACTGGTGTCCTTTTTTGTTCTTGTTTTTGCTAATTCTGGCACTTCTAGAAGGAAGGCTCCTCCTTCCGTGCTACTAGTTCAGCGACCTGGGCTCTGTCAGCTTCTGGACCTGCCACCTTCAACCCGTGCTCTCCAAGGTCATGATGCTCATTTGCATCAGACTGATGACGAGGGAACGAGCACGGAGAATGTGCAGAGGTTTTCATGGCTCTGCTCTCATTCCATTGGCCAGAACCCAGAACATGGCCACGCACAACGGCAAGGACAACTTGGAAATGGAGTCCAGCTTGGTGCTCAGGAGAAGGGGAAAGAGGTTTCACGACAGCTGCCATTGAAAGAAGAGACTTTTGAAAGCAGGCATAATGCCTTTCATGGGGTCATCTTTTTAAGACCACAGCTGTCGCTCAGCAAACACGCACTCCAGGTGCGAGCAAACCTGTGCCCACACTTGCTGATGACTGGCATTCCCTCTGCTTCCTTTGCAGAAAACAAACAAAACATTTGTTTCTTCTACGTTGAGAGCATTTTTTTCCAGACAAAGGCCTGGTTATGGATTGTCAAGTTTTATGTTCTAAACCAAGCAGCAGGAGGGAGAGTCATAACTTTGAATCTTGGCATCCGACAGACCTGGGATGGATCCTGCTAGAGCCAGGTGCCACCTACTAGCTGTGGGGCCTTTGCACAAGTTACTTAACCTCTCTGAGCTGCAATTTCATTTTCTGTGAAATAGGGCTAATGCCATTTCCCTAGTGGGTTTCTGTGAGGAAACAGCCTGGTCTGACCATTGGCATGTAGCCGGAGCTCAAGAAACAGCTCAACAAACCTCCTGCGCCTGTCCCCTCCATGTCTCTGTACCGGGGACCTGACTTGGTCCTGAGCTGTGCCTGCCTGGGGGACTGGTTGGAGCGTCCTCCAGGAACCGGCCTGTGGCGCCAAGGAGAGCCCGGCTGACAAACTCAGCTTAACAAGGAGCCTGGAGTTGTCAGCAAGGAGCAGTGCCTGCCTGGGAAATTTTCTCCTGCTCCAAGTCCATCACGGGCTCCTGTCCAGGGCCTGAGGGCAGGGAGTCGCAGTGTAAGCATGGAAAGGCCTGTTCTAATAAAATCTCTGCAAATCACCAGAACGCAAACCTCCTTGCAACACCAGAGTGGGGAAGACGCAGTCCCCATGGGGTCACAGGCTGACTGTGGACAGCTAGGGTTCCAGCACATCCATGGCGGAGGTGGAGGTGGCGCTGCCCAGTGGAAGGAGGCTTAGAGGAAGCCCGGAGGCAGTGGCGGGTGTCTTCCCATGACTCGGCAGGAGCTCAAGGAGGAGACAAAGCAATAGCTGATAGGACTTGCTGGCCAAAATACATGAGTGTTCCAGAGCTAATTAAGGAGGTGCTGGAAGCAGCTAGAAATCCGCAATATCAGGTGGACGGGGCACAATGAATCAGTGAAGCATTGGTTATCCGTAACAGTGGGACTCCATTTGAAAGCCAGAGTTGGCGTGGCTGCGGTAACCAAGACTACATCATTTTCTCCAAGGAATAACTCCCCTGAGAATGTGGTGTACGTACACAATGGAATATTATTCGGCCATGAAGAAGAGGCAGTCTTGCCATTTGCAACAGCATGGATGGACCTTGAGGGTATTATGCTAAGCGAAATAAGTCAGACAGAGAAAGACAAACACCACATGATCTTGCTGATACGTGGCGTCTGAAAAAAGAAATGAACTCGCGGGCACAGAGGACAGATTGGTGGCTGCCAGAGGCAGGGGTGGGGGAAACGGGTGAACAAAGTCGAAGGTACAAACTTCCAGTTATAAAATAAATAAGTCCTGGGGGATGCAGTGTACAGCATGGTGCCTATGGGTAATAATACGGTATTGTATATTTGAAAGCCGCTGAGAGAGCAGATTTTAAAAGTTCTCATCTCAAGAAAAAAAGCTTGTAACTATGTGTGGTGTTGGACGTTAACCAGACTTACTGTGGTGATCATTGTGCAATATACACAAATATCAAATCATTAGGTTGTATACCTGAAACTAATATACTGTTATATGTTAGTTTTATCTCAAAAAAAAAATCAGAAGTATTTTAAAGAAAAGGAAAAGACTACCTCCCTCAACTAAATTTGATTGCTCTGTGCATTCGCGTGCCCCCGACTCCCACCCCCGAGTTGACTTGCCTTCCCCCTGGGGGTATGTGTCCTTCAGGGGACAATGTTCGCCATCTTTGGTTCCGACTCACCCTCTCTGTTCTTTCTCTGTCTGGACCCCACACCCCTCCGATTATGGAAGTCTGTCTTCTGGTCTCCGAATCATTTATTTTGGTTGTATAGTTCTTGCCTGGCAGAGCTTTTTCTACCCGGAAAGCCTCTGATTATAAATAGTTCAATACTACACGTCCTCCCGAGTTTAAGACCCTGGCTTATGTAATTGGAAATCTGGATGTGAAGCAAGTTAAAGCTGATGCCATAAAGACAGTAAAATAATTAATCGCTTTGCTCTGTTTAATAGATTCAAGGGCACAGGAACAGCCTTGCAGCCAGGGTTAGTCCTCAGGAGTGGCACTGGCTGTCATGGTGATCTTGGCAGGCACAGGGGGCAGGGATGGGCCCCCCCAGGCTGCGCCCCCAAAGCTCACTGAGTCCCTGCTTGTAAAGGTGTCAGGCGTCTGTCACCCTCTGCCCATCCCTCCCTCTGCCCGTGACTCCTGTCCCCAGATTCTGGCGTGGCATGTATGTTCTTACACACATGCAAGCCTGGTCCAGCCCGCCAGCTGACCCGCTGGATGCGGGGCTCTGATTAGGATAATCCCTCTGCAGCCCACAAAGGACTTTCACATCCACTATCTTGTTCTATCCTCACAGCGATCCATCAGTCTTTCTCTCTCTCCTTGTCCTGAGGGAAAACGGAGGCTCGGCTGGATTCTGGGGAAAATGGTCCATTTCACATGCGTCTTCCTCAAAGTCACATAGTTAGCCAATGGGTGACTCCACAGCCTGTGCTCTCCTGGCTCTGCCTTACTGGTTCCCTGAGCACAAGGCAGGGTGGGCATCCACCTGAGGGAGGCTGCTCTGAGGGCAGGACCAGCAGCAAGCTGGAGAGGTAACATTATTTGCACATTTATACTGTGCCAGGCACTTTTCTAACCACTTTCCCATATTACTTCATTTACTTTCCAAGTCACCCTCTGAGGTAGCTGCTATTGTCATCCCCATTTGCTGGATAAAGAAACTGAGGCACAGAGAGGGTAGGAAACTTGTGTAAGGTCACACAGCTAGTAGGTGGTAGAGACAGGATTTGAACTTGTGCTCTTAACCACTGTGCCCAGTGGGTTCCTTGGTGCTTGTGAGCAACCCTGAGGCAGGTTCATTCTCTTACTTGCCTTAGTGCCTTGATGTTGGGGCCAAGCTCTGCACAGAGAAGGTGTTCATGAGCTGTTTGCTGAAAGACTGGACAGCCCAGCCAGGCGGGGTCCTGCTGCCTCTGGACAGGCCAGCTCCTCCCTGGCTTTGTTCATTTATTCCTATCCAAAGTTTTACTGATGCGGGTCAGGCTCTGACCTGGCACTGGGGCTGCCCAAACCAGTCTCTGCCTCCGTGGAGGCAGGTGGAGTGTGGTGCACAGATGATGACAGAGTGCTCAGGGCAGTGATAGGGGCCCTGGGTGCCTGAGGAGGGCCACAGACCAAGTCTAGGGCAGGGCGGCCAGGCAAGGTGACAGTGGGGACAGGACAGACATGTCAGGAGGAGGGAACAGCATCAGCAAAGGCCTGGAGGCAGGAGACAGCACGGGGTGCGTGGGATCCCCACGAGGTGAAGATCCTGGAGGGGAAAGTTCAGGGCAGGGAGTGGCAGGGGGTGTTAGCCCCTGGAGTGCCAGGCCAAGGAGCCTGAACTTTCTCTAAAGAAGTGTTGGGACCCAGTGAGGTTTGAGGAAGCTGGGTCTAGAGAGAGGTTGGAGGTCGGGAGGCTGGCGAGGAGAGAGCAGGTGGCAGTGGGGTCCGGGCAGAAGCTGGGGAAGGGAAGAGGGGCGGTAGACCGGGGCCCCATTTGAGTTATAAACATGCTGGTCCCTCTCTCACCCCTCTGCCAGCCAGGGCCGGTTTTAGGCTTATTCTGTGGTGTAAGTGAGCTCTGGCGATGGGGCCAAAGTGATGCATTGAGACCCACAGCCAGTACCTGCCTTTCAGGCCCGCTTGCCCAAGCAAAGGCGTAGCTCTTCTCTGGGGTTCCTGACACATTTTGCCTGAGTCCATCCTAGGTGACTTCTGGAGTGAGTGCCCTGAGGGCAGGGGGCAGCCCACGGCTGTGAGATCATCTCTGAAATCAGACTGACCTGGGTTTCAATCTCAGTCCCACCACTTAGAAGCTGTGTGACCTTAGAAAAGTGTTGTTACCTCTCTGAGCCTCACATTTCTTATCTGTAAAGTGAGGGCAATAATGATGCAGCTCTGACAGCAGTTGTGAGGCTTGAATGAGCTCCACCTGGACAGTGTCTGGCACAGGTACAGGTCGCTCCCAGGACCTTTGTCACCTTGTTTTTCTGGTAGCGCCAACACAGCAGGCAATGACAAGCTTGCAAAAGGATGTTGTTCGCCTGGTTGAGTACCTGGGGGCAGTAGGCCAAGGTGGCTGGGACTTCTGGGGAGGGAGGATGCTGCAGGGCTGTGCTGTCCCCTTGAAGTTCCTCCCTCTCTGTCTCCCAGCGCAGGACCACGGTGGCGGGCGGGGCGGGCTGGTGCTGGGGATGGAGCAGGGTCTGACATCTCACTCATTGGAGATGGGTGGTCTCTGATGGGGCAGGTCCCCTCCATCCCCGCTATGGCCCAATGCCCTCGACCTTCCCCTGCTTCTGTGCGGGGAGGGAGGCAGAGCTGGGGTGCACTCCCACTTTGCAGAAGGGGAAGCAGAAGCACAGGGAGGCAATGAGACTTGCTGGAGTTTCCTCTGGAGGCAGGAGAGAGGCCTGGGTTTGTCTGTAGGGATCACAGGGGACCTTGTAGCAGGCCAGCACAGAGAGGGTTGGGGGTGCAAAATGAGCATTCCTGCTGGCTCTGGTGAGGGAGTCTCTGCTCTGGTGAGAAGGGCCTTGCTCAAGGTGACTGCAAGCTCCCGGCTTCTCAGCGCCCTGTGAATGGGCTCCATCCTTCCTGGGGCGGGGGGAGCCCTGGTCCTCGCCCCGAACAGCTGGCCTGGGTGCGTGTGAACCTCAGAAGAGCAAGAAGAGCATGATGCCCGGCTTCCTGGGGGCCAAAAGCTGAGGGCGATGCCTGACTCCCTGCTCCCTGGTGTGACCTTGACATGGAGGAAGAGGGCACAGTCACAGGACAGAGGCGGGCTAACCTGTGCGCAGGGGGCCATGTCTCCGCAACTTCTCGGAGTGGGGGAGGGTATCCAGCCTGCTCTGCTCTCCTGGGTCCTGTCTGCCAGGAGGGGAGACCCGGGGGAGGGGCAATGACCCGGGCATGGTCCCCCTGAGGTCTGAACAGGAACCTGCCTCTGCTGAACCTGCCGCAAGTACCCACAGTTAGTTCCACCGTAATAATCGCCTGCGGGGCAAGTCCAGCACTGGTTTAAGTCTCTCTCTCTCTCCCCTGCCAATCTGCAGTGCACAGACGGGGAAACCAAGGCACAGAAAGGTGAACTACTCCGAGCCCATGCAGCTGACACGCGGCAGAGCTGGACTTGGAGTCGGCTCCTGATGTCGCAGCATCAGTCCCTCCCACCCCACTGCCACAGAGCACTGCGTGGTCAGACAGAGCTCTTGTCCCGGAGCAGCCAGTCATTTGCTAGGGGCCAGGAGAGGTACAGGCTCACCTTGTGGGCCTCCAGAGAAGGACATAGGGCCACGGTGACAGGTGTGTGAAGAGTTATGGAGGAGGCGGCAGGGCACATAGACACAAAAGGTGAGGGCACATTCCAGCCCAGGGGGCAGAATGCGTGGAGACAGCGGGTGGTAAGATGCTGTGAATACGCAGCTTGGTTGGATGTTGGGGGTGTGAAATATTGTCATGAGAACTAAGATTGGGGTGGTTGGTTAGCATGAGATTGTGGAAGATGCTGATTATCGAGCTATGAATGACGGGATTTATTCTGAGTGCTTGATAATCCTGCAGGCCTTTAAGCGGGAGAGTGATGTGGTCTGAAGTGTGTTTCTGGAAGGCTAATCCCGCTGCAATGGGTGAAGATGGATTAGACAGGGACGAGGGTTGAGGTGAGAGGAAGAGAGGGATGACACGAGGTAATAAAGACCTGAGTGAGAGCAAGGAGGGGACTGGTGCAAGAGGGACGTGGGAATAGCGTCAACAGGGCTGGACTCGGAACGAGCTGGGGGCTCTGGGTTTTCTGGTCAAGAGAACTGAGAGGCCAGAGATGCCACTGGCAGAAAGGGGAACACATGTGGGAAGAGCTGATGTTTCTCTGGCCAGAACCATCTGCTCGACCACCACCTCCTCAGTGGGGCTCAGCTTTCTTTCCTTCACAACAGTGAGAATAATCACATTCACATATTTGGTTTTTGTATTTGCCCAACCAGCACATAGAGCAGGGATTCCATCTGCCTTGTTCGCAGCACTATCCCCAGCACCTAGGACACAGATGGCACATAGTAGGTGACCATTAAATATTTTTTGAGGGGTCAGCCCTGTGGCCGAGTGGTTAAGTTCGTGTGCTCCGCTTCAGTGGCCCAGGGTTTCAGGGGTTCGGATCCTGGGCGCTGGCACGGCACATCTCGTCAGGCCATGCGGAGGTGGCGTCCCACATGCCACAATTAGAAGGACCTACAACTAGAATTTATAACTGTGTACTGGGGGCCTTTGGGAAGAAGAAGAAAAAAAGAGAAGAAGATTGGCAGCAGATGTTAGCTCAGGTGCCAATCTTTAATGTATATATATTTTTGAATAAACGAGTGAGTGAATGACACGTGTTGACGGTAATTGTGGAAAAATTATCCAGCCGGACTGGAACTCAGGAGGGACATACGAGCAAACGAGAATCTCCCGTACTTAGCGGTCAGCAGCCCTAAGCCCAGAGTGTCTGAGATGGTCCCAAGAGAGAGTGGACAGAAAGAAGAGTTAAGGATTAACCTTGGGTGGGAGCTGTGAAGAAATTGTGTGTGTGTTGTGGGGGGAGGGACCACTTGGCCACTAACTTGGGACAAAAGGCACCTGACTGGACACTGGTTCACTGGTTGTGCCCCCAGGCCCTAGTACACAGTCTGGCACATAGTAGGTGTTCAGTGGTTGATGACTGAATTAATGCTTGACCCTGCTCTTCAGCCAGGAGGGAATCTTCGCGCATAAGAGGCCAGAGCAGGAGGCAAGGGTTAGCCCGTGACCCGGGGTCCGGAAGGTTGCCCTCGCTGCACAGGTGCCCATGTTTGGGACGCCTTGGTTCCCCAGGCTCTGGGCAGGAGGAAGCGGGCGCTCACGGAGGGGACCGACTGGGCAGAGCCCGGCCCAGAGCCACGGAGATGGCACTTCCTCGGGAGGTAGGTGGCCAATGAGGAGGCGCACTGCGGAAGAGCCCGCCCCCAAGCTGAGCTGATTGGCCTGCCCCGCCTCCGGCGAGGAAGCCCCGCCCAGGCTCTCCCCGCGGTGGCGGCGCACCTGCTGCTTCCCGCTCAACAGCGCCAGACCTCACTCTCCAGGGGCCTCCCTGGCCTTGGGCTCCTTTCCATTTAGGCAAAGGCCTCCGAGGGTTAGCTTAGTGAGTCTGGTTTGGTTATTCTTTTGTTTAACAAAGTGTATTCCGCACTTCCGGTACCAGGCACTGTTCTAGATTCTGAGGACACAGCTTAGCCCTTGTCCTTACGGCTTCGGTCTACGGACGGAGACAGGAAGACAGCAAGCCCTCAGCTTACTCTGTAATTTGGCTTGTTGTAAGCGTGACAAGAAACAAAATGGTGGGGGCATGATGTAGATGGAGCTATAGGGAAGGCGACATTCGAGCTGGACTTGAAAGGCTTCCATTCAGCAAGCAAAGGGCGGTTGGAGGCTAAAGAAGTCCCCACACAGAGCAACAGAATGGGAGAAGCCCCGGAGCTGACATGAGCTACTACGTCTGCAACCAGGCTCCCGGGGAAGGCCCAACAGGAGGGCAGAACAGGGCAGGCAATGCAGGATTCCTTCGGCGGTTTCCAGGAGTTTTGATTTTTTTCCAAAGGACACTGGGAAACCGCTTTTACAGGGAAGGGCCATGTGTTCTTAAAACAATCCTGCTGACTTTCAGTATGTGATGGCTTGGGGGGGAGAGAAAGGAGATTTCTATTGGGGTGGTCTAATTTTCCTCTTCATGGTAACCAGTAACTGAAGGGAGTTTGAGACCAGGCAACGTTCAGAACCTCGAGCTGAAGAGCAGTGCATAAGAGGAGGCACAAGTTAGCCTGGTCCTTTCCAGAAATATATGCACTCGCTGTCTGGCCTTGGGCAAGCAACTCTCAGGACTCAGATCAGGAGTGGTGGGAGAAGAGAAAGGACATGGAATGTGTCACAAGCCACGCAGGCCTTCTGCCCAGGTGCCCCACATGTCCCAATGTGTTCCTTATATCCTGTCTGAGGCGCGTTTTCCTTTCCTATCACAATCCTGCCACCCAATTTTCCCAGCAGGGTTCTTTCTAGTCCTGGGCAGCTGTGAGACAGAACTCAAGATCCTGGGCTCCTCCATGGCCCTGCTGTAAGCCCCTAGCCTCTGGCTGTGTTGTTCTGGTTTCTTAGAGGCATTTGCCTACCAGAAATCTGAGCCTGGCTCCCTGGACCCATAGTTGGAATATGGTCCAAATAGTCCATACCAAGTGAAAAATGTCCTGGTCAGCTGTGGTTGGACAGGAGGCTGAGTTAATGATGACCCTCCAGATGGTGGAGACCACGAGAGCGGGCGCTGGTCAGTTTCTACTCGTCACTGCATTCCCAGCACCTTGCCTGGAATGTAGTAGGTCCTCGATCAATATTTGTTGTATGGATGATGCTTTTACCATGTTTTCTCATCAACTGTAAGAACACTGTCAATTCACTTATAACTTTTCAGGAAAAACAGAAGGTAGACATGACATTAAATATGGACATGAGTTATCAGATGCATCCTCATCATAGGAATGCTAAAGTGTGAAAAAAACAATACATGCATTTAAGAATCAAGAACTTCTGTAATAACGACCATCCTTCCACGAACCACACAGTTTGCAAAGTGACTCATGGCCAATTCAGCTGTGAAGGGTCCATTGCTTTTCATTCTCCTGCCAGTGTGTAGACACATCCTCAGGCCTATGAATTTCTTGAGCCCAATTTTCCTTTCCTCCAGAAAGTAGCCACAGCCCCCAGTCAGCAGCTGTGCACGGATGAGCTCCCCGTGACATCTTGCTGTGACTTTGTAAATGACCAGCTCCACAACATGTTTTCTTTGGAGTTTATAGGAATAATGGAAGTGACATAAAACTGTGCAGCCAGATTCAAATGAAAGGACAAATGTAGTTGGCCAAAATGAACAATTATAGGAAACAAAGGGAAAATAACGATTAAAGATCTTTCATTACAGCCGGCTAATTATCATGAGTTCTGGACTTAACTGTTCAGGCATAGAATTAAAAACCTTAATTATATTGTCACCTTTGTCTCTCAGCTCCCATTGCCACAAATGAATCCATTTACTGTAAGTGCCGCTGATGAGCAGAAATTGATGGCAGTCCCAGCGAGGTGGGAGAGGGGGCCTGGGGGGGGAGAGCGCCAGGCAGCACTGCCAGGCCCGCACAGCTGGGCGGCATCTGCATTCCAGGACATTATAAATTAGAAACACTTTTAATGAGACAAATACAGGTTTGATGGATTTTCTGATTTCCTCTCCCCTTCAGACCACGAACAGTGCTCCTCCTCTTTCGTGCTTTGTATCAGAGCCGGGCTCTTGTTAAGTGATTGCGTTAATGGGCTTTGCAGACAGGCTGAGTGTGGGAGGACAAGGGGGACTTCCCTTGTGAGGGCCCTGGAAGGCTCTTCTCTCTTAAGGAAGACAACTCCCGGCTGTTGTTCCAAATGGGAGCCTTTTAAAGTCCGGCGCAGTGAGTGGAAGCATGAGATTACTTTGAGAGTGAGGGAAATTGGAAAAGAAAGCTGCCGGATGGTTGGGGAGATAAAAATCCTCAAAACTAGTCAGTTGCTGGGGTTGAGAGGCCAGCCAGTTCAGCGAGAGAAGCCAGGCACGGCTGCTGGAGGCTGTCAGTGTCTTGACTCCAGAGTAGGTCTGGGCACGGGGAGCCCCAGAATTAGAATCAAACGCAGCGTGGTGGTTATGAACACAAACTCAGCAGCCAGACTGCCTGGGATCCATCTCTGTCTGTGTGATTCTGAAGAAGTTACCTAACCTCTCTGTACCCTGATATCCTCATCTGAAGGTGGAGCTATTGATAGGCCTGTGACGAGAATTGAGAGAGTTAACATGCAGAAAGCATGGAACAGTGCCTGGAATATATTAAGCACTACGTAAGTGTCAAATATACCAAGTAAAAACCAGCTCTGAATTCAAATATTGTCTCCCATGTAATGGCAATGTGACTTTGGACATGTTACTTAACCTCTCAGAGTTTCTTTCTTATACAATTTCTTCTACAACGTGGGAGGAACCACCTATATACCCCAGAGGTTTGCAGTGGGGAGTCAATGAGAAAACGGGCGTGTACAACTGCTATGGACTGGTGCTGCGTCAGCTCCACCTCTACGACGAGCCAGCTCAGATTTCAGTGCAGTGGGGAGAAAAGCCAGTTCCACAGTCATGGAGAAACTTCGCTAAAATAAGCTGAAAGCCACTTGCGAAGACACTCAGCAGCTGTGGGTGTCTCGGTTGGGGGCATTTCTGGAGGCAGGCGCTTTGCACACAGTAGGAGCTCAGGCGATATGGCTGTCCTGACTGGAAGGCGTCCAGGTCTCTGGCCCTCCTGCAGGTCCCGGGAGGCGGTGCGGCCCGCCCTGGGGTCTGCGGCACTCCTGTCTCCTATCTTTGGGAGAGTTGGGAGCCTGTGTTGCCATGGTGATCTGGAGAGTCAATGGGATGGAACTCCTCACGGGGCTGGCAGTGGGATGGCAGCAGCGGCTCACAGTGTTAAGATGCCCAAACAAAACGTTGAGGACCTCGGCTGCGTAGGGTCGCAGCCAAACCCAGCTCACGGGGGCTTCAGGCTCCGCTGCCCAGAGAGCAGGAATGAGATTCGCTGCTGAGGGCCTTCCCTCCAGCTTCTGCCCACCCCCCGCCCTGCCTCTGCCCCCTGACAAAGGCAAGGACAAGGAGGATGTCAGGGAGATACCAAACAGGCTGGGGAGAGGGGGAAAGGGACCAATTAGAGACAGGAAGCCAGGGGTGAGAGAGAAGAATGCCCACCCTGGGCTGAGTGTGGCGGAGGCCCCCACACCCCGACTCGTTGAGAGCAGACCCCAGGCAGCTGGCTCTTACGGGTGACCAGCAGCTCATATCCCTCATCACGTTTCTTTCTCCAAAAACCCTGGGGTACCCAAAGCAAGGTTTATCACCCCCATTTTACCGATGAGCGAGCTGAGACTCAGTGAGCTGACGAGCCTTCCCCAGGGTCCGCGACAGAGCTGGCGTCAGACTGGGATTAGGTCCTGTGTCTTTTTTCTGAAAGCCATGAGAACTGGCAGGACTTTGGGGTTGGGGGGCTGTGGGCTGACGCCATGCTGCCCTCGCTCAGGTTCTTCTGTCTTTGTGGCCCTGGCTTTCGGGTGTGGGCTACACTGCTGGCCTCGCTTCATAGATGTGGACACTGAGGCACAAGCCCAGGACCCTTCTTCAGCCCTCAAACCAGGTCTCTGCCAAGCAGGTAAAAGCCACAGCTTGCAGGTGCTCCGTCAGCAGGTCCCGCTCCGGCCCCCGGGTTGAGCCCTGCAGAACTGACGGGGACGTGGTGGAGAGCTGGACCAGACAGGAGAGAGCTGGCGCCCATCCCTCCTCCCCTCTGAACTCCCCGTGACCTTGGGTCACCTTCCTGCCTCTGAGCCTCAGCTTCCTCATCTGTGAAATGGCGCAAACATAACCTGCCTGTCCCCTCATGGGTTGACGGTGGATGCTGAAACGCTTAGTAAGTTACGAAGAGGCAGGAGCTGGGGTGGCAGCAGGTGTGGAGGGTGACCAGGTGCCACCGTGGCCCCAGAGGACTGGCCCTGCCTTCCTGAGAACTCCCCGATCCGGCTCTCCCCTCCTCTGCCCTGCACTTTACTGTTTCCCAAACTCTGAAGACTCTTTCACACATTTAAGTCTCTGCTCAAATGGTTCTTCCATCTGTAACTCCGCCTTCCCTGTCCCCAGCCTGTCAGTGCTGACTCTCCTGACCCCCAGGAGCTGTCCCTCCTCTGGGTCCCACTGTCCTGCACAGTCATCTGTCAAGACAACTGAGACACTGAACAGCCTCGACTACCCTATTAACAGCCTCTCTGCTGGACCAGGTGAAGCTTCTGAGGGGCCGGGGGTGTTTGCTGGAAGCCCGACGGTGTGGCTGCACTGCCGGCCTCGCATGATAGCTGTGCAGACCGAGGCTCAAATTAGGCAAACGTTTCTCCCAAGTGGCCCCTGCAGGCTGGAGGCAGCAGTCTCCATCTCTGGCCCTGGTTCAGTGCAGTGCTGTCTCCCCCTTATTCCTGGGGGTCCTACTCTCGAGGCCGGGTAAGTTGGTGAGAGGGAATCTGTATGGATTAGGGTCCATTTAGTTGCAGATAATAGAAGTAATTTTAGCAGTTTAAGAAGAAAGGGATTTAAGACAAGAAACTCAGCGCTTACA
Organism: Equus caballus; assembly: GCF_041296265.1. Taxonomy (NCBI): domain Eukaryota; kingdom Metazoa; phylum Chordata; class Mammalia; order Perissodactyla; family Equidae; genus Equus; species Equus caballus. Next base: position 10,149,871 of record NC_091708.1, read on the forward strand.
GTACCATATGAAGCGAGAGAGGAGCAGACACTTGGCTGGGTCTCCAGAAATGACTGTTGGAACAACACTGCAGAACTGGCCTGCCAGAGTGGCCCCACCTCTGCCACAGTCAGGAGAGCGGGGGAATGCGGGACCGGCACCCGGCTAGACCCACAGCAGTAAAATAAGGACGCCCGGGCTCTGCTTCTTGAGTGATAGGGACTCCTGTACAGACTGCTGCACAGGCTGAAGGGGCAGAAGCCCCAGAGTGCAGCCCCTGCCTAGCCTTCACCTGCCACGTGCACTTCTTCAGGTCGTCGGATTGGCTGAGCCCATATCACACCTGGGCCCTTAGCTGCAAGGGCATCTGGGAAATGTAGCTTTGGGCTTCTTGGCTCCACAGCTCAGGAAGGCCAACTGGAAAGGATGTTGAGCACCAAGCCGTTGCACCCTCCCTGCAGCCATGGGGCCGAGCTGAGGCCAGGAGTCCAGGAAGAAATTGCACCAGGTTTGTGTACCCGGGAGGACCTGCCCTTGGGCGAGGCTCCTGCAGTGCTCCTGTTTTAAGAAAAGGAGCACTGTACTTAGAGTCCAGCATCCTGAGATTCCAAGCTCTATCAGTAGCTGAAGGGTGACCTTGGGCAGCTCACCCACGTACATACACGTACACAGCCACATGCAACTTTCCATGGGGCGTGCATGAAGGACTGATGGGGAGGACCCTCTACAGCTTCATCTGGGGCTGGGCACATGTATTTCAGTCATTAAGATCCTGGTTTCTGGAGTCAGGCTCCTTGCCATTCGGGTCACCGTGCTTTGAGCCTGCCTCGTTCTGTTGCTGTCCGCTGAAAGCCAGGCCCAGGTGTGATTAGTGGCACGGGCGTGAATCCACACCTGCTGGCAGCCAAGCGCACTCTTCATGCTGCACCAGAGCTACTCAAAGCTGGGGCTGGAACTGCCTTCGGGGCTGTGGGTCCTCTGGGCCCCCTCTTTACCCAAAATAAGGGACTGGTGCTTGGAGAGACAAGGTGATGAATGTGCCTAGTCACGGGTCCAGAGGCAAAATCCTCTCCTGCCCCATGTGACCCCGGATGGCTCTCGACCCCTCTGTGCCCCAAATCGGTAGAATTGCCTTCCTCACAGTGCCACCTTGAGTGTCCCGATGAGGATGAAGAGAGACTCGCCCCACGCAGGCACTCAGCACAGTGCCCGGCACTGGTACGGGCTCAGTGAACATCTGCCTCGTGCCATCATGGTCTGTGCTTCCAGCCAGTGTCCCTGCTGATCCGTCATAACGTAAGTGAAGTGTATCTTCACTCCTTTGTCCCTCCTTGGCCACCGCAGGTCTGCCCCTGAGCCACTGAGCCAAAACCACGTGGTAACCACTTAGAGCCTGACAAGGAGCCGGCCCAGGGTCTGAGGAAAGGAAGGGGCGAGGGCGTGAACTGGATCAGAGCTTCTCAGCCCTGCTGCACACTGAGGAATACCGACACCAGCTCCACCGGCAGAGATGGGATATAATTGGTCTAGTCTGGGGCCTGGGCCCCATGTTTTCTTCATTACTTATTTTATGGCTCCCCAGTACTGCTAACGTGTGGCGGGGCTGAGACATGCTGGAGCAGGCATTCCGCTGACATCTGATTGGTTGGGACAGAGTAATGACAGCCCTTACATCTTACCAGTGTCTATACTTGGCTTCTCTGAGTCCTTGCAGGATGGGAATTAAGATCTCCTCTTTACGGATGAGGAAACAGAGGCTTATGGGGTTTGGGTGACCTCAACCCATGCGCCTGAATGGGCAATGAGGAGCCAGAAGAGGCGAACTTTCGTGGCCTGTTTTTGTTAAAGTCCCTGCGAGGAACTGCCAGCAATAGAGACTCTCTGTCTAGGCCCACTGAGCTCTTGCAGGAGCTGAGAGTTTGGACTGTCTGGCAGGAGCCAGACGGCCTGGCCTGCCTTCCTCTGATCCCAGCCAGCCCTTGTCTCCTGAAGTAGGGCACGGGAAAGGGGCCCTGCCATTCTCTGAGGCAGCTGTCAGCTTGTCCAGGCCAGGGAGCCAGGCCTGGCATGGAGAGGAAGAGGTCCCTGCTTGGAGCTGAGAGCACTTCCTTCTGGGGATCCCTCTGTGTGGTGGCTTCTTGAACCCAGCGCGCCCCAAAAACAGGTTGTCACACGGGCTTGGCCTCATGTCAGCTGCTCGATCCTCCCAGTGAGGGTTTCGCCTCTTGCCCTGTGACAGGGACACATTCATCACACTGAGTGTCTCAAGCATTGAAAGAGATGGGATTATAGATGGCGCTGGGAGAAAAATGGAGATCCGGTTCCCCAGCAAATGAATTTATCTATTCCCAGACCCAGGTCGGACAACACTGGCTGGAGGAAGTCATTTATCTCTTTGAGAGATGATTTTAGAAATACAGTTGTGGATGTGTCGGTTCTGTGCCTTCCAACTTCAGGTGGGAGAGGAGGAGCGGAGCGTCTCCTGCCCCAGAAGACAGCAGGAGGCCCCCGGTGACCACGCTCTGCCTGACAGGGAGGAGGGGGCGGCCAGACGGCCGGGCGCTGTTACCACAGCCTCTGCGGAGCTGGGGTCTGTGTGCCTCTTTCCACTTCCCTCTGGTTGTCTCAGGGCAGTTGTGAGAGAGGCAGGGACCAATGTAAGCAGAGCTAATGCCCGCATGAGACAGCCTCTCTCTGGGCCTCAGTGGCTTTCTCAAAAATAGGCCTTTTCATTTATCTTCTCTTCTCTCCTTAAGCTGTAGCGCAGCCCTAAAGGTGTGGATTGATCGTGCATTTCCTTTGCCGCAGAATGAGCCTGTTTATCACTTCAGTGGGTCTAGAAATAGGAGAGGAGATGGGTCACTGGGACCTGGCTCCTCCCACCGACCACTCCTGCCTCCAGCTCTGGTTTTTAAAGAAGTCACTACAGTTTGCACGAGGGACTGGTTGGCGTAGGGTGTGCGTGGAGGGTAACTGGAGATTTTGTTTATTTCCTTACGAGTGAATGGACCTCCGCTCCAGGCCGGATGCTGTTAAAGGTCAGTTTCAATAGGGAAGCCGCATTCCTTAAACTCCTGGCCACAGGCTGGAGGTGCAGTCAGAACAAAAGGGTCCTGACCCAGGAGACAAGGCTGTGCCCAGGTGTGTCATCATTTGGGACCTAGGAATTTTGTCCCAGAACAATGATCTTCCCCAGACTTCTGATCTAGGAGTAAATGGCAAAGCTGGGACAAGGGGCCAGGTCACTGACACTTTCTGCAACACTCTTCTCGACTCTCCTTGATCTCGACTCTGTCAGCATTTTAACTCTTTGACGACTGTTGGGGGAGGGTCAGAGAGACAAGCCACGCTATGCCTTGGCTTGTGCCCTGTGATACAGGTGGTCCAGCAGGCCACAGGCCCCGCACAGCACACTGTGGGTGGACTTCGAGTCAGAGGGAGTAAGGCCGGCTGGCCCAAGCTTGTCCTCTGTGGGAGGCCCTTCACAGCTTTGACTCGTCCTTGCAAGAGCTCTGACACGGTGTTATTATCCCCACTACACAGATGGAAACACTGAGGCACGGAGAGGATGTAATTTGCCCGCGGTCACACGACTACTGATTGGTGAAGCCAGGATCAACCCACTTGGCTTCAGCTCTAACCTCAGCCCCAGGGAGCCTGTGCTGGGTCTTGGGGATGTTTTCCAGTTGGCCCCACTGCCATGGCTCTGGACTTGGCCCACTGAGCTCTCACCTGGCCACATGCCAGCCTCTCCATCAGATGCCATGCCTGTAGTGTGGCCCATCCGCCCATCCTCTGCTCCAGCCTGCAAGGGCTGTGCTAACAGAGAGCTTTCTGACACACCACACTTCTACGGCCCCATGCCCCCTATATGTCCTCCCCACCCCCTGTTATTAAGGTTCCTAGTTGTCTGATTCTACATCCTCCTGCCCCCTCGAGTCTGATCTCCTGCCACACATTTCACAGGTCCTGACCAGCCAAACAGAAGGATTCTCCCCCTTTTCCATGCAGCATGTTTTGCCATGTCGGTGCCTTTATCTGAGCTGGTCCTCCTGTCTCGAGCATCTCTTCTCTTTCCCCCGTCTAGCTCTGGCCTCCAGTGCCCTTGTCAGGCCCTACCCACAGGAGGCGCTCACCAACTGGACGCTGTGTGTGAATGTTGCTTTCTTTGTAAAGGAAGTTTTATTTTTCTTCTCTTGGGATTCTAAAAAGAATCAAGTTCATTTTAGAAAATTTGGAGAATATAGACAATCTCTCAGGAGAAAATAAAAGATAACCTGGAGGGGCTGGCCCCGTGGCCGAGTGGTTAAGTTTGCACGCTCCACTTTGGCGGCCCAGGGTTCAGATCCTGGGTGCGGACATGGCACCACTCATCAAACCACGCTGAGGTGGCGTCCCACATGCCACAACTAGAAGGACCCACAACTAGAATATACAACTATGTACGGCGGGGCGGGGGGGAGGGGGTGGTTTGGGGAGAAAAAAGCATGGAAAAGAAAAAGAAGATTGGTAACAGTTGTTAGCTCAGGTGCCAAGCTAAAAAATAAATAAATAAAAGATGACCTGGAATCCTACATCTGCTGTCATTATTTTGGTGTATATCTTTTCAATCTTTTTTCTTTCATTATTTTTTTATCGTGAACCATTTCAAACACAGACAGAATAGAGAGTAATACAGCAGTCTCCTGAGCAGCCTCGCCCCCTCTGATCAATCCGGCGGTTTTTCCGTGTGTAAATACACCAGCTTGGTCTTAAACACTTTGGGATGATGCTGTTCCAATTGTCCACACTCTTTTGAAAGCTGCTTCCCCTCATCCCCACTTAATAATTAATAAATCGCAAATACTTTTCTGTGGCTGAATAGAATTTTTTAAAAAGATGTATAGTAGCTTATTCAGTTAACCCATCCCCTATTTTCGGACGTTTATAATTATTATAAACAATACTGCACATCCTTGACTATTTATTAAGAACAAATTCAGAGAAGTGGAATGACAAGGTGGAAGAATATGGACATTGTGATGCATTCTGCCAAACTGGGTTTTTGGATGATTATGCTCATTTACATTTCCGTAAGCAGCATATAAGGACATCAATTTTAGGGGGCTGGCCCCGTGGCCGAGTGGTTAAGTTCGCGCACTCCGCTGCAGGCGGCCCAGTGTTTCGTTGGTTCGAATCCTGGGCGTGGACATGACACTGCTCATCAAACCACGTTGAGGCAGCATCCCACATGCCACAACTAGAAGGACCCACAACGAAGAATATACAACTATGTACCGGGGGGCTTTGGGGAGAAAAAGGAAAAAATAAAAAATCTTTAAAAAAAAAAAAAAAGAACATCAATTTTAGTTCATCTTAGCAAGCATTGAGTATTATCATGTTTATAAGGCATGGTCACTTATGAATGAATCATGGGAGCCCTGTCACGGGAGGGACAAGGTCTCACTGAGATGCCGCTGTCACACTGCACTCTCCTGTGGCCAGCTCAGAGCCCACGGCCAGTGTGACTGTGTCAGGGGGTGGGGGTGGCGTGGGGGGATGGCAGAGGGCTGACTTCCAGACCATCTCAGTGTGGCTTTTAGACTTCAGCCAAGTCTGTGAAGTGACCATGCAGGCAAAGTAATCACCCTTCCGTGGCCCAGCTAATGTGCTCCTCCCTGGCTGCTGGATCAATACCACACTTACGGCAGATTAGCTAAATGAGCCAGCGCAGCTGGGGATGAGCTTCCAGACACAATTACTATGGAAAATGCAGCCATATTTTAGTGGGCACCACATGCATGAAGCTTTTTGCAAATATCAATATATATTTGCTTGCTTGACAAAAACAGATCAAACCTAAGTCAAGAGATTAATCCAAAGGATCTGGCTGTAAATGGTCCTTGTTGTGCAAAATGTGGCAAAGCCTTGACCTTTCCGGTGGTTGCTATAGTTCACATTGTGCTGGAAATGACAAGCATGGCAAACCCGGCCAGTGGGTGGCTCGTGCTGTTGTCTGCAGGTTTATTGTGATAGAAATAGTGATGATGCCGATGGTGATCACCATTCATATTTGCATAGCGTTATCTCACTTGATCTTCACCACAGCCTTGGAACGCTCAATACATGCTTATTTAATAAATCAAGTCGTTCATTTAACAGATAATTGTTGAGCAGCCTTTATGTACTGGCATTGTTCTAAAACTCGCAGCCTGGTGGGGCAAGACTGACAATAAACAAGAAAACAAGCAAATGGACAAGTAATGATGCCCTGAAGGGATTGCTAGAAATAGAAGGGAAGACAGTGCCATGTGGAGAAAACCTATGGGCAGTGGTACTTGATTTCGATGGGTGGTTGGGGAAGGCTTCTAGGAGGAGGTGACATTTAAATTGACATTTGAAGGGTGAGAAGAAGTGAGCCAGGGCAGGAGGAGAGAGGGTGTTCTAGCCTGAGGGACCAGCTTGGGTGAAGGGTGTGAGCTGGGATGCAACTGGCCATTCCAAGGATGGGGAAGAATGCTGTGCAGGGCTGGAGCGGGTGAGAAAGGAGGAACAGCACTTCACCAGGCGGGGTAAGCAGCCTACCACACAGTGCCCTGGGAGGACATGGTGCAGAATTTGGATTTGAAGTGGGATGGGAAGCTATCAAAGGGCTTTATAGAGGTAAAGGATATGATCAAATTTGTATTTTAAAAAGATCACTCTAGGTCCTGGGTAGGGAATGAGAAATATCCTATTCATTTTGGTAGCTGGTTCCAGAGGAATAGCAAATGTGCTGGACAGACTGGGAAGCTGGGTGAGCCTTGGGCAGACCCTCTGAAGGGCTCTCTGGGGTGCGAGTGCCTGCCAGGCTGCAGGCTCTGGGTCTGAGTTTTTTCTGATTTCTCCTCTCATCTCTTTCCCTTGGGAGAGTTTGCCACGGGCCTGGTTCTTGGCCCAGTAAAATGGAAAGGAAAGAACGGAAGGGAAAAGAGAGAGCGGGAAGCTTCGAGTGAGTGTAACAGGGATCAGTCGTGCTCTCCCAGCCCGGGGTGCTCTGGGGAGCTGGTTTTCACTCCACAGAACAGCGTGGGAGCCCTCCTCACTCCGTGCTTGGGCCCCTGGGCTGCGCTGGGGAGGCGCCCCCCAAGGGAGGGCTCCCCTCTCCATCGCTGGGCCCTTGGGGCTCAGGGAGCAGGTGGCCTGAAGTTCCTCTCTCAGGAAGAGTCGGGGGCTGGTTGGCAAGACCATCTGGACCTTGGGCTGTGGCGGTTCTTCTGCTCACTCACCCAGCACCACCCCGCCACAGCCCCCTCGAGCGGCCATCCAAGACCCTTGGACCCGCAGCTGCCCCTGGTTGTCTCCCCTGGGTCTTCTCAGTTCACACCGTACCTCCCTTACTCCTCCACCCGACTGTCAGCTGAGAAACAGCTGCAATGCCGTTTCTGTGTTTGAGACAAGCTACGAGTCTAGATGAAGTCTGGAGGGTGGGAACGTGAAGGGAGGAGGATCAAGATACCAATTCCTTTAGGCTGTTAGAAAAGCCTAACGTTGGATGTGTGCTGAAATGCTTAAAGGGTCAACACTAAGAGACCAGGCATAGATGGTACAACTTCCAAACTAGTAGCAGGGAGGGACTGGAGAAGACGTAACCCCACAGAAGGTTGGGTGACTTCTCATACAGGAAGTGACAGAGAAAGTCGGCGAGAAGGACAGAGAGAACAAGCTCAATTTCATTTCATAACCAGGGTGACCGTTCTTACCACAGTAAACCTGGGTGCTTATTCCCTTAGGAGGTTACTGGGTGGCGAGGCCACAGGCATCTCTAGAGCCCACGTGGGCCGGTCAGCGATTTAACAACTGTCTCTCCTCAATTTTAAAGTCCTTGGGGTCGAGGTCAGACCCAGTCCGAGTCTGTATGTTCCCAGAGCAGGGAGGTTCAGCTCCTGAAGAAGGAACAGGAGCACAAGTTGTTATCATCAACCCAAGCTTTGCCCTCCCTTTTGGCTCATGCCATCTTCTGAAAGGGGTGCATTCCGACCCCCCGCTGAGGGGACAGGAGTGGGACAGACTGGATGCAGAGGCTCAAGGACCCACAGGAAGGTGAACCTCCCACGCAGGAGGCTCATTTGGGGGATATGGAGCTTTCTTACTGGCTTCCCTTGCCGTCTCCTCCTCCTCCTGTCCCACCTCCTCCTCCTCCCCCTCCTCCTTCATCTTTTGACTTTTAGTTAGCAGATTCTCTTGAAATAAAGCAATTCCCTGAAAGGCACTCGTGAGTTTCCCCTTGGGAATAAAGACACCTGAGGGCTTCTGTTAAATTCTCTCTGGCCCCAGAGCACAGGGACCACATGAGACCTGTGCCGCGTCAGAGCTGCAGCCACAATGGTGGTGTCCCTGTTCTCAGGAGCCTTGAGGAGGAGGCATCACAGAGATGGCTCACACCTGCATGGGGGACCTCCAACAGAGACGCTCCAGGAGGGCAGGACGGGCCGTGTGGCAGGATCCTGTTCTGGACTAGTGGGTGTGTCTGCTCCGTCGCCGACCTTTGCTGGGTACGCCAGCTACTGCAGCGAGAGACCTGAAAGATCTTCTCAGGCCACATGGAGACGGAACTCACACCCAGCCCGGGGAGGTCGCAGCAAGTTAGATTAATTTTCTTCCTGCCTTTCCTTACAAAGCTAACCTCTGTCTCACGGAAAAGTTCTTTAAAAAGAAAGAAGTCAGTGTTTATTCAGCCTTTGAAGGAGTTTTGATCCTAGCAACCCTGTTGGAAGTGTCCCCATTTCCCTGGGATTCACTCCAGGAAACTGTGCATTGATCCTTTACATCAGAAATAATTGTTCTGGGTTGGAAATCCATGAAGTATTGGAAATTCAAATTAAGCTGTTTGTGAAGCTCTGTCTAATGAGGGTCATCAGCTGAGAGCTTGTTAGAAGCTCGGTGGGCCTCCTGGCCCCTCCGCTCCTCCAGAGAGCTGGGATGGGCCCTGAGAGGCAGCTGGACGGGCTCTTTCTTTCCTCTGGGCATCTCTGGTCCCACCTCCTCTGGCTCCGGGCCTCCCTTTCAGCTTCCTGCCTCCTTCTTGCATTGGTCTGTGTCTATCACGCCTGTCATCAATATTAAGACCAACGAGCATCACCAAACTATCTCCCATCAGAGGCATCTGAAGCTCTCTAAACCCTTCTTCAATGTGTTGCAATTTGGCAGCATGAGATCCTGAGTTACTACAGTTCATAATCCATATTTTATTCATAGCACATTTTTTTTCCCAGCCTGAAACTTTGTCTTCCACCTGCTGCGAGCTGCCTCTTAGACGCTGGGCGGGAGTTGATGGACAATTCTCTGTGCCTCTCCTCTGGCCCTCTGGGTTCTCTAGAATGTGATCCTGTGTTCTCTCAGCCCTTGGTGCTCCAGACTGGAAAGTTCTACTGTTCATCAGGAAGCCTCCCCCACGTTTGAGCATGTTAACCAGTTAGTTGCAAGACTTCGTCAGCCCTGGGGTTTCTCGTAGGAGAGGAAGGACCAGACTGGAGACATGCTTGGAGACAAATGGTCCGCATGACCTGAAGAAGATCCTCTTCCTCCTCCTCCCTCCTCCTCCCTCCTCCTCCTCTTCCCTCCTCCTCCTCCTCTTCCTCTCCCTCCTCCTCTTCCCTCTTCCTCCTCCTCCTCTTCCTCTCCCTCCTCCTCTTCCCTCTTCCTCTCCCTCCTCCTCTTCCTCTCCCTCTCCCTCCTCCTCCTCCTCTTCCTCTCCCTCCTCCTCTTCCCTCTTCCTCTCCCTCCTCCTCTTCCTCTCCCTCTCCCTCCTCCTCCTTCTCTTCCTCTCCCTCCTCCTCTTCCCTCTTCCCCTCCCTCCTCCTCTTCCCTCTTCCTCCTCCTCCTCTTCCTCTCCCTCCTCCTCTTCCTCTCCCTCCTCCTCTTCCCTTCTCCTCCTCCTCCTGCCCCTCCTCCCTCCTTTCCCTCTCTCCTAGTCAACCCCCAAACCTTTATTGACACCCATTTCCATAAAGGTCCACATGAACTTGGTGTTTGTCCTCATTCCTCCTTCTTCCAATTCTCTCTGCTTCAAACTCAGGAGGGGAAATTTCCCTGATGAATTTTTCCGAAGACTCCCTTTAGGCCTTTTGCTGCTCCTCGCTAGCCACTCTCTGTCTTTTGGTTATGAAGACCATCCAGAGAGCCTGTGGGCCATTTTGGAGAAACTTAGTTTGCTACAAGGCAAGGAATTAAGAAGGACATCCCCCCGCGGCAGTGCGCCCGGGGCAGGGAAGTTTGCTGTCTCACACTTCCGGAGGCCCCAGGCCTGAAGTCAGGGCTCCAGCAGGGCCACGATCCCTCTGGAGCCTGCAGGAGAACCCTTCCTCTTCTCCTGCTAACTTCTAGTGGTTTATTGGAAGCCTTTGACCTTCCTTGGCTTGTAGATGTCGTCACTCCAGTCCTCTGTCTTCATATGGCATTCCCTGTGTGTCTTCACCGCATTTTCCCTGTGTGTGTCTCGTGACCAAGTTTCCCCTTTTTATAAGGACACCAGTCATATGGGATTAGGTCCTGCCCTAACGACCTCATTTTCTCTTGGTCTCTGTAGAGACACTATTTCCGAATGAGTCACATTCTGAGGCACTGAGGCTTAGGACTTGAGCATAGCTTGGCCGGGCGACGCAGTTCAGCCCCAAAAGCAGCCGTTACTCTCTCACGCTCTCTCCATACGCTGTGCTTTCCTGTGCGCGGCCTTCATTCAACAGTAGATTTTCCCCAGACTTTGGCCAAGATGGTCGCGGCAGCTTTGGGCTTGTAGTCCACCACCTTAACGTCGTACCATCTTTTCTGAAGTTTCAGCCCAAGTCCCTGGTTTCTCTGGTTGTTTCCACTTGGACCGTGTGCCCACTCTGAAGCTGTTCTCCGTCACATTGGCCATCTCTGGAGCCAGGGGGCTGGGTCAGGCCCACGCAAAGCACGGAGACTGTGAGTTGGGCAGAGGTGACCGCCCAGGATGAAGACCCGGGTCTCACTTCCGGGAGAAGGAGTGCTGGGTGGGCAAGACAAACAGACGAGCCTGAAGCCTCGAAAGAACACAGCCGAGAGGCCCGTAGAGCTGTCTTCAGCTCTCGTAAGGCTGTCACTGAGGCGGGTTGGGCTTATCTGGGGGGGCGTGGTCAGAGAGCTAGGCAAGACCCCTGGGCAGAAGAACAAGACGCAAATTTGAGCCCAGCATGAGAACGTGCTTCCGGGACGGAGAGCAGTCGGCGTCCTGTCCCCAGTGGTGAGCAAGAGCGCCCGTGCCCCTTGCTGAGATGCTGCAAAAGCCATTCACACAGTGCAGACAGAGTGGACTACGCAGTGGCTTTCAAACATTCGTCACTGTGACTCACCGAAATGGATTTATGTTTTGAACCAACATACGCACACCCTTGAAACAAAAATTTCGCAAGGCAATTTTACCTTTACTACCAGCGATGCTCTCTGACACAGTCCCTTCTCTTCTATTTCATTTTTAAAACACTCTCAGCTCAGTAAATTGATTTCCCCGCCTGGAGTTTGGAACTTGGACTGGATGACCTCTGAGGTCCCTGGCAGCTCGGTGATTCTGGGATTTGATGACAGGTTCCGTTGGGCCAAGAGGGAGGAAATGTGGTTTGGTATTACTAACCGTCACCTACATGATTAGCAGGGACGCTGAGACTGGAGCCCAGCTCTCTGGACACCCAAATTAGTGCTCCCTTCACACAATCTGCAGCCCGGCTCTGCCGGTCCTTCTGGGTTCTCTCCTCTGTCTCTGGATGACAGCCCTGTCAGCCTGTGAAAGGAGCATCTGTGACCACATCAGTCCTCTGCCCAGACATCTTCGGGGGTTCCCCCATTGTCCACAGGCAGAGGTCCAATATCTTCCCCTGCTTACCCCACAGACTTTCCCAAAATCTCTCCCACTGTTCCCAGAATTCTCTCCCCTTTGAGTGGCACCTCCCTTATACTCAGACCCGCACCTTCCATCCCCTCCTCCCCTAAGGCTGGGCGTCCTCTCTCTATTTCTCCTTCTCCAAGTTCTCTCTGTCCTCCCCGGGGCAGTGCCGTGCCCCTCTCCTTAGAAGCTCCGGTCCACTCCCACGGGCTGGGATGCTTATTCCTCTGAGACCTCTCAGCCTGGTGTTGCTCCTGCTCTTCTGAGACCGAGAAACTGTTGGCGGAGAGGATTGCAGTGTTTGCGAGTTTCCTAGAATACCCGGCCAGTGTGTCCAGAGAAGAGGCCCAGTGAGTCCTTGCAGAGTGGATGGATGGATGGATAGATGGATGGATAAGTGGCTGGATAGATTTCACAACACTGAATCTAACCCATTTACTCATTCATTCAACCAAAATTATTGTGTGCCAGGCGCTGTTCTAGGCACGGGGGCCACCAACACTGAACAAAACAGACTAGATCCCTGCCCCCATGGAACTTTCACTCTGGGTGGAGGGAGACAGCATGTGCTGCGGCAGATGGTAACAAGGGCTGATGGGATGGCCAGGGGCGGTGTCTCCCCAAGAGATGGCGATAGTGGGTAAAGACGTGAAGGAGAAGTGGCCTAAGCAATCCCCACTTGGATAAAGGGGGCAGAGCCTCCCAGGCCAAGGGAAGGGCAAGGGCGGAGGCCTTGAGGCAGGAGCACGGCTGTGCTGCTCAAGGAGCAGCAAGGAGGCCAGAGTGGCTGGAGCAGGGGGGTGAGGGGATGGGGTGGGAGCTGAGACCGGAGCGGGGAAGGGCAGATGGACAGCTCTCAGAGAGTCTTTGTCACAAGTTGGGTTTCTCAAGAAGCAGACTCCGAGGTGGAGATTAGTGGGCAGAAGGTGAATCAGGGGTGCTCTTGGGATGAACGCCTGTGGAAGGGAAGGGCGGAGGGAGGGGAGGGGAGGAGGAAGCAGAACCAGGCAGAGGGAGGAGCTGAGCAGTGACGTAGGCTCAATGGAGGCTTCAGCCGACCCCACAGGGAGTCTGAAGATGCGCTAACCTTTCACAGGTGTCCTGTGTTGGGCTGAGACAGCCGGACCCTACACCCTCATGTTGATCAGGCAGTGGGTGCAGGCCACCCTGGGAAGGGAGTGTGACTCTAGGTAAGGGGACTCTCTTCAGCAGAGGCAGTCCCTGAGGGGATGGTATCTGTGGGCTGTCAGCTGGTGCGGCTCCCAGCATCCAGGGGGATGAGCCCCTCATTCCCAGGGGAGTCTGAGGGCCAAGCCTTACAGACCAATGTGAGGACCCCGCTGTTACTCCAAGTGGCACCGAGGCTTTTGAGAGGATGAGGGAGGTAACTGGACTTACACATTTAAAGGACAAAGGGATTTAAAGGCTGCTGGTGGAGAAGAAACTGTAGGTCGGTGAGGAAGCACGGGGAGGAGCGGGAGCGCACCACCCAGGCGAGAGACGGCGCGGGCGGGGTGGTGGCGGCGGTGTGAGAGGCGGTCAGATTCTGGACAGAGTTTGAAAGCAGAGCTGATACGGTCTGCTGATTCGATGTGGGGCTGGAGAGAAATAGAGGAAGCAAAGGTGATTCTGAGGATTTTAGCATGAGCGGCTCAAAGGATGGAGTTGCAACGACCTGAGTCGAGGAAGCCTAGGCATGGAGGCGGTTGAGGCAGGAAGACCAGGTGCTCAGCTCTATGCGTGTTAAGTCTGAGAGCCCGCCAGCCCTCCAAGCAGCTGACGCCAGCTGACTTGGACACCCAGGTCCGGAGGGCAGGGCAGAAGCATGGCTGGATCGATCGGTTTGGGGTCATTAGCATGGAGTCTCCATCAGTGGGGGAATTCACGTGGTGTGTTCCTGCACATGTGTGTGAGGGATGCAATGGTTGGGATAACCTGTGTGTGGCTGTCCCAGACTCAGGGCTGCCCTTTCCTGGACTGTTCTAGGCCAGATGCTGAGGGACAGTTGCAGGGGCTGCCTATGCCCCCCAGACTGCCACAGTGTCTGAACTATGATGGGCCCCTGTCCCTGAACTGGGGGCTGAGGAGTGGGCCTTGATGTTGGGGGATCCAGACATGTTGCCCCTAAGGTCCCTGCCCACTGTGATTCTGGGTCTTCTTCTGCACAGGGGCCCCTCTGCCCTCACTCCTCTGGGGTCACACACCTTGCCCTGCCTTGGGCCCAGTTTGTTCTGATATGGAGATGCTCCTAGTACTTTCTTCGTTTGATTCTGTCTCCTCAAACTTTCAAAAGATATTAGTAGCCTGCAGCCTGAGGAGGAGAGGGGCATTGACAAAATGAATTCTGACAAAGATAATTGCGTGGATCCTTTCTGGCTCAGCCCTGAACATGACTCCACACTGTCAGTTTTTATTTTATTCAAATCCTGGAGTCGCACACCCGCCTGCAGGTGAGGGAGTGGTGGGAGAGGAGAACGGGCGTGGGCTCCAGGCCAAAGGCAAGACTCCCCATGGCAGGACCCTTCTGGGCACAGGGCCACAGTGCGTGTCCCAGAGCTTCCTCTGGTCTGGGGATTCAACAGCCTCTGGGATGGATGGAGAGGCAGACGTGGGAAAGTCTTAGGGGACCACCACGTTGGCACCGCCTGCCAGGCAGGGAATCGCAGCCTTAATGAACATTGAGTGTCTTGATGAAGCAGGCACGGGCTTGAGCCCCCTGGGTGAGGAGAGGGAGCCACCAGTAGCAGAGGGGTCACAGTGACCTTGCAGAACTGCCCTGCAGCTGTCTCTCCTCAGGGTCCCCTACCGGCAGAGCTGATGGGCCTGTGGGCCACCACTGCCCTCAAAGCGTGCCTCTCATGTCCAAACGCTCTCACTCCAAATTTCCCAGCTGTTGTTCAGGAGACTGTACCCCAGCATCCAGGCTCATGGTCTCTGTTGAATCAGGAGCCAAATGCCCCCATGGAGCTTGGTGTGCATGTTCCCAAGTGCGGACCACGTGGCTGAGCCTGTGCCCACCCTAAGCCAGCTTCCGCCCCTATGGACCTCACGTACTAGGAAGGGACGGGCCTGGGGTGCATAGAACTGTAATACAGGCAGGAAATGGGGGTGCCCAGATAGAGGTGCAGAGACTGTCCCACGGATTCTGGGAGAGGGAGAGCCTGCCTCTGCCAGAGTGTGTGTGTGTGCATAGATCTCGGAGGGCTTCAAGGAATTGGTGGCCCTGAGCAGAACCCTGATAGCTGGTGAGCATTTGGGAATGGAAGGGAAAGGACATCACTCTGTTCTTTACACAGGGCTTTGCATACTGGAGATATCCAGGAAATGCTTGATAACCGACTGCTGAGTCCGTGCACATCCAGTTTCCTCCTTTGGCCCCCGCAGGCTGTCATACGGTGTTTACAAAAGTGAATCTTGGGAGCAGGCTGGCAAAGAGAAGCACCATCCATCACGTCATCAGAGCTCTGCTTTGAAACACTCAGAGCCCCGTCAGGAATCGTTTGGAGGCAGGGTACAGAAACCTACTTGGAGCACAGGTAGAGAGAGAGTTATGAAGACACTGGAGACGCTCATCACACCCAGTGTAGATGGTCTCAGAGGACCTGGGAAGACCTCCGGCATCTCCTTTTGCCACTTTGCCACCCGTCCCCTCACCTCGACCACGGAAAGCTTGGGTTCTTATTTTACACCTCTCGGATTTCTACTTCCTTCTGCTGGCTCTGCAGGCCAGCTTTTCTGCTCATTCATTTGTTCACATGTGACTCATCAAGGCCTCCACAAAATGGTAGCTGCAGCCCTTAAGCCCCCAAAGCCTTCTACTCCATTCCTTGTGACCAGTTGACCGGTGTCGGAGCGTCCTGGTTCCAAAGTCTCAGGGGAGAGAATCCGCTGGGCCAGCTTACAAACGATGTCCTGCCCAGCCCAAGCGGCTGGGAGCAGGGGCAGGCTCGAGCCCTCACAGGCTGTGGCTGGCCCCATCCCAGCTGTCACTCCAGGAACCAGGTGGAGAGCAGACGATGGGGTTGTCCGGCAGGAAGAGCATCCATGTGCTGGGCTGTGGCCTTCCATGTGGGCACCCACCCCCAGCCCTTCAAGGACGTGAACCACACACAGGAAGGGCCCGTCCTGCCACTGTCAGCGTGACCGTGGGAACCCGCGACGGGACTAGCAACGCAGCTGCACTGCTGGTACATAAACAACGTCCAAGTCCGCAGAACTGCGTGAGAAGGAGGTTGTTGTTTATCTTGAGTTTGATGCTTGAGAAAAAGCAGGTTGAATTAGATGATAGATGACAGTCGGATACCTTCATGAAGTTCCAATGGCTTCAAACACCAGATCCCTTTAAAGGGATTCAAGGTCGGAACACACGAGAACTCTGTCTCTGTATAATGCTGTATTGAGTATAAAAAATACATAAAATAGCATTAAACAAATATATACTTAATTGATTTTATATAATTATTTAATGCATATAATTATATATGATATAATTTAAATATATGTTTTATATGTAAATTTATATAAATTATTTTTATACAAATAAGCTTATTATTTGTAAGTAGATACATAAATTATAAATATATAAATTTCATATAGAATGATATTATATATAATTACAGATACACAATTATAATGTAATATATATTATTCCAATATTATTGTATAAAACATATACAGATGTAAATAGACACATACGTATCTGTGTCTAGCGTATGTACAGTAAAGAAACAACTGCAGTAGCCACATGCAGCTATTAAACACTTGAACTGTGGGTAATGCAGCAGAGGAAGGGAAATTTTAATTATAATGAGCTTAAATTTAACTGTAAATGGCCACTCGTTGCTGGTGGCTGCCATGGTGGACAGTGTGGCATAGCATGACTATCAAGCTCATCAGCCAAAGCGCACTGGGGGCTCTCAGGCAGAACAGACGGGGTAAGACGGGGAGAACAAAGGCTGATAGAGACAGAGGAAGACGATTAATTAAAGGTACCCAGACAGAAGTTAGAAAGGATGCGTGGTATGCGTGAGAGGGCATCCGAGGTGGCATAAACTGAGCTGTGAACAGTAAGAGGCAAGGAGAAGGGGGTGCTGGAGGTAGTCAGTCTTCTCAGGTGGGATCAGACCGTGGTGGAGGTGGTGCAGCACAGTGGTCAGACTGTTCTGTGTCTTGGCCACCAGGGGTCCCCATGGACCCAGCACAGCTTGGTTGCTGAGGTGACAGTTGAGGTGGATGTGATGGGAGAACAAGGATGAGACTCAGAAAAGCTGGCCCTCCCGTAGGTTTGAGAAGAGTGGGGGTAATGGCTCATCGTGCTATGCTAAGAACCCCTTTAACTACCTTACAAATAACAATCCTGCGAGCTAAGTGCTATTTTATCAACCCCATTTTATAGATGGCAACTGAGGCACAGAGAAGATAGGTAACTTTGCCAAAGCCACAGAGCTGTAAATTTGATAGTTAGAAAATAAACGAAACAGCCTGGCTCCAGAGTCTGGGTTAACTATTACGCTCTGCTGCTGCCTGGGGAGCCTGCTTCCAGCTGTTCCAGCCCAGCCTCGAATGTGTAGCAACACTGCCACCCAACTGGGCTCCCTCCATTGATCTCTCAGTATCGAGCTGTTCGGAAGGTTTACATGAAATGTTGTGTTCTCTTTCTTTTTTTTTTTTTTTGCCTGCTTTTCATTCGTGTATTCAACAAGTAGACATGGAACCTGCTATGAGGCTGGGAACACAAAGAATCAAAGGGGCCCGCCTGGGGCACTTAGAGCTCAGCAGAGGAGACATGAAATGGGTGGGAAATGTGCCACGGGGAGCATGAAGGGCTGACCATCCTGGGATAGAGACAGAAACAGAGGAGAGAGGGGACCCTCACCAGCTGGAACGTCCCAGAAGGCTTCTTGGAGGAGGAGGCCCTGGAGCTGAAGCTGGAGGACCAGGCAGTGTTGGAACACATCGGCAGGTCTCCATCTTGGGTTTCAATGCCTTCCTGCTGCATGTCAGCAAGATGTGCTGCTCCTGGGAGGGTGACCTCTCACAGGAAATTTGGAACTCCGGCCATCCAATGTCCACCCACCCCCGCTGAGTCTCTGGGGGTCACGGCCGGGCGTGCTGGTGAGAAGCAGGCTGTGTACCCTCCTTTGCCTGCGCCACACGCTGACCGCCTGCAGACCCGCAGGAACAGTGACGGCTGCAGCAATGGCCCCGTCCGCGCTGCCGGGCTGCGTACCTCAGCAGCCGGCTCCCGGGGCCTGTCCAGCAAGGCCTGGCAGCCCAGGTCCCCACAGACCCGCCAGTTAATGAGTTCTGCAAAAACTAGGTCTGTCTGTAATCGAAACGGGAGTACAAGGCTCGCGCGGTCCCCGAATGGATTCAGTCCTGGCAGGAGAGGAGCGAGGCAGTTTCTGCTGCTGTGGCAGGATGCAGGAGGGGTTCTGCGCCCCACTTCCTCCACGTGGGGACCAGTTTCACCACTTCGGCACAATCTGGAAAACATTTCCAAGTTGATTCTTCCTGTCTCCTGCTGCCACACTGAGGCAGTGGTTAACAATGCCCTCTGCCCACCCCAGACCCCTCCTCCATTTAAATACCCGTCTGATGGGCGAGCAGAGCATTTAATGACGGCTCCAGACTAAAAAGTTCCTACGATCTTATTCCCTTCCTACTTTTGCTCAATTTCCTTCCAGGTGGGGAGAGGTGGGTATAAAATAAATGAAGCTGAAATCACAATTGCGAGAAGACAGGTCTAGATGCAGTGGGGAAACTGGACGTGGCTGGAAAATTTGTCCAGGTCCCTATGGGTGTGTCCCCTGAGAGCTCGCAGGCCACCACTGCCACCACCTCCAGCCTGGTTGTCCTCTGAGAGGTCTGGGAATGGGCAATCAGAGTGACCAAAACTCTGCCCCCACTCCTGAGTATCTTGACTGAGGACAGGAGACATCCAGCAAGGGGATCTCTTCCCACAGCAGCCTTCAGGGGTGTAGGCAATACTTCTCAGGCCACCATGATGGCCACACCTCGAACCCCCAGTGTAATGGCAGATAGCCTTTGTACTATCTTCTGGGATTTTCTTCTCTCCTGTCTACTCAAATGCTGCCTTCTCCGGGAAGGCTCCCTTGATTACCCCTCCTCTGTGCTCTCCAAACTCTGTTTATGTCCCCATTAGATGTGTTATTGGTGTGTGGTACCCTTCTGCATTACAGGCCTGTCTCCACCTTTGATGCCTGGTGACTTCCTGTTCAGAGGAGGCTTTGGCACCATGTGTGCTGGTGGAGAATGACTCTTCTCCCTCCACTTGCTTGCTGTGTGACCTTGCGCACATTCCTTACATCTCTGGTCCTCAGCAAGTCCATCTGCAACATGGGACAATAAGACCTGCCTTTTAAGACTGCCGTGAGGGGTACATGAGACCCCCGCTCCCTCCTTTTTGCCTCACAGCCCCCTGCAGCCACTACTGTCAGGGCCCTGGGTTCTGGAGCCAGACTGACCTGGCTTTGAATCCTGGCTCCACCACTTTCTAGCTGTGTCTCCAGTCCTGTTATGACCTCTCTGTGCCTCAGTTGCTTCATCTGAACTGATGCAGATAACCCCTAACCCCTGCTGCATCCACTTGGGAGATAAAACGGGATAATACGCTAAGGGGCTTAGCTTCGGCCCGGCACAGAGTAAACATTCAAAAGCTCAGTTATTATTGTTGCTGTTGTTGTTACTAAAATTGAGTTGGGGGGGCGGCAATATCAGCCTAGAATAGGGCCCTGTGACCAGTGAGAGCTGAGCTGAGTATATAAAGAAAAGAAAACGTTTCCATTCTAAAGTGGGGAGCAGTGAACAAATGCAATGCTCCGTAACGTTGCCTTTTGTCAATCAGGAATGGTCAGGACATGATGCAGGTAATCAGAGAACCTGGGCTGGGAAGGTGACCCTGGGTAACTGTCCCCCTGGCGGTCACAGGCCCCCTCAGCCTCCTAGCTCTTCCAGGCTCTGCCAGATGCAGGTGAGCTGGGGGTGACAGACACTTGCCCACTGATAACCAGCAATTTAACCTAGAGGGAAAGAAAATCCATGGCTGCCAGCTCACATGCAGCCAGGAGCGATTGCTCGCGAGTCAAGGTCGATGGCCAGCCGGGTGGGAGGGGCCAAGGGCAGCGCTGGCATTGGCTGAGCTTGCTGGTTTCTGCATCCGACCTGTGATGGAGCAGCGGAAATGTGCCTGTGGAGACCTTGGCTTCCCCCCAGGCTGTGATGGCCTGGGGCTGCCCCAGCCACACCCTGGAAAGACGTCCTGGCCGAGTCTTGCCCACGTTCTTGTCTAAGCCTGGTCTTTCTCTATTGCAGCCAGCTCCCGATAAGGGCTTGCTCCGTGCCCGCTGACAGGGACCGGCCTGTGTAACCTTCAGGCTTGTCTATGATGTAGATACCGGGTTCCTCACTATGCACTGGGGACAATGACAGACCCTACGGGTGTGTGTCAGGATCAGCTAAGTCGTGCAGTGGCAATGAGCACCTCCCAGATCTCAGTGGTCCAAAGTGGCCTCAGTCACGTTGCGTGCCCCTCCTGGATCAGCAAGGGCACTGGTCTGTGCTAATGTCATTGTCACCCTGGGGCCAGACTGACAGAACAACCATTATGTGGAACACTGCTGGCCTCCTGACAGAGGGGGAGAGAGTGATACGTCGTGTACTGGCCCCTAAGGCTTCTCCCTGACAGTGACGGACAGTGTCTGGTGCATAGTAAGTCCTGCATGGATGCTAGCTAGGAACACCACTACTGTTACTATTATTTGTTTTAAAGATGAGGAAACAGACGGGGCCAGCCCTGTGGCGTAGTGGTTGAGTTCCATGTACTCTGCTTCGGCAGGCCCCGTTCGGATCCTGGGTATGGACCTACACCACTTGTCAGCCATGCTCTGGCAGCAACCTACATACAAAATACAGGAGGATTGGCACAGATGTTTTCCTTAAGGAAAAAAAAAAGGGAAAAAAGGAAGATGAGGAAACTGAACACAGAGAGGCCAAGTAACTTGCCCAAGGTCACACAGGTGGGGAGTGGGGATTCCCCAGAGGTTACATTCCTAACCAGCACACTATTCTGGCCTGCCCCGCGAGCCAGGCCCACTCTGGGAGCTGAGGCTGTGTCAAGATGGGCCCGAGGTGCCCTTGAGGAACGCCCAGTCCATCGGGCACGGAAGGGAAGCTATCGTTTGGTGAGGCCACGCACATGGTCTCACTACATTCCCACCCCAGCCCCGACGCAGGATTGTTGTGGCTGGAATGGGGAGACTGAGGCTCGGAAACGGGACGTGATTTCCCAAAACTAAGGGCTGGCTGGGGGCAGAGCAAGGATGCACACCCCGCCTGCTGGGCTCGAACGCTGTGGGCTCCCTCCACTGCACCACCGCGGCACGTGGCCACCCGCCTCCCGGAGCTTGTGTCAGGGAAGAGGTGGCTGTTCGAGGGGCCACAGGTGAATTCAGGGATGAACAAGCCCCACGATCTGCTCCCAGAGTAGAGCTTCGTGTGTGTGTGTGCACGTGTGCACGTGTGTGTGTGCACGTGTGCACGTGTGTGCACGTGTGTATGAGAGAGACAGAGAGATGGAGACAGAGGGGGGAGACCTGTCATGAGTCACCATGGTATTAACTCACTCAGAGAGCAGGACGGGGAGGGTCTGTGAGGATCCCTGAGGAGCAGACATGGCTGCCAGTCGGTGGAGTTGGGCAGGCTTCAAGGAAGAGGCAGCATTTTTCCTGTGCTTTCTAGATTGGATGTACCTGAAGACGGAGGGGAAGTTGCAGAGGAGGGAGCCATGTAGGCAGACGCTGGGGCGTCAGGACTTCTGTTGGGGGTGCCTGGGGAGCCGAGCGTGGGCCACGTGGGGGAAGAGTGAGGCCAGGAGTAGGTCTGGTTACAGCAGGACTAACACCGATGGTCACACAGACGACTTCAGGGCAACCATTCATACCGTAATCATAGATTAGAATGTTTATTGTGACATCCCGACAGATGGCAGCAAACGTCTGGAGGAAGAGTACGGTGTGGCCATCTCTGCCCCCGGATCGTCTCTGTACCCTTCTCCCCTTCTCCGTGTCCTTGAAGGCTGAGCTCCAGGGCCTGCCTCAGCCAGGCTTCCTGTTAGCCAAGGGGAGGCACCAGCAGGAGACCACAGGCTGGCAGAGAGAGGCGGCTATCCATTCCCTCAGCAGCCTCCCTGTTGGCTTGGCAGTGGCTGCGAGCCTCTCTCAAAGTGCCCTGCTCGTGTTAGTGCCCCTTGCTGTGGATGCTGGTCGGCTGGGGTTTTCAGAACCGCTCTCTCCTGATGTCCCTTCTGCCTATGACCGGTAGTGGCTGCTCTCTGGTGCCGGGCTGTTTCGCTGCCCCTTGCTGCTTTCTCTTACCCTGGCCATACCTAGTAAAGAATCACTTCAGGAAACTCTCTCCAGTCACCCCTTTCGAGCAAGCCATCTGTCTCCTGCCTATCCAGGGCTCTTTCCTAGTTGACACAAAGACGCCATTTGACTCGTAGCAGCTTCACAGGCTTTCTGACCTTACTCTGTCACACTTGGGGGCCCATTCCCAGCAGGGACCAGGGAGCAACCCAGACTCCACCCCTCACGGCGTGGCTGGCACAAAGGTGCAGGGACAGAGCGAGGACGTGTGGTGAGAGCTGCCCTTTTGAGCCTCTTGGCACCCAGCAGCACCCTGTGAATGCTGGCTGAGCTCAGGGTAGGTGAGCTCTGCGGGCTGGGGCAGGAGAGGCTTGGGCGCCAGTGCAGGTGGCCCGCAGGAGCTGGTGCCTCGCCGCTCGCACCTGCAGGACCCCTCAGATGCGAGCCTCTGTGAGCGGGCTGGGCCTCTCACATCTCTGTCTCCACCAGGACCGCCCCACGGGAGCAGACCGGGAATGGCTGGTGAAGTGACCGCAGCTGAGCCGAGCTGGCTTGAGTTGAGCCAGAAACCTCCTTTTGGGGGGACGGCTGGTTCCCATTGGAAAGTACACCTGCTGATATCAGAGAGAAGTCTGACTTAAAAGGATTTTAGAAAACACCATTTTATTCTTTTTCAAAACATACAGCAAGTAATCAGGAACATTCCTCCTGAGTCTGGAGCTGTTTCCTCTCCAGTTCACTGCTCTTCAAGCCACATCCCAAGTCTGCTTTACTTAATACAGAAAACTCACCTGTCGTTAGCTGGACAAAAGCTAGCGGACTGGAGTCCTGGAGGACAGAGGGTCTCCTGAGCAAGTCCAGTGCTCCCCTCGCCGTCTTGAGGTCTATGTTAAATGGTTCATCAAACTCTCCCTGCCCTGGTAGCAGGGAGGTGAAATTTCCCAAGTCCTAGCCATTAGGCCGGAAAATTTTATCGGGCTGGAGACAGAAAGAAGGAAGTAATTTCAAAATGGTTTTCTTCTGAAGAGCAAAACAGCACGTGAGTTAGGGCCTGAGGAAGGATCCACAGACACACACTTCGCCTCTGGGGCCACTCTCACCTCCGCTCACGGCGGGTATGGCTAATCAATCACATAGTCTCTCCTCCTAACTCAAAACAAGACCTACTCGTAAACCAGGTCCCAGGATAAGTGCGTCTCCATGACTTTGGAAGTCAGAAGATGCTGGAAATCACAGGGCAGAGGAAT
Source organism: Equus caballus (assembly GCF_041296265.1). Classification (NCBI taxonomy): domain Eukaryota; kingdom Metazoa; phylum Chordata; class Mammalia; order Perissodactyla; family Equidae; genus Equus; species Equus caballus. The sequence continues at coordinate 10,173,339 of NC_091708.1, forward strand.
GACCACTGGGCTGGGCATGAGGAAACCTGGCCCCAGGTCTGCTGTGAACTCCCTCTGTGAGTCTGGTTCCTTCTTTGCTCAAACAGGAACCCCTCCTAGCCTGCCAGCTGAGGCTACTTGGAGGGTGGTCCAGGTCAAGGCTGGGAGCTGCCAGGGCTGCCAGGCGCTGCCACGCCAGCCAGACAGTCATGGTTGTCCTGGGCGCCACATTCCGCACACGCAGAAATGAGCTCTCCAAGGAGTCGAGATGGTTCTTCACAGGTTTCCTCCTCACCGACTGTGTTCTGTGTCACCATGTGTGGCCGTGGGGGGAGGGGTGTGACTTGGGAGGACGTCTTGGGTCCAGGGCTTCCAGACACAGGTCAGAGAAGCAGAACAATGGAGCATGGAGGGGAGGGGAGGGGAACCTTGTCCTCAGTGGCAGCCACTCACTCAAGTGTTCGTTCATTCATTCATTCATTCATTTGTGAATATTTTCTGCGGGGCCTGAGCTGGGCCCTGAAGATGCATCATCGGCTCAGGTTGGAGCTGGCTAACACCCTTCTACAGCCGAGCAGTCTCCTGGGTGACAGTAGCCTTAGGAGAGCCCGTGGCTTTGGAGAAAGGTTCTCATTGACTGGCTGTGTGTCCTTGAACAAGCCATTTCTGCTCTCTGAGCCTCAGTCTTCTCATCTGTGCAGCCGTGGTAATATCCCCCTCCGAGGGTTCTCGTGAGGCTTAAAGGAGATCACGCATTTAACAATGCCGGTGCATAGTAGGCACTCCAGGAACGTTAGCCAACTGCCAGAAATCAGGACCAGCAAAGCCTCAGCAAATGCGTACGGAAATGGAATTCAGGGCAAATACCCCAAAGAGGGGCTTTTGGAGTGCTGGAAATGTTTGCACATTTGTGCAGGGAGAAAACAAGTATTATTTGCCCTAAAACTGTGAGGAGCATGCTAAAGGCTCCGAACGAGGCCGCTGAAAATTGAATAACTTCACATGCAGACGTTGCATCAATTTCATTCAATTTGTAAGCACTTGTCTCTGTGTTCGGAGGAAAAATGAATTCAGCGCCATCCATCAGCCTGCTCCTGGGTGGTACGGGGAAGCCACTCTCTCTCAGAGGCCCAGGAGGCTTGGTGGCGCCGGAGCGGGTGCCGAGCGTGGCGGCCTTCTCAGCGGGGTGGGAAGGTACCTGCTTGATCATCACCTGGCTCTTTCTCTGTCTTCCCAAATCAGGTCTCCACGAGGAGCCGCTCTGAGAAGATGTCTCAGTCTCATGTTGGGGGGCATTTACACAGGGTCAAAGAGGGCATCCGATAACTACTCCTGGGGCCACAGCTCAACAGCTGGGGAGTAATACCTAGGCAGAACGGGGCGTGTCCACCCCAGACAGGCAAAAAGCAGTGGAGGGGAATTCTAGGAAGCAGCCACTGCTCCTCTGGATCCTTCCTTCTTCCCTGCTTCACGGCACTTATCGTGGATGGCCCCTGAGCACAGCCCTGGCAGGGGTCAGGTACAGAAATATTATTTCTTTGGACATGGACATCACCGCAGAGGAATCTAGAACAGAGTTTCCAGTACTCACCTTGTCATTCTTGCCCTGGCCCATAAATAAAGGTTTGAACCCAGAAACTTGAATAGAAAGGAGATTCTAAACACAGACACACAGACACAATGACCTCACCTATCCCTGTGAGCTCTTCTTTCTCCTTCTCTCCCCTTCTATGAACATGCTGTCTGCCTGGGACTCTTTAGCTAGGATTTTCCACCAGGAGCTGCGTTTCTGTAAACTGAATGTTCGGGTACAGCAGTTGCTCCTGAGGATGTGAAGAAGCTCAAATGACCTCCATTCCCCAGGCCTCGGCCGCTGACTGCTGGGTGGCAACGCGTGGGTCAGAGCACGTGAGTGAGGCTGAGGTGGGTGGCCAGGGTGAGAGAGGTGAGCATTCCTGGGGGGCCCAGGTTTGCATCTGGCCCTACCTCCTCCATAAAAGGAGAACTGGCAGGTGAGGAGGAGCAGGGTCTCCTGGGAGAATGGGCTGCAGGCATTTGTGCACAGCCCCGCCCGCACCACCCCCCAACAGTGGAACAAGCGCTGATTGTGTTAAATGTTGACGATTCGTGTGCCGCAGCCCCGCGGGGATGGATTCTGGCGAAGATGATAGATAGACCTGGGAGTGGGAAAGCAGATGATGTTTGAAAGCGCAGCGCCGGGGGAGAACCAGTCTGGGGCTTGGAGAAAAGAGCACGTTCTGTTTGTTTTTGTTTGTTTCAGCCGCATCTTGTTTGAGGGAGGTGGAGGGGACATGGCGAGATGCCCTTTTTGGTTGGTTGTAGACGCTCAAGCCTTGGGTCACTGCCAGTTAGGATCCTATGCCAGAAGCCCCAACTCTGGGTCAGGGCTTGTGGGGTCACTGGGGATGCAGAAAGAAGTCAGATGTGGTCCCTGCCCTGAGCACCTCCGTCTTGGGGGAGGCAGAGTATGCACAAATGAGGAGGACGCAGTGTGACTCGTGCTGTGAGGGAACGCGTATGAGGGACTGGGGGAAGGAGGGGAAGGGGCAACCGATGTGCATGTGTGCATGTGGGGGGGTGTGTGCATGTGTGCGCATGTCTGCAGGTATGTGTGTGCGTGTGTGTGTGCTTGTGCGTGACTGGCAGAAGATGGAAAGGATCATGGAGGAGGGGATTCCTACACGCTTGCCTGGGTGCTAAGAGGTTTCTTAGGCGTCTCAGAACAAGGATCTCATGCAGAGGAAAGACAGGCGTAAAAACTGGAAAGGAAGCAGGAGCTGGCTCTCGGTGGGCCTTGAGTGCCAGGCCCCTCTCCTGAGGCAATGGGGAGACAGGAAATGGTTTTAATAAAGTGAGGACCCCAGTGAGGTTGGGGCTTTAGGGGGAAGGGTCTCAGGATGGGAAGGAGGGCAGCACACGAGAGGATGGTTGGAAACTGGGCGAGAGGGGGCTTGATTCACTTCCTCTCCTGCCCTCGGGACCCAGGCTATCTTTGGGGAAAAAAAAATAGACCATGGGGAGCCCAGGATAATTTCCAGGGGGTAGGGAAGGGCTCCCTGCCAGACAGAGTGGAGTGGGACAGTTTTGTCCTCAGAGCACAGTTACCCGATTGGCAGGCTGGGCTGGGGAGGGCGGCAAGGCGTAGAACCAGGGAGACAGGAAGAAAGTGGCTGTGTAATCACGTGGTTGGAGCACAAGCTTTGAAGTCAGACAAACCTGGCTTCCAATTCCAAGTTCACAGCTGTGTCCCTTAAGCACGTTGTTGAACACTCCTGTGTCGGTCAGGATAGTCTAGGTTACGCTGCAGTCACAAACAGCTCCAGAATGTAAGTGGCTCCAAATGATGGAGGTTTCTCTCTAGGTCATACTACACTTTTATTAAAGGCTCTGTTCAGCAGAGTAAGTCCAGAGCCCAGGCTCACGGAGGCTTCTTTTCTTTAGTGCTTCTGCAGTGACGGAGGCAATGTGGAGAGGATGTGGTGACTCACTTTCTAGTTCTTCAAATGAGCCACCTCCCTCCACGCTCACATCATCGGCTAAAGCTCGTCTGGCTGCGCCCGTCTTCACAGGGTGTGGGGAGCCGAGAGTTGGAACAGTGGTGAGCAGTTTCCACATGCAGAGTCTCAATCTCCTTATCTGTGAAATGGGAATAAAACTTCCCACCCCAGATGGGTGTTGTGAGTCTAAGGTAGAGTGAAGGCCAAGGTCTGGGTGAAATCCAGTCACACTCAGACAATGACAGTCAAAAAGAAGGTGTGGGCAAAAAGGGGAATAGAGCGAGGTGTTTCTGCTTTTGGAGTCTCCTAGGTGGCACAGTAGTTTTGCCCGGCAGAAGCCGCTGTGCCCAGAACAGCTGTGTCTGGAGCTTTGTCTTTGCTGGTGACCCTGGAGTCCCTGGTGCTCCCGGAACTGCCGCTGGTGAAAGGCTTGGCTGCCCCAGGAGTGTCGGGGCTGAGCTGCGGCGAGCTCGGAGGCAGCCTGCGGCCTCCTCTCCACCACTGACCTGACGTCTCGGCTGTGGCCGCTGCGCCCTGTGGGAACAGCATTTCTATTCCGAGAATTGGTTCCCATCCACCACCGTGAAGCGCGACACCTTGGGGGAAGCAGTCACGGAGACTCCGAGTCTCCACACACGGGACCATGTCTGCAGAGCTGAGTGATTAGAGTGGCTTTGTGCACACACACCTAATCTTTATTTAAGACATTTCACTTAGGTACGCATCTAAGTTATTCAAAAGTCAGTTCCGTTCTCGACGTGTATCATCCAGCAAACGCACTGCTCTATTTTAGGTGAGGAAGTGCCAATAACCATAATTGCAAATGTTTACTGAGGCTCTGTGTTAAGCCACTGCACTCTGCACTTCATGTGAAATAACTCACTTATTTTTCATAACAACCCTGTAGGCTTTCTTGTACCTGATCTGAGAAACTCGTAGGACTCCCACGTTGTTTCCATATGAAGGTATCTTTAATCTTTAGGGGAAAGTGGTGGATAAATGGAGAGCATGTGGTCAGTGAGACTAAGAAAATAACGTGGCTAACACACATTGTCTATAGATCCTATTCCGCACCAGGCACTGTCCTCAAAGCCTGCCGAGTTTTAGCTCATCGATCCTCTCACTGCCCTACGAGACAGACGCTATCACCCCCATTTTACAGTTGAGGTAACTGAGGGCGAGAGAGATTACCTAACTCTCCCAACATAGCGTCGCCAACAGGTGGTAGAACCAGCACTTGAACCCGGATAGTTAGACTCTGAACCACAAGGCATACTGCCTCTCGGGGCCTAGCAGTCTCAATGTCTTAAACTGCTGCAGGGACTGTCACGAGGAAGGCTTCTCACTAACTTCTGGATCAAGAGGACCAGGACCAGTGGAGTATGAGCCGCAAAGAGGCAGATTTGGATTCCACCTAAGAAAGAACTTCCCTCACCTAGCGTTGCTCAAAGATCCAACTGAGTTCCTTGTAGGTAGTAAGCTCCCCGTCACCAGAAATGCTAGAAACAGACTGGAGGCCCCCTCCCAGAGAGGCATGGTGGGATTCCCTCCGTGGCCTCGAGGTTGACGTAGATGGCCTCTGTGGTCCTTTGACATGACAGTTTTATGAACGCAACTATCACGACATCTGAATATGGCAAAAAGTTTGTAAACTAATAAATCTCCTTACTTAAAATTGGGAGCAGATGACAAAGGCACGTGAGTGACAAATATGAAAACCCAGAGTACTTGCCCAGAGCTCAGTGGTATCATCAAATGAGACTGACGGCAAAGCTACTCTGACATAGGATGATGATGCAAGTAACTGCTGTCACCTGGCTATCAATTAAGCTAAGTTCACTTCATTGACTCTAAATAGTATAATTTTCATTAGCCAACCCCACGTTTTTCTGTTTTTCTTTTCCAGGTTTATTAATTTGCCTGACTTTTAAAGCAATGCTGAATTTGGTAGTTTTTCATGATGCTCTGTAGGGTTTCGTCTTTCTTGGTGCAGCCAGTAGAGGATGAGAAGCTTTGGGGTGGGCATCACCCCTTCGTTGGGCCAAGGACCTTCCTGTGAGCAGGAGCTATGGGCTGGGGACACCTGACAGGAACTCGGTCTGATGCACTTGGGCATCTGGAGAGAGCAGAGAAGCTGGCAGCAGAAACTACAGTGAGCCCACAAAAGGACCCCAACCCCTTGGGGCCTCAGCCAGGGCAAGGGGAAGGAACCCGTCAGAGGCAAAGAAAGCAGGCAGATGCAGGAGGAACAGTATGGACGAGACACAGCCCCTGCCTCAACTTCTGGGCTTTTGTCTGGGTCCCCCGGGGTAGGAGGCAGTTCCAGTGGGTGCGCATAGTTTCTGGATGCAGGGATAAGAAGCTGATGGCAACTGATGAGCAAAAAGTCCTGGCACAGGGGTCCCAGCAGCTCCTGGCAGCAAGTCCAGACCAGTGTTCACAGGCAAACCTCCTCCCTCCTCAGCTCTCACCCCCACAGGAGTGGGGGACGCAGAGCGGGGCCCCAGGCCCAGCACTGCCCCTGACTCAGTGTGCAGCTTTGGCAACATCCCTTCCTCCTCTGGCCTCGCTTCCTCATCTCTATAGTGGGAGAATTGGTCTAATACTCCCTAAGGACCTCCCAGCGTTGAAACGTGGTGGGGGTGGCTCTCCAACAGCTTCCCCTTCGAAAGGGCTTCAGGGAGATTAAACCAACTGTGAGTCTCTCTCTTCTGCTCAGGAATTGAGCAGCTCTATGAACTGGAGTCTTTGATTTACGGTCCCAAGAGCAGAGCAGTGCCGGAGGGAATAACAAGCTCTTTAGACTTGGGAGCTCCTGCAAGAAGTGATGGATGTCCCCAAGGGAAGGTACATCCAGGAAGGTGTCCCCAGGCCCCCAGCCGGAATCAATCTCCCTGTCCCCTCCTCCCTATTACCCAACACCTCCCTAATAGCATTTTCTACCTGGTATTTTGAACAGCTGCTTATGCGTCTTATATCCCCCAACTAGGTCCCAAGCCCCTGGAGGTCAGCAACTCTGCACCCAGTAGGAGCTCAGGAGAGAATCGTGGTATAGCTGCTGGCTGGCTGGATGACGGACTTCTCTGATTTTCAGCCAAGCATCCCACTTCATCTTGTCGGGAAGATCTGCGCACGGAAGCCTCCTGATCTGGAGTTCTCACAAACAGAGAAAAGGCAATGGGCAGGGTGCCGGGTAGAGCTGCCCGGTGATCCCCCGGCGTGCAGGCCACTGGAAGCTTTCTTTCTCCACCTGCGGTGCCAACTCTGCTGACATCATAGAGCAGACCCCTGGGGGGACGGCACCTGGGCTGGCCTGGGGGCTTCCGAGAAGCCTCTGTGCCACCTTCTTAGTGTTGGAGGCCCAAGAGTTGGGACCCGGTGGTGCTATGCTCTAACCAATAACAGCCATCATTGATGGCAGGTGTACATTTTGGTGAAGTCTGTGCTAAACCCTTTACCCACTGAATCGTCATCACGACTGTGCTGGTAGAACGATTATCACTCTCAATTCACAGATGAGGAAACTGAGGCCCAAATCCATACAGCCAGGGAGGCTTTTCCTCTGCCTCCTCACACGGATCCTCCTCATTCCTGAGGCCTCAGCCTTGAGCATCACTTCTTCAGGTCAGCTTCTCGACTGCCCCCAGTCAAGAGGCCCCCACCACCTCACCATTCTGTATCTTGGTCCTCAAACTTGAGCATGTACCAGAGTCACCCAGGGGCTTAAGACGCAGACTGCTGGGCTCACTCCAGAGGTCCTGGTTCAGTGCATCTGGGGGCCCGAGAATCTGCATTTCCAACACGTTCCCAGGTGATGCCGACTCTGTTGGTCCAGGGACCAGACTCTAAGATCTGTTGATCATAGCACTCTGTTTATTTCCTTTGAAACACTAATCAGAGTTTGTAATTCTTTAATTTACTGAATTAATTTATCGCCAGCTCCCACACAGTGCCCAGCCCATAATGGGGCTCGATACATATTCATTGAGTGAGTGAGCAAGCTGGTGGAGCCAGGACTAAACCCAAGCCTGTCTGACTTGAGCGTGCCTTCTAAACTCCACTGGGTACTGTGCACCCGGACTTCATGCCCTCCAGCTGGGCCGGCTCCTTGTTGCTGGGCAAATGGACACCAAACCTCTAGTTGTGTCCAAAGTGACTCTCCTGCCATGGCCCACTTGTGTACACCCTGGAAACTGCCATAACCTAGAGAGGCCGAGAGGACGGGCAGTGAGCAGGGTGTGGGGTACAGTGAGGGGCGAGGCTCCGGTTTCTCACTGTGCCCACATGTGGCAGGGTGGCGAGAGCCCACGAGAACTTAGCCACCATGAGCTCAGCCCGTCTGGTTCCCTGGGCCTGTGGAGAGCCAGCCCGGGAAGCCCGAGGGACCAGGTCTGACTAGGGAGGACAGCGGATGGCGCTGGGATTCCTGGCAGCCAGTGGACACACCCAGCCTCATGGACGCTTCCTCCCGAAGAGGAGGGCAGAGGAAGAAGAGAGCAGAGAGGAAGGACAAACGGAAGGTAATGAAAGCGAACTGCTCCCTGTGCTTCTCTTTGGCAAACCAAGTGCTGATTGAAATGAAGACAAGCTTGACAGCCTTGCGCTCGCAGTTGGGGCCTCTCTGAGAATATCTGGCCTTGAGAGACTGCTATTGGAACTGACTCCACAACTAATAATGTGGTCTCTGTCACTTAACTCGAAAGTCCCTCCTGGACCCGCACAGTGAAGCGTTAAGGAAATGAATTTTTTTTTTTAACATACACAGCAAAGTTTGATTTGTTGAGAACATTTCTTCAACTGACAAGTTACAAGCCATGTCTGAGAGGCCCACTGGGAACTTTCAAAATTTGAGCAGCAGTTTCTAATCACTGACGATCATTAGCATTTTAGTGAATAGATTTTTGATAAGAAAAATCTTTGCTCTGTGGGAAGGAAAAAAACCCTGACATTTGATAATGCAAACAGAGCAGCAATTTTAATTAGGCCTCCAGTCCTCCTTGGTGTGGCAAATATCGCACACCATCCAGATGTTTTCCATCCTGTCGGTTGTGAACTTAAGGCTGTGTGAAGCCACCGGTGCTGGGCGCCATGCCACAGAGCGGCTCTCCAGGGCGAGCAGCAATGACCGCTATTTCCTGAGCACTGACCACGTGCCGGATGCTGGGCTGGTCACGTGCCTCATCTCAGTTTGCCCTCACGTCAGCCTCAGGAGAGAGCTACTGCGATCGTCATTCCCATTATACAGATGAGAAAACTAAAGCCCAGAAAGGTTCACTAACCCCAAGTCACCCAGCGTGTTAGTGGTGGAGATGCTGACCCAGGCCTGTGTGACTCGTCTCCGTGCTTACCCAGATGCCATTCATGCGGACAGACAGCGTGAACTGGGAAGAGCACTGGGCTCTCACCCTGGCTCTGTCACTGAGTGTACGATGAGCCGCGTGCCCGCTCCCAGCCTCAGTCTCCCAGTCTGCGGAAGCGGAATGCGATCAGCCACACCGCCTTCCTGGGCTCTGGAGAGGCTCTGAGGAAGGGGCGGCTGGCTTAGGAGAACTTATTTCCTCTCATGGAACTAGACCATGACGCTTTGTATCTTCTTTCCGTCGGTCTTAGCCTCACCCTTTGGGGCCACCCAGAAGGACTCTGATTCCTCTTTCCCTGAGATATTCAGAAATTTGTAATCAGCTCTTGGGTTTTCTCAATTTTATATTCTCCAGGCTAAACACCTCCCACTCCTTCAGCCCCTCTCCATGTGCCATGGCGCTGAGTTTCAACACTCTCTGTGGCAGAGACCTGTCACCTCCAAAATGGGGATAATAACGGTCATTGTGAGAATTAAGTGAGCTAATGTATGATGCTCTGAGAATAAGTCTGGCACGTGTGTGTACGTGTGTGTGTGTGTGTGTGTGTGTGTGTGTATTGTCACCTGCCCAAATTCCATTCTCGCCTTTTACATGGTGACAGAACCATGATTTTATCTGGAGCATCAGAAGGACAACATTTATCAAATTCCCTCGCAGATAGGGGTTGACCTGTGAGGTATAATTTGCGTAGAGTGAACTGCTCAGATCTCAAGTGTACCAGGCCATTGGTTTTCATGACTGCGCATTAGGACAGAACATTTCCAGGCAACCTCGGTTCTTGTCCCCAAAGCAACCACTAATCTGAGTCCTATTACCATAGGTCAGTTTTGCCTATTCTAGAATAAATGGAATCATGTATTACACACTTTTTGTGTCTGGCTTCTTTCATTCATCGTGCTATTTTTGAGATCCGTCCATGTCACTTCGTGTGTCTGTAATTTGCTCCTTTGTATTACTCAGTGGGAGTCCGCTGGCTGACTCCACCACAGCTTATTGGTTCTCCTGTTGATAGACATCTATGTTGTTTCCAGCTTTCAATTGTCATGGATAAAATTTCTATGACAATTCTTGTACCAGCCTTTTTGTAGACGAATATTTTAATTTCTCCCGGATGAATACCTAGAAGTGAAATTTCTGGGTCATTTGCTTAGCTTTTCAAAACATTGCAAAACAGTTTTCAAAAGTGGTTGCACCACATTGCGCTCCAGACTGCAGTATGGGTGGGTCACAGACGCGCTACATCCTCTCCAGCATCCGGTGTCATCAGCCTTTGTCATTTTAGCCTTTCTAGATGGTGTCTAGTGGTATCTCATTGTGGCTTTGATTTGCATTTTCCTGATGGCTGATGGCTTTAAAAGACTTTTCATGTACTTATTAATCATTTGTATATCTTCCTTTATGAAGTGTCCATTCAAGTCTTTTGATTATTTTTTTTTAAATTGTGCTGCTTGTCTTTGTTATTGAGTTGTAGAAGTTTATATGTTCTGGGTACAAGTCCTTTGTCAGATAAATATGTTGTGACTATCTTCTCTCATTCTATGGCTCACCTATTTATTTTCTTGATGGCATTTTGTGACAAGCAGAAGTTTAAATTTTGATCAAGTTCATTTTCCCATTTTTTTCTTTTATGATTTATATTTTCTGTGCCCTTCCTAAAAAATCTTTAGGTCACAAAGCTACTCTCCTATATGTTCTTGTTTGTACCTTTATTTGAGGTCTACCATCCGTCTTGGATCTATTTTTGCCTATGGTGTGACACAGGCTCGAGGTTCTCTGTTTTTCATGTAAATATCCATTTGTCCCAGTGCCACTTGTCAAAGACATTTTCCTTTCCCCATTTAATTGCTTTGGCATCCTTGTTAAAAATCAAGTGACAGTATACGTGTGGACCTATCTCTGGACCTTATATTCTGTTCCATGAATTTAACCGTCTATCCTTTCACCAAAACCGCAGTGTTTTGATTTTTATAGCATTATAGTAAATCTTAAAATCTGGTAGGTTAAGTCTTCTTATTTTGTAATTCATTTTCAAGATTGTTTTGGCTATTATTAGTCCTCTGGCTTCCCAAATAAATTTTAAAGTCATCTTGATTGGGATTACAATGGATCTTTAGGTCAACTTGAGGAAAACTGACATTATGAGAATATTGAGTCTTCCAATCTGTGATTTTTTTCATTCAATTTTTCGTTTAGTTAACTTATTTAGGTATTTTTAATTCTTTTTGGCATTATTTTAAAGTTTCAGTGTAGAGGAATTTCACATCTTTTGTAAATTTATCCTTAAGTATTTGATGCTTTTGAGTACTATTATAAATAGTATTTATTTTTAATATCATTTTCTGATTGTTCACTCCTAATGTATAAAATGCAATGGATTTTATATATTGTGATATCCAAATTCATTTATTAGTTCTAGTACTTTCTTTTGTTTCTTTATAGATTCCCTAGGGTCTCCTATGTACACAGTCATGGCATCTACAAGTAGAGACAAATTTACTTCTTCCTTTGCCCTCCTTTGCCTTCTGTATGCCTTTTATTTGTTTTTTCTTGTCTTATTGCACTAGCCAGACTTTTTTCCTTTCATTCATCCCAAGAAACTCTTGATTTTGGTAAAAGCCAGTCTTTGCACAGATATCAGATTTTTTTGCCTTCATTTACAAGCATAAACAATCAGTTGCAAAAATCTCTTTTGCCTACAAGGTTTGTATTTTTTCAGACTTAATAACAAATTCAAGAATTTGGCTTTACTTTTTCTTCTGGGCATGTGGTGAAATTTAACTTGCATAATAGTTATTAGTGCTGCTTGCCAAGTCCTTCCAGTCCTTCCACCTTCTGGACACAGGGTAGAGTTGCACTTCCTCGACATCTCACGCTTAGGCGGTTAGGTGGGGCTGTGTGGCTGGTTTCAGCCAATAAGTGAGCACCAAAAGGGTACGTGTCACTTCTGCACAGGGCATTGAACTACTGCTAATGCAAGAGTCTCCAGCACTCTCTTTCTCCTCTAACACGTTAACCAACAGTGTTTGAGATGAAAGCTACACCATCTGCCTGGATCTCTGAATGACTCCAACGAGCAGATCCTCGTCTGCTGACTACGATAGATATGGCTTGAGGTAGAAATAAAATTTTGTTGTTTTAAGGCACTGAGATTTGGGGATTTCTTGTTACAGTAGCGTTTCCTGGCCTATTCTGACTGACACCACTTGCATAAAGTTTTAAAAGAGAGAAGGCTAAGCAAAACGATAGGTGAAGGCAATGGAAGAGAACACATTGCTTTCTTCTCTGGGTGAGACAAAGGATGTATACCCCCAGGGAAGCAGCAGTGAGCCAGAGCCAGAACCTTATGCAGATCTTGTGTGCAACCAGATCCCCAGTGCCTGGCACATAGTAGACATTCAAAAAAACACTCACCTGCATTCAGCTAAGCCAAAGTTCTCCTTTCAGCCTGTGCCTTGTAAAGTCGTAGCACAGCCTTTCCCTTGGCTTTCCCCCACCTTCTCCTTGCCTGCAGAGGGGAATGACAAGAGCAACTGTCCTCGAGAATTGTTGGGAGAAATTGTGCTGATTACAAAATGCTTTGCAAAATGTAAAATCCTATGTAAGTGGCAATTTTCTCCATTGCTCTGCCAACTGTAATAAATAAATATTGTTTTTAAAGCTGGCTCCTGGCCTGCTTTCCCGTGGCCACCCCATCAAACACTCCAACATGCCTGGGGTTATTGTCCACTCTGGATTTGCACATGTGCGCATGGGGCTTGTGTAATGCTGTTTACTGAGGAGTTAAGTAAGCCTATCTTGCAGCAATAAAACTTGAGAACAATGTCATACCCCATTGGAGAGGTGATGGGTCAGAACAACTGACTCAGGACATCTGTACCATAGGCTCCCCAAGGGCAGACGGGCTATTTCAGGCATTTCTGCAGCCCTAGTGTGCCTGGATTAGGGAATGTTTTTTGTGGTTACTACAATTTTTCAGTTCTTGGCCCAGGGTGGATTGAGGCCCATGGTTCCCAGCTCATGTTATAGCCATGGGCAGAGTCCAGGAGCTCCCATAAACTGTGCACCTGCTGATGGTTAAATTCATGTTCACTGACTGCTTACTGTTGACCGCATGCTAGGAACAATGAGGGATGTAAAGATGACTGACATAGTCCCTGACCCCAGAGAGCTCCCAGCTGGTAAGGGGCTAAGGGAGACAGTCACTCATTCATTCACCTGTTCAGTCATTGGTTCTGCTGACACCAACTCCACTAATACTGACTGATGTTCCAGGCCCCGCCCTAGCTGAAAACAGTCTCAGCTCTCGTAGGAGTGTATGTTCCAACAGGGGGACTCAGGCATTACTCAAATCATCACAGTAATAAATATTCTATCACAAACTGTGATCAGCACTATTGAAGAAGAGTTTAGAGTGTTGTGAGCCCAGAAAACAGGAGGAACAGCCTTTGCCAGGGGGACGCAGCCAAGGAAGTCTTTTCTGAGCAAGTGACCTTTGAGTTGAGACCTGAAGGATGAAGTAAGAGTTATGCAGTCTGGGGATGGGAAAGGAGAGGGGAAAAAGTCAGGCAGAAGAAACAATATGTTGAATTCAAGACAGACGACATGATGGGTCACAAAAGAGGAGCAGACGACATGCTAGAGGAGGTCCCAGAACGAGCATCGTTGTTCCTAGAGGAATGATCAAGGCTGCTGACAAGAGGCGGTGCTTGGGCTGGACCTAGAAAGACAGAAAGGATTTTTCCAGGTGGATACTCCAGAGGGAGGAGGAGCAGTGCGGGTGAGGACCCAGAGGTAGGAAAGAGTAGAGGACGAGGAGTCCAGGGCAGACTGTGGAGAGGCTTGGCTGCCAGGCTAAGGGGTTTGGACTTTCCCTTCTGGTGGTGGAGCCACTGAAGGTTTGAGAACAAGGGAGGGACGTGGCCAGGGCATGTGAATAAGAAAGGCTCCTTCATCCCCCCTGGAGACAGCCTTGTATGTAACTCAAAAGGATCTCAGAGACTCTGGCCTCCCTGGAGCCCAGAGAGGGTTCCAGTGACCAGCTCTCCTCTGCCCACGAGGAGAAACCCCAAGGTCTTGAGCAGGAGAGGCAAGAGGTAGAGGACACAGGGTCTTGCAGCTATAACCTTCTTCCCAGATGACAAGGGAGTGTATATGTGAGCACTGTACCCAAAGTGGCCCAGAGCAGAGGGCTCTGTGTGTGCCAACTGTTGTGTGAAACAAGCTGATGTGAGAAAGGGCCTTGTATTAGCTTTACGACTCTTTAAGGTGCAAGGAAAAGAATCTCAACTCAATCTAAAATAAAGACTAAAGAGAATTCACTGAGCCATGGAACTGGGTACCTCTAGGGGGTGGCACTGGCTTCAGGCATGGCTGAATCCAGGGTTTAAACTAAGTCATCAGGATTCTCTTTCTCTCTCCATCTCCTGCGTTTGCTTCTATCTTTATATGGGCCTCATTACCTCCCACCGCAGTTGGCTTCCTCTATGCAGGTGAAGAAAAGAGCTGTAGATGGCTCTAGCTTACACTACAGCAGAAAGAGGGAGTTTCTGTGTGTCAGTATGTAAATTCAAGGGAAGCACTCAGATTGGCCCTGATGAATCACCTGCCCATCTCTTGGACTGACCACTGTTGGCAGAGGGAAGAGGGCCTGTGGTTGGCCAGGCCTGTCCTGAGCCTGAGTGGCAGCCCCAGCCAAATCACACCCAGTGGAGGAGAGCAGAGCTCCCGTGGAAGCAAAGCTGAGCTGACAAAATAACCCAGGGCCATTATGGTCCTTTTCTCAGGCTGTCCACTGCAGGGCAAATGACCCATGGCAGAGTGTTTGCATTCATCTGGGAGGCTGGGTCATTTAAGAAGAGAATAATAACATTAATAATTATATATGTGTGTGTATATATATATATTTTTTAACGAGCTTTTGAAGCAGGCATGGTCAACCATTTCCATATAACAAGATTAATTACAGCTGTGGAGTTCTACTTTCATTAGAGGTCTGGATGCTCCTCCAGGGGTTAGTTTTGGACAAGAGCCTTGGAGGGAGGTCAGGTGACCTGGGCTCTGGCTCTTGGCCTGCTCCAAGCTCACTCTGTGATCTTAGACAAGTCGTTTCCTCTGTCTGAACCTCAGTTGACCCATCTTGACAGTGAGAGGGATGCTGTCTGCTGGTAGATCTCGTGGACTGTGGCCCACTCCCGTGACACCAGGTCTCTCTCAGTTAGATCAGTGCCGGGGAGACCCATTGCCCCACAAGCACAGGACGCCCCACAGACAGCACATGAATCCTGCCCCTACCAGCTTCACTCTGAGGACTGAAGAGTCCAGAACATGTGGCTCGTGTGGGGTTAAGGATGAACTAGAGTTCAGTATTCCTTGGGGCCGGCCCGGTGGCACAGCGGTTAAGTCCGCATGTTCCACTTCTCGGCGGCCCAGGGTTCGCTGGTTTGGATCCTGGGTGTGGACATGGCACTGCTTGGCACGCCATGCTGTGGTAGGCATCCCATGTATAAAGTAGAGGAAGATGGGCACGAATGTTAGCTCAGGGCCAGTCTTCCTCAGCAAAAAGAGGAGGATTGGCAGTAGTTAGCTCAGGGTTAATCTTCCTCAAAAAAAAAGTTCAGTATTCCTGAAGTGACTGGCCCTGGCCCCATTGACGGGGGCAGCAAAGAGGGCATTTACCAGCTGTGATTCCTAAGAAGTAGATTCAGAGAGTCACAGAGACCCTGTGCTAGGAAGTCCGGAGAAGTCTCAGAGCCAAGACTCCTGTCCTATGCTGGAGGCTCCTCCCCCACAGCCAGGAGAGTGTTCATCCCGCCACTGCTGCACACTTCCCGTGACATGGGGCTGGCTTTCATCCTTGGACCCCTCGAGAGTCCAATCTGCCTCTGACATCTCTCTCCAGGACCCAGTGACAGAGAAGAGTATCCTAGTCAGAGCTACAGGGAAGGAAAAGCTCAGCATGGCTGGAGCATTGAGCGGGTGGCCAGAGCAGGAGATGAGCAGCCCAAGAAGGCGGGGCCACGAGGACTGAAACAGAGTCTGAATTATGCCCCAAGGGCAAGGGGATGCCTGGAAGGACATTAAGCTAGGGAGAGAGTTTGTCCTTTTCAAAGGCCCCTGGCTGTCGTGTGGAGGACAGCAGGCCTGCCCTGGGGCCCAACCCGAGGAAGGTGACTGATGTGCAACTGGTGGGGGATAGACAGGTGGGAAGACCCAAAGGCTGCCTGAGTGGCGTTTGGTGACCCTAGATGTAGGATAACACCCAAGCGGGAGGACAGAGGCAGCAGGTGCCCTTGGCTGGGATGAGAACCCAGGGAGGTGGCTTTGGAAAAGGAGGTGAGTTATTTGTAGACCTGGGGCGTGTGAAATTCATGGGGAGCCGTCTGGAGACTAGGAGATAGTAGCAGAGGTGGAGGTTCAGACAAACCCCCCAGATTCACGATGGTGCCCCAGAGCCCTCAGCAGTGACTTCCCTGCCCTGGCCTCTGAAAGGAAGAGTCCAGCTCCAGCTGGAGCCACGTTTCTGAAGAGGCATTCTGCTGGGAACAGGAACTTCACTGCCTGCCTTCCTTGGGAGGGCTCTCGATCACGGGTCCTGAGGGGTCCCGACTCTCTGGGGACAGGGAGGTGCCCCTGCGGTTTCCCTTCCTAATGGCAGCACCAGACCAGCCTGGAAGGTGAGTGGGGTTTCGTGGGGGGAGAGGAGGCCAGGCAGGTGCACAGGTGTGCAGGCTGCCCACGGGGCACAGGGCTTCACCAACACAATACGAGAGTATGCTCGTCCCTGTTTCACTGAACATTCCTGGTGAAACACTTCTCGTCAGGGAGAGCCACAGGAGAGGGTATTAGCGCTCACCTCTGCTCAAAAACCAAGACAAGCTCCTTGGGTCTGCCTTTAAAGAAACTTAGAGTCAAGGCCATTTAAAAGGCTTAGGAACTGCTGGGAGGGGAAGAGAAGGGAGCAGCAGGCTGTAAAAATGAGTTTAAAGAAAAGAAAAAACACACAAAATTATCATGCAAACAATACATGATGATATTCATGAAATAGCAAGTGTGATGTGCACCGAAGAAAAGGAGAGAGAGTCCTTGCAGGCTTCCCACCTTCCTTCGGCGGGGGGACAGTGGCTGGCTCTGTGCGACTGGGTTCCCCACCCTTGTCCTGGGGGTCCAGCCAGCAGGGGATGGGGAGGCTGGGGGCAGGCAGGGCTGGGAAGGCCGATGCCCACTGAGGTGGCTGGGCCCTGGACCTTGAGCGTGCTCAGCGCCCAGCTCTGGCCTTGGCCGCCTCCTCCGGAAAATGGGGCGAGGCTCCTGCTGGGCCTATAGCCAGGGGGCCGAGCTGGTGATGGGCACGAGGCAGGGGATGCAGGGAGCCGGCTGGAAGCTGGTAATTAATAAATGAAACGCCCTGGGACCGCCGCCGAGCCGCCTCAGATGACATATCTGTCGCGGGCTCGGCAAACCATTAAATGACCATTTTCTGACAGAACGACTTCCCCGCCGCCAGGCTGCCTTGACTTGCCAGGACATATTTTCCCTTCTGGCCCTCTTTCCCCCTCCCCCAACTACGAGTCTGCCCCAGGCTGTGCTGCTGTCCTGGGTGTCTCTCTCTCTGTCTCTGTCTCTGTCTCTGTCCGCCTCTCCCATCTCCCCCTCTCTCTGCGTACTGTATCTCTGTGTGTCTCTTTCTGCCCTCTTAGTCTCTCAGTGTCTCTGTCTCACTCCATCTCTGTGTATTCTGCCTGTCTCTCCTCCCCCTCCCTGACCAGCATCTCTTCTCTCTGTGGCTGTCTCTCTCTTTCTCGGGTCTCTGGCCCTCTCTTCTCCCTGCTGCTCTCTCTCTCCCACCCCCTAGTCTCTGGCCCACTCCACCCGCCCCTCTCTCTCTGTTTCTCCCCATCTGTATGAGGTTTAACTATCCCCCTCCCCGTGTCTGGCTCAGCCCCCCCCCCCCTTTCCCGCCTCCCCCCTCCCCGGCTGCCTGACGGCTCCAGTTCATTTCTGCCTGTTTAATTGGGCCCCGGATGAGTTTGGTCGACAGGGCCATTCATCATGTGGCCGCGGCTGGCGGCGGGCCCGGGGGAGCCGGGCTGACAGCTCCGCCAGGCTGGGATGCGGCCTGCGCCGGGAAGTTCACATATTTGGGCATTAGTGCAGCTATTAGTTTAACAAGCTTCGTTTATCCTTGTCACTACCACTTCAGCTTCCCATGTAATCATTTGAAATGTAGATTACAGCCAGACAAATGGGACAGCGCAAGACACGCGGGGTGGAGGGAGTGACACACTGCTCCTTAGGGCCGCCTTCCCAGCCCCATCCCTTCCTAGGCAAGGCTTTGATTAGCTTAATATTCACACGATTTCAGTGGGAAGCGCCAGTCACTGTGAGGAGCCCCTGGCACCGGGCGGAGGTGCTCAGGGTACACCCAGGTGAGGATCCAGGTCCTGTCAAGGTGGGGTCCCTCTGGTCCAAAGATGGCCCAGCCCTGAAAAGAAACATTTGGGTGCCAAGGCCTCAGAGCTCAGCCCTGAAACACCTCCCAGAAGGGTTTTCCTCGCAGGATGAGGTGGCTTCGCTACCCTGGCTAGTCCCTCCAGTTCCGGTTATGGCAGCCTAGACCCCGGCTACTTTCTCCCTGTGTGACCTGAGCAAGGTTTGGCCTTCTGGGCCTCGTATCTGTTTGATTGCACCCCCCACTGGACTGTAAACTCCATGAGGGCAGGGCCTGCCTAGCACAGAACCTGGTCCCTGGAACCTGCCCTAGCAATGTTTGTGGAAGGGGTAGATGGAGCACAAGTGGTGGCGTTACCAGGAAGCCCGAATGGAGAGGCTGCCACGCCAGTGCTCCCACGGAACAAGGGCGTTGTGCCAAGGCTCCTTCTTCCTGGCTCCCCTCTCTCCCATCCCGCTGACTCTGCCTGTCCCCCACATACACACACAGCTCCAGAAGGGTCAGAGTGGGGTTCTCATTGGGAAGACTCTGCTGAATCCACCAGGGTTCCAGGGGAAAATGGTTGGCCCACCCAAAGAGTTCAACTGAGAAGAGTTTAGTGGGGAGACTATGCAGAGGTGCTGACAGGGCCAGGGAGACCAACACAGGATGGAGAGACGCCAGTGCGGAGCCCTTACATCCGGGGCCTGAAGGGCAAGGGGGAGGGAGCATTGTTGCCAGAACCCAGGGAAGGAGCAGGAGCTGTGGAAGAGGGGCTGCAGGAAGATTAAACTCTGGAAGGCAGTCACTGCAGAACTGCGGTGGGGCAGGGAGGGAGGGAGATGAACCCTCTGACCTCTCCTCTTCTCTCCCTCCAGCCTTTGGCTGGTGCCTCCCAGAGAGCGGGCGTCTGAGTGTGGTGTCCTGAGATACAGAGCAGGTCTGAGAAAACAGATGACCTGCTGAGGGTAGGGGACAGACGGAGAGTACCCCACATACCCTCCAATGTTGCCTCAGGCCGGCCCCTCTGCAGG
Organism: Equus caballus; assembly: GCF_041296265.1. Lineage (NCBI taxonomy): Eukaryota > Metazoa > Chordata > Mammalia > Perissodactyla > Equidae > Equus > Equus caballus. The sequence goes on from NC_091708.1 coordinate 10,192,657, forward strand.
GAGGCCAGGACCACCCCAGAAGGGCCACAAGGATTTGTCCCAGCACCGGTGGAGATCCTCTACAGGGGCGCCATGGCGTGTGGCCGCCATTGTCAGCTGCCTTTTACATCATTCCTTCTCTGTCACATCGCCCTGCCCAGCCCAGCAGGGCCCAGCCAGTCCAAAACTCTGCTTCTTTTTCCCCCTCCTTCCCCTGCTGAGGAGCTCGTCTCCCTTTTCTTCCTGACACCTTCTGAATAATGACACCAGACCTGGAAGCCAACGAGTCGTGAATCAAAGTAGCTTCTCGATATCATAAAAGAGATGTTCTAAACCCCAAACACAAAGATCATTTTATCTTTATTAATAGTTTAATGCATCTGAGAAAGCTATTTGACATTTTTTACACCTCCAAGTCTTTCCTTCATGCATTGCTGGTCAGATTACACCAGGGTTCAGCCACTTAAATCCACTTAATAACTGTCTAAATTCTACACTGAATTTACATTGAGCTACTAGCTGATTCTTGGATACTGATGAATTTTCTAGCAGAAAAAAACCCGCACCAATGCCCCGACTCCAAAGTTGTAAATATGCTTTAATAATGAGAAAGGAATTAGTTAAACTATTGGGACTGATGTCACGTCAACAGCACTTGCTGATGAAAACTCTGCGGTGCAAAGTGAAGGAGTACAGCTCGATTAATGAGCAGGAGTGACTATTTTCCTCACCTATTTAATTAAAGCTCCACACTTGTAAACACACATGTGAAATTAATTAAAAACACATGGAATTTGGGACATGGAGAACAATTCAACTCCTCCCAGCTGCTGGCGCGCCCAGACACATCAGGGCATGACATTGTGGGAGAAAGGTTTAGTGATTCATGACATCTGAATTGGAATGACATTTAATTGGCTAATTGTTTCTATTGTAGATACACATACACACCGCCACCACATCACAAAACATGTCCAAACACATCTGACTACATTTAACACATACATGTCCACAAACTGGAGTGCAGCACACCACACACAGACACAACCCCACACTGGGCACATTCATGCAAATATTCTCTCAGTAAGAGACATCATGCACAGGTCCATAAATTGTACACAAATACTCCCAAGTAAGGCTTTGTGGAGAAGCGGGAGAAAGGCTGTCTCTGCTTCTCCCTGACTCCCAGAAAGAAAAAAAATTGTAACTGTCAGAAATGTGATAGGACTGTCAAAGACATATGGAAAAAACTCAAACAAGCAGTGTAAGTTATGAAACATAAATCCCGATTCTATTTGTTCTGCGACAGTGTATAAACCACACATTTTTCACCAAGATAGAAAATTAAAACCCTCACCAGGTTCAGAATCGCTGGGGAAGTTGAACAGAAACCCTAGCATCCTGGCAGAAGGAGAAGCAACTATTGGCCATTGCTCCAGGACCATGGACAGAGGGCTTAGCGGGCCTCCCGGCCTCCGAGTGTGAGAACTGCTGCGTCTGTGTCTGCACACCCAAGGCTGTGATTGGACAAACATTCCAGAGGCATGGTCTCCATTTAAAAAACTCCTAGGTGAAGCATAGGTCCAACTTCTGAGGAGCCCCGGGGCAGCTTAATCTCCACATAGCTCCTGGGGTTGTGTCTTCTACTCCCCCAAACCCACAGCCAGCCCTTTGCCCCACTGAAGCTCGTCTGATTCATTTCATTTCAGACCTCTAAGCAGCCTGGAAGCCCTTCCAGTGCTTTAGTTCCGAATGGCTTAACTTCTTCCTCACAAGGAACTCTCCCCAACAACTGTCAAATATTAACTAAAACCAGTTAATCCTCGTCCCTAGAGAATTAGATAATGTTACTATATTCCATTCAGAGAAGCGTCTATTTATCCTGACATCTGGCTTTTCTTTCCCCAACCCTGTTTGTTAATCATGAGGAAATGCCCAAAGACTTCTCAAAAAGCTCAATGTTTTTGGTGGCTTTGCTGTGGAAAGTTTCCAAAGCTATTTGAGTATTAAGTAACGACATCCTTTGGTTCATCCAAACATCACTCTGCCTCAAAAAAAAAAAAAAAAAAAAAAAAAGCCCCCTGGATCAGGCAGACAGGTTTCTCTCTGCAGAAGACACTCCCTCCTCCCCATGGTTTGTTTCTCATGGACCCCGAGTCACCATTTTTAATAGTTCCCCCCAGACACCTTCTGTTGACAGGCCGTCTGCTGCCATTGGCAACCTGACACTTCTTCGGCTTGGGGGTAATTTCCAGTGACAGGCGCCTCATTGTGGCCAGAGTTCTGCAATTTCGTTCTCCACTTTTCTTCCCAGCCTTTCAAGGGATGCCAAAGTTGGAAATCCAGCTCGTAGCAGGATCAAGTGCTTGGGGCTGTAGAGGGCCTTTTGAGGGATGAAGATCACCACAGGGCAGGTCAGACCCAAGGAGCCCTCAGTCTCTTTGATCTCGCAGCTTCAACTCTGAGTCCTCATGATCAGAGCTTGGTCTCTGGCCTTCAGTTCATTGAGAACCACAGACTCATTGAGCTTTTGAGATGGAAGCACTGGAGAGCACGCACTTCAACCTTATGTCCCCTATCCCACTGTGCAGGTGGAAAGACTGAGCCCAGGTGAGGACCTTCTGACATGGGAGTGAGAGAAATCAGGCAGGAAGACGGCAATTCTCTTAAACAGAGGTGGGTGTCTCGACTGATCCCTCTTGGGTTTCTGAAGCAGAAACTCTGGGTCCTGTGTCATTCTCACACAAGTCTGCCCTGTCTCCAATCTCCCTTCTATTGAATACAACAAACATTATTCTATAATGATTGGTTGAACGAATAAAGGAAAGAGCCTCTACTCTGAACCAGGCAGTGTGCTATAGGCAATGGAGACAGGCAGTGGCAAGAACTGCTGCTCATGCTCCAAGATCCACTCTCTGCTTTTCCCATAGTAAGAGAATCTGTAGCCGACAGCTGAGGCCACTCAGAGTGAAGATCACATTTCTCAGTCCCCTTTGTAGCTCGATGTGGCCATGTTCTTCTGTTCTGGCAAATGGGACATAAGCAGAAGCATCAGGCGCCAGCTTCCTGGAACCTTCCTTAAGAGACTGCTGGTCCTCTTTTCCTTGTCTCTTCTGTCCTGATGCTGCCATCCTGGGCCTCAGGGCTGAGGGACACAGCCTCGGGACGGCCAGGGATGACTGAAAGTCCGGTCTCTGTGGGCCTCCTGCAGTCAAGTTGCCAAATCAACCCAGGGTCACCAGATCTGAGGGAGGGTAATCATCTGTCTTGTTCAAGACACTGTTATTCTGGACTTTTCACTCATTCACAGCTGATCTAATTCTAACTATTGTGGGTAGTAAGATAAATACTTAACAAGGGTTCGATGAAAATTTCTATTGTTTCTAACTTTTCCAAGAAAACATTAGACTTTTTCAAGAGGAAATTTTACTAAGAGACTAAATTCTCTGGCTGAAAAGATTTTAAATAAAGAGATATGTGTATATACATATATACACACGATCTCTCTCTGTACACCTGTGCTTATATAATATATGTGTGAACAGCCCCCGGGACCGCACAGATTGTGGTCACGGGAAAGAACCGGGAGCCTCAGGGTTGGGCAGGAATGAGACTCCCTGCCCAATTGTTTGTTCTGTTTGAATTTTTAACCACAGATATGTGTTGTCTTCTTTTAAAAACTTGAATGAAATACCATTTTGCACCTTAGAGGCCCCCAGTCCAGTCACTATCAGATGAGCGTTTTCAGTGTGGTCAAATGGACACCCAGCTCCTCCTTGGGCATCTCAGGGACGGGGTGCCCACCTTCCCCAGACAGCTTAATCTCTCTGTGGAAAAGGAGAAAAAGGATGGACACGCCAACCTCTCTGAGCCCATTTCTCCATCTAGGGAAAACATAGACGCTCCTCACAGGGCTGCGGCGAGTGCACCTGGCGAGCTGGCACCTGCTAACTCCTCAGCAAAGGTGTTGAGGGGCCGGCCTGGTGGCGCAGCAGTTAAGTGTGCATGTTTCGCTTCAGCAGCCCGGGTTCACCGGTTCGGGCCCGGTGGACAAGGCACCCCTCGGCAAGCCATGCTGTGGTAGGCGTCCCACATATAAAGTAGAGGAAGATGGGCATGGATGTTAGCTCAGGGCCAGTCTTCCTCAGCAAAAAGAGGAGGATTGGCAGCAGTTACCTCAGGGCTAATCTTCCTCAAAAAAAAAAAAAGAAAAAGAAAAGGTGTTGATTACTGCTGTCACAGCCCATGCTGGCCTGTCCCTCCTGCCTGTCCCACAGCACCTCCTGAATGCTGCTCACTCGCCCTCTAACTGCTGTCCTGACCCGGGCTCGCCTCCTCTCATCAGAGGGGGCACTCCCGAGGCAGGGACCATGGTCAGTTCCCCTCTGTCCCTCCACCGGTGCCCAGCCCAGATGCCGGCATGGAGCAGAGAGCACGCAGCATAAGGAGCATTGACTCCTTGAAGCAAAGAGAAAACAACTGCAATTCATTGTAAAATGCAGATCCTGACAGGAGTTCCCAGTATGCCCAGTTGATTCATGATTTTTACAGGAATTTTAGTTCTTCCTGGATCCAGCTTTCAGCGACATCAAGGAGTGCCAAGGTGAGGCGTGACAGGAGAAGCACCTTGGGAACTCGGCCCGAAGGCATCACCCGGCTAGTGTGTCTCTCAGGAGGAGTACGAACATCCCCTCAGCGTCTCCACGAGAACGTCGTGGCCAGCTGCTGGGCCAGCACGCTGAGCACAGAGCAGAGGGCAGTGACTCTCAGGGACTCTGCTCGGAGGTCACACAGCCTGGCTCCACATCTCAGCCCCGCTGTCCCCAGCTGTGTGAGCTGGCCGAGACCCCGCAGCTCCCCAGGCTGAGTTTGCTCATCTGTGAAAGTAAGGATGATAACAATTATACTTACCTCATAGGGTTAGCGTAGGGACTGAATGAGATAACCCATGTGAAATCAGTTTGTGAAGGAGTCGCAACTCTTTGAGGTATAAACATGGCATGATTTAATTTTTCCCCTAGTACCTCCAGCTGTGCTATGTAGAACTATATCCCCTCCCCTGTTTCTGGAAGAGTGGCAGGACTTTTACTGACATCTTGGTTAGATTCTAGAACTTTCTAGTAACTTCCACTTATCAGAACAGTTTCATTCTGGAATTTAACACTCAGTCCTGTTCTTTTTGAAACTTCAGTCTCAAGCATACCTCGAGGCTGGTGTTCTTCCCTCATCCCCCAAGGCAGACTGGACGTTTCTGTGGCTCCAGCAGCCTGTAGAGAAATTGTATTTGTTTTCTATTGCTACATAACAAATTACCCCAAATTCAGTGGCTTAAAACAACATAAATTTCTTATCTCACAGTTTTTGGGTTAGGAGTTTGCACATGACCTGCCTGGGTCTTCTCCTTGGGGTTTCAGAAGATTGAAATCAAAGTATTGGCTGGGTCTGCAATCTCATTTAAGGCTCAGGGTCCTCTTCCAAGTTCACTGGTTGTTGACAGAGTTTGGTTCCCTGTGGTTATAGAACTGATGCCCTCAGCTCCTAAAAGCTGCCCTCCATTCTCTGCCACATGGCCCTCTCTACAACATGACACTCTGCTTCTTCAAGGCCAAAAGTAGGGCATCTGCTTCTCTGACCTCTAGATTCTCTTTTAAAGAAATTGCCCAGTGGCGCAGTGGTTAAGTGTGCACGTTCCGCTTCTTGGCGGCCCGGGGTTCGCCGGTTCGGATCCCGGGTGCAGACATGGCACCGCTTGCCATGCTGTGGTAGGTGTCCCACATATAAAGTAGAGGAAGATGGGCACTATATTAGCTTTGGGCCAGTCTTCCTCAGCAAAAAGAGGAGGATTGGCAGTAGTTAGCTCAGGGCTAATCTTCCTAAAAAAAAAATAAATAAATAAAGAAATCACCTGCTTAGTTCAGGCCCACTAGCATAATCTCCCTTTTGATTAACTTAAAGTCAACTGGTTAGGAACTTTAATTGCATGTGCAGAATCTCTTCCCTTTTACCACCATGTGGAGAGCCCATATACCTCCCCTCCCCGACTCCTGCCGTCTCCTGGGTGCAGGAGCTCTGTCTCTGCTTCTTCTGCTCTTTCCTCCAGCCCCCACCAAAGGCTGTCTACCCCACGGCCTCCAGCTTTCAGATGTCCCCTCCCTGGGGACAGGCTCTTTGAGGCAGGACTCCAGTAGGGCAGTTTAAAGGTGGCGACCACAGTGGTGCCCCCAAACCCACACGGCTCCCCCATATCTTTGCCTGTTCTCCTTTCCCCTGCTTCATGAACACAAGGTCAGGTCGCCAAATCTGCTGGCCAAGCAGATGCCCACCCAGGGAGTGAAATTCCAGTCTGCCCTCTGGAAGGTACCTCCAAACTCTCAAGGTACCCTCGGAAAGCTGCCTTCGCTTGGCTTTGGAGAGAGGAGGCAGCAGCTCTGCCCACAGGCCTCCTGACCATGCATTTGCCCCAAGCTGACCGCCGCTTCCTCCCTCTGTCTTCTTGCATTTGCGGTGGAGGGGCGAATGAGGGGTGTTACTGGGTGGTGAGGTCCCTACTCGGAATTGTCACCTCTCAGCACTGCAGGAGGTGACTGGCCCCATCTCCATGAACTTTTGGCTCCAACTTTGGGCCTTGGCTGTGCAATTTTGGAACAACAGGAAAAATTCCATTAGGCATCAGTGCCTAGGAGACAACGAATGTTCAATAAATGCTCACAGGTGTTGTTGCTCACAACTCAACTCAGAGTCCTGTATTTAGAAGCAGGGCAAGAGATCAGAGTGGACCAGGAGCAGGGCTGCTGCTGATAAGCCTCGGGACTCCTTCAGTTCTTCCAGGCCAGAAATACATTGTTCTCCAAGCCTGTGTCAGCTTGAGTTCAAGTGAGGGTAGGGCAGAGGTGAGGTGGAGGGAACTGGCCAGGACACGCTCACTCCATTCTTTTGCTTCAGCCCGTTGGTCCTTCACTGCCCCAAAGCTGATAGGAGAGAACTGAGCGAAGCCGAGGTTGACATTCTCTGGAATTCACAGATGTCATGAAGATGCAGCCTGGCTGGTGGTCTCCAGACCCAGTTCCTCTTCTTCAGCGCACGGCTAGGCTACCGTCCCCAGCCTCTCTTGCTGCTGAGTGTGGCCACGGGACCTGGTTCTGGCCAACAGACTGTGAGTGGAAATGATGTGTGCGACTTCCAGCCCTGCCCACGGAGACCTCCCAAGGCACCATCCTCCACGCTCTTCCCTTCTTCCCAGGCTCGATGCAGACAAACAAGGTAACCTCGGAGGCCACATGCTGAAGACGGCAGAGTTGAGAGATAAAAGGAGCCGGGGCCCCAGAGTCACCTTGCAGAAGGCGGCCTGCCTACTGGGAATGCCCACTTTTAGCAGCTATGTGAGTGAAAACCAGACCTCTTTTGTGCTAAGACACTGAAGGTATGGGGTTTGTTGATTGCATGTGCTTATTGCATCATCGTCTTAACCAATACACAAGTTCACAGAGTAAATGAGGAAATCAGTTTGCGCCCACATAGCCCGTGCTGGAAGAACTCCTGGCGCTTTCAGGAGTTTGTCTGCCATGCTCTATAAAGTACACACAATGTTTTAATTCCACTTCACACAAAGGTTTTCTTTCCAAACCCTCTTCAGGGGCCTTCCCTATTAAAAAGGCCCATTTATAGAAACTACTACTTAGCATTTTTGGAACTTGTTATCCTATTCAGCAGAGTCTAAGGCAGGAGGCTTTGAGCTCGGACAATTACTGCTCTTGATTAACAACAAGAACTGATGAGTTGGCCTTTCCAGCGCGCTAAGAAAACTCAGCCAAGCAGAAAATATCACTGAAGGGGAAACAACGGGAAGTGATTTTCTTGGTTACATTACGAGCCGTCGCGATATTTACATATGTTTGTGGATAATGTGGGAACCTCTTCTGCCTGCGCGCCCTTCCAGATGACACCGCTGGGCTCCAAACACCGTGTTTCCCACCTGACCTGGGCTGTAAACGTCATCCTGTGACTGCAGGCAGCAGGCTCGGGGACCAACCACAGACCCGGGAGCGGGCAGGCCCGGGTGCAGGATCCCCACTTGCTCCTTTCCAGGACCTGTTCCTCCAGGTGTCCCAGGGCAGCACCCAGGCTGCGGGTAACAGGCAGCTCTGGCCTCATGTTGTCGACGGCTCAGCGGCAGCAGAAGGAGGGTCCATTTCCTAGCCCCCCACCAGACCTGGGTATTTTAAAAAGGTCTTCATGAAGTTGAATTGTGTTATTTTGTTTTGTTTTTTACTTTTTTGTTTTTGAGGAAGACTAGCCCTGAGCTAACTGCTGCCAATACTCCTCTTTTTGCTGAGGAAGACTGGCCCTGAGCTAACATGCGTGCCCATCTTCCTCTACTTTATATGTGGGACGCCTACCACAGCATGGCGTGCCGAGCGGTGCCATATCCGCACCCAGGATCCGAACCGGGGAACCCCGGGCTGCCAAAGCAGAACGTGTGCACTTAATTGTGTTGTTTTTAATCTTGGATTGGACGTTTACTAATATTTAGCGTGTCTTCATTTGTGAACAATCTGTGTATGTCCTTTACCCAGTTCTCTATTGGGGACACTGCTATTCTTCATGTAATTGCACACAAAATTTTCATTTATTAAGGGCATTGCACCTCTTGACATTTCATAGGTTTATTTTTCCAAGTTATTTGTATTTTTTTGTCTTTTGCTTTTTGTTAGATCTTTTTCCACATACAAAAATTTTAAAAAATTAAGTAGCCAAATATTTCTATCTTTCCCTTTGAGACTTTTCCATCTTTTTAAGCTTACAAAGTCACATTTCATACGGAGGTTTGACATATATCCACCTATAACCCTACTAGTTTTATTTTAAAAATTTTAAAAGTAACTATTTAACCCACCAAGGGTTTATTTGAACAGAAGACGTGAGGTAAAGACCTTGCCGGGGCTGCATTGGGAGCTGCGATCTGGGAGCCAGGGCGTCCGGCTTGCGTGGGGCTCGCACAGACGGGCAGACGGCCTGGGGGAGGCGCCCTGGACAGGCAGAGGCAGAGCTGCTCCAGACTGCACTCGGGTCCAGGGTCCTTTTATCCTCAGGTGATGTTGGGGACTGAATTGTGTTCCCCAGAAATTCCTGTGTGGAAGTCCCATCCCCGGTACCTCAGACTGTGACTGTGTTTGGAGATGGGCCTTTAAAGAGGGGATTAAGGTAAAAGAGATCATTGGGGTGGGCCCTAATCTAGCGTGCCTTCCAGTAGAAAGAGGTTAGGACACAACACACACTCAGGGCAGTCTGTGTGAGGACACAGGCAGGAAGGCGCCATGTGCAAGCCAAGGAGAGAGGCCACGGAAGACGTCAGCTCTGCCAACTCCGCCTCCATCTGGGACCTCCAGCATCCGGAACTGTGAGGACACACATTTCTGCTGTTTGGGCCCCATTCTGCGGTACGTGTCACGGCGGCCCGAGCAAACCACTGCAGGCGGCTCCCTGGTACAGGCCTCAGAGCTGTCTGAGGGGGCTCGCAAAGGCGCCCAGCAGAGTCTGCTGGTGAGACCCAGTCAAGGCAGCAACATGAATTTTTAAAAATCATTTTAAAATTGTGTATAATGCATCTTCATTGAAGAAAAATCAGGACATACAGATTAGCAAAAAATAAGCACCCGGGGTGCTAATGCCCCCAGTGGTCCCAACTCACCGTGCTGTGTCTCCTGCTAATGGGGCCTCCTCTGGCTCTGTTCCCAGCGGTGGCCACCCGCTCCCCTGGGCTGTGCAGACCACACGTCTCTCCTGGAGACAGCTGTTGAGGCACGCACTGGGGGGCCACAGCAGTGCTAAGATGGCCAGAAGAGTCCCCTCACCCCATCATCACCCAGCGGCCACGGGGTCCAGAGGCTGCTGCATCTGTGGGGCTGGAACTCCATCTGCCCCACCCCCTCTGCAGCCTCCAAGAAGGGCTTTCAGTCTCTGCCGGCACGTGCCACTGCCGCCTCCTCCTGGAGCAACTCCACCTGCTAGGAAATGATCTGAGCCCAGGCTCACCCTCACCTTTGACCCGAGTCCAGGCTAGCCTTCACCTTTGACCCAGTGGCACCCACAGAAAATCAGAAGGCAGGCTTGGGGAGAGGGCCACAGGGCCTGGTCGGCTCAGAGGTGAACATTCTCGTGTCTCCTCTCCATGTTCCCCTTTCCTCACCGTGGGGCTTTGAGCACTCTGTTCCCTTTGCTTGGAATGCCTTTCCTTCCTACTTTCTCTAAATTTCCCTGTTGGAATCCTGCTTACTCTTCACGGCTTGGCTCAAAAGCCACTTCTTCCAGGAAGCCTTCCCTGGTCACCCCTCCCCAACTAAATGGAATGCTCTCTCTGGGCCCATACCTCCCTATCTGCCCTACTCATAGGTAGCGCTGGGTGTGTGCTGCCTGGAATTAAAATACGCACATCACCTTCCCCAGATGGTAGGCTCCTGGTTAGGTTCATTTCTGCATTCCACCCTTGTCTTGATTCTTTCAAGCTGCTATAGGAAAAACAGTAAAGACTGGGTGGCTTCAACAGCATACATTTATTTCCCACAGTTCCAGAGGCCGGGAAGTCCAAGAGCAAGGCACTGGCGGACTCGGTATCTGGTGAGGGCCCCTTTCCAATGGCCTCACGTGGTGGGAGGGGTGAGGGAGCTCTCTGGGGTCTCTTTCTATGAGGGCACTAATCCCATGGTGAGGGCTCACCCTCAATGCCTCAGCGCCTCCCAGAGGCCCACCTCCTAACACCATCACATGGGGGCTAAGTTTGAACACACGACTGTGAAGGGGACACGAACAATCCAGCTTGGCAATGCTCCTCCCGCACCAGCGCCGAGCCTGGCTTGGAGGAGGTTCCAACTAGACTTTGACTTTTGGGTGTAAAATTTTGACTTCCTTACAGCAGAGAAAATATCTTGGCAAAACTCACATTTATCATTTGGAAAAACTTTCACACAGTGCATAGCATTTGTTCCTCACAACATCTTCGAAGTAAATGTTATCCAGTTTATAACCATTGTACAGATGAAGGAACCAAGGCTTCTAGAATTAAGAGACTGCTGACATCAGCAAACTGACCATCAGAAGCTGGAACTGAGACATCCCTCTGCCTTTTTCACAGCCCTGGGGCAGCCTCATGCCCCCTCCAGGTCACCTCTGTACCCAGCACCAAGCAGGGGGCCTGGCTCCAGGGAGAGTTAGAGGAACAAAAGGGCCGAAGGCTTAAGCCTCACCTGGCAGACCTCAGACACTGCCCTCTGCCTGTCTCTGATGGTCACCGAGGGCAGAGGTGCTGGGGAGGCTGCCCGAGCACGCTCAGGCTTGGCACGGCCCCACTCCTTACTGGAGGCCTTGCCCACGGCCTCCGTTCCGCTGTCATGTGGGGGGCTGCACCTGCTCTGGTTCCTACAGACACTGGTGCCCCATAGTGAGGAGGGCAGGAGGGAGGCCTCTGTCCTAGGAGAACCAGGGACAAGCCTACTCTGCTTCATCAGTTCTCATAGGTTTGGGGTCCAATTTTCAGTGCCAAAACGCCATCGTTTCTCCCTGAAGTTTGTGCCTCTCAGTCATGAGCATGGGAAGCAAGGAGCTGGGCCAGTGCTCCACGCAGCAGCATGCCTGTCCCCCAGGAATCACCTTCGTCACCATCCATTGCCGAAATGGATGGAGGCTGCGCAACTGGCTTTATTAAATATGAATGAGTCACAGCCCATGCGGTCACTCACCCACTCCATCTCTGGCAATTACTGCGTCGCACACACTGTGCCAAGGGGCGCAGCGGTCCCTGCCTGCCCTTGCAGACTGACACCGCCCAGCAGGGGCAGGGCTCGGGTCTGCAGCTGCCCTGCCCCTGACGGAAAGCCACCTCAGGGCTCCCGTGCAGCCAACATGCTCAGCTCTGAAGGGACAGGGACAGGGCACCTCCAGCAGAAGGACTGGGGACTGCCAGGCTCTGAGCGCTGGTCAGACAGGACCTATCACTCTGGAGCCCAAAGACGGGGTCCCCTGAGCTCTGCATGTTAGAGGCATGTGGGAGCACCCAGATAGTTCAGGTTCCAGGTAGTTTTAAGATCCAGCCCGAATCAAGGTTAAGCGCTTGTGGGCACTCGCACACCATTACTGAGCACACATTCAGTGTGCGCGAGCTTAGTCCTCACAGGAAGCTCATAGGGGGTAAGCTTCGTGTTAGTAGGGTCCATGTCAGCACCGTTCACTGCTGTGTCCCCAGCACTGGGGACAGAGTAGATGTTCAACCACTATTTGTTGAATGAATGAATGAATGAGGTGGCTGTTACTGACCATTTTGGAACCTTAATGAAGTTGAAGTTACAGAATTTAGCCAAGGTTCCCCAGCCAGAGAGCCCCAGAGCCAGGCGCACGGGCTCATCCTGCCAACCCGGCTGGCGGTAGGCCTGGGCTCTCTCGAGAGCAGGCATTCTGCCCCTACCGCGCCGCCCAGGCCGCAGTCTAACACTGCAGCGCGTCGTCCCAGCTGCGCGGATTGGTTCCGAGCCCCACTTCATCAGGAGAGCCAGTAAAGCTCCCCACAACCCCATGTGGCTTTGTCAAAGCTGTCAAAGACCATCTATGAAGTTGTAAAAACGAGGTCAAATTATTTTTCTGAACTTAAAAAATTACTTTTATTTTAGGAACCAATAAAATTATGGCAAATATTTACAAATAATTATCTCACATAAAGGTTACATAAAACCAATTCTTCACAAGTAACAATCACTCATGAAAAGACACACAGATATTGAAACTACGCCAATCTTATTGTAAGTTTCTCCAACTAATCTAAAATAAAATTGTTGCAGTCAACCATTTAACTTAGAATAAAACCACAAATTCCAGGTTTGACAAGAAAAAAAAGTGAAAAAATTAAACCAAAATCCCATCCCGGTTTTCTCCCCAGTCCCACCCCAGCCCCTGCCCTCCTCTCAAGAAAAGAAAAATATGTCCAACATCTTTGGCAAATTGGCACTGCTGTAATTACATTCAAATATTATTACACACAAAAGCAACACACATCACTAAGAAAAAAACTACCAATATTTCAAGTCAGTTATTTCCTACTAGAAAAAAAGAATACAAAACATACACATTTTTAAGAAGCACGTTTTTTCAATCTGTTGGAGACAGATCATCTTCCACTTTCAAAGGCAATTCAATTGTAGTTGGTTTTTTTGTTGGGTTTTTTTTTGTACTTTTTTTTTTTTTTTTTACAAGTAATCGTCTATGCAGGCATCACAAACTTTGGTGGATACAGTAGATATGTATTTCTCTGATGCTGGAAGTTCAGTCCCTAAGACCAAGTCAGCTGTCTCAAAGAATGAAAAGCAAAATCCATGTGTCTTCCTGGCAAAGAATTCCATTTGCAATGTAATCTGCATTTCTACAAATGCTCAATGTCCAAAGGCCACTAGAGGGTGAAAAGCCAGGGCAGCATCTTCCAGCAAGAGTCAGGGCAAAACCTGGTCAGATTTCTACCCCGGGCCCAAGCATGGAGGCCCAGCAGCCGGGGCCACAAGGCAGGGCCCTCGCTGCCCGCTCCCCCACACCATGCTGGCAGCTGGGGCCTCTTCCCGAGCCCCAGGACGGGCTGCTGCCAGGTCTGCTCACCGTCTCTGACCAAAGGCAGGAGAGCAGGCAAGAACCGGCATGAGGACAGTCAGCACTGTCTGAGTTTCAAGTATGTCTGAGGTGTAGGGGTGTGCGTGCGTGTGTGCATGTACATACTGACATGCGCACGCATCGCGGGGGAGGCCCGATTTGGAGGCTCTGAGCTTTGCAGGGCATTTCAAATAGATTCAGGACTTATTTATTTTCTTTTTAGCTGTATAGCAATTAATTGGCTATTGATTGGTTGGAATATTCAACTCTCCATTTCCTCAAATACAATAAAATAGTTTCATTAAAATGTATTCATGCTTGAAAATAAGGGAGCCATTAAATGGTTTCCTTTCTGTTCCACTCCAAGGGAAATGCACCATTTGTAAATCAAAAATCCATCCTCCAAAATCACTTGTTCTTAACGGTGCTTCTGGAGAAGATGAGGGACGTGGCCACAAGCGTGGCAATTTGGGGATGAGTGTGGCCCGGCGGCCGTAGTTGCAGGACTGGGTGGGCCAGGGGTTGAATGGGGGAGGCTGTAGCTTGCCCCTTCCAGCCAGGCCTCAGAGTCGGGGTGAGGGTGCCCTATTCCCGAGCTGTCCCTCTGCCTGCTGGTCCACACGCTTCCCTCCCCCTGCCATGCCCAGAGCTGCCCAAAGCTGAAAGGGGGGATCCGGCCCTCTTTCTCCTGCCCACAGGCCAAATACACTACCTGACCAGCTCCACTGTAGAATGTGAGATTCCCCCAGGAAATGGAGGAACAGCTGCATTTTCTCCTGGTGCCGCTCAGGGGTCTGCGATGTGGGAAGACTATTTGGATGTAGCGAATGGAGGTTACCTTTACCCCCATCGCGGAGACGGGCTCAACGGGACCCCTGGGAACATATGGATTGAAACACTAGAATGGCAGGGGTGTGGCCCTGAGGTCCCTTTTGATCCAGCAGGCGTCCAGGAACAGGACCCAAGTGCGGAAAAATTACAGCAAATGAAGTAAAGACTGGTGTCTACCTGCTCCCAGCAAGCAGCCATGTGAGAAAAGCGGCAGACCCTTGTCAGGAGAGCGGGCGGGCAAGGGACTCGCTTCCAGTCCTCTGCAGCGGCCCCTGGGGACTGGCCGCCACTCTGGAGGCGCAGCCGTGAGCTGACAATGGGGAAGTGAGGATCAACACTGTGGCTCCATCATGAATATGCAAAGGGGAATCCTGAGGTGCGAGGACATCAGGGGACAAGGTACTGAAGGGCTGCGGGAGGTGGGGCAGACTGTGGGCTGGGAGTCGTGGCCTGACTGTCCAACTTTCCAACAACATATTTTGTTAGCTTTTAAGGAATGCATTTGCCTTGGACCTCTCTGAGGCCAAAAGAACTAAAGGAATAAATTTTCTAGGAGCACTGGTGTGCGTGCCTGGAAACCATCAGAGGCAGGTGCCCAGATGGATGACAAGGCCGAGGCTGCAGAGATGGCCTCGTAGCAGGGCCACGGGGAACTGGTCCAGCCCAGAGTGCTGTGGCATCCACCAGCTCCAGCCAGGGCCTGGACTACCCAGGGGCCTGAGTTTCTCTCTACTTGTGGGGAAGCTGTGTTTCGGACATTTCTTGTTTCCAGGTATTTGTCAGGAGTGCTTGGTTTGTTTTTAAGATTTGCTCCCCATGGCTTGGAGCTAAATTCTGACTGAAATGTCATCCAGAAGGAGGCAGCTGGGTGCCAGGGGCTGCCAAAGGCAGGGCAGTGGCTCCGAGACATGACTCCTCATAAAGGGATTTCACCCCTCAGTGCCCCGTGGTCACATCTGCGGCTCTTCTCTGCACGTGGGAGAGGCCCCCACAGCACTGACTTCCCTCAGAGCCCACAGACCCTCCACCCCCACCGCCCCCAACATTCCACCGGCTCACCTTCCAAGCCCAGCCTGCGAGAGCCCAGGATGAGGAGGCAGGGCACGGGGGCCGGGGTCTGTTCCTGACACCGACTGGCCGGACAACCCGACGCTTGTCTCTCCTCTCTCTGGGCTCCCATTTCCCCCAAATCTGCACTGAAGGGCAAGGAGGTGAAGAAGAAAGGAGGCACCGGACAAAGATCGGGGGTCAGAAGCTGGTGGCCAGTGGGTGAAATCTCGTCCACAGACATGTTTTCTTGGCTAGAAGAGCATTGGAAAAGCTCTCACTTGAATGCTGTTGGATGCAGCAAATGCTCTGCATGTCTCGGGTCCCACCACTCACGCTGCCACCCTGCCCGAGGGGCAACATCACTCCACCTGCCTGGCCTGGGATTCTGATCTGCGTTTCCTAGGCCCGTGGGCACCCAGTGGCTCTGCTCGGGGACACCTGCATATTGTCACAGGCAGGCCTGGAGTCTGATCCATAGCGGGAAGGATAAATAAAAGAGTGATGAGACATCTCATGACCCTGGAGCCCTGGGCCCTGGAGTCTGAGCTGGGCCCACGTCCAGGCCCTCTCAGGGCTGTGGTGTGGCCTTGGGCAAGTGCAAGCCCTCCGAGCCTCGGGGCACAGCAGGGAAGGCGTCTGGATGAAACCTCAGACGTGCTGCTGTGAAGCTGGCCAAAGACTTTGCAGGCTTGGGTGTTAATGCACATCGAGTTGAACCAGCAAAGCCACAACCCCCGGGCCCCTCCGTTGGGCCAGCCTGTGGCTCCCTGTTCTTTCCTTCCTCATTATAGGTCTGGGGGCTTCCAGGGGATTGAAGGGTGTCTCCAGGCCATACATTCCCAGGACAGAGGCACAATTCTGTGGAGAGAGAACGGGGCCTGGAGATCTGCCTTGTCCTGTGAGCCCAGAATCTCAGTCTTCCCATCTGTGGGATGGGCTCTGTGCTCTTTGCCCCAGCGGACGGCGGGGGACTGCAAAGCCCTGCACAAACGGCGGTTCCAAAAGGGCCAACCCTGACTAAGGCGCCTGGGGAGGGTGTCGGATTTGATATGTCATCAGATTTTCCAGGTTGGAGCTAGACTAATGGTATGAAATGTTTCATAAAATCCACAATGTCCTTTTAAAAAAGTCAGAGCTGGAACACGGGGCTGAAGGCCATGAGGAACGCCCTGGCCTCCGGCCCCAATGCTGGTGAAGGCCCTGGCCTTGATTTCCACGTGGAACTCTCTGGCAGCTACCCAACGGCTTCAGTCCTTCGGACCCTCCTCTCCAGGTTCCCAGGCCGCCCGCCGGGCAGCGTGGGGACTCAGCTGGTGAGAGCAGGTGCGTGTGTGAGAACGTGCGTGTGCATCCGTGTGCTCTTGTGCTTCTGCCTGGCAGCCCAGGAATCGAGTGGGTGTCTAACAAACACAAATGTGATCTGAGGACCAGCAGAGCCTCAAGGGAGAGGAGAGGTGTGGAGGGGTCTTGTCAGGGCAAGAGGAGAACAGGAGGGGTGGAGGGGCATGCCTGGGCCAGGTAGGCTTTGCCGAGGGAGGATGCTGTGTGCCTTAGGCAGCTGGTCCAGGGAAGGCTAACCTCCTTCCAGCAGCCTGAGGCCACAGGAGGGACCAAGACCCAAGGATGTGGGTGCAAGAGGCCAAGAGGGCTATGCAGCAGACTCCGACCCCACCACTTCCTGAGGGAGGGGGGCGGGGGAAGGGGCCAGGTAACACACCTGCTCCTACCACACCTGGCAGGTGGAGGGTGGAGTCAATTCATCCCAGCCACCTCCCTCTGCCAGCAGGCTCCGGGGGTAGGTGTGCCTGCGTGAGCTCCCTGGCTCCTCTTCTGCCCGGGGTCCTGGGCTTCCTCAGTGGTTCTAACAGCCCAGGAAACCAAATCTGGGGCAGTGGGCCCAGAAGCATCTCTCACTGCCCTCACAGTCAACGCCCCTCCCCAGGGATGGGAGGATCACCATGTGCCAGGGCTCAGGGGGCTGAGTCCCAGCCCCACCTCTGCCAGTCTTTGCCTGGGGATTCCACCTTGCTGAGCCTCAGTTTCCTCTTCCATCCTACTACCTTGTAGGGATATTGGGGGGAAAACAATTGGTGGCCAGAGGAGGTCTGCTCTGTCTCCCTGAATGGACCTGGGCTTCCCCACGTCGGGCTTCAGTCTCCTGGATGGGGGCTGGAGTAGGTCCTCCTCAGGCTGATTCCCAGCCCTCTGGGTGTTCGTTTCCCACTTGGTCTGAATATTAGCAGGATCAGGTGCCTATCCCTATATGCTCACTCAGCAGTGGAGGCTGTGTCCCAGATGACCTGTCACAGCCCTGCAGCCTGGGAGAGAGGAAGGGAAGGAGAGAGGTTGGGTGGCCCTGCAAGTGACTCTGCTGGACCAAGGCAGCTGAGGCTCAGAGAGGTGAAAGGTCTTATCTGAGGTCCCACAGCAAGGCAGAGGTGCAGCCAGGACAAGACTTCTCAGGCCCATAACCTCAAATGTGGGCTCTCTCTGCCCTAGCTCTTTGCCAACTTGGTGACATGCAGACATTGAGGACACTGTCACATGAGGCAGCAAAGTCTACTGTCATTGCTACAATTCAGCCCAGATTTGGACAGGGCCTCCACCTGGCTCTTCTGAGTTGGCCAGAGAGACTATGCGGGGAATTGAGGCCCCAGGCAAAGAGACGGTGGCCCCTGGGACCACCCCCGGTTCACACACCAGCTCTGCACTGCCTGTCCTGCCCCTCTCCCAGGAGGCCTTCTTCCATCCCCCGTATCCTCAGGTGGCTTCTTCTGACAGCTCCAACCCACGGTCAGTTCTCCAAGCTCCCCCTCCAGGCTCCCAAGGGGCCTCACCGCCCCTTGGCCATAGCCCTGACATCACGGCCCCCCTTGCATCAACAGGCGGCTACCCACTACGTGAGGTCAGGCATCTGCCCCTACCCCGGCTCTCTGTTCCCAGCCGCACGCCAAGCTCCAGGAGGTCACGAGGGGCTGCTCGGGAAGTTCAGGCTGACTGATGTAGCTGTTTGTTGTCCTCAGTGCAGGAAAGTCCTTTCCATTAGTCACTGTCTACATGGCAGGGACAAGCTTGCCCAGAATCCACTTGCTGGTGTCCTGGGCGGGGAGAAGTGTCGATGATGGGTGTCCAATGTGATCTGAGCCTGGGTACACTTCAGAGAACACATTCCAGTTCAGGTCAGTGGTTCCAGGGGCTGAGGAGGCAAGAGAGCCTCTGGCCCCACCGTGGACCATGATCTCCTAGGTCCCATGCAGAACTCACATCCAAAGTCCACCATGCAGTCGGCGTCTGGGATGACATCCTTAGAACCGTGGCTGAGGGATTGCCCCTACAGTTCTTTGAGTCCTTTGATACAGAAAATCGCTGCTTGCACTGCACTGGGCCCAGGGAAATGGAGGCAGGAAGCCAGGGTGTCCTCCCAAAGTGTGTTTCTCTTGGGGAAGGGTCTGGGGAGGGGGTGGGGGGGCTTGGTGCATAACCAGCCCAATGAGACTCCCAGTCAAGACATTAAAGAAGTAGCGATGAGCAGGAGGCTGGTGCCCCGAGGTGGGTATCCTCAGTCTCAAGGACAGCTCCAAGTCCACCTGACGGGGTGCACCCAGGGCCAAGGGGACACCTGCACACAGTAGACGTCTAAGATGCCCTGTGATGCTTTGGGAGTGCAGGATGCATCACAGGTGGGCAGTCTGCTCAGTTGGACCCTTAGGCCCACGAAAAAGCAAGAAGGTATTTACATGGGTGCTGTTGAAGCAACAAAAGCAAGCTCTCTTTCCCAGGCCTGGGGCAGGAAGACTGACGGAGGGGCAGATAGCTGGGGGACTGGCGGGCTGCTCTGGGGGCTGCAGTTGTCTGCAGAACAGTCTGTTGGTTTGCAGAGACCCAGTTGCCATTGGGAGAAGCTCATCAATTGACTCTTAGAAATGGAAGGTGTCTAGAAGTCCCACAGCCCCACCACAGAACCCCAGAGTCCTGGCAGGCAAAGGGAGGAGGGAGTTTCAGGCAAGTGGGGGGTTGCTGGGGGCAGTCTCGTTGGGCCCTTCTGGCTGTCTTCAGAGGGGCTGGGAGGCTATGGCCCTCAGTGATATGTGTTGTAAGTGCTTGGCGCCGGCCTGGCTCCGAGGGTCAGTGGCGGTCGTAGGCAGTGGCAGCTGCAGGCGGGGCAGCCCCCCGGGCAGCGGCACTGTAATAGTACGGGGAGCCTGCAAGAGACAGCAGAGGGCACGGAGGTTGGAGGGCCACTTGTGCCCACAGCCCCATACCTGGGGCCCCCTTTGCACCAGTGTCTCCCTCTTCTGTCCCTTCCTCCTCCTCCCCCAGTCCAGGCCACTGTCCTCTCTCACCAAAGCCTCTGTCCCACTCTGTTCCCGAAGCTGCAAACCTGATCAGGCTACCTACTCACAGGTTTCAAGGCCTGCTCGCCCCCTGGGGCTGGGTGGGCAGACAGGCCTCTGCTCAAACCCTCCCGCTGCCTGTTTCAGGAACCAGCGTTGTGCTGGAACCCAGCCTCACACCTTCGTTCCTGTGTTGTCGGGGGCTGCTTTCATACCATTACGGCAGACCTGAGTGTTGCAACAGAGAGCACATGGCCTCAAAGCCTGAAATATTCACTATTGGGCCCTTTAGAGAAAAAGTTTGCCAACTTCTGACCTGGAGCATGAAAAGCCGTCACTTCTTAGTTTGCCCTGGGGATGCTTTGTGACCCAGCCCTACTGACCTCTCTGGATTTACCTCCCGAACCACCGTCCCTCCAGTCACACTCATGCACCACGACACAGTGAAGACTGACTGTGTGCAGCCGTCTCAAATACACCATGATGCAGAGGGCAACCGCCGCGGGCTGAGCACTTCCTCCCCCCACACTGCCACGTCCTTCCCGCGTGTTGTCTCATCTGTGGGCCCCCTTGTATCACACGCTCACGCCTCGACACCTTTTCCTGCCCGTTCCCTGCCTGGAACAGCCTGGCCACACCTTCACCCCCTCTCCTGTCTGCTAAACTGTTCTGCCTCCTTCCAGTCCAGTGCCCCCATCTCCTCCTTGGGGAGCCCCCGCCCTGGGCTCACAGTCCTCTCCAGGGGGGCTCACACCCTGATCACACCCTGCTGTGCTTCTCCTCTCAGCCCTGGACGGAGCTGCCCAGGCTGGGTCCTGCTCTTCTTGGTGTCCGTCCCCAGTCCCCAGCCTGGAGCCTGGCATGTGGCACAAGCTAAGCCAGATTTGTTGAGTAATGAACAACAGCACTGAGTGACCGAACAGTAGTGAGGACCCCTGCCCATTCATTCATTCATTTTCTGACCCTACTGGGTGCAGTGCTGGGCAGTAATGCACCATAACTGGCTTGACACAGGCCAATGTTCAGAGTCAGAAAGGGGATCAGAGCTCTGGGAAAAGAGCTCTGGGGAATGCAAGATGATTCTGGAAGAAGGGTCAGGCTTCCTGGAGGAAGTGGGCTGGGCTGGGTTTGGAGGACAGGTGGGTTTGGACACAGGAGACGGGGGTGCGTGAGTGCATGGGAGAAGGGCAGGGGGCAGCCATGCTCCCCTGCCCCCGGACAGAGCCTGTGGAGGACCCTTGCCCCGATGCTGGCCCCACAGTCTCTGGGAGGCCTTCTTTAAGACACACTTTGATGAGGCCTCCAGAAGCCTGCTCTGTGCTCAACTCCTCCCCAGCGATGAGAGGGTCTGGTGGCTCGGGGAGACCAACAGATTCTCAGAACCACAGAGGTTGGAGACGTTAAGCCATCTCTTCCTTTGACAGGTGAGGAAACTGAGGTTCAAGATACCAAAGTCATGCGCCCAGAGCCACAGAGCCTGTCAGTGCAGAGCCCGGCCTGGCGTTCAGGCTGCCTGCCCTGTGCAGGACTCTCCCCACAGGACGCAGCTCACGGCCTACACGGCCCATGCTGGGGGGGTCACGTTCACGCAAGCGGACAGCAGCTGGGGCCCAGTCAGCCAGCGCAGACCACGTGTCTGCTGGGGGGCGGGGAGCAGCGAGCTTCTTAATTCTCCAGGGGAGGCAACTCATATTTAATCTGGAATCTCACCCGAATCCACACGAATCCTGGCAGTTCCCCCAGACACCCTAACTGGGCACCAGAAACTGGAGACCGCCAGTCAGGCTCTGTCACTCTTGGCTGAGTGACCTTCAACAAGGGGCTTTGCTCCCCTGAGCCTCAGCGTTCTCGTCTATAAAAAGGGGTCCCAGTGCGGCTATTCGAGGGCACCATGAGATAGGGATGCGAAAGTGCTGTGGAAACAGACACTTTTCTAAGCCCCTTACATCCATTAACTCTTTTAATTTCTACAACAATTCTCTTGGGTAGGAACTGGTATTGTCCCCAATTAGCAGATGAGGAAACTGAGGCACAGAGAGAGTAAGTAGCTTGCCCAAGGTCACACAGCTAAAGTGTCATCAGAAGGGCAGGACGGGGGGAGGCACTTTAGCGTGGTCACTTCCCCTCCAAACCCAGCCTCCCACTGGGGGCTACACTATCCCCCCAGGAAGGCAGTGCGGCTCGGCAGCACTGACGCTAGAGGAGCAGGCAGTGCCTGCTGTGCTGCTCCAGAAGCTCGGACACCAACCCCACACCTCAGCACCCCAGAGACGCTGCCTCCTCGGCCACCTCCCGGCTGGAGCCCCAGCTCAGAGACGCCTGCCAGCGCTCTGCTCTTTCCTCTGCGGGATGGAGACCGCCTTAGGATGGTCACCCACAGTGCGTCCGCAGTGCCAGCCCTGCGTCCTGCCTTCAGCCAGGCCCAGGAGAGAGGGATATGTGTGGCAGGGGCCATCCCCACAGGTCTGGGCCCAGCACAGGAGGAAACCAACCCCGGGGCGGCCCCCACACAGGCCTTGAGGGACAGCAAATGGAGCAAGCCTCCTCTGGGGACCCTGGCTCAGCCCTCCAAGTCCCCCACCGGCCGCCTCTCACCCTCGGCTCTG
Organism: Equus caballus; assembly: GCF_041296265.1. Classification (NCBI taxonomy): domain Eukaryota; kingdom Metazoa; phylum Chordata; class Mammalia; order Perissodactyla; family Equidae; genus Equus; species Equus caballus. Next base: position 10,215,077 of record NC_091708.1, read on the forward strand.
CCTCACTCCATCTCAAAGCCTCACCTCTGGGCCGGGCTGCCCAGCGGCCTCGGCATGAGACCTCTAGCGAGATGGAAGATGCCTGCACTGACAGGGAGCAGGGGCACATCCCCTCATGGAGCACTCTGTCTTCCGGGTCTGTCAGACTTCCGTCTGCAATCAACTTGTCCTTTCTCCTGTCATTTGCCCCCTCTAATTCACATTATCATCCATTTCCTTCCTGACACAGTCACTCTGGGCTCCCGCTTGCTCTCTACTCCCTTTACGGGGCCCCAGCACCCAGTCTAATCCTGATTGACCTTGGAGGCCTTCCTCCCCGATGACCTCTGTGGCCATTGCCAGCCTGGCCCCGACAGGACGCTGGTCACAGTGCCCCACAGGTGGCTCCTGGGAGAAGGTTCATCGGGGAGGGACACTCACCCACGTGGCACTGCCCCTCCTCACCTGCCGTGTCTCTGGAGGAGGCACAGCCCGGCCGGCCGAGGCGTGGACAGGCATGGGAGGGTGTGTGAGGGCATGAGCACTGTGCGGGTGGGCACGGAGGGGCTCGCCTGTCTCCACAGAGCCCACTGCTCCAGCAGGAGCACCAGGAGCCTCGGAGCAGGTTCACACAGCCCGGCGCCTCCGGAGAGAGCAGAGACACCAGGCTTCCTCTCCCGCCCAGGGTCCACCTCCTGCGAGAGCCCCAAGGACGCTGGGGGAGGGCAGCTGGTAGATGTGGCCGACCTGGAAGTTATCTGCAAGGCGATGGTAGAGTCAGCCTGGCATCTCCTGCATCTTCAGGAGAGTGGATCCCTGCTTATTCGGGGCCACGGACCTCAGGAGAGCGTCCTGTTCGGCTCCTGCTTGGACGAAGTGCCAGTGGGATTCCCCTCGTTCACGCCAGAGGCAACAGAGGCCCCGATTGGTTGACGACCGGACTACGATCCCCGGGGTCTAGACTGGGCGGCGCAGGGGCCGTTTCTCATATCTCTGGCTGCCCAATAGCATTCAAACTTTTCCTGAGTTTGCAGTTTCCTGTGGTGTGAGGCCGCCTCTCTGAGCTAGAAGTCAGAACTCACTCCACCAGCGTCCCTTGTGGCCAGGGCACAGGTGTGCCACCTGGCTCTGCCGATTAGACTCTCTTGCCCACGACCTCAGCTGGGAAGGGTGCAACATGAGGAAGTGGGCCGAGGGCCTCCACCTGCTGGGAGCGGGCGGCAGGGCACCGGGCTCTGTGGCGGGCAGGGCTCTCCAGCACTGGGGCTGCAGCAGCAGCGAGCAAGCTGCTGGGCGCACCAGTGGGTGTTTTTGCAACTGATATATACAATAACCTGGCTTTCAAAAACAGACCAGAGCTGTTCTCCTCACACACCGTCTGAGTGTTTAGGACTCTTGAGGCTGTTCCTATGGAGGGATGAGGACTGGCTGTCCTATTCAGACTGTGACTCGGTCAGGGAGACTGAGAGTACCACACCACACACTGGCTACGAATAGAGGCTCCAGTCAGGGTGACCTGACTTTGAGTCCTCATTCTGCCACCTGCATGCTGTGTGGCCTCAGGTAAGCTAATTAACCTTTCAGAGTCTCACTCTCCTTATCTATACAAGAGAGAGAACAGTAAGTGCCCCCAAGGGCTGCTGAAAAGCCAAAATGAGGTAACCCACTTGAAGGGTTTTGCCAGTGCCTGCACGGTTGTAAGTGCTCACTCGGATGGGCAGAGTTTTGATTCCTCTTCCTCCTGTCCACACTGGCTCTGGCCCCCTTGAGGCACTGAGCAGCTCGAAGCTGCGGCCTGTCACCCCAGCCTGTGAGCTCCCCAGACAGCGTGCATCTCCTCCACACCAGGCACGCAACCCATGCCCAACGCCCGGGGTTGTGAACGCATTTCACTGCAGCTGAGCAGCAGCGGCCTCAGAGGCAATCTAGCCCCACCCTCCCCACACCACCCCCTCGGGCTCCTGGCTGCGCACAGTCAGGTCCAGGCTTCTCAATCTGGCATTCACCATCCCCCATCTGTGGCCCACAGACCACCCACCTCATACGCCATCCCTTCGCCCAACTTGCCTGAGCGGCTCCTCCCCCACTTCTCTGCCTCCTGAACTCCCAGGCAAACGAGCCTCTTGGACACCTCGTGAAAATCAGGAAAAGGTGTCCCCTCCAGGCAGCAGTGGCCTGGCTGGGGCTCAGGCGTCGTGCCAGTCATGGGCAGGATTTCAAACCCCACTTGTCCCCTGGGGCAGTGCACAGCCATACGTGAGGTCCTGGGTCAAGACTGCCCCTCATAAGGATCCCCTCTCACAGCCTGGCCCAGGCCTCCTCTGAGCCACACCCGTGTGCGCCTGGCAGCCATGCCGGGACCGGTACTCTGTCTGAAGGAGACGTGCAGGGAGGAACTCCCAGGCTCGGGCCCCCAGACCCATGCCCACTCCACCCCGCCGAAAGACTCTGGCTCAGGGAGACCACGGCCAGCCTTTGCCTCCTGAGGCTGAGCGCTGGGCCAACTCAGAGCCCAGGCCCTCTCAGAGGGGCTCTTTATGGAAAAGCGTTACGTAAGAGGAGACCTGGGCCAATATTTAGAAGGAATTTTTACCAAAACAAAAAAGAAGTCCGAGAGATCAGTCCATAGCGTCAGCCCACAGGAGGCCACAGATGGTGAGAGCCTAGTCTTCCAGACAACTCGAAATCTCCAGCACAGGGACCTGGAGAACCAATTGGCACTGCTGCATATTTCACCCACAAATTTGCATGACACAGCAAATGCTTTGGGCCACCCGAGGCCCTAGGGCACAGAAGGGCGGCAGCCAGGAAGGGGCGGTGTCCATGTTACGTTTCTGTCCTAACCACCAAAGCATGTTTCAGAAGGGGCCAAGGCTGTGACTTCATGGCCTCCTTCACAGACGCATGGCCTGGCAACTTGAGTTTGAAGATACCAGGGTCTTGCTTTCCTGAGGAAGTCTTTCTTTCTTAGTCTTAAAATAATTCAGGATCGAGGGAATTAACAGGTTCTAACTTAAGCAGGCCTGGTTCAGCTAGACAGACAAACCTGTGGTCTCAGAGGCCGTGCCATGTCTGATCTTCGAGGGGATTCCCCAGCTGCCTGCCGGGGCGGGACCAGGGTTGTTACCTGCAGGCTGATTGGCTGGCTCCACCCCAGGTGGTGAGTGACATCTGTGAGCCCAGGGCCCCTGCTTCATGCTCCAGAACCTTCAGCTCCAGCTGGCACTCACAAGCTGGTTTCATGTCAGTTCATCTCAACAAAACAAAAGGCTCTCCTTGGCCTTTTGTGGACTGAGCTAGCCCTGCCCTGTCTTTGTGGTAGCCCAAAATCTAGATGACGTTCACAGATCAGGTTGGCCCCAGCCAAGGACAGTCTGCCAGTCTGAGGCCTGGGCAGAGGCTGAGCACCAGCTGACCTCGGAATGGCATGCCTTGGCAGGCCTTCAGCCATGGGGCAACCAGTTTCCAGTGGAGCTGGCTCTGGTGATGTCCATGGCAGCCATCAATAATCAATCTCAGAGTCCTCATCAAGACAGGTGGTCACTACCAATCAATCTGAATTGGCCTCCTTGCTGCCTTTTAATTTAGAGATTTCTCACTGGAATATTTACTGATTCCTAAGTAATACAAGTTACTCTTGGGCAGGCACTTTCTCTGCCATCCTCTTTCTTCCTCAATGCCCTTTTTCCCTCTGTTCTCCTTCTGTGCCATTTCCCCTTATCCACCAAAACAGCCGGGGGAGGGATGAGGGCACGGGCAGAGCTGGAGTGGAGTTACTGTCCTAAAGCCCCATTGCAACTGCCATACAGCAAGCGGTCAGGGCAGCCACCCACCCACCTCAGTGACCAGACCTCAGGATGTCAAAGGACCATGCCCAACGAGGAGGCTGGATGGGGCAGCCAACGGCCCAGGGGCCCCGCAGGCCTCCGCCAGTACTCACCGAGCAGCCCCGGGTTGGGGAACCTCCAGGAGTCGTTGTACGAGGGGTACTGAGGGTGGCTGTAGGGGCTCCCGGAAAACTCACTCCCTGCATGCGGTGGACGGGGAGAGAAACAGGAACCAAATGTCAAGTCAGGTTCGGAAAATGCCAATGGCATTTGCCTCTCACATAAACTGCAGGTACTTTTTGTAACCAATAAAGGCAAGTCTGGGCCACACCCTTATCAAGTGGACAGCTGTCATTGGCATTGTCTATATTTCCCCCATAAACTTTTCTTATTAGTGGGAGTGAATACCAGCCTCTCACTTGTGCACCATGACACTACAATGAGCCAGGTGTTCCCTGGGGTGACTGGCTCATTGTACAGGTGAGAAGGCTGATGCCCAGGGTCTCTCACAAAGCAGCCTTGATACACCCACCCAGGTCCAAAGCTGCGGACTACATGGTTCTCAGCCCTGACTGAGGCTGCTCCAGGGCCCCAGTGTGGATTCAGGCCCACTTCCCACGTGTGTCCTGAGTGGCTCTGGACTGAGAAGCCAAGGGTGACCTCAACTCCAGTCCGGCTGTCTGTGCTGTGAATCCAGGCATGGCTGCGCCCAGGGCCTGGGTCTGACGGGGAGGATGAGACACAAACTCAGGCCCTCTGCCAGGAGAGGCAGATGGCACTTAGCCGAGATGAAGGGATAAGCCAAAGGGCTGGCAGGGGCACAGCGAGGGAGTGGGTTGGGCCTTCCAGGCAGTGGGGAAGGGGCAGCCATTACTGCTCTCGGTGAGCCTAGGCAGGACCCGCAAGCTGTGCCTGGTGGGGTAGTGCAGGGTATGTGGGGCTGGTGGGACTGAGGACAGCATGCCCTCGCCCAGCTGCTCATGGGGCCGTGATGCTCATGTACTTCCCTGCACTCTCACTTCCAGCCCCAGGAGAGCCTCCTTTCCACCGGCCGGTCACAGGAGACAGTTGGGAATCCCTGCCCTCTAGCCTCGCCGCTTGGCTCTGCAGCAGGAGGGACCCAGCCCATCTCCTTCCTCTAGCTGTGGCTCCCAGAGGGCAGGGTTTGGGCCTGATTCATCACAAGGTCCCCTGTGCACCACGGCACAGGCTATGCTGGTAGCTGGCTGTTGAGCAGCTTTTTAAGCCACGGGTTACAGAGCATGTGGGCCCCTCCTGGCAGTGGTGACGGGAGTTACACAGCTCCACGAGACCACCCTCGGCCCAAAGATGCTTCCATGGGTTCTTCCCAAGGATGCCAAAGGGCCAAAGGGCAGGAGCCTCCAGAAGGGACCGGCCAGATGTCAGGACCCAGCACTGCTCTTTCCCCTGTGGCTTGGGGGGCCCCCGGGGCTCCAGCAGGTGCAGCAGGAACAATAAAGCAGGGCTGAGGGGCCAGCCGCTCCCACCTCCTGGGCCCAGCCAGCCTCTTCCACAGGCAACAGCAGGCAGAGCGAGCCCACACACACACACACACACACACACACACACACACACACGTGTACTCCTCCTCAGGCCTCTCTGGGGGCCACTCCCAGCCTGACAGCCTGAGCCTTCCAATTCTCTGTTTTTTATGCCTCAGTGGTCAGGGTGTCAGGTTCCAGCGTGTGGAGGGAGAGCATGGTGACAGTGCTGGGCTGCAGCAGCCCAGCCTCAGCATATCCGTCAGCACCAGGCACCGCCTCCTCCTCCTCAGGGCCAGGGGAGGGGAGCGGAGAGACAGAGCTGCCCGGAGAAGGGGGATGGCCACCCTCCCCACAGGGCTCCAGGTACCCAAGGAGCAGCCCCATCAGAGGCACTTCCTGACAGTGCTGTGCCTGGGCCCGGGCCGTCGGGCTACGCTGGCAAAGGCTGTCTCTGCATCTCCATCTAGCAGCATCACGCCTGTCCGCCAGGCCCGGCTCCAAGGCCACCTCTTCCAGGAAGCCTCCTTGATCTCCAGCCCCCCAAAGAGCAAGTCTCAGGTCCATCCAGCTGCAGTTAATTAGTTCATTGTGTCTGTGTCATTCATCCTGCACCCCTCAAATCTGGTCCCCAAATTGGCAAAGGGCCATAAACAGCTCCAACTCCTTTAGGGGATATACCTAGTCAGGCTTGCCCACTGTGCCTGGCATCCTAGAACCCCACTCAGACAACTCTTTCTCCGGGCAGCCTCTTCTCCTGCCCTCCTCGGGTGCACTCAGCCTCCCGCCACGTCCCACAGCACTGGATTCGCCCGACATGCACAGGAGTCTCCTGTGACATGGGACTGTCTGCCCTGCAGGTCGCTGTCTGATTCCTCTTGGCACCCACGTGCCCGCCCAGTGCCATGCCCGGTCCAGAGGCAGCCGGTGCCCCGTGAGTCCCGCAGCACCCCTGCCTCCACCTGTAACGTGCTCGTGCTGGGTGGCCGCATGGCTGCCCCTCACCTCCTTCTCGGCTTTGCTCCAGCACCGTCTCTGGACTACTGCATCTAAAGTGGAAACTCCTTCCACCCCAGCCTCTTTCCTGCTGTACTTTTCTCCACAGAACTGGTCACAATCCAACACAACATTTTGTTTATTGTGCTTATCTTGTTAATTCTGCCTCCTCCACTGGGCATAAGCCCATGGGGTCAAGGAGTTTGTCTGTTGAGTTCATGTCTCCATCCCAACGTCTAACCCAGGGCCTGGCATCAGCAGGCACTGAAAACTACTCACTTACTGAATGAATGAATGAGTGAATGGGCACTGCTCAGTCAACCAGCGACACGGACGATGGCTCCCACTACTTCTGTTATCAGTACCCATAGGCAGAGCATGCGCGTACGCATGCACACATACAGACGCTCCCAGCCTGACGGGTGTACTGAGAACCTGCTGTATGCCAGGATTCAAACCATTTCTCTGATCCATTGGCCAGGTTGCCCCCACCCAGCCATCCTGCTCCTCAGTGGAAAGAATGAACCCCCAGGGCCGGCCTCCCTGGGGCACTAGGAGTGGTGTGTGGTGGGCACCCTAAGCACGGGGTCCCTCCCTGTCCTGTGAGATGTCCTGTGAGAGTGTGCACTCTGGGTAGGGGAGCTTGACCATCTCCGGGGCATGAGGCTGACCCCAGGGCTGGTCCAGCCACCTGCTGGGGACACTGGGACGGTGTCTGAAGTGCCACACAGGAAGCCAGCTGAGTGTAGGGAGTCCTCACCCCATGAGATGTGGGGAGGCCAGGTCCTCAATCACCGAGGAAGCTGCCTGTCTGCAGACCTGGCCCAGCCCGGCCACAAAGACTGCTGGGAAGAACAGACTGCCCAGGTTTAAGCCCACATGCTGCCACTGAACCCTGTGGTCCTCAGTCAGTCTGGCACAGGGGCCGGGAGCAAGGGCTCTGGAGCCAGACCACCTGAGTTCAAATCCTGGGTCTGCCTCTTCCTAGCAGGTCACTCAAACTCTCTGTGCCTCAGTGTCCTCCTCAGTGAGGTAGGGCAATCACCAGATCCCATCACATGTGGTCACTGTACAGACTGAGCGAACAGTCCCCAGAGTGGCCGGCACACAGGGAACACTCAGCAAATATCAGCCACAATGACAATGACCCCATGTGGGTCACCGAGGCCTCCTGGGTATCCAGAATCTCATTTAACGCTCCTGACAACCCTGTGAAGCTCACAAGATGGGGACAACTGTGTACATCTTATGTCAGGAAATGGAGCCTCAGGACGGTGGGGGACTTGGCCAGCCTCCTGTCTTCCAGCCCAGGGCCCTGTGCCTAGGTGACACTGCCTTCCACCCAAGGCCTCTGTCTCCCGTGTGTAACAGAACAGATCAGACCAAGCAATGTGTAAAGGCCCTTCTTGTCTGCTGGCCTGAATTTCACTCTGGGGGCCGTGGCGTTCCTCAGGGAGAGAGGCCCCTCCTCTGGGGCCCCACGAGGCTGGCTTTCTTTGGGTCTGGAGCCTCCAAATTCCTGCTTCGTTTCCCCTGCTGAGTCCGCCACCATCATGACACTCGAGGACCACTCACCGCCTCCCCTCCAAACCTCACGACAGCAGCTTAGAAAAGTGGATCTTGTCCAGCCAAGAGAAGGTCTGGGGAAAGCACAGGGGCCCTTTTCTGGAGTGGAGGGGCACATGAGCCAGGGTGGAGAGGATTCTGATAAGCAGAGGGATGCAGGGTGTCTCAGGCACAGCAAAGGTCTGGGGGGTGCTGGTCGGGGTGTGACCCCCAGGTGGCCAGGTCTTCATGAGGTCCTAGCAGAGGCAAGCTGCAGAGCAGAGCGGGGCAGGGCAGGACTGGGACCCAGGGAAGCCTTCAGACTAGGGAGTGCCAGATCTGGAGGACAGGCTGGAGGAGGTGAGCCTGTGGTCAGAGAGACCAGCCCGGGGACTGCAGCCACAGTCCAAGCACGAGGGAAGGGGAGCCCAGAAGACCGCAGAGCTGCCCCGTCCAAGGACACGAAATGATGCCCCTCCAGGGCAGGAATGAGAGTCTCAGGGCTGAAAAGGGAAGCCGCCGCTTCTGGCTCATTGCTGGGACCCCCAGAGGTTCAGCCAGCTGGCCCAAGACAAAGATCACACAATAACCACCTTCCCTTACGACTGCCCAGCACAAAGGACACCACAGGCCCCACACCTCTTTCCACGAACTGATGCAGGCTTTTGGCATCTCTCAAAAACCAGCCCCTTAGAGTGGGAAACTTTCTCTTTATGCATTCAAAAGCTTCTCTGAGGCCTGACCGGAGAGCCAGCTCGCGCTCAGGTGGCTGTCACTCAGTGGGCAGTGAAACCTCCATCAGGGGCACCCTCCACATGGGCCCTCTTCAGAGACAGCTCCTGGGCTGTCTGGAGTCCATCACGCCTAAACCCCTAAGAACTCTCAACAACAAAACATGTGTCATGATCTTCTCCACCCCCGGCCCCCGAGGAGTGAGCAGTCCTGAGGAGAAACAGGACTGGAGTCAGCACTGCAAACTGGGCCCCAGTGCAGTGCTGCGGAGCAGGAAGTGGGCAGGGGCAGGGAGGGCATGCCCATGGGGTGAGGGTGGCACTCCTGCGGCAGGACTGGGACAGAGCATGCTCTGTAGTCAACTCGCCACTTAGTGGCTGTGTGGCCTTGGGTAAGTGATTGAACCTCTCTAGGCAGAGTCTCCCCATCTTGAATACGGGCCTAACAAGAATACCGACACCATAGCACAGGTAAATGAGGTAACAGTACTTAAGAACTACACTTCTCTCCCACGCCAGGGAATGGGGAGGCTGGGGAGTGCGGGGCAGGAAAGGCCTCCCCTAAAACCTGGGTCCCCTTGGAGGAATTTCACAGCTTCCGCTGAGTCCTTGGATATGCAGAGGGAAGCCCAGAACCGGGCTCCTTCCAGGCAGGTGCCTAAGGAAAGGGGAGGAGGTTTGCTACTGAGAAGAGAAGGACAGACAGAGGGAGCCACAGTGCCCTGTTGGAGGGAGGGGGCTGAAGAACACTGGAGAAGTGGGTGGCTCACTCCCATGGCACCCTCCCCCACGGCATCCCGCAGAGTGGGGAAAGCCTGCTACCCAGAACGACTTGTTTGACTGGTTTGTATTTTCTCCCCACGTGGGGGCTGAGATGAAAGAATGTGGCCCGGGCGAGAGCAGGACAGGTCACAGCCCAGAATTCAGCACCACCAGTAAGCCAGAGCTTGAGGCGAGCCTGCGAAAGTGAGCATTCCCTGGAAGCGACGCAGAAACCTCGGGAGGACACGGGACTTTCCACGGGGCGGGGAGTGAGGGCTCGAGGCAGGCTGGGCTCGATCTCAAGGGGCCAGGAGGTGCTGGTACTCTTTGCACAGTGTAAAGGGGAAGTGGGACAGGCAGAGGCTGCCTGATGGGACTCCGGACACACTGGACTCATTCCCCCTCTTTGGCTGCGGTCAAAAGGACTGAGGACAGAGGGCTGGTCCCTTTCAGGTTCACGGCCAGGCTCACGCCCACAGGTGTGCTCCAGCCTCCCCTCCTGCCCGCCCTGCAGGAGGTGACAAAAAAGGGCCTCTGGAGTCAGATGGACCCAGGTTCAGGCCAGACTCTGCCCTTCTAGCGGTGGCTTTGGGCACGTGAATGTACCTCCGGAGCCTGTTTCCTCATGTGTAAAACAAAGGGAAGGAAAGTCCCTACTTCTGAAGCTTGTGGAGAAGATGAAATGACTCGACAGTTCCGGTGAGGACTTGGTGCCTCTCTTCATCGACGGGAGGGAAAACAAACTCAGGTGTTCCTGCCCCCCGAACCTCTGATCACAGCCCTGCTCCTGCCCCCACACCCTCGGGTCCTGGGGAGGTATGAAGAGGAAAACTAGAACAGAAAGAAACACAGAGCTGCAGAACTGCTGGGACAGGAAGGGGAAGGGAGCCCGGAGACCCTCACACTCAACACATTCAGGCTTTCCCAACGGGGAAACTGAGGCTCAGAAAGCAGAAGGGTTTCGGCAGAGGTCAGGCAGACGGAGCCCTCAGAGGCCAGGAAGGCAGAGAGGGAAGGCTGCTGGGGAACTGTCAGTATTTGGGCTCCTAGAGAGAAAAAATGAGGGCACGGCTCGAAGGACAGAGAACGCAGGCAGTTAGGAAGCCTCCAGAGGGCATGGCGCTCCCTCTCACAACAACCCCCCAGGAGATCTTAGAGCCAAGGACGAAGATGCTGCAGGCTTGGGGCCCAAGGGACTCAGCTTCTGGCTGTATATCCAAGGGACTGGCAGCCACTCCCACCTTCCCACCCAGTGCCCGGCATGCGCTCATTTCTGGAACTGATGGGAAGTAAAGTCGGCCCAGCAGCCTCCAGGCCACACGGAACCTCACCGACCTCTGGTGTTACTCACAGCCCCAGGTCATTGGGACTGGGATGACCTAGAGAGACAATCCACCCCCACCCCCCTGCAGGGCCTCACAGCCAGGCGGGGACAGAGCAGGGCCACAATACCGCTGGATTCCCAGGCCCCAGGGCTCTCACCATCCCAAGGACTGGGCTGGGTCAGCGGGAAGATGGCCTCCCCACACTCTCCTCCCCACCCCTAGCAGGTCTGCAAATCTTCACACACACAGCAAAGCGGAGTTTTATAGTGAACACCTGGGTACCCACTGCCTGATTGTCCCACAATGTGTTCTCATACTCGCTGACGGTATATCTCTCTACCCCTCCAGACCTGCATTCATCTTACTTTTTGTACATTTCAGAGTAAATTGCAAACATCAGTACATTTTCCTCTAAGTACTTCAGCGTGCATATTATTAACCGAAATTCATTATCTGTGTACAAGTTTTACCTTTTGATGTAAAGTGTACACACAGAGAAATGCACAAATCTTAAGTGTACTATTGCTCCCTTTGACAAATGGACACACCTGTGCAACCCAAACTTCTATCAAGATACAGAACACACCATCACCCCAGAAGAGGAAGTCCTCTCATGCTGGAGAAGGGGGCTTTGACCAACTGCACCCACTGATCTGGAGACCTGGCTGTGTCACGCCGCGTGAACGTGGAGCGCTCAACTAACACCAGCGGCCAAGACCCCAACTGCTGAGAGGCCCCGACCCCCAAACCTGAAGCCCTTCCTAAGCACGAAACGGCAAAGCTGAGGGACGGACTTGCTCTCTTCAAAGACTCAGGAAAAGACAGGCTTAAGAAATTTAGAATAAACAGTGGGTTTCCCCGGAACAGCACTGTCTGCGAATACAGAAGAGCTGGCTATAGAAACTAATGAGGTAAGTAGAAAGGACTGATTAAAATAAAAAGTTTAAAGGAGGCCCCGAGAAAATGCACTTGATGCAGCCGCCGTGGAGACCCCAGGGCCAGGAAGGTCATCGGAATCAGAGATGTTTCCAGTTTCCCCTTCACCGAAAGCTCGGAGATGGCAAGAAAGTCGAAGTTTCCTAAAATTCTCAGAAGTGACAGGTAAACGGGCTCAGCGTAGCTCTTAATTAACCCAAAACGACACCTGCCAGATGACGGGGATTTGCAGGCGAGCTGGGGGCCGACCCCGTCTGCAGACGCTGGGCTCCCACCTCCGATCGAGACCTTGGCCGGCTGTAATTAACATACGGAAAGTCTTTCAAAGTGACTTCATAGCCAAGTTCTATTTCTGAAGGATTCAAACTGGGCTTTGAGAGAACATCCTCGCAGAGGAGGAGGAGGAAGGAGAGATTTGAAAAGGACCATGAGATTTCTCCGCCTCCCCGTGGTTTGCAGAACGTGACATGCAGGGGCTTGGGGCTCAGCGGGTACCCAGTGTGCTGCTGTCTGTGCCTGGAGGGACCGTAACCACAGCACCACACACAGCCAGTCAGCCTGTCACATATATATGGGTTATAGACAATAGTATGTGTGTTGTATTACTACACTATATGCCACATCACACACATACAACCTACATGCATACACGCAATATACACATTACATGCATATACAACATGTGTATATAATAATCTAATACATACACATACATATGTACACACACGTCTGTATGAGTGTGTTTGCATTCACACGCACGTGCACACACTGGATTCCGGGGCTCAAAGCCTGAGTGACCTTGACCAAGTGCCTTCTCCTCACCAAGCCTCGGTTTTCTCATCTGTGAAAGTGGTGAATACTGGAGAGATTTTAATAACTGACCTCAAAGGGCCCTCAGCTAAGATGCTCCCCTGTCCTACCCTCACGGCACCCACCACAGCGGGGCCCCCCGAGGGCCAGGCTTCTCAACCCCCCTGTCTCCAGAGTGAGCCTTCCTGGGCTCCCAACAGGGAAGGAGGACCTGGCAAATTCAGCAAAGGTCAGGCCTGTCAGCCTGGACAGCCGGTGCACAGCATCGATCCATCCCTGGGAAAAACCTCTTCTCCGCCAGCTCAGCTCAGCCTGGAAGGCCTTCAGAAAAACAGAGAGAAGAGAAAAACCGAGAGAGAGGGCGAGGGTGAGGACGAGAATGCAGAATGGGCCTCATTTCCGTGTCTCTGGAGAGCCATGGACTTCACAGCGGGACGGCGGTGCTGGGCGGCCCCAGTGAGACGCGGTTGGCGACCAGGGCTGAGCCCAGCTCCGCCACGGACCGGCCATGAAGCGCCCAAGGGGCAGTTCTGGGTCTCAGTTTGGTCCTCTGTAGACAGGAGGCTGCTGTGCCCTCAGCTCACTTCCTATTGTCTACCCCACAAAGACCCGAATGCAAGGACCCTTCGGGGAACTGAAGGGAAGCAACCCCACTGTGGCTTGACAGCGCCTGGGCGTGGGCCACAGGGCGCACACCAGCCCCACCTGCTGGCCGACCTTCAGAGGCAAGAACTGAGGTCCTCGCCCACGTGGGGCCAGTAGAGCACACCGAAGGGCGGCCCAGGGTTTCAAAGGCGCGCGTGTGCCGTCAGCCCCAGAACGAGCAGTTAGAACGCCTGTCCTGTCCTCCGAGGCTGCCTTGCAGTCTTTCTGTGACCTGCCCAGCCCTGGAGGCATCTTAGCGAGACCCCTGGCTATGCGATGGCACATTTTGAGCAGTTCTGGTTCAATTTCAATCTGTTCTGCTGTCGTATTCTTCCAAAATTCTGTCCCAATGCCCTCATCTTAGTGGACAACAGACAAGGCATCATGCAAAGGCTCCTACAGTTCACCGGGTACAGGACAACACCTGGTCCCTGGGTCTGTGTGCGGGCCAGGGGAGTTCCCACTTTCTGGTGTGCCCTCACCTGGGGGTGCCCACGGGCAGCACACCTGCCCAAGCCTGCAAGGTGGTGGCACTCAAGGCCCTATAGGGTCTGGTGTCCAGACACACCTCCACTCCCCTCTGCCCAAAAGCTACATTCCATGCCAACTGCCATTCCCCACATGCTCCAGGGGCCATCTCCATCTGCTCACGCTGTTTCCTTCATCTGAAATGCCACCTTCCTCCCCCTCCTCGTGTCTAATTCCCCAACTTGTCAAGACCCAGCCAAAATACCATCTCCTCTAAGAAGCCTTTCTGGATTGATTGGCCTAGCTGAGAGCATTTCCCCACTTCCCCCTGAGCCCCCAGGCCTGGGTCCCTCCCTGCCCATGGCCGAGAACTCTTCCTGGCCAGACTCAGGGTGGTTGTGACCCTATCTCGCTTCCCCTGTTGGTGGGTTACTGAAATCTGCCCCCATGCACCTCCCGCCAGCCCCGTTCTGAACAGTTAGAGCACACTGCCCTTGCCCCCAGGGAAGGAGCCTGCGGGTGATGTCAGCCTCCAGCTCTTCCCAAACAGGAGGCAGTTCTGCAAGACTCAGCGTGTCCCGGCGGACAACCAGCCACAGAGGCCGACTCTGCTCCCTCTCAAATCCCCGACATGGAAACGGCTACCGTAGCACGTCGGCCGAGAAGCCAGAAGCCCTGTGGCAGCTCTGAAGCACAGCGTGATTGTCGTAAATAACCCTAAGAAGGCAGGCACTGATAGGCTGCAGAGGTGCTCACAGCAGCAGTGGCTGCCACACTGTGTTGGTAACTGAGTGCCGGGAAGCGGAGCCTTGGGCCAGTCAGTCCCCGTCAGGGCGCCTCTGCCGCTTGGCTGAGTGGCCTTGGAGAAGTCGCTTCCCCTCTCTAGACCTGAGTCCCTCATTTGCACTGTGGCAGCACAACACATAGGACTAAATAACATTCAACACGTTTCAAAGTCCTCTGTGAATCAGAAAGCGCTCTACCAACCTGAGGAGCCATTCGAGGCTCAGCGCAGTCCGGGCACACAGCACGCGCTCTCTGTGCCTGCTGAAAAAATGGATGCACTGCGGCTTGTTTTTAACGAAAATTCTATTTCCAGACGGTTTTCTCATATTTCAACAAGTGCCCAAAATTCTTGATTGTAGGGAAAGGTTCGAACTAGGAGTCAGGGCCCCTGGTCTTGTTCTGTCTCTACCACAGTGTGACCTTGAGCATGTCCCTCTCAGGTTCACTTAGCCTCAGTTTCCCCAAATGGACAATGGCGGAGTGGAAGGTGGACAAGGTGGTCTCCAATCCTTCAGCCCCCAAGGCAGACTCTTCTCCCCTGACTCCTGCCCAGATGCCCCTCTGCTGGCTTAAATGCTGAGTCCAACCCACGTCCTGTTAAATGTTCCATGAGGCCTTTTTGCTGGCAAATAGACAACTTCCACCAGCTGCCTGTAAACTGAAACAAGTCCCCAGTCCCAATTACCAGCTTCTAGACTCCAAAAACGGCCCAGGCCCCTCCTGGCAGGTCCCCAGAGCCTCAGGGACTCCTCTCAGCCCAATGTCAGCCCGCAGCTGAGTTACTTTTCAGCGGCCTAGACCTTGGCCTGTCCC
Source organism: Equus caballus (assembly GCF_041296265.1). NCBI lineage: Eukaryota > Metazoa > Chordata > Mammalia > Perissodactyla > Equidae > Equus > Equus caballus. The sequence continues at coordinate 10,230,202 of NC_091708.1, forward strand.
TCAGAGCAGCCAGGGGTCCTCCTCTGAAGAAATCGCCTCCCTCTGGCTGGGCCTGGCTCGGCGCAGAGGCGAGTGTCCTGTGCTGACTAATGAGAGGGAGGTGACGGTGTCATACCTTGCTGGGAAGTCACAGCGCTAGTCCCGACCCGTGCTGCCGGCCATCAAATTTTAATGCTGCTGCTGACATATTTATGGAATGCCTCCCCAAGTGTTTGTGAGGAGACCGGACAAGATTTACCTCCACAATTACCACCACGATGTGCGGTCTCTGCTGTGCACTGGGAGCTCGGCAGCACAGAGGCCCCGAGCCCCGGGCACCCCGAGGAACACGCTCCATTCTGCACCCCTTTCCTGCCCCAGCATGCAGGCCTGGGCCTGGGGAGGCGAGATGAATCAGACACGGTCCCTGCCCACGGAGAGCCGAAGTCCGCGGGAAGGGACAGCACACACATAAATTACGTGCATCCTGGGTGGCTGGGGAGCAGCGTGCAGACACAGGCAGAGAGGCAGGCTGGGCTGACACGGGGAAGGGGGCTGTTTCTCTATCAGAGTCAGGGTCAAGAGTGAAGCCAAAGATCGGGGCTCTGAGGGGCCATCCAGCCGCTTCAGCTCTCCTGGTCGCTCGTCTGCCTGGAAGGGTACCCGGGGCTCTCCATCCCCGCCCCCTACTGGCCTCAGGGACTCAGCAGCCCCCTCCTTCAGTACCTGCACCCCCACCCCATCCTTGGGGTGCCCTCTCCCAAGGCTGCCTGGGAGTGGGACGCAGCCTCCCGGCTCACACCGTTCCTCACCACGTCAACACGCCCCTTTCTCCGTGCGTCGTGTTGCTCTCCCACAGCAGAGCTGCCTGAAGGAGCAGAAACAATGTGCAGGGACCAGGCCAGCAGTTCTAAACCTTGCTGCCCATTAGAATCACCTGGGATGACCAGACCACATCCCATCCTAGTGAAATCAGAATCCCTGGGGTGGGGCCAGGCATCAGCATGTGTCCACTGTGCGACGAGTTTGAGAACCGGCAGGCCGTTCCTCAAGCGGGGTGGCATCAGCATCCCCAGGGAGCTGGTTAGAGCATGGCCTCACGGGCCCCGCCTGGGCTTACTGAACCTGAGTCTGCTCTGGAAGAGGATCCTCGGGGGTCTGTGCAGTCAAGTTGAGGAAGCACTGCCCCACGTTAAAGAGTTTCCCGGCATCCTCAGGGGCACGCCAGGGTCTAGTCCCCAGGCCCTGTGAAATGGGCCCTGAAGGCAGCCAACCTCCGAGAAGGAGAACCGCCAGAGGCTGCCCACTGGGCCTGGTGGGTGAGGGGCAGACCCCAGGCAGGTGGGGGCAGCCACCGCTGTTACTCAGTGAGCTTGACACGGCCTGTGTTCTGTGGTGGGAGCCGAATCAGGACCATCCCCCAGGCCGGTCCTCACAACCACCAAGGCTGAACCAGGAGGTGGGAGCCCCATGTATTGCCTTCTCTGCCACAGCCTCACTGGGGCAAGCCCTGTCCTCAGTCCAGGCCTCAGTTTCCCCAGAAGTGCAGTGAGTAGGTCAGCCCTGAAGTTGCTGTGCTGACGGAGATCTCTTCTTTCTTAAATTCAGCTGACAGTTTCATTGTATCCTCTGTGACCAGCCCACAGACCTGGCTGAGAGATGGCTTTGGGGGGAGACCCCTGGGGGGAGAGGGGAGAGGTCTCTGGGGGCCGAGGAAGGAAGAGTGGAGAAGCCTCCTTGGGGAGCAAAGGTGGGGCTGAGTGGGCGCTCAGGTGTGCTGGGGACTCAGCATGTCCACCTTGATGCCAGGCACATGGCAGACAGTCAACATGGCATCCACCCATCCATTCATGCCCCAGATACTGCCTGAGTGCCTGCCAGATCCTGGGCACTGTTCTAAACCCCAAGGACACAGCTGTGAACAAACCGACAACATCCCTGCCCTCATGAGCTTGGATCCTAGTGGTACAGACAGACAACAAACAAGACAGATAAGTAAAAATAAAGCATACAGCATGTGTTAAGGAGAGAACAGTGACATTTTAGATAGAATGGCCAGGGGTAGCTTCACCAAAACAGTGACTTCTGAACAAAGAGCCAAAGGAAGGGAGAGTTAGCCACACGAATATCTGTGGGAGGAGCACTCCAAGCAGAGGGAACAGCATGTGCAAAGGCCCTGAGTCAGGAGTGCGGGTGGTGTTTTGGGGAGCAGAGAGGAGGTCTCTGTGGGTGGAGAGTTAGGGGAGGTAGAAGACGAGGTCAAGGAGGGAGGTGGGGAGGGGGAGATCATGTAAGGACTTTGGCCTCCACTCTGTGTGAGCAAAGGAGGGACATGAGCTGACCTAGACTGCAACAGGCTCATTCTGCCCGCAGTGCTGAGAATGGATGAAAGGGGCAAGGGTGGCCGAGGGGAGACCAACATGGAGGCTACCGCAAATATTTATTGAAAGATTGACCTGCCCAGAGAACTGGGAGCCTAATGCCCCAAGGCTGGGAAGCCATGCTGTGTGGCCAGGCAAGCAGATGGGCAGCAGACCAAGGCCAGATGTGGCTGTTGGGTGGAGGAGGAAGTCCCTTGGATTCTAGTCCTGGCTCTGCGTGACCCTGGGCCAGCTCCTTCCTCTCCCTGAGCCTGTAACAAAAGCAGTAACCAAGGGGACCCGCGGGGTACGGTGAGGACTCCATGAGACTATGGATGTACCAACTCCGGGTAAACTGGGAAGGGGCGTGGCTGCGGGAGGCCTGCTGTCCCAGCCGCCACACGCCCTGACAGCGGGAGGCGATGCATTCCGACTCTCCACTAGGGGGAGCCTGGGCAACTCCTCCTGGAGCAGAGTGCAGGCGTCCATGCCCCTCATCCAGGGGCCTTCCGAAGCCCCCGGCGCGGCCCCCTGGCTGGGAAGGAATGTGCCCCTGGGCTGTCCTCATGGGCCCCAGGGCCTCGTGCTTGGCAGGACTTGTTCTCTCCAAGAGACGCTCCCAACAGCAAACCGCAGCTGTTGAAGAGGTTGGTATCTGGAGCCCTAAAGTTCTGTTGGGCTCATGCCGTGGGCCCCAAATAAGCAGCCCAAACAGCAGGTAGACAGGTAAAGCTCCCCCGGCGCGGGGCGTGATGGCTCTAAGTTCACCCCTGCACGTGTGCGTGTGTCTGTTTCCACCCGTTACTAAGTGTGGCTTCTCACACCTTCACTGAGCATCTGCTCCGGGCCAGGCTCTGTGTGGGGCACCAGGGGTGCTGGGGTACTGCAGGGACTCAGCTCACCAGCCCTCTCCTGCCCCCACACAGCCAGAAGCCAGCTGGGGTTTTGAATTTCTCAAGGTCTCTCTCACTTCTCTATTTATCTGAAGGCTAAAAAGTCCCAATAAGATTCCCTTAAAACAGGCAAAGGGGCAGGGCAGCCATGTAGGGATGAATAGGTTGTTCACTGCACAAGAGCAGCCAGCTTATTGGGCATGTGGGGACTGAGATCCAGCCTGCTCTCTACTGCCAAACCCTCAATCCTGGCATGGGGCTGCACCTGCTCACGGGGAGGAGGGAGCGAGGTCCTGAGACACAGCCTGAGAGAAGCTTCGGGATAAGTCCTGTGGCTTCCTCTCACTCTCTCCTGCAGTAGCTTCTTCACTCTGCTGTCACAGACCAGGAGGGGAACAAAAAGAAGGAGGCAGTGGATCCCCAAAGACAGTCACCCTGGGCCACCAGGGTTCTCTTCTTTCAACCCACAGCATCTAGTCCCCAGGACGTGCCAGGCTCTGGAAGGGCAGGTGGGGGGTTGTCACGCCTCTCCCAGTGGAGGCAGAAGCTGGCTCTCAGGCCGGCACTTTCTGTTGTTAAAAGGGTCTGGAGCAAGTAAGACTGGACTCCATCCCGCCCTGCCACTTGGGGGAGTTACTCTGCATGAGCTGAGGCCTTGGCTTTCTGCTCTGCGAAATGGGTGACACCAACACCCACCTGGTGGGGTTATCGTGAAGGGCAGGCAGGGAGGGAGATCACCAGCACGTAGAAGTTCTCAAGAAATGTCGGCTGCTGCCACTAAGCAGAGCCTTCTCCGTCTCTCCCAGCCTCACAATAGCCCCGGGAGGGAGACCACAGAGTGGCCTCCACCACAAAGGTGTGGAGACTGAGGCTAGAGAGGGCAAAGGGACTTTCCCCACAGGCTGGCAAACCTGGAAGCAGGCCTGAGGCCCCAGGGTGCTGGGTCCTGGCCCAGGGCGTCCCGCCCACCCCACACCCCTCTCAGCCTCCCCAACTCTCCATGACGGCTGGAGGGATTCCATGCACGGGTGTGGACAGAAACTTCCAGGAATGGGGAGGCTGAGCAGGACTGTCGGTCAGGCCTGGAAGACAAAGAAGGGAGAGCAAGGCAGGCCTGGCACTCATTCCCTGGGGATGTGCAGGTGGGAGAAGAGGCCCCAGGGGCCCCAGGGCCACTCTCAGAACCCACCAGCTGTGAGGGTTGGGTCCCTGTGCCCCAGTGGGGCCCTGAGTCAGGGAGCCACCACTCCACCCTCACTCTGCCCCATTGTCCCAGTCCTGCCAAGGCTGGTGGGCCTGAGTGCCGGCTAGCTCCCCCGCCAGCCCGCCTGCCTGCCCACCTCCTCTGGCCAGCATGGTGGCAGGCCCTGCCTGCTCCCCAGGGAGCCTGCCGCCAGGCCTGATGGCGCTGACAGAGGGAGGGAGGCCGCCAAGCTGTCAGTCTGGAGGTGCCCCTCGGAGCCCCTCCTGGCTGGAGCGAGGAGGCTGGGCCGGCGCTGGAGCTGGGCTGTCAGGGGCCTTCACAGAGACAAGGCCGGAGAGGCGCTGCCTGACAGCTCGCCCACCGAATTAGGACCATTTGCATGCTAATTTCCAGCGCTCTCACGGGCTGGCAGGCTGGCTGGGGTGTGGAGAGTGTGCAGGGAGAGGAGCCCGGCCTCCCCGCCCGCGACGGAACAATGCTTGACTGATCTAGCTGCGTTAACGAGCAAATTATGGTAATTTTGTTATTACAAATGCATAGAAATTTCCAAAGCAGGCAGCCATTCAGGGCAGCTCCCTGCTCCTCCCCGCTCCTAAATACTGAGCCCCCTGTTTGTACACACGAGCCTGGCACCTGCTTCAGAGATGGAGATTTCCAGGTGCCAGGCTTCCCTGGGAGCCCTCCTGGGAGGCCCAGGGGAGCCAGCCCAGGGCCAGGGCACCCCTTCCGGTCAGCCGCCTGGCCCTCTGCTCCTGCATCCATCCTCCAGACCTCACCCTCTTGTCCCCCAGGAGCCCCTGCTTAGTCCCTGGGCCTAGCAATCCCACAAAACCACCACAGTCAAGCTGGGTTTTTTCCATTCTGAGCAGGTAGTATGGGTGATTCTCCTCAGAGATGCTCCTGGACCTTGAGAAATTCAACGATTTCTGTGTCCACTCTGTGAAGAGGGCTCAACACCCAGGAGGAACTCAGGGATTGCCTGATGAATGAATGAATAGATGAATGAATGAGAGAGTGAGTGAGGGAGCGTGTGAAGGAAGGAGGTAGGGAGGAAGGAAAGAGATGAGGAATGGTGGGGGGATGGGGGGGGAGGGCTGGGGAGGGAAAGAGGAAAGGAAGGAGCGAAGGAAGGAAGGAGATCCCAGCTGTTTAGCTCACTGGGCTGGGCTTAATCCAAGACCTCACCAGAGGAGTTTATTTGCCAAGTGGCAGCCCCTCCTGGCATTTAAATCGTCCACTGTCAAAATCATAATTTGTCGCAGTTTTTCTGGTGATCTTCTTTTTGATTAAAAGTATGTTTTTGGAAGCAAGCTCTGGAATACATCCAGTCAGAAACTGTTTCCAAGAAAGTGAGCTCTGTGCCCCCAGCAGCGAAGCGTGGCGGGGCTCAGAGCACAGGCTGGCTGGTGGGGCCCGTCAACACTAGTCCTCTGGCGGGAGGGGGCTGGCGGGCTCACCCCGGCTTCTGCCTGCGACCCCCTGGCAGTCCTCCTGTTTTATGACGGGGATTGCAGGTTCGGGCTGATGTTATCGAAAGGTCAAGAAGCTGCCTCAAATCCATTTTGGAAGCCAGTGGGGAATAAATCATCAATTACAGAGGAGTGCAGCCCTGAGGCAGGTCCGCTCCAGGTGGCGAGGAAGCGGAGCTGGCCCTGCTCATGGAGGAGCGTGGGAGGCAAGGCCCGAATGCAGCCAAGACTTCATAACCTCAGCCGGGGTCGTGGCCAGATTTTTCTATTTGCCTGATTTTCTAATTGGGTCACAACTTCCAGAGGGAAACCGAACCCAGGAGAAGAAAACAATCATTTCTTTCTGTCTAGCTGCCTGATGCTGGGGACAAGCAGAGAATGGGAGGAGCTGTGGCCTTGGCATGGCCTGCAGGTCCCAGCAGACCCTCTGCCACCTGGGGCCAGGCCCTGCCTGCATCCCAGGAGGCGCCCTGCAGCTGGCCAGGTCCCAGGGCCCGGGGGAAGGATCCGGGCTTAGGAAGACATGACAAGGTGGGGGTGGGTGGACTGGGAGTCCTGCTTTGAGCTGTTCTAGAAGCCAGGTCACCTGGGGACCTCCCCAGGAATACCAGGCCTGCGTGACATCAGAGACAAAATGCTTCCTTCTCATTGCTTTGGTGCAGAATTGAGGGGGCACGCTGGTATTTCCTGCCAGCCCAGCAGGGACACCAGGGCAGGCTGCTGCCGTAGCAAGAGGGCCAGCCTTCCTCTGACTAGTCGTGTGACCTTGAACAAGTCCCTTCCTTGACTCATCTGCACACTCCGGGCCTGGTTTCTAAGGTGGAGTCGGGCCCTGTTCATCCATGGCCACAGAAGAGGTAACTGCAGAATGTACCAGGCGCGTCTCCAGCCCTGTGTGAGGTAGGTGTGAACAGACCCCTCCCCACACCACACAGACCCCCAACTAGACCTACAAGGCCTCTCCTACGGGCAGATCCCCCCAAAGCCAAGGGCAGGGGGGTCTCCCCTGAGTCATGCCTTTGCTTCTGCCCCCAGCTACCTGCTCTATGCACAGCCCAAAAGGTCCTGGGTGGTGGTGGGTGGTGCACGGCTGGTCTCCAGATTCCAGTTCCCTTGCAGGCATTTTTCCAAGTGTTTCTGGCTCCTTCCTGGGGAGTCCTCTTTCCCAGAATCCCCCACCCAAAGTGCTCTCAGAAAGTCTGCACATTCACAGAGCCCTGAGGCAATGTCCCAGGGCTGTGGGCCCTCAATCCAAGCCCCCTGGGCACAGACACGCTCCTCCCCACCTCAGATCTGCTCGTGCTGCGCCTTCTCCTGTGTTGCACAGAGAAAGCAATTTCTAGATTCTAGCACAGTGAATCTAAGAGTCACACTCCAAATCGGCACGTGCTTCCCTTGTCACCTGGACTCACCTACTGTGTGACCTTCAGCAAACCCGTCTTCCTGCGCCTCAGTCTTCATCTCTGTGAAATGGGGCTGAGCCCGTGCCCTCCTAGCTCTGCGGTGGGACCGCCGAGGGCGCACAAAAGAGGCTCGTACACTGTAAGGACCTGACCAGATGGTGGTTCGTGTTCTGCACATTGTTGTGACCAAGACCTCAAAATGGCCACAACTGTCAGGCATCCTGCTCTGGCAGGACAATGCCCCGGGCACGTGTGTCCCGGGACTGCTCTTTAGACAAAAGACAGGATAACACGGTTGTCGTTTTAAAATTTCCTTCCCCTTCTTTTCTCTCTCGCTCTCCTTTCTGCTCCTTCCCTCTTTCTTTCTCTCTTTCTTTCAACCCTGGATCGGAGTCTCCCTCATTCGGGCCCTTTATTTGTGTCGTTGCACATAGACTCCTTATAAAGAAAATTCATTTGTTCAGGGTCACCGCGTGGTTTTTCATTAAAAACAAATTACCCGCATTCGGGGAGGACATCTGGGCTTCGCGGGTCCCATTAATGACTATATTTCCAGCCTCCTCGGCCCGGTTGGGCTCCCCTTGCCTGTCACCCCGCGTTCCTGGCCCCGGGAGGACAATGAGAGTGACAGTCAAGTGAAAGGGAAAACATGAGGGATGAGGGCGAGAGGCGAGTCCCCCGAGAGGCGAAGGAGGGAAAAGTGAAAAATATAAATAACTCACCCAGAGGGTAACAAGGGCCATTGTCTAGGCCCTGGCAGCGAGGAGCAGAGAGACGTGGGAAGAGCGAGCGGCCGTGTAAGCGGAGCCGAGCCCTGCTGAATTAACACTCGGCCCCTGAGCCCTGACTCTGGACCAGACAAGACAGGGAGGGGCATGTGCAGATTCGAGAAGACCTCAGGCACAGCCACGGAGAACCTCCTGTCTGCAGGGGCTGGGGGCGCGGGGAGGATTCCGAGAGGAGGAAGCAGGAGATGGGAGCATGTGGTCACTACAGCCCTGACCGACGCAGAGCTTGGGCGGCACTCAAGGGACAGATGAGGCCCCTGGGAGGGGGGATAGCTTCCTGTAAGAGAGAGCATTTGATTTGGGCCGAGGAGGATGGCCAAATGGACAGGTGAAGATGGCAGGTAGAAGGGAATACCCTGGAATCTGAAGTGTGGCTCCCTGGTGTCCCAGCCGGCAAGGGCTTCTCCTGGGCCACAAGAGATCCCGGGTCAGGAAGTCCATCCACAGCCCTGAGGGAGCCCAAGGAAACCGAGACCTGCCCTGGGCCCAGCGCCCACTCCCTCCCACTCTCCCTGTACCCTGGGGCTGGGTGAACTGGAGACATGAGTTCCAGGTGCCAGGCCGGCTGCCCCAGCCTGGCTGTGTACCCTCGACAAGGCGTGACACCCCTCTGAGCTCAGCTCACAAGCCTCTGAAATGGGGGTGAACACTCTAACCTCATAAGGGGCTTTCGGACTCCAACTGGGATAACAGGTGCGGCTCCCTTTATAGACTGTAGAGCAGGTGGGGGGAGGCTTGTTGGCGGAATCAGCTTATGGGCACAGGCAATTTGGCTTCAGTAGAAAGCGTTCTCCTTTGGCAGGGCAGGAGCCAAGCCCCACTGGCCCTTCCTGCCCCCGGAAGGCTCTGGGCATGGCCAGAAGAGCTCTGGAGAGAGGTGTCCCAGACACAGTGACACAGGCAGAGAGGTGGCCGACTGGGGTGACAGCCAGTGAGGTCCTGGGGACGGGGCTGCAGAGTCCAGCAAGTCAAAGGGAGGAAACAGGCGACCCCAGTAGATTTGGTCTGGTTTTTGGAAGGACTCCAGCATGGACAGAAGCAAAGCACCTCTCAGAATCTTTGTGGCCTCCACCCCTGCCCCCATCCATTCGCCTCTCCTCACTCCACACCCTCCCCCTGTTAACATAAGTGGGAACTCACCTCTCCCTAGATTCCCCTCGACCCAGGGGCAGCGCCATAGGGAACTTGGGACCTCCTCAACCTTTGACATGGACACCGCCTCTCAATTTTAGCAAAACTCTCTGCAAAAGCCACTTCAGGTATGCCCCCACCCCAACCCTCCTACAGAGAAATTCTGGAGTCCTCTATGCCTACAACCCAAGTCTAGGCTGGACCCCCCTTCTGTGTGCTCCCAGAGTCCCTGAGCTTACCTGTTAGCTCATCTGTCCCCCAGGTCCTTACTGACCTGCACATCTGCACGACAGACTGAGAGCTTTCCACGGACAAGGACCATGGCTTTCACCCTTACATCCCTAGGCTTATGCCTGTGACATGAAGATGGTCAGTGAACACGGGCAGGGAGGGAGGAAGAAAGGTGAGAAGAAATGATGGATGGATGCATGGAGGAATGAATGGATGGATGGAGGGATGGCGGGATGGAGGGATGAATAGATGGACAGAGGCATGGATGGATGGCTACTGCAACCCGATCAGCTCAAGGCCCTACCATTATTTTTATGTTCACTTCAGTTCAACAGGAAACCAGTCTGTCTCGAGCCCCTCCTTCCCAGGCCCCTGGGCGCCTTCCTTGGGAGACCCCGCTCAGCCCCACCCTACTGCATCACGCATTCAATGCACCATGATAATGATACATTTGCTCTAAAAACATGAAAGGCTTATTTCTATAATTTTGCTTTTGAGATTATTTACCACAAGCAATTTATTTAATGTATGATTGGCTATGATTTCTCAGCAATCAAGACACAGACTAGGGAATTCTTGAAAAGTGAGAAAATCTAATCTAAAAACTGTTTTCAAATATAATGACATTTTTATGAGCACTAAATTTAACAGTTAATGAACTTAACATAATGTTACAATTTGTAGACATTTAACTTAACATTTATTAATGCCAGTTTTTCAGCTTCCTTTTCGAATTTTAGAGGCACGAGGAGTTTTGGTCAGGCCTCAAACTGCTGTCGATTCCTGAGAAACTCGCAGGCCCTCAGCCCAGGACCCCTCTGGGACCCTGCACCCCCTGCATCATCCAGTGGGAAGTCCTGGCTAGGACATCTGCCTCCTTCCTCAGGAGCTCAAATCTGGTAGGGGCCAAAACACGCTCACAGATAATGTCAAGAAAAGGAAAAGGAAAGTTGGCCGGAAGCAGTGAGCTGGGCCCTGAGCCTCAAATGGGCAGACGGCTGCTCTCCAGGGGCTAAGGGGCTGGTCTGAGCCCTGGACACTGCGGGGTGCTGGCTCCTGGGTGGGGAGCCCTTCCTGGAGGGGCTACCTGGCCTGCGCTCCTCCCAAGGCTTCAGCCCCTCCCTCCCATCCACCCAGGTAAGCCAGGCCCAAAGCACCTTTTGCTCACTTGCCCCTAACCAGGATTCAACCACATCATCAGAGAGAACTACCACCCAGCCCTCTTGGCCCCCCTGGTGAGAAGTGGTCCTGGGAGGCAATGAAGTAGAGTGGCTTAAACCCCGGGGGCTCAGAGTCAGGTTGCTCTGCCACCTCCTGTGTGGCCAGGTGCTAAGGACAGCTCCCCTGTTGCCACTCTGCTCGGCCTGTGCACAGCTGGGCTGCAGCCCTTGTCCTATCCTGCGGGCTCCTCTCCTGGAGCCTGACTCACTATTGGGATTTAGGAGGATGAAGGCCCAAGGCTCAGGAGGCCACCCATTCACCTCGGGACACCCACACCCTGGGCTACGCATCTGCACGCTCTGCTCTGCACCAACCCGGGAGCCCAACCTCTTAGGGCTGGGAGGGCCTGAAAGACCACCTGGCCAACCTGCCCCAGGTCACTCTATCCAGTGCTCAGATGCCCTCCAAATACTTCAATTTCTTCCAAAGAAAATCCTGACTGCATTCCCCACAATCTCCTAAAAAGGCATCACAATCCAGTCTTGTTTGTTTCAAGGAACATCACTTGTTAGAGGCACGTCAGGAAGAAAAGGAAGTCAGGAGCCCAGACATATGGTCTCCTGTCCCCATGACTGAGTTCGCCAACCGCCATCAGGAGCACAGACCCGGGACACTAATCGGCTGGGGGAGGAGAAGGCATCCTCCATTCCCACTCCAAGCTCCCCCACTGCTGGACGCTTCCCCCTTCCTGGGCACCAGAGAGCTCCTGGCTTCGGGCAGGGCACTCTTCCCCGCTTGCCGGCTCACTCACTCGCGCTACTCTGCTTCTCCCCTGTCCTTGCGCTGGGGGCTTAATATGTGCGAGAAAAGCCTGTGACGCTCCCTCCCATCTCCACACACCCCAAGGGGACCCTCTGCTCAGATGATGGAACGAATCACGGTCATCTTTGCTGCCTCTCATGCCCTAAGGTCCAAAGTCTGTAAGAACCCGTCCCAGGTATGGAGGCATAAAGAACCACCACAGCAGTTTCAGGGGCCTCCATGTGGAGACATGGGGATGGGCGTACAGGATCAGCACACCCAGAGGACCCCTCCTTCAGCCCCACCTCTTGGAAGTTATTACCAAATGACACATGACAGCCCAGGGCCACTCCCTTATCACATCACAGCCCCAGACCTGAAGGGAACTTGGAAGCATTTCCTGCCCACTTAGAACAGAGCGGGCAGGGCTCTGGGAGCCCTCCAGTCCAGCCGGAAGGTGACACCAGCAGGCGGGGACATCACAAGTGGAGAAGCCCTTGAATGACAGGACCAGAAAGCCCCCAGGGAGCATCTAATGCAATCTCCCCAACCCCACCTCCTGGTTTAGGAGTGAGCAGGAAGTCCCAAGGTCACAGCATTCCCAAGGTCAGAGTATGAGCCCAGGTGTCCTAAGTCCAGTAGGACCTCATGCCTCCGGCGTGCTTCCCACTGAGTCTTTGCTTTTGCGATTCTTCCCCTCCCCCGTGCAGCCCCACTGGGTGTCATGTTCTCCCCAGTCCCAGCGAGCTCCCAGGAGCTCATCACACAGACTGTCCAGAGCAGACCACTCCAGACCCCTCGTCCTCCATTCTGCGGGTGCCCAGACTCACATGCAAATCTGCCTGGGCCATTTGTCGAGGCTGCTACTGTCACCACCTCAGGCCCCAGGGGTGTCCAGGGCTCAAGGCTTGGGTGCTAGGGAGGCCCTTCTTCATTCAGCCCAGGCTGCCCTTCCCGCTCGTCCCTGCCAGCCCCTCAAGGCTTCGGTCACATGCACTCCTCCCTGAGACCCATGCTCTCAGGTCCCCGGGACTTCTCACACACTAGTCCCTCACCCAACAGTGCCGCTCAACTTCCCAGACTGGCAAACTCACCCTTCGAGGTCCAGAGCAAATGACCTCCTCTGGGAAGCCTTCCCTGATTTCCTCCACCTGCCCGGTTGCCCCAGCAGCCCAGCAGCCCCCTCCTCTGCATTTCCTCAGCACTTTGTACCTTCCTAATTTTAGCTCTTAACATATCACGCAGGGAGGATATCTTATTCTATCTGTCTCTCCAACTAGACGGTGAGCTCTCTGAGGGCCAGGGCCCTGTCAGCACACCACACCTAGCCCAGCTCTGGCACCCACGGTCTCCCAGGAAATGTTTGAAGAAGGAATGAATGAATAAATGAATGACCACCTCCCATCTCATCCTGGCTGCGTCTGCCAGTCCCCGGGGTTGTCTCCATTCCTGATGTGGCAGAGCGACTGGATGCCACTAGAGGGCAGCAAAGAGTCAGGAACGAGCAACAGGTGTGACCACCTCCCCCCGCCCCCCCACCCCCACCCCAAGGGCAGCTCTGAATGGTGTGGAGGGAGCCTGGAAGGTGCCCCGGCCACAGGACACACAGGAGGGCTGGCAAGGGAGGCGTCAGAGCTAAGAACAAAGGCCATTCATCCGCTGAGCAGACGCTCCCTGAGCCTGACGCTTGGGCCAGGGAGCACTGGCCCAATCTCCCAGCTGATGCTCCAGTCCCTCCACCAGGTTCTCTCTGGCCCCTCGAGGCTGCCCATCCCCCTGTCTCCAGTTCTAATTACTGGGAAGGGCCTTTATACAAGGCTGACAGAGATGTCCCTCTGACTCCATTCGCCGGTCCCGGCCACAGCTAGGGAAGTGTGTGGAGCGTGTTTTATCCCCAGTCCACACACTGAAGGGGTCCCAGAGAGTGGAAATGGCATGTCAGACTTGGCCAGAATCCAGGTTCTGCCTCCCAGCCTCGTGCTGGGCCCCACCCTCAAGCCTCAGGCCTCCACAGAGCAGTGAGGCTCAGAGTCAGGGAAAGGCTTGCCACAGACAGACCAAGAATCCCTCCTCTCCTCCCCCCAGACCTCAGGAAGCCTCCTACCTCACACGACTGGTGCCTCAGTAACTGTACACCCATCCTTCCAAATGATCCTCAAAATCAGCAGGCACAGCAGGCTCAGAGAGGCCACGAAACCCGAGCATAGCCACACAGCCAATCAGTCGGGAAGCCACGCTCCTTCCATGGTACTCTTCACTTCTCTTGGAGAAGCTCCACACCTCTGTCTCTAGGCCAGACTTTGCCCCTGTGCTCCTGACCTGCTTCACCACCTGTCTGCAGAGGCTTCACGGGATGTCTGCATGGCCTCCAAAAGTTGACGAGTCCCGATCCTAACCTTGCTGGCCACCAGCGTCCTCCTCCACCAGCTCCCTGTCCTGCCAACCCCCCTTGCCCAACTGGGCAGGCAGGCCATGCTCCCACCACGTGAACCCACTCCAGCCACTAGGCTCAGCTCCTGCCACCTCCTCTTCAAATGCCCAAGGATACATTCGTGTCTGTCCAGCATAAGGCCCCCTCTCAGAGGACTGACCCCAGGCGCCTCTCCGCTTCCTCCAGGCTGCAGCAACCGGAGCCTGCCCCCACTCCTGCCTGGCAATGCCCTTGTTTGTGACTGGGTTCTTCTCTGATCAGTTCTCCCATTGACCCATGGGCTCCATGGGACCTGGGTTCCGCTAGGGAGCTCCTGCTCTGAGGCCAGCTGGGCCGGGCCGGCATTAGGCATGCCTGCCAGGCTCCTCTCTTCCCCACCACGCCCAGCTCAGACACCTGTACAAACGACAATCGTCACCATCATTAACACCTATATGGCACTTAATATTGCCAGGCAAAGTTCTAGGAGCTTTTACATATATTACATCATTTAATGCTCACTCTTACTATCACCATCATCCCCATTTTATAGATGAGGAGGAAACTAGGGCCCAGAGAAGTTATATAATTTGCCCCAAGTCACACAGCTAGTGAGAAGCAGGATTCAATGCCAGGCAGTCCAGCTCCAGAGGCCATGCTCTAGACCACCCGGCCTCCTGCATCACCACACGGCTGCCCTAGCATCCTGGGCTGCACTGCTCCAGCGCTCGACCTGGCTCTCACTGGCAGCTGAGCCCAAAGCCTCTCTTTTTATCTCAACTATTTCCTGAGTGCTACTACAGGCCAGGCACTCTGCCAGGCACTGGGACACAGCAGTGACAGAATGGACGTAGTCTTGTGCACTGTACAACCCTGTGTACCACACAGACCTGGGAGGAAGGTAGATGAGGAAGGAATAAATCACTGATTCAGTTCCTTCCATGGTCCTTAGCATCACAAATGAGAAGAACACGATGCTCTGAGAGAGAAGGGATGGTGGTCCTGGTTCAGATGGTGTGGCAGGCAGAATAACACCCACACCAAAGATGCCCACATCCTGATCCCTGGAAGCCGTGAGCACGGTCGGCTATACGGCAGAGGGGAGTTAAGGCTGCTCATTGGCTGAGCGGAAGAGGAGGAGATCATCCTGGAGTATCTGGGCGAGTCCAGTAAAATCGGAAGGATCTTTCTAAGTGGAAGAAGGAGGCAAGAGAGAGAGAACCTGAAAGATGGCGCATGACAAAGACTCAGCCCAACGTTGCCAGCTTTGAAGATCAAGGAACGGGCCACGAAGCAGGGAATGTGGTCAGTATCCAGAAGCTGGAACAGGCAAGAAGTGATTCTCCCCTTGAGCCTCCGGAAGAAACAGCCCTGCCAACACCTGGACCCCCAGCCTCCAGGACTGTATGCTAAGACTTTCCTGTTGTTCTGAGTCACGCGTCTGCGGTAACTCGTCGCAGCAGCAGGGCACTAACACACACGTGGTCACAGGGAAGGCCCTCTGAGCGGGGAGCCCACAGGCGAGGGCAGAGCAGGCTGGGCCAGGCAGCAGTGAGAGCAGCAGAGAGAGCTGAGCCCTTTAAGCAGAGGAAACCGCACGTGCCTCTCGTTCTTCCCGCAGAGTCCAGCGGGCCCTGGGTCGGCTGTCTGCTGCCGCTCCAGACCTCTCACTGGCCCGAGGCTCCCGCTGCCCCTGCGCCTCACCCCTACTTCTTCAAGAGAATAAAAGCCATCAGCTAATCGAGCAACTTAACTGAAAGGCATCTGGAAACGATGTAGCCCAATCCACGGCAAACACAGGGCGCTGGACCGGAGGAACCCGCCACTCTCCACACACTTCGCTCTGACGATGGGCCTCCTTTCAAACACTTTCCTCTCTGCTGCAGCCCAGGGAGGCAAACTCCACGCAGTCGGGATTTCCTGGCACTCTGGCTAAAGCCCCAAAGAGGAGTCAAGTAAGGGTCGTGTGGGGGCTGGGGCCGCGTGGGGACCGGGCACCTGGGGCAGCAGCACGAGGGGCGGGCATCCCTTGACTGGTTCATCTCAAAGACGGCTCCTTCGCTTCGACTCAGATTCACTGAAGCCAAAGGGCAGTGAACGCCCCTTCCTCTTCCCCAGCCGAGAATTTTTAAGCGTTTCAAATGCCATGTCGATATCTGTTAGGTTGTGCAAATATCCCCAGGCAGGAATCAACTAGTTACACCGATCAAGACACTATGGAATCTCTGGTGCAAAACTTTTGGCATTTGCTGGGACTGGATGAAAATAAGATCTGCAAACGGTCTCCATTCTCCGTTGCGATGATGTACCGCATCGGCGTTACTCACAGTAATCACGGCTAAGGGCTCGCAGGATTTACGGGGCTGCAGAAACAGAGTCTACACACCACAGAAGACCAAAAAGGCCCGTTTGGTAGACATGGGGATACCCTGGAGCCAGAAAGGACAGATGACACCCTTAGGCAGAATCAGGATTCAAAATAAACAAGAGTCCAAGCTGGCATTTAATACGGAAAAATATAATGTCTATTTTTCCAGACCCAAAAGCTCAACTGCCCGAGTGGACCCTGGAGGTAACCCCTCCTCCACACATGCCAAACGCAAACCCAATGCTTGGAAGCCCACCCTCACACGGGGAAGAGGCAGCAGCCACACTTTCCCAAAACCTGGAGCAGAAAGGAGTCAGAAGATTCCCTCTGCATCCGGGCTCCCTGCCAGGCAGGAGGGGCTGTTCCCTACGGTGGAGCAGCCATCGTCCCAGCCTCAGAGACAAACCAGAACAGATGGCTCCTTAGAGCCGCGCCAGGCTGGTTTCTCCAAACCTGCCCACGTGCCCTCCGGGTGATAAAACGCTCTGGCCTCTGCGCCCCCACGGTGGAATGGATGCTCCCGGATTCAGAAGCCCAAGAGGTTATGAATGCGAAATCTGGACAAATACGCAGTTCAAATCCTCCAACAGGTGTGGCATGTCCATGTCCTAATGCCCGGAACCCGTGACTGTTCCTTATGCGGCCAAAGAAAGGGCGGAGGGGTCTCTGTAGATGTAATTACGTTAAGGGTCTTGAAATAGGAAGACTATCCTGTGTTATCCGGGGAGCCCTAAATGTGGTCACACGTAGCCTTATAAGGGAAAGGCAGAGGGACCTTCACACACGCAGAGTGACGAGAAGATGGCGCCACAAGACATGCAGGTGTAGTGACGCAGCCACAACCCAAAGATGCAGGAGCCACAGAAGGTAGACAGGAAAGGAGGGGCTCTGGCCCAGGGCCTCCGGGGGAGCACGGCCCAGCCGTCACCTTGATGCTGGGCCCAGTGACACTGATTTCAGCCTTCTGAGCTCCAGGACTATGAGAGATGAAATTTCTCTTGTTTTAAACCATCAAGTTAGTGCTAATTTGTTATCACAGCCACAGGAAACTCATAGAAGGGTCAATATTAATTTTCCCTGCCTCCCTCCCTTAGAGAACACATGCACAAAAGGACCTACTATGTGCTGGGGACTGTGTGGGGTGCGGAAGACAAGGAAAACGGAGGCCTGGCCCTCAACGAGCTCCCCTCCCAGTGGCATCGCTAAGTGGGCCACAGACACACTGGGCCATGTGGTGTAACAAGGCCACTGAAAGCCCTGTGCCCCAAGGAGCGTGCCCCAGAAGGCTTCATGGGGCAGCTGACGCTGGCACTCAGCCCTGAAGGGTGAAGCCAATCCCAGGCGGAAGCAGGAAGCAGTCTCAGCCAAGGGCACAGGATAAGGAGTGACACTGGTGAGAGTGGGAGGCGTGCTGGGAACCAGTGAGCAGTCACGGTTGGGAGGCTAGGAGAGGAGGCCAGACTGTGCTGACACCTGAATGGTAGGCCTAGGACCTGCTCTGTTGAAAGGAGAGCCATCTTCACTGTGGGCCAACCCTGGGGGCAGTTCCAGCAAAGATGTTGCATGCACGCCAGCACTGCCCCGTGAAGCCGTACAGGAAACAGATTTGGAAAGCATGCTGGAAACAGGGTCCCAAAGGCATGACACTGGTCAAGGGACAGGGACTAAGGGCCATGCCTGCCGCACGCGGAGTCCCAGACCTAACACTGGGTTTGGCACTGAGTGAGTGCTGGGTGCATGAGAAGAGAAAGCAAGAAAAGAAGAAAGAAGGTAGGGGGGAGAGAGATGCACAGCAGGAGTGGAGGGAAAGAGAGATGAGGAGGACACGGGGCTCCCTGACAAAATGCTTGTGTCCCTCCATGCTGCGCACCCTCCCTCTGTGCCAGGGGAGAGTCTCAGGGGACTGTGCCCCAGGCCCACCCCGCGGTCGCCCCTCCAGCTGCTGCCAGCAGGTTTAGTTAGGGTGTGCCCTTGATCAGGCCTATGATTCCTGCTGCCGCCGTTAATAGGCAAGGAGCCACCATTGGTTCCCGCTGGGGGCTCTGCCAGGCCCACGGCCATTTGTATCTTGAGCCTGGTAATTAGGGCTGGGGGAATCACAGGGCCGGAGAGCAGGTGCTGTTTGGATAAACTTAAGAAAGTTCAGCTGCTTCTCTGAAGTTGGCCTCTTTGGGTTTTGCAGCGGGTAGCCAGCAGGGCCAGCTGGGAGGCCTCAGCTTCCCCTGCCGACATGCTCTGAGGACATGGGCTGCCGCCTCCCACTCTACACAGTACAGAGGAAGGAGCCCTGGATGGGAGCACAGAGGCCCAGGTTCGAGTCCTCCCAGCTGCAGGCTGCGCAGCCTTGGGCAATGCCCTAGCTGCTCTGAGTCTCAGCTTCCCCTTTGGGAAAATGGGGACACAATCCTTACACTTGGGACCCTGCCCCGCTCCCAGGGCTGTAACATCCAAGGGCTCCTGGGACGCGCTCTGCATTCTATGAAGTGCTACATGACACCCAGGGGCCATTCATGGATCGCCTGAGATCCGTCTCCTGAAGCCACCCTAAGTGTGACGGCTGGGAGAGGAGTGGGGCTGGGGAGGAGGGCACGCGTCCCCCCACCTCTGTTTGCCTTGAGCACACTACTTCCCCATGCTCTGCCCTGGGCCATCCCTGCAGCAGAAAAGGCAAGGGCTTTGCAGGTGTGGACCTGGCAGGCCTCCCCGCATTGGCACCGCCCAGGCCAAGAGCACACACGGAGGCAGTGTCCTGTGTGTCTCATATTTAAAAGTCATAAATCAAGCTAACAAACCATTAAATGAAATATGCTCTGTCTTCCTACCTCGTTAAATACATCTTCCTAATCACCTGGGAGGCCAGGAGCAAAGCTAGAATTCTGGGACTCCTTGGCGTCTGTGCCAGGACCTGGGTGCGTGGGGAAAGCCCAGCTGAGCTCTGATCTGCCCCACGCCCCTTCCACCCCAGCTCCACTCCTCATCCTGCAGGGCCTCCTGTCCAAGCCCTGTCCACCCCCCACAAAGAGCCAGTCCTCGGGCCCCAGGGTGCACAAGCCTGTGACGTGGGCTGGGGAAGAGGCTTGGGGCCGTTTACGCAGGACCCCAGGGTGGGCCAGAAGTGGGGTGTGGGCACCAGGTGGGCACATCCCCTTGGCCCTGTAGACTCTAGTCCATGGGGGGAGCGGGGGACAAGGGACATGGCCCTTGCAGGGCCAGAGCAGGACTACTATGGAGTGGCTGCGGAGCAGGGCCCTTTTGCCTGGGCCTAAGGGAGGGCCACACTGGGCCATGGCTCTAGTCGTAGCTCTGCCTCCTATTTGCTGGGTGACTTAGGCACATGCCAGCCCCTCTCTGGGCTCAATTTCTTTACCAAGAAAGTGGGTGCGTGATCCACCCGCCTACTTCTCAGAGCTGCTGTGAGGCTCCAAAGAGAAAGCCGGCCAGGTGGGGAGGGGTGAAATAACCAACCTGGCTTTTTCAAACACCCCAGAGAGTCAACAGCATGTGTTGGGGGGAGTGGGCCCACAGAGGCCCCAGCACTGAATGAATGGCGTTGCCCCTGTAAGTGACCTGAAACAAGAGACAACACGAACCCACAAAAGCAGTGTAACAGCATCCACTTGACCCACTTAACAGCATCCAACCGAGTCCTGATTTCCCTCAATTTTTTTTTGGCTTCTTTCCAAAATTGATGCTTTGGGTATCCCGGCTCTGCTCATGCCCTGAGTCCAGGGACAGCCAGCACCATGATGACGTGTGGTCTTGTCCCCACACCACCCTGCAATGGGAGGAGACGTGGTGGCCTCCTTTCCAAATATTTTAAAGGAAACTGACACAGCCAGCCGGGGAGATGAGGTTTCAATGGCCTCAGGGTGTTCAGTTTGGAATCTAGTGACAAACCCACAAGCTAACATCCTGTGGGTCCCGAGCACAGTGTCCTCAACCCCAGGGAGTAAGGCCACGGAGAGCAGCTTGGGCAGGCGCGGTGGGGAGGGGGCTTCCTTGTGTGCACGTCACACAGACTGGGGGAAGGAGGGAGGATGGGAGAGAGAGGACGGGGGAGGGCACCCCACGCCCTACTAGCTGGGTGACCTTCGGCCAGGTCCTGCCCCACTCTGTTCAGAGTCCCCTTGAGACCAGCGAGGGGCTGTCTGAGTGACTGCAGGCCTCTGCCTGATTTATCCAGTCCACTTCTCAGAAGCACAGGGGTCACCCGGGCTGTTTGGGGGGTGCCCGCTGGACCCCCGTCCGCCACCTGCTGAGGAGACGCTGACAGTGCAAACTCACCAGGCACCATCCCTGTCAGCGTCGGCGCTGAGTAGCTGCCCTGTCCGGCCGGGGGGACGTGCGGAGGGTACCCGGGGAGAGTCGTGCTCGCCAAGTCGCGGCCTGAGGAATCAAAGCAACAGATCACGGGGTGAGCATCTCCGCGGCCAGCCGCTCACGTCCACAGCTCCCCGGACACCTGCACATTTGTCACGCCTGGACGCTGAACGCCAGTGTGCTCCCAGCTCCCGCCTTTGCTCACCCGGACACACACACACACACACACACACACACACCCCCCTCCAGCCACCCTGGCTCCACTCAGCAGGGACCAAGGACAGCTCAGCCGTGTCCCTAGGAAACTGGAGCTCCGGCCAGCTTGCCTGGCTCTCTCCTCCCCTCCACACCTTTGCTTCCGCTGCACCCTCTGCATGAAGCACCCTCTGCAGCAGCACAGGGCCCTGCCCCATGTGCCTTCAAAAGCCAGCTCAGATGCCTCCATCTTCCTCTTCTTGACAGCCCACTGCAGTAGGCAAGGCTATGCCCGCCTCCGAGCCCTGCGCACCGGGTCTGGTCCTTCTGAATCCTTCCTCCTTTGGCTAGAGCTAGTCATCCACTCAGTGGAGGCGCAGGAGGTGCCTCCTGACACGAGATACTGTTCTGGGCACTGGGACATAGAGGGCAAGGCCTCGGCCCTCAGGGGCAGACGCTCTGGTGGGTGCACGTCCACCTCTGTGCAGGCTCCCAGCTCCTGGAGGGCAGGGGTGACACCTCATTCATTACCCCAAAGCCCCTGCCTCTGACACATGGCTTGGCACCTAGTAGGCTCATCGCGAATAAAGGTGCAGACGAATGGAGCATCCCATGTGCTGGGGTCCAGACGACGTGGAAGAAAACCCCAAGGTGGCAGAACTCTGTAAGGGAGATGCCCCTGAGATCTGTCCTCCTCTTAGGGAAGGAGCGGGGCTACAGGCCCCTCGAACACCGCCAGTCGTATGTGTGTACCAAGGTGCTCATGGACAAGACCGATAACCCAGACCGTGGGGGATCAGACTGTTCCAGGATTATCTGTTGTGCCCTGAGGACAAGGCCCCACCTCTGTGGGTGGAACTGGCAGTTGTTCCTGAAGGACAGGAACGTACCTGCTGTCAGCCATCCGGGACGTAGGTGGGAAGCGAGGTGGCTTTGGGATGAGGGATGGAAAGAAGAACCTCGACGTCTTCTGGATGGGGACACTGAGGACTGGGGAGGCCAGAAGAGGTCCAGGGGCAAGGGGGAGCCATTTCTGACCGCATGGCACCAGGCCCAGCCCCCGGAGCCTCCCCCAGGGCCCAGCAGGGGGGTACAGGTGGCACACGGGGAGACGACTCTGAGCTCCAGCTCCACCAGCCCAGGGAGATGGACCCCTCTGACCAACACCCCCCAAAGAATCCAAGCCAGCCACAGTGTGAGCCCATGAATGTTCCCGGATGAATGGACAGCCCTCCTAGTACCAGTCATCAAAGACTGTCCAGCCAGCGCCCAGAGGCTGCTTCATTTCACAAGGTCCTGCTTACTTTCCAGAACCTTACAGAAGACCAGGCAGCTGCCGGACAGGAGGCTCCCTCCCTCCCTCCACTCACTATCCCCCTGGCTTTGGACAGGGCATCCTGGCTATGACAAGCAAGGCTCGGGTCTCTTCACATGAGGCATTGCTCCAGGGCAGCAAATGCCCCAGGAGTTGCCTCTGGGAGTCCCTGATCCCCCATGTGACCTGCACATGACTCCCCATGAGCACTGAGATTAAACAGAAAACTGGAGTTGGCAGAACTGACCACACTTACAAGGTGATTTAAGGAGGTTTACCCCCACCCCCACCCTCTCATGCCTCTGCTCTCACCCTCCTCCAACCCAGCACCCACACCCCTCTACAGCAGCTCCTGTCTCCACGAAGTACAGGCTTCAGGATCAAGTCTTTGTACCCCAAGGTTGGAATGGCATAGGCCTACCAATATTTATCAGTGAAAGAAGTGGCCCTGCTGGAGAAGCAGGAGCTCCCTGGCATCCGTAAGAGCTCTCTCCGTCTGCGGTCAAGGATCGGTGCAGGAAGGGCTCCTGGAGCTTTTCCGGAAAGATCCTTGTAGCCATTTTGTAGATGGAAAAACTGAGACTCATGGTGAGTGGGGAGCAACTGGCTCAGGTCCCACAGGGAGCAGATGGCAGAGCAGGGACCTCAGCCCACACTTCCTACCATCAGCCCAGGCCCCTCCTCTACCTTAAACACATCATGGTGGGGGTGGGGGAGCAATCTCCTCCACACTTGTGACAGAGATCTGGTGACCTGAGGGTTGCTGGACCCTCATCTGAGGAAGCAGAGTGGGCGTAAGTGTCAGCCTGGTGGGTATTAGGTCACAGAGCCAGAGGTCAGCCCATGAGGCATGCACAGAAGGAGCATGGCAAGGCTGTGCTGATGGGCTGGCTCCCCCATCAACCAGTGGAGCAGCTCCTACCTGGGCCCTGGACCCAGGCTCAGCCCCAGACGATGATGACCACAACAAACCACAAACGCTGACACAGAAATTACAAAGTACCAGGCTCTGTTCTCAGTATTTTAAATTATTAACTTCTTTAACCCTCAACAATCCTATGAGGTAAGGTACCGACACGATTCCCATTTTACAGGATAATGAGACACAGAAAGGTCAAATAATTTATCCATAGTTGCAGAGTAAGGGCCGGAATTCGAACCCAAGCAATCCGATGTCAAAATCCACGTGTTTAGCCACTCCACTCCATTGCCTTGAGCATCTGCCTGGCTGTGCTTCTGACCACGAGTCCAGAGGCTCCACGTGCCTCAGCTGGGACACCCAGACTGACCCTTGCCTTCTGGCCACAGTATCACCACTGCTTATTGGCTCCATCATGGAGAAGGAAACTCAACTACACAGTTTTGTGGATATACGTGTTGTGGGGGAGCCAGGACCACATCGGGAAAGCCAAATTGGCCTCCCGAAAGACAAAGGTGTTATCCTGATAAGAGGCTGCCCAGTGCAGGGGAGTGCATGGGGCAAGCCTCAGGAGGTCCACGTTCCCCCTGGGTGCCTGAGACAGATAAGAAGGCCCTGAGAAGGGAAGGGACGTGCCCAAGGACACTCGGCTGATCTGAGGCAAGGCTGTGACTGGCATCCGGCTCTCCCACCTCCCGGAATTGGGTTCTTTCTTCCACGGGGGCTGCTCTGTTGGTCATGTCTGAACCCCAACGGTTTCCGCCACTGTTCCACATGCTGTGAAACCTTGATTCCTAATGCAGAAACGCAGTGCCTCACCAAGGCACTCAACTCAAGACGCCAGATAAAAAAGCAATAAAGTCAGCCTAGGGAAAGGGAGAGGAAGGGATCGATAAAGCAGCGGCAGAGAGTAAGGAATTAGGAAACAGAAAAGCAGATGCGACAATAAACACAACCAAGAATTGTTATTTGAAAACACCAATAAGGTAGACGGAGCCAGAGCAAGACTGAAAAAGGAGCCACAAATCTCAAGATGAGGAACGAGGAGAAGATACAACCAGAGATAGGGGAGAGGTGAGAGTAGAAAACATAAGAAAATGCACGGACACTCTACTCTAATAAATGTGGAAATCCCAAGAAAAGGCACAATTTTCTAAGAAAATAAGAATTACCAAAATTAACTCAAGAAGAGGCAGAAAATATGAATGGCCCAAGTACTTTAGAGGAAACAGAAAAAGTTGTTTTTTAAAATAAGGTGTTTTGCCCATTGAGCTCCTTGGGCAAGTTCTTTGCTTGTTTTGGTTTTTGGCAAGTTCTTTCAAACCTTCAAGGACACCTTATTAAGCTTTCCCACGACATACAAAACTAAGAAATCTTCCCAATTCATTTTGCCAAGCTAGCATGATACTGATATAAAAACTCAACAAAGGTACACAAAAATGAAAATTAAAGGCTAGTCTCACAACTTATTAATATATGTATAAAAAATCTACTGTCTGACTGATCAAGTAATATTAGAAAGAATGGCACGCCATGAGCAAACAAGGTTAATCCCAGGCCCGCGAGGACGACTCAATGTAAAGCACTGGCTAGGAGATCATATTAACGCAACAAGGAAGAAAACCACGGGATTTTATCAAAGCTGTGGAAAAGGTATCGGCTAAAATTCAATACCAATTCCTTACAATACCTCTTAGTAAATAAGAACTGAAGCATACTTCTTTGATCTGACATTGATCTTAAATCTAGTCAACATCACTCCTAATTGGGGAAATACTTGGAGCATTCTTATTAAAGTCAGGAACATGTGAAGGAACCCTATTATCACTGGAAATTGTTCTGAAAGTTTTACCCAGTCCAAGAAAGAGACATAAGAGGGATAAACATTGGGGGAAACACCAAAATCATCATTAGC
Organism: Equus caballus; assembly: GCF_041296265.1. Classification (NCBI taxonomy): domain Eukaryota; kingdom Metazoa; phylum Chordata; class Mammalia; order Perissodactyla; family Equidae; genus Equus; species Equus caballus. The sequence goes on from NC_091708.1 coordinate 10,255,064, forward strand.
TGGGTTGTCTTGAGCCCAGAAAATCACAAGAAAATCAGCTCGTCTACTAGAACCAATGGAAAAGTTTGGTGAGACAGCCAGGTAAGGGACCTCTAGAATGAATACCTACCTTTCTAGATTCAGTAGCTCCCAGCTGCCTATCCAGTTAAGTTCAGAGCTTTTGGTTTGGCCTCCAAAGCCCCCCTCAACCTGCGCCTCCAGCTGCCACCTTCCAGCCTCATCAACTCTGGCTTCCAAGGCCATTCCCCAATCCTCCCAGAACCTTCCCAACCCCATGCCTTGGCCCACGCTGTCCCCTTCTAGCTGCCCTTCTCCCATTCCTATCAATTAAAAATTCCCTCCAATCTCCAAATGCCACCCTCCAGAGCCACTTCTCTGGAAAGCCTTTCCTAGGCCTTCAAGTCCCTGTGGGTCCCCTCTTCTGAAGATGTCCCTGCTCCCCACCCCATCCCAGGGCAAAGAGTGCATTGTGCCAGCGGAGCAGACGACCTGGAGGTGATGTCGTTAGTAATGATAAGACAGCCTTTTACATCGTTAACTCATTTATCATCCTAACAACTCCATGAGGTCCCAACAATGATCATGCCACTTTATACGAGAGGGAACTGAGCAATGAAGAGGTTAAGGTCACACGCCTAGTAGGAAATGGAGCTGAGATTTGAAACCTGGTGCTGGGCTCCAGCCGGGGCTTCCTTGGTGGGGGTAGGGGGTGGGCGTGTGGGTGGGAGGAAAAAAAAGGAGGTTGAGAACCAGGAGGTTCCATTATTCAGGTCAGTGACTGGAAGGGGTTAGGAGATTCAAGCAGAAAAGAGAGCGAATTCACCAATTTTCGTCTGCTAGCCTACGAGCTCCCGGGGCGGGCTGCACGGCGCCTGACATGAAGCTGGTGCTCAGTAACTATTTGTGGGAGAGCCAGGACCAGAAGGCCATGCAGCCCTTTTACTGAGTTGAGCCCCAGTTTTGCTGCTGAACTGCTGTGGGACTCTGGGGAAGCCACCCTACTCTGAGCCTCGGTCTTTCCCAAATTTAAAAAAGAGTTCTTAGCTCATTGATCTCCAAGAGCCCCTGAAGGTCATACTGTGTGTGTGTATACCCAAAGGATAATTTAGTTGTGAGTAGATTTTTCTATTTAAAGTTCAACTGCACCTGCAGCTCTGGAACCTCCATAATCAATCCTGTAACGCGAGCTGCTGCCTGGAGGGCTAACATGTCCTCCTTAGGACAATGGCAGGCAGTTCTCGGAGCTTCCAGCCTCAGTGGGGCCTTGTGTCAGCTCCAGCAAGGGCTCAGGACTCGGCCATCACACAGGGGCCTCATTCCACCCCCAGTCCCTCCTCCCAGCCCACAAGGATGGCAATATGCATAGCGAAGAGCTGACAAATGGCCACATATATCCTACAAGTAACTCTGCCTCTGAGTTTCCTGTCACTGGGGAACTCTTTTGCATTGTCCATGGCTCTAATTTCACCCAGCAAATGTCCCTAGAAGCAGAGGCTACAGCCTGTGGCTGCATTTAGCCTCCTTGGACTGGCCACAAAAGCAAAGAGTCTGAGTGATCACTTGTGGTGGACAATGGAGGGAAAGACTGACAGTGTCTGTGTCATCTCAGCCTCCTGAGCCCCTCCCCACCCTGTGCCAGGCACTGGGGTAGGCTGTTCATGAACATTATTCCATTGAATCCCGCAGCTTACAGAATTCCCAATAAGCTTTATGAGAGCCTGTGGGGAAGTCACAGGGAGGCTGATGCAGCCCAGTGTGGAGAGGAAGGTGGCGGAGCACAGCAACGAAGGGTGTCCAGGCTGCCCAGGCTCAAATCTTTGCTTTACCTCTTACTAGCCATGTGGCCTTGAGAGGCTTCCTTAGTCTGAGCCTCAGTTTTCTCATCTGTACAATGAGGATAATAGCCCACACTTATCTAGAGAAAGCAACAGCTAACACGTATAGAGAGGGAACTATGAGCCAGGTACACACATACTCATTTACCCCATTAGAGAGCTGCTATATCCCTCCTATATCCCTACTAAAGCACAGAAAGTTTAAGTGTCTTGCTCACAGTCACACAGCTAGTGAGTAAGAATGCCAGGTTTCAAACCCAGTCAGCCTGGCCGGCAAGTCTGCTCGCTCCACCCCCACAACGTGCCACCTCTACAACGACAACAACCACAGGCCTCCTTCGTGGGGCACCGTGAGGAGCTGGTGAGAAGACGCACATAAAACCCAGGGCTCAGAGCCAGCCCACAGGGAGCACTTGTGGACGATGGGATTACTGGCCCCAACCTTCAACCCCCCTCACGGCAAAAAGGAAACGGTAATTTGACACCAAAAATGTAGGGAAAACATAATATTAAACTGTTTTTTAAACCAAATAAATTTAGTGTCATGAAAAACTAAAAAGGAATCTTTGCAGTTCCTCCTACAGGGGGCAGGGCGTGCTTCTCCGCCCTTCAGTTTGGGCTAAGCCAGGCACCGTGCTTTGGCCAATGGGATGTTGGCAGAAGCTTATATGAACAGCCCTGGCTAGCCTGCTCCGAGGAGGAGGGGAGACGTGTGAGGCAGGGATGGATCCAATCTACAACTGGAGCCCAGCCCAGCCCAGATCAGCCACCCCAGCCACCCCGCAGGGGCACGAGCAAGGAGAAATGATTGTCGTTGTAAGCCCTGAGCTTTGGGATGGTTTGCTAAGCAGCAGTATCGTGGCAAGAGCTGACTGATACAAGACTTTATAAATGTTAGCTGTTCTCATTTTCATCATCATTCTCTGCTTAAGAACATGCTGCCTGGGCTTTCTAAGGACACCTATCTAAATCTGAGCAGAGGCTGGACACCACCTGGTGGGAAATCCACAGAGTGAATTCCAGCCTCAAATTCGCAGGGATGGCCTGTAAAGACTTTCCCTGCACTGAGCTGGGATCCTAGGACCCTGGAGTGTGTGGGCACTTTCACTTCCTCAGTCCCTTCTGTGGCACGTTTCGGGCATGTCGCCAGGGCTGGGGTGTTTAACAAGCAGTGAACACAAGGCAGCTAAGGAGATGCCACTACTCCTTTTAGCACTAATTCAGGCCTCTGGACTGGATGGGAAACCAGAATTAGTGCTTCTGAATTCAATATGACTTCAAAGCACATATTTATATCATATTTGGCCAAGGAAGACATTATTTATATCATTTGTAATGGCTCCAAATGTTACTGATGGCATACAATAAATTTGCAAATAACTAAATAAAATGAATTGATTTGAGCTCCTAAAATAACTCCTCCCATTAATGGCACATAAGTACATCTTGGCCAACTCATGTGTGGCCTCCTTTTTCCAGAGAGAACAATCCAGACTAGGCCTTGCTCGCTATTAGCAAGGAGTCCATATGGAACTTTCGTCGAGACAAAGACCACTCCTCCAGAAGCGACAGGCTTGGTTTAAAATAACTCACTCTTCCAAACCCTGAGAGGAAGGGACCTACCCCTGTTTTACAGATGAGAAAACTGAGGCCCAGAGATGAGTTTTGACTGACCTGAGGTCACAGAGTAAGTGGTAGAACAGGGACTTCAACTCATGACTCATGACTTCCAGTTAAATGCTATACTTAAAGGATTACTCAGAATGCCCCCTCAAGGAGACTAGCCCTCCCAGATGGTAAAACATTCAAAAAGCCTTTATAATTAAAAGCATGATACCAACACATGAATAAAAAGAAAATCAACAGAACAGAATGGAAAGTCAAGAACAGATCCAACTATATATGGAAATCTGGCACAGGATGAAGGTAAGATCTCAAATCACTAGGGCAAATATGGGCTTTTTATTGAATGGTTTTGGGGCAACTGGAGAGCCACTTTGGGGAAAAAAAGATAAAACACATTCTTCATACCACATACAAGAATAAACTTAAAATGACGTCTGAGATCTAAATGTAAAAATTAAACTATGTAAGCACTAGAAGAAAACACAGACAAATTCCTCTCTAATTCGGTGCGGGGAGAGGCTTTCTAACTAAGACTCAAAACCAGATGCACACACCACAGACAAAAATCACCTCAAAGTGACCAAAGGACTAAATGTAAGAGCTAACTCTATAAAACTCATAGCAGAAAATGGTAGAAAAATACGGTAAATCTTCCTGACCTTGGATTAGGCAATAGTTTCTTAGATATGACACAAATAACAAAAGAAAAATCAGATAAACTGGACTTCATCAAATGAAAAACTTCCGTGCTTCAAAGGACAGCATAAGAAGGGAAAAGATGACCCACAGAATGGGAAAAAACATTGGCTACTCATATATCTGATAAAGGATTTATATCTAGAATATAAAAGGTATGTTTACAGCTCAATAATAAAAGACAACCAATTAAAAAATGGGCAAAGGATCTGAATATCCATTTGTCTAAAGATACACAAATGGCCAATAGACACATGAAAAGAACTTCAATGTCATTAGCTATCAGGGAAATGCAAATCAAGACCACAATGAGACACCACTTCACACCCACTAAGATGGCTATAATAAAAAAGACAGATTACGACAGGTGTTGACAAAGATGTGGAAAATTGGAACCCTCATACACTGCTGGTGAGAATGTAAAATGGTGCAGCCACTTCGGGAAAGTCTGGCAATTCCTCAAAAAGTTAAACATAGAGTTACCATGTGACCCAGCAATTCCACTCCTAGGTATATACCCAAGAGACATGAAAACTATGTCCACACACAAACGTACATGAATGTTCAAGCTGCATTATTCATAACAGTCAAAAAGCGGAAATAACTCAAATATCCAAATAAAGAAAACATGGTATATCCACACAGTGGACTATTTGGCAATAAAAAGCAATGGACTATTGATACATGCTACATGGATGAACTAGAAATCATTTTGCTAAGTGACAGTCACAAAAGACTACGTATCATAAGATTCTATTTATATAAAATGTCCAGAATAAGCAAATCTATAGAGACAAAAAGTAAATTAGTGGTTGCCTAGGGCTGGGGGTGGGGAATGGAGGGGAAAGGGAGTGACAGTAAGGGGTATGGAGTCTTTTGGGGGGTGATGAAATGTTTTAAAATTGTGTGTGGTGACGGCTGCATGACTCTGTGAATATAGTAAAAACCACTGACTTGCACACCTCAGATGGGTGGATTGTCGGGTATGTGAATTACATCTCATTAACGCTGTTGTTTCTTTATTATTGCCATCTATTATCACCATCGTATTGAAAAAGAAAAAGTCATTTGACACCGAAAATGTAGGAAGGACAGAAAATTAAACTGTTTCTTAAACCAAGTTAATTTTTATGGAAAAAAATATACGTTGAAAGAAAAGATTGATAAATTGGATTACTTAATAAAACAGAGCCAAAACCCTCTTGCCTGGTAAAAACAATATAAGCAAAATCCAATGATAAATGGCAGATTGGAAGAATTATTTGCAGCATATACCATAGATAAATGGCTACTATCCCTATCTATCAAGAACTTGTAAGAATTGAAGGGAAAAGACCAAAAACCCCATAGAAAAATGGGCAAAATTCAAGAACATAAAACTCACCAAAAATATATATATATAAAATTGCACTTAACCAAACTGAAAAGATGTTCCAGTTCACTCACAATACTAGAAATGCAAAACGGTACAACCCCACGTGAAGCGGGACCGGTTGACATCTAACCAAACTGCACCTGCATCCACCCTTCCAACAAGCGGCCCCACTTCAGGGACTTGCCCTGAACACGCACGCACTTTCAGCAACACACAAACGCACAAGCACAAGTTAGTCGCTGCAGCATTATCTGTAACTACAAACCACCGGAAGCCATCTCAGGGCCCAAACGGAGGGACCTGAGTGAACCAACTGTGGTGTGTCCACACCATGGAGCGCTGTGCAGCTGTACAAAAGAATGAGGGGCTGGTGGGCCTCAGCCTGGTGCCAGTGAAGCCCAGGAACCAAACGCTGGCCTCCCCAAGCCCCTGTAGGAGGCTCAATCCCGGGTCAAAGCCATTAGGGGAGCTCAAGTTCAGCTTCTAAATGGCTAACAGAAAGCCTGGGACGGACAATTGTGGGGAAGGGACAAAAGTCGACTACTGGTCCTGGAGGTGTGCGAGTTCCGAATGCTCAAAATACAAACAAGTAAAGGGAGGGTGCGTGTGGAGAGGGCAGGCTGGCTGAGGCAAGCGTGGCTGACACTGGTGGAGGCCACCCCATCTCCAGGGTGGAGGGGCTCCAGACAGCACCGAGCCTGTCAGGCTTGAGGGGACATGAAGCCACCTTCATCTGCTCCACCTTTCACACAGGCCCCCAGTTGCCTCCAGAGCCAAATCCGGAGCCCTGAGACTGGGGGAGGGCGGTGGAATTCGGAGTCACACATGCCTGGGTTCAAATCTTAGCGCCGCTTACAGCTGTGTGACCTGTGACAAGTAATATAATCACCAGAGCCTCGGTCTTCCTTTCATAGTTGGAAAAAGAAGGTGTTTCCTGGGAGTGAGGCAATGATGCTCGCTGTGACAGTTTTAGAACTCGTCTGAAAATTCTTTGCTACCCTTCTCATGGAGGACTGAGGTCTACGTCCCCTCACCTTGAATCTGAGCCACCTTGGTGACTGTCAACCAACACAGCCACAGCTTCCTCAGCCGTTCCACGAGCCAGGCCTGGGGGCAGCCACTCTACGTGCCTCATCTCAGTCAGCACTCACGACAACCCCAGAAGGTGGGTGCTGTTATCATCCCCATTTCACACACAAGGACATGAAGGCTCCAAGTGGCTAGCGTGCCCAAGGTCGCACAGCTGAGCATCCAGACAGTGAACGTTTTCACAGCACTGCCTGTGAGTCAGGCACCAGTCTAACCCCAGACAGACTTCCAAATTCTGCTCACCATGCTTTACAGATACTGACTCATTTAATCCTCAAAAACTCTGGAAGGTAAGTCCTATCATTTACCCCCATTTTACAGATGTGCAAACTAAGCCACAGAGTGATTAGGTATCTGCCCAAGGACCCATAGCGAGTAAGAAACGGAGCCAGATCCAAACGCAGGCATCCCGGGATCAGATTCCTCCACGTTCCCCCGGCACACTGGGCACCTGTCCTTTTCCTGCCTCTGGACTGCAGGTCCCCGACAGCAAGAGCAGCTCGCGTGCCCCCTCTCGGGCACGGGCCCGGCACACAGGGAGAGCTCAGAAAATGTCTGGCAGGATGAAACGAATCAAACGATGCTGGCTCTGTCATCCGAAAGGAACTTTGGTTCCCATCTCCCTAACATCTCAGAAAGCCTTTCACCATGAACTCCACAAAATAACTCAGCCTGATGTATCTGTTTTTGCCTGGACGCAACTTTTTCTTCTTCATACAGCCCATTTCTAGGTAGACTCTCTCTATGTACACTAATGGGGGAAAATGTGAATCCAATTAACTTCAAATTTAGCTCATAATGAACTTATCTCATTTTGCTACCAGCTCGGTTCTCATCGTGTGGCAGTAATTAACCACTGGGGGTTGTCACTCCCAGACACATGACACAGAGATCCTCCCAGCCCCTCGCTTCAAACCCTTACAGAATTCATTACCCTGACAGTGTGCAAACCCTTCACTTTGAATACCACAGGGCGCAACCCAGCCCCGCTCCATCTACCTGACCGTGTGCAAGAGAGAGAAAGAAGACAGACACCGAGAGGCCACGAATTATTGAGAACAACATGGGAGGTGGGGGCCGGATGCCGGCGATGGCTCGATGGCTGAGAGGGTCTGCCAGCCTGCCATCCCTGCCAGCCCTGGGCTGGAGGTTCTTCTCAGAGGAGGGGACCTCCACATACGAGGCCCAAGCGGAAAGGGAGCACGGCGGAGCTGGGTGGGAAAGGCAAAGTCCTTCGAAAACTGCTAATCGTACCCACTGGGGACTCTTCATGCCCAGGAAGCCTGCACACCCCAGGCAGGGGCAACGGTGATTGCTGTGTGACTTCAGGCAAGGCCCACCTCCTCTCTGGGCCTTGGTTTTCCCATCTGAACACTCGAGCAGTGGGCAGATAGGCTCTGAGGGTTCTTTCTGCTCCAGCATCCCCTAAGTGAGAGGCATGAGACACCCTGGAGCCCCTGGATTAAATCCTGGTGACAGGAGGGGAAGCATCAGTCTTGTCTTCCTGTCTCCAGGAAAGGAACTTACAAAAGGAGATGGGCTGTCGCCTTGCACACTGTTGCCATGGCCCTCTCACCAAATGTCCACAGGTGACCAGGTGATGAGGCACCTGGCCCAGGAAAGCAACCCCTACTCAGCTCCAACTGGTTTCCAAAAGAAGCTGGAACTCTGGTTTCATTTCATTTAGGCATCTCCTGTCTATGTGAATTCGGCACTAATCCAGTTTTTAAAATATACACCAAGGGCCAAACCAAACCTGTCCCAAAGCTGTGTTTAGCCCTCAGACTGCCCACTGCCCACCTTTACGCCTCCTCAAAGCCCTCGAGTGCTGTCTGAACCACCCACCACCACCATCACCCATATCAGCTTCACCTCTCAAGGATGTGAGCCCTGGCTGGGTCCAGGTCACTGCCAGAGAGAGGACCACCCTGCGGGGAGGAGCAGCCAGAGCCTGCGGTAAAGCACTGCAGAGGCAGTTCTGGGAAACTGGGGCACGAGCACAACCGGCCCCTGGGGCCAACCGAACCTCTTGCCTTGTTTCTGTGGGTGACAGCCCAGCCTCCCAGCCACACCCCTCGTCCCTCATGCCCAGTCAGAGCCCAAGCCCCTCCTGACTCCCACTCCCTTGGCGCCCTCTCCATGGCCGTGACCTGACCAGATCACACTGTTCTTCCCTTTCTTCTGTTTCCTGGCAACCTCTTCCCAGGCTCCTGGCGGGCCCTGCCCAGCCGTCTGCTCTGGACGGCCAGTCAAGGCTCCTCTTCCGGCACCCCAGCGTCCAGCCACAGAAGCACTCCACGCACCCCGAAGGACAACCTGGACTCACGCAGGAGCCTGGTGAGGGCTCAGAAGCCAGTCCAGTCGTTTAACCAGAACTTGCAGACACTTCTGCACTTTCCCAGAAAACCCTTCTTCCGAGTCACGGAACCACGAGAAATGCTTTTGCGCGTTAAGAAACATTATTTAAATATTATTTTTAAAACTTTTAAAAAGGTGATAAAAGCGGGGAGCACAGCCTTTCACTATTTAGCAGGCCCACCCTAGGATCGCTCCTTCAGGAGAAAGCACATGTGCTTGAGATCATCTACTCTTCGATTAGATTCCAGACACCGGAAGGTACACATTTCTATGCAGACTTCTATCAAGTAGGAAAGAGAACCCCAAAGCTTTGGGTTTATGGCCCTTTAGGACATTAACTGATTTTGTGTCTAATCTAGCAATTTTATTCCAACATTTTCTAAAAATGCCCTTCCCGACGGATGATATAAACCCCTTTTCCTCAAATGCTCCTGGAACCACTTTTACCTTTTTATAGGTTCCCTCATTTATAAGTTGAATACAATCTTCATGTGTTGGTTCTATATTTGTACATGAGTTATGTTCCTAACTTTTAAAAACCATACTTTGACACCTGTTGTAGGAAAAGGTCCACCGACTCCGAGGCAGACAACAGGCAGCAGCTGCCACCTCAGGGCAGAGAGAGAAACGGCCCAACATCGGGACACAACAGGGGAGGGGGTTGATCCTGCCACACAAACCCCGGGGAGTGTGCACACGTCTTGCGGACCCAGGCACAGTGGTTCCAGCCGGCGTTTGAAACGTGTGCAGCGTGAGGAGGGGCTGCTCTGGAGGCCCCGCCCCAGGACCTGCGGCAGTATAGGGGCGCTGGGCGCGGGGTGGACAGGAGGGCCGCACCTGCACGGCTCGCCTGCCTGCCAACAGCAGCCACGCGAACTACCACCCAGTCACTAAGGCAGACCCAGCAGGCTCCTAACAACAGTTCGTCAGTCACTAGTTTAGGTGGTGATATTTACTTAGAAATAATAACTAAATTTGTCTCCCCAAAATGACTTCATCCCTACTTTTGTCTAATTCTGACTGGCCTTCCTCTAACTGTCCTGGCGAAAGATCTCATCTGGCTTTGTAGAGCAGGGAAAACACTGAGAGTTCATTAATAAGGGCTGTTCACTTTTCGGTCATCAACCCTCCCTGTTCCTTCATTTGAACTGGCCTCGTCTACCTTCCCGGAATCACCAGGAACTTCCAGACTCCAGCACTGTTTGAATATCATCTGCCTGGCATTTGGGAGCAGACGTCGGGGCTCAGTCAATATTTCCATGCACATTTACAACACGATCTTCCTCGAACTAGCAACTGTTAACCCAACACAATAAACCAACAAAGGCAGGGTTCTAACAAGCAAGGCTGCAAAGCGGCTCCGGTCTGCTCGCGGCCCCCGGTCTCCCCGCAGGACAGTCACCGCTCCAGGGACAGACCGAAGCCAGCATTTACAGCAGGAGATGTGAGGGCGGCTGTGAGGTAGCTCACGCCTCCATTCTCTCATTCATCCACTCACTCATTCATTTGTCATCTGATACCTATTACCTTCTAAGCACCTTCCTGAGTGCTCCAGAGGCCCCAGGAGATAACAACAATAGTAATAATAATAAGCACAACAATAACAATTATCATTTGTTCAGCTCTTACCATGGGCCAGGCACCAATCTAAGTGCTTGGTATGTATTATCTCATTTAAGTATCACAGCCACCCTGGGAGATATAAACCTTTATAATCCCCAATTTGCAGATAAGATACCCAGCTGGAAAGAGGTGGAGCTGGATGCAGACAGAGACCATCTGACACCAGAGTCTGTACCTGAACCCCCGCACCACTCTGCTTCAGTAGGTGCAAAGTACAAAACACACCTCCCCGTGGACCAGCAATTCCACTTCTAGGACTTTACCTATAGAAATACACAGAGAAGTACACCAAAATTTACATTTAATGGGAAGGAAGGGAGAGAAGGCAGGAGGGGGACAATCCCAGTGTCTATCATAATGGCTGGGTTACATAAACCATGACACTTCCCTATGATGGAACATTAGACAGTTTTTAAAAACAAAGAGTAGATTTAAATGTGGGGATTATGGAAAGAGCTCCAAGATCCACTATTGAGTGAATAAAGCAAAGTGCAGAAGAACACTGTGTACAGTGTGGTTCCATTTGCGCCGGTAAAAAGCAGATAAAATCCACATGCCGATGGACGCATGGCAGTGTTCCTGACAATGTTACACAAGATCCTGTCACCTTTGGGGCAGGGCATTCCGGACGGGAGGGCTGAGGTGGGGAAGGGTTTTTAGTCTTCATTTTACATTTTTCAGTATAGTTTGAATGTTTAACCATATGCATGTATTACTTATTATTCGAAATTAACTTTTTGATTTAAAATTAACTTTTTCTTAAGAATCAGACGGCGTCTGTGCCTCAAGGGGCTCACTCGCAGTCTCGAAGGGGAGACGGCAATGAATCCAAGATGCACGAAGTGCATGCCTGCTCCCTGCCTCCTGCTCCCTCCTCGGCAGCTTTGGGCCACGGCTGTCACAGCAGGAACTTCTTGTTTTCAAGGACAGCATCAGAATGCCAGGAGCACCTTGGCCAAGTCACATCTTCCCACCAGTCACCTGGTCCCACCAGGCCCCCCCCGCCAGCATCCAGCCCTCACAGGGACAGTAAATACAGTGACATCCCGCTGATCTGAAATGTGCCATCCGGCAATCTCATCCCTGACACTCGGACTGTGAGTGGCTGAAGATGGGCACACAGCCTGTCCCCAGAGCCCCTCTGAGCACCGGCTCTGGCAGGCCCAACCGTCCCTTGTACACAGTCCCGACGAGCTCGGTGGCTTGGCTTCCCAGCCACCAGCAGGTTGAAAACAGCAAAATAAAAAGGGGGGAGAGACTTCTACAGTCAGGCACATTGACATTACGAGAAGGGACAGGTGAGCAGCAAGGACGGAGATAGGAAAACAATATACTCAAACATAGGAAGTCCAAGTGCCAGGGCTCCTGGGGTTGGGAAGGGCAAGCCACCTGTTTATAGAGCTCCAGAGGCTGTGCCGCTGTACGGCTCGAGGTTCAATCATGCTGGCTCACAGAGGTGGACCAGGGTGCTGTCTCTGCAGGAGGGTGAACTTCTGTCACTCCAGCATGACCATGTGCATCTCTTATCTGAGAAACCGATGTGACAAACCAGTGTTTTAAAAGTGAGCTTGGGCTCAACGTAATCATAAGTAGCACATGGAGAAAAGCCCAATTGCCCATCTCAGTCCTGGATGGGTCCCTGGGGAGCCCTGGGACAGTACATGACAACGGAAAAGACCACCAGGAGATTAGCTTGCTGATAGAGACCCACCACGCCTCCACTCCTGGTTCCGCTACATGTGCAACCTGAGCTGGCTGGAGAATATCGAAAATGTATTTTTGCCTCATGATGTTTCAGAATCATGGGGTCCCATGGCTGGAAGGAAACTTGGAGGTGACCCAGTCATCCCAATACAGGGCTGACAGTATTCTCATCACACCTGCCCACTCCAGGTTGCTAATGACGAACACACTTTCCAAACCCAATAGCTGAGTCTTCCTTCCAGAGAGTTGGAGTCTACATAAACCAGATGATTGCCAAAGGGAAAATGAAGACGCAGAAAGCATCACGCTCCCCCGAGGCGACCCTCCAGACTGGGAGACATTAAATCTTTGTAAAAGTGGGCAGTGTGACATGGCAGTCAGGGACGAGGGCCACAGGCTGGCAGTCTAGATCCAGCGCCACATTTGCTGGCTGTGTGATCTTGAGCCAGTTGCTTGGCTTCTCTGTCTCAGTTTTCTCACCCATAAGTGAAGGCAACCCCATCTGCCTCATGGAGTTGTTGTGTGGATTAAATTAAGAAATCCACGTAGAGCTCCTAGCACAGGGCCGGCACACAGAGAACACTCGGGAATGCCACTGTGCTCCACAGCTCCCCTGAGAGCACAGCCAGGTCTGTCTGAAGGCGCGGCCCTGCTCACACCAAGCCGCTGTGAGAAACCCGCGTGGCTCCCACCATCGGCACAGCAAAGGCCGCTGTCAGCTGGGAGCACACCGCGGAGCCCACCCGCGGGGGCCCAAAGCCCAGCGCGGCCTCTTACCCGCTGAGCGACCTGGGGAGGGGTCCCAGCCTCGCTTTCCTCACGTGTGGAAGGAGGGGAAGGCGCCCCACCAGTCCCGCTCTGGCGCGGTTACCCGGAGGACAGTGGGGACGAGCCCGGCCTGCAGCCTCCCCGCCCGCACGCGCACGCGCATGCGCACGTGCACGCGCCGCGCTCTCCCGCTCCCCGGCCTCCGAGCGCGCTCCCGCCCCACGTCCACCCCGAGGCTGGGAGGGCGACACGACCGCGACCGCGGAGGCGGGAAGCGGTCCCTGAGAACCGCTCCGGGGCGGCCGCGGAGCGTCCCCCAGGGGCTGAGCGCGGCAGGGTGGGTGACAGCGGCTCGCTCGCCAGGCCTCTTCTCCGGGCCTAATGCAGACTCCCTGTGAGGCCGAAATTGTTATTGTTACTGCCGTCGTCGTCGTCGTCTGGAGGCTGAGCGCGGGCTCCGGGAGCTGCTGTGGGATTCCAACCCCAGCTCTGCTACCTACTGGCTATTTTGTAACCTCAGTTTCCTCCTCTATAAAATGGGGCTAACAACACCACCTCCTGAGACTATTTGAAAGGACGGAAGAGATAGCGCCCATAAAGCACTTGGAAAGGCGCCTGGCCCACGGGAGTGCTCCCCACTGTCAGCTGTTCCTGTCAGTACCTCCTGTATTCGGAGGAGGGCACTGAGGCTGAGAGAGGTGAAGTAACTGCTCAGGGTTGCACAGGCAGAAGATGGTCCAGCTGGGGACAGTGGGGGCATGACTAGAAACCCAGGCAGCCTGCGCTCTTAACCACCAAAGTCCACCGAGCAGGACCCTTCCCCCGGCGCAGACCTAGCCAGGGTCTGAAATGACGTCAGGCGTGGTGGGAGGGACCCACTGGACCTTTCATGCTAATGGGTAAGGTCCTTTAGCAAGGGCTGGAGGACCGGGTGGGAAGGCCCACTGAGGCACAGCCGGCCGGGGACTGGGAGCCAGAAAGGCCCCCACCTACTTACTGTGCCTTCAGGCAGGTCCCCTGCCTTCTCTGAACGTTCTCCTCTGTGAACCCGAGTCCCAGTCCCAGGCCACCCACCTGGGGGAGATCAAACAGAACCAGAGACGGGAGGAATGCGCCTCACGAGGCTCTCCGCCCAGGTCTGGCTGACAGCCCTTTTACTTTAAGACACGGTCAACAGCTAAGTGTGTCAGCCAGAAAAGCCTCGGATAGGCTTCTGAGCTCCTGCAAAGGGTCTGGGGCCTATCACAAATCCTAAACCAGGCCTGTCCACTTCTGGTCCAGAGGGCAGCAGGATGGTAGCTGTCACAGAGAGCCAGGCCTAGAACCGAGAAGGCCCAGCAAGGTAACCCCCACCCCTCCAATTGTTTCCCCACCCCAGCAGCCAGGCCGGGTGGTCACTGCTGAGGGGCCCACGTGAGAGGCAGGCCGGGCAGGTGGGCTGCTCACCAAGGAAAGCCAAGCCCCCAAAGAGGCACCCCCTGGGAGCGTGGAGACTGGATGTGCTGCAGAGAACGCCCCTTCACTGGAGCTGCAGCCGGCCCTGCAGGCTGCTGAAGAGCCAGCCCGCCCTCCCTGCCCTCCCAGCCGAGAGGCCACAGCAGGTCTGCGCTGCCAAGGGGCCGGCGGAGCTGGGGCTCCTGCTTGCAAGCCATTGCCGGTTCCGGGATCACCCCTGTCCTGCCTCCCTCATGGGCCATCGGGGACCCCAAATGGGACCACAGAAGTGACAGTGCTTCATGCCACACAGGGTGGGGCCCTACTGAGCCAGGGGCATCATGTGGGGACAAGTGTACAAGTCAGGCCTGGATTCACTTTGCTGGCTATTCACCACCTCATTGCCCACAGCTGGGGGAACTGAGGCTCAGAGTGGCAACATGTCCTGCCCAAGGTCCCACATTAGCAAAGAACAGGCGGTACAGGGGGGTCTTGTCACACCAGTCGATGCGCCTCTAGGGGCAGCGTGCTTGGGACAGGGTCGGAGCTTCCTCAGGCACAGGCCAAGGTCGGGAGACAGGTGGCTGGCTGGGTTGTAAGATGTGAGGACCAGAGGCGGGACCTGTGAGCCAGGCTGAGCAGAGAACACCATGTCCTGTGAGCAGCCAGTGTAAGGGTGGCTTGAAACCCACTTTGGAATTGGGGGGCACCAGAGCCCGAAGGGCACTAAAGGTCAGCCAGTGCACGGGGCTCCAGGGGGGGCTCCACCTGGTCCCTCTGGGCCTCCTGGGGGACTTTGGGGGTCTCTGGGACTCCCACTCTCTCAGTCACTGAACCTCCTTCTGACTGGTTTACATAAAGGGGTTTGCAGAGAGGTTTTATCCAAACAAAAGTTTTCTTGACAAAAAAATTAAAAACTGAACAATTGTTGCCTATATAAGTGAAGCGAGTGAAGAAGGCCCTGCAAGGGCGAGGGCTGCCCAGAGGGCCACACACAGCCAGGCCTGAGCCCTAGGACCCCACGGCCCCCAGCCACATTTTCTTTCCCAGTTTTCTCTATTCCTTTCCTGCCTCTTCCCTCTCTCTTCACAGAACACCCCTCAAGCTCAAGAAATTGGTTCTCGGTTTTTTCCTCTGGTAGTCCGGGGCATGAACGGCCCTGAGAAAGGAACAGAACTCTCTCCTCCGTGAGCAGCCGGAAGGGTGACAGCGTCCTCACCGCAGGCTGCCCAAAGTCAGCGGGTCTCTGGAGCAGAGGGGGCTGGGGCCGAGGGGCGGGCACTGACGGAACAGGCCAGCTTCCCACCAGACACCTGGGGTTTCTGTTTCAAAACCTGCCGTGTAAACGCTGGGGGTGGGGGTGGGGGTGGGAGGGTGTTGTCACCTCCTTGTATTTAATAAATACAGCCAGGTAGGGACCACACACAGGAATCACACTTCACAGAATTTGCCACTGGCTTCGTCCCTCTGGGCTTCCAACAAATGACTGTCCCTCGCTGAGCCTTGCTTTCCAAATCTGCAAGATGGGGATACGCCCCTTGTCCTGCCTCCCACAGTTCCTGGGCTTCGGCAATGGAGGAAGAAGAGAGGGAGGGCATGAAGACGAGAAGGAGCAAGAAGGCAGAGCCCTCTGGTGAAAAAACGGAAGCACTCACTGTGCAGCCCTATGTGGCATCAGCTTGAGTGTTAAGGTCCAACGGGCCAGTACTTGCCACCTCAGCCAACTGTGCACGATTTATGTGGCCTCAGCAGGTTATGTGATTTCTGCCCCTCAGTGTCCTTGTTTACAAAATGGGGACAGCGACACCCTCTTCACAGGGTTCTTTGAGGTCTGAACCAGGTCAATGGGGAGAAGGATACATATGGAGCCTGGTTTCATGGCCACCAAGTGGCGAAGGCCTCTCCCTTCCCTTCTGGCCAGGCCCCAGGTCCCCAGCACTCCCCTCCCATCACAGCTCCTCCCGCTCCAGCTGTCCCCACCAAAATGAACCTTACCAGGCAGGAGGACTCGGAGAATTAAAACACACCATCAAACAGCTTCTTGACGGGAAATGCTTTGGAAATTTTCGGCTCCATTTACTTCTCAATCTAATTTTGTCCTCGGATGCACATTATGCGCGAAGTGGGATCTCATGCTTTGCCTGGCGCTCCACACACCAGCAGGAGGCACCCGGCGCCGCCTGCCCCTCGCGCCTCCCCCCGCCCGCGAGCGGAATAATGAGGGCACCCAGCAGGCTCCAGAGTACCCCTGGGCAAGAAGGCCCAGCCTGGACACCCTGGCACCCACCGGCCCCTCTGCGTCCACAGTGCGGACTCCCGTGGCCATCCCACCAGCTGTCTCCCCGCCGGCCCGGCCTCCTCCAGCGCGCCCCCCCGCTGAGGGACCCTGCAGTCCTCAGCTCCCACCCGGACTGGCTCCTCATCACCACTGGATCAAGTGCAAACCCCTAGCTCCAGCCCCAACCCCAACTCGGTCCTAAACATCTTGCTTTCCCCCAACTTGCCTCCAAGCTAAAGAACTGTTGCTGCCCTGCGAGCTGAGCAGCACCCAGCAAAGACGCTGATGGCACCTCCTGTGGCAAACCCTCCCCGATGGCCCGGCCTGCTCTGCCCACCACAGTCATGCTCCATCCTCTCGGAGCCCCTGTGCCCAGCTCCACGTCCCAGTCTTGTCGGACGGCTGGGACAGCTGTCCATACAGGACACTAGGTCAAGCCCTTCCAGGGCAGGCCCGGGTCCCGGTCCTGTTTCCTGTGGTGCCACACAGTGCTTAGCACAGAGCTGAGGCCAAACACCGGCTGACCGGGCCTCTCTTTCCTTCCTCAGAAAACCTCATTCCTTCCCCAGCGGCTCCTCTGGCCCAGCCCCGTGTCAGCACGGGGATTCTGTGCCTGTGAGCACAGGAGGCTTTCTCTTCAAGCCCAACAGGCCATATTTTGCATCCTGCCTGTTGGAGAAAAGCCACCAGCCACAGCTCAGAAGCTCCTCGAGTTCCAGCAAAGGGAAATGCCTCCTGAGACCCCCGGGCCCCCAGGGTGGGACTGTGCCACTGTGTCCTGGCTTTTCACTCTCCCTTCTCTTTCCCCAGGCCAGTCACTCACCCAAGTCCCTCAGATCCTGAGAAAATAGCCCAAGCTCACAGGCTCCAAGCCTGGCTGCCTCCCCTCATGAGGGCTTTCCCAGAATCCAGAACAATTGTTCCCCTCTCCTTTGGTGGCTCCTGGCCTATGTGCAGATGTCCTCAGGTTTGAACATAATGCTGCCTCAAATCCTGTGGGGAGCTGTTGGCCACGGTCAACCCCAAGAACAAGGCCCTCCTAACTGCTGAAGCCAATGGGCGCTTCTCAGCCCTCGCCATCTTGGATCTCTCTGCTCGCTCCCCCACTCTTCAAACATTTTTGACCACCTGACACCATTGAACACCCTCCTTCTGTTCTGCGAATTTTCCACCATAGGAGTTTAGGCTTGGGGGCCGGTCTGAGGATGTAGTGGTTAAGTTTGCACACTCTGCTTCAGCGACCTGGAGCTCGCAGGTTCAGATCCCAGTCGCAGACCTAACACCACTCATCAAGCCACACTGTGGAAGCATCCCACATAAAGTAGAGGAAGATGGGCACAGATGTTAGCTCAGCAGCAACCTTCCTCAAACAAAAAGAGGAAGATTGGCAATAGATGTTAGCTCAGGGCCAGTCTTCCTCACAGGAAAAAAAAAAAGAGTTAGGCTCCTCTGGGCAGAGGTCAGAAGCTGGATCTCCCAGCCTCCCTTGCAGCTAGGGCACAGGTACTTTATTGGCACCACCAAGCAGACACAGGTGTGAGTTGTTAACTCAAAAAACAGGGACACAAAGAAGCAGGGTCTGTGGAGTCCATCTGCCGAGGTAGAGGGTCTAGTGGTGACATCTGGTGTCTGGTCAGCAGCATGAGCTGAGCAGGCGTCCACTGGCCCACCTGTGGTATCTGAACAGGAACAGTCCTGTGGTGTGGTTCAGGTGTGGCTCACACATGGTTCAGGTGTGGCTCAGGCGTGGTTCAGGCATGGCTGACACATGGTTCGGGCATGGATCACACAAGATTCAGGCGTGGCTCACACGTGGTTAATGCGTGGCTCACACATGATTCAGACACGGCTCACATGTGATTCAGGCCTGATTCAGGAGTAGCAGGCACGTGGTTCAGGCGTGGCTCACAGGTGGACAAGGCATGGCTTGCACATGATTCAAGTGTGGCTCACACATGGTTCAGGCGTGACTCACACGTGGTTCAGGTATGGCTCACATGTGATTCAGGCATGATTCAGGACTGGCTCACATATGGTCCAGGCGTGGCTTACATGTGACCCAGGCATGGCTCACACGTGGTTCAGGCGTGGCTCAAACGTGACTCAGGCATGATTCAGCAGTGGTTCACACGTGTTTCAGGAATGCTTCAGGTTTGGCTCACACATGGCTCAGGCATGGTTCAGGTGTGGCTCAGGCATGGTTCTGGTGTGGCTCAAGCGTGGTTCAAGTGTGGCTCACATGTGGTTTAGGTGTGGCTCACACGTGGTTCAGGCATGGTTCAGGTGTGGCTCACATGTGTTTCAGACGTGGTTCTGGTGTGGTTCACACATGGTTCAGGCATGCTTCAGCTGTGGCTCACATGTGGTTCAGGCGTGGTTCAGGTGTGGCTTGCACATGATCCAGGCATGATTCAGCTGTGGCTCACACGTGTTTCAGGCGTGGTTCAGGTGTGGCTCACGTTGCTTCAGGTGTGGTTCAGGCGTTGTTCAAATGTGGTTTCTCACTGTGAAGCCTCCTAGCCTGGTTCTGTGATCCACTTGAGTGTTGTAATATCCTTCAGGAAATCCTTTTTCTGCTTAAGCAGCCAGAGAGAATTCTGTTGTTCTCAACTAAGAGCTGTGGCTGCTACAGGCTCCAAGATGGAGGCCCTTCGTGTCCTCCACCACTCACCTCTTCCCATTCTTCTCCACGGCTTCCTCTCTCCAGCCACCCTTGTCCCCCAGAGTCCCTTCCTAGATGTCTGCTCCTCTCCGCCCTGTCATCTGTACGTCTTCACAGGCTGACCCATCTCCTCCATGCCCGTGACTTCCAAATCTGTATCCCCAGCCCTGACCCTCCCCATTGCCTCTGGACCTTTCCACCTGGGTGTCCCTGGGACACCACAAAGTCCAAATATCCAAACCAGCTCCTCCTCCTGTTCTCTTTGTCTCGGCTGGTGGCTCCATTATCCCCCCAGTCCCCCAAACTCCAGCCAGGGGGCCACCCTGGACTTCTGCTTCTCATCTACCCCTGGCATTTGACTATTACCGTTCTACCCTCAAAACGCTCCTCCATCGTCACCTGCGCTGCCTGGCTCCAGGCCCTCACCCTTCCTCTCCTGGACTCCTACAGCCACCTTCAAGGGGTCAGTCTTCTTGCTGAGCCTCATCCTCATTATGTCCACCCTCTGTCAAGACCCCAGAGAGATTTCTTTGAAGATGCCACTCCCTGCTTAAAGCCCCTCGAGGCCCCCCAGCATCTGGAGATTATGATCCCAGGTCCGGGAGCCTCCCCGGTCTGACCCCCTCATCTCCAGCTGTACACCTCACCACTCTTGCAACTGCCTGCACATCTCACTCACCCTGAGCTGCTGTTTTCTTTATCATGATGTTCCCTCTGCCTGGTATGCTCTTCCTCGCTTATGCTCCCAGTCTGCTAATTCCTGCTCATTCCAATCAGCTCAAGTCTTGCCTCCTGCAGGAAGCCTTCCTTGGCTGCCTACCCACACACCCTTGGGAAGGCAGAGGTGGCCCTCCTCATAGGTGGCTCCTGTGACATCTACCACACGCTTCTCTCATTGTAGTTCCATCTTTTAAAAACATTTATCGAGCACCTTTCATGGGGCAGACATCTTGCTAAGAATCTTACATGCATTATCTCATTGAATCCTCATAACAATCCTGTGAGGAGAGTGTGGTTCTCACTTCTAGATGAGGAAATTGAGGCTCAGAAAATTGAACTCACCTCCCCAAGATCAGCAACTAGCCAGTGGTGCGTCTGTGCCTGGAACTCCGGGCTGTCTGACTCCACGCCCAGGATTCCTCACGGCGACGCTCTGCTGCTCCCCCAGGGAGCGGCCCTCTGCATCTGCCTGGTGTGGCACAACGTTGGCCAAGTCACTTCGCCTTGCTGAGCCTCAGTTTCCTCTTCTGTAAAATGGGGATCAAGTCTCTCCCTGCCACCCTCCCAAAGACAGAGGGAAGAGCTGAACAATAACAGGTGTAAAATCATCAGTAAACTGTAAAGGCTGGTGCACATGCAAGAAGGTATTAGCATACTTTTAGGGTTTTGTTTCTCTGGCTGATTTCCTTGCTCACCTTAGAGTCGAAGGCCTACCATCTGCTCCTTCCTGCAGACCAGGGAGAGCTCCCACTTTCCTCTCTGGCCCAGGGGGCCCCTGGGATTTTTAAAGTCACCATCTAGCTGTTCCCATCCCCCCTCCCAAAACACAATTGTGACAGTCAAGCAAAGAAAGGCGAGAGGGAAAAAAATCCATACAGGCTGGGCAAAGCAGCAGCTGGTGGAATTCTCCAGCTCCTGACCACCAGTTGTGACGTCAGGATTTATAACTGTATTAAATGGTGTGACAGGCAGCCTTGATATATCAGTTCCCCCTTCTTCCCAAATCACAGACAATAAAAGCTTTGGCAGTGAAAGTCATTCATCATCATAAAGACCTGAGACATCCCAGGCATCAATTTCACTCACATCCTTAACACACTGGAGAGAGTGCAGGAGTGGAGCACCTCGAAAGGGGGAGGAAAGAAACACGAAGGAAGATTGAACAGGAATAATTACAAAGGTCAAAGAAGGGATTCCTCTGGGTTGCCACAGGCAGGGCCGGTCCGTGCCGGAGGTGTGCTCAGCCCGTGGAGAAACCTGGCAGTGGCTGGGCATGCTCCAGGCAGCCCAGAGGCCCAGCCCTCAGCCCAGACCCAGTGAGCCCGGGGTAGGAGCCAGCTGAAGCGGGCTTCGCACCAGAGGAGGAGGACAGGGAGCCCCCCGTAGCCCCTCCATCAGCCTCATTAGTACAAGAAAGATCTAAAAGGATATAATAAAACCCCAGGGATCTCTCTGTAACCCACCCCCACCCTGGCACAGGTGGCACCTGGAGGTAGCTATGGTCTTCTTTGGGCAACGTGTTCTGAGCAGCCACCGGGACTGACACTGCTGGGTGTGAAAGGCAAACTAACACTGCCAGGCCGGCTGGAGAGAGTCAGTGCCCAGAGCCACAAGTGCACCTTCGGCTCCCCCGCCCCCCGCTGGACCCTCTGGGCACCACCCCCAAATCCAGCCACCTGGACCTTAATGGAAGACAGGGATCCAAGGGAAGGGCAGACACCCCAAGGTTCCAGGTGATTAGCGGGTCCTCCTGCCTTGGCCTGCGCTCAGTGTGAGGACCAGGACGGCCTGGCAGAGCCCGAGCTCCCCGCCGGCACCCTCCCCGCCACCCCATCAGGTCCCCGCTGGCCTGCGCAAGCCCCGGCCGAGGCTCCTCGCCCTCCCTGCCTGGGCTACTGCTTGACATCTTTTTTCCTCTCGGGCAGGCAGAGCAATAAAGGATGAGAAAGCGGGAAGCCAGCTGAGTGAGGTGTGAAGAGCCGGGGCCTTTAACCGACTTGTTCCTGAAGATACCAGGACTTGAGTGGCACGACCCTTCCCATGGGCACTTGACTGGGAAAGATGAGGAAAGGAGGAAAGTCTGCCTAAGAAAAGCAGTGACAATTATTTCTCTTTTGCTTTCTTTCCTGAAAACAAACAACAAAAAAGAGGTTTGGTCTAGGTGGGGAGATGCTGGCAGTGCCAGGCACCCCTCACTTGACAAGGAACAGCCTGGGGAATGGGGGTCCACTGCAGTGGCTAAGGGCTCGAGGGTTGCCAGGGAGTCTCCAGGTGGCCCGGCCCAGGTAGGAACATGCCAGAAGGTACATAGCATAAGTTCCCAGGAAAGAAGGAACAATAATGTGTGCTGTTGTCTGCCCATCCACTCAACAAACCTTCACTGAGGGCCTACTGTGTGCTGAGGGCCTACTGTGTGCTGGTGGCTGGCAAGGCTGCTGAGGTCTGTCTGGGTACAGACTGACTTACAAGGTGCCAGCTGTTAGAGGGTGAGTCAGCCCAATGCTCTTCAACCAGGTGCCTCCCAAGATTAAGACAAGATTAAGCCATGCCAGACATGACCCCCACATGTGGCCCTGATCCGCCCATCGGCCTCGCTGTGGTCTGTTCTCCTCCAGATCAGGATTTGCCCGACTCAGACATCCTCCGGTCAGATCTCCCACCTGCCACTGACACACCAGGTTGGTGAGAAGCAACGTGGCAGAGTGGTCAGGTGTGTGGTCTCTGGAATCTGATTGCTTGTGTTTGAAACCTGGCTCTACCAAATTAGGAGCTGTGTGACCTTGAATAAGTTTCTGTGCTTCTCTGCACCTCAGTTTTTACATCACTAAAATGGGGATAATAAGACTAAGTCCCTCACAGAATTGATATGCAGATTAGACAAGTTAACATGTGCAAGGTGCTTAGAACAATGCCTGGTGCCCAGTGAGTAGGAGGCAAGTATTAGTTATCATTCCTGCTGGTGACTCTCAGCTTACTGGATCCTGCTCAGCATTGAGATCCGCAGGGGGCCGGGCTTTCCCTAGGCCCCACCCTAGATGCCGACCCCCCCCCAGATAGGCTGCTTGACCACCATATCCTTGAGGTGGGTCTGCGACACCCTCCTGGGCCTGGGCTAACAGAGGCTTACAGAAGGAGTTGGTGGATCTGGGAAGGAAAAGGCTCCAGATGGGCAAGTCCGGAGAGCAGCAGGCGCCCCTGAGCATCTGGGCCTAAACCGGCTTTCCCAAACATTTCTAGAAGATCTGGGGGTGAGTAGAAGTTCTACAGCCTCTCAGGTAATGAAAATAAAAGGTAATAGAGATAAATTAGAGAAAGGTTTTTTCTGGGCTGTGAACATCGGAGGAAAAAAAGGCCGCAGACCAGCAGAAGCTAATCATTTGGAGAGAAACAATAATTGTGATAATATCTTGCATTTAAATGTCCTGTAAGCTCTTCAAAGATGTGTATGAGTGTGTGAACCATGTCAACAACCTTGACAGTAACCTAGGAGGGCAGGGTATGGGGCAATTAGTAACAACCAATCATAGTAGACAGTTCATTTGTTCATCCATCCATTCAACAAACACTTTCCCAAGGACCTCCTATGTTCTAAGCCTCATGCTAGGCTGGGCTGGGGAAGGGAGAGACAACTCAGAACCTCATAGTCTAAGGAGAAAGTTAGGCTGGACATAAAGAATCATAAATCGAGGCACATTGGGTAAACAAGCATGCTGATCTAGGGCCCAGAGAGGATGACATCACTCTAACTTAGGGTAATTGGGGAGGGCTTCCTGGAGGAGGTGGCACCTGAGGACTGCTCCCTAGAGATAGGCCCTGAAGTCACGTGGGCAGAGACTGGCAGGCCTGCAGGTTCCTCAGTCCCTCAGCAGGTGTCGTGAGAGCCTTTCACAGGCAAAGCCCTGCACCAGCTCACATTCACCCTCCCACTGGGGACACAGGACCTGAACACCTGGCACAGTCAAGATCACTAGAAATGGCACAGCCCCTTACAGCTTACACCCCATGTGCACTTCACTGCAGTGCTGCAAGGAGAGGAGGAGCCAGGATTGTAATTCCCCTTGGGCAGATGTGAAAACTGAGGCTCAGCGAGGGGAAGGGTGTTCCCAAAGTCACCAGGGAGTTGTGGCAGAGCTGGAATGAGGATCTGTGATCCTGACTCCAAGTCAGCCCAGCGCTCCTCCTTTGCCAGCAGACTGCTGCCACCTCTGGGCGATGACAGGAGCATCCTAAGCAGAGGAACCAGCAGAAGCAGAGGCTTCGCTCGGGACCAGGCATGGCTGAGTTGGAAGGTGGTAAAAAGACAGGCCTGGATAAAGGGTTCCACTGGGCAGCTTCATAGATGAGGCAGACAGATGGCAGTGGACCAGTCAGGCTGAGAAATGAGCACAGGAGAGGCACAAAGTCCCGTTCTGGAAGGCTGAGTCTGGCATGGAGGGGCTCAAGAGCTGTCTCCTTGCAGAGAACTTGAGTTCTCAGTCCAAGTGACCCCATGTTCCCACTGAGGTAGTCACACCACTGACTTCTAAGGGCCCACCTGCACCAATGTTCTAGTCTCTTGACCCTGGGGTATGAGAGGGCACTGTTGTCACAACACTGAGGCTGATGGAGGAGACAGGATGAGGACCAGCCGGTGCTCACAGAGGTGATGGGGAGAGGTCAGGTAGGAAAAGAGCAAAACAGGTGCCTGACCACCTCCCAGATAGGGGGTCATCCCAGGGCATGAGGGGAGACAGAGTCCTCAAGGAGATCTTTGTATGGGCGCTGGGGGCACAGAACAATGGCCCCCCAAAGATGTCTTTGTCCTAGTCCCCAGAGCCTGTGAATATGCTCCCTCACAAAGCAAAAGGACACGCAGTGTGACTAAATCAAGGGTCTGGGGACATGGAGATGATCCTGGATCATCCAGGTGGGCCCAACGCAATCACCAAGGGTCTTGTAAGAGGGAAGCAGAGGGGTCAGAGTCAGAGAGAGAAGACGTGACAAATGAAGCAGAGGCGGAAGGGGAGAAAAGATGCTACCCCGCTGGCTCCGAGGATGGAGGAAGGGGCCATGAGCCAAGGAATGTGGGCAGCCTCTAGAAAAAGCTGGAAAAGCCGAGAAACGGGTTCTCCCCTGGAGCCTCCAGAAGGAACGCAGTCCTGCCGCCACCTTGAATTTAGGACTCTGACCCCTAGAACAGGGAGATGATAAATTTGTGTTGTTTTAGGCCATGAAGCTTATGGTAATTTGTTACAGCAGCAACTGGAAACTAACACCGAAGGCCGATGGAACATCCAGAATAGGGAGCCAGCAGGCCTGCTCCACGCTGGACAGGTCTCACCCCCGGTGAGCTCCGCCGCCATCCCCTGCTGCGGAGGACCCCTAACCCCGGCTCTCTGGCTCGGGCTGCTTTCCTGAGCTCCAGATTTATAAACAACACTTCTACAGCTCTCACTGTGTTCCTACGAGAGTTTAGTGCTTTTGAAATATCAACTCATTTAATGTACATAACAAGATTCTATCCCCCATTTAAAGATGAGGAAACTGAGGCGTACACACACGCGCAGAAACAGTTGAACTGAGGTCACCAGTTCACACACGGCAGAGCTGGGATCCAAAGACAGGCAGTCCGGCTCCCGAGTCTGTACAAGAGACTCTGCAGTTTGACCAGCTTCTGCAGACCTCAGCAGCCCCTGGTCTAGCTGTGCTGCAGCTGAATGTGAGACAGCTCTGCTTCGATACCTCTGAGGACAGGGAGCTTATTACCAGCAGAAGCAGTGCAGCACAGGGGTTAGGAGAAAACCAGCTCTGCTGCTTACTGCTGTGTGAACACAGGCAGTTCCTTTAACTGTTATGGGGACAAACAGCACCTGAGTTTCACAGAGTAAGGGATGAAATGAGCCAAAGCATGAAACATAACAAATGCTCAGTAAACATTAGCGGTCACTGTTGTCACCTCCTGTGTGGTTCCAGAGAGCTCAGCTGCTAAAAAGTTCTTCTTTGCACTCAACCAACGCTTGCCTCCCATCCCGGCAGCCGCCCTCCTCCCCTCAGCCCTGGGCACACGGAGGGATGAGGGAGGGAGGTGGCAGTCAGGCCCCAGTCAGCTGTCCCTAAGCCAACCGCTCGGGGCCGCCGTGGATGACAAGACTCCCCCCTCCTCTTCCTGGACCCTGTCCTTGTCCGTCTGCCGCCCCGGGTATCAGACACTGAGGGGGTTCTCCCCTTGGCCCTGAGGATGTGGCCCGAGTCTGCTGTATCACTCCAGGAAAGTTTGTGATGGTTCATCCAGAACGGTAGAGGGGACGGAGGTTCTGGGTCTACCGACATGCTGGGCGCCCATAAAACACGAAATAAAACATTTAAAAATACTGAACAACAATATGAAGAGCAAAAAGCCATTTGTAAGAAATAAACTATATACATATTACCCAATACAAGTTTTTGTGCATAGTAAAGGTTCTGGAAGGACATATACCAAACCCTCCCTCTGACATCAGCAGGACAGGTTGGGAGTGGGTGAGGGGGCACGGCCACGTGTTGCTCCACAGACTTCCCTACCACTTGAATTTCGTTTACAACGAGCATGTATTACTCTGTGATTGAAAGGAGTTGTAAAAGGGGATTTGCAAGAGCCTACACCAAGCTTCAGAGCAGAAAAGCCAAGAGAGCACGGTCCCCGCGGAGCAGCTTAAACGCGGCCTCTTCCACAACCGTCGGAACCGGGGCCACAGAGACGCCACGGTGCCCTCCCCGCGCCCTCCCCGCGCCCTCCCCGCGCTGGCTTCTCCGCGGTGTTTCTCTTTTTTGCTTGTTTGCTTTGTTTGGCCTTGTCTGTGCACCCACGTCTCCTCCCACCTCAGACTGTGAGTGTGCTGCGAGCAGACTCCAACCCTCAAGACCCAGGCGAGGTGGCGTCAGACCTGAAGGCAGAGGCGGGTGTCGACGGAGAGGAGAGTGAGAGGACGAATGAACGAATGCACGGCAGACGCAGCGGCTCTGCAAGCTGCCAGGCGCTCGAGTTTGATGGTCTCCTCCAGATCAGGACGAGGCGCGGAGACCTCTGGCCCGCTAAGCTAGGAGGAGGGATCCCGGCAGGGGTCTGCGGGGCTGGAGGCCCGAGACCTGCTCAGAGCGGTTGGGAAAGGTCGGCTTCCAAGCTGCCTGCAAG
The DNA here is from genome assembly GCF_041296265.1 of Equus caballus. NCBI lineage: Eukaryota > Metazoa > Chordata > Mammalia > Perissodactyla > Equidae > Equus > Equus caballus. The sequence continues at coordinate 10,282,382 of NC_091708.1, forward strand.
CGTAAAACTACAGTGTGTCTCCAGGACGGCCAGGCAGCTTGGTTTATTTTTATATTACAAAATACAAGGTCAGAAACAACTAGAGTGCTCTCTGCTGAAGTTATTATTTTAAATTGACATCGCACTTTACACAGATATTAATTCATTTATTCGACAAACAGTTCTTGGGAGCACTGTGCTAACCTGAGAGCAAGTCATATTTTCCTTTCCCCATTTTAATTACGGGGATGCCTGAATTTCATTTTGGCTTTAAAAAATCAGATCTCCAGCTTCTCTGAACCTGAGTATCTATCCAAACAATAAGATTCCAAAATTCTAGGTTTCTCTAGAATCTGTAACGGTGAATCTAGTTAACAATCCAAGAAAAAATACTTTCAACCCTGGTCAGATTCACCTTGAATCTTTCTGGCAACGCAAACAGCCTTGTATTTCTGGGGAAAGTTCCAATCTCGGATGTGAAGTTTGCCCTCTGGGTGTGGTCCCCTGAAGCAAGCGCACCATGTTTAGACGGAGAGTGTGACCTCCCTGCGCTGGGATGAAACCCTGTGCTGCTGCAGTCTGGAGAGCTCTGCACTCGGCGCTCCAGGCCGTCCCCCCTCGACGGCCCACACTGAGCTGATATTTGGGGAAAGCCATTCCAGGCATGCAGAACAGTGGAGCAAAGGCATGCAGTCAGGGGCAGGCGAGGCCAGCTGGACAGCTTGTGCTCAGCCCTTCCTGGCTCGACAGGGGGCTTCTGTTGGGCAGGAGCAGGAACGAGAGGAGACAGGCAGGATGGGGCTGCAGCAGGTCGCTCAGAGGCCCAAAGGGGCTGGTAGGCAAGGCAAGCACGTGGAGCTGGCCAGTGGAGTCGGGGCAAACGGTGAGTGCGGCTCATCTAGAGGGACAGCCACTTCTCAGCTCCACTGAGTGTGGCCACACAGGAACATGGACCGAAGGTGGACAGTCTGCCAATTTTTCAAAGGAAGGTTAGACATTTTAGTCTTTATGTTAAGTCTCTTGATTCTTAAGGCACTTTAAAATTTTTTTTCTGCTTTATCTCCCCAAACCCCCCTGTAAATAGTTGTATATCTTAGTTGCAGGTCCTTCTAGTTGTGGGATCTGGGACGCCGCCTCAACATGGCCTGACAAGTGATGCCATGTCCGCGCCCAGGATCCGAATCCTGGGCCGCCGCAGCGGAACACGAGAACCCAAACACTCAGCCACGGAGCCAGCCCTAAATTTAACTTTTTGATGGTGGTATATTGACAAGCCTCAAAAAATTAAATGCAAATGATATTCAGTAAAAAGTCCTTTTCCTACACCCAGTTCATGGCCTCGGCCTAGAGCTAGTTATTAAGTTCCCGAGTCTCGTTCCAGAGTTTCTTTATGCACGTGTGCACAGATACAAATATGCATTCCCATTGTCCCTCCCTCCTTTACAAAAAAGCTAGCAGTCTGTACACACTATTTGGGCATTTTTCATGAATTGTGTATCTCCAAGATCCGTCGGTATCCGGACAGGAAGAGCCGCCCACTCCTTCCTACAGCTGCAAGAACTCCGCTGTATGGATGAGCTATTCTTACTTAACCAGCCCCCACTGAGGAACCTTTGGATTGTTCTCCTCTGATCTTTAAAATATTAGGTCTGCTTTTTTTTTTAAGTTCAAAAAGCACTATTGCAGACCAAGCAACCTTTGGGCTGGATTGTGAGGACGCACTGCCAGCCGCGGGATGTGCTGGGCAGTGCCTGGCTCTGAGTCCACGGCGTGGATGCCGGCCTGGCCTCTGCAGACACCCAGCGCTGGCTTCCCAGTGGGAAAGGAAATCGCTTCAGTGGAGAACAGCTTCAGGCAAGTCCTGTTTGAAGATTCTTTGCCTCTCAAGTAGTGAAATCCCCATCACCAGGGGTGACTAAACGCTGATATAGAATAGATCGTAAGTCCAGGGGAAGGATCGAGCTACCCAACCTTGAAGTTTCCACCGACTTTGAGAGTCCCCAAGGCCTGATTAGGGCTGGGCCCACCTGGCAGCAGAGAGCACTGAGAAATGGGCGCGCCCTCACTCACTTGTTTCTACATTTGAAAGGCATTTTCTGAGGCTGTATCTTCTGTTGGGAATGACTTTTCCCCAAATCTCCCCAAGGCTTCTCATGGTTGGGACCTCAGATGAAATGCCACCTTTTTAGAGATGCTCTGCCTCGTCCCCGCCCGACTCGCCACCGCCCCTGGACCCCGGTTCTACTCTCTCTTCAGCTTGTCTTCTCCAGAGCACGTGCCATTCTGAAATCACATTGCGCATTTTTTCTGTATTTGCTGTGAATTGTCTGGGTCTCCCCAGCAGGTGAGCCGGGTGAGAGCAGAGACTGTCTGCCAGGACTGTCGTACTCCCAGCCAGGCACAGAGCGACAGTCCAGTAAACAGTAGCTCTTGATATTTTCCTCCCTTTCCAACCTTGAGTCCCCAGCGTCTTCCATGGGCTTCCTGGGGCAGCTGCACGATGCAGAGCTCCGTCACCGGCTACCATGCTGTTCTGTAGCTTTCATTGCCATTTCCCGGCACCTTTTGGCAGCCTGGATACATATGGCATCTCTCGTATTTTTGCTTTTATTATTCATTATGATTTCACTCTGAGGGACAAGGCATTTAGTTGGGTCTGATTGAGCCTCAAAAAGGCTCATAAAAAATAGATCAAAGGAGATGCTCCCCAGAAGATGGACTAACAGTGGTTCGGACGGCCGGGCACCTTGCCAGACTTTCTGGTCCCAGAGCCCAGAAGCGCACTCACAGCTACCATGGTTGAGCACTCACCACATGCCGAGCTCCGTGCTAAGACCCTGCACGGACCACGCCTGGCATCCCACAGGAAGTCTGAGGAAGTTCATTCGCGGGCCCCATTGTACTGATGGGGAACTTGGGCACGGAGGCTACTAAGCTGTCTAAGGCCACCCAGCCAGAACAGGGCGAGCTGGCCTTCAAGCCCAGGCAGTCTGACTTTCCTGCTGGCATTCTCGATTACAAGCCAGAAGAAATGCCTTCTGGAAATTAAAACTGGGATTTTTTAGTCCTTCCCACCACATAATGGCAGCAGGCATGGAGGTCAGGGCTCTGGGTGAGCCCAGTTCCAGGTTTAACTGTGGATGTGGACTTGAGCAGGTCACCTCCCTTCTGGGCTGGGTCTGTGAGGTGAGCAGGTGGACTCCACGACCCTCCCACCCTGCCCGTCTGTAGTCGGGATGTCTGCCCTGAAGGAGGCTGAGAGGTACCAACACTGGACCTCAGACCGTCCAGATCTCCTTTCTCACAATGACCCCCACACACTCAGACACCCCCTTGGTGGCTCTCAAACCCTCTCCCCTCGCTGTCTCATTATATCCTCACAGCAGTCAAAAGAGGCCGGCGGGGCACCAATTGCCACCCCCATTTCATAGATAGGAAAACGGAGGTTCAGAGAGGACAGTCTCCTTGCTAAAGGACAGGGCAGTTAGGTGGTGAAGTGTAGACATAAACCCATTCCTCTCACCCCTGGTCTAGAGCCCTCTCCTCGTGCCCACACCTGCTGCTCAGATGAAGAAGGTGGCAGAGAGTGGACTTTCTCGGGCTGCCAACTTTGGGGTCCTGAGGCGCCAAACATCGACCGTGGGGGATACAGCACATCAGAGCTGGTGGTCTCAGGGACTTGGCAACCATTCTGCCTGTCTTTGTGGGTGCTCGTCCGCCGCCCCTGTATGGTCTCTCTTACTTACAGGGGGCAGTGTCCGGCGGAGCCTCAGATCCCAGGACCTGGGTCACCCGTCAGGCCAGTGTTTCTCAATCTCATTTGAAGAGAAGAAGCCTCCTGTAGGCTCCTCCCTCCAATCCAACCTGCTGATGCAGAGACGGTCCTCAGCGGAAGGGCCAGCAAGGACACAGGCTGCCCCGCTCCGTTGTCCTCCCAGGCAAAGGTCGGGTGGGCACAGCTGAGGGTAGGACAGCTGGGCCCTTCACCACTAGGGGCGTGTAGAGACGGGGAGCCTGGCACCCCACCCGCTGTCCGCCCTGGCAGGTAGACACAGTGGTTGCCCCATCGACAGGCCTATGGCCCAAGGACACACCTGCAGATAATTAGTCCCAATCAGGACAGGCCCAAACTGCTGACAATGCAGGAACCGGCTGGCCATGTCACCAGTTTGCAAAGGGCGAGCAGTTTCTGAACCGTGGCCCTGGCTGGCAGAGTGGGAGTTGAACTTAATGTGCAATGTGGCATAGAAACGATGGAGAGAAATCCACTTGTCCTCTAGTGAGATCGTCCCTGGCAGCCCGGAGTGTGAGGGCCGGGATGGAGCAGTACAGAGCCCACTGTCCCTCCCCAGACCCTGGGCTGGCTCACCCGGCTGAGCTGCTACCATTCTGGGCTGTGTGGAGAGGAGAGACGGAGCAGCAGGGCTGGAAGACTCAAGCTCGCCCTTGAAGAGTTCAGAACTGTGACAGCATGTGCAGAAACACAGGCAGAATTAAGTTAATGCCTGGAGGGGCATGGAGGCCCACTTTAACACTCCTGGGGGGCGTTCCTCCAAGGTGTTCCAGCAGTTCTCAATGGGGTCGGCAACTGCCCCCTGGAGGGTATTTTGAAAATCTATGGGGACTTTTAAATGTTTGAAGGGCGTTATTGGCTTGCAGTGGAACAGCCCCACACAATGAAGAATTTTCCTTCATCCTACATATTGTCATGTGCTGCCAAACATTCCTGTAAGCGGCAGATCTGTTGATAATTATTTGAATCTAGAACTGAACGTCATTTATATAAAAATGTGAACTTGCAATTTCCATGGTCTTAATATGCACTGAATTTTCCAGGAATGCGGCTACCGTGTAAAGCTCCTACTGTGTTTCCTGGAACTTGGCCAAGCGCTCCTCGGCGCAGTCTGCAGCCATCTGAGCCCACGTCCACCCCCGCAGGGCTCTGCTCAGGCTGCTGCCCTCACAGTGGTTCTGCACCGGAGCCGGCCTGGACCGCTTCATTATGTCTCGAGGTATAGATACCAGAGTGTTTACTTATCAAAGTACGTAGTATTTACTTACAAACAATTTCAGTTTCAGTTCTCCTTTATCTCATAGTGAGGGCATTATGCTGATTTTATTTCAAATTAAATGTGAAGATGGCTATATTTTTTATGAACTTAATTTCAGGAGATTAAAGGGCACTGTAAACATTTGCTATCCCCAGGGGACACTGGGTGGGAGTGGGCAGAGACCTCTGGTTCTTGCACAGCCCACGCCCCAGAAAGCAGGAAAAAGGACTTCTCACCTGCCTGTGTCCGTGCCTCTGTGTCTGTGTCCTTTATATTTTTTCACACTAATGGGATCATACTTACCATATTATTCTACAAACTGTTAATTTCCTTAAAAGTATATCTTGAACGTTTATTCCTGTCAGCACAGAGCTCTACTTAATTCTTTTTAATGGTTGCATAGCATTTTATTGTGTGAAAGAGCCATCATTTATTTAACCGGCTCCTATGGATAAACACTGCGTTGTTTCCATTTGTTTTCCATTCTAAGTAATTCTGTAATTATTGTACAGATACAGGCAGCACGCTGCATCTGTGTGAATAGATCTGTGAGACAAAGTCCTAAAGGCAAGTAAAAGCTCTGGGTTAGCGAGTAGGTATGTACATTTAAAATTTTGATAGATATTGACATATTTCCCTCCAAAAAAGATTGCAGTGATTTATACACCTATAACAGTGCATGAAAATATTTGTTTCTCACACCCTCTCCAACACTGGACCTCAAAAAACAGTTCAATCTTTGGTAAGCTAACGGATTTTGTGCGTGCGTGTCTCATGATTGTTTTAATTTGCAGCTTTAAAATTATGAGTCAAGTGCATATCTTTTCATACGCTGTTGGACATCCGCATTTTGTCCAGTGGATTACCTATCCATATCCTCTGTCTGTTTTTCCTACTGATTTTTTTCTTTTTCTAAAAGCTCTTTATATATTAAGGAAATTGGCTTTTTGTCATCTGTGTTCCTTTTTTTTTTTTCTAATTTTGTTCCTTGTCTTTTGGATATTTCTGCGTATATACAAAAGATTTACATTTTTAACAGTCATTTATATTATTTTTCTTTGTCTTTTGTGTTTGGAACAGATTTTAAAAGGTCTTCCCCACTCTGAGATTATAAAAAATTCCCTCACTTTTTTTTCTAGTTTTATGATTTTATTTTTCACATTTGAAGTTTTGATCAACATGAAGTTTATTTTTATATAAAGAGTGAGATGTACATCCAGCCAACCCAGTCGTCTCAACACCATTAACTGAATGGTTTCTCTTTTCTCTGCTGCTCTGAAATGCTGCATTTATAAACACCCAATGTTTCTGGAGCCATCTATTTCTGGACTGTCTATGCTGTTCCATTTGACTGTTTACTTCAGTGTCAGTAGCAAACAGTTTTAATTGTTGTGGCTCTATCATAATGTTTTTAAGTGTGCTGTGTTTTACTCATTTCTCTATTTCAGAATTTTTCTAGCTATCCTTGAGTGTTTATGTATCCAGCATTTAGTGTCATTTTCACAAGTTCCAAAAAAAAATTCTGTTGGTGTTTTGATTGGATTTGCTTTGAATTAATAGATTACTTAGGGGGAATTGACATCTTCATGATACCGAGTCTTCCTTCCAAGAACAAGCTGTAGCCCTCCATTTATTCTTTTATGTCCCTTAGCGGAGTTTTAAAGTTAAGTTTATTCCTCGGCATTCTCTTTCTCTCTCTTTTTTCGGTGGTATTGTTAATGTTTTCTCCTATTATGTTTTCTAGCTAGCTATTGTTTACTTACAAGAAAGCTAGTGATTATATTTATAATACTGTAATGTTACATTATGTAAGTATTATATAAATCACATAAATATTATATATTTATAATAGAATACTGCTAACATTTCAAAATTAAGCATAATTCTGGCCAGCTGACGGCCAGTTTACCCCCCAGCAGACCAGAGTCCCAGAGGTGCGACCGTGGCCGCAGCGCTGCCTGGCTTCTCTCCACCTGCATCGGCGGTGCATGGATGGCAGAATTCAATGTCTCCTCGTGACCTGCCTAAACCCTGGCTTCCAGCGAACGCCGGTCCCGAGAGCAGACCCCCCTGCAGAGCAGTCGCCTTGGGATCTCATCTGATCCTCAAAGGGCTCTGAGAAGCCAGGACCATTTCACAGATGGAGACACCGAGGCTCAGAGACACCTGCCAAGTCAGACAGCAAGGAAATGACAGCGCTGGGACTAGTCCCCCGGTGACCCGTGTGGCAGAGTGGCCAACTACACAGGCCCTGGCATTCAGCGGTAACTCCACTGCTCACCAGCTGTGACCTCAGGCAAGCTACTTAACTGCTCCAAGCCTCAGTTGCTTTGTTTGCGAAATGGACGTGATAGAATAGCACCCACCTCCCCGAGTCCCTCTGGAACCGAGTGCCTGGTGCTCAATAACTACCCAGAGAGAGACAGTTACTGTCACTATCAGCTAGTCCAGGCTTCTTCCCACCCCTACAGTTATTTGTAGTTCGTTGAAAGGAATACGGTCTGGGATCTAGGGACTGAGGGCCGGCTCCGATTCTTCCCTGAGCCCTAATCTAGGGCTAGTCCCTGCTCCCGCCTGAGACTTGGTTTCTGCATCTATAACATGGGGTGCTGTGAGACATCTGTCACGGACCCTCATGACGCCAGGGAAGAGGACCTCCTGGAACTTGTGTGATGTCAGCAAAGGCACCCTCTGCCTGATGCTCCCTGCCTCCCGTCCCTGCCCCATTGCTGACACCTCCCCACCTGCAGGCTCAGCGGCCCCCCAGGCCCTTCCCCCATGTCAGGTAGACAGGGGACCAAGTCACTCTTGCCGCTTGACTGACCCCCATGTGGTGCCCAGATCTGCAAAGAGGCCCCAGCTGCTTCTGCCTGACCCCATGAGCCCCAGTGCCCAGCTATCAGCCCAGGTCTCAGAGCGGGCCATCCCTGCCTTGTCCTCTGTGAGGCTGGGGCTGAGAGGACGTCTCATTCAGCCCCTCCCCTAAAGCTCTAACCCGAGTCCAGTCCCCAGCTTCTGGATGCAACCACAGCCTACCTGCATGTCTGAGATCCCCTTGTCTCTGTCCCTACTTACTGTGTGCTGCCTCCCAGCCTCCAAGGACACCCTGCTGCCTCAGGCTGCACCCCAAGGCTCTGGCCAAGGGCCGCTCCCCAGCGCTCCGCTGTCTATCTGTACCGTGTCCAAGACTACCTTCTGCCTGCCAGGTTGGACAACCTCCCCGTCTGTCCCTCTCATCCTAGTGCTGCTGGAGCAGGGAGGGGTGCCGGCCTGTCCCAGCCCTCCCAGCCCAGCGGTGACCAGCCACCCTGAGAGGGCTCCGGGAGGAATGATCATGGCGACGTGAGCTGAGTGCCTGCCATGTGCAGATGAGAGCCTGGGCCCCTTACAGGTCTTGGCGCATCCATCCTCACAGCCTCACTGTGGGGCAGGTTCTAGCTCTATCCCCATTTTCCTGATTAAAAAACCACAGCCCAGAATTCTTATGTAATTCACCCAAGACTACTCAGTTAGTCAATGGCAGGGTCAAACCCGGCAGTGTGCCTCCAAGGCCCAAACCCTTCATCTCTACACTGACAGCTCAGAGGGCTGGCCCTGGGCCTTCCTGAAAGGCAGCGGCTTCACAGATACCAGGCACTTTCCAGCCTAAACCTCCGCCCCTCTTGACTCAGCCTCTGCCCGGAAATCTGAAACGCCGGCAACTATCGGCCAGGACTCCCCTCCTCGTCGTCCTCGAGGCTGGCGCCAACCAGGGCTGCCTTTCTCCTGAGAAGGATAAACCCCAGACTTCTGAACACCCAGCACCACTCACGGGGGCTGCAAAATCCCCCGGCCCCCTGCCATGAGGCCTCCCTGCCCACCTCCCGGCCCGCAGCGCATTTGGCATTTTCTCTCCTCGGGCTTTATCAGAGCAACAAACAGCCATGTCTCATCACAGCCACAATTCCTGGCCCCAGCAGTCTCCTGCCGGACCTGCTCCAGGACCTCACCACCTCACTAAACAAAAATGGCCAGTCAAGTCCAAAAGCACCGAGAAGTTCTTCCCACCATGCATGCATTCTCCCTCTCTCTCTCCTCTCTCTCTCCCCACCTCCACCACCCATCCCCACGCCCCAGGTGCCCTCACCTGTCACAATGGGGTAGGACTGCGGCCCTGGCACGCTGCTCCCGATGTCAGCTGGGGTGGGGCTGGTCAGGTTGGCCTTCATGTCGTCCAGCCCTCCAGCCAGCGAGGCCATGGCTGAATACTCAGTGGTCTGAAAGAGGAAACAAAACAGAGACATCTCAGCATCAAGACTCCAAAGCACCCCAGCCAAATGCCACTGCCGCATCCTGGGCTCAGCCCCTAGCCAGGCTAGCCCAAGCCAGCACCAAGGCCCACAGGGGGCTCATGAACCCCTGGGGTTGAGAGGGCAGACTCAGCTTGACAGAGCAAGACAGGTGCCCAGAATCGACAATTCTCGCCAGCTGAAGAGGTGGGCAGGATTCAGCACCGCTTCAAGAGGATTCAAACCTTTCTCTCTTTGCGGCCTGCAGGTTCCCCTTGCCAGCCCCAGCCAGTGAGGGACAACCATCCTCCTCAAGGCAGGGAGGGAGACATCAGGAACCAAAAGCAAGGCAGAAATAAGTCTTGGTGCCAAGAGCATGGAAGGCTAGGTTTCTGATTTCTGTGTTCTTAAACCACAGATGGAGAATCACAGAAACAAGGGTTAAAGGGAACCTGGGACATCTCCAGCCCAAACCTTTATTTCACAGGTGAGCAAACTGAGGCGCAGGGGAAGGCTGTGCCCATGGCCCACGGGGCAGAGTCTCAGTCCAGGGGACGGTTCACCACAAACTCTCACCCAAAATCCAACACATACACCAAACCAAACGAGCCAGTTCGGCAAGTGTTTTTGAATTCTAGAAGCATGTAAACACTTGCATGCTTAAGACTGCAGGGTACATACATCTGATTTACCAAGTCCACGCCACCCATGTGCATTTGGCCCGTGAGTCATGCTCCTTTCTTTAACCTATTTCATGAAGTCAGAGCTTGCCATGAGTCACTGCCTTGGCATCCAAGCCACTGTCAGAATGGTCTCCAGAAAAGGCTGGAAGATGCACACCTGGATCTTCCCACTCAAAGACGACTAAATCATAAGCATGAGTGACAGGTATCTTCCTCCTACCCAACCTCCAGGCCTATTTTCAGGTAAAGAAAATATTTACAAACACCCAAGCCAAAGAATTTGGTTGTGCACGCCAAGCGCTGGTCTGGGGAGTCCCCTGCAGGACCCCGGCTCTGCCAATGGAAGACATGTCACTCTCTGTGTAGGCTTATGTCCTTGGCAGGCAGGAACAGAAGAGTGAAAGGAGTTGCACGCCCCTGGGTAGGATGACGAGGCCCACAGGGAGGGAAAGCGGAGGAGCCACTGGGCAGGTGGCAGGTGGAAGGGACCCCAGTTCAGGCACATCCCTGGTGCTTTTCTCTGCAAATGAATTAGAAAGAACTTCCTGGGCAGCTCTAATGCCAGCCAGAGTGGCCAGCGGCAGGGAGTCAGGAGGCAGTGCGGGCCCAGGCCCCCGAGACGGGTCCTCACCGAGCACAGCGCGTGGGCAGCTCCTGGGGTTCTCCAGATGTCCCCAGCAGAGGCCGATCCTGAAACACGCGGAGAAGAGCACAGGCCAGAGGCCAGCCCACGTGCTTCTAAGGGAGAAGGACAAGAGGGGACGCCTCCCCAACAGCAGGAGTCACTAGAAAGCTGCAGTAATTAAGACAGTGTGGGATTGGCCCCAGGACAGATAAATAGACCAATGAAACAGACTCAAGTCCAGAAACTGGTCTGTGCATATACGGAAGCTTGATATACGAGCAAGACGACATACAACTCAGCAGGAGGACGGACTCTAATGAACAGAGCAGGTAACTGCTTATACATTCCGAAACAAGGGGGAAAGAAATTGGATCTTTACTCTACACCAGACACAAAAATCAATTCCCGGTGGATTAGAGACCGAAATGTGAAAGGCAAAGGCATCTAATGTGGTCGGCTCTAGGTCCAGCCAAAAATCCTCGGGAACAAGTCTGTTCTTCATGGAAAAGGAAACCAGAGGCGCTGGGATGCTCACACAAGGTTCTCAGGCACCGCGAGGACAGTAGTGTGTCCCGGTCATCCTGTCACCCTGCTCCAATGCCTTCTTCTCCAGGAAGTCCTCCCTGACTACCATTCCCCAGGAGGCAGGAATCCTGCCTTTGCTTGTAGTGCCAGAGCAGTAAGAACCATAACCTTCACGACCACGTGAAAAGCTCACATTATCCATCACTTACTCTGTGCCGGGAGCCGTACCTGTATTATCCCATTGAATCCTCACAATCACCCCATGAAGCAGGTTCTACGTGATCCCCACTTTCCAGATGAAGCCTCTGAGATTTCTATTATAGAGGGGAAGTGGCTTGTCTAAGGTCACACAGCTTCTAGGTGCCAGAGCCAGGATTCAAACCTCCATCCGACTCCCAAGTCTTGACAGTTGCCTGGTGATTTTCATACCACAGTGTGTCTTGACCCTTTAACAGGTATGAAGTCAATTCGCTAGTACCAATATTTTACAAAGTGAAACTGGAATGGACTGGGACAGAAAATATTCAAGGACCTCATACATGGAAAGAGTAAGTCCTGTTTTGTGACTCTCTGAGTCACATGTAAGTGGATATGTGTGCACTAGGTGGAGATGAAAACGTTTCTTGCTACAGGTCGTGACCAGCAAAGTCTTTACTCCATGCAGCAGGGAGCTTTGGGAAGAGGTCACTGTCTAGACGTCATCCTCTGTAGAAAGAGTCTTGGTCACAGCATTAGCCTCCTAATTTGCCAAGAATGAATCTGGGAGTAACGCTCATGGGAAGCAGCTCCTTCAGTGCATTGCTGTTGCAAAGACGGGAGGGGAGGAGGCCTCTGGTAAGGGTCTCTTCCTGAACAGCGTCTCCTGGAGTTTCTGGGGCCCTGGGGGAACGGTGCCTACTCCTCTCTGTATCCCTGAGTGCCCCGGGGAGGCCTGAGCACAGCGGATGGTCAGTGCTTACCGAGCCTCTCTTGTGTGCAGGACAGCACGTGAAGATCAGGCATGCTCTTTGACCTTTATCCACAAACCCCAACGGAAGAGTCACATGGCCCAGAAGCTCCATCTGGAGGGACAGGAGCACAGAGCCGGGGCGGGCAATGGTCGGGAAGGTTTCTTGGGGCAGGCTGTATTTAACCCGGGCCTGAGCAATCCCTGACCCCAAGGCTGAGCAGAGCTGAAGGAAGGCTACGAGGGAAGAGGCCGGAGTGATCCGGAAACAGGGCACCTGCCAACAGCTGCAGGAGGTGAAAGCAGCAGAGGCAAGGAGGCAAGGGCAGACAAGCTGAGAGTCGACTGTGCAGGGCTCGCACGGTGAGCACATGGACAAACAAATGGATGCGTCACCCTCATCCCTGGAGGCCAGGCAGCATCTCAGCCGAGAGTGGGTGTCCCTGTGCCTCCCTACCCCACTGCTGACTGCCCTCTTCCCAGACGCCAGGCTGGGCAGCGCGGTCTGCAAGGGAAAGCCTCTATTCCCCCCAAGAAAGCCGCGGCCCCCTGGGCTCGAGAAGATTGCCAGAGAGTGGTCACAAGGACACCTGCCTCTCACCTTCTCTAACGTCCACAGGGAAAGGCTTTTCTGCGATTCCATTTTTGTTCTAGTCAATAAATTCAGTATCAAAGTTTGTCCAGTCACGTCAACAGTTGGGTTTGGTCATCTTTTCAAGACACGAAGTTTTCACCTTGTGTTACCCATGCAGTGGGAGGCCCACAAATCCAGTTACCCACCACCACCGGCTACCAGGACGTACAGTGAACTTCCCTAAAGAGTGGGGGCTCGGGGACAGCGGGATTCGGAAGCCAGCCCTCACTGCCCTTTGCTGGCCGTGCCTCACACGGTCCATCTCCAGGGGCTGGCCCCGTGCCCAGGGCCCCTTCCATGGCAGGATGCCGCAGCTCTTTCTCTCCTCCGCGAGCCTGCGGATGCTGCCGGTTCGTCTGGGTGTGTAATTACTCCCTGAGTCCACATCACTGTCTGTCCTCTGAGCTGCCTGTGACTTTTAAAGACAGCTGCTTTCTCCCCAATCCCCTGGGCTCCCTGGAACCTCCTACACTGGCTGCTCCTCAGCCACTCCAGGCACTGTCTTCCCTCTGCCTGAAGGCCCATCTCAGTCAGCTACTTAGAGAACTCCTACATTGTCCACAAGACCCAGCCCAAATGTCACCTCCTTGGTGAAGCCACCCCTGGGCCCCACACTCCTACGAAAAATCATGACTCCCTTGTTGGTGCTTCCATACATGGGGACATTCTGCACAGACCTCCATTATCATACTTCCGACCACGTATTACGGCTGTTTGTCTTTCTCCCTCTAGGCTGCCTTGAGAGTCTGGAACATGGAACATCCCAGAGCCCCTGAAGTGCTGGTTGAAGGAGTGAACATATGGTCCAGCAGCACCACTCAGCCACAGCCATCAAAACCAGCTGGGGAGTGTTTGCACAAGAGCTCTGAGCATACCCTAACCCCCGCCCCTGCCCTTCATCAGGTCAGGTGACCAGAAAACAGAGTCCTTGTCTCCCACTAGTCAAAGCCCCTGGGCAGTGCCCTCACTGGTCTGTGATGGAATATCAGGCGCTCAACATTGGTTAGAGGCAATTAAAATACAGCTGTACGAAGAACTTTTTTTTAACTTCTGGAGACATGCCTATTAGAATAGTCTTTTCAATCCCTCCTAAAATTCATTACCAGGAAAAAGTTTTTTCCCCTGACGAATGGTTAATTGCCTCTGATTGAACAACAGGAACATTGGAAACCACTACACATCCCTCTTTGCCTTCGCTGCCAGGAAGCTCAGTCAAATTCAGTACTCAATTGCCACAACCACATCCTTGCTGGCACCTGGTGCAATGATCTTCCACTTTCCTCTAAAAAATTTCTGGACCTTTCTACAGACTTAAATGAACTAACTTAGATACATGTAATTGTTTATTTTGCAGGGCATCTCAAGTCCTTTCTGAAAGTGGAGTCTGGGAGAGGTAGAGAGAATGACAGAAAAAGAAAGATAGGAAGGAAGGTCAGGAGAAAGAAAGAGAAGAGAAGACAGAGGCATTATTGGTGCCTCCTTTCCTGGTAACAGCGGCAATCTATTTCCATTTCTCATAGTTACTGGGGAAGCCAAGGGCTAGACAGCAGGGTGCAGAGACCCTGGGTATGCACACAGTTCGACACGAGTACGTGTGCTGGTGCACCTCTGCACTTGGGAGCACAGCCCCCGCCCCCTCAGCCACTGACAGTCACAGGCAATAGCCGTCTTCCACATCCCTACCCTCTGAGCTCTTGGAGTTCTTCTTAGGATGTCATGGGCTTCTGCTCCCTTCCCACCAGGCCTGCCTGCTGCTGTCCTTGACTATGACCCAAGAAGAGAAATGAACTGAGCGTCAGTTCACAGACTGGCCACCCTAATGCAACCAACTGGGATGAAACTTCTCTGCCTACTGCCACAGGTTCCTGTCAGGCCTCAAGGTCAAGACCACCAGGTGTGCACACCCTCCTCACAGACACCGTGCTCCAGATGATGGGAAGTCCCACACTCTCAAACGTCTGAGCTAGAAGGACACTCAGGGTCATCCTTCCCGACGTGGAAAGACGGAGGTGCAGGGAGGGGAATGGTCCTCCTTAGCTCTTTTCTGTCTGCATCATTAGAGCCTTTGACCCCAGGATAGAAAGATCAGTGAACCGGGAGCAATAACACGGCTTCTTGCCCCAGCTCTGCCTCTTTCTCAGCTGTGTGACCTCAGGAGAGCCAGGCCAGCGCTCTGAGCCTCATTTTCCTTATTATAAAATGAGGTGTAAGTCTGACCGCTTGCTGCCTGCCTGCCTGCCGGGGTGACTGCAAGGGTCCAAGGCTAGAAGAGGGAGAGCCCTTGGGAAACTAAGCAACACAAAGGGTTAAGGAGGCCTCGGAGGGACCCAGGGAGGCACAGGACCCAGGAAAGTGCGTGCTGGGGGTCATTTGGGTCCCTAGGAAATTACCTGGAAAAGGACTGCCTGGGGCTGCACCGAGTACGGTCTCATCAGCACGGGGCTCCACTGCCATAGCATGGAGGAGAAAAGAAACAGACCGTGAGAAGGGGGCGGCGGGAAGGGGACAGTGCAGGGGACGAGGCTGCAGGCTGCTACCTCAGATGGCTGCCTCGGGTCACGAGGCCTCCCCAGCACCTGCTGAGCTGAGCTTCTCCAGGCTCTGCCCGGCCTTAGGTGGCCCTCAGAAGCTGGGCCAGAGCCAGGCCAACCACTCCCATCCTGAGGGAAGAGACACCTGCCCCTCTGCACACCCACCCAGAGGAGGCCACAAGCTGGAGTAGGGGAGGCGTGTGCCAGGGCCTGGCCTGAGGACCTGAGAGTGAGGAGGCAGAGGGGCCAGTGCCTGAGCCGGCCAGACTGGGACAGGGCCTGTGGGCAGGTCTGTCCCTTCGCTGGCCTCTGCTTCCCCATCTCTCTGAGGACTTGCATTTGATCTCTAAGTCCCCTGCCACCGCTGACATTGTTTGCTCTCTAATGACCACACGACAGAGTATGGATTCCCTCTTCAACAGATGAATCTGAAGGCAGGAAAGGACAGATGGACAGGGACCCTACAGGTTAGAGGAGACTCAGAGACGCATCAACCCATCGCAGCGCGGACCCTGATTCCAACAAACACACTAAAAAGTACAACTGAAAACAAATATGATGACATGTAGTGACACAACTGGAAATGCCAACACCGATGAGTATTTGATGGCGTTACAGGATTTGCTAACTTTCAGGTGTGATAATGGTATCATGGTGATGCTTTTTAAAGAGTCATTCTAAAATCTTTCCAGATGAAGTGATGTGATGTCTGGAGTTTGCTTCAAACGAAAGGGCAGTGAAGAAATGCGGGCTGTCTGTGCAATGGAACGCTAGTCAACCTTAAAAAGGAACCAGGTGTGATCGTGTCACGACGTGGGTGAACCCCAAGAGCATGCTAATGAAAGAAGCCAGACACCAGCGGAAAGTCCAGAACTGGCAAATCCGCCGCCACAGGAGGCAGAGCAGGGGCTGGAGCTGGGGTCGGGGAGGCAGCGACTGCAAACCCACAGGAGGCATCTTTTTGGAGGGATGGACTGTTCCCAACCTGGACTGTGGAGTTGCTGGCACGACTCTATAAATTACTGAAGATCACTGACTCTCACACTTCAAACGAGGGAATTTCACGGTATAAAAATTGTACTTCAATAAAGCTGCTAAAAAGTAAAGCAGAATGTGGGGGAAGCAGGGCCATCAATGAAACGAGACTAGGTGTGAGTCGATGATGGTTGAATCTGAGTAGAGGTTTAGACTACTCCGTCTACTTTGGAAATGCTCCATAATTAAAGTCAAAAACCCCAAACAGCTCATATGTAACCCATGGCACCACTTGCCAGCACCCATGAGCCACCCAGTGAATACCGTGGAGTCATGAGCAGACCCAGGAGGCTGAGGACAGCCAGGAAATTACTCTCTTGAAGCCTGTTTTCCCTCCATCGCAGGGCCCTCTACAGTCCCAAACAAGAAGCATAAGGCCTCCCGTCTGCCTAGCACTTTCCAGTCTGCGAAGCCCTTGCAGGTCCATTATGTCCTCGGGAATGCTGGGGTGTGGGCAGACATGGAGACGGAGCTCAGAGTGGGGAGCCCAGGAGCGCCAGCTCCAAGCTCAGTGCCACCTGTTACCCCAGAAGCAGAGTTAGAATTGGAGAAGATGTCACTACCAGCCCTGAGGGTGAAGCTCGGACACTTAGGGAGGGACGTGGGACGTCCTCCTCCGTGAAGCACCCTGACCACAGACCAATCTATACTCCAGGTACGGAGAGAGGTCTGAATCTGCAAGCAAGGAGGAGGGTTCCATACTTCTGCACCCTGGGCCCACAGACACTGCACCTGCAGAGCATGCGTGAGGAACAGTCCCGTCTTATTACAGAGATTCGAGTGATTGGAGGCAGCCTAGAGGCCTGGCTCTGCCATGGACCCCATGGGACCTGGGCCTGACCCACCCCTCGAGGCCTCTGTGACACCATCTGTCAAACCAAGGAGGTGGACCAGAACCAGCAGGGCCCTTCTGGCTCTGAGGCCTCCCCCGGGTCTGCTCCCCACCCAGGCAGGGTGCTCGCCCAGTGGACAGGTTTCTCCCCGACGTGGCTAGGCTGGCTTAGGCCACGTTCTGTGGGGGTGAAGGTGCCGCCCATTCGACCCAGGCCCCTGAGTCCAGAGGCCTGCGGCGTCGGGGAGGAAGCGGCTGAGGAGGCCCAGCGGCCCTGGGGCCAGGAGGACAGCGTTCGAGTCTGGCAAGGCCAGGTCTGTGCCGTGTGGAACTAGGCCAGGCAGCTCACGTTCGAGGCTGCCTTTCTCATTTGCAATGTGGGGTCAAGGTCTTGAGAAGGCACAAAGAGAGTGATACGAAGGTCAAGGCCTTGAGGGCAGGCCTTTTTCTTCTCCTCTTTTGAGTCCTCAGGGCCAGACATGTAAATAAACGCTTTAGAAAGGCTGGAAAGGGCAATCGCAGGGATCCGTGTGGTGGTGGAACTGTCTTGTATCTTGAGTCAAACAAGGCCAATAGCCCAGTGGGATACTGCACTATAGTCTGATGTTATCATTGGGGGAAACTGGATAAGGGTCTATGGGATCCCTCTGTATTATTTCATACAACTGCATGTGAATCTACAATGATCTCAAAATAAAAATTTCAATTAAAAAGAATGAAAAACAAAAAACAAGGCTTTAGCATTCCTTTCCAACTAAACCTAATCAAGATTCATTAAACTTGGGGAAAAAAATGTTTGCTGAATGGAGAGACTATGAATGATACTTGCAAAAGTACTCCATAATCTAAAAAGTGCTACTGTTAGTATTTACTAGGGGGAAAAACTGCCAAGGATTCTGAATGACCTCCCTCCTCCAGGAAGCTTTCCCTGATTTCCCCTCCTCTGTGTTCCTAGAATATCTAAGCGAGCATATCTCTACCACTGCACTTATCACTCTGCATTGTACATTTAATTGTTTAGGGCCCTCATCCACCAACTAGAATGTGAACTTCATGAGGATGGGGCTGCATCTCCCTCATCTTTGTGACAGCAGCTCCTGGCCCAGTGCCCAGCTCTGTCCAGATATGACATAAACGCCTGTGGAACAAAATGAACTGGGACAGGTAGTATGGCCTGGCTCTGCCAACAAGTCCAGAGGTGCTGCCTAGGGTCACTGAGACAACAGTGATCTCGAGGTGCTTTTATTCATCAGAAAGTCCCACCGGCCTGAAGGAGACCTGCTCTTTATTCATCTGGCTCTCCAGAACCGCGCCAGGGCCGGGTCAGAACGGTTTGCAGTGGAATTGCCGGGCTTCCAAGAAGAGATTTGCAAAGTTTAACTGACTCATCTCTCCCCACCTGTCCCAGCCTGCCAGGCGCCCCTCCAGCTCAGCCCCAGCCCCTCCCAGGTGGTGTGGAGAAGCAGGGGAAGCCCCCGCGGGGAGACTGAAATCAGATATTGTGGTTTCTGGCTGGGAGAAACCTTTCCGGCAATGACTAATCAGGAGGCCCTGGTTTTTCCCCCATTACCACTTAAAAAATCTTAGTGAGCCCCAAATCCCAGCACCCAAAGGAGCTCAGGGCTTATGGAGGCTGATTTTTCTCTGATGCCTGAAACCCACCAGTGACGGGGAGCTCACTACTTCATGAGGCAGCCAGTCCATGGTCACACAGCTCTGGCTGTGAGAAAGTGCTAATTCTGCCCTCCTAGGCCCCCGACGCTGGTCTGGAGTGTGCCCTCTGGGGCTCCAGTCCCAACAAACATCCTCTCAGGCCACAGGCACCAGCACCAACCCCCTGGGATCCAAGGCAGGGCTCCAGGTCCTCCACTGCTCGCTCTGGACATGGTCTCTCTGGTGGGGAATGAGAAGCTCGCTGCTGCTCTTCTCGTGGCCTTGCCCCCTGGCTGGCTCATCTGCTCTCGGTCAAGGCAGAGCTCACCACAAGTTCATAAGACATGGAAAGTGACCTTGTGTGTGATTTTTTAAAAAGCGTTCATTTCTCTCCTCCCTAACCAGCGTGCTATTTGCAAGCCAGAGTGCTCTGTGCTTATAACCCATCCCTGGGCCCCCACTGCCTCGGGGCAATGTTGACCTGAATCGCTCGGGGCCCCAATCCAGATCCCAGCCTACTTCCCATCCTCGACTTGGATCTACCCTCCTTCCAGAACACTGCCCTCTCCTCCAACCACACCACACACACACTAACCCCTGAGCAGCCGGGCCACTCCACTCACACCTTTGCTCACACTGTTCTCCCATCCTCGCCCCTGGCGAAATTCTTGCCCTCTAAGGTCCAGTTCAGCTGTCCTCTCCTCCTGGTGCTTTCCCGAAGGCTCTGTGGCTGAAATCACCTCCTTCTCGGAATTCCTGTGGCATTTTCCAAGCACCACATTTAGGACATTTGTCCCACATTATTTTCTTCCGGTCATTTGGCACTGTGTCTCTCTGCCTTGGAGATGGGGAGGCTCCCATGGGCAGCCTCCTGCTTCCCCCAAGAGGCCTGGACAAGATCCATCCTGAGTGAAGCTGGACGAGGGCGACAGGGAAGAAGCCAGGGAACTGGGGCCCCTGAACCTCAAGAAATCTCCAAGAAGAGCAGGAAGAGAACGCTGCCCTGGGCTCCGAGCATCCCATTCTTATCTTCTCACACAGAAGAGAAGAAATGACAGGTTCAGACCACAAAGCTCCACTTCTGGAGGACGAGAGCTAGGACTCAGTAGTCAAGGCCTCCTGAATTAAGAAGATGTGGGGCTGGGGGGCGGGGGCTCCCTGTCCGGGGAGCCCCAGGCTCTGCTTCGGCTCCGCCTGCCTGTGTGACGAGCGGCTCCAGATCCTGATATGGAGAAGAGGAGGGAGACTTCCAGAAACTAAGATTCATCTCACAGCAGCCAGATTCCACGGGCTTCTTCCTGGTGGTCCACGGTGGGTCCCGGCTGTCCCATCCTGCTACAGGGCTAGGAAGGGAGGAGGGCAGGGGGGCCCATTCCCCCAAAGGAACGCAGGCCTCTTGGCTACCAAGGGGCCGGAATGGGGGCGTGCAAAGGGGAGCCCCATCCTAAAGTACCTGGTGTGGGAGTGGAGGGGGCTTCCCAAGACGCTCGTAGTTCACTTTCTTTTGGACTCACTTCCCAGCTGTGGGAGAAGAGAAGCTTATCCTGGGGCCGGAAAGAAATGAAAAGGCTTCCCTCTGCACTGCAAGATCAATGGCGGGGGGCGGGGCGGGGGGGGGCTGGGTGGCTGAGTGGTGACACACACGTGCACACACACTCCTCAGGCCAAGGCCACCTCTCTGCCCCTTCTGCTGCCCATCACGAAGGAAAGAACTTTCCAACAGGCGATGTTCTGCAAAGGCAAGCAGACAGGCTCAGGATGGAGTGTCCTTTTTGTCACCAAGCTTCGCTAGGGCTAAACAGAAACAGGGTAGAGAAGCACCAGAACACAAAGGCTGAGGGGGCTGGGCCTCCCACGCCGACCCGGACACCTCGGTTTGCAAGTCAGAAGCCTCTGCCAGCTCTCACCGTTACACAGAGTAACGGGCAGAACTGCATTTCCTGGATGCTCACGACACTCCGGCGACTATTCTCCATGATAAAATGCATTAATTTATTTAACCCTTACAACAACCCTATGGGGGGAGTATCATTATCCCCCTTTACAGACGATGAAAATGAGGCACAAGGGGCCCAAAGAACGTGTCCAAATCACCCCCCAGCAGTGCAGCTCCAAGTCGGAGATCTTGAGCTCCACGGTACAGCCCCTCTCCGCCCGGCATCAACCCCATCCCAGTCCAGATGAGACAACCGAGGGGAGAGGAGCTGAGTAAGCTGCTGAGAGGGCGTGAGACTCAGGTTCTGTCTGATCCCCCAGGTCTCTGGTCTTCACCACAGTGAGGCGCTGGGGCCCAGGGAGGAACGCCAACTGCGAGGCCAGGCGCATCTTCCCGTGCTCCATGACCTCACCAGACACCTACTGCTCCTGACACTACACCTGCGACAAGGCCAATCCTCCACCCTGAGCCGCTTTTCCCTCCTCTCCTGAAGTCCTTGTCTATCCACCCCTTCAGGTCCTGGCTCAAGAATGACCTCCTGGAGGAAATGTTGCCAGACGGGTTCAGTCATAGATGCCGTTACCTTTATCCTCCCTTCTCCCCGCTTAGACTCTGAGGACAGCCTACACGATAAACTCAGAGGACAGCCGTGCTCAGATTCTTGTCGACGTTAGCGATTCCTC
Organism: Equus caballus; assembly: GCF_041296265.1. Taxonomy (NCBI): domain Eukaryota; kingdom Metazoa; phylum Chordata; class Mammalia; order Perissodactyla; family Equidae; genus Equus; species Equus caballus. The sequence goes on from NC_091708.1 coordinate 10,303,763, forward strand.
TTAACATTAGTGGGACACAGAGAAAGAAGCAGAAACGTGGGACACTGTTGGCGCTGTTAGGGAAGAATCGACTCCTTGCTTGGTTCTTTATGAAGGTACCATTCTGGCTTTTAAGATCAGAAACTAAAGGAAGGAGATGCGAGGCTTAGATTGTAGCTATTATGTGTAAGCCTGAATTTTAGCAAATGTATATAACAGAGAAAAAAGCCAGCAAGGTAACAACGGTGTTTCCATTTATACATCTTTTTATCAAGGTTAACTTGACGTAAGAGCCTTTGCTTTTAATTACTGAAAATACATTCATATTTTGCAGTTCTGTGTTAATTCCATGATTCTTGCATTCGCACCTGGAAACAAAGCATAATAATCATTCTTTGCGCTAATACCCATCATTTACTTAAACAAGCAAGCCATTGGCCTCGAGACTGGACCTGTAAACAAACACTTCTGAAAGCTCGGCTTGAATTTGACTTTTAACAATTCCTTTTTCTCTCTCATATACATACGTACATACATTAAAGTTAGCCTCCTGGTTTTATTTCCCTCACCTGTCTCCCACAAATCAAACCTCAAATAATATAAAAGTGCTGACTCGAAAGAGGCTTCACACAAACAAACAAGAGCTTTCAAGCCAAAGGCAGAGGTGTTCACATCTCCATCCGATCATCCCCACGTCCTCTGCCTGATCCAGAACAGTCTCTGCCCAGCCGACCGGGAAAACGCCGAAACAGCTCGTTGTCATTTCCAGGAGAGGAACAGGTCTCATCTCCAAACAAAAGAAAAGTTCAGTAATAACAGGAAGCTGGGAAAACCCAGACGGACTTCTCCTTGCCACCCGTGTCAGGCTCACAAAGAGAAGAACTCGCACCATCCGACATGGTTGGGAGAGTTTAATCCAAAGCAGTGCTAATTAATATCCCGGCTTCCAGAAGCCAGTGCTGCACACAGCCGCGAGGGCAACAGGGCCGTTCTCCCTTCATTTTATGGGAAGAACATTTTCATTACAAAGCCTCCTTCCAGACACTCCTCTCTCGGCCAGATTAGCCTCGAGAAGGAAGCGGATGATCCATATCTCAGAACTTCTTCTCTGCCCATTAATTTTATTATTTATGTCCCATTTTAAAAGCTTATTGGTGCAACTCCCTGTGCACCTGGCCAGAGCCCTTCTGACGGCAGTGGTGTTTTCCCACATCCGCTGCTCAGGAGCAGTTTATGCAGTGGTCACCAGAAGATGCCAACGTTTTGAAATGTGCCTTGGAGAGAGAGCTGACTCAAGTGGCATTTCCTGCCTCCCCACTACACACACCTTTTTTTTTTTCCAATGAATGTTGAAGGTTCTAAACTCACTCATTTGTGAAATATATGTGGACTCGATGGCTTAGCATGAGCTCTGGGTGATCCCCTGAGACCTCTCGAAATCCTGGGGGATACCCTATGCGCCCCCACCCAAATCAAGTGTCCCCAGCTGTTCCAGCAGAGTTGACCCATTTTTAACCCAAATAGGCAGGCCTGGTGAGGCCACGTATCTTACCGTTTTATTCTGAAACCCCACGTGCTCAAGGCTGTCTCTTTCCGGCCTCCTAAAGGGACCCCAAATCCAATCTAAATGTCTCGAATTTACCTGTTTGTCTTTTATACATATAAATAGCTGCATTTCCATTCTCTCTTTGTTTCTCATTTTCATTTGGTTCTAATATCTGCATGTAAATGTCGGAAAATAGCATCTGTAATTGGAGATTATGAAGTATGGCCAGCTCCTGACAGGCCGCTAAGGAAGATGGATTATCCTCATTTTTCTGTAAATTTTGTCAATTTTGGAATTCATAAGCTATCAACACTGATCAAAATGGGACTTCACAGCTGTGTCAAAAAAGAGAGCGAGAGCAAGAGAGAGAGAGAGTGCCCAGGCGGGCGGTTGCGTGCAGGGGCCCGGTGGCAGGCGGCTGTGGTACTGGCACACCAGACTGGATGCCCAGTGTCATTGGCGGCCACCCTCCTCCCCTGCCTCCTCCCCTCCACGCTCACAGCTTCCCAGCACCGGCCACCCGGGAACTCGGGGTGGGGCTATCCCTAGCTAAATCAAATAGCTAAATCATGCTCCTGGAAGGCCGCAAATCCTCCAAGGCACCCACTCAAACCCGAGGCTTAATTTATTGCCGGGCACTGCCTTCCTTGTTCATCCGGAGGAGTCCGCGGGCTCCCTCTGTGCGGCCTCCAACATCTTCTACTCCTTCCAGACCATCACAGCCCACTTGAGGCAATTGTGTTGGTCTCTCTCTCTCAATTTTCCCATTACTGGGAGTAAGTACTGTTGGGACTCTGTAATAGCCCGACTGCAGCCCATATCAATAACAGATGAGGTTTAATCGTCCAACACAAAAATTATTTAGGCGCAGTAAGGACATTCAATGTCATTTGCATAATGGCATTTCTATCGCACGCACCTAACCCGTCTTGCATAAACAAGGCCTTGGGACCATAAATAATAATAAATCATGACGTCTGCACGCCTCTTGCAGTAATAGGAGCCACTCTTTGTGGAAATTATTTCAGCAGGAAACGGGCACTGTAATTTTAAAGACATGTGGCGCGGTGAGGCCCAGTAAATCACGCCGGCGCACTGTCCCCAGGAGCAGCCCGGAGACCCGCCCTGAGCCTGCAGCGACATCCCTGGGTGTCTGGAGGAGGGCAGGCCTTGAGGGGGAAATACCCAGGACACCCAGAGTGGACACTAGAACGTGCCACTGTCCCCGTAAACACCAGGAGGGCCGAACATTCAGAGCCCAGCACAGGGAGAGTCAGGTTTGGACCTGGAGAGGCCCCCAGGCCTCAGGGTCAGAACTGGCTTTGTTCCAGGAGAGTGGACGCTCACTGAGGGCAGCAATTTTCGTCTGCTCTGTTCCCTGCTGTAGCTGGAGCAGTACCCAGTACCCAGCAGTGCTCAGGAACCATTCTAGAGGAAAAGCAGTAAGAGGAGAAGATGCTGGGCTCAGGTAGGGAGTGGATGAGAAGAGCCCTGAAGGCAGGTGGGGCAGACAGAGGCACAGCCCTGGGGGTTAAGGCAGGAACTAGCACCAAAGGACTGGACCCGCTGAGCTGTGAGCGACAGTGAAAACGCCCAGTAAACTCTCAACCACTGCAGGAGGCCGCTGTGGGGTGAGAGAAAGGCACAGATGGGAGGATGGCAAGCAGAGTGGTGAGGCTGCAGGTGGGGTGCCAGGCAAGACTGGGTTAGCATCCCAGCTCCCCATCTCAGCCTGCCAGCCTCACCCTCTTGCCCCAACTTCCTCACCAGTGGAGCGAGCCTAACACCAGTATTGAGCCCACAGAGTCGTCCCGGGGTTTAAATGAGATAATGCGTGCAGTGAGCACGCTGAACGAGCTCCACCATCACTATTGTTGGTACAACTGCTATTCTTCAGGAAACAACTAAGTGAATTCAAGCACAACTCTGCCTCTTACTGGCTGTGTGATTTGGGACGAGCTACTCCACCCTCTGGGCCTCAGCTTCCTCTGTCTGTCCAAGAGCACGATAAGACGGTCCCCACCCACCTCGCCAAGCGGCTGTGACTCAAGCGAGGTCATGCTGTGAAGCAACTTGTTGGCATGAAGTGCGTCTGCAGGGGAGGGATGAACATAACATCCCTCATGAGTGTGAGCAAGGAAAGATGGCGAGAGTCTCCAGCAGCTGCCCACGGTCATCTCCAGCCACCCCCACCCCTGGCAGCACCCTAAAAGTTCCTGCTTTCCAGAAAACGTTCTGGCAGGATACACACCACACCAACCCCCGTGCTGCCTCCGGGAGGGAGAAGAGGGGCAGAGACTGGGGTTGTTAGTCTAAGCCTGACCTGTGACGGGCTGATTTTCCTAGAAAGAAGCACTACCGCGTCACCGAGATTTCTAAAGCTGATGAGGTTTCATACCCCTATGCCTTGGCACAAGCCAGTCCCTCTTCCGGAATATCAAAAGCTCCGGAAATGCTGACAGAACAGCAATAAAGGGCCAATCAGTGATTTAACAACTGCATTTCTCTCCAAAAGGACTGAAGAGAAACAGCCATCATTTCTCCCCTGAGTCCTCCTTTCCAGCTGGGAGGCCTGGGCCGTGGGCCGCACTGTCCTGGGAATGGGGTGACTCAGAGGCCCCAGGACCTGTCCGGTACTCCGGCGCCTGCAATGCCACCTTCGCCTGACACCTCTACCTTACCCTCCCCCAAATGTGAAAACTGCTCAAAAGCCCCAGAAAGTCTGTAGTTTGGTTATTAGTATCGCACCAATGTTGGTTTCTTAGTTTCAACAGGTGGACTGTGGTTGGTAAGATGTTAACAACAGGTGAAACTGGGTGAGGGGTGTGTGGGAACTCTCTGTAGTATCTTCACAACTTGTCTGTGAATTAAAAATTATTATTCCAAAATAAAAAGTATATATATATATATACAGAAAGAAGCCATACCTCACTCATAGGAGAAAAGCAAGTTAAAATCGCACTGTACCATTTTTCATCTCTCAGATCCACAATGAGCCCAGAGGCTGACGCCACACGGCGGCAGCCTGGGAGCAGGCCCTCTCCCTTCGAGGGCCTCTTTGGGGAGCAGGGCTCCAACTCTCAGAGTCCGCAATGCATATGCACTGAGCCAGCCACCCCACTTCTGGGAACTCCTCCTGCAGGTAGTCTCCTGCCTGCGCCCAAATAAACGTGCACAAGGACGCTCCCCGCAGCCTTCTCTGAACAAGCTTGGAAGCAGCCAATAGGAGACTCGTCAAACAAGTTCTGATCCCCACGTCTTGGACACTATGCAGCTGTGAATAAGGATGAAGCAGCACTCTATCAGCACAGAACAGTCTCCAAGAAATATTTGTTAATGGAAAAGAGCAAAAACAGAACACCGCATATAGTATGCTACCATTTGTGTTCAAAAAGAGGGGACTTACAGGGGCATATTCTGGAATCCACACATATACCTTACTCTTACCGAAGTATTGTATGTAAATCTCTAAAGAACACGGAAGAAACCGGTAAGAGCGGTTGCCTCCCAGGAGGCGAACAGGGTGTCAGAGAAAGGAGTGGGGAGGAGACTTGCTTTCCACTGTATACATTTGGTATTATCTGAAATTTTTATCATTTTGCATGTATTACCTAGTAAAATTTTTTGAATATAAATATAAATTAAGAGTGTCTCTCAGGTAAGTGGCAACGAGCACGTGCTGCCTGGACTCAAACAGAGCCATGGCTGGCCCACGAGCCCCTCAGGACCCTGTCTGTCTTGAGGGGTTCCCTGCACACCTCTGCATCACCCAGCGTGTCTGGCACGAGTCCCCCGGCAGTGTGCTGGGCAGCTGGTGGCTGGGTGCCTGCATTCATGCGCCCACCTGTGTGTCTAGAGCCCGGCCCCCCGGCTCGGCTCAGGGAAGGGACTGAGGCCTCTGACGTCAGACCCACAGCTCCGGGCAGTGTCTGAGCTGGAAAGGATTTGGGGTTCCCCCCTTGATCAATTTTCAGATGGGAGGTTGAAGGCTGGGGAGGGCAAAGACCGGCTCAAGGAGGCACCGCGAGCAGGGAGGAGAGTCCAAATCAGAGCCCAGGTGTCAGGAAAAGCGACACTGGCATCCAGAGGAGGACGGACAGGTTCGTTTCTCTGGCTCTCAATCACTTCATTGGCAAAATGGTAAGAAGAGCTTCTGTCTCCCTTCAGACCCCAAAAGCATTAATAGGGATCAAATAAGGTCACCGACACAAAAGCAGCCAGGGCACTCTCAGCTCCTCACACAGACAGAACCTGACGGCCGTGCTGGGAGGGCCTTGAGGAAGATCCCGCATGGGTGTGTTAAGTCCGCCACAGGGGCTGTGCTTAGCTGTTCACGCCTTTTATGCTGAGCTTTGCTCCAACTTGATCAGAGAGGTATTGTCTTTACTATTCTTTCTTTTTTGTAGGTGCAGAAACTGAGGCTCAGAGAGATGAAGTGAGTTTCCTACAATCACACAATTAATAAGATTGTAACGTGCAGCAGGCAGCTACAGATGCTGTTGCTGGAGGCAGAGCTAGCAGACAAGCTGCCCGCAGTAGTGAAGGCTGGCTTTTTGCCCAAAGTGCATGGACACAGGAGCACCGGTGGCCATGAAAGGCCATGGACAATGACAGGCAGGGCCCAGTGGCCGGTCAGCTACCTTCAGCACAGCTGACTCTACCCTGGGGGGCTGCAGGTGCCCAGGCCACTCACCAAGGAGTGGACCACCCACTGACACCTGTCTTCCAGCCCCCTCCTCTGCACCCAGCCCTCGGTTCCCCCACCCAGGGCCTTCTCTGTCCTCAGGCTTCCCCTCCTCCAGTGCATGCCCCATCTCAGCCCTGCCAAATCCATCTAGTCTTCTCCATCTCAGGCCCACTATACCCAACCTCAACCACTTCCCACTCTTTTCTCCCCATTCCCTGTGACCATCTTGCCATGTGGGTCTCTGATCTGTCCGCAAGACAACTGAATGTATCTCCCCAGGGACATTGCCTTGAGGTGAGTGCAGTCCAAAGATGGAACTCCAACAGAGACGGGGAATCTGAGGTCCCCACATCCGCCGCAGTATCTGGCTGGCTGGCTCCTAGCACCCCACAGGCGGCAGCTCTAATCCATTTCTCATCCTTTCCTATCCCGCATTTCAGATGGTTACGCCCGGCCTCCAGAACTTGCGCGTGGAGTTTTACCACCCAACAGTTCTTTCTAAGACCAGAACTTCACAGTAAAATAAAGCTGATCCTCCTCACTTACTTCAACTCTACTGAAGATGTCACTGAGAATTCGTGGATTAGTTTGACGTTCACACGCGCACACAAAAGCCACATCTTTGCAAGCTATTTAATACCCAAAACGAAGACCTAGGGACCTCTGTATAAAGATTCAGGGTAAAACAATGGCCAGTCTTAGGTGCTGCCGTCAGACTTTCCTGGGGCTAAGCTTCTCCAAGGCAATGAAGGGTTTATCTTTCAAGGTTGTGTGTGGCTATTTGTGGGTTGTTTTGCCCCCCGCACAGATGCAGTGTTCTGACTCCAGGGTAATGGAAGGGAAAACCGGGTGCAGGTGACAGGTCACGAGCTCACGGAGCCCTTTGTGGTGAAAGCCCATTTTGGGATATTAGGGATCACTGGTGAGCTGTGAGGCAGCCCCAGGGGACACTGGAGGCGACTCCTTTACCATAGGCAGGTCCCCAACAGAATTTGAAAGCCCCATGGCGCACTTTCTGCCTCTTAGCTCCTGACTCCCAAACCACGAGGTATGAATGAGGAGCCAGCCATGCCCAGGGCCAAAACAGGTGGGAAATGGTCACCCAAATGTCCATTCTAAAGAGGCTCAGACGCCCAGAGAAAGGTTAATAGCAAGAGAATCTATAGTGCTCCCCCAGGGCACCAACAGCGTGGGATTTCTCCAGACTTATTCCATAGGCCATAATTTGACACCAGATTCTGTTCTTAAATGAGTCTGTTGAGAGCAATCTGTCTAAGTTACTACGCCTGTTCCTAAGAGCATTCCAGAAGGAAGCAACACTCTCTCCCCAGGAGCTCCGCACACAGCCGCAGCAGCCCCATCACCCAGCCTCACTCTTGGGCACCCAAGAGCAAGGAGCACAGAGGCTTAAAGTCACACTGCGCAGCCAAACTACTGCACATGCCTTGCCAGGTAAACGCAACGTAAAACTTTTCACCCTGTTGTGTACCCAGTATCTTCCCTCAGTTTCCTCATCTCTTCAGTGAGGAAAATAAGCCAACCAGGAAGGGTTGGTTAGGAGCATTAAATGAGATCATATAAGTAAAGTATTTAACTGGATGCATTGTCCAGATAGTTTCTTAGCATATTATTTCACTGCATTATATGTGCTGTGTGTATATATAGACATATTTTAAACAGGCTTTCCAGAGTCATCAAACCCACCCCCTCACACTGAGGCCCCTGAAAGTCTTCGCCCTTCCTCTACACTTGCACAGGTCTCTGCTCTCCTCCACCTGGCATCCGCCCCGCCCACTTCCTGTGCCGCCCCCAGATAGAAGCCTGAGGGGGCGGGAGCCTTGTCTGTGGCATTCAGGCATTCTCTGAGGATAAGAATAAGGATAAATAACATCTACTGCGTGTTCTCATGTGTGAGGACCTTACACAGGAGCCTCCTGTTCTGTCCTCACACCAACACTGTGTGGGGCACACTGGCATCCCCTCTTCCTCTTGTCGACAGGGAAACTGGTCCTCAATGAGGCTGAGCAACTTGACTGGATCACACGGCCAAGAGGTGCAGGCACCAGGTTCCAGGACCACAGAACTCCAGAGCCCTCACTCAGAACCGGTTTGCCATGCGGCCAACACGGGCGACCAACACAGTACTGCCTGAGTTCCCAGGTGGGCTGAGCATGAGGGGGAGTGGTAGGCGTCCCGTAGGAGATGTAGGTAGGTAGGAGAGCACGGTCACAGGCACTGACAGTCCCAGCCCTTCCTCCCAGGAGGGACATTCACAAGTTCAGAAGTGTCAGAGTCCGGGCCTGAAGACCCCCTTCTCCCTTCCAGACAGATCTAGGAGACTGGAGAATTCCTGTCCTCTGTTGCACCAAAAGGGAAATAGTAATTTGCTTGTTTGTAGGGGGAAATTCTTATAATACAACCCAGAGTTAATAATTTATTACGAAGATTTCTTAGCTCCTCAGGCAGAAGTTCTAAAAATGATACAAATTGTGATTTTGATGACTTTAATGGGATTTTCCCCTCGAAGCCTGAGCTCGTTTGCCTATGTAGTCTGCAGCCAGGCTGACAGCACAGAGAAAGCCCGCGGAGGAAAAAGTCCCAGCAGCCCCACAGCGCACGGCCGCCGCCTCAGGCGCAGCGGCGCCGCAGGTCTCCCACCCTGCCACCGACGGTCCCACCTCCCTGCCTCGTCTCCCACTGCCCTCCTGCCCAGCCAGGCCACCCTTCCCCACCCTGACCCCATCGCTCTGCGCTGTGGAACCTCTGCTGTGGCAAACACTCCTTGATGATGACGATAACAATAATAATAATAGAAGTAACATTTTTCGAGTGTCTATTATGGGCTAGATCCTCTGCTAAGCCCTTTTTTTGTTCATCTCATTTAATCTGTACAACCGAAGGGATACAAGAACTGTTATTATCCCATTTTACATATGAGAAAACTGAGATTAAAGCAGTGGTAAAACCAAGTAGGTTTAAAATCATAATTTTGCATACAGAGGAAGGAAAGCTAATGTTTGTTGGGGGAGTGCTGGTGAGCAGTGTGCTCAAACCTGAGAACAAAGAAGAACCCCGCAGACCCGGGAGGTAAGCCTGCCATCCCATAACCTCCCAAGAGGCTCAAAGGTGACATAACGGGTTGTGAAGTCACAAGTGCAGTGGAAGCCTGTGCTCCTAACATGACCTGCACTGCCTCCAGCAGTGCCCCAGACGCTGCTCCGCATCACCCGTTCCAATGGAGAGCACGCCTCCCTCCTCTCCCTACGACTTTCTGGGCAAGGCAGAGGGGTCTGCGTACTCGCTGCCCCCAGCGCCAATTCCAGGCCACTGCTCTACCGCACCATCCTGCCACAACGTCTCCTCCTCAGAGCCCCACCAGTCTGCCAGGCTAGCCCCTCCACACTGTTAGTGAACTGCCTACATCCCTTCTGAGCGGGTGCCCCTTCCTGGGGACCTCCCACCATCATCTGCACCTGCCCTTGACCTCACTGAGCACACCTCTTTGACTCCACTGGTCCTGATTCTCCATTCCCCTGCCCCAGCCCCAGGGATGGCCACAGGTAGGACCTTATGCTGTCATTTAGAACGGATCCACCTCCAAGACCTGAAACCCCTGAGCTCCTCTGCGCTCTGCACAGCCTCTCATCATCGTCCTTCCACACCCTCATCCTGATGAATCGGCTCTTGCCAGGAGCCCCCACAAGTTACACCAGGTGGATAAAGTAATCTAACCTCTTGGTGGCCTGAAATGACCATAACATTGCCAGTTCCCTTATCCCAACCCCAGAATTGTCCATATCCTCTTAAAAGCCCGGACACTGAGCTGGACCACATGATGGTCTTCAATAAATTCATCCCATTTTGTTTCACAGCCAAAACATCAGGAAAGGATCAACAAATCCAGTTTTCTCCAAAATAGAAGAAAGGAAAGGCAACCCCATCTGTCCCAGAATGCCAACGCTCAGAGCTGGAAGAGACCCTGGTGGTCAATCTCTTCCAACCTCCTCTCTGACGCTTGAAGACTTTCCTCAGCCTTCCTCCCACCCGGCCACACTGCCCCGGACAGACACTCCTGGTGACAGGGAACCCACAGCCAACCCACACTTGGGCAGTTCCGCCTCTTTGGAAAGTTTCCTTCAACGGAGTTGAAAGCTGCCTCTCTCTAATTTCCACCTGAGTCCTGGGTCTGCCCACTGGAGCCACAAATAAGTCATCCCCTCCTCCATGGAGTCCCTCTGAGACCAACTACTTGTGTATCCACTGAGTTTTCTCTTCTCCAGGCCAGCCAGTTCCAGCTCCTCCACAAGTGCCACGCAACACAGGTTTGTGGGGAGGGAAGCCAGGTAGTGTAAGCAGGGGGCAGGATAAATGGTGTTCAAGGTACAGGCCCTGGACTCTGGCTGCCTGGCTTCCAGATCTGGCTCCAATGTTTCCACCTATGGGTCTTTGAACAAGTTGTCCGCTCTCCTCTCAGTTTTCTCATCTGTAAAATGGAAATAATTTCATACCACCTCCTTCATAACGTGTGGAGGGGGTGGATACAGAGCCACATAAGAGCTCAGCACAGTCCCTGGCACATACTAAGTGCTTAGCGAATGTTCGCTCTAAGCCAAGTACGTTCCCCAACCTGGGCTCCTCCTCTGTCACCTTCCAATAAGTCAAGATCCTGACCACAGGTGTGGCCTGACCGACACAGAAGAGAGCGGTCCAGAATCTACTTTCACTGGTAGCCATATGATTCAGTTCACGACTAAAACCCCTAGCTCTTCCTCACCAGTGCATCTGTGAATCTTCATGTCCCCTTGCTGCAGTGTTCTGCAATGTTACTTTCATAACCGTGAAGTTATTATTATTTACGAACCCACTGATCCACTCCCATACCGAGGCCTGTCCACTTACTGCTGTAGCTATAAGTATTCACCCACTCTATTTTGAGAACATGCAAGTCTAGAAATCCTCCTTTCATTAGTTGACACTGGCTCCCTAAGGAGACACAGATTAGGCAAGGCATAGGAAGAGGGTCTTTCATTTTTACTTAGTATGATTCTGTATTGTTTGAATCTTTTGCTGTGTATGTGCTACTTCTGCTTTGCCTTACCGGAATTTACTCTGCTGCTCTTTCTAACGTCTTGAGTTGAGTTCTTAACAAGTTACTCTTTCATCTTCTTTTTTAAATAAATGCATTTAAAGCTATTCATTTCCCTCTAAGTGCTGCTTTAGCTTCACTGCACATGTTTTGATTAGCAGTGGTGGTGTTATTTTGGGGGTTTGTTGGTCATTCATTTCTAACATTTTGTGATTTCTATTAGGATTTCTGTTTTGACATATGATTTTTTCAGAAGGTTGATTTTGTTTTTTAACTTACAAACATACAGGAAATTGGAGGCCTTCTTTTGCTTTGGACTAATAATTTTTAATTTTAGTGCACTGCGATCAAAGAACATGGTCTATGATGTGGATATTTGGTATTGCTGAGATTTGCTTTCACAACTGGCACATAGCTGATTTTTGTAAGTGTTCCTTCCATGTGTGTTTGAAAAGTGTATGCACTCTCTCATTGCTGGCCTTTATGTCTATTTGGTCAAGCTTGTTTAATTGTGTTGTGCAAATCTTACAAATGTCCCTGCCAATTTTCTGTCAGCTTAATCTATCCATTAGTAAGATGGGTATGTTAAAGTCTCCAAAATATATAATGGGATTTTTTTCATTTGTTCATTGAAAATTTTTGCTATAAATATTTCGAGACTGTTCCCAAGTGCACATATTGTCCTTGTTAGCATTAAGTAATGATCCTCTTTGTCTCTGAGGATACTTTGGGTCTTAAAGTTTACTTCATCTGAGAGGGATATTATATCACATTTTATTTGATTAGTATTTGCCTGGCCTATATTTTCCTATCTTCTTACTTGCAACCTTTCAGTACCATTTCGTTTTAGTTTAGTTCCCATAAACAACATATTTGTGGCTTTTGGCTATGTTTCATATCTTTCATCTTGTGTGGCAAATTTAATTGATTTATATTTAATAAGACTATTCAAATATTTTTATTTATTTCTACCATTCATCATCTAATTTTGTATTTTTAATTTACCATGTTTTTTCCTCCCCTCTCTTTGGTTGGACTCACTTAGTATTCTGCAGCTCTCTTTTGCCTCTTCTGGTTTGGAAGTTATGCATCCTATTACTATGCCTATAATGATTACCCTGAATTTGCTCACCTGCATCCTTGACATAACCAAATCTAAAGTTTATCGATATATCTATCCTCCTCCTGAGAAATACAAGCATTGTAGAATTTAACTCAGATCAGCCCACTCCCAATCTTACATATTGTTATTGTGTTTTTCCTACTTTGTTTTTAAACGCCCAAAACTAGCCATTATTTTTACAGCCAATAGTTATTTAGATTATCATCTGTTTATCAATCATTTGGTTACCATTGCTTCTTAAGCCCGTTCCCGCCTTCTGTATTTCACATCCTTCTTGTAGGCAACATATAGTTGGGTCTTGTGTATTTTTTTAATATACTCTGACGGTCTTTGTCTTTTAATGGGTATCCTCAGAGCATTTACCTCTAAAGCAGTTACTGAGGTAGTTGGGTTAATAGCTACTATGTGTATAACTATTTTCTATTCACTGAACTTGTTCTTTATTTCTTTTTTCATCCCTCTTTTTCTTCCTTCTCTGGATTTAAATACTTCATTTGATTCCATTTTATCTGCTGAGCACTCCTGAACTATACACTTAAATATGGTTGAGGCTCATTTTTACATTACATGTTTTCTATTACAATTAAAAAAATTTTTAAGTTAAAAAAAAAAGTTTTAGTGGTTGCCCTAGAATTTTCAATCTACATTATAATGAATCTAAGTTCACCTTCAATAACACTAAACCCCTTCAGTTGTAGAGCAGGTACCTTCCTCTTTTTTTTTCTTAGGAAGATTAGCCCTGAGCTAACTACTGCCAATCCTCATCTTTTTGGTGAGGAAGACTGGCCCTGAGCTAACATCCGTGCCCATCTTCCTCTACTTTATACATGGGACGCCTACCACAGCATGGCTTTTGCCAAGCGGTGCCATGTCCGCACCCAGGATCCGAACCGCCGAACCCCGGGCCACTGAGAAGTGGAACATGAGCACTTAAGCGCTGCGCCACCAGGCCAGCCCCGAGCAGGTACCTTCTAACAGAGTACCCCCAATTCTCCCTTCCTGCCCCCATGACACGGCTGTCACTCATCTGACTTATTCCTATATTATAATCATCCCCACATTGTTACCATTATTGCTTTAAACAGTTACTTTTAGATCAATTAAGAATAAGAATAATCAAATAATTTATTTTACCTTCATTTATTCCTTCTCTGACTGCTCTCTTTTCTTTTTGTAGATATGAGTTTTTGACCTATATTATTTCCCTTCTCCTTGAAGAACTATTTTTTTTTTTAATTTCATGCAGAACAGGTCTGCTAGTCATGAATTCACTCCATTTTTGTTTGACTGAGAAAGTCTTTATTTCTCCTTCACTTTTGGAGGATAACTTCCCAAGATACAGAATTCTAGGCTGGTAGGTGTTTTCTTTCAATGCTTTAAGTATTTCGCTCCACTCTCTTCTTGTTTGCATGGTTTCTGACGTAAATCCGCTGTAATTCTTATCCTTGTTCCTCTAACTAACTAAGATGGTTTCTTCCCTATGGCTTTTTCAGGATTTTTCTCTGTCTTTGGTTTTCTAATGCTTGAATATGATACTTGCAGGTGTAGATATCAAAATATTTTGGTATTCTCTGAGTTTCCTGCATTTGTCATTTGGTATCTGTCATTGATTTCGGAAAGTTCTCAGCCATCACTACTTAAGATATTTCTTCTCCTTCACTCTCTCATTTCCTTCTGGTATTCCAATTATGCATATGTTACTCCTCTTAAACTGGGGGTCTAGTGGTTAAGATTCGGTGCTGTCACCGCCACAGCCCAGGTTCGTTTCCCGGTCAGGGAACCGCACCTCCTGTCCGTAGGTTGTCATGCTGTGGTGGCTGTGTATTGCTGTGATGCTGAAAGCTATGCCACCAGGATTTCAAATACCAGGAGGGTCACCATGGTGGACAGATTTCAGCAGAGCTTCCAGACTAAGACAGACTAGGAAGAAGGACCTGGCCAGCCATTTCAAAAAACTTGGCCATGAAAACCCTGTGAATAGCAGCAGAGCATTGTCTGATGTAGCGGAAGGTGAGAGGATGGTGCTAAAAACCAGGCAGGGTTCCGCTCTGCTGTCCACAGGGTCGCTAGGAGTCAGAATCCACTTGATGGTGCTAACAAACTCTTAAAATCATCCCCCAATTCTTGGATGTTCTGTTCTGGGGCTTTTGTCTTCTCATTATTTTTTTCTCTTTGCACTTCAGTTTGGGAAGTTTTATCAACATATCTTCAAGCTCACTGATTCTTTACTTGGCTGTGTTCGATTTACTGATGAAGCCATCTGAGGCGTTCTTTTTTTCTGTGCCTGTGCTTTTGATCTCTAGCATTTCCTTTTGACTCTAAGAGTTCCCATCTCTCTGCTAACATTATCCCTCTGTGCTTTCATGCTGTCTATTTTTGCCTTTAGAGCCCTTAACATATCAGCCATAGTTAGTTTAAATTCCCAGTTTGATAATCCTAAAATCTATGTCATATTTGAAGCTGGTTCTGATGCTCCTTTGTCTCTTTAGACTGTGTTTTTTCTCACCTAAGTTTTTGTTGAAAGCTGGACATGATGTCTCGGGTAACAGGAACTGGGGTAAATAGGCCTTTAGTAGGAGGTTTTATGTTAATCTGCCCGAGCTCAGCCGTAGCTCTCTGCGTCCTCCTGTCTCTCCAGATTTTGCAGTAACCGTCTACCCGGCAATCTCAATTCCCCGTCAAGAAGAGCTGTTGATTTTCAGTTGCTCAGCTTTATTTCCTGTTGTAAATATGGGACTGACGACTTCCAAGCTCTTTATATGTGGGCGCTGAAACCGGAAGTCTCTCAGATGCTTCTTGTTGGAGCACGTTCTTTAGCAATTCAGCAAGAGCCTGTGGGTGGCAAACACTCTCTGTCCGAAAATGTCTTTATTTGCCTTCACTATTAAACTGTCATTTCTCTGAGTACAGATCACTTGTTCTCTCTTAACACTTGAAGATATTTTCTGTTGTCTTCTGACTTGTGCTGATGCTTTAATAAGTGTCCTGTCAATCTAAAAGTTATACTTCCTTTACGGTTGCTTTTATAATTTTCTCTTTGTCTCTCATGTTCTTCAATTTCACTACAGTTTGCCTAGGCATGCATTTATTTTTGTTTAACTCGCTGGGGATTTGGTGTGCTTCCTTAATCCAATGATACATGTCTGGCAACAGTTCTGTTTTATAACTTCCTTAGCCTTTATTTCTTCAAATATTGCCTCACTTCGTTTTTTGGGATTCATTTTTCCACAGCAACTATTAAACCTATGTTAGACCTTCTCTGGAAATTTTGTTTTATCTCTTACGCTCTCTTTCATGTTTCCCAACTCTTTAGCTTTCTTTGCTGCATTCCTGGCAAATTTCCTCAGCTCTGTCTCCCAAATCACTAATTTTCTATTCAGTTGTGTCTTATCTGGAATTTAACCCATGAATTGAATTTTTAATTTTGATGGCTAAAATTTTTATTTCTAGAAGCTTTATTTGGTTCTTTTTCTAATCTGTCAGTTCTTTTTTCATGGTGTTTTATTCTTTTGTAACGTTTCTAGTCCTGTTTTCATCTCTGTAGTTATTTTATAGTCTCTTTCAGATTGTTACTTAAGGTTCTTGGAGTACTGATTTTCCTGATTATGTCTCCTGATTTGCTCTCATCTCCTTGTATGCTTTGCAATTATTTAATTGTTAGCTCGTCTTTGGTAGTTATCAGTTACTCTGTAGGCATGTTGTGCATACTGAATTGTGGAAGGATCCAGATGAGAGTTTTTCTTGTGCTTCTTCTAGGCATCTGAAGGATTTCCCTGAGATGAGCCCAGTTTTTATATCAATTTCTCTTCTTGGGTTTCTCATAAAGAATATAAATTGAGATACCACACCAATAGGTGGCACAGGCTTGGGATTTCAACTTCCCCTGGGAAACTTCCGTTCTGCTCCAAGTCCCACGTAGAATCCAGTTTCCTTACTGCTTCCCTCAGCCTGGAGGTGAAATTTGCCTGGTGCTCATTTCATGGAAAGGGCAATCCTTCCAGGTTTCAAGTTTTTGCAGCAGATTCAGTTCCAACTCCCGTATCACATAAGTCTAAGGCCATATCTTCTGTCTCCACACCAGCATCAAAACCCCAGACCCTGTTCACTAGGAATTGTACCCTTGACCAGGCCCTGGGCCACTGGGACCTTAGCTCCTGCACTTAAAGTTCTGGCTCTGAGCTCCGTCTTCATTTCCAGCTCCTGAGGATTTCCTCTCTCTAATTCAACCTCAGATATATACCAAAAATAATTTATTGTTATTTTTGACCCAGTATTTCTATTTGTTTGAGATGGGAGGGGAGTCTGCAATAGCTCAGACCTGGTTATCAGAAGCAGAAAGTTATATTCTTTTTTTTTCTGTAATTTATAAAATAATAAAGGTTTGGGTTTTTCTAAAGAGCTTTGTGAACAGCCAAATTCCTTAAGCCAAACTTCCGGTGCACTCGCAAAACAAGCAGGCTGTAGGATTGGAATTACCTGTTCTTTTGTCTTTTTTTATTGCAAATATTGTTTGGCCTTGTTTAGGGGGAAATATCTCTACCCAAAAGTCAATTTTCAGACAATACCTTTGGCTGCATCCATTGCTGTTACTTTATGCCACACAGCACAGCACAGGTGGTCAATGTCACTGACACGGCATATCTGTAAAAATTTCTTGGATGAATGAATGAATAAATGAATGCAAGAGCATCCCAGCAAGGCGCAGGCAGCTCTTTGACAATTCACTTGTAATCTTTAAACCCCACATACACAGAATTCGCCTGTCATCTAAAAGAGTGGAACAGACAGGAGGAAAAACTGTAAACAAGTCAAAATAAAAATAAGAGATGGATTTCCAATTTGTTTTATCTCTCATGGAATGTTAGAGCTGGAATGGATCTCAAGGATGACCCAGGCTAATTCACCCCAAATGCGGAAACATGACCCAGAGAGAAACTAGCCTGAGAGACATCACAAAAGCCCAGGGGTCTGTCCCCTGGCTCTACCCTACGGCAACGTGCTCAGCGTTCCCTCAAGCATTCTCCAGTCTTGCATAAGAGGCACAGTGGTTTCTCTCGGGAAGCCACCCTTCTGCTTGGTCCACAGGAAGACAAAGGATGCTCAGAATACTCAGCTGTTTAGAAAATATCTTAAAAGCTGTTTAGGAAGACATGGGCATCCCCAGGCGAGACTCTAGGCAGCAGAGCAAGTGAAGAAGGCTGGGTCACTTTCATGCTTGGGTCACTTTGAGATTGCGACAGTGGAAGGCTAAGGGAGAGTGTGGCTGGTACCTCTAGAGATCTAGGGAGCAAGAACTCCAGCATAATCCTTGTCATTATCTCATTCCAAAGAAAGATGAAGTAAAGCTTGCTTAAGCCTCCCTGTATTTAGGAAGGGGTTCCCATGCCCTCCTCATGCTGGGAAGACCCGGGAAGAGAACTCCTGCCCCTCCCCTGCTACCACCACTCTCTCCACCCTCTTGTAGCTCCTTCCGTGGGAGGAGTCACTCATCCGACTGCACAGAGCCCAGGACATTCACTGGGCTGGTTCACCAGCGGGGCAGTGTCAGTGGGCCTTGGGGTCAGAAGGCTTCCTCTAGCACGTCAGAAGGAAGGCAACTAGGTCAGACCATGCCTGCTTCCCATGGGAAGGCCCAGCCACGCCCTCTCTCAGTTCCATCTCCTCCACCTGCCGCTGGGTGGGTAAGCCATCTGCCTCTTTAATCTCCAAAACGTATGACTGTTCCCTCCCTCAACCCCCGCCAAGTTCCCGCACACCCAGCCCTCAGTAGAGAAGTCAAATGCAAACTACTAAATTCTCCTTCTCGCCAAGAGTTGAGCTGATGGAGTTGAGTTGATGGTGAGGTACATTCCTAGAGATCAAACCTTCTCTGGCTGGGGAGGACATTTTCCCAGGGGTACCCTTGGGTGGGAGGAGGTCACAAAGGCCCAAGGTAGTAGCACATCTTCCTGGCGCATCAAGTTAGAAAATCTAGGGGTGGCTGCCCCAGAGTGTCTGGGATTTGACTCAGTCGAAGTTGGGCTATTAGAAAGGCTGCATTCTTGAGCCGTGCGGTCACAGCAGCCCCGCCCCTGCAGAAATGCACCAATGAGCATGTCATCACTAGATGCAGCCATAAGTCGGAGCCCTGGAAAACCTCTGCAGCACCTTGATGGGTGTTGTTCAAGACTGTGCCTATGGCCTCCTCAGGGCCCCCCACTGGAGCCCATATGACAACTTCCTTTCCACTCTAAGCATCAGAAAAATCATGGCTTCCTTTGGGGATATGGCCTATTTTTCCCTGGTGGACAATGAGAAGCACACAACTGGCTGTGTTTCCCATTTTGCTTTAACCATCAGGAAGCTCAGAATCAAATCCGAGCTCAACTCTAGTAACCTGGGGCCTGGCTGGAGAGTTCAGTGGGGGGAGATTGGGAGTAGGTGGGAGGAGGTAGGGCAGGGGACAGGGGAGAGGGGAGAAGTGCATAATGGGGCCACAATTCCTGGTCAATACCATGGACTAGAGAGGCCAGCCCCAGGCAGGGCAGGCAAACACCCCAGAGTACAGCAACACCCAGGGGTACAGTGGTATCGTTGGTGCCTTGGTGATAGCTCCCGGTCCCCAGCCCTCCACGTCTCCTCACAGCAGCCAGAATAATCTAATCTGCACTGGCTTGGATCCTGATAGTCTCTGGTTGAAAACCTTGCAGAGGCTTCTCCTTGCTCTCAAGAGAAGAGGTCCACACGTCCCCTCACACCCAGCTCCCGCCACCCCACCACTGCACCATGTGCCACTTTCTGCCTCTCATGCTCACCAGTCCCACAGGACATCTTTTGGTCACTGGACCAAAGTTTTTCCAGCCTCAGGCCTTCGAGCAGGCTGTTCCCTCCACCTGGGACCTGTTCCCACCACCCTTCATCACCTTGAGCTCAAAGGTGCCATCCTGAGAGAGACATGCCCCGACCCCCATCTAGATGAGCTCCCACTCTTTACTCTCAGTACACCCTGTCTTTCTCCTTGTAGCCCCCATCATGCTCTGTGATAACTGGTAATGAACACGCCGTTTTGACTGGTATGATAATTTTGTTAAAGTCTGTCTCCTTTGCTCTAGGTGAATTCTGGGGGCCACGTCCGTCTCTCTTGCTGCTGTGTCCCCCAGCTCTTTGCACAGTACCTGCCACAGAGGAGGTGCCAATCAGTATTTGCTGAATGAAACCAAGCAGTCCATCAGGAATGGTCTGCACCTGCCGAGGGAAGGGCCCGAGTCCACAGGACTGTCTACACCTCAAAGCCGGGAGCAGAGCACGTGGCCATCTGACCAGCTCCATCATTTGGGGCACGTTACCTAATCTCACGCTGCCTCAGCTTCCCCGTCTGCTCTGTGAAGATGCCCCTGAGGTGTACACGACCTCAAGGGGCCCTGTGAGCTGGAGTTCTGGGTGAGAGGAGCTCGGGGTTTCCTAGGGAGCCCTTTGCTCCAGTCAGGCATCCCGCCCTGCCAGCACCCTGCAGCTGGACGCCCATCGGCAGGACACCGGCTGTTCCATCCTCCTCTCCAGCCCCAAGCGGCCTGGCCCTGAGCTCCCAGGCAGAGGAGTCGGGTGTGGGTGGCAAGGCTGGCAGCAGCCACAGGCAGCCAGAAACCCCACCCTGCTCTGTGCACCAAAGGAGCGACCAGGCTGACCCTCCCTACCCGATCCAGTGAGGACCCTGGGGGCATCGCCCTTCAGTGCCCCCGCCACGCTGAGGGTCAAAGGTCCCCTCCACTGACAGCCTCTGCGGCTCCTCCCCTCCTCTTGCTCTTCACACCTTCGGAGCGTTCTGTCCTGGTGGAAGGGCCTTGACGCTTAGCCAGTAAGCCCTCAGAGGATTTGAAACTTCTAATACAGCATATATGAAAAAGGATAGATTCTACTTGCATGCCTCCAGTGACAGGAAGCCCCCTGCTTCACAAGGAAGCCCACTCCACAGTTAGAAAGCTTGGGCTACCAGAAAGTTCTCTTAGCCTGTCTCCTTCCCTGCTCACATCCACAAGTCTTCCCTTCTTAACACCAAACAGCCCCAAGTTCTCCAGTCATCCCTCTTAGGAAAGAACTTTTAATCTCCCCTCCTGAACAAACTCGACTTGTCTGCAATGGGGGAGCCTGACTCTGAGCACAGCCCCGCGAGAGGAGGGGCAGGCGAGAGGAGCAGCAGCAGCCCAGGTCAGCACGGCCCGTCACTGTCCCAGACTTCTGCGCACGCCTCCAGACAGCGCCCTGGCCGTGGCGCAGCCCCAGCACTTCCTCATCCACGCTCGGCTCCCCGGGTGAGTAGATTGAACCCCCAGGTTGTGTCTCCAGGAAACTGCCTGCCTGTAGGAGTCAGTGGGCAGCCTCATCGCACTGCAACTGGCAGTAAGCCAGCGCTCCCAGCCAGGCTCTGGAGCCAGGGGCCCACTTCCCCCCTCGGCCCTAGAATCACTGCGTACCCTTGGCTCAGTCACTGCCCTGTCTCGCTAAGCCTGTGTGCACAGTGGAGACGATAGGAGTGTTGTGACTTAGTAATGAGAGGGGGCAAGAAAGGAGCTCTCCGCAACAGAGCCAGGCACGTGGTGGGCAATGAACGCACAGTTGCTACAACAGCTACCACAGTAATGATTAAAATCTGACGCACTGATGGGCTCCGACAAGAGGCAAGGCAGCGCAGGCTGAAGTGGGTCAGTGAAGGCCGCCCAGGGCAGGCAGGACTCCTGTCGGGCCTGGACAGGGTAGACTTAGAAACAGACTGAACGCATGTTCCATGCAGGGAAACCCTGAGCGGGAGCATGGAGTGAGAGCACTAAGAAAGTAATAATAGCTGCAGTACCCGCCCCCCTGCGTGCTGGGAGCCATCCCTGGGGTTCCCACACTCATGCACACGTACACACATGCACATGCATATGCATACGCACACCAGCCCATGGTCCCCATGCCCCCTCGGACAGACGAGGAGCCCCGCACGTGCAGGGCAGTGAGGGGTCAGGCCTGGCCACAGCCAGAGTGTCTCGTGGGCAAGCAGAGGGACATGGGGGCAGTGAAGGGTCTGACGGCGATGAAGGGCTGGGGTTGAGGGCCACGTAAGAGCCCCTTCTGGCTTCCCACTGCCCTTACGTGGGGACGGGCTTCAGGAAGAGAAATTCAACAGAAGCAGCAGGGACAGGACAAAAGGAACAAGGCCCCAGGGAAGACTGCTCCCAGGTGGGCAGACTCAGGACCCTTCGGGCACACTGTCCCCAAGGCAAAGCCAAACCTCCTCACCTCCACATGCCGGCCCCCCGGGGTTTGGGGCCTCTGCTGCTTCTCCAGCCTCGTCGTCCCTGACTGCCTTTCCCTCACCCTACCTGCCAACCACGCAGACCAGCTTGCAGGTCCCTGCCATCCTCATAGTCTTCATCCCTTCCCCCATGCTGTTCCTGCCGCCCAGAAGGCCCTCTCCTGCTGACTCGCTACCATCTCCACACATCTGGATTCTGCCCTTCCCTCAAGGCATAGCACGAATGACACCTCCTCCAGGAAGCCTTCCCCCTTTCTCAGCCTGGCGCACCTGTTTCCTTACCCCCTCCTCTCCCTACCGCACCCCTCCTCCCCCCGCCGTGGTGGGCACAGACCCACTACAGAGGAGAATGAGCTCCCTGAAGAAAGGAAGCAGGACTGGCCCCTCATCTTTTCCCCAACAGTCCCAGCTCCTTTTCTGATTCAGATGGTGTTCAAGTCACCCTGAGGACCAAGCTTAATAGTGCTGCGAAACACAGCCCAGCCCCTTCCTGACGCGGGTGACGCTCAGCGCAGGCGCAGCAGCCTGGGGCAAGGGCAGAGCAGCTTCCAGAGCAGGAGGCCTTCCTGGGGCCCCTGTTAGACAAGGGCAGGGCCTTCTCCTGGTTTAACCCCCTGTGACCTTTGAACTTCCTGGGAGGTCAGCAGCGCGACCCCCTTCCCCAGCTGTCTTTCTGTCCCTGGCCGATGGGAGGGAGGGCCCAGGCCGTTCCATTTCGCACCGTATTGATCTGTTGGCAGCAATGGGCTGGATAATTAGCCAGGAATTAGGGTTCCTATTACAGCCAGGAGGCCGCTCCAGCTGATTTATCACCTGAATAATTTACTGTGATTGAAAGGAAATTAAAATGAACTCCATTTGACAACTGTGAGCTTTTATGGGCTTTAGTGAAGGCTCAAAAGCCAGATTAATAGCCTGGTGTTGGTTAATAGTCTGCTGAGAGTAAATACGGCGGCTGTGCGGGGCGGCCGTGGCCCGTCCCCAGCGCGACAGCGCAGTGCGACTTCACTGAAACAGATCCACTGTCGAAACACGCGCACTGCCGGCAGTCATTCCTTTTTTTTTTCCTCTTCTCCTCCAACGTGATTTTTACTCACTCCACATGTAGGGAAAACAGAATTGCTTTTTCAATAACCATTTTGAAAAGGAAGT
Source organism: Equus caballus (assembly GCF_041296265.1). NCBI lineage: Eukaryota > Metazoa > Chordata > Mammalia > Perissodactyla > Equidae > Equus > Equus caballus. The sequence goes on from NC_091708.1 coordinate 10,326,610, forward strand.
GTTTCATCGCCCCAGGAGTGTGTATACATTAACCCCTTCCACCCAGGGCCAAGGCTCACTGAGGTTCTGTCCAAAAGCAGGAAGCCTGGCCCCACCCACCCGGGGCAGATCTCAGCGGGGAAATCGACAAAGTGGGGGAGGCTCCGCGCTAGCCAAGGGCCTGGCAGGACCACAGCCTGGCCCTGGAGAGGAACGCTCTTCCCTGGGCAGCCAGGCAGGTGCCTGGGAGGCCTGGGCCACGCCAAGCCTAGGCAAGACTCCAAGGGTTCTGGAATGGCAGGCGGGCTCTGGCTGCAAAGCCACTTCTGAAAACCAGCCAGTCAGAAAACGGGCTCCTAGAATTGTTCCGGACGTGGAGGCCCCTGTACCCATCTCCCACAAGGTGAAGACAGAACGTCAGGAGGTCAAAGTCCAGCTCTGCAGCCCCGACAAGGTCCAGAAGCTCCCTGGGCCTGAAAATGGGGTGAACAGTGGGAAGAAAAATGCTCCGGTCTGTAAAATGGGACTCACGAGTCTTGCCCATCTGCGTAGCGGGCATTTACATTGAGAGCACAATGGATGAAAGATCTCAGAAAACCGTGCAGTTGCATGCACAGGCGAGGAAGACCTCTGTCGTTACTGTCAGGTCGCTGCTGTGCTGCTGGTGGTGGTGTCGTCAAAATCACAATTACCACTGCCACAGATGTGGAAACTGAGGTCCCGGGAAAAAGCCACTCGCCTAACAGGGCAGACCGGGACTCAAGTCAAACACGCCAACTCCAAGGCCACTAAATGCTCTTTCTTTCCCACCAGGCCGCTCAGTGACACTGACAGCAAGGCCAGTAGACCATGGATGGAGACACAGACCTGCTCCAGGCCCCCTTCCCGGCACCTGCTGCGCTGTTCTGGGGCTCACAAGGCAAGGCCGAGAGCGAACATGAGGGAGCTCAAGGAACCTGTACCCTTGACGCGCAGCCCTTCCCAGCCTGCGCCCCTGGCTGGGACCGCCATTTGTCCAGAGTGACTGGGGATGGGAGCGAGGGTGTGTCATTCATAGTCCAGTGCCCGTGTGTGCCCGACAGCCTCACCTCCCATCTCTCCTCATTACCGCCCATTCCGGGGAGGCGAAGCAGATTAACCAGAAAGCCCTGAGTCAGTCACTATCCGGCCCCGAGGTGCTCTGCAGGCCCCACGCGGAGCCCGCACCGTCACGGCCAGGCCGGCGGCTGCGTCCGCCTCATTCTGAAGGACACTGCACAGCGAGACGGCTAGACACGAGCCCCCACAGTGTGTGATGCAGGTCTCCTCCCCTCCAGGCCCCTCTCTGTACGGGCCTGTGCAACCTGTCCCCAGCTTCGCCTCCTCTGGAACATCTTCCTTGATGCCCCAGCCGAGGCAGCGTGTCCATTCATCAGGGCCCACGGAACCTTCTCCCCTACCTTGCAGGTTCTGAATCCATGTCACACGACCCCTGAGACCACAGGCAGAGCTGGTGCCCGTCATCCCTCCCTCCCTGCATGCGGGGCACTGGGCCAGGCTCACAGCCATCGTGCAAGAAATCTGTTGGACAAGGGAGCACAGGGGTGTGTGAGCAAGTGCGTGAATACACGGGGGGCTTCTGGACGCCTCCCGGTCAGGGAGCCCAGGCTCCACCCCATCTTTCTGGGCGCTCGAAGCTAAATGAGCTGTGGTACAGAATCTGCGCTCCCTCGAGAATTTCGTGAACCAGTCTCTAACCTGAGCATCTGCACTAGTGAATAAGGGCTTAACAGAAACGCCAGAGGTCGCGGGGCAGGCAGGGCTGGGTGCAGAGGCGGCCCTCTCTTGCTGAGTAACCTCAGACAAACCTGTCCCCTCTCTGGGCCTCTTAAAAATGACAGGGTTGAAAGGCTGCCTCTGTAGGCCCTGCCGGCTTTGAAATTACGTGATCTTGTCAACCTTCAGAGGACAGATTCTGGAGAGGAAGGTAGGCGTCAGCAGGGAGGTCTTCCTCACTGAGTCCTTTTCCTTTCTCCTCTGGGTCAGATGGAAGGAGTCTCCGGCCCTCTCCCAGAAGGGCTCTGAGCAGTGGGAGAGGCTGTGTGCCACGGAGACAGACTCTTCTCTAGAAAGCCCAGGGTCTGGAGGGTGCGGGATCAGCAAGTAGGACTACTCCCAGAGGAGGCTTCACTCCACTGGTAGGAGAAAGACCAAAGTCCTGAGTCCAGTCTACTGGACCAGGCCCATCTCCCAATGTCACCTCCTAGCCTCCCACCAGCCCAGTCCCTGAAGCCCAGCCACACAGCTCTCTTTCTCTTCCTAGCTCCTGCCATTCTTGCTCTTGCCTCAGGGCCTTTGCACTTGCTCTTCCCTCTGCCAGCACACTCTCTCACCCCCAGCTCCCTGCTCCCGGTTCTGCCCAACACTTCAGGGCTCAGCATAAATGCATTTCCCCAGGATGCTGCCGGGGCCTCCAGGCTGGCTCAGCTTCTGCTTTCTGCTTTCAGACACTCTCAGACAGCTCCTCCTCAGCACCCAGCACATCTGGACCCCACGACTCTTGGTGATTCTCATTTATGTGATTCTCCCCACCTCTGCAGTCTCCTTGAAGGAAAGGCCAGGCCTGTCCTGTTCACTCACATGCCCCAAGTGCCTGGCCCCGGGCCTTGCATGTAGTAGACACTCACCAATGTTTGTTAAGTGAATATACAACTTGCTGCATGGCCTTAGGCAGTCTCTTTGCCTCTCTGGGCTTCAGTTTCCCCATGTGAAAGCAAAGCAGCTAGATGGTCTGTGAAAGCCCTCATAGCAACTGCTCAGAGACAGCGAGACTGTCACAGGATGGTGGCCCCCAAGGCCTTACTCACTCCTCACACCCAAGGTCCCCGCTGCACCTGTCCTCTCCACGGAGCTGGTGCGCAGCCTACGTGGTTCTGAGTGGTTCTTTGGGAGAACTTCAGAAGCATCATCTAATTAGGATGTAGGGGACGCGCAGCGAGGCCAGGCCTCACCACCACTTCCAGCCAGCAACGTGCTGGGGGATGTCACTGCTCACAGGCCTCTCTGACTCGCCCACCGCTCAGAGCTCGTGGCAGGCAGGAACCATGTCTGAGCCCCCCAGGCCTGTGAGGTGACCCCCCAGGGCCCAGCACAGACTGGGCATCAGGAAATAGTCTCCCGAATTGAATCTGGTCCTCCGGGGGCCTATCCGGACCCCCAGAGCCTCTCACTGGGCAGAGACTGCCTGGTCACACCTCTGCAGCCACAGGCAGCGACTGCTTCTCTGCCCGGGGCAGAGCAGGGGGCTGTTCAGCAAGGGGTCCTCCTCCTGCCTCCTTCCCCCTCTTGCAAATGACCCAGCTGGGAGTTTGTCCAGCGAGTCCCTTCTTCACTTCCAGACTCTTGGATTCAGTGTCTAAAAGCGTGACCGGGTGACCTGAGAGAGGGCTGACAGCAGGGTACACGCCAGCACCATCATGACATGGTTCACGGCCGCAGGTGCAGACACATTTGCACCTTCATCCTGACTGACAGGATGATGACCCAAGACAGCCTCAAGCGACCCAGATCATTACCCCCGTGCGCAGAGCCCTGGGAAAGGCCGGCCGCCAGCAGTGGCAGAGCAGCCAATGGAGTCATCCCTCCAACCCCACCGGCTGGCCAGAGACAAAGGCAGCAGGGCAAGAAGCAAGAAGGCGCTCCAGCCCAGACAAGCCCTCCTGGCCGTGTGGCTGTGACTGCCGTGCGCTGGCGCTCATGCCTTCAGGCCCGGCCTGCGGGGGCTGAGCGGGCTCATACCTGCTCGGGCTTGATGGGCTCCGTGGTGGTGAAGATGTCCGCGTAGTGCTGCCTCTCGAACACGCGGTCCAGCACCTCCAGCTGCTGCTGCGTGAACAGGTCTCCTCGCATCTGCTTCCGGAGGAAGTCTCGGCCCGGCAGGGAGTGGCCGTTGGGCACCGGGGACTCCGGAACACCTTTGACGAGCACAAGAGAGCAAGGGTGAGTGCAGCTGACACGAGGTGCTGAGCAAAGGTGTCGGACACTAAGATTGGGAAGAGGCCCCTAGAGAGCCACGAGCCAGCTCCTTCCCTGACAAGACAGGAAGCAGACGGGGGCTCAGGCCAGGTGGTCCTTAGCCAAGGTGGCCCTGCTGGTTAGTGCAGAGCCAGCCCCATAGCTGCCAGCCAAGGACCGTGTGAACCCCTTTTACATGCACCGTCTCTGCCAGTCCTCACAGTGACCCCAAGGCGATGACATGATTCCTCCACTTTGCAGATGAGAAAATTGAGGCCTACAGAGATTAACTGATTTGCCTGAGGATTGAAGCTCAGGGTGACTCAGAGTCTTAATCACCAGATGCCACCGTCTCGCCTACACTGAAGACTCCCCTTGGAGGTGCAGTTTGTCCCAGAGCTGACGCCCTTCCCAGGGACAGGTGCCGCCACACGCTGTGACCAGTCGATAAAGCGCAGGGTCAGGAAGGCGGCAGGGAAACATGCTCTCAGCTAGCTCTGCTGGGAGCCGCCTGGTCACACGCCTACGAGGGACAATTGGACGAAGTCGCTCAGGATCACAAAAGCATATTCCTTTCGGCAGAGCCATTGCTCCTCCGGGAATTTATTTTACCGCTAGACCTACACATACAGGAAGCGACATTTGTACAAAGTTCTCGTCCAACACGCTGGACACTACCCAAGAGGTGACTGGCAGGGGCTGGCTGGTAAGTGGTGGCACACGCTCACCGAGGAGCAGGGGAGAGGACCTCCTCGTGACCCGATGTGGAAAGATCTTCGAGAGACCTTGGTAAATGAAAAATCAGTGAACAAGGTACGTCACAGCGTGTACGATATACAGATTCTTGTGTACTAAAGGAAGAAAATAGGGCTCCATGTGCATTTTGGACACACACACCTATCATCACCCAAGGACCTCCGGCAAGAAACGCGAGGAGCGCCCAGTGGCCGCCGGCCAGGGAGGGCGGCAGGCTCTTCACAGCTGCTCCGTTTTGCTTGTTTCAGAACTTGGAATGGATTGCCTATTCAAACACATTAATTGCCAAGAAAGTACAGCATTCAGTTCTCTCTGTGTTCCGTATTACTAGCTATTCACACTGTAACAGTCTCTGGTGATGGTGCTTACATTTCAAAGAGAATATTACGAATTATCAATAACAAAGAAATGGGACAAAATGTCTTTTGTGAAACTTGGGCTTGAACCGTTCAAAATGAGAGAAAGCAAGGAGGGCACAAGTTTCCAGTGAGGAAATGGCCTCAAGAGCCATCACTCCCCCGGGCCCCCTAGGACTGAGTTGCTCACGCAGGGCTGACCAGAGACATTGCCAGAACCCGGACCTCTGCCTTTGCCGTTGGGAAGCCCCAGAGAACCAGCACGCATCACCTTGCGCTCTGATTGGTGCCCCAACACAAGGCCTGGCCCTGTCCTCCCCCTTTGTACAAGTGGCCCCACCCCACTGCTGCCCTCAACTCCATCCAGCACGTCCAAACCCTAGCCAGGAGAGGAAAGCAGGCGAACCAAGGAGCCTGAAGCAGTGGGATATCATGTTACTGAGATGCTGCCAAAAGTTGGTGTCTCCCCAACTGTCCTGTCTGGAGGCAACTGCACGGAGGGTCTGACATCGGAGCAAAGATGCCAGCCTTGGGTGGTCCTATGAGTGCTGGCCTTTCAGAGTCCCCGGTGGAGGCTGACAGCTCAGGGCACCCCAGCATGCTCGACGGGAAGGGCCTTCAGAGGCAGCTCATGAGCCCCTTGAGGAAATGGATCCCAGATCAATTTTGACTCAAGAGGAACCATAGGCTAGGCTACAGCCTGAACGGCCACATACCCCAATGCATGGGCCAAGGTGGGAGCTGCTCTCTCTGACCAATGTCCCCCAGCCTCGAGCTCGGGCCCCTCCTCCAGCAGCCTGTGACACCAGCCTCCCACGAAACAGGTCCCTGCTCCTGGCCGTGAGACATCACCCTTAGAGGCCTTTCTTCCCTCATGGCCCATCCCCAGGCCCGTTCCTACAAGGGCCGAAGACCAGCAGGATGTGGGAGCTCACAGCCCAGCCTGTGTCTGCCCTGCGGTTCTCCCATTGGTTGGCATCCACCGAACGACCCTCTTATCAGAGATACTATGTATGCACACACACGAGGGAAGACAGCTCCTGCTCCTCCTCAGCTGTTGCTCTGGCCAGTCATCCTGGCCCCAGTCACTCCTGCCAAAGTGTGCCCTTGGCCTGGGGGCCAAGCGTCCCCACCCTGTTTCTCCCTGTCAGAGAAACCACATCCACTTGTAAGAGACTTCTCTCTTCCACCAACTTCACTGATGCTCCCTGGCCCCACCCTGCCAGCCAGGCCCCAAACTCCTGATGAAGGCTCCTTCCTGTCAGCCGGCTCCTGACGACCCCCACCAAGCCCTCGCCTCGCCCCGCGTTGGGCCGTGCCCACCTCCTCCCTCCCACTCGGGCTGCCCGGTGAGACACGCCCAACTCTGCCCCTTAGGAGGCCTCTCCCTGCCAGCCGGGCCATCCCCACAGCTGCCCTCAGTCTCGATCCCTCCGCCATGGGGTTCACAGGCCAGGCTCCTTCCACAGCTCAGAACTCTGCAGGGCAGAACTTCGCCTCCAGGGAAAACGCCTGGAGAGGGTGGCTCTGCTGAGGGCTCCTGCGGGCAAGGTCACCGGTCACCAAGCAGGGCCCACCACCGAGTAAAGTCTCAGGGCACACGGCCGACTCAAGCGCACACACTAGGGGTCCTTGGAGGCCTGTCCCCTCGAGGACGCCACACACACTCTGAGCACAGGGGGTCTTGCTGGGACCTGCGCCAAGTCTTGCAGGAAGAAAACTTGCTGTCTCCTGCTCTGGCTTTCTGAACATCAGCCACAGCCCCCAGGGGCTGAGCCTGTGAGAGTGTCCAGGCTGCCTCGGTGACCCAGACACTCCGAGTGGAGGACTGCGAGCTGGGAAGAGCCACCTCTCCAGGCACCAGCCCTGAGCAGCGGCCCCCGCAGCTCTGGGCCCCGCCAGCAACTCCACTTGCTTCCTCCATTGGGGCGGGAGCTGAAGTCCTCCCTTGAATCCCCACAGAGGCCAGCGGTCTGCCATTTCCTTAAGAAGGCTTCGGACACTCCTAAACCTGTAATCACTTATTCATTCACTTAACAAGTACAGATTAAGCGTTTACTCTGTACCAAGGAATATTTAAAAAAAAACACAAACAGAAGATACAGTGATGCCCGGGACAGGCCCCTCTTTTCAGTCTGGAAAGGGCAGGCCGCTTTCACTAAGGACGCACACAAACTGACGCAGGATTAGAAACTGTGATGGCCACTACGGAGAAGCGTCTAGAAATATATACCCGTGACTGCATATGACAGGGCGGGGGTGGCCTCACGGGCAGGAGTCGGGAGGTCTTCCAAGGGACTCGGGCACAAACTGAGAGGAGAGGAGAGGTCAGCAGGGCACAGAGGGTGTGGGGAGAGCGTGTGCCAGGCAGGTGAGGCTGCCCGGCAAAGGCCTGGAGAGGAGAAGGAGACGAAAGGAACAGAGCGAGTGCCGGGAAGACAGCCCAGGGGACACTGGAGAGGCAGGCAGGAGTGGGGCCAGGTGGCAACAGAGGCCACGGGAGGCCACGAAGAGGATCTGAGCCTCACTGGGGCAGCAGTGGGAGCCACAGGAGGGGGCTGGGCAAGCAGTCGTCCTCCACATTTCTCAGTCCCAGGGTCTGAATCGCTAGCTGCTTTAGATCAGGCCACGCTTTCTAAACCCTGATCCCAAGCAGAGTTTTTTTGGAAGGACTAGGGGCTGGCAACATGAATTTTGCATTTGTGGGCGTTTGATGGTGACACATGGGGTCAGCCTGTGGGCCACAGGTGACCCGCCGTGCCCTGTGGAGGGTCAAGCATCCCTCACCGACGCGTGTGCTGTTGCCGAGACAGACAGCCTGCGAGCTCGCAGCGTGCCTCCTCCAGGACCCTTCCACGTCCCAGCCGCTTCTCCCTCGGACCACTTCCCCTCTTACCTTAAGGGGCAAGCCCTAGACCCTCACTCTCACACTGCACTGTTAGCCACCTTAGGGGAAACCGCAGTTAATTCATCTCTGCCTCCTCCACAGGGAGTATTTGTGGAATAACTGAACAAATTAGTAACCCCTGTGACAACCACCTTCACTCCGCCAGTCTGGTCTGCAAATGTCAGGATCCCTGACCTCATTCGTTCATCCATTCATCCTTCCCTCAATCGACCGCAGTGAGCAGGCGCTGTGCTAAGACCCGGTACACAGCGATGGGCAGAAGCCGGCCCGGCCCTGTCCTCACGGAGTCACGTCCAGGGGAAGAGGCAAACGTCGGCTGACAACTAATCAGACCAGTAAGGGTGCAAGTGTGGAGCAAGATGAACACTCTGACAAGAGGCGCGTGGTGCTCAGAGCAGGGACACGGCTGACCTGCCTCTGGGGCCGCACACAGTGGGTGCACACTGAGCACGGGCCAACAAGCCGATTACACGCTCAGGGACAGCTGCAAAAAGAAGGACCAGCTCCCCCTGCACGGGGACAGGTCCAAGCCTCCGGGCCTCGACGGAAGCTTCCGCAGCCTCTCTCGTCTGTGCCACAAAGATGCCGTCTGGCTCCATGAGGGAATGTGGTCATGGAGACAGGCTACAGAAACGCTCAGACCCATTTTATTCCAGGGAGAAAGCTCTGCACTTGCAGTGCGAATGCTATGCTTAAATATATGGACAGACACGGGCAAAAGCACAAAGGTATACAGGGCATGGGATCTTTAAATCTTTTTTTTTTTCCTGCTCCAAATCAAATAATATGTAACAGACCCAGTGCTGGGCTCAGCCAACCATGGCTGTTAGAATTAACATTCTGGAAGCTGGCTTCAGGGGAGCAAGGGGCAGGAAGCCCCGTCTCAGGGAGCAAAGAAATGCTGGCTTTAAATTTCAGGTTAAACCAATGTTATTCACAACCCGGCTTTAAAGCTAAAAGCTTTACACAATCGGGTCTGGTCACACGAAGGGGGAGGAAGCAGAACAGCCTCAGATCCCCAGCTGTCAAGGGAAAGCTGTCTCTTGTGTGTCTTAAAAGATCATAAACCCATTGCATTTCCTTCAGAGTGCAGCGAATTCGGGGGGCTGCATTTTTCTTGGAGGGTTCTGGTTTGTTTCTTGAACAATCATCATGTATTTTCTGTCTGCAGATGCTGAATGGAAGGAAAAAAATTAAAACCAACAGGAATCCCTGTAATCCCGTCTGGCATCGTGGTCTCTGGATGCACCCCCAGCCAGAGGCCCAGGAGGCCCAGGGGAGGAGGCTGGAGCTGCTGGGCCAGCCTCCAGCCTTTCTCAGGTCCCATTGCTCTAGACAGCCCAGCCAAAGCCAGAGCCCTGACAGAGCCTCCTTCATCCTCACTGCTGCTCCTCAGCATGGCAGGGCAGTGGCAGGGCCCAGTGGGAAAAGGGTTGGGAGCCAGTAGACCTGGGTTCTAGCCCCAGCTCTGCCCTTACTTGCTGTGTGGGCCCAGGCAAGTTCCTCTCCCTCTCTGGGCCTCAGGGGCCCCACCAATAAACTAAGGAGGACGAGTTAGTCATTTCTAGCCATTTTCTCCACCAAAATCCACCTAGATTTTGTCTACTAAGTAGTCTTAGCTAAGCAGTAACTGATTTGGTTGTTTGTGCAGTCTTCGTAGGGGACCCCCAATTCGTTCCACCCCTAACAACTGCCCGAGTCTGAGGGGTCTCGTTGTCTTTGCCAATACCTGGCTAGCGGGGGATCTGTGAGGAGAGGGCTGTCGGGGGATTCCGGGAGGAAGTAAGAGGCAGGAGGAAACCTCTTTGTCGTTCACTGGGATATGTTTACCTTCGTCTTGTTGAAATTATGAAAGTAACTCCCAGATCCCACCATTCCTGCTTTCATGCACTACGGCGCCCCTGCCCTCGCCAGGGCCCGAGCTCTCTCCCCATCTGGCCACAGGGCTCCATGGGAGCCAACCTCCAGCCAGCCTGCTGCTTCCTACCCCAGGACTCGGGCCCCCTGGGGCTCCCAGACCTGCCTCCCCCAGTGCACACAGGGACAGAGCCCGGGCTTGGTGGGCCATCCGCCACAGGAGTCTAGAGCCAGGGTGGCTGGCAGGACTGAGCTGATGTGACCTGGGCCGTTTCCAGCTAGGTCAAGTGAGCCAGGGACCTTGGGGCTGCCTCCTCTGATGGCCGCGGCGGCTGCTGCTGAAAGCAATCTGCAAAGCAGAGACGACCCAAACTCAGACCACACTAAGCTGCAGCTTTAAGAATCGATTCAGACGCAATGGAAGCTTGCTGAGGGCAGCAGTGGCTCCAGAATTTCTCCATAGGAGGGACTGGCCACAACGTCAGGTTATAAAAGGAGGGATCAGGGTACCAGTTCTGGGGCTCAATCAGCAAAATGCCCTGCATGCAACTGAGAGCATCACCATCTGTCCTGGCAGAGAACGAGAGTGCTGACTGAGACGGGCAGACCCAGGGTCCTCCAAGCCCCTGACCACACCCACGGAGAGCTGCTCGGTGCCAGGCACTGAGCTAGGGCATTTGTGCACCTTTAAATTTCATTGGCCCTCAGAACAGCTGTGTGAGGGACGGATTCTTACCCATCTTATGGAAGAGAAAACTGAGGCTCTGGGAGGTTGAGCACTGAGGCCACGCAGCTGGCACCTGTACCCAGCTCTCTGATCTGCAGATGGTGACTTCTCCACTTCCCGTTACTCCTTGGGTCAACTGAGGCTGAAGCCCTCCAGGTCCTCATCTGTGACCTGGGCACGACGGTCTGAGGACAATCTCTGGGCCTTTTTAAGGATTAGACGAGAGAATCCCTGTGACACGCTCAGCACTGAGCCTGGCACGAGGTGAGCGTCCAAACAATGTGAGCTGCCGTCATCATCACCTTTTTCCTCAGGAAAACCCGCCCAAGGCTTTCCCAAGACAGTGCTCTGCCCTCTAGTCAGGGTCCCCGCCAGTCCCCCCACGGTGCCACCCCGCAGGCTGCCCCTCCACCGTCACTCCCCGATGCCACTATCCCTTCTGTTCCCTCTGTTGTCTCACCCTTAACCAGTGCCCATCAAGGCTCAGCCTAAAAGCCGCCTCCTCTCTGAAGCCCGCTTCCAAGTCCGAAGGCTGAATTAATTGTCCTTTCTTCGGGGTCTCCTTAGCAAGTGCACGGCTACCCCCACGGCCGGAATTCTACGCCTCACACTCATCCCGTGAGGTCAGCCCCTCAGAATCAGAGGACAGCGGCAGACACAAGTAACTCGTTCAAGGTCACCCAGCAAACACACGGCAGGGCGCTTGCACACCCCTTAACACGTCTTAGTGTGTCGTGGAGCCCTGTGACGGACATGGCCCTGTACCCTGGGAAAGCCCGGGGGCTCTGACCACAGGCAGCTCCCGGGTCACACCCTCACTCTGTCTCTGACAAGCCTACGATGTTTGAGAAACTTCTTTAGCCTCTCTAATCCTCAGTGCTCTCGTCTATAAAATGGGACAATGAGGATACCTGGGTTGATGAAAGACTTGAACGATACTTGTTAAATGCTCAGCATGACACCTGATACATAGTAAGTGCTTGATAAACAGGAGCTGTTTCTAGGATGATTATTTCTTTCCTTCCCTGCTAAGAGCATGAGCTTGCTGAGGACAGAGCCCACATCTGACTCACCTCAAGCACAGGAGATGCTAATCAATGTTTGTTGACTGAATGAGTGACCTCGGAAGACTTGAAGGGTTGCAGGCCTGGATGGTTCAGGGGAACTCAGGAGTAGGACATTCTTTGGCCTCATCAGAAAACTAGGGGAAAAACCTTAGGGAGTGACCTCTATCATATCAGTGATCTCGGAGGAGGAAAGAGTGAAATGACTAAGAGCTTATGTTCTACCTGCTTCTAAGAAAGATTTGAGGCAGTTCATAAAATTTTAAATAAGAGGATGATTAACTTCCAAAACTCAGTTGGGCTCTAAGCTCCCTGGCGGCACACACCAAAATAACTGGCCAAGCTTCTCTTCTCTGCATGGTGGTGTCTGGATGCCGAGGGACGCAGCAGTGACTAACAGCAGAGATGGGGGCCTGGGAGGGAGGACCACCCAGTCAGACCTCCGATGGTGGGCGGGGGGAAGGTGCTGCCATAGCGGGTAGGATTCCAGGCACAGACAACGAGGTGGAGTCGGCAGCGTGTCCAGAGCACCTACTGAGAGGCGGGCCCTGTGCTGGGGACCAGGGCGGCAGGGCTGGAAATGTCCCGTGGCAGCCCAGAACCAAAATCAATGTTCCGGGTGATTCTATAAATCCCATCCTAAACCTGGGCCGCAGACTGAGAAAAATCAAAGCGGCGTGGAGGAAAATTCCATTGGAACGACCATTATTCAGCCATTAGTTTCACTCAATCTTTCTTCTCAGAGAAGGAAAACGCGAAATTGTAACATTGCCAAATACGTTCAGGTCTGCCCAGACTGAAGTGGATTGTGCTGTGTTAGCCAATGAGTCACAGGCTGTCAGGGAGGGACAGACCCAAGGGACCGAGGAGTCCACACGCAAGGATGGCAAAGGAATCTGTCGGGGGCGGAAGGCAGGTTCAAGGTGGGCTGGGCCTTGGAAGACACGAGGCCCCTGGTTCCCCTTCCAAGCCGGGTGCATCCATGCATTCCCAAGCAGCGTGCCACCAGCTCCCGCCGGCCGCCTGTCCTGTGCTTGGCGCCTGAGCTAGGGAGGGATTTCCGTTCCAGCCTCTGCCCTCCCGTGGAAGACGCAGACAAGTGAATCACTCCAGCATTCCTAGTAAGTAAGTGCTGGCAGCCCGAGAAGCAGAGCTGGCCCCAAGCCAGAGGACAGGAGTCAACCCTCACACAGAGCCCACTCTGGGCCAGGCACTATTCGAAGCATCTTATCTAATCCTCACAGCAACCCAATGGTGTCAAGTCTGTGATTGCCCCCTCCCATTTTGCAGATGAGGAAACTGAGGCACAAGGAGGTTAAGTAATTTGCCCAAGGTCACAGGGCTAAGAGATGGAGGAACTGGGATCCAAACTCAGGAAGTCTGGCACCAGAGTCTGCTCCTAACCCTATGCTAAACCACTCCACTTAATCCCGACTGGAGGTAGGGGTGATCCAGAAAGGCCTTCTGGAAAAGATGAAGCCCAAGTCTTCAAGATGAATAGGAAGGAGTTAGGCAAAGAAAGGAGCAAGGAAGAGGAAGTGCATTCCAACCATAGGGAACAGTATATGCAAACGCCTGGAGGCACTGAGAAAGCATGGTGCCCGGGGAACGGCTCTAACACAGCAGGAGTAGAGTGCAGGCATTGGGGTGGGGGGAGTGGACAAGGCTCCTTCCTCTCTGTCCAGCTGCTCAGCATCATCACACGTCATCCAGAGCCTACCATATGCTCGGATGTACAAACAGGGTGAACTCATTATTGACGCTCTCGCGGTGTTGGGGGGGAACGGATGGGATTTCTTTGTGCGTAAATGGATCAAGATGACCTCAAAGAGTAGGCGGAAAGTAATACCTGTGCGCTGCCGCAGGCAAGTCTGTCCTCTCTAATCCACTGTCCAGGTCCATCACCTCATACAGTAGCATCTAATTACTCCGCCTCACAGAGAGGCACCGCACTAATTAGGGAGGATCTCCACCACCACAGTGAAAACATTCCAAAGCAAATGAAACGGCACCAGGAGCAAAAGGGTGATTTGTTTCTGTGAATCGTGCTTTCAAATGAGATCAAAGAATGCTAAAGGCTTCGTTTTCATTACACCTGGAAGGACTTCTCGTGCATGATCCCTTTTTCAGCTTTCACGCACACAGAGTTGTCACCCGTCCCCCACTGCGCAGAAAAAAATAAATAAAAGGCTTAAAAATCATATTTACTCTGATATCTTTGCATTACCCCCATTTGAGTCTTTAGATTACTGTCTTTATTTTTTTCCAAGGACAATATAACTAAAAAGAAGGTTCATATTTTGAAGTGTATCTATCTGATCATTGCACAAATGTTTTCAGGAGAAATCACTATATTTCTCCCAGATGGGTATGGGTTTTGTCATAGATCAAAGTGAGAGTGAGGAAAAAAAAGATAAATCATCAGAGATCCAAAAATACTTTTCATTTGGAGGTGATATCAGGCCATTTCGATGGGGCTGATGGAGTCCCTGTTCCGTCTCCATTACCCGAGGCAGGCAGCTCCAGCCAGGAGCCAACTGCTAAGATTATATTCCCCATAAGATGGTCCCCGATATATATATATATATATATATATATATATGATCTTCAACCTCTATTGATTGACCAATTTCACAAGCAAAGACTGGTGAAATGAAGCTGAAATGAACATCATGCTTTAACTCATTGAACCTATCAGGCCTGAGTTAATCTCACTGTCCACTGTCTCTGATAGAATTCAATTGATCAATCATGTTTCGGTGATAGTACCATTTCACTGGCTTATTGCTTCTTCATTTCAGAGCTTGACCTGTTAGATATACTCCGACTGGCTCGACTCCTCTTGGACACAGAGATGAGCTTCTGTCTGCCAACGTGTGTCATCTCCTGTCCCGCTGAAAAGAACTTGAGAGGCTTTTGTGCAGATCTGTGGTGTGTTTTTCCAGCAAAGACTCGCACATCGATGGCGGATTTATGGCAGCATGGAATTGAGCGAGCACAGATTACGAGAGGGGCTCTGCATTCCACATGGGAGCCCTGGCATTCCCTTTTATGTAGCTAAATTGATTTGTTTGGGCTCTGTACTCAGTAGGGGCATATTCTTGCATTATACTGGCAAGCGTGTGTGCCTAGACAGAGCATGGCATATGTGAAATGACAACAACAACAATAATAATAACCCTCGCCACTCCTCAGGTGTATAGTCACGCTGACCTTTCACATTCGCCAGCTTATGTGATTCTGGTGATAACCTCAGGAGGAAAGCAAGAGGTCATCACTCCCGTTTTACAGATGCGAAGATGGGTCAGAGAGAGGAAGCGGCTTAGCCCGAGTCCCAGAGCAGAGTTATCCAGCCAGGCGAGACTGAGAGGCCTGGTGTCTTAGCTCTCAAGTGCCTCTCACTCCCCTGAGGCCGGCCTCCGGGCAATTTCAGGATTTTACAGCTGTTTGGGACACATCATTCTGTCCCTGACTAATTGGATGAAGAAAGCATGCTCAAAAGTCAATTCAGAAAATTTTAAGAGTTTAAGATGGATTCTGAGATCGCTCGCAGCTCCTTCTACAGCTTAGAAATTGAGGCCCAGAAGGCAGTAAACAGTTGTCCAAAGTCACCAAGACATTCAGCAGCCCCCCTGGGACTCGAACCTGGATTCTATGCCCTCAGCCTAGGACTCTCTGCACTTTCTCTCAACGCCTCCCCAATTGATGCCCAGCCAATGAGCTCCCATCAACAGAGGGAACTTCATTCCCCACTGTCAACATGGCCCAATGCACTGCTGTGGTTCCTTTGTGGCATTTAATTTAATTTTCCCAACTGCAGCCAAGACGCTGCACTGTGGGAAATTATGGGGCAGGGGCTCAGCCCGGCTGCCTGCCTGGGGGAGGCGGCTCTTGGAGACACAGGCTGAGCCCAGCGTGCGGGTTTCTGGAGGAGGCCAGGGCAATGACAGTTTGCAAATAAGCCTTGCATCTGCTTAGAGCTGGCAGAGTCCGCATACACACTAATGGACTTTGCTCTGCCCGCAGGAGCCAAGGAGAAGCAATAAATAAAGCAGGTGCCTCTGGGGGGAGCCATTGCTGAGGCCAGAGACGGGGCTGAGATTAGGGGCTTGTCAAGCAGGGAGGGCTTCCAGGCCTCCCACGCAGCACGCTGCCTCCCTCACCCACAAATGACAGTCCACCTTCCAGTACCCCCAATACTCACAGCCCAGGTCCCCCGATCTGCTTTGCAAACAGTTGGGCCCTGTTCTGATCATACTGAACATTTACAATTCGCTCCAGACACAGAAGGTTTGTGGGTGGAGGGGCTCACATGGTCTGATCTCGCCACAGTGTAGAGAGGCCACCAGAGGGAGATGACATGGAGGCCCCGAGGTCAGATGGAGGCCCTCGCCCAGGAGAGAGCTGATGACGGGAACGGCTACCCAGGTTCAGGGGCAGGTCCAGGTGAGGGTTAGGAGGGACAGTCTGCCGGAGTTATTGACTCGCTGGAGGTAGGGGACAGCACACGCCGTCGAAGTTCCCTGTTAGACATTCTGGGCTGCCGTCCATCGTGCCCCATCTCACTCTGAGCAAAATCCACAGTGGATCATGGCTTACAAGGCCCTGCTGTATCTGGATACCCTGCCCTGCAACCCCACCTTCCAGACCCCCCCTCTCCCGCTCTCCTCCCACTTCTGCTCTGGCCGTTACTGGCCTCCTTGCTGTCCCTCAGTCATGCCCAGCACACCCTCGTGCCTTTGCATGAGCTGTTCTCTCTCTCTGGAACACTCCTCCCCACGTATCTGTTTGGCTTACTCCTCCGTCTCCTGGAGTCTCTGCTCAGATGTCATCTCATCATCGCGACCCCCCTCCATAAACCGGCACAGACCGGACCCCACCCTCACTTCTCCCCTGTCCTCTCGCTCAGCTTCGTTATCCCCCAATGCACTTAACATGCCGTTTATCTTCCTTATTTATTCTCTCTTCCCTCATTATAATGTCACTCATGAGGGCAGAGACTTTTGTCTGTCTTGTTCATTTCTGTGTCTCTGGCACCTAGAACAATGCCTGGCACACAGCAGGCACACAATAAATACTTGTGGAGTAAATGGATAAAAGTGGACATTTCATTGAAAGTACAAAAAAAAAAAAAAACAGATACAAAGGAGACAGACACTTTAGTGATGAGAGTGTTGGGAAAGAGTGGTCACTCCCTCCCTAGGGGCACCTGATGCTCCCTTTGACGCCTGGCCTGGGGCTGGGGCGACACAGCCCTAAGGGAACAAAGGGGGCCAGCAGGCCGGGCCCACCACTGAGGCCACAGTGGCCAGCACTGAGTCAAGAGCCAGTAAATGGATGAATGACTCCCAGGGGAGAGGCCTGGCCTTGGAAGTGTTTAAATGGCAAAGATGGTAGCATACCAGTGGCAACTCTGGCTCTGCCACTTGCCAGCTGTGTGACCTTACACAGTTCATCTCATCATGCAGTGGGGTCAATCAGTGGAGTCAACCCAAGCCTAGAGCACTGGGTCAGAGCAAGCAAGCCAGCGGACCCCAAATGAGGGAGCACCGTCTGCCGAGCAAGCATCTCATGTCAGCTGATGAGGACAGGGAGTGAGGACAAGAAGAGGGAAGCCATTTGCCTAATTAAAAGGACAAGATGTGTACAGAGAGGGGCACTGGGCTGAGCTGCAGCCCTTGGCTCCGGCATTCATTCAGGTTTTGCTGGTGCTCTGAGCCCAGACGTGGCCATGTAAGGGAAGGCAGTCTCAGCCCTCAGAAGAGCCCTGAGGGAAAGCCCAGAGGCCCTCTCTGGCAGGGAGACAAAGCCTGGAGCTGGAGCCATGATGCAAGCACAGGAAAGTCCCCCGCGAGAGCCCCAGACAGCGGGCAGTGGGGGCTCACAGACGGAGAGAACTCATCTGGTGTTGGGGGTACGGGCCACGGAAGGTTTCCTACAGGGAGGAGGAGGCATATGAGCCAGGTTTGGACTTACGGGTATGAGGCAGGAGGCAGAGGGTGTTCCAGAGGAGATAAGGGGTGGGTGGGGCCGCGTGCACTGCCTGAGGCCCTGGGAGCTTGGCACCTGTGGAGCGGGGTCCATCAGTTTCACAGCCCAGATAAATCGGGCCAAGCTTCTCTGTCTCCCCAGCACCAGGGCTTGCACACAATAGGCGCACAATATACGCAGATTCTGCTTTTTAACAGAGTCACACAACTTTCCAAAAGAAGGGACCATTTGTTCCATTGGCTCTCAACAAGGGTAATCAGAGCACAGATTCTGGAAATCTGTGAGTTATCGTTATTGGGGAGGAGTTCTGGTATTTAGTGGGTGGAGTCATGGGTGCTACCCAGCCCCGTCCAGTACAGTAAAGGATTTCCCTGCATCCCACACATCTTTAGCATGACCCATCACACATTCAGGTTGGTGAAAACTCTCTTAAAAACATTTGAACCATGAACCTAACTCTGTTTTACTTTTATACGTAAACTTGGTGTTCTAATTTGCACCGACTTTTCCAGGAATATAACCATCACGTAAATTGAGGGAAGATTATGCTTTGCTTTGGTTGGAATTTTGTCAAGACACGTTCACAGAAAACCAGTTTGCTGATGGCAACACCACCAGAGGTATTTGTATTGCCAAAAAATACAGCTGTCCACATTTGTAACTGCTGCATTCACGGCAACTGTCACATAAATGCAAGCAAATGACTCCTTTATCAGGTCTTCTGATGTAGTCATGCCTTAGATTTTACAGAATAAAATACATCATTTTATTATGATTTCATTTTGCTTTCCTCTTTTGTTACAATTGGGGCATTGTACTGATTTTTTTTAATTATGTGTGTAGGTAGGTTACATTTTCTCTAAATTTAATTTTAGGATAGCAAAAGACACACTACAAAATATTCGTTTTAAAGAGGGGACATCGAGTTGACAGGATTTAAATTCACTGTATATGATGTCCAAGGCCCCTTGGGTTTGCCAGTTAAGACTATCCCATATTACAGACTATCTTCTGAATCTGTCTTCCTGAAAAAGGGAACATCTCTGGGGAAAGAAAGCTCTCCAGACCCCTTTTGAGGAACAGGAAGACAGGTGCCAAAATTAACTCTAAAATAAATGCACTTCCTCCTGCAAGGAAAGTGAGAGCTTGTTCCTAAAGGACAACGCCTGGATCCCCCCACCCTTTTTAGAAACCCACTTCCCAAATGCAATACTCCAGCTGGGACAGAGCCGAGGGGCCCAGGTTCCGCAGCAGGCTCTCCTTCCAGCCGGGGTCTCCCCTCAGTCATCTGTATCAACCTACAACGTGAAAGGCCAAGGGAAGAAAGAACACCTTGAAAAATCAGTGCTCCTGCTGTTCCGCAGCCGTGCAGAGTGAGCCTCAGAGCCAGAGAGCAAGCGAGGCGCAAGGAAGACCGGGGTGAGGGGTAAGAGCAACCTCTGCCACTAGCAAGTGGTCATGTGCACAGGCTCTGCAACCAGACTGCGTGGGTTTGAATCTTAGCCCTGCAACTTACAAGCTACGTGAGCCTGGACTGGTTATTTAACCTCTCATCTTTCCATCTGCCCAAGGGAAAGAGTAATAGTACCTACACTTCCTGAGGCTACTGTGAGCACGGCACCTATCACATAGTGAGTGCTGCAGTCTCAGAAAGCTGAAGAAGGAGAGCATTCTCCCCCCAACTGCTCACACTGCACGACCAGGGAGCACTGGGCTGGGAGCAGGGACTTGGGTCCTGGCTCCATCTCCTCTGTGGACCATTCACACTCAACTGGTCCTCAGAGATGATCAATGCCAACTCCCCCATTTTACAGATGGTGATACTGAGGCCCAGAGAGGGGGAGAAAATGGACAGAGCTCGCACAGCAAAATCGTGTTAGATTCCAAGTCTAGACTCCTTCCACAGCATCATGCTGCTTCTCAAACATGCTAAGCATTTTTTTACATCTGTGAATGTGGGTGATTGTCATAGGGTGGCACCAGGGATCAACGAATGCACTGACAGACAGAAAAGCTCTCAGCAGGCCCTTACTAAGCCTTTGCCAATTCAAGGATTTTGGAGTTTTACTAGGCATGCAGTAGGCACTTGACACGCATTATGTCACACGCATTGCAGTATCATCTCTCACGGCCAGTAAGCTCCCCAAGGACAGGGGCCTGCTAGATCAGAGTCCCCACACATGGTTGGTTCCCAGTAAATATTTGTTGAGTGAATGAATAAATGATAGCATGCCTGAAAACAGAACTGGAAAAGAAGAAAGAGGAAAGTAACTCTTTGGTGTCTTTAACCAGAGGGAAAGTGAGAGATTGCAAACAAGAGAAAAGTCCGCTCCCTTATCCACTCCTTCCACATCTGTGTTCTGTGCCACGACCGACGCTGGGCACTAAGGGAGCCACTAGGAGGAAGTGGAGGTGGCCCCTGCCCTTGGAACTCACGGTCTGATGGAGGAGGCAGTAGAAGGCTGTGGGGGCACAGAGGCAGCCATGTCACTGGCAGCCCTCTCTGTGGGAGCAAGGAGGGCTTCCTGTGGGTGGTGCCATGATGCAGACTGGGGACAGAAACGGAAGGAAGGCCACCTCTCCAGGGAGGGGGGCAGAGAGACACCCCAGCACATATGGTGCGATATGTGTGCTGAAATCCAGCTCTGAATTTGTCAAGCCATGCCACTCGAAGTAGAAATGTCTTTCTGCCTTTTTCTACTTTTCCACTGGCGAAAGAGACAAAAGGCTGATGTCGGCATCATTCAACAAGACCAGACGCCCCCTAGGCCTGGGGGTAGAGTGAAGACGAGACCGCAGGAACTCCCAGGAGGACTGGCCTGTCCACAAACAAGCAAGGAATTTAATGAACCCCCATCTCAATTCTACACCGTGGACCAAGGAGAGAGCGTGTGCATCGTCCATCCCAACACCTCGCTCCAAGGTGGCCTGGAGCCGGGCCTCCCCTCGGCAGGCTCGGGGGCGCACAGCGTCCCTCGGGTTCCCGACACTCGGCGGGCCCGTGCCCCGCCGCCCGCGCCCCTCGCCTCGCGCATCGTCTGCTCCCCGCCCCGAGCCCGCTGCCGCCGCGCCCGCGCTCCCCGGGGCCCGGAAGCTGGCATCCGTTGTTACCATAACAAACTCAATTGTTCTCAGCAGGGCCCCGGCAAATAAAGTCATTCATTACGGGCTCTCCCGGCCGCGGTGGGCTGCGCGGCAATCAGCCGGCCGAGACGCGCGCCAGCGCTGGAGCCTGCCGGGCCGGGCCGGGCCGCGCGCGGCCGCCAGCTGTGTGTGCCCGCGGCCCAGCCGAGGCCGCCGGCGGGGGCAGCGCCGGCCGCGATTAGTTTTATCTCGGAACGTCAATTGACTTATACTGATTGGCTTCCTGCCGCCAAATGTCAATTAAATTGCAAATGCTTGGCGGAGGCCGGGCGGCGGGCCGCCTCCTTCCCAAGGGCGCCGCGCGCTCCCTTCCTTTTGCGCCATGTTCTGACGCGGCTGGATTTCTTTCTCCTTCCACAGCGCGCAGAGACACTGTGATGCCCTCCTGGAAGACGTGTGCCCTCCGTTCCCGGCCGAGGGGCGCCCCGGAGAACAGAGCCGAGGAGGAGGGGCTGGCCTCTCGCCAGGGCCCCCGGCCTCTTGGAGAGGCTTGATTCGCAATCCCTGGAAATTCCTCAGAGATCTTGGCGTGTGACTCCTGGTGCGACCTTGAGCAAATCCCTCCCGCCCCGCTCAGGCCTGGCTTTCTTCACCGGCCAAGGGGGCTCGAAGGAAACGGCGGCTGGGGTCCTGTGTCCGGGTGTGCGGAGGGCGCAAGGTCTGGCGAACCCCTAACGTTCAGCTGGCTCTGACTCTGTGCCGAGTCTTTCATGGGCGCGGTCTCATCTCCTCACCAGCCCTCTGAAACAGGTATTATTATCCTCCTCTTACAGGCAAGACAACTGAGGCATAAGTTGGCAGAGTTGCCCCAGATCTCGCAGTCAAGGAGTGGCCGACTGGGCAGCCAGACTTAAGAAGCCTGTTGCTTAATTATTGTGCGCTGTGCTCACAGGGGGAGGCCCCGTGAAGACACAAGAAAGGAAAACGGACAAGGCACTAGCCTAGACCTGGCGCCGGGCACTGCCAAGAACTGTGCAGGGGTTTTACATCCATTATGGAATTCTCACAGTAACTGTGACCCAAGCATTATAGTCCCCATTTTACAGATGGAAAAACTGACCCTCGCAGAAGTTAAGGAATTTGTCCAAGAGCAGGCACTTGAAGTGAAGTCTAGGTATGAACTGCAAGGTATGAACTCTCATGCCTACATGGAGCTTTACCATTTATAAAGCACTTTCTTATGCATTGCTTCTTGCTGAGTTCCCACAAGACTTTGAGGAAGGCATTCTGCTCTCTTTTGCCAGTAAGAAAACTGAAGCCCAGAATGAGTTGCCCAAGATCACAGCATTCAAACCCAGGGCCCTGAGACTCAAAGTCTGGTGCTCCAAGCCCTTCCTGAAAGAGGCCTTGAGACAAGGATGACCTGGGCCCAGGCTCTGCTCTTGCCCCCTCCGCACCCTGCGGGGAGCTCAGAGGGGGCCGCAGTCATTCCTGGAGTCAAGCTGGAAGATGCTTAGGGTCAGGGCAAGAGCAGGCAAGGGGGTTCCCGGGAAAGAAGGCATCTACCCCCCCAGAGACTTGGTTGGTTGTCGTCCGCTGTCCCCCGTTAAAGCTCCCCCTCCGCCGCTTCTGCCTGGCCCCTTCAGCCTGTCTCAGGAGGGAAGTACACAGGTTCTTAACTGATAAAACGTGCCTGCCTTTAAAAGACACAAACCTGACCGATCATCCTTTTCAGAAAAGAGATGTTAGCGGAACAAAAGTACCATTCAAAAGCGCCGATGGCGTGTGTGTCTCAGACAGAAAGGAAGCGAAGAGAGGGAGTACGGAGGAGGGGGAGGGGGCACAGCAGGGAGGAGGGAGCAGGGAGGATCGGGAGCTGGGAGGGATGTCTGGGCTCCTGGCATCCAAATGGAAGACTCAGGGGGCAGGGAGCTGCCTGAGGGCCCACAGCAAGGTAGGGGCTGCCCTGGGGCCGGGCACCCGGCCCCTCCGGCCGCGTCAGGCGCCCTACCTCTGCAAGCTGCCCTCAGCTACAACTTGAATTGTTAGCTTCTGAAACTTGGAGCTCAGCTTCCTCCAGCATAAACTCGGGCGGGTACGTCTTTCTTTTCCTTCTGACCCTAGATTGAATAATCCTATTATTAGAGTTAGCAATATAAATGAAATCATCACTAACAAAGAGAGAAAGAGAAAATAAAGGAGCTGGGAATTTACAAAGCTCTCAGCAAAGTCTTCTTGAAGAATCTGGATTCAGGGTAAAAACTTGGCTCCGATGATAGAAATAATAATGGCTGGTATTTTAGGACTTGCCATGTGCCAGTGCTAGTCAAAATACGATAGGCAACATTTTTTAATTACCAGGAAAAGCAGGAATTATTATCCCCTTTGACAGATAAGGAAGGCGAAGCTCAGAGAAGTTAAGGCCCCCCGTCCAAGCTCATACACTGGGAAATGGAAGGGGGCTGGGCGCGAACTCAGGTCTGCCCACAGGGCTGCCCTGCACGGTCCACAGTGCACGTGAGATCAGCCAGCTGCACTGGAAGCTGAGCAGCCCGAAGGTGTGACAGGGAAGTGTGCACAGCAGTGCTGGGGGAAGCCTCAGAAATGGAGTACCTGCCTAATGGGGTACCAGCTCCGCCTGGCAGGCTGATGGGGATAGGGCAGCACTGAGAAAAAAGGTGGAATTGAAGCCCCATGTTGGAGGGAGCCAAGGACATCCCCATAGATGCCATCTTGTTGCGACCCTCCATGAGAGGCAGGCCAGGGTGGCAGGTAAGGCTAGTCTGGAGCCCATGGCCTCGGGGGCCAGTCCCAACACTACCACTGTAGAGCTGTGTGACCTTAGGCAATTTCCTTGATCTCTCTGAATCTCTATAAAATGGGGATGATAAGGGTATTGACCTGGTATGGTGGTGGTAAGATTTAAATGTGTTAATGTGAAATATATACAGTAAATACTCAATGTGGGCTAGCCACTATAGTTGCAGCTCCTATTTGGGGCCATGATCTATATATACCTGGAATGCATGTTCGGGTGAGGCAGAGAGAATGAAGCTGCAGGCCCCAGCATGCACATCTGTGCATGTGCATGTGTGTGTTTAGACTGGGGGAGAGCTCCCGCCCCTCGAGAATGGCTACCATGAGATCCTTTCTGTGGCGCCAGATAGCGCGGCTGGAGGATGGAGGCTTGGGTCAGGCAGGAGTGGGAGGATATCTGATGTGCCAGGCTCTGGGTTCTCATGGGCAGCCCACAGCCACTGACCAGAGGGGCTCCAGGCTTCTCTGACATCCAGAGCCCCTGTTCACGACACATTTGCTGCCGTGAACCAGACCTTGTGCTGGGCCTCAGGGCCCCAGGGCCCCAGTGGTGACCACTACAGACACTGTTCCTGCCCTCAGGGGGCTCACAGTCTCACAGGGAAGACAGACAAGCGACAGACGTGATCTTTTTATCAACAGGCAGGTGCTGTGTGCTGCAGGTGGGGCCTGCGGAGCCAATAGCCAGGGGTGAGCATGGAGGAATGTCACTGAGGGAGTGACATTCCAGGTGGATCCTGAAGTTCCCAGTGTCAGCCGGGTCAATGGAGGGGTGGGGAGCACGGTTTTCCAAGCAGTGGGAACAGCATCACACTAAAGGTACCCTTTACTGAGCACATCTCCTGTGTTGGGGGTCAGCCTGCACTTCACATGCATCACCTCCTTCAATCCACAGAACAACCCAATCAGAGGCACAAGTGATGCCCTCATCTTACACAGAGGGAGACAGAGGCTTAGAGAGGTCGAGCCACTTGCTCAAAGCCACACGAATAGGCACTGGGGGAGTCAGCCCCTGACTCGACAACCTGTGCACGTAACCAGTAGGCTGTGAGCAGGAAAGAACAAGTGTGTTCAAGGGAAGGGAAGAGGTTTGGCATGGCTGGAGGGCGCAGGAGGAGAGTGGAGAGGGACAGCTCGCGAGTTGGCCTCGTTAGAAAGTCCGGCTGGCTTCTGAGAACAACGGGAGAGTTGAAGGTGCAAACACTTCAGGCGAGTCACTGACCAGACCTGTGTTTCGGAAGTGCCTCTGGGGCTGCTGTGTGGAGGCGGGCTGTCTGGAGAAGTCAGGGACACAGCAGGTGGGGACCTGCCAGGATGCCACAGCAACAGTCCTGCTCTTTTAGATAAAAGGCTGAGGGAGATGTTACTCTAATCCCCACAAATGGGAAGGGAGTCACCCAAGGTCACACAGCTGACAGAGAAAGATCCTGACTCTAACTCCGCCTCCAGGGCTCTCTCTGGCGACCACAGAATGTCAGAGCCCACAGACCCTTAAAAATCATCTGTCCATGTTAGCTCAGCGACAGTCTTCCTCACACACACAAAAAAACCGTCTGTCCAAATCTCCATGTTTCCACGTGAGGAAGAAAGGCAGAGAGAAGTGACTTGCCCAAGGTCACACAGCAAGTAAGGGCTTAGAATAGAACCAAGGATTCAACTCCCAGAAAGTTTTCTATCAAGATGTCTGTGCCGTGGAGGTGAGGATGGACCCTACTGATCCCCGCAGCGATGGTCTCCCCTTGCCCTGACTAAACGCTGGCAGAGAAGCGAGACTCAGGCAATGGTCAGCCCACCTGGGCACTGCCACCCCCACCTGGCTCACAGATGGCCAGTCCAAATTGCCCTGTTACCCCCCACTTATCTCTAACCTGGATGGCAACTAAGCTGTCTTGGGTCAATGGTGCCACCTGGTGGCTGGTGCTGGGAAGTGTCTGACCCCTGTCACCGTCTTCCCTCCTAGTCCCTCCAGCCCTGCCTTCTGTTTCTTCTCACAGTTCAGTTCACTGCACCACAAGCGACCTTTCTCACACACATCCTTTCTGGCACCTTTTGTCCTCCCTCTCTCAATTCTTCCCAAATTACCTTAGGACATTCTCTTTTTCTCCCTCTCTTTCATTTTAGTCCATTACTCGCAGGAAGGACTAATGCAAATGATAAATTTGTACCGGTGAAAACGAAAACTGGAAATTTCAAAGTGAAATTAGACATACACGCACATGAGCGACCAACCACTGGCATTCCAGAAGCACCCAGAAGCCCCTATGGAATCAGAAAAAAGATCTTCTCTTTTTCAGTTGCCTTTCAGACCTGCTTTTCCTCAAATACCAAGAGTCGAGATAAATACCAAACCTACCTCTTCTTTATTTTAGTTTATTTTGTTTCATTCCTAATCAATGTCGTTTGCTGGGTTTTTCCCCACCAAAACCACGGCCCCGGTGGGGTCCCAGGGGTCTGCAGGCTAGTGCAGAGCTGAGCTAGGATGGGGAGATGTGGTTGGGTGCCCAAAGGCCCACTCCACAGGCTCTTAGGGAGCCCTGGGTCGCTGCAGTTGGCCCTGAAGGAAGCCTGCTGGAGGGGTCAGCCCTGAAGCCCTCCAGATTCCTGCTGGAAAGAAAGGAGCGGCCGAGGCGGTGCCTTTCTGTGGGAGCTCAAGCTTGGGGAGGAGCAAGGAGCACTACCTGCCCAGGCTGCTGGAGGGGGCTTTCCAAAGCCCAGGGTGTCTTGTCACTCTCTCCCCAACTCAAAGACCTGCTGTGGCTCCCACTGCCTTCAGGAGCTAGGAACAGGAGAAACTGACGGCACCTTTCTTTTAACTAAAATGACTTAACTGCTCTCCCCATCTGTGTGATAAGCAAGCTCCGAGTCTGCAGCAGCCTGAAGCAGAGATTCTCAAGGTCTAGTCCAGGGATCCCTGGGGGCCTCCAAGACCTTTTTGGGGGGTCTGTGAGGTCAAAACTATTTTCATAATAATGCCCAGATGTTACTGGCCTTCTTCCCTCTCACTCTTTCATAAGCATAGTGGGGTGTCCCCGAGGCTCTAGGATGTGTGAAATCACAGCAGAGCGGATACAGACCAGATGTGAGGACCCAGCTGCCTTCTGTTAAGCCAGACACTAAAGAGATTTGCAAAATCATAAAGCAATGCCACTCAATATTTCAAAAATATTATTTATATTATTTGTTTATTACCATTATTTTTAATGAATTAATAAGTAAATATTTTAAATTGTATCCATTTTAATTAACCCACGTAAACTAAAAAGCTCCTTGTGTTCCCCGATAATTTTTAACAGTTTAAAGGGGGTCACAAGACCAAAAGTTTGAGAACCACTGGCCTAAAATAATGCCAAGAGGACTTGAGATGGGACCTGGAGAAGCTTAGAATCTTGGTGCCCAAAAGAACCTTAGGAATCCTTTGATCCCATATTATAGATGAAGAAACTGAGGCCCAGAGAGAGGAAGGGATTTCCCCCAAGATCACCAGCAAGTCAGCCAGAGGGTCAGGCATGGCACCCAGAGCCCTGCCCGGGGCTCCTTCGGGGCCTCCTTAGCCTCTGGCAGTTCGCAGCACAGCGAAGTCCCTGAACCGAAGACTCTCTGCAGCCAAAGATTAAACCGCATTCCAAAGCCAGAGAGAAAGGATGTGGGATCTCCACCCCACAGGGCAGCGGGGCGCTTGGGTGGGGAAGAGAGCCAGTCCCTCCACCTTGAGTTCCAGGCTGCCCTGGCCGGAGGCCTGCCCACCACGGGTGGGACTCTATCCCCCTCTGCTGTCCCTCAGCTGACCCCACAGCTCTTGCTCTGGTTGACCCCAGAACGGACTCCCTGAGCTGAGATCCCCACACTGCGACACCCTGCCCCCTACATCACTGAGGGCTCCCCAGAACACCAGAGCACAGCCCCACGGGAAAAAGAGCTGGGGGGAGGGGGCCGCGGCCAAGCAGGTGCGCAAACAGGCGGGGGTGGGGTGGAGGGGCCTTCAGTGGCGTCGGCTCTCACGCCGGCTCTCACACCGTGAATCAAAGTGAAACTTGGGGACCTGGGGGCCAGGAGGAACCGAAACCTGACCCCCCACCCTGGGGACAGGCCCTAGGCACCAGGGAAAGGTCCAAGGAGCCCCTGGGATTGATCACCTGGCCTCAGGTCCTCTGCTTTACCAAGGAAGCCTCTGGCAATGGTCTGCCTGGCCCTCAGCTGAGGGGCCAGTGACCGCAAGCCTGGAAGGACACGGGAGAGTGGCCACCCAGCTGGGAGATGGAAACCCGAGTCCTCATCATCTCTGCCACTAACGCCCCCTGCGGCCCTGGGCCAAGCACGTCCCCTCTGTGCCTAGACTGCCCTATCTGGTGGGTGTGGACTCAGTGACCTCAAGCTCACTGTTCTTCTGGGCTACCACGAGGTGTGGCTCCTTGGCCCTGCCCTATCACCTCCCTTCCCCACCCATCTCTGGCCTGAGAGCCTGACTGCCCACTTCCTAACCACCCACACACCCACACGCACGCGTGCACGCACACACTCCCCTTTAGGGCAGGTCAGGGCCCTGCCTCCCACAGGCTTCAGCTGCCACACACTGGACTCCACCAGACTTGTTCTTCAGAGTCCACGCTAGGCCTCCGGAAGCCCGAGGGTGTCGAGGTGGAGAAAAGAGAGCAAAAAGCCAGAGCGAGTGAGCAGGGAGCACTGAGGACCACAGGCCCAGCGACCCAAGTGATGCGGCCTGATCAGATTTTTACTTTTCCAAGAAAAGCCACACAGCCGTATGTGAAATCTCCAGATTTTTAAATGTTGGCAACTAACTCAAAATCATTTTAAATACAGGGCAAGCAACTAAAGCATGACTACCAGGCTGGCGATTGCCACCTGGGTCCCAAGTGATGCCCTCCTGGCCCCTGCCCAGATAGGCAGGACTCAGGGAAGGGCCCGCGCAGCCTCAGGGTCCACCCCACGGAGGACCGGGGCGCCTGCTCTGTAAATTCCCAGGAGAGGCCGAGACAAAGCAGAGGGCACTTCCTCCCTCTCTGCAGAGCCTGTCTGGTCTCCAAAGCTCCAGGCTGCCCTGCTGGACCCAAGGGCCCCAGGGGGGCTGTGGAGGACTGATGGCCTCACACGGAAAATCCCCCAGGAAGCAGGCTGCCTCTGGAAACCAGGCCAGGCCAGCAGACCAGCCTCAAGGACGCGTTCCAGGCAGAGGGCCCTGCATGGATACTGGCCCAGAGACAGGGAGGCCCAGAGAATGCACAGGACTGGAAGCCCAGCAGGGACGAGGAGGGGGAATGAGAGGCAGCCAGGGAGGCCAGGGCTCACTGTCCAGAGCTGAGGCCTACCCTGGGGCATTAGCGGCTCAGCTGCCCCCGGCCTGAGAGGCTGATGGGCTTGGGCTGGGTGCTGGCGGCTTTCAACACTGGGGGCCGCAGGTTGACCTAGAATGGGGGAAAAGAGTGGGGAGAAGAAACTGAGATTCGTCCCACCAGATGGCAGTGGGACTGCTGGGATGTCGGGACGAGCCCTCTCCCTCCCTCTAGGTTTGCTGGGTTTCTGCTGTGGACCTGCTCAGACCCCTTCTCTTCTCTGAGCCTGTCTTCCCATCTGAATACTGACTTGGGATGACATGTCCTCGATGCTCTCGGGGCCCTTCCAGCTCTGACGGGGGAGTCCTGAGGTCCAAGCGGGGGACCCCACCACCAGCCCTCCCAGGCCCAGGTGCCTGTGTCCCACCCTCCATCCTGGAGGCCTCTACTGCCTGTGTAGCCAGGGTCTCTTCTCATGGAAAACAGAGGCTTGACCCTCTCATTCTTCCATCAAGGGGGCAGGGAGATCAGTGTCCTGAAGGAAACGGAAGCAAAGGAAAGTGAGTGGCCCTTCACTGTGCAGCTGACACCTGGGGACACTGTTGTTGAGTCCCGATGCCCACAGCAGTCGACTGTTACAAACAGGAAGTCGGTGGTGGGCAGATCAGCTAGCTCCAGCTGCCAAACAGAACTGTGGCTGGAGCCTGCTTGCCCTCGGCCTGTGACTGGCCTCACGCACTCAAGCCCCAGGCCCCCTCAGAGGCCGTTTATTAAATGCTTACTACCACCAGGCCCTGGGGCTCCCCCCTTGGTGGATGTGACTTCATTTTACCCTCGCAATAACCCACAAGGCTTGTGCCGCCTCTGTTTTCCATGACAAAATGGAGGCTCTGAGAGACTAAGTAACTTTGCCAAAGATTCCACCACAGGAAGTCCTCAAACTCTGGCCTGTGAGCCTGTGTCCTTCCCTCAATACCTGTGAGCTCTCCAGAGATCAGAGGTCTGTGGAATCTTGGTGCCACAAGGGCTGCCTACAACCCCTGACTCCAGAACCCCGGGCTTTTCCACACATCCCATTCCCTTCCGGCAAATCTGAGAGGGGTCTCTGCACCGTCTTCTCCAGGCTTCTGCCTTCTGTCCAGAGCCCAGGAGCAGCAGACAGGGTCTGAGTGTCCAGAGTCCTAAGAAAGGAAGGCCAGGGCCTGCCCACGGCCAGGAGGGTCCTGGGGCCTGCACGGTCTTTGGGCTTCTGAAACCCCTTCCCTCCCCAGGTTGGCTCCCGTGGAGGTCTGCAGAGCAGGGCTGAGCTGGGGCTGCCCACCTGGGAGAGACGGGGGAGAGGAAAGTTGGTAAGAGAGAGCAAGAGCGAACACAAGAAGAGAGAGAGAGAGTGAGTGTGTGTGTGTGAGAGAGTGAGAGAGAGTGTGTGTGTCAGAGAGAGAGAGTGTGTGTGGCAGAGAAAGAGTGTGTGTGAGAGAGAGTGTGTGTGTGAGAGAGTGTGTGTGAGAGAGTGTGTGTGTGAGAAAGTGTGTGTGTGAGAGTGTGTGTGAGAGAGGGAGTGTGTGTGTGAGAGAATGAGAAAGTGTATGTGAGAGAGTGTGTGTGTGAGAGTGTGTGAGAGAGTGTGTGCGTGTGTAAGAGAATTGTGAGAGAGTGTGTGTGTGTGTGAGAGAGAGTGTGTGAGAGTGTGTGTGAGAGAGCGTGTGTGTGTGTGAGACAGAGCGTGTGAGAGTGTGTGTGTGTGAGAGAGCGTGTGTGTGTGAGACAGAGTGTGTGAGAGTGTGTGTGTGTGTGAGAGAGTGTGTGTGAGAGAGTGTGTGTGAGAGAGAGAGTGTGTGTGAGAGAGAGAGGGGGGAGAGAGTGAGAAAGAGTGAGAGCTCTGCCAGGAGACGGAAGCAGGCGCAGAGGAAGTCTCGGTAAACAGGCCCCGCGATAACACTGCATGAGATGCAGCCCCAAACAAAAGCCACGGGGAGAGACACAAAGACAGAGGAGACAGACCCCCAGAAGGAGGGGTGGACACAGTCATGACAGGAGCCCCTGCCAGATGCCCCCAAACCTCCCCAGGAGGCTCTTGCTGGACGTGGCGTCTCCCGGAAAGGGCAGGCCCCCTCCGGCTCTCGGCTGCCCTTCCTGGGCCCTCCCCAGGCAGAGGGCAGGCCAGGGCCCCAGGCCGGCAATGCCACCTGCCACGGAGCCTCCACTGCCTGAAAAGAGGCTCTGCCCCCACGGGCCGCGCTGGCGCTGGACTGGGCGGCTTTCTGAGCTAGTGAAAGGCATTCGCACTCGGGTGACCCGGGAGTGTCCAGGGCCTTTCAACTCTGGGGGGATGAGGGGTGGGGGAGGTCGAGGGGACCTGAACGGGGCCCTGCAGACAGGCAGAAGGAGGCCCCTCCAGAGATCAAAGGCCCAGGAAGGAACAGAGGGTCCTAGGGCTGCCCTTTCACCCATGGCCGCTCTTCACAGCTCCGCCTACTCTGCCAAGCCCAGCCCCAGCACTGCTGCCTCCAGGAGGGAGGCACAGCTCCAGGCTCTGTCCCCTGGCTCAGCGGGATTCCCGAGGCCAGCCCCACAGCCTTCTCCATGAAAGCTCTGGGGTCGGCCCAACCAGAAGATGGAGCTGCTGCTCACGCCTGGGCAGCGCCCCAGCCTGGCCCCGCGCCATCCACCAGCCTCGGAGCGCCTCTGCGCCCTGGCCCTGTGCCAAGGGGCTGACTGGTGACAGAAACGCGATGTGGCCCCTGCCCAGTCAGGGCCACGAGGATGTCAGCCTCAGAGTCCAGGCAGCAGGAGGGAAAGACAAGTGGGCAGAACCACTTCCAGACACAGGGCTGTCACACAAACACTTGCCACCCAGATTGTAACAGGCCTCAAAAGTCACAGAGTCCAAACCAGAATGCCTTCCTTGGTTCTTCTGCCCCTCCTTTGTCCAGCCCCTGCTCATACCTCCAATGACAGGGAGCTCACTGCCTTTCCAAGATAATGCTTCCATCCTTGGCCCAGCCTGGGTGTGGTCTGAAAGCTGTTCCCTGCACTGAGCCCTAATCTGCCTCCCTGTAGCTTCCTTGAACCAGCCCAAGCTCTCCCTCAGAGGCTCTGGGGACCTGATCTGCTGACTGCGCCACAGAACGTTCATCTGGGATTCGGACACAGTGGCCACATCCCTAAGGCTGGTCTTGGAGGCAAACGTCCTGGGGAGAATCTTAGAATTTCTAGACTGAAAGGCCCTTAGCAGTCCACTAGTCTAACAGCGTTCCATCCTGTTTATTTTTGCCACAGAATTTCCTATTCAAATAGAGCTTTCTGTGGAAGCCCCAAACTACCAGAAGCCCTCCTGGTTGAGAGTGTCACTCACCCTCCTCATTAACGGTGACCCCTCTGCACGTGGCTGGGCCGGCCCCAGGAGCATCTATGAGCACCTGCCACGAGCCACGCACTTTATTCAAGCCCAGTGACCCAGCACAGCAGCCACCGGCCACATGCGGCTGCTGAGCAGTTGAGATGTGGCCAGTGTGACTGAGGAACTGAATTATTTGATTTTAATTAATTTAAATTCAAAAGCAGAAGCAGTGTAAAATATTTCTCCCTCAGTAAAGTGCCACTTCCTCTGAGAAGCCTTCCCAGATCCGTTTGGTCAAAATCGGCCCCTCGCTGCCCTGCTCCCCCTCTGGTGTCATCCCTGTGACAGCATCACCTCACACATGGCCCATCGAAGGGACCTCGGGCTTGCCAGTCTTGCCCACCAGCCTGCAAGCTGTGATGGACCGGTGCCACCCACCCCGCCCTGAGGCCTGGGCAGGAGAGTGGCCCTGGGAAATGCCCACAGGGCGAAACTCAGTCCCAGCGAGAGGACTGTGAACCAGAACTGAGCAAGTGGCTCCACCCTGCAGAGCCCAGGGCCCTCCTCTGAAAAATGGGGACGAGGACGCTCGGCCATCCTCCTCTCGGCCCTCTATGCCTCTCCCGCCCCCACAGCCCTTCCCTCAGGCTGCTGACGGCTCCCAAGAAAAACGCGGCACGGTCTGAAGCCTTTCCAGGCCGGCGGTTCCGTGTTTCCCCAGCGGCTGGCCCTGACCTTCCCTCCCAGTGCCATGCACCTGCCGGCCACGCCCTGCTGCTGGGAACCCTGCCGCCCACTGTCCCCAGGCTCCGCCCAGCCCCAGCCCCTCCTCCTCCAGCATCTCTCTGGAGGGCAGGGGGCAGCCGGTGTCCCCACAGTGCCAGGGCACTGAGGCCTCCAGGGCTCTCCAGCTCCTCCCGAACCCCGGGGCCACACCAGCTGTGTGGCTTTGCCAACATCAAGGAACCCCCCCCCCCGGGGCCTCGGTTTCCTCCCCTGTAAAATGGGGGTGGCCATCTCTGCCTCCTCGACTTCCGCTAAAGCAAGGATCCGGGGACACACGGAGGGAGGGTGAGGAAGGGCAGTGGCGCCACGCAGCAGTCCTCCGACAGTTCGCGGGCTGAGCAATCTGCCCTCGCCCTCTCCGCTCAGCCGCACCGGCTCTCCGTGATGCGCGGCGGGGGTGCGGGCGCCTCTGGTTGCTGCTTGGGTCTCCCAGTCTTCCCAACCCTGTAAGCTTCCAGGACCATGGAAGCATTCTCCCTCAGCCCCCAGACCACAGAGTGAATCACCTCCCAAGCCTTTTTGGGGAACAGGGCTCAATCATAAATTTCAAGGAAGAATCTCAAAGATCATCCAGTCATGTTTCTGATTCTTGCATTTTTTGTTTTCTTTGAGGACGATTAGCCCTGACTGCTGCCAATCCTCCTCTCTTTGCTGAGGAAGACTGGCCCTGAGTTAACATCTGTTATGTTAGTCCTGAGCTAACGTCTGTGCCCATCTTCCTCCACTTTATATATGGGACGCCTGCCACAGCAGGGATCCAAACTGGGGAACCCCGGGCCACCAAGAAGCAGAAGGTGCATGCTTAACTGCTGCGCCACTGGGCCGGCCCTGATTCTTGATATGCTTATACAGCAGCCTTGCAAGTAGCCACCTAAGCTCTACTTACATACTTCTAGTGATGGGTTGCTCACTACTTCCAATGACAGCTCCTTTTTGCCCTAGACCACTCTCATATTTACAAAGTTCTTTTTTACACTAGGCTGAAACCTCCTCTGCATCTGCCACACTCTGGCCTTTAGGCCACACAGCAAAGTCTCATTGTCTTGCCTTCTCCCTCAGCCCTCCAAATACCTCAAGGCAACAATCCACTCCTGCTCATTCTTCTCTTCTTTGTGCCAAAACATCCCTAGAGCCTTGAGCTGCTCTCCAGATCCCTCTCTATTCAGGTTACATCCATCTGGACACATCCCAGTTTGTCACCGTTCCTCTTTTTTTCCTTCTTCTCCCCAAAGATCCCCAGTACCTAGTCGTATATTCTAGTTGTAGGTCCTTTTAGCTCTGCCATGTGGGACGCCACCTCAGCATGGCTTAATGAGCGGTGCTAGGTCCACACCCAGGATCTGAACCAGCGAAGCCCTGGGCTGCTGAAGGGGAGCACACAAACTTAAGCCACAGGGCCAGCCTCTGTCACTGTCCCTCTTGAGGTCAAGACCCTAAATGGGCCACCGTCCTCAGGAATCATCTGAGCAGCACAGCACAGTCTAGACTGACAAAACCACATTCTAACCACTCTACCCCTTTTAAAGCAGCTGGAGAGGCTGCCAGTGACCGCTGATCAGAGGACCGAAAGCCAGCAGAGCCCTCCACCAACACGGTACAACAACCCCCTACATCAGGACCTGTTTGGTGGTAAACAGATTTTTTCCTTTCTCCAAAATTCTCTGCCGGGGTCCCCCTGTCTCTGAGGGAGCCTTACACAACCCAGCCTCCACCACGACCAAGCACAGCCGGGACCCAGCTGGGGCACATGTGCTTTGAGTCCAGGTGACAATGGGAGAAAGGATGACACCATCACTCCATAAACCAACAGAGATGGTGGGCCACCGCCTCCTGCAGTGACACAGCACAGCAGCCCACTGAGTTAAGGACTGCTGACACGTGCTCCGAGTGCCAGGAGCAGGGGAGGGCGGGAGGCAGGGTCCAGAAGCCGAGGACCATCCCCACACGGCTCTGAACAGAGGCTACAGGCCCAGCCTCTGGAACACGCAGACCACAGGCCAGGCCACTGCTGGGCTGACTCAGTTTTCTAGTTACAGATCTTAAGTACTTAGGCCCGTGCTCACGAGAACATGTAGCTCTTACAGGGAGCCGAGAAAGGAATTGTGCCGAGGAAGAGAATAATTGAATCAAGATTTCTGTCACGCTGTTCTCAGGCCTAGACCACCAGCGTTTTTCCCTTTCCTGACTAAGGTTTTACAGACTCCCAAGGGGTCGTTTCTCCTCTCAAACCCATTAATGCCAGCCGGCACTGGCAGCCTGTCCAGGGAAAGAAGACCCGTGTCCAGGACGGAGGCGGCCAGCTCTGGAGGCCCAGGTGGCACATGGACAAGCTGAGAAAAACCAACCAGGAAGACTGTCATCTTTGTAATCCTCGGGAGGCCCTGCATGCCTTCCTTCCAGGCCCAAGGCCAGAGACGAGATGATTACGTGTTAACTTCTTCAACGGCCCCCATCACAGCTGCTGGAGGCCTTCTCCTGGGAGGCCCTCAAGAGCGCCGTGGACCCCTCCCTGCCCTGTGTACTCCTCTCATCGCGGAACACCCACGCCTCCCTCGCCCCCAGGGCTCCCCCATAAAGGGGACAAGGTGTTGTGCTCTTGCCCTCCGCACCCCGCCCTCAGGCATCATATCTCCACACGCAAGCTCTTCTTAAAGGCCACAGAGCTCAGGCCACAAGGGCTTTGCCAGGCCCACCTTTCTCCCCAAGGGGTGAGGATGAGGGAAGCCAGCCAGAAATCCACACCCACAGCCAGCTCCCTGCCTGGCCCTCCCAGATGGCTCAGCCTCTTCCCCATGTCCGCGGGTCCACGGAAGGGCCTGGGGACTACTGTGCTCTGCAGCTAAGGGGATGCTCAGTGGGCACCTTTGCTTCCACCCCTGACTGAGCGCCCCGATCACATTGGTCCATCCCGGACAAGGCTGCGTGGGCATCTCTTACCTTCATCTCTCTTGCGCTTGTTGGTGTCAGCACTGGGGGACGTGATGCCCAGGATGCCGCTGATGGAGTACGAGGAGCCGGCTGAGTCCGTGCTCACCGACGACACCTGCGTCACTGAGCCCGTGGACACTGCGCAGAGGGAGAGGGGCAGTCAGGGCCCGGCAGCAGGTCTGTAGGGGCGGGACTTCCACTGGCCAAAACCAAGGCAGTCACCCTACACTGGGCTGAATGCGACTGCAAGCGCGGGGGCGCAGCGTGTGTGCAGAGGACACTCGCCTTACGGCAGCAGCCACACCTGGGCCAGGAGAGCAGACCCTCGGGCCATTGGCCCAGGGTCTCTGCCGCTGGGGGGATGAGAGGGGAGGGTGGGCAGCGAGAAGGACTGATGGTGCAGAAAAGAACATGCACCAGACAGTGTGGGAAGGGCACCAGCTCAAAGCCCAGCCTGCCCCAGGATGCAGGAGGCAGAGGGATGGTAAAGAGAGGGGGCTGGGGCCACCGCCAGCCGGCACTAAAAGAGGCGCAGACTTACTCATTAGGCAGGTTCATGCCCTGCGAACATAGCCACCCATCCACGCAGACGTACATACACACACCACACACAGAGCCAACAAAACGCCAATGGCCCACTGTCCCTTTTTACAGTTCCTCACTGTCTTTTCTCCTTCCAGCTTACCTGGATTTTAATTTTAATTATATAATATTGATATAGTACTATATATAGTATACATAATAATGTTTTCTGGGAACTCACTCTGCACCAGGCATTCCTGAGGCATTATCTCATTTAATTCTGAGAACAATCTTGTAAGCTAGGTCATGTTATTATCCCTTTGGAAAGACAAGGGAACCGAGGCTCAGAGAAGGTAAGTGACTTGCCCAAGGTCACACAGCTAATAAACGGCAGAGTGGTGACTGGAACCCAGAAACTACTGTCTTAGCTCCTACAGTAATCTGCTCCTCACTAATTAATAATGAAAAACAATTAGAGAGTCCACATTAACGCAGTGCTTTTCATTTGCTGCTTGCGACAACCTAGAGTGCAAGTATTCATCCTCATTTATCACACGAGGAAACTGAGGCTCCACAAGGCAGAGTGGTTTGGTCAAAGTCATCTGGCTAATAAGCAGTGACACCAGGACCCAGCCTGAGGTCTACTGACGTGCAGCCTAGACTCCTCTGCCCAGAAGTGTGGGCAGAGGCGGTGACTTACTGCGACTGAGGCCAGGTCTCTCGGTTCCTAAGGGCAAGGACGGGGGAGGGGAGGCCTGCACCAGTTTCACAGGAACCAGGCCCACCCCACACCGGCATCCCCTCAAGCTGTGCAGCTGAGTTTCCATTTCTGGGCTGTGGGAATTCTCTCTTGGTTCATTAAAACCATCACGGACACATCCCCTCGGGCTCTAACTGCTGGGGGCGGTGGTGGGGCGGCCTCAGACTCTAAGCTAGGAAATGACGAGCAATGGTGGGGATGGCGTGAGAAGCTGTTTGCTGCTTCCCTGGGAGCTCCTCCCGCTCCTGCGCCTACAGACCTGGTGGGAACAGTGCCTTTCTTCTCCTATTTGAGTTTGATTTTAGATCTTCCTTAGGAGACACAGAAGTAGAAATCATTAACTTCTCTTTTCCTCCACCAGAAGAAGCTCCTCAAAATAGATTTATGCAAATCCCTCAACTTTTTCTGTCTTAAGGTGCAAAGAACAGAGGAAGAAAGAAGATCACAAGTCACTTGGTACTTTAAACACCAACTACTGATGACCACAGCTCACAGCGCTGACAGAGCCGGTGGTATTGGCTCCAATACTTTGCGATTGTGCTCAGCTCGAAAGACCCAGGTTGCAATTCTGACTCCACCACCTCCTGGCAATGTGACCTTGGGCTACTGACTTAACGTCTCTAAGCTTCCGTTCCTCGCTCCTCAATGCATTGCTAACGTATAAGGGGCCGCACACACATAAGATGCAGTTTTTATAAAACTTTCTGAGACAAAACAAAGCATTCTGCTGACCAGCAAGTAGAATGATTCCTCTAACCCAACTGAAAGAATATTGTCAGTTGCTCTCAGTTTGATATTCATGCTACGTGACCTGAAATAGTTAAAGCCACAAGTGAAATCTCAGCCACAAGTGCGTCCCCGGGGAGCCTTCCTCAGCCCCTTCGCCCTGCTCAGCAGAGCTGGGGGTTCCCTCCCTCCTGCTCCCACGGCACCTGTGCTGTCTTCTGAGCCTTCTCTCAGTGTTTCGAAAATTTCTCTCTATCACATCCCGCATAGGCTGAGAAGCCCTTGAGAATGGGGATTCTGTCCTGCCTCCCTTATAACATTACTCTCTCAGGCCTCCGTCTGCACAGCAGGTGCTGAGCAGCCCTTTCTGCATGGACCACTAAATGAAGACCTATGTCAGGGCAGGGAGGAATTCTGTCTTACCTCCATTCAAAGAGGCGACCGTGGAAAATCAGGGACCTCAGAGAGCACCTGGTTTGTGCCCCTCTGTCCACAAATGGGGAAACTGAGGCACAGAGAGGTGAAAGGATGTACATAGTTCACTGGGTGAGCTAATGGCAGAGCTGGAACTATAAGTCAGGCCTCTGGCTGTCCCCCGTCACCGTGGGGAGTTCAAATCTTCAGTTAAAGAAGGAGCGAAGGTGTGGAGATGTCCCACAATCTGGGGCGTGATCAAGCAGAACTGACAGGGACCGTGGCAGCCATGACTGTCAAAGGCCTGCCGAGTGGTCACCCGCTTTCTTCTAGCAGAATAACCCACCCCCAGCTGACCAGAGCGTCTCCTTTTCCCAAGTGGAGAAGTAATATGCCTTAAATAGACACATGTCTTTCTCATCTCACGATCTCGGAAGAGAAACCTCTGAACTCTCGAGTGGAAGGAGCCAGGGCTCCCATCCCGAGACGACGTCCCTGCTCTGGGGCTACGCCCGGCTCAGAGCCCACTGCGGCCGCGACCGTCTGCGGAGCGCGTGGGACTGAAGCGAGACAGAGAAAGTTTGGGAAGTTTTGCCACATCTTCGCTCAAGACTGCAAGTGCACAAAGACTTGTAGAAGGGCTGGCTGATAGAAGAAAAAACACATTCAAAACTACTTACTGACTAATGATGCAGAAAATGTTATGAATAAGTATCCCTTTCTTGATTTATTACTTTAATTATCTGACATTCTATAGACCCCCATTAGTGGATTTTTTTTTTTTTTGGCTTAGATTTCAATTTTCTGTCTCATGGTGAAAGCTATTTATCATAATAATCAGTAAAATTCAAAACCTTTTAGCAGTATTTATAAAATTCATTTACCAGGTTCAGCCCTTGGAGAATGACAAA
The DNA here is from genome assembly GCF_041296265.1 of Equus caballus. NCBI lineage: Eukaryota > Metazoa > Chordata > Mammalia > Perissodactyla > Equidae > Equus > Equus caballus. The sequence goes on from NC_091708.1 coordinate 10,365,817, forward strand.
GAAGGCGCATTAGTACGTGTGCCGAAGTGTTTTATACAGAATTATCTGTCCATAAGAATGATTAAAAGTTCTTTAGAATATTTGGAGCCCATTAGATTTTCAAATTTTTTTTACAAGTTCTTCTTACCTATGCTGTGGCTGGAAGCCGGCACCGGCTGGTTGGGCGGCTGCTGCACCTTTGTCCGGATGATCCTGTGGGCAGTTGGGAAAAAATAAGTGGCTGTTTACCATCACGGAGGAGAAGAGGTGTCAGGCAGCTGTGCACGGACGACCAGAACACCCACGTCCAGCTGGGTCACGGGTCAAGCAGGTGCAGAGGTGGGGGGAGATTAGGAACCCAGGCTGGGAGTTAGGGGTTGAAAGAGTGACGGGCTAACCCCAACTGAGCCCCTCCCTCCCCGGCCTTCTCTGGGCAGCGTGCCCCCTCTCCGGGCCTCAAGCGCCTCCTCAGCAGCAAGACGATGACGTGCTGAGGTTGTGAACAGCCATGGCTTTCTCAGAAGCAGCTCCGGCTCCGTGAGGAACTCACTGATGACACTGGGGAGTCCCAGGACCTCAGCCCCCGGCTGTGGGATGAAGGGACTGACCCAGGTGACATCTCTGTCCCCTGGCAGCTCTCATGCTCTGGCGTCTCTGCCTTGGAGAGCCACAGGAGGAGTAACATCCCACCTGTCTGTCGGAAATTAGCACGGAGGGAAGCTATGAGTTGCTCTGAAACCAGAGAGGATGCATTTGTCCTGCCAGGAGCGGCCTGGCGTGGCTTTGCCAGGAGGAAGCCTGCCTCATACAAAACTTCATGCAAAACCCCATGCAAAGGTTCCACAGGGCTGGAAGCCAGGGGTGTCCTGGTCTGTCTCTCCAGAGACCTAGCTTCAATTCTAATATGAACTTGATTGTGCCCCTGGGCAAGTCCATTCCACTGTGGGCCTCAACACAATGAGGGAGCAGAACAGACCACTCTGCTTGCTTTAAGTAATCAAATCCTTTTCGCAAACGAAAAAAAAGATCTTACAGAAGTCCAGTTACAGAAAAGGGACAATAGTGGTCCTGCTTTCTCCCTTTGCCACCTGGCAGCTCTGATGTCCTTCTTCAGAACCTCGGGCTCTGGGAAGCTGAGTTTGTACATTTTCCCCAGGCCCTGTGCGTCAACCAGGGCAGGGCCAAAACTCTCTTTGGGGTGTCCAAGAAAGTTCCTTCCCCGGGATTTGGCAGAAGGATGAGTGGTAATGAAATATTCAGCTTCCTTGGAAAAGTTCTAATCCAGCCTCCAACTACCACCTTTTAAAAGAATATTACTAGAATTTTTCCTAATCATAAAAGTACTCTTTGCTCATTGTAGACTATTTGGACAAAGAGTATAAGAGGACATCTAAAACCACATTTCTGTGTATTTCTTTTACGGTAGCATTCCTGTGTAGATTTGGAACTATTCATTTTTTTCGTAACAAAATCAGGATTCAACCACGTCTGCAGTTTTGTATCCTGCTCTTTGCACCCAACATTATAGGAAAAGCTTTTTCACCTTCCAGACTGTTATTTCTGGAAGTTCGTTTCAAGGCTGTACTGCGCCCCCGGCTCATGCAAATGGAGAGAAGGATAGAAGTGGCAGATGTCTCTCCTTCACCTCATCAGGCTGTGACCTCCGCCCTCTGTGATCTCACAGCCCGGCACCAGGCACCGAGGGCACTCAGTGGCCTTGGCTGGCAGCCTGGGATGGACGTTTCCGCTGACCCTCTGGAGCCCAGGCCACTGGAGCCTCCAGGGCCCTTTGCCCTTTTCTGATGAGTCAGCGTAAGTGTTGCCTCAAATGTATTGACTGTTTGTTTGTTTGTTTTCTCCAATATTCAACCCACTTAATTTAACTAAGCAAACAGGGAGCATCTTGACAAAGATGGGGAGTGAGGTGGTCTTTCTGACCACCTGGAATTAAGCTAGCATCTGACCTAAGTTTTGTATTTTTGTGTATGTCACCTTCTCTGTATATGTGTGTGCCTACAGAGGTATAGCTAGATAAGTGGATATATGGATATACCAGATATAAATGTAGTTTATCTATATTATGGCTTATGTATATACAAATATATATGGTAAAATATATTGTAACTACTTCCCATCGAAGTCCACCATAAAGTTCTAACTTTTCAAAGCATTGACAGCTATTAAATTTGTCCATAAGTAAAGCAAAGAAAATTATGTTTTCCTTATTTTCCTTTTAACTATTGATAAGTCATTGGTAAAACATCATCAATTGTTATAACTCACTGAGAGGCAGCCGCGGCACAGTGAGTAAGTGCAGTCTCTGGAACCGGACTACCAGAGTTTGAATCCCAGTTTCACAATCCGCCAGCTGCATGACCTTGGGTAAATTACTTAACCTCTCTGTGCCTCAGTTTGTTTGACTGCAAAATGGGCCTAAGAATCAGTCCTACCTCACTGGATTATTTTGAGGACTAAATTAATTAAGTACTTAAAACAGTGGCTGCCGCATAGTGGGTGCTCAGTAGATGCTGGCTATGACCTTCAGTGGTGTCTTCATAAAGATTAACAAACAGCTCCAGCCTTAAAAGGTTCATATTTTCCACAGATGCCGTAAAAAGACATGGGATTCCCTGGGGAGCTGGGAGCGGAAGGCAGCCATCCCACCCGCTATTCTAAGGCTGCAGCAGGGCTGTCCTCTATGGGCGAGAGCAGAACCCCCGGGCACCCTCCAGAGCCGCCCCTGGGGATGGGGATCTTGCCCTTCTGCTTGCAGCAGCTGCCAAGTAAAGAGCGAAGAGCACATCTTCCACTGAGGACAAACGGTAGCGGGAAGAACAGGACTAATCGAATCATAGCAATTCTAAAAAAAATTAAAAATAACAAGCAAGCGTCAAGACTCATCACCAGAAGAGCCACACTCAGGACCTTTTCCAAACCAGAGACGGCCAGAGCTAATTGGCAGTTAACGCAAAAAGGCATAGCCTTTACTTTGCTGAGCATGAGCATGATGAATATCCTACATGGGCCAACAGAGATGGGAGCTCAGCAATCAACCAATTCCTATGAACGAGGAAACTAAAGCCTAGAGTGTTCAAGTGGCTTGCCCAGGGTCACACAGCAAGTCAGCCCAGACTCCCAGCTCCCGTGCCTTAGCGCTTCTCTTTGAGCCTCACTCAGAGGAAATAGTCCCTCCACTAAATACTTCCTATAGGAGGCGTAAAGCCTATTTGGATTCAAAATTCATTGAGAATCTGAGGATTAAAACTTCAAGGGCCGAGGGCCGTTTAAGTACTACAGACATTTGTAAGGATCCCATTTTAACATCGCCACTCCTTGGAAAGGCTAGGCCTTCTCACCACCCCTCCCCAACACACACTTACATTGAAGGAGAAAGCAGTGGTGCCTTAAAATGAAATGAGAAGACAGAGCTGGGGAAATCCCCATGCCTACCACACGGATCACACTGCCATTGGTGCAGGAAGAATCTTGGGCCATCAGCTGTGCTAAGAATCCCAAACTAGGGCTCCAGCTGGGCCATGCTGGGAGAGGGCCCACAGGTGCCGCCCAGCCTGCCACTGAGGTGGACAAGAAAGAGGGGACGGGGACTCAGCCTCGGAAGCCTCGCCGCCCCAGCCCGGAGGAGGAGCGGAGTTTACAAAGTGTCATCTCTGACCAGTTTGGTGTGGCCTGCACAGTATATTCATTTTTATTTTAATTAGTTGCCAATATATGTAAGTTGGGAGGTTTCACATAAACACATGGATTTCTAGCTTCTCCTGAAAAGCCAGAACACCCAGCAATACTGGCCCCACATTCTCACATGACAACGACCAGTTGGTACTAAATACAGCTGTCCCTCTAAACTGGGAATGCCACTCGCCATCCTCATCACTTGGTCCCTGATCTAGAGCCACAGGACTGAACAGAAGAAGGAAGGCTCCGTTTGGGTCGGCTCTGGCACAGTCACCCCCGACTGCAGTCTGGCAGGTTCCAGGAACCTCTCGCACAGGTTGTGCAGCATCCCAGCTTGTATAGGTCCTTAAGAAGCCACAGAAACACGATGGTTTGTGTCTCTGGAAATCTCCCACAGCCCGACAGGACTGGTCAACCCCTTGTCAGTCATGGTTTCCCAGGCTGGTCCCCTAAAAGACAACAAGAAGGCACATACTTCTAGAGATGGACAATGGGGATGACCCACTGGCCACCGGAATAGCTGCACTCCCTCCCTGGCTGGGCGAAGGAAAAGAGTGCTGCTCAGGGAGGGAAGTGCCGGGAGAGGCAGCTAAAGGTGCCTCTCACAGGACATCTGCAAGACGGTTCTTTAGAAGCTGCATCCATCCGTTGGAATGCAGTGGGAGCTTTGCCTTCACATGGAAATAAAAGTGTGTGCTGAGATGGCTCAGGATCTCCAGGCGTGGGGGCGCGGCAACGTGAGACTGTCTCGGAAATGGAGTGGGAATGGCCACTTCACTTCTTCTTGCCTCCCTTCTCCCAGATCCTCATTCCATCACGGGCAGAGTTCCACAGGGCGGTGGGAGAAGGACACCAGCCCTCCTCTTACCATGAGGAGACCGTGGCTCTACTCGTTCTCCAGCTCAAAATCATCATTCCTCTGCAGCCCCGTCTGGGCCACGGTTTCTATACCCGTCACAGGGTGGAGAGAACCCTTGAGGGCTGTAGGAGACCACAGACGTGAGAGCACCTTAGAGGCACAGCCAGCCAGGCCACCGGTATGATCAGGACACCCAGGCAGCCCCTGAGGCTACCCACGGCCCCAGCAACGCACCCACAGCTCCAGGGACAAAGCACCAGCTGATCCACGACTGCCCTCCACACTCCCTGAGGCTCCCCCTTCACAGCCGCCACCACTTCTGTACCCACTGTGCCCTCGTTACTTCATGTTTCTTTCAAGTAACTGACTTTTCCACTTAAATAGACTTATCTTATAAGGTAATATTAGTTCTTTACTATAAATGGGGGAGTGCTTATAAAGTTGACACTCACTGATTTTGTGTGCTAGTTATATATCTCTAAAATACATATAAATAAATTCATCACAAAACAATTTTCATCCTTGTATTACAGAGGCTGTACGCTGGAGCCTTGCAAATGACTTCTGCTTGTCCTGCAAGGCATTTTTTCATTGACGTTAACTGCCACCATTTAAAAATATACAGATTTCCTATATACGAACACGCATATATACATGGACACATAAGTCCTGGCTTCTCTTTAAGAATGGAAAAAACCTGCAACCACTGGGCCACATTCCTGGCAGCATTCGGCTGGAGCTGAGAAGCAAGTGCCCCTTCGATAGGGCTTGTGCTCTCCAGTTTGCCACAGACCCAACCTTTCCCTATTGCCTTATGCCTGGTCTGCTTCACTTGTTGCCTTATCTGCCTAGCCCTACACAGGCATTAGAGTTTGGGACCCCCACGGGTAACCTACAGTTATCTTTTGAACCACCAATTACATACACACCCTACAGCGGGGAGTCTGTGGGCTCCCACAGCCTAACCCCAGGTCCGGCGGAGACCCCCTGTGGAGCAGGCTGACTAGGCAGTATGTGCCTCAGTCTACATTAGGGCGTTTGGAGACCTGGGGGAAAATCCTGTTGCTTCGTGCCATGGAAATCCTGCAATGAGCCAGGAGTAGAGAACTCACCAAGCGCCCTGGAGCCCCTCACAATCCAGAAACAGAACAGGAGCTATTTCCCTCAAACCTACCACAATTGTGGCTACCTCCTCAACAAGTCTGTGCCTAATTCGGGCAGTCCAGACCTATAAGCACATGCTGGAATCCCACTCTGGACAAAGAGGACTTCTAGAACAGAGACTAAGACACTGTGTGCCTGGATCCCTTCTCTCTTCTCGGCACCGTGCATGATGTCAGGGCTGTGGTGAAGGTTTGCTGAGAAACGAAAAACAGGCTAACGGTCCATGAGAGAGCAGGCCTCAGCATGTCAACACACATACTCACACAGTGACTCTGTGCATCTGAGTCAGCACAGCAGGAATGACTGTGGGGACCAGGCGGATCTCAGACACATTCTAGTATGACTACCTCTTCCTGCTGGGGGTGAGGGATCCCCTGTCCCAGATAGGTTCTGCGCTGACAAGGGTAAGGTGTGACCTTGAAGAAATGGGAACCACTCAAGTTTTCGGTCTGCTGCCTTCTCTTTTCTTTGTGGAGTTTAGAGAACAATCATTTCTGATTGTCTTACAACTTCATCCCTGACTCTACGGGTTTCAGTGGAGTGGAGACTGCGCCATCCACCATGGAAAACTTTCAGGGATTTCTTTTAAAAGCTCTGAGAGCTCTGCTAGATGTATCCTGGGTCAGAGTGGAGAGGAGAAGGAGCCATGCAGCTCCCAGGAAGATCCCAAGCCTGGTACCCACGGTATTTCTCTGGGTCTTTCTATCCATGGGTGAGATCTGGGCCAACTGGGGAGAGGGCAACTCCCAAACTCCACAGCATCTCAGCGTCCCAGATGTCACTCCTGGAGATCACAGCCCCACGTCAGACCCACCAGGGCCACGGGCTCAGAGACAGGAAGAGCTTTGTCAAGGTCACACTTCGAGTTTACGTCAGAGCTGGGACAAGGGGCTCAGTCTCCCACCTCCAGGTCAGAGCTCAGCTCCCCACACTCAGTGGCTCAACCTCTGCCCAAACTAGATGCAAGAACGTTCTTCCTGGGAAGCTCGGAGATGGACCAGTGCTGAGACCTTGAACCTGGGCTTGCAAGGAAGTGACACTTGTGAAAGCCTAATCAGGACAATTCACTAAGTGCTCCACACACAGAGTTGGGTGGTGAAGGGAGTGACGGTAATCACTCTGGGCTCAGAAGAATCTCAAGCAGCCAGGGTGTTGGCATGGCCTCCTCTCCCTGGGCCGAGGACTCCTCCCACCTTGGGAAGAAGAAGAGAATAGCGATAGAGAGATTCATCCGGCCCATTAGCATCCCTCCGGCCGTGACCTCTAAGGGGCTTTGGTGAAAGGAGAGACCAGATCTGTAGGGAAGGCACACACAGAGTCCCCAGGATCCCCCACTCCACCCAGATCCCTAGCCCCCCAGGCATCAGCCCCTCACCTGTTGATGGAACTGACGCTGGGCACGGTGTCATTGTCACACACGCGTTCTGCTAGCAGCCGGTCCCTGATCTCCCAGGCAAACATGGTGGGATTTTGGCGTTTATACTCAGCGATTTTTTCCACCACTTTGGGTGTGGCGACCTTTGGTTTGGATCCTCCAATTACCCCAGGCTTGATGCTCCCCGTCTCGTAATACCTAAGACCCAAGGAGAAAGGAGCTTAGCCATGAGGAACCAGCAAAACGGATATTGGCAACAAAAGAACAGACTACTCCATCCAGAGCTGCAGTCCAGTACAGTAGCCACCAGCCACATGAGGCCGTTGAACATTGAAACTTGGCTTGTTTGAATTCAGATGTGCAGTAAGCATAAGATACACACCAGATTTTCAAAATTCAATACCAAAAAAGAATGTAAAATATCTCATTAGTAATTCTAATATTGCTTATATGCTGACACGATAATATTTTTAATATATTGGGTTAAATAAAACATATAATTAAAATTAATTATATCTGTTTCTTTTTTTAATGTGGTACTAGAAAATTTTAAATATCACATATGGTTCACATTATATTCTTATTGGTCAGTGCTAGTCAGGATGCTACGCAATAATTAATTAATTAATTCTGTCACATTGATCTACCACCGTACAGTTCACAGGAAACTTTCCAGTCATTTTTCCCATTGGATCCCCACAGCAGTTGTAAAGGATATAAACGTTCTGACTGAAGGAGTGAATGAATAAATGAATGGGCGCTCATCCACAGGTATAAAACAGAGATCCACAGGGGTATGATGACATGCCCAGGGCCACACAAGGCCAAGTGGCCAAGCCAGGACTGTGGCTCAGACTCCTGAGCTAAAATTTCCCCAGAAACTTGGCTTGTGCCTTTAATTTGCCCGCTCTCCCATCCCCTAGAAGATTCCTCTGCATTCTGTGAAACCATCCCCTAAAATGCAACTTATTTTTCCATAAGAGAAAAACAATAACCCTGGTGTAAAATTAAAGAGAGTGTCAGATTCCAGAATTAACTGGAAATATGTGTTATATGTAAGTCAAAACCCAAGCAGTCAAAAAACCAACCACAAGTCACAGCAGGTCTTCCAGGGACCTCCCTGAGGTAAATTGCTGTTTCTAAGGACATTTCCATGCTATCAGCTCTTCCTCGTTAACGCAAATAGGATGTCAGGGTTTTACAGCAAAACCGAGACCGGGGAGAAGAGTGCCATGAAAGATCATTTCAGGGGAAAAAAATTACTTGATTTCTTTTCTGAATCTCAGCCTTCGCTGGATGTCTCTCTCAACATTTACAGAGGGATTCTTGACTTCCTCTTGCAAAGGAGATTATCTCACAGTAGAAATGTTTTTTAACCAAAACGACATTTTAGAAATGACTGGTAATTTTTAAACCTAACAAGAGTTTATAACAGATAAGGGAAAGAGGCGATTCTCCCGTGGGATGAGGGAGAAATATTACCCAGGAATAACGACTGGTTACATTTAAAGAGATGCGAAGTCTCAGCCTGGCTGAGGCTGGTTGGGGCCAAGTTAGCGAATATTCTAGAAACAGATGAAACAATTTAGGAGTGGAGATGTGGAGGTGGAAATTCTATTTTTCATTGAGAAGAGTGAGTCATGTACAAATTCAGACCCTAAGGCAAAACTCAACCTATCCCCCCTCTTTCTGTAATTGCTGGAAAATTGTTATTAGTCACAAACACATTTTTAGACATATCCAAAAAAATACTTTTTTTTCCAGAAGTCTAGAAAAGTACCTAAATCAAGGCACACAGCAGTCTCTGCAGCCTCCAATTATCCTTTCAATTTCACAATAGGAAGTCATTTGTTACTATCAGCACAACTCATTCAGGTACTAACAGTTGACAGAGCTCTTCCTTGAATTGTCTTGATCCTCACACCAATCCTGAGAGGCCAGCAGAGTTTTACAGAAAAGAAAATCAATGCTCAGAAGACTAAGCAACTTGCCCAGCTCCCCTCTGGAAGTCAGAGGCAGCCCCAGCTTTCAAACCAGACTCTGAATCCAGTGCTCTTCCCACTAGAGAAAACTCCCGCTTTGGTTGCAAAAAAATCAAATAATTATAATCCTTTGCAATTGTAGAGAGCTTTACTGTTTACCCGGCATTTTCACATGCATCTTTTAATTCATTCACTCACTCACTCAGTCGTCACCAGGAGCCTGGTATGGCAGGCACTGTCTTGAGGCAGGGGTCACAGACACATAGACATCCCTGTGCTGGGTGCTCAAAGTATGTCAGTTGAATGAAACTGCAAAATTCACGCAGCAACTCTGTGAGGGCGGCAGGATGAAGCCCCTGCCCCACTTGCCCTGCGACATGGCTGGGGGTGGCAGCGCCCAGGGCTCTCACTAGCCATCCCCCTGAGCAGTGCCAGCCATAGGAGGCTGCGGTCTTGACACAAGAGGTCTCTGTCTTCCTTTTTTTTTTTTAAGATTGGCTCCTGAGCTAACATCTGTTGCCAATCTTCTTTTTTTTTCTTCTTCTCCCCAAAGCCCCCTGGTACACAGTCGTATATTCAGTTGTGAGTGCCTCTGACTGTGCTATGTGGGACACCGCCTCAGCGTGGCCTGATGAGCAGTGCCATGTCCGCGCCCAGGATCCGAACCAGTGAAACCCCAGGCCACCAAAGCAGAGCGCACTAACTTAACCACTCGGCCACGGAGCCAGCCCCTCTCTGTCTTCCTTTTGATTGACACATGGGCCAGGCACTTAGAAGGCAACCCAGACCGTCCTGGAAACCCCAACTAGCAACTGTGTCAAGTGAGGATTCAGACTAAGTAACTGCCCTTTCACCTCATCAAAACAGCCGTGCAGCCCTTTGGCTTACACACAACAGCTGAACAGCAGCCACCAACACACAGTAGTTCAGTGCAAAGAGCATTAGTTTGGGAGTCAAGAGGTGTAGGTGCTAGTCAGTTACTCTGATTCTATCTCACTGTGTGACCTTGGCCAACTCACTTAGCTTCTCTGGGCCTCAGTTATCCCATGTGTATAATAAGGGAAGGATGTCTGTCCTGCCTGCCTGCAGGGCTGTTGTGAAGACCGAAATACAGAATGGTTAAGAAAAAGCTGCAAAACATGAAGAGCATGTGTTGTAGATTAAAATCTTCTGAGTGTTTATTACCGTGTAACATGCCACCCAACCCCAAACGGCCTGAACTTGCCAGCCAGGCTCCAGTGACAGAAGACAACAGCCAGGCTTTCAGATGGATTTAAATGGGCCTCACATGCCACCGGGCTGTGCCTCTCGAGCCCCTCTGCGGCCTTAGGCTCTGTGCACTGAATGCCCACACTGCTGGCAGACCACCACCTTTCCGAGATGACGGGGGTCCCTGCCTGCCCCAGGGACTCTGCCTGCTTTGCCGTGCAGCCTCTGAAAACCACAGCCACCGCGCAGCACATGCTCTCTACAATCTGTCACCCCATGTGCACCCATCAAATTCTTCAGTGACCAAAAAGAATCAGTGGATGTAACAGCCCCGGTTCACAAATTCCCAGTCACACTGTTATTTAGGGCTGAACTTGTTTCTTAAAAGGCAGTTCTAATTAGAGTGACATTTTGTCCACTGTGGTTCTTAGTTATGAAAATAATGAGCTATGAAATTCCAATTTATTGTTGACAACTTAAACGGCCAGGCACCGGAGCGGCGCGTAACTTCCGAGTGCCTCTCCACCTAGTGACAAATCTATTCTGGGCCACGGGAGGCTGCTGCTGGGCCTGGGAGGGTCCCTGTCCCCTTCAGCCTCCAGGGGAGATTGGAGTGCTCTGGGGGACCAGAACACGAGGACCCAGCATCTGGATGTCCCCTCAGAGGAGGGCTCAGCATCGTGCCCTGAGAAGATTTCAAATAACAAGCAAAATGTCGGCTCAGCAACGATGTCTCAGCAAAAACAAAGGAAGGGCCTTCTTTTTCTCTCTCTCTCCCTCGGTACAATGAAGAGGCTTCCCCAGAACATACCTAAGATCCATTCAGCTCTAGAAGCCTGACACTGAGACAGTCTAAAATATTTCTCTTCTCTCTCTCTCCTTCTCTCTCCTTCAATCTTGTCTTCATTTCTCTTTCTGTTTCTTTTTTTTTTATCATTCTTTTTTCCCTTTGTCTTCCTTTTTCTCTTTCTCTTTTCTCTATCCGCCTCTCTTCTATTTTTCTTCTTCTACTCTCGCTCCTATCCTCTCGCCAAACCACTATCTCACAAGAGCACCACGCTGATGTCCTGCCTTTACCCCTGAACCCCCACTGGGGCTCACTGGCTGCTGAGCGCTAACAGAAGTGGAGCTCACAGCCTCCACGGAGGAGATGGCCCCGCGATGGGCAGGAGGATGAGGAATAAACACAGGGATCAAGGTCCCTAAAGGGGCTGACAGACCTCTGGCCCTGAAACTTCTTCCCCTAGCTTCCAGCAAGCCTCCCCAAGGTTAGAAACTGTCACTCCAGGGCTGGCCCCGTGGCCGAGTGGTTAAGTTCGTGTGCTCTGCTGCAGGCAGCCCAGTGTTTCGTTGGTTCGAATCCTGGGCGTGGACATGGCACTGCTCATCAAACCACCATGAGGCAGCGTCCCACATGCCACAACTAGAAGGACCCACAACGAAGAATACACAACTATGTACTGGGGGGTTTTGGGGGGAAAAGGAAGAAAATAAAATCTTTAAAAAAAAAAAAAAACTGTCGCTCCCTTCATCTGAAAGAATTTCTTAAATTTCAGCAGATAGAAGGGAAAGAGCACCAGAAAGTCATGCAGTGACTGACATACTTCAAAACCAGTATTTTTGATTCAGGCATCCATTCTCAAACCATAATGCGAGCCACAGGACAAAGGTTGCTTTCTGACCCAGGGAGAGGAATCCTGAGAAAGCATCAAACAGCTAAAGCTGAGAATGCTTCTGGCTGCCGGAGCAGACCTATAACAACTTCCCTGAAACAAACCTGTGGCTTGAGTTTGGGGTGAGGTGAGACGCATGTGGTCTGGGAGGCCTTTGGGCCTCTTCCCAGCCAAGCGCGGACTGGTCGCATGGACCTAGGTCAGTTACTTTGCCTCTCTAGGTTTGTTTCCTCGTCTCAGAACTCGCTTCCCTGGGTCATGCTGAGGCTCCCCCAGGAGCGCTAACACGCTGCCCAGCCCTCTGGGAGAAACAGCATGTTGGTACTTTGCTTGCAGCAAATTACCACGTCAAGTGGCAACTTTCAAATGTCAGATTTGAGTTCATGTTTGTTTGTTTGGGGTCTTTTTTCTTCCCTAATTTAATATATACTTAGGATGTCCATCACTACGAAGGAAACAAAACATACAGAAGGGAAATATGGCAGCCGATGATAACCCAAAACTGAAAATGACAGCTGACTTTTAAAAATGGAGTGTGCTTTTTGCAAACGTTGAAATGAAACATCGAACTCTGGTTACATGACCTTATACCTTGCGGATTCTCCATCCAGGCCTGCCCAAGCCCTCGGCTCACCCAAGATGTGTAGCACAAATTCCCAAGAACCTCTTACTCGGGTTCTTTGGAATAATTTGCCAGGCTTTCAGAAGACAGGTCATCCCTCCCGACTCAGGCACCTTGTTCCACATGTCACTTGATACAGGCTGACTTTGAATTGAATGGCCTCAAAAGGGCTTTGCAAACTCTAAAGTGCTGTGCATGTGGAGTGAAGTGCCACTGTGACTCTCACTATGACACTGGCACATCGGACAGAGGCCGGGTTGTGTTTGAGTTCATTATTTGAAAAGCCAAGGGGAGCCTGGAGCCCCTGCCTTTACCTGCCAAGGATTTTGCTGACACAACCATGGCTGACTCGAAGCTGCCTGGAGATGTCGCAGGGCCTGACACCTTGATGAGCAAGTTCCACTATCCTCTGGCGGACTACATCCGGGAGTGGCCGTCCGTTCACAAAAACCCCCCCAAGCTGATTCACTCCTCCATGTCCTGAAACAGATCAGAAACAAAAGGCAAGGAAAAGAGCAGTTAGAACCAGTCACACAGCGGGAGCGCCTGAGAGCCCCAGGGCCTCTCTGATGGGAAATGGCCGCAGGCCGGATGCGCTGGGCCTGGAGTCAGCTGGTGCGGGCTACATGAGCACCTCAGACTGCTTTCAAAAATTAATCTTAGCCTTTGTCCATCTTTGCCGGGTCAGTTGGGCTATTGACAGCAAGCATCCCGATACTGTTTCCTTTAGTTGCTAGCATTTTCCTTGTAATTTTTTTTAACAGTGGAATATGCAAAGATTTCAATCAATACTAGGGACACAACTTACTACATACATGATGCTCAGGTCTAAGGAAGATCCTGGGGAGAAAATACGTTTTAAAATACATTAAATTTAAAGAGATTTTTAGAAATAAAACTCTTTCCTTTTAACAAACTCTTTAAATTTGAAAAGGATGGAGCCGGCCTGGTGGTATAGTGACTAAGTTCGCATGCTCTGCTTCAGCAGCCCAGGGTTCATGGGTTTGGATCCCAGGCACGGACCTATACACAGCTCATCAAGCCATGCTGTGGCAGCATCCCACATACAAAATGGAGGAAGATGGGCACAGATGTTAGCTCAGCGACAATCTTCTTCAAGCAAAAAGAGTAAGACTGATAATGGATGTTAGCTTAGGGCTAGTCTTCCTCACACACACACAAAAAATGAGATGGACTATTCCAATAAACCTAGATCTCAAAAAAAAAATGTTTTTTAAATCAACAGTCTGACTCAAGGGCTAAAGACTTAAAAATTTTTTAAATAGTGTCTGCAGAGTACAGAGAGAAAATCCAACCACTGCCTTGACAAAAACACAGTTTTTAAGAAAGTGAGGCTTATAATCTCAATAAAGGGGGAAAAAAACAAATTAACAAAAAAGGTGAGGCTGACATGCAGACTAGACACTGCACCCTCTCGGAGCACACAAAAGAAATGGGTCAGAGGATGACATCGCACTCTGCTGCATCAGGATCTGTTGTAAGAGTTTCCCTGGAATTTTTGGAGGGTTTTGCAATTGACAAGCAGCTGTAAGTTAGTCCAGGGGAAATAAAGAAGCCAGAGAAGGCTTCTGAGTCCCAGGTTTTACAAAGGCTCTGGATGGATTTTAAGAGGAATCCAGGAAAGAATCTCGCCTCTCTGACATCACGGTCCAGCTGGAGGGAAACAGGGATCCCAGTAACTGGAAGAGCCACCCCAGCAAACACAGAGTGATCCCATGTAGCAACATCACCGATCTTGTAGTTGTTAATCAGCCACTAACTGACACTGCTGAGGACTGTCAAAGCTGAAAGCCAAGTCCAAGCCTTTACCAATGCTGCTGGCAGCCCAGAGGCCAAGGAGGGGGCAGTCTCCTCTTAAGTGGGACTTGCCCGAGACTGGACTATACCAGGGGCCAGGGCGTCTCAGAGGCCACACTCACACACACACACACACACACACACATACACACACTCCAACTCTAAAACACAATATAGCCCCCTCCTCTCAGCCATTCCTTCTCAGCACTCAACGACTATCCAGGTTCATGAACAGTACCTGAAATGGAGGGGAAAAAAACACCCGTAACATAACCTATTTCCTAAAAACTGCCAAAGCAATTCACTGATGTTTCCCATAAGAGTCCAAATTGAACATTTCTCAAAATGTCCAGGCTCAGGCTGATTTCAAGGACAAACACGATTTCATATACAACAACAGCACTTAATTCTGGTTCTAAGCTGAATTTCTCTCGGGTTTTCAAAGTGAGCTTTAATCGCCTTTGATTGTTCTAAAACACTCCAGACATGACAAGAAGGAAAACCATCCTGAATTGAGTTTTGCAGTTAGGAACGCGACTGCACTGTCACCTAAAACAGAAAGACAGCAGCCGCCCCGGCCGAGGGCCTTAAGAAGGCTTTGTTCTGGGGTTGGGAGCACCTAATAAAAAAGGGTTGCACGAATCTTTCAAAAACAGGCTGGAATTAAGGACAAAATAAATTCAAAACTGGTACAAGCTCATCTGAGACGACAAAAAGGAAGCTAAAAGCTCCCAGCACACTTTTCAGATAACCTGTTGGTCTAGGCATTGAGGCCCATGCACACTAGCCTGTTCCCCATACCACTGGCAATTTAAACTTTCTGCTCAAAACATAGTGGCAACCTTCAGAGGACTTAAGTTCCACGAGTAGTCCTGCAGGACATCTGTGAGCTTTTGGAACCATTTGTATCATGAAAAAAACCCCAAGCCAAGGGTCAGACACTCTACGTGACAGCAGGTCCCAAAACCCGCTACCCTTGACCACAAAGGCTAGGCCACCAATGTTCTTCCAGACTCTGATCCACATGTCCACAGCTGACACCAGACCCAGGATGCCCTGGGAGCCCCTCACCTCCCTCAACGTCCTGGCAAGGCCCCAGACCAACTTGGCCCTTTCTGCCTCCGTCACAGTCCTGTTCAATAGAGCATTTAGAGGCGGGTGGGCCAGTGATTTTAAACTATAGTCGAGAAGGCAATGTCTCCCACTTACCCTGAGACTAGAAAGAAGTGAAACCTGGAACCTGAGAGAGGGGAGGCAGGACAGGAAAAGAAATAGGGAAAAGAGACCTGTGAGGGGAAGGTGCAGAGTGGGAGCTAAACGAGACAGACAGCAAGGAGAGAGAGCCTGGAAGGGAAGCCTCCGGTGAGGAACCAAGAGGAGGAGAAAAAAGAATGGATCAGCCAGAACAGGCAAAGAAAAGAAAGGTGAGTGTGGTGTACAGTGGGAGGCAAGAAGATGAGAAGAGAAAATGGAGGAAGCCCAGTATGAGGGCATGTGGAAGACAGGGGACTTCTGTGGATGGGGACCTTTGTTGGCTGGGACCCCAGCTCCAGCCCTACATCTCTTCAGAGAACCCAAGTCCCAGCCTATACTTCCTATGGACTCCAGCTGGGTGAGCGCTCATCCCGTGGGGGCTGCTGGGGGGAGACACGACTCAGCTACACTTCTCAGGGTCAAATAGAATTTACAGAGACACTGACAAGAAGACAGATGCAAACAAATCAAGGCAAAGACCAGGAAACAGACACACAGATACAAGGGAAACACAACCGCGCCCCAGAGGGCAGACAGAACAGGATTTGGAGGAGGGTAGAGGGAGAAGGATTGAATTGCAGATGCCCCTGGGGCCTTCGTGGCTCTGGTCTGTAAGGGGCTGGCCTCCACAGATGCTCCTCGGGCCCTGATAAGGACGTGCCGCCCACCAGGAGCCCTGTCCACACCCCAAAGACCATGGCCGGGCAAAGGTCTTAGGGAGAGGGTCTCTGCTGACTCAGCAGCAGATTGAACACCAGGACACACAGAGTCATTGTAATTCCTCCTAGTGGCACTGAAGAGGATGAATGAAAGGACACACAGACATGCAAACAGAAATACAGGGAAAGGGCAGGGATGAAATCTCCCTAACAGACTCTCTGACAGACAGGTGCTGACACACATGGACAGTTGGGCCATGGATACAGATATAGTTAAACCAGACAGAGAGAGCGCCTTACACAGGTGTGTACCCACCCAGACAGTACACTGCCCTCTCTCCAGAATCCAAGTCCCTCTTCCTCCCCTTCTGTGAATCCTCGAAGACCCAAGAACCAGCTCCAGCTTTGCCCATGTGAACTTCCTGTCAGTCCTTTTGTCTCTCTGACTGCAATATCATACTCTGTAAAATGGGTGTAGCTGAAGGTTTAGAAGATACTCAGGTAGGAGACTGGCTATAAAAGTGCTTTAAAACTGGTAACCACACCTGGGGGAGGAAAACATCTGGGGAGGGGGTGGGAGGCCAGTGCGCTGATGAAAATGATGAGTCTGAAATAGGGAGTGGGGGAAGGGAAACTCAGAAGCCCATTTCCTGGCAGTGCCTGCCCCTCCTCCCAACACCACTGTCCCACAAGAGCTGTCCTGCTCAAACGGGGGCAAGTAAGAGGCAGAAATTGACCAGGGCCAGAATCAAAGATGAGGAGGTGGGACTTGGTCTGAGCCCCTACTACCCAGGTGACCTCTCAGAATCTACCATACAACTGGCCCCCCATCACCAACAAATTGGGGCCCCAGAGCAGGCCTGCATTGTGCAAGCAAATAGCTTTGGGAGTCAGAACCAAGGGCACTTCCAGAAAAGCTAGCTCTGGAAGCTAGGCTGGCTGGGGCCCAGCCCCCACCGAGCTGCCGGGGAGAATGAAAATGGGAGGAGGGAGCACTTCTCTAGGAGGAGGCAGATGAAGGCCAGGACAAGGAGAGACAGAGACACAGGCATTAGTAGTCGGCTAACCAGCACCTGGAAGGAGCTGCCGTCTGCACCCTCATGCACAGCCGAGAGACCACCGGGTCTGATGCTATCTCCCCGAGGGCCCCAGCACGACCTCCGGCCGCTGGGTTCTGCACAGAAGGAGGCAGTGAGGGTCTGTGGATTCCCGCCAGCGAGAAGAGAAGTGCAGGGGCCAGCCCTCCCCATTTTGCCCCCCAGTCGCTCCTTGGCTGAGCTAAGGGTTTGCCCGTCTCTCAGAGTATCGACCCCAACTCGTTTGTTTCCTGTCTCACTCTGCGAGACCAGAGCTTCCCCCAGCCCGGCTCAGGTCTGCGCAGGAGACGGCTACCCGGGGCGCTGGGGTCACTATGGACTGGAAACCGTTTTGGCACAGGCCCCAAACGGTGAGGAATCGTTTGGGCTGGGACTCGAGTAAGCAGCTTCTCCGGGTAAATCTCCCCACCGCTTTGGTAGATTACCTCGGACTCGGGAAATTGACACAAAGAGAAACTGACCTGCCCGCAGCCAGCCCCGGCAGCCTAGATCAGCATTTCCCTGCCTAACAGACCACTCGCCCTCCGGGGCAGAAAGGGACATATTCGCCCAGGAAAGCTCGCCTTCTCTCCAGCCGGGTCTCTGTTGCCTTTGTTAAATAGGGGACCCAGGGCTGGGTGAGCGGGATCCTGGGCTGAGAGGAACCTAGCTTGGGGCGGGGGGGCGCTCTCAGCCCGGGAGGAACGCCCTGACCTGCGGCTCGTCGGGACCCGAGCTGGGTACCCGGCTGGATGCCGCCAAAGCCTGGCGGCTTGCTCCGGCCCAGCTCTGCAGCGGCAAAGAGAAACACGATTCGTTCCACTTGGAATTTCCTCGAAATCTCCGAATCCAATCCGGCGTTAACTCACCGTGAGGGGAGCGCTCATCTCACTGGAGGCTGTGTTAATGGGTGATCTGGCAGATCCCAGCGGGCCAGGCGGCTGAACCGGCTTCCCCGCTCCCAAAACGACCCTTCCCGTCTCCTACACACTCGGCGTCTTTCAGAAGGCGGGGGGCGCCTGGATGGTGACTAATTGGCTTCTACTTCTTGATTTTTTTTTTTAAGGGAGAACGATCATGA
The DNA here is from genome assembly GCF_041296265.1 of Equus caballus. Classification (NCBI taxonomy): domain Eukaryota; kingdom Metazoa; phylum Chordata; class Mammalia; order Perissodactyla; family Equidae; genus Equus; species Equus caballus. The sequence goes on from NC_091708.1 coordinate 10,384,261, forward strand.
GGGAAGCGTCCTGTAGAGAAGGACTTGATGGTGTCTTAAGGATCTCTGTATGAACTGGCTGCTTCTAAGCAGAAGCTCAGCTCAGGGACCACTATTTCGTTTATTTTTCAAATCCCACTCCTCCACTCGAGGACGCCTTTAGAGTTCTGGACCTGGTGTCTCACTTCACTCTCAATCTCTTCCTCCACATACACAAGCACACAGGCACTGGTCGGGGTCCCACTACCCCTCCAAGCACTAGTCTTGTTCAGCCTCACTGCTGAAAAAGGTGCCATCGGGGTTGGGTTGTGGGGCTGTATGAGACCCAAATTGACCTCTCCCTACAACTTCGTGCCCTCCAACTAGCCTGGCCGGAGCCCTCTCCTGGTCCCAGCCAGGATTCTCCTCGCACACTGAGATGTCGCTGCCAGAGCCCACCAAAGGCTGCAGCTCGCTGCCTGCAATACGTGTTGCTGGAGGCGGGATTCCCGGTGCCCAGTGCTGCGGCCCGGGATGCCAGGCGCTTGTTCCACATGCCCTGCCCTGGGAGACCTGCACTCTGCAAACTTGACTGTGCAGCTACAGAAGTCCTGGGTCCTCCCGGCCTTAGTACCTGCCCCGCGGTCCGGCATCCCCAACCCGTCCCGGCCAGGGAGTGAGAGAAGCGAGCTCGCCGCCTACTTACTATGCATGGATGCAAACGGGTCGTGCTTACAGTGTATTTCCATCGGGGCGCTCCAGACTGCAGGCCGGCCCACGCCGCCGCCTCCCGGCGCCAGGGGGCTGCCCAGTGGGGCTGGGGAGCCGCGCCGTCAGGCCAGGCACTGTACGAGCTGGGCTCAGAAAATGCCGCTGGAGCTTTGGGGCCTCTCTCAGAGCCGCCCGGCCGGAGACCGCCGATTGCTGCGCCTGGAGGCAGGAACGTCGCTACTGCAGTCCGGCTGCCAGCGGGCGCCCAACTCCTGGTGGCTTCCCTCCTGGGCTGGCTCAGGCGGCGGCTCCGGACCCTTCTCGGGGTAGCTGCGGCCAAGGCGCACGCAGCCTCGGGGGCATAGCGTAGAGGCCCGGTTCCGGGACGGCTAGGAGTCCCCGGCCTCCGGTAGGAGCGGCTTGGAGGAGGCCTGCGGGACACGCAGCCCTTGGCTCACTCGGGGCGCAGCGAGGCCCGCGGGCTGCCAGGCTGGTTCCGCGGCCTCACTGCCTCTGGAGTCTCCTCGACCTCTCGGTCTACCCGGATCCTTTCTCTCTCTGCTTCCCTGAGTCTCTGCGCCTCGCACTTGCCACCTCAGCCTCTCTCCACCCGGCTCTCCGACGTCTCGAACGAAGTTGCAAAGAACTTCCTCTCCGGCCGCGCTGGGGCCCCGGCGGTTTCGGAGACGCTTCCGCCGCTGACTCTGGGGCCGAGACTCCAGAGGCCCCGGGAGCTTGCAGCCCTCACGCCCGGGACCCGCTATCTTCAAAGTTCCCGCGGGCCCCGCTGCTCCCCCATCGCTGTGACCAGGATGGGGACAACAGCGACGGTCTCTTCCTCGCCTGAGTATCTGCCTCGCGCCCACCAACTCTTCGAGCCCCGCTGTCCTCTCTCGGGGGTCTGGTTCGACTGTCTTTCAGCTGCCTCTTCCAGGACGGCCGCCTCGCCTGCCCCAGGCGTGGAGCGAGGGACAGAGGAGAGAGCCGAAGGTCCCTTCCACCAAGGCCGCCGGGACTGCCGGTGCTGAGATGGAGTCGCTGTCGGCTTTGACTGCCCGCGCTTCCGCCGCCGCCGCCGGCGCTAGCCCTCCGCCTGCTCGGCGCGCACAGTGCGCCACCGCGCCGCCCCGGAGCCGCTTTCAGGACCCGCTGCGTGTGGACAGCGCCGCCCGGGGCTCAGCCTCCCTCCGGGCGGGGGCGGGGGCGGGGCGGGGACTAACCTGCCAATCACGCTTCATCAAGCCAATCAGAGCGGAGGCAGCCGGCCCTGGCCCGAGACACCCCTCCATTGGCCGAACAACCGGCGGGCTCCGCCTGATTAGCCGATACCTGAGCAATGGGAGAGAATGGGGGGCGTGGCCCAGGCGGCGGCGCCACGTTCATTGACAAACGCGCGGGGCGAAGGCCTAGTGGAGCGCGGAGGGAGGAGGGGGAAGGGGATCCACGCAGTGTGAAGAGTCCCGCAGCAGGTCCCGCGGGAGCCTGGCCTCCTCGCAGCGGCGTAGGGACCGTGGGACGTCCTGAGGGATTGGGGGCAGCCGAGGCGGGGGTGGAGGGTGAGAGTGGGGGGATAGTCTCCAGAAAACACACACACACACACACCCCGGATGTTGGAGGAAAACAAGGAACGCAGTAGAGATCCATCAGACCCGCGATGGACTCGTAGTGTGCGCACATCTGCCCCATTGTGACCTCAGTTTCCTCATCTGTAAAATGGGCAGAGTTGGCATACTTCGACTTTAACGAAGACTCCTTCCAGCGGAAACATTTCATAATTTTATCAAGCGCCTACTATGCCAATGCTGCCTCCTCCTCGTCCACCCCGCTCCCTCATTTTACCAGTAGGGCCCCCAATTCTGAGCTAACCACAGGCAGAGACATTGAGGAGAAAGAACTCTCACACTCCTTTAAAGCTAATAACCAGGGTGTCCTGGGGGAGGGGGCTATCTGAGGCTTGGACCAGGCTGCCTAAGCCCTGAGCCCTGAGCCTCTCTTTCCAGCCTCAGACCAGGAGCTGCCAGAAGCTCTGGAGGCTAGTGATGCGCATAGTGAAGGCTTCCGTTCGCAGAGGCAATTCTGCATCCGGTGCAAGGCCTCTTGGGAACTAAGTGAACCCAGTCGCGTCCGTGCTAATGAGGGTGCCTGAAGTGGGCAGTGGGCGGGCCGGCAGGCGGGCGTGTTCTGTCTGCAAGGGCCGCGCAAAGCCGCTCCAGGCGTGCTAGCACGCTGCAGCTTTCAGCTATTGAGAAAATCCGACCTTCCCCCTCCAGGGGAAGTTCTTGTCGCTTTTAAGACAAAACGGATGGATTTCTAGAAGAACTCTCCTTCTCCTGGTCCAGAAGAGTAGGATCTTTGACCAGCGAGTTTCAGTTTCTGGGGGGAGTGAGGCCCTGGGACCACAATCAAATGAACTGGACTTTGAAAAGGAGGCATGTGGCAGCCATTCTACACCAGGTGACAATATTACTGTGAGCACCTGCACGTGCAAGAGCCCAGCCCTGGCAGAGACGCTGAAGACTCCCCTGCCCCAGCAGCTCGTGGTAGTGATCCCAAGACCCACCGTTTTGAATTCATAATTGATGATCCTCTAATATTAAACATAAATCCACCAAAACAAGGGTCTGAAACGCCTGCTCCAGACCTGGATTTGTAAGGAGGACAGAGCCCAAGTTGACTCTAGGAGGACCGCTGGGTCTTTCTCTGCTTCAGTCTCCCCTGTCTCTACTTCTGTCCCATTTTTCACACCCCTACACTGGGTCGGCCGTCGGACCCACCTTCTGTTCCTGTCCCAGACCCAGCTGCCCCAGAACGGTCGATAAGCTTCCGCCTCTGATACCGTCCCCACCCTCTCCGGGGCACAGCTGAAGAAAACGGCCCCTGGCCGGCCTCTGGGGGCCCAGAAGGTTGCAGTGTGCACTGGGGTGGGGTGGCTGCGGTCTCTCTCCTTTGTCTGGAACCCTGCCTGTCCGGATATTCGCCCCCTAGGAAGATGGCAACCTTGGGAGAGGGACCAGGATGAGTTGGGGTTCCCGCCTTCGCTCTACCGGTGGCGCATAGTGGATCGGAAGTGACTAGAATTGGATGTGGCGGCTCTGAGTTCCCACGGGAGAGGCGGGAGTGTGGGGACACCTGAGGGACCCAGCCAGTGACATCTCTACCTCAAACCCCACGCTCGTTGAGTTCAGGCCTAGAAACTCAGATTCTAAAGTCTTAGACCTAAAAGGACCCTGAGGCTATGCTTTCCCCATTTTACAGATGCGGAACCTGAGGCCGAGGAGGCGGGATGCACTTGTCCAAGGTCACATAGCAAGTCCGGGCCAGAAGATAGGCTGTGGCCTGGGAATCTCTTTCGCAGAAGGACCACTCTCAGGATGGTGGAGAGGTGTTTTTTTTTGGTGGTGGTGGGCGGGGGCGGGGGGTGCTACCAAATCAAGAGACCTAGCGAGGATCTGCCAACACAAACTGATTTTCCGTCCCATACCGGTGAGGCTTGGACACAATGCCCGGAGCACTGCCGGCTGGGATGGAACCGCTGACAAAACCTAGACAGGAACAGCTCGGATTCCCATTTCAGACAGAAGGCGTTCGGCTTCAGGACGGCGTTGGGCTGCCCAACGTGTGCCGGAGAGCAGCCCCTTTGCGGTCCGCGGAGCAGAGGGGGGTCCCCTCTGTGTGGGGGTCATCCACCGCCACCCGAGCGGCCGGCCTCCGGGAACTTCTAACGCCAAGAGGTGCCACCAGACCCGATATCCTGGCCACCCAGCCCGGTCTTACAGCCACCAAACAGCGGCCCAGAGAAGTTCTGTGACTAGCCCGAGATTACACAGCGATTCCCTGACGGAGCTGGTCTTCTGCACCTCAGTCCTGTCCCTGGAAGCCCACGAGCCCACGAGTCTGGGTCCAGGAGAGAGACTAGCGGGCCTCGCGGTGCGCCACAGTCGCGGGGGTGCGTTCTCCCCGCAGTACGACTTTGGGCCGGGCCCTGTGCTAAGCGCTGGAGGCGGGAGACGGGAAAAGAAACCATCCCGGAAGAAACTCGATTTACGTAAATCGAATTGCCTTTGAAAGTTTTGCTATTGAAAGAAAGCCCGCTTGAGAACGTTTGAGAAGTCAAAACATCTTCCGAGGACGTCCCCTCGGTCTTCAGACACAAACCTGGCATTACCCGGAACACACCGCCTCCCCGCCTCCCTTCCTCTCCCCCAGTCCGCCCGTCCAGCGCCGGCGGCGTCAGGGCCAGGGGCTGCCGGAGCGCTCTGTGGGCCTGAGACCAGCTCCCAAAGCCCAGGTCCAGCCCATTTCCCTGCTCTTGCTTCGCGCAAAGCGAGGCCTGCAGGGTTCAGATTGGCTGCTCAGTTCAGGACAGTCCGAGATGCTGCTGTCCCGCTAGCTGGCTGCTCTCTAACCCACATTTCAAAAGCATCAAAGAGACCCGAGGTTACGCCGCTAATCCGGTCAGAGCGACTCCTGCGTGACTCCTGCGCCTGGAGCAGGGGTTTGCTCTGCCTCGCCCAGGTCTGTTTGTAGGAATTGTTGAAGTGGATGAAAAAAGGGGAGAATTAACCAGATTTTTCAAGAACTGTGTAAACTGCCTTTGTCAGGATTTGTTCTCTTTACCAGCGAACCCTGAAGGCCAGGGGCTCTGGGACTACCTTTCTCACTCCCAAAGACTTGGGGGGCGGGGCTCAGCTTCCCCTCGTGTGGAATGGGGAGAAGAACCCCTGGGAGGAGGCTTCCCGAGGTTTTGAAGGACAGAGACCCATGGATGGGGAGTATTGTCATCACTGGGCCAAACTCAGTCCAAAGCTGGCGGACTGGGTGCCAAGGTCCACCAGGCAGCTTCCAGCTTGTCCTGGGCTCCCTGGCCTCAGGCGCTTCATCCCCACCTCAGCAAGCTTGTCCCATAGCAGTTTTTCCCCAAGGGGCCTCTGGAGGCTGGGACTCTGTCTCCTCCCCCAGCAGGAATGACAGGTCAAAGGGCAGAGAAGTGGCCTTCCAGTCCTCCTCCTTCCACACCTCCTGCTGTGTGATCTCAGACAAGCCCCTGCCCCTCTCTGGACCTCAGTTTTCCCTTTCTGGTACCACAATGAAGAGGCTAGACAAGAGGATCCTTAAGTGGCTCCCCGCTCAGGGCTGACCCTACCCGATTTTAGAGGTAGAAGGGCATACACTCCTTCCCCATTCTCCAGATGGGGAAACCGAGGTCAAGAGAAGGAATGGGATACAGTCCTACAGGAAGCAAAGGGGGGGTCAAGCGGTCCATAAAAGGCCTCGAAGTTGCGAGAGGGGAGAAACCCATGCAAAAACCCAAAACCAGACCTGGATGCCGCCAGCCTGGCCAGCTCCTCAGCTCTCTCCTCTTCCCCAGCCGGGCCCAGGCTGGTGCAGAAAGGCAGAAGTCAGTGTTACCTGAGAGGTCTTGTCGGCCCTTTCCCAGCAGGCTGCCTTTACCGCAATCCAGTGGGAAATAGGGGCGTGGCTCTCCGGATTTTTAAACTCTGGCCAACCTGGGGCCCCCCAGCCCCACCCAGGCCCGCCTGGCTGAGGAATGAAATGCTTTATTGATTAAACGATTATTCAGGCGATTGAACTAATCAAAGAGCCCATCGACCGCGTGAATTACATTCTTCGCAGACAGCTTGTCAGCAGAGGCAGCCGGGCCAGGCACGCAGACCCTCTCCCAGACAAGCCTCTGACCACTCCCAACACATACACAACACCTAGCCCCTGACACCTCTGGGAGGCCTACTTACTAAGGGACCCACCAGGGGGAGGGGGAGAGTTGGGGTGAGGCAGAGGGGGGGTTCTGGGTTCCCTTTCCTGCACCCTCTCCCTGGGGAATCCTCTTCAATTCCACACCTCTCAGATTTCTACCCTCACTTCTCTCCAGTCTCGATTTTGGAAACACATCTACGCCCATGGAGTTGTCCTGGGTTTGGGGTGTAAGTCCACCCTTCTCTCTCTGCTTTTTCATCTGTATTTAGGGCCAACGTGGAAGGTGGGCTCACAGATCCACAGGGATGGAGGAGGGGAGTTCTTGCCAGGGCCAGGGGTGTGTCTGGGTAGGGGTTAACACACTTGGCCCAGTGAGTAAGAGACTTGCACCTGGGCTTTTACCTCAGGACAGTCAGAGGCCTCCTGCTGCCTGCCACCTCCTCTCAAACACAAACACACCCTGCTACCCACTGCCCAGGCCTGGGCAGGGACAGCAGGCCCTCTGCCAGGAAGGCCTGTGTACGTACAGACAGCAGAGCAGGAAGCCCAGGCTAGGCACACACGTCCTCCCACTTGTGCTCTCCTCCATTGGAGCGGCACCCACAAGATAAAGCCTGAGCACACAGTATACACACACACACACACCCAGTGTCAGAGGCTTGTCTAGGTGAAAGCGAAGGCTGGCAGGGGGTCCCCAGAAATGTCACAACTAGCCTATAGGCTAGGCTGCCCCCTCACACCTGCCAAGGTTGTACCTGCCACGGGAGACCCTTTAATACAAGTGGTAGACCCAACAGTGCCCACAGGGCGAAACGGCGGACACTACACACTGAGGGGCTGCACACCCAGGATTCACACCTCCAATCCTGGTTCTCCCAACAGAACGCGACCTGAGCCTGACTGTTCACAGGCTTAGCACAGCAGACCCCCACAGCCCCGACACCCATCTCTATGCCTAGAGGCACCGACTGTTGTGTACATCAGCTTCTACACAGTGAACAGCTGTTGACATCCAAAAATGGAAGGGTCAGTGTAACCATCTCACTCTCCCTTCCAAAATCACTTGGAATATGACAGGTGAACACAGACCCTTAAAGGAGTGGATTTACACTCAGACACTTATCCAAATTATAATATACTATGCCACTCATAGATACACATTTTGGATGTGACAAAGAACAGTACCCAGGAAAACCAACTCATAAACACAGTAACACGCTCATGAATATAAAGATACACACAGGCACACAAACTCTTGGATGCACACTCAGACACTTAGAAATACATATACAGGGACACACAAACTCACAGCCATTCATGCACACTCTGAGCCCCTATGTAAACACACAGACCCAAACAAACTTTCAGGCTCCCGGATAGACACTCGAATAAACATTCAGAAATAGAGAAAAACATAGGCAAAATCGCAGACACTTGGACTGATGGAGAAGTGTGTGCAAAGACATACAAACGCGCCACAGACACGCAGTCAATCCCTGCGAAAATGCAGCGCCCCTCCGCCCCCCAGGGCCGACGTGCGTGGGGACCAGCGCCGCCTGGGTCCCAGAGTTCGCACCCCTGGAGCCCGAATCGTCCTACCTGTCCTGCCGGTCCGAGGAGTCGGGTAAGTTTTCTCTAAATCCATTTTGATTTTTCAGAACTTGATGGAATGGACAGGGAAAAAAGTTTCCACTTTTTGTGCTTTTTTTTTTTTTTTTTTTTTTTTTGGTGCCAGGGGCCGCTCACAGGTCGGAATAATTCAAGCCTTCCGCTCCCCCGCCGAGCTGGGGTAGCTGATCACTGAGCTGAAACTAAACGTTTTAGGTGGAAAAAAAGCATCCGAAGGCACCGTGAAATGATTAAGGAACTAAAGAGCTTCTCGCCATGTGAGATCATGTCCTGTTCTCGCCAACATCACAAGATGTCCCCAGACACGCCGCGCCCCCAGCGTGCCGCCCCGCACTGCCGGCCCGAGACGGGAAAGGGTGTCCGCGCTGTGCGGCCGGGCCTGCTCAGCGGGCCGGACGAGGCGGGCCGGGCCGGGCCGGGCCGGAGCCGCGCGCGAGGCCGGGAGAGCAGCAGTGCCGCCGCCGCGCCGCCCTGGACTTTTATAGGGGGGTGGGGGGGAGGGAAGGAAGGCTCAGACGGAGCAGGGCACTAGCCCGCGCGCCTACGGGAAGGGGCCGACCGAAGGCGAGCCGGGAGCCCCGGCCTCGGGGCCGCACCCTCTCCAAACCCCTGCGTCTTGGAGCCGCCGCCGTCTGCGCGGGGCCAGTGACCCCTCTACGGGCAAACCCCGTGGCGTAGGCGGGCGCAGGCCGGGTTTGTTTTTAAAGAAATTACCACTCTACCAAGCAGGTGCTTCTGGAGGGGATGCGAAGGCAGGCAGTGTCGCCAGGCATGGAGGGGGCGTTCCGGTTTCCTCAGATTCACCCCTAGGGCGGCGCCCGCCCCCAGAGCTCCCAGCCACTCCACCCCCACCCCAAGTTGCAGCTCTGATGCTATTGCTGGGTCCCTGACTCCAGGGCAGTTCCAAAACCCTCAAGTCCCCAGGTCCCACTCGGCCTCCTGGTCCCAGAGCCCCTCCTCACACCATGTCCCCTTCTGGCCCGGAGCACAGAGGTTACGCTGTGAAATGCTGGGGATAAAATCCAGGCCTCCGCTTTGGAGCGCTGGGCTGCACAGAACCATCTCAGGAGGTCCTGGAAACAGGCGTGAGTCCCAGACACCTTACCCCGGCCCATATAAATGGAATCTGTTTGCCCTCAAGCCCCGAATCGTGGCGGCGTCCCCAAAGCCCAGGACTTGATTCCAGAGGCAAAGTCAGCCCGAGAGAGAGCCTGCAGAGTGTGGCACGGCCCGCCCGCTCCCTTCGGCCCAGGCTCAGGACTTCCCTCACCTTCCCCCTCCCCGGTCCCGAGTCCAGCTGCTCGGCTCGGCCGCTGGAAGCCCGTGGGGCCTCGCTGCGGGGTGGTCCTAGGGGCAAGGTTCTCCCGGGCGGGGGAGTGCTCCGCAGGAGGACTCTCGGCCTGCCGGACAATGGCAGTTTCGGAAAGGGAATCGTCCTCAGCGAGAGTGTTGTTTGTTTTTTGGAGGGGGTGGTCACGAGGCTGGGCCGCAACCGAGGGGGAAGAGCCCAGAGCTCGAGGAAGGGGGGTGGGGGCAGCGGGAACCGGACTTCGCTTATCCGCTGAGCGGATTTCGCCACAATCGGAACCCGGGCTGTGGATTCCCGGGCAGCCCCCCCCCCCACCAAGTAATCTGCGCAGCCCCCCTGCGCCGCCGCCCCCTGCAGCTGCGGGTCCGATCCCTGCCCCGGCGGTTTGATTTGGGGCCGTCTCCGAGCGCCGGGCTCCCTCCCTCCGCAGCTCGGCCCCAGCCCCGCTTCCCGCCTCCCGCCCGGCCCGCGCGGGAGGCTGCGCCGAGGAGGAGCGGCCTGCCGGCCCCGGAGATCAAACGCCCTCCCGGAATTGACATTTCACCCCGGGCTGGGGGCGGGAGTTGTTCGGGCTTTTTTTTTTTTTTTTCTATTTAGAGGGTTTGTTTTGTTTGTGTTTGTTTTCAGTGAGTTTTCTTGTCATTATCTGTGAGAGAGTCTTTTGTTTCGGGTGTTTTGCGTGTTGTTTTGCGTGGATTTCATTTTAGCAGGTTTTGCTCTGTGAGTCTTGGTCTTTTGGGCGGGTTTTGTTTTCTGTCTTGTGTGTTTTGATTTTGTGTGTGTTTTGTACTTTGTTCTTGTAGGTTATCTTTTTGTGTGTCCTCTGGAAGGCTGTTCCTTCTGCGCGGTGTTTTGATTTTGAATTAGTGGGTGTCGTTGGTGTGTCTTGCGTTAGGTGAATTTTGTGTCTATCTGTGTTTGGTTTTCTTCGATTTTGATTTTGTTTTTAGGAGCCGCGCGTTTGGATGGGGGTTTTGGTTTATGTTTTCGTGTGTTGGCTTTAGTGTTTGTGTTGTGGGATGCTTTGGTGTGTGTTTTGGCTTTGTGAGGCTTGTGGATTACGGAGGGGACGCTGGCCACCGCTCCGTCCCTGTCCGCACGCGGGAAGGGCAGAGGATTGGGCCAAGCATCACGAATGGTGGGCTCCCCGTGCTCCGAAACACCGGACCCCGCGCGGCGCGTGGTTCTCTTCGCGCTCCAGACCAACGTGCGCTCCCGAGGGGGCGCCCGCCCCTAGTCACAACCCCGAGGGTCTGTGGCGCCAGTGCCTGGGTCAGAATTCACAGAGCCCCTCCTCGCGGCGTACCCGGCCGAACCGCTGTCCCTTTGCCCACTCTGTCCGCTGTGGGTCGAACTCCCCTTGAGCCTGGCCAGCGTGCTTCGGACCTCCCCGACTCCCGCAGCGCTGGACCGAGGGACAGCTCCCCGCCACGGAGCAGGTGTTGAACCTCTTCGGAGGACACGGAATTGATGCTACGGCCCTAGAGATACCCGGCAAAGGGTAGGAATGAGCGGAGTCTAGACCAGATCGGCGTCTGAACCCCGGAAAAATCCTCCATCTCACTTGCCCGCAGCCCTAGGATCCTAGAAAAGCCAACAACGCTCAGCTTTCAGTTTGAAGAGCTTGCGTTGCTTTGCGACCATAGACACATAAATCCACACTCGAACACACGCATACACAGCTAGAGAGCGGGAGAGAGCGAGTCGGCGCGTTGGTAGCCGCGGCCTGCATGGCGGAACCAGCGCTGGCACCAGCTCAAGGGGAAGCCAAACTGTAGTGACCGGAAATGTTCCAAGGACAGAATATGGCATTCTTTCTGACCATGTTGCCAGAATTTCTCCAACCTCGATACATCTGGATTTGTTTAATGCTACACCAGGGAGAAAAAGAGAGGCAAATTTAGAGAGACATGCTGGCTAAGCCGGCAAGGAAATGCGGGGAGACTCTTTAGAGAAAGAATGGAGAGGAAGAGACAAGACCATGGGGAAAGGCAGTTTAGAGGCCCAGGAAACGGGCTGGTGCGGAGGCTTCTCCGGCCCCGCGCGCTCTGGCATTCTGTGAGAGGGAGAACGCAGAAACAGAGAACAGAGAGCGACAGGAAAGGAGCCGCAGAAGGGGTTGGCCTGGGCGTGCTGCGTGGGAGCATCCCTCCAGCCACGACGCTGCGGTCTAGGGAGCGGGAGGCCGACTCCGGAGGCCAGGAGCCTGCTTAGTCGGGCTCTTCCACTCGGCCAGGAAACACCCGAGGACTCCAGGGCTTGTGGAGCCGGGACTGAGGGTTGGCTCAGACCCAGTGCCCCCGGGGACCCCGATCCCGGAATCCAGCAAAGGTTGGGCCACCGCGGTCCGCCGCTGGGCCTTCTTCAGTGCGAGTCCTGGGAGAAGCCAGCGGGGAAGACTCAGGCCCTGGGGCTCTGGGTTGGAGCCCGCACTGAGGGTGGGTGGGAGCCGACGTCCAGGCGAGAGGCGAGGAGGAGGCCCCGCCCTAAAGCTGGGGGCCCAGTTCTGGGAGCGGCTGAGGCCGCAGCTGGACTCGCAGGATTCGGGGTGCGCGCAGCTCGCACGTGGCACGGCACCTTCGGCAGGCGGCGCCCCTAATTCTCAGCCCCGCCCCGCTTCGTTTGCCGGGCCTGGATGGTGTCAGGATTGACGGTGGACGTCGAGTCGCCGCGAGCAGATTCCTCGCGGTGTAAGCTTGGGGCTTGCCTAGGGGCGGCGCTTGGGTGGATGCGGGCGCCTCTCCGCTGGCAACTCCCCGGGCGCAGAGCGCAGAAAGTGCGCAACGTAGGCCAGTAGTCGCCGCAGGCTTTCAAGCGGCGCCCGCGGTGGAAAGGGGATGAGGAATGGTTTGGGTCAAAGCACCCATTTCTGCTACCAGTGGGGTCCTCCGCGCGTAGAGGGCTTCGAGCTGTCTGGCTGCTGGCTCTCTGGGGCACCCCGTACTAGCGGCTCGCCACTCAGAAACACTCGAGTAGCGCTGAAAACACGGTGGGGCTGTGTTCGGGGAACCTGGTGCTGGTGGTGGGTTATTGCTGCTGTTGTTTTCCTTTACTGCTTTTCTTGCTTTAATTAAAAGTATTCTTGAGAGAAGCCTCAAAGAGTGCAGACCTGGGTCGTTTGGATGGGTTCATTTCAACTCAAATTCTGTAATTCAATTCAGTTCCACTACTGGTTTCCAGCGCACAGGTCCACATGGCAGACGTCAAGCGAGTGCCGTATACAAGTGCGCACAGACGCGACTTGAAGGCAACTCTCGGAGAATTTTGAGATAAAATTCAGTCTCCTGGAGTTACATTCGCAATATATGAATATGGAAAACAGGCAGTCAGGTGTATTTAGAATTTGCCAACACGTCCCACAATCCGCTATTACCTAAGAATCCGAAACGGGGCATTGAAAAGATTTACTGGCGCTCTGATTGTTTAATACTGAAGACAAGTGTAAATCAGTTTATTTCTTCTTATAATTGCTTTTAAATTTAACAATACCATAATTTGTAAGTAGTTAAATCATATTTTGCCAAAGAAAGTTTAGGGTGTTTTATTTCTATGAGTGTTTACACGATGAACTGTTAGGGATCCCCACCCGTTTTTCTTCTGATATTTCTCCGTGTAATGTGAGCTTTAAATATTCATGCTTCAGCCCAGACCCGCATTTATTTAATATGTTTTGAACTAATAACATTTTAATGTGATATAATTTGATTCCATGAAGTATTGGAACACAAAGAAGCCTGCTTCACAAGCGACTTGAGCGGTGCACAGGTGAAACGATTCTTAGTTTTTGGACGACGCGGATCAGAACGTTACACGGAAGCGAAGCGCGCCTGTAAGTAGGCCCTTTAATGTTCTCGCTGACTTCATTCTCCACTTATCTGTAATAACTTCAGAGCTGCGGCAGAGGATCACGGCAGGAGTGGGGCGCTTTCCCTGGAGCCTGTAGTGTGACCTTGCAAATCGCCAAGTGAATTCCTCAGTCTCTTGGCAGGTCATGGATTCATTCTTACTTTTTCTTTTGAGCGGAAGTCCTAAGGGGAGGAGAGGGGACTGCAGGATACAGTCTGGATTTGAGAACATGCCTGAAATAAAACTGTGCTCTAGAAATCTTTCAGATTTGCTGCTGATTACCTAATTTTACCACTTGACCAGCTATTTGCTGGTAGCTTCCTCCAGGACCCAGCCCAGAGTAAGATGGAAAAGAGGAGCTGGGCTTGGGTCCAAAGGGCCTTTGAGGGGGGCCCTTCAGCCAGCCTGAGCGTCTGGCATCACCAGAGACACCTTGCAAAGTGCTTACCTTCTCCTTGGCTTTGTACTGGAGGTGGAGGCCAGCCCTTCAGACACTGAATGCCAATCGACTAAAAAATTGTCAAAAAAAGAAAAATTAAAGATGTCCCCTAATTTATTTTCAGCCAGATGAAAGCAATTTGGCATACCAAGTTGGTAAGAAGAGCTCATGAATATAGAATAAGAAAGTCGTTTCCCCCTAAATCGTGAAAATATTTCTAATGAGAAATCATGACACTATATTCCCCTCATAAACTCGTAAGTATCTACTTCTCACACAAGGAAACTAACAATCCACTATAACTTAAGAATCCGAAATGGGACATTGAAAAGATTGGGGGTCTAGGACAAAGTATTCATACTGAAAGAATCATACTAAATTATTCACACTAAAATGCTGCTAAAATGTCAATAAAAGCAATTTTTAGGATAAAGTGTTGAACAATTTTCGGCAGAGATCTTTATACATTCTCCCAGAAAAAAGAATTCAGGGCTATCTATTCAGCTTTGTATTTACAGCATGTGTTTGTATGTGTGTGCGTGGTTCTGCAGAGGTGGCTGAGAGCTCACAGAAGGGCTTCTTGTTAGGCACAAATTCTTACAAACAAGGTGTGAGATGGAAACAGTTTGGTGAATTGAAAGGGGGGCAATTTTTTCCTAGTTACGTACAGCAGTTGGCGTCTCATTTCTCATGCAGTTTGCGTGTAGACTCTGTACCCCATGAAGTGACAAAAGAGAATTAGGCTGGGATGAAAACCGGCTGGTGCCTGCACGCGGTGCCTCAAGGCGCTCCTCTGGATCCACGTTCCTGGTGCTGTGGGGAGTTCGCTGCCTCTAAACCAGGCCTGACCTTTTGTCTTTTGACCTCTGGTGCATGAAATTAGGTAGCAAAAGAAAATGCGAAGAAAAGGATACAAAAACATGGAGAAACAGCCCTCCTGGACAATAGTCGTTGTATCAGATCATAGCGGAGCTGCCCCGCACAGCCCGAGGCACTTGTTCGTAAGGCTTCGGGTCTTCCTGGCCACTGGCGTTCCTGTTCTCCTTTGTGGGCGATCTGTATTTGTTGGGGGAGGGATTAAGCGCTCTTTTAAATTAAGCTCAGCGCTGGGTTTTGTCCCCGCTCCTTTCATCAAAGCCCATTTAGTGAGCGCTGGGTTCCTCCATTTCCTCTGAGGCCCTCAGTGCAGGCCGGGAGCCCTGGTTGCGCCAGGCCAGCCAGGGCAGCTTCAGAGACCCAGAAGAAAGCTCTGTTCCTAAAGCCCTTCTGGCCACCCAGGCGGAAGCTGGTTCCAGGGGGAGCAGCGTGCTGCCCTGTCCAGAAGGGCCGCAGACTCCAAGTGAATAGCCCTCCACTCTTTCTCCTCAACCAGAGGGGGAATCTGTTGCCTGAAGTACTGGGGTGCCTTGCCCCCTCAGCCTAATGGGCCAGCCCAGTGCCCTCCACTGTCACAAATGCCAGGAAGGAGGGCAAGAATGTCTACAGAGAAGCCCTCAGTGTCTCCACCCAGCAGACATTTGATCCTCACAGCCACCCTGGGAAGGAGCACACAGCCCTATGTCAGGGGCCAGGGCATAATGTCACTTGAGCCCAGGCCTTGTCCAGAAGAGATAGACCTCTACTTGGCCCACAAGAGTGTGAGGATGGGTGTAAGCTAGGGGGCTGCTGGAGAACCCAGCAGGCTGGTCAAGGCAGACTCTGGCAAGGGGCAGGGCAGAGGAGACCTCTGGAGGTCTAGACGAGTGTTGAAGGGCTAGCAGGACTTTGCTACAGCAATAAGGACATCAGGAGCTTGATTAATATTCCCATTCTGCAGACGAGATTACTGGATATCAACAAATAAGCAAAATGCTATGGAAAGAGCTGACCAAGAGCTTTTGCGGGTGGTAGGAACAGCATATGCTTCTGAGGGAAGGAATTCACAGTGGTTTGGGGAGTGGAGCAAAGGAAAGAGGACCGATAAGGTGGGCAAGCCCATGCCACATCTCCCTTCAGATTGCCAGAGCAGCAGCTGCACATATTTGCCCCTTACCAGATGGAGTGAATGGACCCTAAGGGCCAAAGGGAGAGATAAAGGGAAGGCCCTAGGACCAACAGAGAGAAACACAGGAAAGCTTAATTCCTTTTTCCCAATTCCTTAATTCCTTTTTCTAATCAGTTTTCCACTTTCTTTCCTGGGAAGTTTGCAAAGTCCATCAAAAACCTCAGGCTGGGAAAAAAAAGAAACCAACATCCCTTCATCCTGGAATGCTCCTCATGCACCTTAGTAAATCCTCCCGGGCTGTGGGAGGCCGTCACAGAGCTACCGCCGGTGCCGCCACTCACTGCTCAGGCCGCACGGCCCTGAGCTCCCCCATTCCTGTTGCCCTCTGCGTTGGTGGTAGAGTATTCGTGTCCACTTCTCCCCACTCCTCCTCGTCCATCAGTTCCGTGGGCAGGGCTCCACCTTCGGGATCTCAGCTCTTCCCGCAGTCAGTCATTCTGTTCCTTTACAGCAGTAGCTGCTAAACTTCAGTGTGAGAGGAGCCAAATGCGGATCCCTGGGCCCCAAGTCTGGAAAGCCTCACTTAGTGTATGGGACAAATGGCTAATTTCCCCGGGTGAGTCAGGTATGGGAAACACTAGCTCCAAAGCTTTTCCAGGGCAAGGACCAAACTGCTGTGACTCACTCACTCCCGCCCCCTCACCAGGTCTACAGCTTTCGAACACTGAGAGCTTGCGGCTTGTCAGGCTGGCAGCACCTTAATCTCAAAAGTATCATCAACCCTCTTATTAAACCATTCCCAGTGTGCCCCAAAAGGACCAAAGAACCCTCTTTCTCCTGCTCCCACTTTAATTCAGCTCCGTTCAGCAAAGAGGGCCCCGTGTGTAGTCATGAAGGGAGCTGACTGTCCTGCCCTCCACTTGCTTGTGGTCAGGTCAGAGAAAGAAGCCTAGAGTGTAGTGCAGAACCTGATGGGGCTTGTAATTAGAAACAGTTAGGGAAGTGAAGGAGGAGCCCTGAAATTCATGCAGATTTCTTGAAGGAAGTGGTATTTGATCTAAGCTTGGAAGATGGAGTTGGAAAAGGAGGGGAGAAGGGAGCTACAGGCCAAGGGTTCAGTATGATCAATGGCTTAGAGGTAGAAAATCCTTGGCCTGTTTAGGAACTGGCAGAGCAGGAGGATAGAGTGTCCCCTGGTGATGATCCTGGGCCCAGCTGAGTCCCAGGGAGATAGAGTAAGAACTGTGTTAGAGCAATCTTACCGTCTGGCCCACTCAGCCACCTCTCCCAGGTGGCACCCAGGGGAACAGTGGAACTTCCTTCTGAGCTATGCAAGGCCTCTTTCTTGAGCCCTCTGGCTGAGCAGAGGTCACTGCCACCAGCTTTTGTGTCTGCATTATGCCTACAGTCACTCCAAGAGTGAGCATATCGGGCTCCCTCTGGGTCCCACACCTCTGCTCTGCTTTTGTCACACTCTTGTAGCAATTTGTCCTCTTGCCTTTCTCTGATGAGAGCAGGGACAGCGATCCATCTCTGCAACCGCAGAACAGCGTAGGACTTGCACATAAGCTGGTGGTTTGAGAGTCTGATGAGTGAATAAATGTGGCGAGGGAGAGCCTCTCTGGGCTGTTCCTCTGCAGCCCGTGACTCTAGCTCCTGCTTCCCTACATGCGAGCAGTATGACTCTACCTCCCCGCCCGCAATGTGCTAACCTATGTAATGGGGATATTAATTGCCACCCACCCGACTCACCTCTCTGGGCTGTTATGAAGACCAGATGATATAGCAGCTGAACACTTGCTTCGTGAAGCATTGTTAGGATGGGCTTAGATTCCCCAATGCTGTCTAAAGAAAATCTTTTTTAGTTGACTAAATGTATTTCTCCTTTGATAGAGGAGCCAATGGCCCCACGTTTGACAGTTGCTATGAGTGAAGGTTTGTATAGGAAGAAGCCGACAGTACTCATGTGTTGAAAAATTGTCTGGTTCTTTTTAAAGTATTCTTTGTCAGCACTGAAAGAGAGAAAGCAAAGAACAAAAAATTCAACTCAAGCACATCTGAGAGCCGCAGGTTAACGGCTGTCACAATACTGCTGCTAACCTTCTGAAAAGACAACGTCGGACCTGGAGTCGCCAGGAAAACACAGCTGGGCAAGACTGAAGGAGGGAGAAAACCTCAGGTCCTGGAGGGAAAATGAAAGGACATGATTGCAGTCAATAGTGCGTTAATGAGGTGGATTCTACTGTACACACACATACACCCCCCCCCCCCACACACACACCCTATACATTGTAGAGAGAATTTCACTCAGTGGGAAAGAAGGCTCAGAAAGATGAGTTCATAAGTCGTGAGTTCTGTCTGATTCTCCACCAACCCCTAACCCCAGGAGTCTTCCAGTGGGCATTCTCTTCAGAGAAAAACTAGAATAGATCAGAGCCTCTAAGATGGTACAACCAGTAGCTTATCAATTAAGGTATTGCTAATTAAGTAATAATAAATCAGTAAATAGTTCATTGATAGCACAGGGATTTGGGACAGTGAGCCTCATTAAATTGTATGAGCTGTATCAAGGCAGCCTCTTTACAGCATCCCAGGAAAAAGTCACTCAGCCTGAGCTTGAATACCTCCAGGGACAGTGAGATCACTAGCCCCTTTTGGAATTGGTATTATGGAATGGCTGCCAGGCAGTCCTTTCCCTCACTGAGCACACGTTGGCGTCCATGTTGCTTTTCTCCACTGGTCCTAGTTCTGCCATTTGAGGGTCATTATTCCCTCAGGAAGGAACAAACAAGGTGGCACAGTGAAGGTTCCTGTGAAATATCTGCTCAGACAGTGCAAGAGGAGTTTCAGCATCTCCCCTATGTCATTGGGCAAGTAATCCCAGCTGCAAGGGGTGGTCTTGGGATGTCAGCTGGGTGAAGCACATTCAAGAGTAAAGCCGGAGCAGAATTATGGGGCTGAGAGTCCAGTCTGCAGGAAATTTCTGGAACCCCTTCCCCATGGGCTACAAATTCCCATATAAATCTATCTTAAAGAACATTACTACAGCCACCACTGTGAAACCATTGTCCCTAACACAGCCCTGGAACGCCATTGACTCCTGCCCCTTGCCCCATTTGACAGGTGGAGACACTAAGGCCCAGAGAAGGAAACAGAGTCACGGAAGTTTCCGCAGTGAGTTGGTGGGAGGGGCAGGACTAATGAGAGTAACTGACAGCTCTTGAGTGCTCCCTATTTATTGGGCACTGTGTTTTACATCATCGTCACCAGGAGTTGAGTGAAGTCTCAACTCTGAGGCTCAGAGACACTGAGACATGCCCAGGAACACACGGTTATGAGGTGGCAGAGCTGGAATATGAAAACCAGATCCGATTTCACAGCCAAATTTCTTAACTGCTAACACTATACTGCTAAAACCTAAAACCCAGGCCTGCACCCTCACTGTCACCCAGATTCTTCCCCTGTGCGGCCTCTGTTATGCCAACTCCTCAAAAAAAGATCGAGCTGCATGCAGTTCTGGAGGATTCGCAAAGCGCTTTCGTGTCTTTCTCCACAATAGCTCAGGGGAGCCTGACAACAGACCCAGGTGGCAGCCTGGGCAGAAATCAGCGTTCTCGTTTCACAAAGCTGAAGCAGTTGGGGTCCCTTCAATTTGACTGGACCTTCTCCATCACTGTCTGTACATCCGAGCGAAGGGCCCACAGGTGGAGAAATGCTTAATGTAGGACTAGGGACCCATGCCCCCCCAGGGTGGAAGGACAGACGTGAAGCTGGCTGAGGAAACTTTTAATTCAAAAGAAAAAAGAGTGCACTTTCTTTTTTTATATGTTTTAAATAGAATAATGAGATAATCCTGGATTTTAAAAAATCAGCTCTGGTGTTTATATTTTAATTTATTCTCAGAAGGGTGGGAGGTCTAGAGGAAAGGCAATATGTGGGTCTTCTTTTATGATTTGCTATGGTAAGCCACATTTAATCCCTTTCTTCAGTGAAAGGATTTACGAAGGATACAACAAAACATACCTATCTGTTGCTTTCATTGTACTTTTTCCAGATTTTTATTTAGTTCACAATGTTATAACAATAAAGGAAATTAAAAGGAAAGAAAATTATCCATAATCCTGCCATCCTAACAAATGAACTGTTCAGCGTTCCTCTTCTGTCCTTCCTTACATGCTGCAAAATTTACATAGGTAATTTATTAGTGTAGTTACAGCCTTGCAGCCAGCTTTCTCACTTAACAATTTATCATTATAATGCCACAGGGTCTTCATAATTATCATTTAAAAATAAATGGTCTAATAATTATTTTAATGGCTGCTTAATACCCTTTCAAGTGGCTATATCATTCCCTAATATTGTCTATTTCCAAGGACTCAACTTTTCCCTATCACAGGGAATCCCAAAGTGCATGTCTTCCTACTTCCTACTTTCTCCCCTTTTTTGTTGTTTCCCAAATCTCCAGATCTAGATTTGCTGGGTCAGAGGGCCTGAATTCTTTCATGGCTCTTGATATATATTGGCAAATCACTCTGCAAAAGGCTTTCATAAATTTCTTTTGCTTCCAGTAATGGATGAGTATGATACTTTCCTACCACGCTTTGCCCCAACCAAGGGAAATCTACTGACAAATGAGAGAGAACTTGATAAGCAACATTTGTGCTCATTAAATAAATGTTTTGACTCACCTGTCATCAGCTCTCTAGTCTCTTATTTCTGTTGCCATCATAAATTAAATGCCTTTACCAAGAATCTGAGGAAAGCGGAAAAGCAATTATCACACCCAGTTCACAGCTGAGGAAACTGAGCCTCAACTCAAGGCTTTGCCTGGGACGTGCAGTGAGTCAGTGGCCGTGCTGAGCCCTTGGCAACGTCAGTAGGTCAGTAGCTGTAGTGAAACAAAGATGACTATGCTGATTCCTTATAACCTCCTGGAATGTTCTCAGGGTTTCTGTTACTGTTGTTCTTTTAATCCCTGGGGTTTTTGGAGAAGCTGGGAAAATACAACTACGGCAGGTATGTTTGTAACTTCTTTTTTCTTTTTGAGGAAGATTAGCCCTGAGCTAACTACTGTCAGTCCTCCTCTTTTTGCTGAGGAAGCCTGGCCCTGAGCTAACACGTGCCCATCTTCCTCTGCTTTATATGTGGGATGCCTACCACAGCATGGCATGCCAAGTGGTCTCCGCACCCGGGATCCGAACCGGCAAACCCCGGGCCACCAAGAAGCAGAATGTGCGAACTTAACCGCTGTGCCACCGGGTCAGCCCTGTGTGTAACTTCTTTTAACAAGCATCATAGACCTTCCTGCCTCTACTTTCTACTCTGAGCATGGGCTACACCTTTTGATATACTCTTGCTAGAGAATCTCTGAATTTCTGAGCTGGAAAGAACATCAGAGATAATCTCATATAGCTGGCTTATTTTAGAGATGGGGAAACTGAGGCCCAGAGAAGAGAAAGGACTTGCCCCGGTGCATTCATGGAGTTGGCAGCAGAGTCAGTATGCACTCTCTTGTCCATCCTCTGATTTAAGATGTTGCCTACAGCACGTTTGTGGGCCACTTGTGTTTTGTTTTGTTTTGTTTTTAAGATTTTATTTTTTCATTTTTCCTTCTTCTCCCCAAAGCCCCCCAGTACATAGTTGTATATTCTAGTTGTGGGTCCTTCTAGTTCTTCTACGTGGCATGCCACCTCAGCATGGTTTGATGAGTGGTGCTAGGTTCGCACCCAGGATCCGAACCATGAAACCCTGGGATGCTCAAGCAGAGCGTGCACATTTAACCACTCGGCCACAGGGTTGACCACGGGCCACTTGTGTTTTGTGAGGTAGTAATAAAAATATTTTTAAAAGGAGTTCAGGGTCAGGGCCGGCCCCGTGGCCGGGTGGTTAAGTTCACATGCTCTGCTGCGGCAGCCCAGGGTTTCACTGGTTCGGATCCTGGGTGTGGACATGGCACTGCTCGTCAAGCCATGCTGAGGCGGCATCCCACATGCTACAACCAGCAGGACCCACAACTAAGAATGTACAACTATGTACCGGGGGGCTTTGGGGAGAAAAAGGGAAAAAAATTAATTAATTATTTTAAAAAAGGATTTCAGGGTTGAAACCATTTGGTAGACACTGGATACCTTATGTTTCTTTTGGAGCTCCCTGGTGAAACAAGCCTGGTAACACGGAGGTGGAATGAAATAGGTTTATTTATTAAAGGACTTCCCAAAGTCTTTAATATCCCAAATGACATTTGTTTCTATTTATTTATTTTATTTTGTCTTGGTGGGGTTTTTTTCTTTGAGCAAATATTTCCTTTTTACTAGATTTTATTTTTAAATTTAACATTTGTTCTATTTTTTTGACTCAGTAGTACACACATATGGATCAAATTCAAAAGGTACAAAAAGAACCTGAGGGAAAGCTTCTTTGTACCTCTGCCCCTCAACCATCCGGGCCGTCCCTGGTAACCTGGTAATCAGTGTTCCCAGGGTGCTCCCAGAGGTAGTCCAGAGGCGTACACTTCTTGCACCACATGGGTACATAAAAAGCTTTCTCAATCTTTGTATTTTTTTCTATAGTGTAGTATTCTGATCAATCTTTGATTCTCCAATTGGAATATAGTCTCCACTCTCAAGGAGCACACACTCCCCCAGAAAAACGAGATGTGTTCATTGTGACCACTAGAAGAAGGCAGAAGGTGCTCGGGGAGGAGCCTGTCAAGTGTGGTGGCCGTGGAGAAGAAAGAGAAGACGACTCTCGGCTCGGTTGGCTTGGAGTGTGAGCTGGAGCCCTAGAAGGTGCCTGTGCAGGGGAGTCTCAGCTGAGAGAGAGTGACCAGCAGTTATTCATCACACTGACCTTTGTTTTAAAACAAATAAGACCGACATGTAAGCATCTGGTCAATCCCAACATTCAGATGCTGAGCACAGAAGCTTGATTTTTATTAGCTATATTTCTTGCCCATATATTGGAACTGACCTTAAAGTGGAAGTCAGAAGTGTATGTCAGATATCATTTGGAGTAATGAGTGTATTTTCCTAATCTTTCCAACACCAACCTTATAATTCATCTCCAATAGCATGCATACTAATTAATTTGTTTTCCATATAGTAATAAGATTAACAACCTCGCATTTACACGGGGTACTGAGTCATGTTCAAATAAAACAAGTTCTAATGAGAAAAATTGGATGCGGCAGGAAATCATGTCCCACCCGGCAATCCAGGTTTATGTGTGTTCTGTCTTTGCCATACATATTTTTGTCAGGATCTCACTGTAAACAAGATGATTCCTTTCATGTTGGGTTAGTCTGGGTAAATTTGTTTAATGAACAACGAAGTCATTGTAAACATTACACAAATTTCGGTGCCTTGCAGCGTGGCTAGGAATCTTTTAAGCTGCTCCAAAAAATAAAAGCAGTGTTCAGTGTTAACCACAAAAACAATATTGGGGGAAAATGCTATTAATAGGTCAAGGCTCTTAGATATACAGCCTGGCTCAGTTCTGTCCTGGACAATTGAAGAGTTTATGGTGAAATGGGAAGTGACCTTGCGCAGTCATTCTGCCTCCCCTAATCTCAGCCTCGGTTTCTTCCTCTGTCAACTGGAGAGAGTTGTCTAGGCCTATGAACGTCCCACCAGAATAAACTAGGGGGCTTTGAAAAAAACATAGATGGCCAAGCTATGCCACTAAATCCCAGTCCTACTAAACTCCAATCCCTGGGGGCTGGGGCCCAGAATCTGTATTTTTAAAAATAAGTTCCACAGGTGACTTGATGACCAGCCTGGTTTGGGACCCACGGGACCAGAAAGACTACTAGTCAGATCCGTCCCGGCTCTTTTGTTCTCTTTCTTCATGATTTCATGACCATAACAACCCATGCTTCTAAAAACCCACCTTGGAAAATGCATTGCTCTCATCTGGGTGGAGGAAGAGAACTGTTTAGAGAAGCAGCAAGCTGGATTCTGCTCCTCGGTCCCCCTCAAGCTATCCAGATGACATTGGAAATGTCACTTGTCTCTGGACCTCAGTCTCTTCATTCACAAAACAAGGCCACTGGACCCTTCCTCTCTGATACTCTGGAGCCTAATTTCTGACCCCTTTGGCATTCATCCGTTGGCACACAGACTGCCTTCTAATTAACTTTCAAGAAGGGAGGTTGGCTTGATGTCCGGTTGCAGTCGTCTGCAGCAGCCCATTCATTCTTTCTGCAGCCAAGGGAGTCTCTCTTGGCCCCTCCCTCATGGCGGGTCCTTCTCCATCTGCTCTTTCTCAGAGGAGCATGAGAGTGTGTGTGTCCTTGCTGACAACTAGGCACTTCCAGGACCCTCACTGCTTCCCCTCATTCTGGACTCAACTCATGCCAGCCTTTCTTGCTCCTTCAGGGCAGGATCCATGCAAGATACCTCCATGCTATCCCCTCCCCCCATTCCCAGCCCAGCGGCCCCTGCACAGTAAGACCCCCAAAGTGTCCGAGGAATGAATGAATGAGCGAGCGAATGAAAGTCACAAGAGGTGGCCTCCAGCTCTAACATTCAGTGCCTCTGTGTCTTGGTCCTCAGTGGATTCTGAGCTCAGTGAGGTGGAGGGGGAAGAAGGCTTGCCCAGTCTACACACTGCACAGGAGCCAGCAAAGAGCTTGGGCACCACCCAAACATTGAGTCCGTCAGTTTTCTAGCTCCATATGAATGGGATCGTACTGGATCTATTCTTTGTGTCTTGTTTTTTTCAGTCAACATTATACTCTATTTCCTGATTGGAGTGAGGGTTACCAGTATTCACTTTTAATTACTCATTAAACTATCCACATGTGCTTTATGCATTTTTCAGTATCTGTACTATATTTCACAACAAAGAAGAAAAATTGAGGGAGTCCAGACAGTTGCTTCAATTTTGTCCTCCAGAGACAATCTAGAATGTCTTAGGAAAAGACTTTTTCAGTCTTAAGAAAAAGTAACTTGGGAATCTGCAAGAATTTTTACAAAAGGTAAGGATCCTCGAGGAAACTTTTCATTTGGGGACATTGCCTCAGAGCTCCCCAATTACCTTTTCTTTTTTCCCACCCCTTAGCGAGCAGGTCAACAGCAGCATGGCCCTCACTTCCCACATCATACACCAAGCCCTGGGCCTCCCCCAGCCATCCTCTGACCTGTCTGAGCTCTAGTTCCTCCGTATGTAAAATGATGATGTTGCCTGCAGCTGGTGGTGGTGGGGTGGGGTGTACCCATATAAATGGACCAAACGTGCCATACGTGTGATTGGGTCTGAATGTACACATGCGGCAAAGTGACAGCATGGAAAATGGCGGTTATAGGCTCTGTGTTGATAAACATGAGAAAGAGCGAGGGGAAGTCGTTTTCCTTTAGGAGACCAGTTCAGCAACACTTCAGTATTACCTGCCTGGGCTGCCTTATGCATTGCTCTGTGGGGAGTCAGGGTTTAATGAAGTAGGATAAACCACACACGCACATTAGTTAGCCTCAGCACAGGCAGGATTAACTTTACACTCCATTTGCAAGAGCAAAGCTCCTCTCCTAGAGTTTGTTATAAAGGGATTTAGAATCACAGAATGATAGAGCTGGAAGAGAGCCCCTAACATCATCATAATCCCTCCCTGTCATTTTGCAGAGGGTCAAACTGAAGTCCGGAGAGTAGAAGGGACGTGCCCAAGGTCACCTGCTGAATTAGTGGCAGAGCTCAAGTTGAAACCGGGGTCTCACGATCCCTAGGACTGCGTTCTCTCCATTTCTCATGAATTACCTTATGGTTGCCTTTTAACAAAGGTGGGGTAATTCATTTTTCTGGATGGCTTTGCTCCACACCCTTTATAGACACCCCCTCCATATTCAGGTTTCATGGGTGTATGAGCATGCCAGGTGATGCTGGGGAGGAGGAATCTGTGTTGCACAGGTTGCATTAGGAACATTCTGAGATCTTGGGTCAGATTGTAGGAGCTGCACCCAAACCCAGGGGCTGAAGTCAGGTAGCCCTCATAATATCATCAGCAGCAGCACCTAACGCACACACACACACAACACATACACACACACACGTATATATGAAACATTCACTATGTGCCAGGCTCTGTTATAAGCACTTCCTGTATTTTAATTCATTTGATCTTCATAACAACTCTAAAAGGTGTATACTAGTATGTACATAGAAGTATCAGCTTCATTTTACAAAGGAGGAAACTGAAGCAGAGAGGGTAAGTAACACGCTCAAGGTCACACAGATTGTAAATTGCCAAGCTGGGATTCGAAGCAGACAGTCTGGCTCCAGAGTCTGCTTTCGTCTAATCTAGTCCTGTCTACCTTTTTTCCTAGTCTACTTTTCTTCTGCATGCCACTCTCCAGGACACATATGTCCCCCGCTTCTCTTGTGCATTGTCATCCACTTTGGCCAAACTGGACGGAGAGCTCCTCCACCGTGCCCTGAGCTTTTACTCATGCTCTTCCCTTTTCCCAGAAGGCCCCTTTCCTCTCTATCCTGGTCAAAGGTCTTCAAGGCCCAGTTCAAATGCTCCTCCTCCACGAAGGCTTTGCATTTAGGATTCAACTCTCTCTTCTCTATTCCTCTGATTCTTAACATTTTGAGGAAGGTGCTGAATGTTTTCAGGAGAAACAGATGCTCTTCTTGACCCACTCTCTACACTTCCTCCCTCTGTTTGGTGCCCTGGCAGGCTGACCTCTGTAGACTCCATCAACCAGAACATCTTGCCCTCTGACTTCCATTTGGGTTCAGCCAATTAGAGGCATCAGAAAGAAAGCAGAACATGTGAAAAGAGAGAAGTCAGAATACTTATTCCTCAGTGCTGTGAACAGGACATAGCTGGTGATATGGGCTTAAAATGATGAAACGTAAAATGCTGATCCAAACTCTTCAACGGCTCTCTGGTCCTTTAGCATAAGGTGCAAACTCCTTAGCATGAGATTTAAGGCCCTTTGTGATCTGGTCCCTGCTCAGCTGTCAGTTGCATCTCTCCCCATGGACCTCTCTGTGACACACCTACCATACCAAAGGCTTTACGTTTACTCAACTGAGCCAAGCCCCGACATGTCAGTGTAGCTTTCCACTTGCTATTCTCTTTGCCCGAACTGCCCTTCTTCTCTAATCCTTCCAGGAAAATTCTGCTCAGTGTCACCTCCCTCAGGGAGCCTTCTTGGAATTGTGTCCTCTCCAACCTCACTAGACTGTGAGCTCCTCTAGGGTAGGAACCACTTTTTACTTGTCTTTGTAGCCCCACTTCCTAGCATAGGAACTGCCATATGGAAGACACAGAGTAACATTTGTTGAATGAATATATGACCAAATGAAACAATTAATCGATAATTAAATGCACAAATGAATGAATGAAGAAGCCAAGGGCAAGTAGGAGGCAGTATGGATCTCAACTAACCCCGAGTTCTGGACAACTTGGCAATATTAGGTCATATCCCTCCTGGTGGAGGCCTGGGCTTTTCTAGCTAGTTTCCATGGCTACCATGGCCCATGACCTGCCTCTTCGGCACAGCCTGGACTCTGACCACATATCATCCCTGGCCACATATTCTGGCACCTTCCCCATCATGATTGCGTGCCCTATCTCTGCTGTTATAAAATGGCACCTTCCTGGGTGATGCCTAGACACTCTAGGTCTGCAGCATCCCGGCTCTGGAGGGAGACATAATCGCTCAGTGAGCAGAGGCTCACGTGGGCTCTTCTGAGCTGGGTCTATCGCAGGCCTGGGCCTCAGCTCAAGCTCCAAATAGGCCTGCAGTGTGCCTTCACTCCACTCCTTGCCACCATCTCAACCAGTTTCCCTTGAGCTGCTTGCACTGAGGGGCAACCCCAGGAAATTGCCACATGAGACCTGAAGTCCGACTCTCAGATTTGGATGACAGTCAGGCCTTTGGGGTGCATGTCAACACCAATTCCCCATCAACGTCCTAATTCTAACAACTCTTGGTTGAAGAAGGTGACTTGGGATGTCCCTTATTTATATACAGATTCCTGTAAGGTAAACTTAGGGAGAGAAAGAGTGTGTGTGTGTGTAAACACATAAATGTGTGTATATGACCATGGAATAAGCATTGAAATAGAAGTCAGGAGACTTGTGTTCCAGCCCCACCTTTGTCAGTCTAGCAAAACGGTTAGGCATGTGGACTCGAGCCATATTGCTGGGTTTGAATCCCAGCTCTACCACTCACTAGCCATTCAGCCTTGGGAAAATTATTTCCCTTCTGCATGCTTCATCTCCCCATCTGTAAAATGGAGATAATGATAACACCTGCATCATAGGGTTGTCACGAAGAATAAATGGGGTCACATATGTAATGTGCTTAGAATGGTTGCAGGCACATAGTAAGTGTTAGATAAATGCTTAGGTATGCTTGTTGCCTCAGGACCTTAGTTCATGCTATCTCTTCTGCCTGCAATGCTTTTCTGCCTGGCTTTTCACATGCCTAGCTCCTTCTCATCCTTCAGATCTCTGCTTCAATGTTATCTCCCAGAGAGACCTCCCTTTATGACCTTATCTAGAATAGTCTCCTCTCACCCCAGCTATTCTCAACTACACTCATGGCTTCATTCATAGCACACAACATAATCTCTAGTTGATTAGTGAACTTGCTTAATTGTTTGTTGCCTGTCCTCCTCCTCTAGACTGAAGACTCCGTGAGGGCAGCCTGGTTTTGCACAGCATTCCCAGTGCTCCGCATAGATTATAGGTGCTTGATAAACGTTTGTTGATCAATCATGTGAACTATTCACTGTGTGACTATGAAAAATGCCTCATCCTCTCTCTGGCCTCACTGTCTCCAGGAGTAGATTGAAGGGTCTGAGCTAGAGGCCTCTAAGGCTCTTGGAATCCAAGATCTGCATATTGGGAGATGAGAATCTTGAGGGAGCCTGGCAGGGTGTGTGTGTAAGGGTACGGGGGTGAGGACTGGAAATGTCACATCAGCCTCTGGAACTGATATTGGCTGAGCAACTGGTGCTGTTCCTTTCAACTCAAAGAAGACAGCCCCTGGTTAGCAGTTAAAAGCCTTGGATCCACTCTTGGCTCAACCTCTAATTTGTTGTGTGGCTTTGGATAAACCCTTTCCTCCCCTGGGCTTTTCCTCATTGGTTGAGAGGATTCTTCAAAATGCCTTGAGGTAGGTAAATCAAAGCCAAAATCTCGTGGGCCAGTGATTTTGCCTTCATACTTTTAAAATGGGAGTTTCCTCACACCATCCTCTTAGCCCTTCTTTTTTGCAGAAATCTAATATCCACGCCCACCTGAATATCTCAATCACCCTACACGGAGCCTCCCCTCCTGCATCTCCCCAACCAGAAGGACACATCGGGGCCTTGTAGCCGGGAAGGATACGCTCTCTCTCTTTTTGGTTTCTAACGACATATGCAGTGGTAGAACAGGGAGAGAGGGCTGGGGGATGACTCCTCATGCCTGGTTTAAGACTCACCCCTGACCTGTGTGACCTGGAGCAAGTTGCTTCACTTCTCCAAGTCTCAGTTTCTTGATCTGAAACATGGGGACAACAATGCCCACTTTGCAGAGTATGTTATGATGATTAAAAATAAAAACGTAAGTATGGGTCTGGCATAGTGCCAGCACACAGAAAATGGTCATCACAGTGCTGTTTTCCCTATCCTTGGGAAGATGCCCATATTTTAGTGGATTGTGGTCATTTGGGCTGCCGTCTTCCAGGATAAGTGAACAGTCATCTCTAGATCCTCTGCCCTGGGTCCCAAACGGCAGGGCAGAACCCGTCTTGTGAAGACACAGCACCCTGATGACCATTCTGAACACACTCAGGCTGCTCCGGACTGGAGACCTCAAAATTCAAAGAATGATTGAAGGCCACAGGGTTCTAAGGTCCTGAGAGGAACAGGAAGGTGAGAGGAAAACCAAGGCTGCCTTCGGTAACTGAGGGGCCATGGAGGGAGTCATCAAACGTCCCTCTTTGTCAGGGAGAGCCAGGAGTGCTTCTGACCAGTTCCTGGGGCCGGGGACTTTTGCAAACATTACCTCTTGGAGAGGAGAGTCAAGGATGAGTCAGCCGCTTGTCTGAAGAGAGCTGGAAGAAAGCAGTGGGAGCCAGCAGAGACATCAGACACTGAGAAAGGGGGAAGGAGGGGCAGCAGGGCGGGGGAGGCGACCACGGGGGGCCTGGACCCATGCTGGAGGTGGGAAGAGCTGCATGGGTCAGGTGGAGCCGAGAATGCTGTGGTTCCCAGAGTTGAGAACCAGGCCGACAGGGGGCGGTTACGGAGAAGCAGATTTGGGCGTCTTCAAGGGAATATTTTTCCACCGACTAAATTTGTCTCAGTTAGTCAGGTTTATTTTGGGGTTGCAAGTGACAGAAACCCAAATCAATGAAACTTATGGGAAAAAGACTATTTTGGTTCAGGTAAGTGGACAGTTCAGGATAGAGCTTCAGGGGCTTCAGGAACTTGAAGGATGTCATTGGTTGTCTCCCCCTCCTTGCTGGTTTTCTCTGTGCTAGCTTCATTCTTTCACTGTGCAGATGGGCATCGCAGACTTAGCTACAGACTCTAATCTTACCCAGTCCCAGCCCAGTACCCCCATCGACAAGAACACATGTAGTCCCAGAGAAGGACTCATAGGTCCAGCTTGCATCATATGTCCAGAGCTGAGCCCCTCACTTGGCCGGAAACAGGTGCTATGATTGTCAGGCCTGGTCACATGCTGAGCCGCATCCAACAGGATCCAACCAGGAAATAGAAACTGCTCTGAAAAGAGGGAATTTATTGGTTACACGGAAGTGATGGAAGAGCTTCAAAAGCCTTCCTGAGAACAGGACATTACCGACAGCCAGAGGCCACTGCTCTTCCTAAATTAGAGGGATAAGGGAGGAAGGTGGTGTTGCTGGAGTCACCTGGTGGAAGTTGAAACCATGGTGGGTCTGTCCAGCAGGAGCTGGAGCCAAGCTATGGAAGAAATGCAGCTGTGGTACAGGAATCTGGCTCCAACTATGGAGGGGGAGAAATACCTTGGCTTCTCCTTTTCCTCATCCTCCAATCTCCTGCCAGTGCCTCCTATTGGTCAAACCCACCAAAACCCAGCTGACACGGGAGCCTGGGACTGAGGGCCTGTGGGGGTCACCCCCTCTCCTCTGCAATACTGAGAAGGGCAAGGGAAAGGCAAGGAAGGCATGTGCGAGCAAACAGGCCCGGGAGCAGCACACCACTGCTGTGTCCTGTCAGAACCACATGGAATGGAGAAGTAGCACTTCCCCAAAGGAAGCTGGAACTGATTCTAGAAGGGGGAAAGAATGCTGGACAGTATTTGCCAACTGTCCAAATATGAAATGGGTTGCTTCATGAGGCAGTGAGATATTCATCACTGAGGGTGTTCAAACAGAGACTAGACGCTCGTCTGTCAGGGATCCTATAAAGGCATTCCTGAGTATATGGGAAGATGGATGGGATGTCTCTCAATTCCTTCTTGTTCTCACCTAGTGTATTTTCTACCAGGTTATTATTATTATTATTATTATTTTTTATTAATGTTATGATAGATTACAACCTTGTGAGATTTCAGTTGTACATTTTTGTTAGTCATGTTGTGGGTACACCACTTCCCCCTCTGTGCCCTCCCCCCACCCCCCCTTTTCCCTGGTAACCACCGATCAGATCTCCATATCAATATACTAAATTCCACCTATGAGAGGAGTCATATAGAGTTCATCTTTGTCTGACTGGCTTATTTCGCTTAACATAATACCCTCGAGGTCCATCCACGTTGTTGTGAATGGGCCAATTTTGTCTTTTTTTATGGCTGAGTAGTATTCCATTGTGTATATATACCACATCTTCTTTATCCAATCATCAGTTTCTGGGCATGTAGGCTGGTTCCATGTCTTGGCTATTGTAAATAATGCTGCGAGGAACATAGGGGTGCAACGGACTCTTGAGATTTCTGATATCAGGTTCTTAGGATAGATACCCAGTAATGGGATGGCTGGGTCATAGGGTATTTCTATTTTTAACTTTTTGAGAAATCTCCATACTGTTTTCCATAGTGGCTGTGCCAGTTTGCATTCCCACCAACAGTGTATGAGGGTTCCTTTTACTCCACAACCTCTCCAACATTTGTCACTCTTGGTTTTGGATGTTTTTGCCAATCTAACGGGTGTAAGGTGATATCTTAGTGTAGTTTTGATTTGCATTTCCCTGATGATGAACATCTTTTCATGTGTCTATTGGCCATATTCATATCTTCTTTTGAGAAATGTCTGTTCATGTCCTCTGCCCATTTTTTGATCGGGTTGTTTGTTTTTTTGCTGTTAAGCCGTGTGAGTTCTTTGTATATTATGGAGATTAACCCTTTGTCGGATAAGTGGCTTGTGAATATTTTTTCCCAATTAGTGAGCTGTCTTTTTGTTTCAATCCTGTTTTCCCTTGCCTTGAAGAAGCTCTTTAGTCTGATGAAGTCCCATTTGTTTATTCTTTCTATTGTTTCCCTCAACTGAGGAGTTACAGTGTCCGAAAAGATTCTTTTGAAACTGATGTCAAAGAGTGTACTGCCTATATTCTCTTCCAAAAGACTTATTGTCTCAGGCCTAATCTTTAGGTCTTTGATCCATTTTGAGTTTATTTTGGTGTGTGGTGAAAAAGACTGGTCAATTTTCAATCTTTTGCATGTGGCTGTCCAGTTTTCCCAGCACCATTTGTTGAAGAGACTTTCTTTTCTCCATTGTAGGCCCTCTGCTCCTTTGTCGAAGATTAGCTGTCCATAGATGTGTGGTTTTATCTCTGGGCTTTCAATTCTGTTCCATTGATCTGTGGACCTGTTTTTGTACCAGTACCATGCTGTTTTGATCACTGTAGCTTTGCAGTATGTTTTGAAATCTGGGATTGTGATTCCGCCGGCTTTGTTTTTCTTGCTCAGGATTGCTTTAGCAATTCGCCGTCTTTTGTTGCCCCATATGAATTTTAGGATTGTTTGTTCAATATCTGTGAAGAATGTTCTTGGGATTCTGATTGGGATAGCATTGAATCTGTATATTGCTTTAGGTAGTATGGACATTTTAACTATGTTTATTCTTCCAATCCATGTGCAAGGAATGTCTTTCCATCTCTTTATGTCATCGTCAATTTCTTTCAAGAAAGTCTTGTAGTTTTCATTGTATAGATCCTTCACTTCCTTGGTTAAGTTTATCCCAAGGTATTTTATTCTTTTCGTTGTGATTGTGAATGGGATTGAGTTCTTGAGTTCTTTTTCTGTTAGTTCATTGTTAGTGCATAGAAATGCTACTGATTTATGCACGTTAATTTTATACCCTGCTACTTTGCTGTAGTTGTTGATTATTTCTAATAGTTTTTCTGTGGATTCTTTGGGGTTTTCTATATATAAGATCATGTCGTCTGCAAACAACGAGAGTTTTATGTCTTCGTTACCGATTTGGATTCCTTTTATTTCTTTTTCCTGCCGAATTGCTCTGGCCAGCACCTCCAGTACTATGTTGAATAGGAGTGGTGAAAGTGGGCACCCTTGTCTTGTTCCTGTCCTCAGAGGGATGGCTTTCAGTTTTTGTCCATTGAGTATGATGTTGGCTGTGGGTCTATCATATATGGCCTTTATTATGTTGAGGTACTTTCCTTCTATACCCATTTTACTGAGGGTTTTTATCATAAATGGGTGTTGGATCTTGTCGAATGCTTTCTCTGCATCTATTGAGATGATCACGTGGTTTTTGTTTTTCATTTTGTTGATGTAGTGTATCACGTTGATTGACTTGTGGATGTTGAACCATCCCTGTGTCCCTGGTATAAATCCCACTTGATCATGGTGTATAATCTTTTTGATGTATTGCTGTAATCGGTTTGCCAAAATTTTGTTGAGGATTTTTGCATCTACGTTCATCAGTGATATCGGCCTGTAGTTCTCCTTCTTTGTGTTGTCCTTGTCAGGTTTGGGGATCAGGGTGATGTTGGCTTCATAGAATGTGTTAGGGAGTTCTCCATCTTTCTCAATTTTCTGGAACAGTTTGAGGAGAATAGGTATTAAGTCTTCTTTGAATGTTTGGTAGAATTCTCCAGAGAAGCCGTCTGGTCCTGGACTCTTATTTTTGGGGAGGTTTTTGATTACCGTTTCTATTTCCTTACTTGTGATTGGCCTATTCAGATTCTCCATTTCTTCCTGATTCAGTTTGGGGAGATTGTAGGAGTCTAGGAATTTGTCCATTTCTTCCAGGTTGTTCAATTTGTTGGCATATAGTTTTTCATAGTATTCTCTTATGATCTCTTGTATTTCATTGGCATCTGTTGTGATTTCTCCTCTGTCATTCCTAATTTTATTAATTTGAGATTTCTCTCTTCTTTTCTTGGTGAGTCTGGCTAGGGGTTTGTCAATTTTGTTAATTCTTTTGAAGAACCAACTCTTTGTTTCATTGATCCTTTCTATTGTCTTTTTTGTTTCAATATCGTTTATTTCTGCTCTTATTTTTATTATTTCCCTCCTTCTACTGACTCTGGGCTTTGTTTGTTCTTCTTTTTCTAGTTCTGTTAGGTGTCGTTTGAGGTTGCTTATGTGAGCTTTTTCTTGTTTAGTGAGGTGGGCCTGTATTGCGATGAATTTCCCTCTTAGGACTGCTTTTGCTGCATCCCAAATGTTTTGGTATGTTGTGTTCTCATTTTCATTAGTCTCCAGATAAAATTTGATTTCTTCTTTAATTTCTTCAATGATCCATTGTTTGTTGAGAAGCGTGTTGTTTAGTCTCCACATTTTTGCACCTTTCTCTGCTTTTTTCTTGTAGTTGATTTCTAGTTTAATAGCATTATGATCAGAAAAGATGCTTGATATTATTTCAACTCTCTTGTATTTATTGATGTTTGCTTTGGTTCCCAAAATATGGTCAATCCTTGAGAATGTTCCATGTGCACTTGAGAAGAATGTGTAACCTGCTGTTTTTGGATGAAGTGTTCTATATATATCTATTAAGTCCATCTGGTCTAATTTTTCATTTAATTCTATTATTTCCTTGTTGATTTTCTGTCTGGATGTTCTGTCCATTGGTGTTAATGGTGTGTTGAGGTCCCCTACTATTATTGTATTGTTGTTGATGTCTTCTTTTAGTTCTATTAAGAGTTGCTTTACAAATTTTGGTGCTCCTGTGTTGGGTGCGCATATATTTATAAGTGTTATGTCTTCTTGGTGGAGAGTCCCTTTTATCATTATATACTGTCCCTCTTTATCTTTCTTTATCTGTTTTGCTTTGAAATCTACCTTGTCTGATATTAGTATAGCGACACCTGCTTTCTTTTGTTCATTATTAGCTTGGAGTATTGTTCTCCATCCCTTCACTCTGAGTCTGTGTTTGTCTTTGGGGCTGAGGTGTGTTTCCTGGAGGCAGCATATTGTTGGATCTTGTTCTTTGATCCATCCTGCCACTCTGTGTCTTTTGATTGGGGAGTTCAATCCATTTACATTTAGAGTGATTATTGAGACGTGGGGGCCTACCACTACCATTTTGTGTCTTGTTTTCTGCTTTTCTTCAGTTTCCTTTGTTTCTCGTCCCATGGTTTAATCTGTTCTGATGTAGAGCTGCTACTCTCTGTTGTTGTCCTTCTCCTTATCTCCTCTGCTCTTGGTTTTGTAGCCCCTTTCCTTTTTTGGATTTTTCAGGAATGAGGGTTTTCCTGAGGATTTCCTGAAGAGGAAGTTTTGTGGCAATGAACTCCCTTAATTTTTGTCTATCTGTGAAAGTTTTTATTTCTCCATCATATTTGAAGGATATTTTCGCTGGGTAGAGAATTCTCGACTGTAGATTTTTGTCCTTCAGATTTTTGAATATATCATTCCACTCTCTTCTAGCCTGTAAAGTTTCTGCTGAGAAATCTGCTGATAGCCTGATGGGGGTTCCTTTGTAGGTTAGTTTCTTTTGCCTAGCTGTCCTTAGTATTTTCTCCTTGTCGTTGACTTTTGCTAGCTTCACTACTATATGGCATGGAGTTGGTCTTCTTGCATTGATAAAGTTTGGAGATCTATTGGCTTCTGTCACCTGAAGATCCATCTCCCTCACCAGATTTGGGAAGTTCTCAGCCATTATTTCTTTGAATAGGCTTTCTGCCCCTTTCTCCTTCTCTTCTCCCTCTGGTATACCTATAATCCTTACGTTGCATCTCCTAATTGTGTCTGATAATTCTCGGAGAGTTTCTTCATTTCTTTTTAGTCTTGCTTCTCTCTCCTCCTCTGCCTGCAGCAATTCTATATTGCCATCTTCCAAATTGCTAATTCTTTCCTCCATATTATCGGCCCTACTGTTCAGAGCATCTAGATTTTTCTTAATCTCCTCTATTGTGTTCTTCATTTCCAATATTTCTGTTTGGTTCTTCTTTATCGTATCAAACTCTTTTGTGACATAGCTCCTCAACTCGTTGAGTTGACGGTCAGAACTCTCTCTTAACTCACTGAGAATTTTAATGATGGCTGTTTTGAAGTCATCATCATTTAGGTTATATATCTCATTTTCTTTGGGATTGTTTTCTGTGTATTTGTTACTTTCTTTCTGTTCCGGAGATTTAATGTATTTTTTCATATTGCTTGATGTTGTTGATTTGTGCCTCCGCATGGAGATAGAGTTTAGTTGCTCCTTTCACTTGTTTCAGCTGCTGCGGTGGGGGAGCAGCTGTTTATACTGCATCAACCAGGAACCCTGTCCGCAGTTGCTAACTGGGCCTGGGCCCCTCCTTGTAGCCACAGTGGCCCTTTGGATTCCCTCCTCTGCTGTGGGGGCCGTCACAGGGGGGCTTCAGGCTGCTGGTGCCTACTGTTGCAGCCCACCTAGATGTGCTCTCACCTTGCAACGGTGTTATGGGCTTTTCCAGCGGCCAGGGGTGGGATCACTTATATTTGTCGCTCCGTTGCTGTCGGCACCCACAAAATCTCACTTCTCCTCTATGGGTCGTAGGAGAGCTATTGGCATCTTCTACAGTCTGTGGTTAGTTCACCTAGCTATGCTGCTTTTGCCCTGGGATCTTCCAGCCTTGTGGCTGGTGGCTGGGTGCCTTCTACTGGTGCTGTGCAGAGGCTTTCCCTAAGGCTGCTGTGAGCCTGTAGGGTTTCCCCCTAGGCTACGAAGCTGGGTCTCTGGAACTCACCCCAGCCCCAGTCCTCTCCGAGATCTCCGGCTATCCCTAGACCCACGGGGCGGGCAAC
Organism: Equus caballus; assembly: GCF_041296265.1. Classification (NCBI taxonomy): domain Eukaryota; kingdom Metazoa; phylum Chordata; class Mammalia; order Perissodactyla; family Equidae; genus Equus; species Equus caballus. The sequence continues at coordinate 10,421,009 of NC_091708.1, forward strand.
GACAGCTGGGGGTCGCCCCGCCCTCTGGGATTCTCTCCAGGCCTCTCCCGGAGCCGTGAATGCTCGGCGTGGCCCCTCTGCTAATGGCAGACAGAGAGTTTTGTCTGCTGCCCGGGCGGAACTTTGGCGCTTCCCGTCTGGGTCGCAGAGCCAGCCTTTGAAACTTCCCCCAGCCCCGGTCCTCTCCAAGATCTCCGGCAATCCCTAGTCCCACGGGGCGGGCAACGGCAGCTGGGAGACCTCCGTACCCTCAGCGACTGTCTCTGGGACCCTCCGGGCACCGCGAACCCCCGGCGGGGACTCCCCGCCAATGGCGGGGAGAGACTCTCCCCGCGGGCTCAGGTGTGCAACTCCAAAGTTTCCCTCTGCGTTTAGGAGTAATTGCGGGGGGTTTAGGTAGGGTTCTGGTCACCTGTTTCCACCGTCGCTCCTCTGTTGTGTGATCGCTCCTGCCCCAGATGTGTGTAGATCCTCTGGGGGCGTCCATTGGAAGAAAGCCGCTTGCGGGTACTAGGCTGCTCGTCGGGGTTGGAGAGTTTTCACCTATTTCCACATCCTCCCGGAGGAAAGTCCATCCGCCTTCCGATGTATAGTCGCGTGGGTCTCTCAGACGTCCTGAGATGCTGTCTGGATATCCTTTGTCAAGCGATAAGTGTCCAAATAATTGTAGACTCGAAGGGGGAGAGACAAAGAGGACTACTCACGGCGCCATCTTGGATCTTCTCTCCCAGGTTATTATAATTACACATGGCGTTTCTTCTATAAACCTAAGCCATTCATTTCTGTGATTAACACAGAATAGCAAACTTGTCAACTGCAAGCAGGTTTGCTTTGGAACACACTGAGGAATCTGACACCTTCAAGTGGGCCACTGATTGTATTTCCAGCCTGCATCTGATCCTTCTTGTGACATCTTGGCTCCTGTGCCAGAAGTACCATTGCCAAAAGTGGTCAGAGACTTAAAAGTTTACTTTTACCCTTTGGCAGAATCAGTAAGCTGGCTTATTAAAGTTTTGTCTTCCCTCTTTGAAACTCCCAACAGAGAAGAAATCACAAGAACAGATCTTGGCATAGAAAGAAAATGAGACAAAGAATGTAATCATAATACCAGTGAATGGTTTTCAGACTGACATCTGTACATTAAGAATATGTAAAAATACTAATTTCATGCTCTGACAACTTATTCTGCATCAGGGGTGGGGTAATGCCTGGGGAATGCCAAATGTCAGAGCCTTACATAATGTCAGCTATTCGTGTGCTCCTTTGATGAGATAGCACTGGGGATGGGAATTCCTTGAGGGGGAGATGTCTCAAAAAGAGGAAGGGAGGAGGAGAAGCAGAAGGAAAGGAAACAAGGGCCAGGGAAGAGAGAAGCCGTCAAATAAGATTTGTGCAAGGAAAAGTTAATGTATAGGTTTTCAAACAATACATACAATCCCAAATCTGAGCTGCCATGTGTAGGGGTTACTCATCTCTGTTTTGATTTTCCATAGCTAGAGTACCCATGTTTGATTTCTTTTCTTTCATATGTGTAGAGTTTTATTTTTTGCCTGAATTTTTATAACATAAACAGAAATCTAAAAGTAAAAATTCATCCATGATCCTATCGCTCTAACAAATCAAACTTGCTTTTTCTGTTCTATTCTAGTTCTTGTCGAAATGCATAATTTCACACAGTGGCTATCATGTGTGATAAGTCAAAATTCACATACTTTCTAAAATTCTACCATAAGAATTTCCCCATATGATCATATGGACTTCACAATGATCACTTTGATTATTTAAGAATATTCCAAAGTATACTTGTACTATAATTTACTTATGCATTCTTACGTAATTGGACTTTTAGGGTTCCTCCTCATTTTTCCATAGTTATAGATAATGGCAAATGGTTGCCAGGGGTTGGGAGGAGGGGAAAGTGGGGAATTAGTGTTTAACAGATAAGAGTTTTAGTTTAGGAAGATGAAAATGTTCTAGAAATACGTGGTGGTGATGGTTGCACAACAATGTGAATGTACTTAACGTCATTGAACTATATACTTAGAAATGGTTAAATGGCACACTTTTATGTTATATTTAACCACAAGTTTTTCTTTTTTTTTTTCCATCCTAATCTTTTTTTTTTTCTGGGAAAGATTTGCTCTGAGCTAACATCTGTTCCCAATCTTCCTCTCTCTCTCTTTTTTCACCCCTAAAGCCCCAGTACATAGTTGTACATTTTAGTTATAAGTCCTTCTAGTTCTTCTATGTGAGCCACTGCCACAGCATGGCTACGACAGAAGAGTGGTGTGGTTCCACACCCGGGAACCGAACCTGGGCTGCTGAAGTAAAGAAAGCATTTTCAAGAGAGTCAATTCCTAAATGCAAATCAAAACTACACTAAGATATCACCTTACACCCGTTAGATTGGCAAAAACATCCAAAACCAAGAGTGACAAATGTTGGAGAGGTTGTGGAGTAAAAGGAACCCTCATACACTGTTGGTGGGAATGCAAACTGGTACAGCCACTATGGAAAACAGTATGGAGATTTCTCAAAAAGTTAAAAATAGAAATACCCTATGACCCAGCCAGACCATTACTGGGTATCAATCCTAAGAACCTGAAATCAGAAATCCCAAGAGTCCCTTGCACCCCTATGTTCATTGCAGCATTATTTACAATAGCCAAGACGTGGAACCAACCTACATGCCCAGAAACTGATGATTGGATAAAGAAGATATGGTATATATACACAATGGAATACTACTCAGCCATAAAAAAAGACAAAATTGGCCCATTCGCAGCAACGTGGATGGACCTCGAGGGTATTATGTTAAGCGAAATAAGCCAGTTAGAGAAAGATGAACTCTATATGACTCCACTCATAGGTGGAAGTTAACATATTGACAAGGAGATCTGATCGGTGGTTACCAGGGAAAAGGGGGGGTGGGGGAGGGCACAAAGGGGGAAGAGGTATATCCACAACATGACTAACAATAATGTACAACTGAAATCTCACAAGGTTGTAATCTATCATAACATTAATAAAATAAAATAAAATAAAAAAATAAAAAATAAAAAATAAATTAAAAAAAAAAAAAAGAGAGTCAATTCCGAGATGTGAGTTTATGGGGTCAGAGAAGGGAGTGGGGTGGAAACAGAGCAGTGATAAAACTTGTCTTATGACTGATCTGCTTCTCCCTCCCTTCCTCCCTCCCACACTGGCTCTGGGCCATGTCCTGTTTTGGGGGCTAATGCATGTGTGTGTGTGGGCTCAGACATGAATAAGACAGAATACCCGTCCTGGAAGAGTCCCTGCTGCAGATAAGTGCGAGCAGAGGTGTATGGGAGTCATGTTCACTGTGGGATGGCAATGGAGATGGTACGGCATGACCCTAAATCTTCCCACTTCTCTTTTTCTCCCTCTGACCCCAGTGACATGCTTCTGAGTCTCCTTGAGAGAAAATCCCACATTATTCCTAGAATCAAGTTTAGATGAGATTTAATAGCATTAGGAGAAACATCTGGTTCTCATTATGAGGAAACAGTGTAAACAAGCCCCCAGCATCACTTGCAACAGATCTAGTAGCACTGGATGCCTACGTTGAAGAATCTTAGAATCTGGGAGCTCAAAGGGACCAGCCTTTGCAATGATTAAGTCTGGCTCCTCTTTTTATAGGTGAGCAAGTTGAAATACACAGAGATAAAGTAGCTTGGAAGTTCACACAGTAAAATCCTGTCATATCTGGGACTATAACTCTGTCCTTTGACTCCAGTTCAGGGTTCTTTCTTTTCTGTTCACCTATTGCCTTCCTTGAATAAAATGTTCTGAAGTTGTTGTCGTCATTGTTGTTGTTTTGGTGAGGAAGATTGTCCCTGAGCTAACATCTGTGACAATCTTCCTCTATTTTGTATGTGGGATGCTGCTACAGCATGGCTTGATGAGAGATGTGTAGGTCTGTGCCCAGGATCCAAATCTGCAAACCCTGGGCCGCTGAAGCAGAGAATGTGAACTTAACCACTATGCCACTGGGCCAGCCCCTGACATTTTTCTATAGATGGGATTTTCTCTTCCAAGACTGCAATGAATCAGTGAGGTAGAGGTGAGTCCTTCAAAATAATGAATACATATTGTTATAGGTTGAATTGTGTCTTCCCAAAAGATATGTTGAAGTCCTAACCCTCAGTCTCTCAGAATGTGACCTGATCCAGAAATAGAGTCATTACAGATATAATTAATTGTTAAGATATGGTCATACTGGAATAGGGTGGGCCCCTACTCCAGTCCAATGACTGGCAGCCTTATAAGAGGAGGAGTGAGACACACAGGGAGAAGACGGCCATGTAATGACAGAAGCTGAGACTAGAGTGAAGCATATACAAGCCAAGGAATGTGAAGGATTGCTGAGAACCTCAGAAGCTAGGAAGAGGCAAGGAAGGATTCTCTCCTCGCAGATCTGTCAGAGAGAGCATGGCCTTACTGACACCGTGATCTTGGACTTTCAGCCTCCAGAACTGTAAGAAAATAAATTTCTGTTGTTTTAAGCCACCCAGTTTTTGGTAACCTGCTGCAGCAGCATTAGGAAACTAATACACATGTTTCCCTGGGCCAAGAGATGTGGAGTCCATTAGGCCTTTGTGGTGGAGGCAGTTACGGACCAAGAGTTGGGCTGGGCTCAATTCCTTGCTTACCTTAAGCCCCAAAGTTCAAGAATCTATGATGTCATTGTCAGGTGCTAACCCAGGATGTTGACAATGGATGATGAGCGGAATCGGAAGCAAAGGTGGAAGGAATATTTTGTTCCCATTTGAAAAAGCTGCAGTCCCAAATCCAAAATTCAACAATTCTGATTGGGATCCAGAGCCTTGTGACTTGGGCAAGTCCCATCTCTCAGATGTGTATAGCTGACGTAAAAAGCAGCAAACTTTCTTCCTTGTTCTCACCAAACTCCTTCCACTCCAAGACCCAATCAAGGACTTACATATATATTCAAAAGTCAGAAAAGACCACAAAGTGATTGTTAAAATTTCCCTCACCTTGGAGACGTGCTGGACTGCTGCAGGTTGATTTCAGTCCAGAAAGATGTGCCCATTTATTAAGTGGTAGATCTACAAATTAGAGTCCTAGCAGGAAAAGATGGTACATCCTAAATGAGTAATTGGGGAGAGTAATTGGGGGCTTAAGGAAACCAAAAAGGATGGCACAGTACCTTAGGGTTAGCAGTTGCAGGGAACATCACCAACCCTACACCTAAAGGAACAGGGAAGGGAAGGAGTAGCTGTATGGAGAAGAAGGCCACCTGACAGAAGCTGTGGGTTTTTTGTAGAGGAATATAGCCAACTTACAGAGACCCAGCAGAGAGGCAGGTAGCAGACTAAGAACCTGACCTCACTCCCCTTCTGCCCTCCTAAATCCTGCCCATGGCTCCTATCATCCAACCCCAACCAAAGACCAGAAGACAAGAAAGCTCTTGAAGCAGTCCATAGAGATCAGCTCTCGTTGGGCATTAGAGCAAGGTAAAGAAGAGTGGTCTGGAGGGGTAGAGAAGATACATAATCTAGGACCCAAAGTCAAGCCTTCTGATATCTTAATATGCATTGTGAAGCTCCAGAGAACAAAAATAGTAGGAATGGATCAGTTAGGTAGATTTTTCACTCCATATAAAGAAGATTTTAAAATCAAAATTTTATTTTAAAATGTTCATTGATTTCTGAAAGTTACAACATGAATACACATTTGAACAAGGTATAACAAAAGTGTATTAGTAAAAATTGAAAGTCCTGCTTCTCACTATCCTTTCTCTCTCCTTCAACCCACTTCCTAAATAAAGTACCTTTTCAGGTATTTTCTGTCACTATAACATATATATGAGAACCAAGTGTTAGCAGGGTTGGTTCATTCTGAGGACTATAAGAGGGAATCTGCTCCATGTCTATTGCCTGGCTTCTGGTGGTTTGTTGGCAATGATTGGTGTAAAAGCATCACCCTGATCCCTGCCTTCATTTTTCCCTGTGTGTGTCTCTGAATCCAAATATCCCCTTTTTATAAGGACACCAGTCATACTGGATTAGGGCCCACCGTAATGACTTCATCTTAACTAATTACACTCCAACAATCCTATTTCCAAATAAAGTCACATTCTGAGGTACTAGAGGTTAGGAATTCAATATGTGAAATTTTGGTGGACACAGTTCAACCCATAATACTAGAAAAAGACTTTAAATTAACTGCCTTAAAAACACTCAAAGAGCTAAAGGAAACTATCACAAAGAACTAAAGGCAATAAAAAGAAAAATGCGTGAACAATCAATAAGGAGATAGAAATTATAAGAGGGAACCAAATGGAAGTTCTGGAACTGAAAAATACAATAGTCGAAATAAAAAAACTCAGTAAAGGGGTTCAACAGCAGATTTTATCAGGCGCAAGAAACAATCAGTGAACTTGAAGGTAACTCAACTGAAATTACTCAGTCTGAGGAGTGGGAAACAAAAGAATGAAGAAAAATGAACAGAACCTAAGGAACTTACAGGACACCAGGAAGCTTGTTAATGTACACATAATAGGAATCCCAGGAGAAGAGAGAGAGAAAGGGGCAGAAAGAATATTTGAAGAAATAATAGTTGAAAACTTCCCAAATCTTATGAAAGACATAAACATACATATCTAAGAAGCCCAAGAAATTATAGGCAAGATAAATTCAAAGAGATCTGACAAGAACAACATAAATGGGGAGCAGGGGGACTCTAAGTTGGTATCAATTTAACTAGATTGGTATAAATTTAGGATGTTATCTATAATATCCATGATAATTACTAAGAAAATAACTTAAAAATATACAGAAAAGGAAATGAACAGAGAATCAAAATGGTACACTAGAATAAATCAAAAACAAAAGAAGGTAATGTTGGAGGAATTGAGGAACAAAAAAGATATCAGACATATAGAAAACAAATAGCAAAATAACAGAATTAAGTCCTGTGTTATCAATAATCACTTTAAACGTAAATGGATTAAATGCACCAATTAAAAGACAGAGATCAGAAAAATGGATAAAAAATATGATCCAACTGTATACTACTTACAAGTGACTCATTTTTGCCCCAAAGATATAAATGCAGGGATTGGGTCTGTTTTTCTCATCATTTTCCATGCACAACATGTAGTAAACAACAAATATTTATTTGAATGAATGAAATGATGAAGGTTATTATCAATCTTATAATAAAACTTAGTCTGATTTATTAAAAATTGTATTGTTTTAATTTCCATTTATCTATTAGAAAGATTATTTCATGTTAATCAGCTGTTTTTAGTTCTCTCACTACCTGTTCAAATCCTTGGCTCTTTTTCTATGGTGGCATTTAGTGTTCTAATTGATTTGTGGGAACTCTTTACATGCTATGGGTGATATGTTTTGATACATGAGAGAGAAATATTTTCTCTTACTCTGTCTTTTAATTTTGTTTATGGTATCTTTCTCCTTAAAGTACTATATTCTAAAACATTTTTTCTAATTCATTTATAATTTCATTTGTCAGTAATTTATTTTTTGAATGATGTGAGGTAGACTCCAATTTCATGTTTGCAGTTTGTTCAGCACCATTTATCAAATATCTCATCTTTTCTCCACTGATTTGAAATGCTGTCTTTATCACATCCCAAACTACATGTCTATTGTTTCTGACTTTTTGATGTTTATTCCTACTCCAGGATCACATGAGATCTAGTTCAGTCCTGATAGTCTGTGATTCCCCTGCTGGTCCTCACTTGATTGTAGTGCTGCTTATGGCCTACAGCTACTTTCTTATTTTTATAAACACATGCAATTTATCCTCTGTCACCCAGTACAGCTCCTAGTAACTTCTGCCCACTGCTTTCCTGGTCCCATTTCACACAATTCTATGCTGTTCTAATCTGGTCAAGTTTTGCCCAGGTGGTCGTTGAAGACAGGAAACTGCAGCCTTTGATTACACTACTGAAATAGACTCAGAGTTTGTGTCTTCTAAGCAGCCTGGAGCTTGCTTTGGGTAATGTTCAGTCAAATGTATGGACTCCCTCTCTGTGCCAAGAAACCCAGGCAGACAATAAAACCTCTCACTGTTCCCACACAGCCGAGCACAAGCACAGAAGAGAGAAAGTTAGAGAGTAAGTTCTGAAAGCAACAGTACAGCAGAGAGAAAGAAGCCATTCTCAAGAGAGAAAGGCATTGATCATTGTGAAGAAAATGTGTGGTAGTTCCAGGACTTTAACAGATCTGTCCAGTAGCAAAGCAAGAACAGAGATTGCTAGGGACATGCAAATATAGTTGTCGAAGACCGTACAGAAAGTGAAGTTTGAGGTACTGCAGATAGGGAGACAGAATCTGCTGCAATTAATAGGTCTGCTACAAGAAATACACTGCACAAAGGCAGACTGGGATCAGTCAGAGAAGACTATCAGATCCGGAATAAAGGCAGTGGAAGAAGACAGGGACTCTATCAAGATAGACACAGTCCTTTTAAGCCCCACCTTGCTAATGGCTTCATAAATTTAGTAAGAAACAATGGATATTAATGGTTGAAACACAAAGCATAACATCTATGATTTATTATACAAAATTGTGCTTAAGTTGACTGTTGTAAACTGTATATAATTCATTTGATAGGATGATCTTGATTATTTTCAATTAATTTTTTTCTGCTGTCAATCTAAAGTCCTGAGCAAAATAGTTCATGCTAATGTTATAAAGACCTGTTTGGACTGAAAATTGCAGGCACAATTCTGGAGTCCAGGATGGGCAGGTGAAGAAAGCTGCCCCCTTACAGAACGAGACCAGAACAAGGTCTGTCCCTGTTTGAACATGTGTGTCCGTGCATTCATTAAAATCTGGGGGTCCAGGGCTCATGGACATCAAAATAAAGGCGTGCCTTTTGTAGTGTGCAGCCTCTCAGCACATTACGGATGCCATGCTTCGAGATCTCTTATATGGAAGCTGATGCTCTTAAATAAATTAGAATCTCAATAGTTTTGCCAGTCAATGTTCATTACATACTCACTTAGATCTAAGCCTTGAGGAATGCAATTTCAACTAGGAATAATAACAAATGAGAACAGAGTCCTTGAAATACTTGCTCCTTGTCCCTAGGATTTTACTGTAATGAGAATATTATCATTTATATAGTTTAGTTTATAGTATATATTTTTAAAATTTCATGATTTTATAAGGAAAAGCAGTCTCTAAGAAAAATTAAAAGCCATCCATATGAAGGTCCAAGTTTTCAGGAATGATTTCACAGCCTGGATGAAAATTGCATGCTGTCCCCATCACTGTGCAATTTGAAGAACTGCAAAATCATGAATAATAAAAAAGGATGTTAAACTTTTCAACAAATCCAGATGGGTACCAATGTCACTGAGAATTCCTGAGAAGCACCTTGATTGCTGCTTCAGACTAGGAGCCTGAACTGAATATCACTTACTGGTTGCAACATATGGGTTTTAAGAGTCAAGTTTCTAAAAATACATTTTAAAATTGTACAAACATTAAGTCTGTATTTGTGGCAAATGAAAAGCACCCAAACTTTAAAGGGTAACATTCACTCATTTCACTTGCCAGCCTCTATTTCTGCCTCAACCTTTCAGACTTTGGCGCAACAGAAAGAATGATGGATTGTGAACTGGAAGCCAGTGTTAATACCAACTTTTGCTGGAAACTTGCAATCCCTTCTCCATTTTGGGCCTTAGTTTTCCCTTTGGCAAAATGAGGGAGTGGTACTAGATGTCCCGTTCAGCCTTTAATCCAGGGTTTCTTATTTTATACTCACTGAATGAGGAGAAATTGTCAAGGAAATGACTGAGCAGCCATAAGAACCCAAGTTATTTCTTGCAGAGCTTGAGGCTGGATATAAAGAAGGCTTAAAATCTTCCTTTCCAATATTAGGTAGCAGGGGAATGTGTCCATCTGTGGGTCGCACTGCTCATCCCCCTTCTCTCTCCTGTCTCCCTTTCTCCCTAAGTGGGCTGTGTTCCGGACACTCAGAGCCACTGGCTGTTTCTCAATGCACAAGACTCACTTGTCACTTTCCTTTGCTTGTCTTGTTCCTTTGCCAGAAGATTCCCCTACCTTCTCTATCTGGCAAACTCTTATTCATTCTTTTTATTTTTCCTTTTAATTTTGTTTTGACATAATTTCAAACTTAGAGAAAATTGCAAAATTAGTACAAAGAATTTTCGTATACCTTTTACCCAGATTCCCCAAATGTTAACTTTACCACATTTGTGTTAATGTTCTCTTTTCTGTCTCCTTTTCCCTTCTCCCTCCCAACTCAATTGCTTTCTGAACCACTTGAGAATCAGTTTCAGATATTTAGTCCAAGTACTTCAGTGGTATAGCCTAAAAAAACAAGGACATTCTTTTATATAACAATATAAATATAAAAATCAGGAAAATAATACTGACACAGCACTGTCATCAAATCTAGATTTATTTGGATTTTGCCAATTGTCCCCAAAATATCCTTTATGGCAAAAGAAAATCCCAAATCATGCATTGCATTTATTATGCATCATGTCTCTTTTACTCTCATTTGGTGTGGAACAGTCCCTCAGTCTTTGTGTTTTATGACACTGATATTTTTGAAGAGATGGAATTAGGTATTTTGTAGAATGCCTTTCAGTGTGCGTCTGTCTGATAATTTCCCCATGACTATATTCAGCTTATGCACTTTTGGTAGGAATACTGCAGAAGCGACGTGGTGTTCTTCTCAATTAATCATACCTCACTTTTTTTTAAGTGAACGTCCCTCTTCAGGTCTCCCCAATACCACTCCCCTCCTCAGAGGTATCCTATTTGCCCTGTGCATTTATATACACACATATCCATCGACAGACACACAGAGATCCTTTAAAACTATAATAAAAATGAGTACAAAATACACCTATTGCTCTGCAGTTTGCCTCTTTTGCAGTTAACTTTATGTCTTGGAGACCTTTCCATGTCAGTACATAGAGAGTCATCTCATTCTTTTAAAAGTGGCATAATTTTTTTAATAGTATAGAGGTATCCTTGTTTAGTTTATTTCCTATTGCTGAATATTTATGTTGTTTCCATTTTTTCTATCATAATCTTCGTACATCATATAAGGACATAGCTCATTTATAATTGAAGGATACCATCAAACAGCTCCCCTAAAAGGCTTTTCCAATTTGTATTTTCATTCACCATGTATGAGATCATTTGCATCTTTCTGATTATTAATGACGGTGAGCACCTCTTATAGTTCACCGCCTTTTGGATTTCTTCTGTGAATTGCAGGTTGGTGTTCTTTGCCATTGGAAAGCTGGATTGTTGTTTTTTTCTTACTGACCCTTATTCGGCCCACCCCCAGCCCCCAACACAAGAGGGCTTCTCTACTCTCCCTAAGCAGCCAGCTGCTCCCTCCTCTGCTGTCCCACCACACTGCTCACACTGCACCCAGGCCTTCATTCGGCAGACATTCCACACTGAATCCACTCATTCCACAAGCGTTCACTGAGAGCACCCTGTGTGCTCTGCCGTGGGTGAAGTGCTAGCTAGAGCGATAGCGGCAGGTCATCATAGTCTCCACCCTCAAGTTTAGTTCTGAAAGGCAGCTTTAGGGATAGAAAAGAGCATGGGTTTTAGATTCAGACGAAACGGGGGTTTGAATCCCAGATGTGTGATTTAGAGCAAGCCACATAACCTTGCCAAGTTGCGATTTCCACACTAGTGAAATGGGCTAACACCTCCCTTACAGAGTCATTTTGAGGGTGGGAGAGAGACAATATATCTGAAAGGGCTAGCAAAGGCAGTAGTAGGCTCTCAGTGAATGAATAGTAATGGAAAGGGAACCAGTAAGAGGTCAAAATGATTAGTTAGGTCTCAGAGGTTCTAGGTACTGCTAATGAACTAGAATAAAAGAAAGGAGGAAGCTCCTCCCTCTGCAATGGAAGGGTAAGGATGAGTAATATGCGCCACTTGCCCAAACCCTGTTATGATATATCCCCCATTTTGCTTGCCCTTTGAAGCGGGTTTCTGCTTTGTCCCGGCCCCTCATCCCAATTCAGCTGCTCATTGTTGACGTAGTACTGCCATTACCCTGGGGAAAGCAGGTGCTTCCTTCCTCAGACAAATGGACTCTTTAGAACATTCTCAGTAAGAGAGGCTTCAGGATACTTGTGCATGCTGCCACCCATGATCCTAAGAAGTACGGACCAGACAACACGAGGTGGAAAGAGAAATACTGTGTGTGTGTGGCTTGGGGAGAGACTCAGAGCCTTGGATTACACACACAGCTCTGCCTCTGCTATGTGACTCTTGGCAAGGCTCTTCCCTTCTTGGCTTCAGTGTCTCCCACACTGCAAAGGGAAACTGGATCTTATGATTTCTAGAAGCTGTCTAAATAAGAACTCACTATGTAAAGGCAGGCGGCATGTATACGTATACACTGCCTCCTTAGTCAGACATCTCTGTATCTTGGGGCCCCTGCAGCTCTTCATATCCGTCTTAATATCACAGAGCGCTACACTGGGTTCCAGTTATTTGGGGTCATGACAGCTTTCCCCACTGAAGTGACAGCTGGTAGATTCACATTTGGTTCTTGGTTTCTTAGAGCCTACAGGGAGTTAGAGGTTCTCCATTCCTTTAACACCTTTACTGAGTGCTTACTGTCTGCCAAGCACTGTGTTAGCTGGTAAAGATACAAAGATAAAATGTCAAAGCTTCTGCCTTCGGGGAGTCCACAATGCAGCTGGGAGACAACTGCAAGACAAACACAATATAATTGCCTTCGTGGAGGTTTGTCCAAAGTGTAGGGGAGCCCAGGGGAAGGAAGGCCTGTTCTGTCTAGCTGAGTTGGAAGGTTTCCCTGAGACCCAGGGTTTGAGCAGAGTAGGGTGAACAGGGGTATGTGAGAAGGACAGGGAGAAGGACTTTACAGACGGTAGGAATGCCCTCTGTAAAGGCACAGATGTGGGAGAGCATAGTATGTTTGGGCAACCGCCCAGGATTCAGTATGGTGGTGAATAGGTAGGCAGATGTCAGTTCATGAAGTGCCCTTTATGCCACCCAAAGGACTCTAGGTTTTGACATAACCTAAAGGGGATTACTAAAGCATTTTGAACATAGGAACACAGTAAATCTTTGTTGAATGCATGAGTAATAGTGGGAGGCTTGGGCACAGCCAATAGGAACATTTCCTAACCTTGTGGCCTTGGGCAAGTTACTTAGCCTCTGATTCTGTTTCCTTTTTTGTGAAATGGGAATTAAAAACATCAACCTCAAAGGATTTTTAAATTTTAAAAGAGTTTATATATAGTACACTTAAGGAGTAAGTCTGGCACTTGATAAAAGCTCAATAAATTATTTTTTTCAAGATAACATTTGTTCTACACAATACACGTTACCTATACAATCTAGTAATCTCTGTGACCCATTTTTCAGCCTGTTTCCGCCTCTACACAACGGGTCCTCCAATTTTGCCTTTTCATTGCACTCTGTCCTCCTTCCTAGCACTTACCATAATGTTAATTAAAATTTCTAATTATTTTCTTAGCCAAATTCTTAGACTATAACCAAATTACCTGTATTCTGTTTTCCCAGCTAGACTTTGAGCTCGATGAGACCAGAGACTTTAAAAAATTTACCTCTATATCCGCAGTTGCTAGCACTGCCTTCCTCTTAACAGATGTTCAATAAATGTTGACAAAAAGAATCAACGTCAAGCTTACTTTTCAGGACAGTTGCCAAGGGCCAAGGAATTCATACAGTGCTCGGTTATTTGCAAAGCTGTACAGATGGCTGTATTATTACTAAGTATTGAAGTGTGAGAAAAGGAACTGAAGCCAGAAGCTCCCAACAGGAGCTGTATAGCCTCCAAAGGCTTCCAAGGGACCAGTATTAACTTCAACCTTTAGCAAGAGTGCAGCTCTTTAAGGTTTACAGAGTTAAATCTGCTCCCTTGTATTCTAGAATAAGAGAGCCGAAAGTGTCCCAGTGTGAAGGAAGTTCGACTTCAACCTAGAGGTGGAAGGGAGCTGCTTAAGGTTAACTAGCGTAAGGGAGAAGAAGCTAGAAGCCAGGGGGCTCTCAAAGAGGCTTCTCCCTCGCTGGCGTTCCCCAGTCCACTTATCAAACTGCCTGCCGCGCTAGCCCCCGTCTCGTAACTGGGCCTCGGCAGGTCTCCCGCGCCACGTGGCTCAAGGAGAGCACCCGAGGTCTGGGGAGGAGGAGGCGGACCCGGTCCCGAAACCTGCCCAGGGGCATCATGGGAGAGGTAGTTTTTCTCGCGGGCACAGAAGGGTGCGAACTTTCTCTGGTTTTGCTCGGTAAATACAATCTCTCCCATGCAAGTAATTCAAGCAAAGCGTCCCCCATCACAGGTGCAGCAGAGGTACCTCTGAAAGAAATCATGAAAAGGGAAGGAGCAAAGCAAGGAAGGCAAACCAAAAGATTATTAGCAAGGAAGAGAACGGGTTAACAGTTATTACGCATGCGCACAGAAGGTCCGGAGGGTGGGCGGGGACGGAAGACGACTCCCGGGAGCTGTGTTTTCCCCGGAAGTGCCTTCCCTCCTCCCGGGCCGTGCGGACGCGGCTTCCTTACCTCATTCGTCGTCGCCCCTCCCCGTCCCTCTACGCGTTTTGGTTCCTGGTTGGTGCTTCCTGGTCGCAGCCGCGGCAGTGAGTATGTGTGTGACGGACCCCGGGCCGCCCGCAGCCGGGGACCCCTGCCCGCCCTCCGCCTCGTCCGCTGGGCTGTTGAACGAGCGCGTGTTCGCTCGCCGGCCTCCGCGTCCCCGTCTGTCCCCTTGTGGCGGGGCGCGGCTCGCGGCCCCTCAGTCGCGCTCGGCTCACGCGGCTCGGCTTGCCGGCTGGCGTGTCCTCTTCCCTGCCCGGCGGAGGCCCGACGCCGCGCTTCGGAAAGGGCCGGGCGCCCGCGCCGCGGCGTGGGTGGCCTCTCTGCCTGTCTGCCTCCCTCATGCCCAAGAGTGCCTGTCTCGTAGGGAAGCAGTCAGTCCCTTAACGCGGAGGGCCTGCCGGGCGAGAGCGAGCCCGGCCCGTGAGGACCGAGCTGCCCTGGGCCGCCTCCCCCTGCGCGGTCGGCAGCCGCAGCCGCAGCGTGGCGGAGAATCCCGGGAGGTGCGCTCCTTCCCCCGCGGGAAGCGGGGCCTTGGGCTGTGTTCGCCCCCCGCCCCGGGAGCCGGCAGCTGACCCCCGGCTCGGAGAGCCGCCGGCGGAGGGGACGGCTGGCCGCCCGCAGCAGGCCGGGCTTCCCGGCGCCGCTGCCCCAGACGTCGCTGCTGCCCCAGACGTCGCTGCTTTAGGCTGGATTTACGTTCATTCCACATTACAGGGTTCAATGGGGAGCTCTTTTAGGCTCAGTGAATAAATAAGCTACTCAGAGCCGGTTTCTCTTTGTGTAAAATGAGAGCGTTCAACTTAATGACTCTCTCAGGGTCCTTCCAAAACTCTTGACTCTGTGTTTTGAATACCTAGGCTGTCACCTCCAAAGACTTAAGTGGGCTGTGTGTAGTATTAGGCTTTTGGAAAGTTCAGCATTGCTGCTTCCAGGAGAATCTTACGGCGGGGAACGAACCGAGGAAGAAATGTGACGATTGTACGTTAGACAGAAGGGTAGGATGCTTTGTGGCAAAAGGAAAAGGGGCTGAGGGAAAGGCGGAGGAAGTGCTTTGAGATAGAATTAGTTGTCAAAAAGACTTGATATATCCCGAGAACAGCTGGACTAGTCTGAATAAATTTAGCAGAATTTTCTCCTACCAACATCTTGTATTCTGTCTTCCTCTTTTTTTGTTCACACATTTGGATTCTCTGCCCCAGTCAGATTTGCTTCAAAGTCAAAGTCACGTTTGGAGAATGGATAGAAATTTTAACACTAGAGTCGTCTTAATAGTGGTTCAAATCTGTCACTGTCAGGATAGCTCACCAGGAAATTTTAGGTTGAAAATAAGATGTTTATTAATCACTTTCCAATGAAAACTGGGTTTAAAATCAGGCTGTGAATTTGATATAAATCTCCTTGAGATGGATACCTAGGTCATCAAGAAGAAACATCTAGGCTAAAACTTCTTTGAAAGGAAATAGACAAAAGGTCTGGAATGACCAGTTGGTAGACTGTTAGAGCAGAAATATTGGCTTAAAAATTGTATAGTAAATTTTGAAAGCTTAAATAAGCCTTAAGTAGTCTAGTTTGAAAAAATTCAAGAAATGAGTACTGCTCCCACTTTTGAATGGTGAGAGCCTTTGTGGTTATTCTCTATAGCTGTTTTATATTTGTTAAGCCATTTGAATTCTTTAGATAAGTTTCATTCCCAAACTGACCTTTTAGCTTCTTATGTAAACCATTTTTTTGGTCATGGGATTGCTGTAATCTTTGAGTACCAACTTGGGGGGCTTTTGGATGGTAAACTGACAGTTCAGATGTATGCTTTTCCTTCCAAATAAAATGCCTCTCAGAGATTTTTATACTCTGCTGGGAAGTAAAATGGATATTTGGGAGGTAAATTTAGGTGTTGCAACCAATGCAAATATAGCTTTGAAGGAAGGTTTTTAAACTTTCCTTTATTATTTTTAAAATTAAAAAAAAATCTTAGTGAGCACGTGGCTGATAATCAAGGAAACAGGAATCCAGTCCTAGTCTTAACCAGTTACACGTAACCTTGGAAAGGCCTCCTTAGCTCTTTGGACCTCAGTTTCCTTGTATGTAAATTGAGGAGGTTGTGTGTGATAATCGGAAAGATCTCGTCTAGATTTAAAATTCTGTGACTCTCATAGGCACCTTGTGTTATCTAGTTAGATAAGCTCGAGAATTGTGTGCAGTGATCAAAAAGCTGAGAAAGTCTTCTGAATCAAGACATACATGTATTTATTTATTTCATATTCATCCTCGGAGTATACTCTTTAAAAAAAAAGTAAATGCCTTCAAATGTAATTAAAGTGGTAACATAAACCAAAACAGCCCCAGGCAAACCTTAGCCCTGGCATACATAAACTACATAAATAGAAGAACAAGTTACGCTGAGCACAATTTTCAGGTACAGAAAGTACAAAATCCTCTTAAAAAGCTATAGGGGCTAAATTGTTAAATTCATTTTTCTACATTTCAGGGAAAGAGATAAACCCTTAGACCCATGGAAGTCAGTTTTTATTATATTTCTGTAGTTTATTTTTGGCATACATTCTCAGGTGTGCCTATGGCTCTGTTCTTAATCCCTTTCCTTTGGGATGGCTCCAAGAGTAGTTCAAATTCGTAACTCTGTAATTTAGCTCTTTAATTTTTTCTGTGCTGCACCGGAATTATGTTTTATCTTAAGTCCACACTGGATCCTCAGGATGGATCCAGTGAGGATTTTGAAGGCAGCATAATTCCTTCGACTTCTTTTAGAATTAATTTACCTATTAAATAAAAAGGAAAGGATTCGTCTTTTATTTGAATTCCTCTGAGGCTAACATTTCAATATGAACTGAGAAATGCTATGAGCATTATTATTCAGACAGCCACATTCAACTTGTATGACAACAGCGCACAGCAACCTGAGGGATGGTGTCAGGGAACAGGTATAGTGTACCTTTCAAAAGAAAAAAGGCATTGAAAGTTGGTTTCTTTTTTTCCTCCAGCTTTATTGAGAATAATTGACAAATAACACTCAGTTTAAGGTGTATAACATAATAATTTGATATATGTGCATTGTGAAATTATTACCACATTAAGATTAGTTAACACATCCATCACCTCACAAATTTCCTTTTTTTTTTGCTTGAGGAAGATTGTCACTGAGCTAACGTCTGTGCCAATCTTCATCTATTTTGTATGTGGGATCCCGCCACAGCATGGCTTGCTGAGTGTTGTATAGGTCCATACCCAGGATCTGGGCCTGCAAACCCTGGGCTGCTGAAGTGGAGCACGCAGACTTAACCACTACACCACTGGGCCAGCCCCAGTGAGAATGTTTAACGTCTACTCTCTTAACAGATTTCAACAGGTATACAATACAGTATTGTTAACTCAGAACTTAATCATCTTTTTTCCCCTGGCTTTATGGAGGTATAACTGACATAAAACACTGTGTAGGTTTAAGGTATACAACAAAAGTTTGTTTCTTTATTAATGTAAAACAAAAACTCCAACATGAGTGTGGGGCATTTTTGGCTCTTATTCATTTGATTCTTGGAGTAAGCTGGTTCTGTCACCAAAACTACCATCAGAACATCCTGAATTTTTGGGCAGAGAATTGGTAAACTAAGAAAATGGCTAGGGGCTGGCCCGGTGGTGCAGCAGTTAAATGCACATGTTCCTCTTCAGCGGCCCGGGGTTCACTGGTTCAGATCCTGGATGTGGACATGGCACCACTTGGCATGCTGTGCTGTGGTAGGCGTCCCACATACAAAGTGGAGGAAGATGGGCATGGATGCTAACCTCCATGGGCCAGTCTTCCTCATTGAAAAGAGGAGGATTGGCAGCAGATGTTAGCTCAGGGCTAATCTTCCTCAAAAAAGAAAAGAAAATGACTAGTTTTTCTAAATTATATCTTTATAGCTAAAGGGGAGTAGAAGGAATAAATTGTCATTGTTATTGTTCTCTAGGCTGTCCCTGATTTTTGAACAAACATGAGTTATTTTTCCAGAGCGCTCATTTTGATCAACATTGCATTAATAACTAATTAAAACATCTATCATGTAGATGTTTGGTTGATGTTATGAGAGTAGTCAGAATAGTTGGAGACAACTGCAAAATTCATCCCATTGTTCTTTTCATATTTTAGGCACATTAGATTTATCAGGGCTGAAGAACAAATGCTGGGTGATATTGTTCATTTATTCATTCATTCATTCAGCAGACATTTATCGAGGTCCTGCTGAATACTAGTTACTCTGCTTGGCTTTGGGGATCCATTGTTTAACAAAGTGCATATAGTTCCTCTCCCCCTGGGGTGTGTGATCTGTGCTTGTGGGAGATTTATACCGACTTCATAATTAGAAAAGTGGTGTTTTGAAATGTAAAGTGCTATGGGAGCCTATAAAGGGGACACAGTTTGGTCTGGTGGGTCAGGGAAAGCTGCCCCGAGGAAGTGATATTTAAGCTGAGTTGAAGGATGAGTAGGTTTAATATGCTCACAGTAGGAGAGTAAAGTGCTCCCAAAGCTAAGAGTTTGCCTCAATTTTAGATCCTTAGTAACTTTGTATTTCATACACATCTTTATAGCTAGCATGGAAGTAAACAACGTTTATCAGATATTTTTATGTGTTCTTTTGGTTAAGGATCAGAAGGCCATGAGGTTAATTTTTTAATTGAGAATAAAAATTTACACCAAAACAGTAAATATGATCATTGTTACCTGTTGGGGATTTTAGTCATAGTTGAAGTGGTATTCCTATGTGAGAATGTATACCTGAAAAGATGAGATTCAGAACCAGAACCAGAGAACAGGTGAAGAATGGATGGGATAGCAAGAATGACCTAAAATATTTTTGCCATTTTTAACATTTTGGAGAAAAAGTCTTTGGTGTCTGAAGCAGTGGATCTCAACCTGTTTTTCCTTTCCAACATACCTGCAGAATATGACAGATCCGTTAATAACTATAAGTCAATTTGTTGGTAGTAATTTCCACTTGAGAGGGGTGGGCATTATTAGAGTAGGTTATAACAGGATTTAGAAATCCTTGAAAAAAGGTACTCTAAGAGGAAAAAGTATTTTAATATGTCATTGAGAAAAGGCATGCCTTCACAGAAGTTAGTTCTAAGAGTGATATCATTATGCACTAAATAGGCATGATCTGAGCTTTTAAAATACATTCTTTATATTACTTTCTCTTTTACAGCATCAAGGTTACTGACTTTCCATGATGTTTGGTGGTTATGAAACTATAGAAGCGTATGAAGATGACCTTTATCGTGAAGAGTCATCTAGTGAACTGAGTGTTGATAGTGAGGTGGAATTTCAGCTCTACAGCCAAGTTCATTATGCCCAAGATCTTAGGAATGTCATCAGGGAGGAAGAACATGAAGAGAAGAACTCTGGGAATTCTGAATCATCCAGTAGTAAACCAAATCAGAAGAACTTAATTATCCTTTCAGATAGTGAGGTCATCCAGCTTTCAGATGGGTCAGAGGTCATCACTTTGTCTGACGAAGACAGTATTTATAGATGTACAAGAAAGAACTTTAGAGTCCAAGCGAAAGAAAAGACCCACAGTCCTCCTGCTTCTCTTCATTCTAATGAATTGGCTGATAAGAAATGCAAGAGGGATATTGAGAAGCCTAAACCCGAAGAGAGGTCTGGTACGATCCGAGAGGTCATGATAATAGAGGTCAGTTCAAGTGAAGAGGAAGAGAGCACCATTTCTGACAGCGATAATGTGGAAAGTTGGATGCTGCTGGGATGTGAAGTTGATGATAAAGATGATGATATCCTTCTCAATCTTGTGGGATGTGAAAAGTCTGTTAATGAAGGTTAGTATCATATTGGCCATTTTGAAAAATAGTGTCATCTTTAATAAGGAAGACTGTTTTTCCTAGACGAGAGCAATAGGGTCTGCTCCATTTAATTCCTCACCTTTTGGTCTTGGTTTTTGGCTTGTTTCTCATGGGACTCTCTTACCACTGCCTACTCTAGTGGTGGTCTGTCTGAACATCAGACAGAGTATGTCTGAATATCAAAGACACTCTGCTTCTGCTATAAGCAAATTCATAGCTGCTTCTTCCTGTTTGGCTAGAGCCAGTTCTGGACCTGAAATCTTAGTTTCCTTCTCTCTGCTTGGTACCACAGGTGAGTACTCCATCCATCTCTGACATTGGTCCTCTGCTCTCCTTTGGCCAATTCTGTTGGGACTGCCTTTTCCTAAGAGATTTGCTTACCTAGGAGTTAGCCAGGTAGCAACCATGGGGAGTGCCTGGTACACAGAAAAGTATGGAATCAGTATTAAGATTTTAGGAACTCCACTGCCAGTAAGGTAGAAAACTGTGAAGAGCTATAAGTCTACAGTAGACCGTAGGATAGAATGCAGATTCTGAGCCACATCATCGAGGATTGAAATTTTGGTGTTAGCTTTGTCTCCTCTGTTACAAATGGTCATCTAGTTTTGATGCTTATTCCGCTAAAAAGTCCCTTTCATTTCTCTCCCTTAATGCCTAATCTCTTGCAGTAGTTTCCTGAATGATCTTTTATATCCTCCCTGCACACTTGTTAAACTAGTGGTCTTGAAATGCCCCTTTACTCATGGTACTTTACTGCTGCCTCAAAACCTTTAATAGCACCCACTTGTACTCAGAGGAAATGACGATATTGAATGTAGTTCCTGCTTTGGAGCCCCAGAGATTGACAAACTTATTTTAAGGAGCCAGATAGGAAATGTTTTAGGTTTCCTAGCGATAGGATCTCCTAACTACTTATCTTTGCCCCTGTTGTGGGAAAGCAGCCACAATACCTAAAGAAATGGGATGGCTATTCCAACAAAATCTTATTTGCAAAAACAGGTGGCTGACTCAGGCTGTAGTATGCCAATCCTGAGAATTTACAGCAAAAGGAAGAAAAGAAATAGAAGAGCAGCTGGAACATAGAGCAGAATCAAGTAAAGTTTTGTCAGAATACGGGAGGTTTTTAGGTAGAAGGAAAATCTCTCCTTCTTTTTGAAGAAGAAATGGGATCAGATATATATGTCTGAGTTAGTCTTAAAAGGGAAGAGACACACCATTAATTGCTAAATTATCAAATATATATAGAGAAGAAAGAATAAATTCAGATGGATTGAAGTAGAAAATATATGAGAATGTTTGATTTTCTTGGGAAAATGAAAGTAGAAGTGGGCAAAGGATACCTAGAAGCTTAGAATATAGAAAGGATGTTTTGACCATGACAGCTTCTTTTACTTCAAAGGAGTTTGTGGACCCCACATGACTGGTTATATTTTTAATATTAGTTAATTGAGAAAATGCATGTTACCAAAAAGCTCCTATTCAGTATTCTCTTACATGACTTTGTATTTTATTAACCACAACATTGTCTACACATTTGAAAACTATTAACGTATATATGTGGGAGACAGTTTTATAATGCGCGTCTCTGGGTACCCATTGTGGTAACTGATTCTGCAGCTCCCCAGGAGTCTGAAACTCATAGGTTGGAAATCATTGTGCTAACGAATCAACAATAAGAGAAGAAAAGGATTGCTTAGTAGTATTAAATCAAAATTGAAACAATACGAACTTATAATGAACTCACTTTGAAGGATTTTATAACTTTCTCCGGTAATAATTGGTAGCCTGGAGCAAGATGACAAATCATCCAAATGATCCAGGGTTAGGCATAACATTACAGAAGGTCAAAAGAAGCATTAGCCTATTCTTCCTTCTCTAATTTGCCTTCTCCTGACATCATACCTGGTGTTTCATGAAACACTAACGTGTCCATGATGATCAGCCACTTTTCTTGAATTCAGGTTTCCTTTGCTGAATATTTCCAGTTGGGTAGCTTCTTGTCATTTCAGATTTAACATACTGAAAAGCTTGATAGATTGAAAAGAAAGCTTATCTTTCCACAGACAGAAAGGTAGGTTAACTGAGAGGTGACTCACAGTAGAACTAGGGTTTCTCAGGGCAAAAGGAAAGGGATTGATGAGGGGTAGTGAGGATAGGGTAAGGGTAACTGAGTCATAGGGAAATGGCTAGAAGAAAGGGAATGATGGATTTAGTCATGTGTATCTTAAAGGAATGAAGAAAAGAAGGTTGGTAATCAGATAAAGAAATCTCTGGAAAACAATTTTAGTATTTTATGTTATAAACAATAAAAGAAGAATAGCTATTCTTGAACTGAATTTTTGCAGGGAGGATATATTATTTATTTATTTTTGTTGAGGTGAAATTAACATAAAATTAACCATTTTAAAGTATTCAATTTGGTGGCATTTAGTGCACTCACAATGTTGTAGAACCATCACCTCTATCTGGTTCCAAAACATTTTCATCACATCCAAAGGAAATCCTGCACCCGTTGAACAGTCACTCCTCCTTCCCTCCACCCCTCCGCCCCCAGACACAGGCAACCACTAATCTGCTTTCTTGCTCTATGGATTTACCTATTCTGGATATTTCATGTAAATAGAATCATCTAATATGTGACCTTTTGTGTTTGGCTTCTTCCACTTAGCATAATGTTTTGGAGGTTTATGCATGTTGTAGCATGTATTAGTACTTCATTCCTTTTTAAGACTGAATAATATTCCAGTGTATTATTATGCCATATTTTGTTTATACATCCATCTGTTGATGGACATTTGGTTTGTTTCCACCTTTTGGCTATTGTGAATAGTGCTGCTGTGAACATTCATGTACAGATATTTATTTGAAGACCTGTTTTGGATACTCCGTTAGGTGTATGGATTTACTGGTATGGATGGAATTACTGGTATTTCTGTGTGTCGCTTTTTGAGGAACTATCAAACCATTTTCCACAGTGGCTGCACCATCATGTGTTCCCACCAGTAATGTAAGAGGACTAAACTTAACGACATTTTTTTTTTTTTTTTAAAGATTTTATTATTTCCTTTTTCTCCCCAAAGCCCCCCGGTACATAGTTGTATATTCTTCGTTGTGGGTTCTTCTAGTTGTGGCATGTGGGACGCTGCCTCAGCGTGGTCTGATGAGCAGTGCCATGTCCGCGCCCAGGATTCGAACCAATGAAACACTGGGCTGCCTGCAGCAGAGCGCGCGAACTTAACCACTCGGCCACGGGGCCAGCCCCTTAACGACATTGTTTTTTACGATGACTTGTCATGTTGCACATTACTATTTGATGTATTGGTAGGGTCTTTGTTATTTGTTACAGTTTTTTTCTCCTAGTATTTTGTGTTTTGTATTTGTTGCTTTTGTTGGCTTATGTTTTTCTAGAATGGCTTTTTTGCATCAAATTTTCCTTACATGTTTTCATCCATTTATAGTTTTTAAAGAAACTGATTCATTCCTATAGGTATCTCTTCCTTTAAAGTTTAGTGTGTCTGTATGTGTATAAATTTATACCACTTTTTCTGCAACATGAGTAAACATATTTGATACGAGGACTGAGTAATTCCAAGTAATTCTTGATTCTAGACATTCAATGTATGTTCCTATTATCCATATTGAAATTTATCCATACTCTTTGCTTCTAGGATTTGTTTTTTTGTTCTAGCCAAATTGAAACAGATTCTGCAATTCTGCAAATTAACTTGCTTGACTCTTATAAACTTGCAAATATTCAAATGTATATTCTCTGTTTTATTTCCTTGATCTGCTAATGCCATAATCCTATTTCTTTCCAGTTAATAAGCAATATATTCGGTACTGATGCCTATTTGAGTGTGTTGTTATTCTCTAATCATTATTATCCCATTCATAAATAGATCTAGGGATGGAGCTGGTTCAGTTTATATAATAGTCTTTGCAGAGAAGATTTTTTCACGTCAGTGGAAGTTTATGGAAATTCTGGCATACCTTTGAAATGATGGCTGTTAAACAGCAGCAATAGCTATTTTGTGTACTGCCCCCCCAAAACCCCCCAAACTATAGCATATTAAAAATATCAATAAAATATCAATATAAGAGAAGGGACTATAAATTCCTTGAGGGCAGGTCTTTTCTGTACTCAGAAGCCTCCTTATAATTAGAGTAATTCCTTGACATATATTAGTTTTTTTAATTAATTGCTAAATGATCAAACATTTATTGAGCATCTACTCTATGTAGACTATATCGAGGGGATTAAAAGTGGTAAGACATCGTTTTAGCCTTAAGTGACTTAGTGTGTCACTGAAGAGACAAAATATAATAAGTAATTTATGAAAGTCTCTTCTTAACCATGGGAATTAAGTCTCTTAAAATCCTGGTGCTAGACGTGGTTCAAAGTTTCACACTATAGAAAATAGGATTAGTGAATTTGAGGTAGCCCATGAACAGATGAAGGACTCTGTACTCTTGTTAAATTTGGAGTGATGAGCGCAGCACCGCTCTTGTGCAGTGGAAACTTCAGGCTCTCCCCCGTACTTCAGTTTCAGGGGGATGCTTACTGATTTGTCTTGCTTTAATACACAATTAGAGGTAATACGCAACCAGGCAGATAGTACATAACTAGGGGCATTTTTTTCCTTTCTGTTCTTCCACTAAATGTTCAATACTTTTCTGATTTTATGATTTGAAGTTGTTAGCTTCCTGCGGTCCATGTAATGTGCTCGGCCTGGCCTTCTTCAGTACACAGTAGTTTCATGATGAGGGTTCTGCTTATAATAAATTCATGCCAAAACATAGGCCATCAGTGCCTGTTACATATGGCTCTCAGCTGTCTCTGCTGAAGGATGTAGGAGGTTATTTCTAAGGTGTAGGCTTCATTTCCTTCACTTTCTTTACCCTTTCCTAAGGCTTTTTTATATAAACGATGCCTGCTCTGTCATTTGTTTTCCTTTTAAAATTCTCACCCTTTACTTTATTTCGTTATCCCCAAATCTCATATGTTAGAAAGACAGATCTCCTGCTTGAAGAAAAGCTGCACCGAAGGAAATCAGCATGTCTTTTAATTTTTGCGAAGGATCTTGAGTTTGGGAAGAGTTATTTGAGACAGCCAAATGATAGGGAAAGATAGTGAGTGGTATAGGAATTATAGAGGAATAATCAGTAACTTATTTTCCTGCAGACGGAAATGATATTGTTTGCTGTAGGAGTAGTTGTAGAAACTTTAAATTATACAAAAATAGAATCTTACAATGGACTCAGTGTCCCATAAACCAGCTTCAACTGTAGAGTGGGTTGCCTATTTGAATTTCAGTTTTGGAAATATGTCATATTTTATTTGATTTGGGTCTTTAAATATGCTGTTTTTTTCTGTCTGGATCAGTTTCTACCTTGCCTGGCTGATACCTACCTCAGGTCTCAGTTTGAAGGTTACTTCTGAATGAGGTAATGGACATAGGAGGTTCTCAATTAGTGCTAGTTATTAGGTCTGTTACAGCGCCGCAGTCGACTAGCTGTGACTTTGGGTACCTTAATTTCTTTATTGGTAAAATAGTAAATTTTATTTCGTTAAGGTTATGAAGCTAAAATGAGACAATGGATAGACTAAATTAGTGTAATAGGAAAATACTTTAACAAAACTCTTACAACTACAAGGTAGGTTCACGATCATTGTGGCAAGCACAGGCGTATAGCTTCCTCTTGGTTTTTTTGAATGAAAAGTTAAGTTTTTTTGTGAACCCAAATTGCTTTTGAACATGTCTCTAGTATAGCATTTTCCTTAAGTAACTTTTATTTAGTTTGGTGACATTTTATAACCTACTAGTTAAACTTAAATATGAAGTCTTAAAATCAATCCAACAGTTATTAATTGGATGCTTACAATGTGCAAGCCAGTGAGTGTACCATTAAGGTTTTGGGGATTCAAGAATTGCTGTGTAGTCCCTGCCTTTGAAACCTTAAAATGCGTGACAGTGTAGAAATACGGCAAGTTCAGTGTAATACCAGAGTTAAATGCATTTCTACAAATAGGAGAGATGCCCCAGCACAGGATGTAACTATTTCCAGATGAACGTAATAGACTTTTTAAAAAAGATTACTGTGGATAGGCCAAGTGCAAGGCTGAATTGAAAAGGAGCCCTTTGAACTGAGTCTTGAAGAATGGATAGGATTTAAAGTTCAGGTTAAATGCAAGGAGGAAGAATAGAAGCCGAAAACCCTAATAGACACTTAAAGCTGTATGGTACCATTAATGTTTAATTAATAGTTCAATATATGGCTGTTTAATATGATTAAACATTGTAATAGCATGTCTTTTTGGAAGCCAGTTCAGCCTAAATGAGAAAGGGTATTTATGTTGTGTATATGTTCAGAATGCTGTTGGATGATTCCTTGGTCATTATTTTGTTCCAGTGTTTTCTACTTATTTCTTGCTTATATATCTCCTTTTTCTTTCCCTTTAAAGAAAAAAATGGATATTTTATGCAATTTCGTGGCAGATAGAAAAATTCTCTCAAAGGGACCAGGCGCTGTAAGTTAGTCAAAGGACATGGCTGGCTATTTAAAGTGTGTATTTTATGCAGGGCTGTTCAAAGTAGAGCGTGTCTTAACTTTGACTCCTCATAGCTTGTGTTCTTCCCTACCATCTTTTAATGTAGGACAGGAACACGTTCTGTTAGTTTGGAAACATTAATAAACTTTGCTTTCAGTACTCCTCAAATCTTTAAGGTGGTATTTTTTCACCCTTTCACCCATCAGATGACCAGTCAGCTTAATTTCAGTATATTGAAATTAAGATCTCTTCTTCAGAGATCTTATGGCCTAATAGGTCATAAGAATGAGTTGCCATTTGACATACTTCTCACTGATGTAGAGTTTAATTTCTGCGTTAGAATTGAAAAACGGCCACATTCTAGAGTTCCAGAGACCGAGAGCATCAAGGAGCTCCCTCCCTGATGTTTGCAGCTTTTGTGAGCCTGTACTACACAATTCCTAAAGCTGCTTTTGAGCTGTGTCTCTACTTGTAGCGTGTCACCTTACACTTAACTATTGTAAGGGCATCTTTTTATTTAATTTCTAATTAGCATACTGACTTGAGTTGTGTTATTCACTGTTCCACGGTGAAGTTGTCATAGGGAAAGAAGAAATAAAAATGTTCAATTTCAACTTTACTTGTGAATGGAGTGAAGTTTGAAAGCCTTTTATGGCCATTGTTCAGCAGACTGAAAATCTCATTAGAAATCCCAGAAATGCTAAGGCAGCTTTGGGTTGGATTTTAATAACGTTTTGAAATGTTGATATTGTATGTCACTAATTTCTGTGATTTCACTGTTGATCAGCAACTTAGGTATGCATTCTTCCAAAGTCAATTTATGACTTTTAGTCTAAATTCATTTACAGTAGCTTTCCTTTTCAACAGTGATAAATACCTAGGAAGAGAATTAAATTTTACTTTTTTTTATTTTGACATTTCTTTTAGAAACTGATTTGATTTTCATAAAAGAGATACTAACTTTGTTGGAAACTGCTTAATAAGAAAATACCAGGATATGTGTTTATTGAACTAATGACTTAGTTTAGTTGCCATTAAAATATTATTTACTCATCTACAGGTTTACATATTTTTTTTGGAATGGAGAAGCATAAAATTTGGTGTGTAACATCTTCATTCTTATCTGCTTGTCATAGGAACTTGAATCCTGATGTCTGAGTGCTTAAAAGTAATTTTCTTACAGCTTTTGCTTGCTATAAAAATAATCTATTGCATACAGTAATCACTTGTCTAAGAAGATAAGTTTAACTTATAGACAGTATGTTTTTATGGTCAGAGGTAAGTTTGATGTGACCTGTGTATGATTAGACTGTAAAACATTTTTCAAAAGCAGTACAGAATGGAGAACATTTACTCTTTTTCCTTGTAAGAGTAAAGGCTATTCAGATAATTAATGTCTCTAAGTAAGAGATCCTGTTAAGATTTTGCTAAATTTATACTTAATTTCAAAGTAATTTACTAATCTCTTGCTAACACTGTCTTAGTTAACACTTGATGGAGTAAAAGTGTTGACTTAATGGAAGTTTTTCAGCTAAAAGTTTTTAATCTCTCAGTCATTGTTTATCTTTATTTTGTTATAAATTAAAGTTATTCTGATGGTTAAGTTTTTGGCATTTTGAGTTACTTTCTAGATTGTTTTTGATTCTGCTGATAATAAAGAAATAAATACTTTAATTGAGCATGCACCATATGTGAGGTCACATTTTCTTTTAAAATTATACAGATGTACATAAGAATATCTAAAGGAGTAGATTTGACTTTTTTAGTTTTTGAATCTTGATCTGATGGCATTAGCTCTGGAAAGAGATGTAATTCTGGGCGTAAAAATGATTTTTGTAATAGAGATTCGGATTCAAATATAAATGTAATGTAATAATAGATTATTTAAAAGTGGATCTTGTGTGCTAAATGTGTAACTTTTATTTCTATGACATTTTTACCTTAGAATTTCAGCTTTTGTCATAGTTTTGAAAATTAGCAGTAGAGTTGATAGGATCTGCTCCTATCCTCATCTTTTGCAACTACATTTTAAGGGAAGACAGCATAATTCTATAATGGGAAAATAATTTGTACTCTCCACCCCTGCTTTTGTCTAAATATGTAGTTGACATAATTACCTCCAGATGAAAGAATGGTTATATAGAGCTACTTATTGAGAGAAGGTGTTTTTATTGGCGATTCCTTTGAAGTGTGTAGGTCACAACTCATCTTGCTTTGTAACTCAAAAGCGCCTGTAACAGAATTATCTGCTCTAGGGAGGGAAAGCCCCAGTTTCTAGAAAACTTTTCGATACTCTTTCCATATTTGTAGTGAATGAGAAATTCTGAAGATGTAGGAAATAGATTGGTTGTGGCTGATAAATGATTGTTAAAGTAACTCAAAAATTATGCTTTGAAAAGTCATGTGAGAGGAATTCAGGATAGAGAAGAAAATGGGAAATAAATTTAACTGAAGAAAGGAGATTTTATTTAAAGAAAAGGCATGCAACCTCATTAATCCTGTAAGTTACTCCTTGTATTGTACTAGCCATCTTTTAGTGTTAAATGGCCTGGTTTAAGCAAAAATGAACTTTTGTTTGTGGTTTTATTTAGAAGTAGCGTTATTACTTTGCTCTTTTAAAGAGGATTTTAATTGCCAATAAAATTTCATTGTTCTTGTAATAAGTACTTGAAAAAATACCTCACTCCCATATAATTAGTATTTTACTCTTCATTCCATACCCTATATCTACTCCAGGTTTTTTGGTTTGCCTTAAAAATGATATAAATTTTATGGGAGAATAAATATAACTTAGTTATATTAAATATTGCTGTAAATGTGTTCTTATTTTAATCTAGTGTGGTTGGTTTTCATGTGTATGAAATACTTCCTTAGAAAGGTTCACAGTATTCCCCCTAAATGTTTCTGGATGGGTGAGTTACTGGTAAAACTCCATGAGGTCCTCAGTTGTGGAATCTTTGTATGGTTCTTCATACCATGACTGTTTTGGTGGTTGTGTAAGTCCCTTTATTCTTCTGAGATCTTCTAGTTTGAGAAATTTCCTTGATTATCAGATGAAATGTAGTGGTTGTACCACAGATCATCTGATTTTCAAGCTGTTTGGGTTAAACTCACTTTGGGATGTGGTTCCTCGTGAGGTAGTGGTGGAGGAGGTGTGTTCAGCGGTGGGACCGTGCCACTACCCAGGCTAACATCAGCAGCGAAGCGTTGATCTCTGATTGTTCATTCTTCATTAGATTTTTTAATTGCTTTAATATTATTTAAATATAGAAGGAGATAGAGTTGTGAAGCAAATTTCTGATCTGCTAATTCTCAATATTAAGCAATGGGAATCCTTTTCTTCCTTTAGATATATCATATGCATATGTATATTTTGGTTTAAGGGGAAAAACTTAATCATCTTTATGGCATAATGATATGGTTATTATTTATTACTTTTTAAAATCAATAAAACTAATAAAGTTTGTTTGGAAATCTCAAAAGATCTTTAGTAGTATACCTGCAACCCCGGCAGTCATTTTTATCTACACAGATTTCCCTCCTATTGTGGCCTTTTGCTCTAATTTAAATTTCCCATGGCTTTGGGTTGCAGACTTGGTTTTCTGCAAGAGTGCCCATGCTTACATGGTCATATATTCTGGGTGACTTTTCCACTTTTTCTTTTTTGTTATTTTGTTGATTGCTAAAGGGAAAGAGGATTTCTTTTTTTTACTTGTTTCTTTGTTTTGATCTTTCTTCCTTAGCCCATCTATTTGTGTGTTATTTTGTTTCATTTTGCAGATTGGGAAGAATTATTGTGTGGATTTATATCCATGGGGACTAGCAGGGGAAAACTAATTTTGTTCTTGGTTTTGTTTTCTTAATAACAGTAGCAATTTAATTTTTGAGCCATTGAGAAGCTCAAAAGATATGTTAGCCATATGCATGAAATTGATAGAAAATTATTAAGCCCGAAATTTTCTATTCATGGTTGCTCTACTGTTGGAATAAAAATGTTATGTTATAGTTGAACTAAGTAAATCCTAGAAATACTAATTAGCAGTAAGTAGGACTGTTGTAAATTTTTAATTTAAATATTATTGTATATTCAAAAGATATTTATAAGAAATCAGTTGTAACTTGCTATATGATTTCTCTTACATTCAGGTTTTTTTGTCCATGGTTGTGTGTATGTTCAAATAGGCATATGAATATACTTTTGATTGGGGACATGCATTTTTAGCTTGAAAAGATTTTAAAAGTTTGTGTGTTCCTGCAAAACATGCTTATTTTTCAAATGTGAAAATTTTTCTTTTATGAAACAGCTTTGAATGTTAACCTTGGAGAAGTGCTGTGGCAACTGAAATATTGAGTAATTCATTACTGTTGTAAGGGAAAAATAGGCCTCTAGACCTGACGTCTCCCTCAAATATTTTTTCGTTAATGTCTGAAGACTTTGAAATATCAAATTAACATTATCAAAACTATTTCTGTTTTACAATTCTTTTGTAAGGGTGCCATCATACCGTAGCATTATTTAACTGAATTTTGGATTCATTAAATTAACATAAAATAATAAAAAGATCCATTTTAGCATTTAAAAAATTGTAATAATTTCTTAATATACTGTGAAAATGATGTGATATACTATTAACTAATAGGCTAAAAGAATTTTCTAATGTTGATAAATAGGATGAAAAAGGATTAATTTTTATATGCCTAACTTTAGGTTTTTTTGTTTGTTTAATTGATTATACACGATGGCAGTGAGGTATCTGAAATTCTCTTTCTGGATGTCTGAGTACTTTGGGAATTGGAGTAAGGGCAAGCATTCTTTCTGTGTCTGCTAATTGTAGATTTTAGTGCTTCTAGAAGATAAAAGTGATTTGTAGAATTTGTTATTACCAAGAAACAAATAGCATTACTGAATTTTTGTTTTCTTTAACGGTTATTTTCTAGTTATTAGATTTCACATTTTGATTTCTATCAAATGACTTTTCAAGAAGCAATTTCTTTTAAAAACAGGGAAAGTTTCAAACTAAGAAGAAAATGTATCCTGATAGTCTAATTAGCTATTGTTTGCCCATGGCAATTAAAATAATTTTTTAATTTCTACTTTTATCATAGTTATAGAGGCTTCATAAGTTTGTGAAATTGTTCTCCCTAATTCTGATTAGTATATATTTTAAAAGGTATTTTATAAGTTTATATTTAATGTTTATGTGTAAGTAAGAAACACAAATAACTTCTAAAATATATTTATTTCTAGTATTCACATGAAATCAGGGTGTAATCTGTGATATGAAAAATGATCCAACTGTGAAAGTATACAGCTTTAAAAATAACACGAAATTCTTGTTAGCACATTTACCAGCCAAATGTTCATGTAAAATGTTGTTAGTTCTTAAAGCTCATAGCACAGATTTTATTGTATGTGGCTTTAGTAGGAGAGCACTATAGAGCCGAACTTGAAATTTATTAAGGAAAGAACAAACTGGTGAAGTGCTTTCATGCTATTAAAAAATTTCAGAGACAATCGTCAGACAACTTTTTTTTTTTAAAGGTCGTGATGGCTTGATGCCTTTTCCAGTCTTTATTTGAAACTCTCGTTTTGTAGGATTTCTTTTTTGTTCTCCCTCTGTCTTTTTTCTTTTGGCAGTGAGTGGAAGATTCTTTTAAAGCTGAATGGCTAAACATGTATAGTAACTATTAAAGAATAATGGAAATACTCTTATTCTTGATATGTTTTAGGCCAGAAAATGCTGTGAAGGTAAGCCGATGAGGGTGAAATCACATTGAGCGGTGTGGACACTGTTTCACTTTAGAGTTTTCTGTTTAGAAAAGAAAGCTCTGAATTGGAGCTTTAAATAGGGGTTGTTTGTGAAATATTTGCAGTTCTCTTACTGCTTGGTAAGTTTGAGGTGTTTTTATGTTTCGCTGTTCTAGTTGATGGTTGGTATTTCCTGAAAAATAATGTTCTGTGATATGAGAGAAGACGGGGAGTGAGAACAGAGCAATAACTAAGGGAAAGAAAGCCTCCTTCCCAAGATGTTGCCACCTGACAGGTGGGGATTTATATGCCATTGTAGATTTTCAACACATACAGTGCTGCAACTTTCTGTTTGTAAGAGTTCGCTTAAACTTTGACATATTTCACAAAGTTTGATTGTGATAAGTATTAAAATTTTACCTCTGGTCTTTATTCTAAATTAATTTAAGCCTTTAAAAAATTAACAACACAGTGCCTTGAGGCTAATTGCTAATGTTCAATTAAATTATTGTGTTCGGTTAAGTAATAGTTCTTTGGCTATGATATTTGTTTGATTTTATTATATGACAAGCTAAAATTACAAAAGATCTGTAAGAGTGCAGAAAAACAATTATGTAAAATTAATTTTGATGTTCTGCTGTACAGACAAAATAAAGTGTGTCTTGCTGTGTAATAATTTTGTTTCTTAGTTTTGTAAGGACATCTGTTGGCTTTCAGGATGTAGAAAACGTAGACCTTTTAATTTTAAATATTGATGTAAACTAACTGGAGTCATGCTTTTTGTAAATTGCAAAAACCTGAGGCAAATACGTGAAATATGCTAGTGGTTGTTTTTTCTTTATTTTCTTTATTTTCAGTGATTAGACTTCATGAACTAGGAGTAAGGCCTGGGATTTTTTTAATCTAAGAAAATATACTTAATTTAAAAGTACTAATATTAGAACTAGAGAAATCTTGTCAAGTATAGTAAATCCATATCCATAATTATTTTAAATCGCTAGTTAGAGAGGAAGGTAGGAGATGTTAGTATCTTCTTTGTTGGAAGTCATGAACTGTTTTGAAAAGGATGAAAGAGAAAAATTAAACTGCTTTTAGGCAGATTTATATCATTTTGATATTGTATGTTATTCGTGAGTTCAAGTCACAAAAGCCTACAAAACTTCATAAAAAGATTAGGTTTATTTTAATTCAATAGGCTTGCTGAAAACTGTTTTGTGATAAATGTAGAAAAATTTGTATATGATATTTTTCTTTTTTAAAATTTGATGCTACTTGGTACTTTGTCTCAATTTCAGTCTTTCTTGTTAATTTAGACGTATTCTTATTATTTGTTTTAAAAATTTATTTCCAGGAATGTGTATTGCTTGGATACCTTCTTACTGTTCTAATTACATTTCATCCATCTATGATATTTTATCAGCTCTTACTATTAAATTGTTCTTCTTGTGCTGTTGTAAGGTGCAGACGTCGAGTCTAAAGTAAGAGCTAGTGTATATTGCAGTGTATATGACCATTTCTAATTTGACTTCTTACTGTAAAGAAGGCTAACAAGTGTGTATGACTAGCCCACCCCTTCCGGAGCAGTTGAAAACAGGCCTCAGAAGACTCAAAGGAATTCTTTTAACTCCTAGCAGGGCCACGGGGTCAATGTCAGATTTAGTCATGCTGTTATTTTAGCCCAGTGGTCCAGAGAGATGACTGAAAAGTGAGTCTTTTATTTCTTTTTTTGTGTGGTTATTAACAGGATTAAATGTAAGCCATTGTGTACTTAGTACCAATTAGTTTCTCATCTGAGAGGTTCATTATGATTTTTTGTCAGCCTTCGTCTTGTAATATTTGTTTCATTGTTTGATTAGTTAAGGGGCTGAATAGACCAAAGAAAAGTTTTATAGCAGTGCTTTTAAATTCATTGAGAATTTTAATAAGTAGTCAACTTTTCAGATATGTAGACCTTGATTGAAAAATGGACCACATTGAAAATTTGCATGGAAAATGGTGAAGTTGAGTAAATTGTTTAAAGTTTTCCTTTTCCTGTTGTATTTTTCTTTAGTCTTGAAAATAGGATGTCTTTATTATATCAAATAATACTTTTATATTTTTAAAAGTCTGCTTCAGATTCTTACATGTACTTCTAAAAATTCTGTTCAGTTTGCTCTGAATGTGTAATTATTGTTTGGGAGGCACATACACCAGAACATCTCTGAAATTAAAAAGCTCTTACATTTTCTAGATTATAAATATAGATTGAGCTATTAAAAACAAACATAAGAATTCTACAATAAAGAGAATTGTCAGATGTAAATAAGCCTTAATTTAAAGGGAAGCAGCCTGAAAGTTGATTATTTATGCCAAGTAAGTAAAAATGCAAAGTTGTATGAGTTCAGAGAAGAGGAGTGTGCCTAACTTTTTAAGTTGCTTATTAAATTGGTGGGTTTTTTAGTCCTTGACTCAAAAAAAAATCTTAAAGTGTTTCAATGAGTAACATTCCTCATTTAAAATACTGAGATATTTCAGTAAAATTTTGGACAAAAATTGTTCTTATAAATTGGATTGGAGGTGCTGATTTCAGTTAGAAGCGAGGAATAGAACCCAGAATTAAAACAGAAAAATTACTTTGTTAGTAGATCCTTGTTTGGGACAGTAGGTCTTATACCCTGTTGTTGAAGTGTGTAACACAAATTTTCACATGCGTTCTCCTTTAAATAAAAATGCCGGTAGGCCAATTCAGGCTGGACATTGAGGTTTTTTTGACACTTTAAAAATGATAAATATTAATTTAAATAAGTGCAATCGCTATTTTAGCATATTCTTTTAGAAGAGTTGCTTGATTTATCTCACATTGTTGGCTGCACCGTGTTTAGATGCTATACTCTTGTACTAAGTCCTTTGCTTACTGCCGAAGTTTTTTGGCACCTAGATTACTTTATTATGGAATTGGTTATTCAAGATTTTATGATCCAAATAATTATGAAGCATATAGATTCTGACATATAGGTTTTTCCCTCAAATTGGTTTCGGGTATAGGGAATTTACAGCCCTTGCTTTTTAGTATTTGTGTATCCAATTTTCTGAGAAACTCATTTCTATTAAGTATATATGCATATTATTTTTCTTACTTTTCTCTTTAGTTATAATTTGGAAAGGATTTAGATCCTCCAAATGAAAGCTTATTTCTGACAATATTACCATATGGCTGTGTGACCATATTATCAAATTGCACCTGTGTTATCATCGTCCAGCAGTCAGTCCGCCCCTGCTTTTAAAGCTGAAAATGGGTGGCAGCTGTAGTAAGTTGCTAGAGGATTGCTCATTAACAGGAAGTAAATCAGTAGTAACTTTCTCTGGTGATTTGCTGTTCATCAAATAGGAAAGTAGTTTCTTTTGAGAGAGAAATGCAATTTTTTTTGTTACTCATCATTCCCAAAACATCTTTGGAAAATAAGAGGGAAGTCTTTAGTATAATGGCTTTGTGATATGGAAAAGGGCAGATTTTAGAATAAAAATTAATTTCTCCTCTTATTACTTTGTATTTGACTTCAGAGGGAGCTGAAAGAAGTAGATATCAAGTTGGAAATCTGAGAATCAAGTACTCTGATGGTGAAATTTTAAATAATTTAAAATTAGTGAATAATTGTATTGATTGACCTACTATTTTGAAAATGTAGTTCATAGCATCAGCTATTTGTGATTTCTCTATTAACTTAAAGTTGAACTTGACTTTAGGTATCTAGAGTAGGTCCAGAAATTAACATTCAAATAACTGTAGGAAGGACAGGCTATCCTAAAGATAATTCATTAGGACTTCTGTTTCTTTAGCATCTTTAATGTATTAGTAACTATTGTAAGCAGTTGAATCATATATATCAATTTAGTAAATAAACACATCATTAATAATGTTTAGTCCCGTTCCTTATAATTGCTACCCAAACACCTTCAAATTGTGCTATTTTAAAAACAGTTCACTGGAACTTTGGGAACTTAAAGTAATACTGTTTAATCTCAAGGCCACTGCAGAATATTCTTTCTTTATAAATACAGTTCTAGGGATAATGGATGTTGTAATATAACTGAAAAATGTTTTCTCTCATAAAAACTACTTATATTTCATACTTTGTTTTTCTGTCTAACCAGGTGGAACCTAACAAATATAGCACAAAAAAATAAAACTTTTATGAAAGTGTCTAATATTGTCTAATGTAGAGATATAGTTGTATCTTATTTATTCCATAAAAATTAAGACACAAAGTTGGGGGGAAAAACCCTCACAAACATCTAAATTCCAAGAAGATAAATGAAGTTGAGTGAAGAGTGAATAGAGATCTGGTTTTTGAGTCTGCTAGCTAAATTTTTTATCCAAAACTTTAACCTTTTGGGCTTTTACATTTCCTATAATGCAGATGACTTTCTTTGGTAAAAGGCATGACAATCATGGTAGAATTAAAATGACTCATAGAGTGCTTTCTATTAGTATCTGAGGCACCATTCATATTTGAGTATATAGTAACTTAAAATTGATTTTTTTAATGCCAACCAAACTTTTGTGGCTTTTGAAAGAAAAAGAAGGTGCTATTTTGTGTTAACTTACTGTATTTGACGAGTTTTATTTCATTTTGCATGAAAGGTGCTTAAAGATCTATTAAAGATCCATAAAATATCTTTTATATACTGTGATTTTATTGGTTCAGCCACGCTTATTGACCACTTAAAAACATTGTTTTAAGATCACTACTAGGTATCAGCTTGCTTTTTTTTTTTTTTTTGAGGAAGATTAGCCCTGAGCTAACATCTGCTGCCAATCCTCCTCTTTTTGCTGAGGAAGACTGGTCCTGAGCTAACATCCGTGCCCAACTTCCTCTACTTTATATGTGGGATGCCTGTCACAGCATGGCTTGCCAAGCGGTGCTATGTCCGCACCCTGGATCCAAACCGGCGCACTTAACCGCTGTGCCACCGGCCGGCCCCTAGATATCAGCTAAGTTTTAATACGTTGTAACATATCAGAGTTTGATTATAAAGGAATTTTTACCTCTCTTCTATAAAGATGCTTTGTAAGAGCACTGAAGGTAATGATATTTATATCTGTATCTTTTATTTGCTTTTACCTGATAACTTTAAACTATCAGTAATTGATTCCTCATATTGAGGAGGAAAAGAGAAGGCTAGACTTGCCTCTGTTGTTATTGTTTTTTCAACTGTATAGGCATGTTGTAGAAATTGAAAAGTCCATAAACTTTTGATTATCTGTGATACTGGTTGGGAGCAAAGACATAAATAATCTGAGACCACAAATAATAGCCAAGGAGATATATTCCATATTCATTCATTCAGCCAACAAATAATGAGAGCCTTTTGTGAGTCACCGTGTAAGGTGTGCTGATCCATACAGAGATGAACCTGGCATGGACCCTGACCTCAAAGATCCTATAGTTTAAGAGAAAAGACAAGAGATGAGTGGGATAAGAGAGCTATTGGGGTGCAGAACAGGAAAGACACTGCTTTCATGAGGGGTAGAGGTATGTGGGGGAGATAGACTATGTCATGTGATTAGGGGGGCAGCAGACTCGTTTCCGTTTTGAATAGGAGGGTGTTTTTCAGTCTAGGTTCCTCAGACTCATAGGGTCCATTTCGAGGGGATGGTCTTTGAGTTCTATAATTGTTAAAATTTGTATTTTTATTTTGGTATTTAAAAAAGATACTGTACAAATTATAAAGACAACATTTTGCAGCAATAATTCACAGTTGAAAGATATTTGTTATAGAATGAGACTGATTTCTTAAGTCAGTGTTTCTCAGTTTTGGATTTGTGTACTGATTTGATGTTCAAGAAAACTTTTCTATTTTAAAGGAGTTCCTACATTTCTTAAGTTTGAGAAACAAACGCTTAGGCTAATATTTTGTACTCTGGACCACATTCAAATTGATGGCAAGAAGTAGGTGGCTCAAAAGTAGCAAGAGGATCCATTTTGGGATTAAATTTTTTTCTGGAGACAAGGCAGTTCAGAAAGGTAGCTGAGAGTTCACTGTAAGGCCCAGAATTCTTTGAGCCTTTTGTAAATCGCCACCATTTAGGATTTATATTGGTGACAGTGCGCTGAATGGGTAGATCTGCTGTGATTTTAAACAGCAATGAACTGTGAATTTATTAAATGGAAGGTAAAATTCCTAAATGTATTCTGAACATAAACTAGACCTGTTAAAATGGTTTCTGCTATAAGCCTTCCACTCTAGTTCTAAATAGCATCCTATATTGTAGTCAAAGCCTTGGTGTAATTGATTACTTTTGGAGTCCAATTTTATTTTCTGCTTATAGTTTTGGAATAGATTTGTAGTTTAGTTTCATTAAAGTTAATTAAACCTACATTACTTTGTAAATTATGGTATAGGATTTTGTCTCATAAATTGGGGGGAAACTCATAAGGAGTAAACAAGTACTTTATAGTTCTTCTCTAAAGAAATTTGAATTTCACATTGGGTAAATTGAACATGGTAACTTTAAGAATATATGTACCAAATATCTCAAACATTGCAGAATTTGGGGGAAAAATACTGAAGAATATTTTCCTTTATTTTTCCATTTCTTTCCCTCTTGAAATTTGTTAGGGATAAAAATAACTGTGCACCCCCCGCCCCCCCAACAAACAAACAAACAAAATTGCCCAAAGTAAGAGTTAGATGATGGCTTTCAGCTCTTTACCTCTTTCTGAAGTCTGGTCGGGTTTTTAGAATGGGGCATTCCTAGGAACTGCTGTTCTTACCGGGGAAAAAGACTTTTGATAAGGGAGAGGTGGCTAGGGCGACACTATTTGCTCACGTCATACATGCAGTAATTTTGGTTTATACATGGATTCTTTTCGCATGGTGTTCACATGTAGTATATGCTACTTTGAGGATGTTTTATTACCTTCTGAGGTTCTTAATAGTTCATGTGCCAGGTTGCCTTTATATAGAAATATATTTAAGTTGCTTTGACAGAAACAGCAAATGGGAAACATAAATTCAGTGTTGCTGTGTTCTCTTTTGTTTTTGCCTTTCTCATTTTTTTAATCCCATTTCTATAATTTCTTGTGCACAGAAATTCCCTGAAACATTAAGAAGCTGCTAAAAGACTCAAGGTCTGAAAAAAGTCCCAATGATACATCACTGCTTGACTGCAAACATTTTTTAAGAAGTCACTGGTTATAATGAACGCAGCCTTTAATGGCAGTTTTTCCTCTCCTTTTCACAGGAATGTGACAGAGTGTCACTAAGGTTTTAGAAATGGATGCTCCTGAGGAAGGAGGATCACTGGGATTGCAGTGATGCCGGTGTGTGGCCGTGGGATTCTCAGTTGGGCTCTTTTTCTGTTTTTAATCAGGTTGGAGAAGGGGGCTGGAGAGGAAGACGAGCTTTGGGACACCTGTACAGGAGAGCATTGTACTTTCTCATTGCTCTCTTTAAAGTACTGAATTTGTAGGGTCTAATATAGAAAGGTAAACCAAGTGCTAAATATTTTGAAGGCCGATACACAAAATCACCCCTAACTGTTTATATTTGAAAGCACCTAAATCTTTTTTGCATTTAACTTAAACTGTTTGGATATATTAAATCTGAAATATCATTTAAATTGTAATTCTGCTTCTGCTCTAAGGATGTTGTTTTAACCCATTGTTCTTTTGTATGGTGACAGTAATTGCCCTTGATATGTTCTGCAGGTCAATCAGATTGTATGACAAAAGAGGGCAAATAATAAATGTGTGCCAGGAACAGCTATGTCACAGTACCGGAACAGAAAAGTGTAGTTTTCCATCAGACATTGAATAATGTCTAGAAGACATTGCATCACATATGTATACAAATCTTTTTAGTGGAGTGTAGTGTGGAAAGAGGAGTTATTTTTAAGTGTACAACCATAATTTCCCCCTTTAGATTTCTTGACAATCACTATGTTAATGCATAACATTTAACTTCTATGTGGTTGTTTTATGATTTTTTTCTTTTTAACATTCCAATGTGTATACAGGGCTTGAGAAGTTATTTTCCCTGTTTAATAAGTTTTAACATAGTGTTTCTGAGCAGGTTTTTTTCCTTTTCTGCGAATCACTGAAGCATTGGAATTTATAAAGACACGATTATTTATCTGTTTCTTTACTTTTTTCCCCGCTGAAATCAGAAAGAAATTTCTAGAATACCTCAGGTCTGTTTCTCAGAGTAAACCTTTTTTCTACCTAAAATGATCCTTTTATACTTAATTTTACTTGAAAGTTTTTGATATTAAAGCTGACATTGTAAAAGTTACCTTTCATTTTACTTTTTGACTTAGCTATTTAGGTTTTATGAAAAATTATAAAATGATCCTCATGTGAAATCTTTAAAGGATTCTTTTTCCTTTGACTCTGGAGTGATGTTGGAGATTTTTTGAGCTCTGAATATAAACTTTTCTCCTGTGGGTTGTTTCTTGATAGGCTTCCTGGTAGCTAAGTGCTACATTAGCACTTCTTTATTTGGCAGTGTATATCGCCAGACAAAATAAAAACCCTCGTGCCCCCCCCCCCCCGACCTTTAAGTTAAGAATTGAGACCAGCAGTATTCCAGTCTCTCATGGGAACATGGGCTTAAGTTAGAGCGGGCTACCAGTGATGGGGGTATTTACTAGGAGGGGTTTGAGAATTTCTTTCTCTTGAGAGCTTTCAGGAAAGAGTTCCAAATAGCTACGTAAGGTTAAATAACCTGCCTTGAACTGTACAGGAAATATTATGTAGGAAAAGAAGGAGACCCGAACTTCCCCTTTCTTCCTTTTTGTCCTGTTTGCCTTTACCTTTTTCTTTAATAAACTTTATTTTAGAACAGTTTTAGGTTTACAGAAAAATTGCAAAGATAGTGCAGAGAATTCTCATATGCCCCATACCAGTTTCCCCGTTAGTAACATCTTACAGTAGTAGTACATTTGTCAGAATTAGTGAGCCGATATTGGTTCCTTCTTGTTAACTAAAGCCCGTACTACAGATGCCGCAGGTTCATCTTGTATATTTCTTCCCAGACCTAGAATCAGCTATTTTGCAAAGGAGCTCTCGTTCCTTTTGGAGGTTTCTAATGGAGAATGACATTAGAAACCAAGATTTGAGCACTCAGTGTTTGTCGCTGCTTTTAATAT
This sequence comes from Equus caballus, assembly GCF_041296265.1. Taxonomy (NCBI): domain Eukaryota; kingdom Metazoa; phylum Chordata; class Mammalia; order Perissodactyla; family Equidae; genus Equus; species Equus caballus. Next base: position 10,462,909 of record NC_091708.1, read on the forward strand.
AGTATAATGGATTGAGTCAAATCAGACATATTTGACTCCAGACGTATCTAGTCTTTGATAATACTGTATAAAATTCATTGGCTGATTCAGAATGTAGCCATGTCCTCAATGGTTCATAAGAAAGATTTGGTTTATTTAGGAGTTGATCTAGATGTTTATATTGTTATGATACCAATTTCAGACTCTTGTTGTTTGGTTGGTTCATTTGTCTTGATTCTTCCCAAAGGTCTTTCAAACTTCTTATGTTTTGCTTCTGAGGAAACTTATCTAAGTTTGTTAAGTCTGTTGTATCTTCATAAAAGACGTATTAATGTTGGAGCAAAACCCTTTTTTAACTCAGTTACTACTTCTCAGAACTTGAGACGCATGTTTTTCCCCTTTGAGAGTTTTTGGACTTTGGATGGTTTTTAATTGGGCAGATTACCCAAACCTTTGATAGGATTCTTCCCTTAATTATGACAAGGTTTTTAAGCAATCGTAGTATATGCAGTATGCATTGTGTACTAGGATTAAATGGAACATGTTACTGGATTTTGTTTAACTTACTTTTTTTAGAGGAACTGCCATAAAAAGGAAAGTTATTAGTAGTTAAGGCCTTTTAGGGTAGGGCGATGAGAAGAAAATAAGTCCCATATGGTAACTGGGTAGAAAATATTGCTGATTTGTCCTAAGAGCCTTTGGAGATCCTGATTACTCTTGAGAGTGGGGGGGGGTGGGGTGGGGGGGCGGGTGGGCCACTTTGTCTTCTTTCCTTTTTAAATGCTGGTCTCTTTCCTTTTTTTCCCTTCCTTCTCAGGATTTTTTTCTATTTTGTGACTAGATAGGACTTTTCTTTCCTCCCTCTTCCCTTCCCCAGCCAATCACAGTAGCAGCCCAGTTTGGTAGACAGCGAATGTGTAAGAGCACAGGCTTTGAAATTGTGACCTAGGTTTGATTTTGCCATTTATTACTAGCCATCTAATTTGGGGCAAATTCCTTAAATTTCCTAAGTTTCTTTTTTCCTTGTTAGTAATGAAGGTAATAGTGCCTACCTTTTGGGTTTTGTTATGAGGATTAAATGCAGTAATGGATTTGGAATACTTAGAATAGTTCTTGGAACATTATACATGTTAATAACCATATTGACCATATTATTGATCCACTTTGAGAGATGAACAGTTTGAAATGTCAAGATGCCACACAGAATATGGTATAAATAAAGGTTGTGTGGAACTGTATAACTTTTTTTTGATATGTAGCAGTTAACTAGAGATTCTTGATCTCAGTTGATTTTTCTTTTCTTGATGAGGAAGATTGGCCCTGAGCTAACATCTGTTGCCAGTCTTCCTCATTTTGCTTGAGGAAGATTGTTGCTGAGCTAACATCTGTGCCAGTCTTTCTCTGTTTTTTGTATGTGGGATGTCACCACAGCATGGCTTGATGAGTGGTGTGTAGGCCCACACCTGGGATCTGAACCCACGCACCCCAGGCTGCTGAAGTGGAGCACACGAACTTAACCACTACACCACCAGGCTGACCCCTCAGTTTGATAGTTTTGAAAGTTAAGATGAATAATTATAATATTTTGTAAAATAGTCTTAATGAGTTTTGAGTTCTATTTAACCTCTTCAGATTTTATTAAAGAATAGAGTTTAGAATTTAAAAATATTAGTGTAATATGTTTGATTGCCTTTTGGAAAAACATGAAGTTTATGTAATTTTAAGACATAATCAGGTGGTATTTAATATTCCATGAATCCACATATGTGAGTGTTCTAACTACTCTGGATATTGGAAGATATATAAAAGATGGCATTTATATAGTTCACTTAGCAATAACTAAGTCAACCAAATTGATTTTATTAGTATGTAATAGTAATGCTTTTATAGTTTTATTAGTTTTAATAGTAATGGTTTATTATTGAAAGTATCCTAGTAAATGATTTTGAATTCTAATTTTTCCTTTAAAATAATTTTTTTATGTAAATACTTATTATAAATTTAAGTTCAGTGATTGGATAGCTCATGTTGTCAATTAAGAATGTTTAATTCTTGTGAACTAGACATTGGTGTTCTGAGGAGTTGGATATCAAAGAGTGCTTTAATTTTAAGAAGTCCTTGTTCTCAGAGGGCAGCCCACTAAATTTCACCAAATTTCAGAGTCCTGTCTAACTACCAAAAACTACCTAAAACATACTGTCTTTGTCTCTTCTTAAGGTGTTCCAATAATCTCATCAACTGATAGTAGTTAAGGATGTGAATACAAAGAATATTCCATTTTGGCACTGCCTGTCGTACAGTGTAGATGCACCATCCTTTCACAAATATTTATTGACTGCCTTCTTTGTTAAGCACTAGAGTTGCCTACAAAGATGAATTTAAGACTAGAGTTCCTGACCTGTCAAGAATATCACCATCTGGGGGCTGGCCCGGTGGCGCAGTGGTTAGGTTCGCACATTCCACTTTGGCGGCCCAAGGTTCGGTGGTTCGGATCCCGGGTGCGGACAGGGCACCGCTTGGCACGCCATGCTGTGGTAGGCGTCCCACATATAAAGTAGAGGAAGATGGGCACGGATGTTAGCTCAGGGCCAGTCTTCCTCAGCAAAAAGAGGAGGATTGGCAGCATAACTCAGGGCTAATCTTCCTCCAAAAAAAAAAATCACCATCTGGTCTACTGTCCGTCTGTAGCAAAGTGACCTCAACTTTGCTCTGTTTAGACTCTCTTAATTGGCTCTTTGGACATGTTAGTTCATGTGTATTAGCTATTATTTTGTTTTTGTTTTATTTTGGTGAGAGACGTGCTGAAAGTCTTATGTAGCTAAACACTAGGATAAGGTGGGCATCATCCTCAGATCCCTTGGTGGATTTCTTTGCTTTAAGCTATGATTTGTCTTTCTTGTTTCCTTTCTCCCTTCCTTTCATCCTTAGTAAAACTAAATTTTTCTGAATATTTACTTGAATTAAATTTTCTATTTCTTTTGATAAGCCATTTTCATGAATTTTCTCCAAATGCGTGTATTAACATTAGATACTTCATTTCTTTTTTCATGGGGCCATTGTGGTTCAGTATATTTTGGCTATAAAAGGCTGTTTTAGCTTTTCTTGAACTTCTCTCCTGACCTATGTGTTAGTTCCTGAAGGGAGAGGCCACATTTTATGCCTCTTCATAAACCCCAAAGCAGAGAATAGAGTTCTTCATATATGAGAGGTCTTCAGTAGATGTTTGTTGAATGGATTCTCTAAATGGAGTAAAAATTTTTTGAAATTCTTTTTCATAGAATGGATAATCCAAATGACCATAAAAGAGGTTAAAAAATATCTTGCATAAACATTTTTTCTTTCGCTTAAGCTATTAAATTCCTTATAAAATAGGTCATTGTTAAAAACATGGTCATAGTTATACTACAAACCGAGCTCTATTACTCTGGTAACTGAAAGTCTATTAGCTTTTTAGTTGGTTAACGGGAATGTTTAGATAAATATGCCTTCATTGTAATCTTCTTTCTCTGCATTTGTTAAAATGGTAATAATATCCCTTTCTTCAGCTTCACTCCCTCCCTCCTTCCCCCCTTTCCTCCTTCTCTTTCTCTTTCTCTCTCTTCCTTCCTCCCTCCATTCTTCCCTTATTAACAGCTTTATTGTGGCAAAGCATTGTGATAAGTAAATGAATTTCCTGGCCCAAGGAGTTCGTAATCTAGTACCATGTTTCTCAAAATGTGCGCTGTGAACCCCTCTGGTTCCTGCAAGGTCGAAACTGTTTCATCATAATGAGATGCTATTTTCCTTTCAATTGTGTTGATGTTTGCTCTGATAGTGCACAAGCAATGGTGGGTAAAAACAGCTGATGCCTCAGCATGAGTCGGTGCCATGGCACCCAACTGTAGTCATTGTGTTCTTCACTACCACAAACTGACCTGGAAAAAAAAAAGTCAGTGTCTCCTAATGTCCTGGATGAAGCAGAAGAAAATTGTTTATTAAATCTCTACCCTTGTAATCACTTCCCCCCAATATTTTGTATGATGAAATGAAGAGTACACGTAAAGCACATGTGTTGAATCCTGAAGTATGATTGTTGTCTCAAGGAAAAACACTTGTTCACTTATTTTTATCTGAACTATCCTCTTTTTACATGGAACATTTTTACTTCAAAGAACAATTGACAAGCTACAGCTATTCAGAATTGGGTATTTTACAGATATTTTCTTGAAAATGAATAAAATAAGCATGCCACATCAAGGAAAATAACTACAAACATTTGTTGTCAGTAATAAAATTTAAACTTTCAAGCAAAAATTAGAGTTTTGGAAAATATATCTATCATGGTGAGTTTGACAAAGCTACTCAATTCTTAAAGACTTTTCTTTTTTTTTTTTTTTTTAAAGATTTTATTTTTTCCTTTTTCTCCCCAAAGCCCCCCGGTACATAGTTGTGTATTCTTCGTTGTGGGTTCTTCTAGTTGTGGCATGTGGGATGCTGCCTCAGCGTGATCTGATGAGCAGTGCCATGTCCGTGCCCAGGATTCGAACTAACGAAACACTGGGCCGCCTGCAGCGGAGCGCGCGAACTTAACCACTCGGCCACGGGGCCAGCCCCTCTTAAAGACTTTTCTGATGACATCAGTTGTGACATGAACAAATGTGATTTTTTTTTATTATTGTATAATGAAATGTGTGAACATTTGGAAGATCTTCATAACTCAGTAAACCAGTATTTGCCGTGTGACTGATGCATGATGTTACAAAATTGTGCACGGGTTAAAAGATCCTTTCAAGGTACAAGATAGACCAAAGGATTTTAATGTTAACAGAGTTCATAAAAGTTCATTGATACAGTTGTACATTCTGTATTGCCACTAAGTTTTGTTAGCCTATCAAAGAAGAATATTCATAATTATCTGAATAAGCTATTAAAATACTCCCCTTTTCTACGTATTTCTACTACATATCTATCACACCTGATTTTCTTCATAATATTTCAACCAGAACATTTCACAGCATATTGAATGTAGAAGCAGATATGAGAATTGAGCTGCATTTTATTATGTCAGTCATTAAAGAGTTTTGTGAAACACTGCCCCTCTTATTACTAAATTTTTTTTGTTTTGGAAAATGTATTTTCCATTAAAATGTTATTTATATTAACACATAATTTATGTTAAATGAATTAATACTTATTTAAAAATTGCACAGCTTTAGTTTCTTACGTGGTAAATATTGATAAGTAACCCACGTAAGAAGGACTTTTGGAGTGCTCAGTAATTTTTAAGAGTATAAGAGGGTCCTGACACCAAAAAGTTTGAGATCCAATCATCTGGTATAAGCAGATAGGACAAATATTCAAATATAGGGTGTTTGAATATGATAACTAAGAATGATATAAAATTCCTTGTGTTCATAGAAGAGAAGGAGTTTATCTCTTGCTGAGAGGAAACCAAGAAAACTTCATGAAGGAAGTACGTATTTAACTAGATTTTGAAAGAATGTGTAGGCTTTCTGGAGATAGGGGCAGTAAGAAAGAGAAGGGTTTTTGAGATAGGGAGAGTTGAATGAACACTATTCTTTTAAAAAATATATAGCTATGTAGATAGAGCTATATGTACTTATGTATAGATACATAGCCTATGTATCATCTTATTATGGCATTAATCTTCTTTGTCACTGTGAATCGGTGAGTTGACTTGTGGAGGCTGAGGCTGACCATTTGCAGAGAATCAGCTTGCTTTCTTTTTTTTTTTTCAGATTGGCACCTGAGCTAACATCTGTTGCCAATCTTGTTCTTTTTTTTTTTTTTGTTCTTCTTCTCCTCCCCAAAGTCCCTCAAACCAGGAGAACCCTGGGCCGCTGAAGTGGAGTGCACGAGCTCAACTGCTCGGCCACAGGGCCGGCCCCTCAGCTTTCTTTCTAATTGTTTTTTCATTGCCTACTATTTCTCCATGCAAATTAGGCTTGGGAAGCCTTTGGCTAATGCAAAGAGCTAATGTTTCTATTTGAATCTGTAATTGTAAATATATAACATGGACATTGTCTTCATTGGGTCTGTCCTAAATAGAATCCCATGATCCCATGAGTTTTATGAAAGTTTCTGTTTGTCTATTCCTGTGTGCATTTATGGTCTTCTGTGTTCTCTTCTTTCCCCCTACCCTTCTTTTTTGTTCTGGTTGTATATTTCTTTCTATTTGGCATTTGTACTTGACTTTATATTCTGTTTTTTTTTTAAGATTTTATTTTTCCTTTTTCTCCCCAAAGCCCCCTGGTACATAGTTGTGTATTTTTAGTTGTGGGTCCTTCTAGTTGTGGCATGTGGGATGCAGCCTCAGCATGGCTTGATGAGCCGTGTCTTGTCCGTGCCCAGGATCCGAACCGGCGAAACCCTGGGCCGCCAAACCAGAGCGTGCAAACTTAACCACTCGGCCACGGGGCCGGCCCCAGTACTTGACTTTCTTCTTGTGCCTGTAGTTGATTCTCTGAATCCCCCCTCTTTCTACATTTTTCTTGTTTTCTGTCTTTTGTTATAGAACTAGAATAGATCCACATATTTATTATCTATATATTAGATCTGCTGTTTTCTTGTCCTTTTCTTAAAATAAAAATTAGAGTAGTAGTGTACTTTGCATTTATTTCAGTAAATATTCCCAGAAAAAAATTAACATTCTCATCAACAACAAACCTTGATATGTGTGTATACTCACACACACACAGACACCTTTTTTCCTGTAGTGCTAGAAGCTTGAGATTTTTCTCATAACTTTAAGTGTTTATTTAGGGAATCCATTCAGGTTCTTTAATGTTTTATGTACTTAATAGGTCGCTTTTGAGGGTTGCATTCCTGGAAATTGAATGTGATATTTGGATTCACTAAAAAAATGTGGACACTTTTTTCATGATTAGAATAGAAACTCCTTTTTGTCTGGTGCTGTCAGGACCTGTAGTCATATACCTCATTAAAATGGAGAATCATGAAAAATGATGTATATGAACATTAAAAATGGCATCTTAACCTAAAACATGTTTTAAGTTAATCTGTATACTCATTTCCCAATCTTTTGGTAGAAGGTCAGGACCTTTTGTTTGAGTATCACTATCACTCTACTGCTTAAAGTTTTCCATCATACTTGTTTCATAAGCCAGTGTTTTGGAGCAACATGAATGCAGAATCCTTTTTTCCCCCCTGGTGTTAGTCTTATATAGTTGGCTTGCCTACACCTAATTTGTCAGTAACTTTAAGCAGCTCACTTAAGCCACAGTCCCTTCTTTTTTAATCATTTTATTTGTTTACTTAAGAAGTGCAACTACCAAAATTAGCTTTGAAATATCTGTAGCGTGTACTTCAACTGATGGAAGTAGAAACGAGTGGGTGAGCTTGAGAGTGGCCGCCTCCTCATGAGCATTGAGTATCCTGTAGCATCAGTGTATTTTATAAAATTGAGAGCATCAGTCACTTTAGTTAGTGGGTTAAGTAAAGATTTGTTAAGAGAGCATTTATTGTAACATTTTGAGTCTAAGCAATGTCCTTGGACAGAAACTTAATTAAAATGCTCCAAGGAGCAAATTAACTATCTGCTATTTTTTCTCCCTTTCTATGTCCCAAATGTTGATGGATGTTAGAGTCGCAAGGAAGTTGTTTAATTCTAAGCACTTAGCCCCACATGAAACAAGAACTTGTAGGTAGGACAGATTTGATGAGTGAGGCGAAGGGGGAGAAACAAATGCCAAAAAAAGATTTAATTATGGGTGGTGATGGTCAAGGAACAGAGTGTGGGAGAAGTGTGTAAGGAGTGTCTGGAAGGAATATAGAGGAGAATAAGTGTGTCTCACAGGTCTGAGAGTTATTTATATGGCATTTTCCCCTTGAGCCTTGTGCCTTTTTTCGTGAATTTTCATGAATTATATTAATGAACTTAATGAATGCATATATTAAGCTAATGTAGAAACAAATATTTTTTTCTGGAGTGGATTGGCTAACATGTTGTTTATTACAGAGATATATAAATTACAAAATTACTATAGTGGGCTTCTCATCCTATAATTCTCCTTAGACTGTCATTAGAAGGCTTTTTTACAGAATGTGTGAAAGAATATGGGGCAGCTAACAGTTGTTTACAACTTGGTTTGCAAATAGCAACAAATATATTAAGTTTGCTGAATAAAATTAAACTTACTTTTTCTTTCTGCAGCATATTAATTGTATTATAGTATGCCACAGTCACTTTCAGTACAATCCTCCTAGTCTTGGAACAGCAGCCAATTCCAGGAATTAAGAGAATTAGGTTACTTTGCCTAGTGGCACAAAACATACGCTAGGTATTAAATCATTGGCTTGTCTGGGGCACAGTCAGAAATAAGTTTAGAGATAGACCTTGATTTGCATGCTATTCACATTTATTCATAATTTAACAGGTATATTTTTCTGTTTCTGTCTGATTCATATAATCCTTTTTGAAACAGATTTTCAATTGCAGTTATGTCTGGAGGTGTAGAATTTTAATAAAATTTTAGGATAAAGACTAAATTTAGGATTCAACTACAATAACGATGCTATTGGCTATGAGAATATTTTAGTCTATCTTTAGAATATTTAAGCAGATATTAAAAATATGTGGTTACCTAACAGATGACTGTATAGTTTTAAAATTTTTTGAAAGATTTATTAATCTATCATATCAAGTAATATAAGAAACCAGTTTTAGAGAGGGAGAAATGATAATTTCATTTGAACTTTAGTATTTCAAAAAAACGATGTTATTTTTGTACTCAAAGTGATGGAAGCAGAGATCAGGTGACAATATGAGAACCTTTTGATTTTGTTTAGGGTGGAATTTGGTCAGCCCTTATAGCTGACATTGGTACCATGTTTCTATAATTTTATGAGATTTGAGGAAAATTGTTTTAACTTCACTCCCAAGCTCTGAAGCTCTTGCAGAAATCTTTGCATTTCCATTCCTATAACCATTGCTATTCCATTCTGAAGCTACAGAGTGTGGGACAACATCTTTGGCTCTGTAGAATCTGATCTCCACTTTGCTGTAAAATATCCCAAGAATAAGAGAGAGAGAATTGTTTTAAAATAAGCAGAAAGACACCAGGAGAACTAATCAGTACTTAGGGTCTCTGGAAAATATGAAGAGGAGTAAAGATAAAGAATGCAGTGATTAATTAATCTTCAGAAAATTTAAACTCATTTCCTCCAAATCAGAGAATTTAAAGAGAGTCCTTTAAACATTAAACATCAGGGCCTTGGGTGGTGTACCTTATACAGAGTACCACTGTGTTATACTTCACTTTGACTTTTATGTCTGCCAGACGCCTCACTTGAAAGATCTCATTGCAACCTTTAGAAATAATGCTTAAAGAATGTTGCAGCTGGAAGGACCTTACAGATTATCTAGGCTGAAATTTCCCAAATCTGGTTTTATGCCAGGATTTCACAGTATGTCCCCAGGCTTTATCACAGACTTACTGAGTTAGAGTCTGTGTGGGTGAGACCCAAGATTCTGTATTTTAACAAGTCCCTTAGTGTTAGGCTGGCACAGATTGATTGGAAATCACTGTTTAAAGCCACTACTCTCATTTTCTAGATGAAAAATCTGAGGCCCTAAGGAGAAAAGTGACATGTCAATCTATATTCAGTTTGGCCCTCTTCTCTTCATGGCAGCTACAATTTACAGAATATTTTGAGGTCAAGTCATGATAACTACAGATTTTTGTTGGTGCACCATACTCAAATGTCTCTTAAGAGCTAGCAGTTCTGCTTGTGACCTTTCAAGACATTGTCATAGCAGACAACATTTCTTTTCCTATAGTAGGCAGACGTTGAATCCTTGGCAAGAGAATGATCCAAGAATCTCCTCCTTCACAGTAATATCCTACGAATGAGCACAGTCAGATACTTTGCGAGGTTATGGAGATGTTTTCAGAAACTAGCTCCGAATAAAGACCTACAAGTGAAGTGTCATATAGGTAATTGTTGGCAAAAGGGTACTTTTGTATAAACAAAACAAAACAAACTTTGTTAAGGTATAATTGACATGGTGCACACATTTAAAATGTACAATTTGATAAACTTTGGTATATGTTTACACACAGGAAGCCATCACCATAATCAAGGTAGTGAACATATCCAAAATCTTCAGATGTCTCCTCATACCCCTTTGTAATCGTTGTCTCTCGTCTCCCCATCCCTTCTTCACCCCTAAGGAACCAGTGCTTTCTGTCTCGGTGGGTTAGTTTTCCATTTCTAAAAATTTATGTAAGTGGAGTCATACAATAGGAATTCTTTGTTGCGGGGAGGAGGGCTGGCTTATTTCAGTCAGCATAATTAATTGAGAAGGTGCCAATACTTATTTCTTAGTTTTACTTTATATTCATGTGTGGATATACCACAGTTTATCCATTCACCTGTTGATGGACATTTGAATTGTTTCCATTTTCCATCTATTACAAATAAAGCTGCTAAGAACATTTGTGCAAAAGCCTTTATATGGACATAAGCTTTGATCATGAGTGAATGCCTAGGAGTGGAATGGCTGAATCATGTGGGTGAGTGTATTGATTTTGATTCCTGTAACTTTGCAAAAATCACTTATTAGTTCTAGAGGTTATTGGATAGATTATGTTGGAGTTTCTGTGTTGTTGAACATGTCATCTGCAAATACAGTTGACTTCTTTCTTTCCAATCTGGATGACTTTCATTCTTCTTGCCTTATTGCCCTGAATAGAACCTCCAGTACAGTGCTGAGCAGAAGTAGTGGGAGTGGACATCCTTATCTTGTTCCCGATTTTAAGGGGGAAAGTATACTCTTTCACCATTATGTACAATGTTAGTTGTAGGTTTTTCCTAGATACCCTTTATTGGATTGAAGAAGTTTTCTTCAGTTTGCTGAGCATTTTTATCAGGAATAGATATTGGACTTTGTCAAGTGCTTTTTATGTGTTGTATTGAGATGATCATGTGGTTTTTGGTAATATAGTGAATTATGTTAATTGATTTTTTGAATATTAAAGCAACTTGTATTCCTGGATTAATCTACACTAAGTTATATTACCTTTTTTATATATGGTTGAAATCAATCTGCTAAAATAATGTTTAGAATTTTTGCATGTATATATTAATGAGGGATATTTGATTGTAGTTTTCTTGCAATGTGAAATATTCCCTTCTCTTCTACTTTCTAAAAGAGTTTATGTAGGATTGTTATTATTTCTTTCTTAAATATTTGGTAGAATTAACCAGTAAAGCCATTTGGGCCTTGAGTTTTCTTTGTGTGGGAAGTTTTTTAACTACAAATTCATTTTCTTTATAGATGATAGAGCTGAGTAGGTTATTGATTTCTTCAGTAAATTTTAGTGGTTCATGTTTTTCAAGGACTTTTAGAAATTTCATCTAAGTTGTTAAATTTATTGGTGCAAAATTGTTCATAATATTCCCGTATTATAGTTCTAATATCTGTAGAATCTCTAGTGATATCACCTCTCTTATTTCTTTTTGTTTGTTTGTTTCCCTGATGTGTCTAGCTTGAGATTAGTCAATTTTGCTGATCTCAAAGAACCTGCTTTTGATTTAGAAATTTTTTTTTCTTTTTTTTCGGTTGGGAAAGATTTTCCCTGAGCTAACATCTGTTGCCAATCTTCTCTCTCTCTCTTTTTGTTTTTTCCTCCACAAAGCCCCACTACATAGTTGGATGTTGTAGTTGTAAGTCTTTCTAGTTCTTCTGTGTGAGCCACCACCACAGCATGGCTACTGACAAGAGGAGTGGTGTGGTTCTGCGCCCAGGAACCAAACCTGCAGAAGCAGAGCATGCTGAACTGTAACCACTAGGCTATCAGCGCTGGCCTGAAGATATTTTGTTTTTAGCTTTGATCTTTGTTGTTTTCTTTTTCCTGTTTATAATGGAAATTATTTGTTCCTATTTTTTTAGTTTGTTAAGGTGAAAGCTAAGGTTGTTGATTTGAGACCATTCTTTTCCTGCTGTAAAGTTACCCCTAAGTACTCTTTTAGCAGCATTCCACACATTTTGGTATGTTACTTCTTCATTTTCTCTATGTTCAAAATATATGCTAATTTTCTTTGTGATATCTGCTTTGACCTGTGGATTATTTAGAAGTGTGTTATTTAATTTCTATACATATTTTGGGATTTTCCCGATAGCTCTCTGTTGTTGATTTATAATGTAATACATTGTATTCAAATAACATACTTTGTGTGGTTTGAATCCTTAAACTTGTTTTATGACCTAGAATATGGTCTTTCTTGGTAAATGTTCTCAAAAAAGAATGTTATGTAGGTCAAATTTGGAAAAACATCAGCCATCATTCAGATTTTTTTTGTCTCTGTCCCAACTTTTGGTACTCCAATTATTTGTGTGTTAGGTTTCTTGAAGTTGTCCCACAGCTCACTGATGCTGTTTTCATTATTCTTAATTAGTTTTTTCTGTGTTTTATTTTAGATAGTTCTTAATGCTATGTCTTCAGGTTCACTGATCTTTTTTTCTGCAATGTCTAATCTGCCACTAATTCCATCCAGTGTGTTTTTAATCTGAGATATTGTAGCTTTCATCTATAGAAGTTTGATTTGGATCTTTTTTTATATCTTCCATGTCTCTACTTAATGTTTTATGCACAAGGAATACAGTTATTACAACTGTTTTAGTGGTCTTATCTCCTAATTTTAGCATCTTTGTCAAGTCTGGGTTGGTTTCAGTTGATTGATTTTTCTCTTCATTATGAGTTATATTTTCCTGCTTCTTTGCATGCCATCCAATCTTTCATTAGAGGCCAGACATTAATTTTAACTTGTTTGGTGCTGATTGTTTTTATATTACTATAAATATTCTTGACTTGTCTTCTGGGACAAAATTAAATTACTTTGCAACTGTTTGATCCTTTTGGGCCTTGCTTTTAAGATTTGTTAGGTGGAAACAGGGTAGTGTTTAGTCTAAGGCTAATTATCCCCCAAGACCCTTCTAAGTCCTCTACCTAGCACCCCAAGAATTATGAGATTCCACCAGCCTGGTGCAAATAGGCAGTATTCCCATCCCTGTGTGAGTGCCTGGTACTATCCTATCTAATCCCATTAATGTCAGGAGGGCAGTTATTTGTTGACTAAAATTCTGGTACTCTGGCATAAGCTCTTTCTAAAAACACATAGACATTTTGTTATGAGAATGAGACCAAGTATTTCACTAGGGGATCTACCTGCTAGGAGTGATTGTCATCCTGAAAGATGCTTGGAAGACTTGGGAGACTCTTACCTGTTTTGCCAGTCAGATGTCTGCCAGCTCCTCTGACCTAGATAGAGCTCCAGTGGGAATTTCACTATGGATGTTTGATCTTAACTCGAATTTCTCTGGTAATCCAACATTGCTGGTTTTGTAATTTAATAGTCTTCAGAAATTCTTTAAGATAAATCTGCTCTTTTCTTTATCATTGTATCATGACTTTTGTAACGTGAGGTTATTGTTTCCAAGGAATATGTTTTTATTGTGTGTATGTACTAGCATTCCTTTGGATGAAAAATAGACTATAAAGAAAATTTCTAAATTCTGAATCCTGTTTCTCATTAATTTAAATTATTGCTGTGTTTTTCAAAAATTTTGAGTCAGTGGAGTATGGAGCAGAAGTACTTGTGGCCCCCTCATCCTGCCAGTTTATCTTGTTCTGCCTTCTTGGCGTTCTGTTAACTTTACCTTTCCTGCCCACTTGAATGAGCTTTTGGGTGGTAGCAGTTTCTCCCTTGATGCTTCTGTGTCAGCCCCATATGTAAATTTGTAATGGTGAGCAATTGGTAAATTAAGAATTAATTTAATGTGTTTATTAATTAAATAAAAAAGCTACAAATTTAAAATTTCTAATTGAATTGTCCAATTCAAATTACATTGTGTGCCTATAGCTTTGCCAGTTCTGTTTGGTTAGTGTTTCTGTTTGCCTAACATGAGAAGTTTAATCTGGCCAGTCACCTTTGCAGAGAACCAGACATGTATTTCCCACCAGTTGTCTAAGAAATGTCTTTGCTGGAGGTGTGCACACATTTCTAAAAAATTAAAACTAAGAGGTGCCTACCACTTTTTTCTCAAGCAAAAATAAAAATAAGCAAAAACACATTTGGGAAGAGGAGGAGATAATTCTAAGATTTAAGACTGCAGATGTTAACTGGTGTCTCATAGGTCAGACTTTTTTTATGGAGTGAGATGTTCATTAAAAATAAATTTTTGAGATTACAGAATCTCAGGGATGAAAAAAGCTTAGAAATTATCTAAGGCTATTTGATGATATTAAAAGTAGATGTGATATTGCTGCTGTGGTTATTTAGGAAATAGTCCTTATTTTAAAGAGATGTATGCTAAAATATTTTGTATATAGTCCTTGTTAGAAATGGAGTGGAGGAGGATTGTTGGTAGAGGAGAGAATCAGGTGGCAGAATTACAGCTTGGACAGTTTCTATTGCTGCTGAGTTATTAGCATATTTGTAAATGCTGCATTTAAGTGATGTGAATTTTATTAATAGACAAACTTGTGAAGTTAATGTAAGCCTCTATTTGGCATCCTCTTGAGAGACCTTGTCTTTGGAAACTCTCTTTTTTTTTTCCTGCTGATACTGGTCAGTGCCTCAACCAGAGGACCTTGAGTTCTACACACTAATCTCTTTAGCGTAATGGGTTAAGAAGTTACCTTTTTCAATACTGTTTATATTTGATTCACAGGAATGAATTTTTTCAGGTGAAAAAAATTATTTTGGGATAGATACCTCATTCCCAGTATCTCTTAAATCACACCAATAAGTTGTCATTTACTTTGTGGGTGATACTAACCTGGTTGATTACCAAATTCATTAAATAAAAGACATTTGTACACTCAGCTTAATAAGCAATACTTGCTTTTTATGGGCCTTACACCTCTTAAAGTTCTAATGTGCCTTCTGTATCTATCCAATGGTCAATTTAAAAACAAAATGAAAGGGCTGGCCTGGTAGCATAGTGGTTAAGTTTGCCTGCCCCACTTTGGTGGCCCAGGGTTCACAGGTTCAGATCCTAGGTGCAGACCTAGCACCGCTCATCAGTCCACGCTGAGATGGCATCCCACATAAAATAGAGGAAGATTGGCATAGATATTAGCTCAGTGACAGTCTTCCTCAGGCAAGAGAAGGAAGATTGTCAATAGATGTTAGCTCAGGGCCAATCTTCCTCACCAGAAAAAAAAAAAAGAACAAAATGAAGATTAGAGTCAAAATACATAGAAAACAAGGGATTGTATACCTATTGTTTTCACTATTTCTCTTTTTCTTTTCTATTCCCACTGTTTCAAGTATCATCTCTATGCAGATGATTCCAAAGTCTGAGTTACCATTCATGAACCCTCCCAATCATTCCTTTGGGATTGCCCCGTTTGGATGTCTTACAGTCATCACAAACTCAGCTCAATTCATTGTCTTTCCTCTTAAACTGGTCTTACAGTGCAGTGTCCTAAATCTGTCAGTGGTACCATTGTTTCCCTAGTCACTCAGGAAAATCATAACAGTTGTAATACACATTAATGAGAATGTTTTAATAGTATTCATTTATTCATCTATTAATTCAGTAAACATTTATTGAACTCCTACTGTATACAAGGAACTAGAGGTGTACCGATAAAGAAAATATCATCTGTTCTGTCAAAGAATTTGTAATCACATTAGGTAGAGACAAGTGAAAAATTGTGCTTCTGGTTACTAAGCACTAAGCACTGTGGTGAGTAAGCACAGCATGCATGGGTGCCGTGGGGACAGAGGGAGGCGCCTTCCTAAGGATGCAGTGCAGGGAGGAAAGGCGAAGCTTAAGTTACAGTTTTCAAGACCACATAGCAGTAGAATAATACAATCTTGGGAGAAATGTTGAAAGGCATGACTTTTTCAGGAAATAATTTGGCAATATATGAAACTTTAAAGAATGAGTTTTTGTTTTTTTGGTTTTTTTAGGAAGATTAGCCCTGAGCTAACTACTGCCAATCCTCCTCTTTTTGCTGAGGAAGGCTGGCCCTGAGCTAACATCTGTGCCCATCTTCCTCTACTTTATACGTGGGACGCCTACCACAGCATGGCTCTTGCCAAGCGGTGCCATGTCCACTCCCGGGATCCGAACCGGCGAATCCGGGGCTGCCAAAGTGGAATGTGCAAACGTAGCCACTGCGCCACTGGGCAGCACTGGCAGCCCCTAAAGAAGGATAAATCAATGTGAAAGAGAGAAAAATTCTTTATATATTAAAGATTTGTTTTTATAAACCTATTTATTTTGATTTAATTGTAGATTAACATGCATTTTTAAGAAATAATACTGCATTTCTTAGTCACACAGAGAGATCCTGTGTGCCATTTACCTACTTTCCCCCCAGTGGTAACATCTGTCAAAACTGTAATGTGATATCACAACCAAGATATTGATATTGATACAATCAACATACGGAACAGTTTTGTCAACACAAGGGTGTCCCATCATGTTGGACTTTTTTTTTTTTTTTTGAGGAAGATGAACCCTGAGCTAACTACTGTCAATCCTCCTCTTTTTGCTGAGGAATACTGGCCCTGAGCTAACATCCATGCCCATCTTCCTCTACTTTATATGTGGGACGCCTACCACAGCATGGCTTGCCAAGCGGTGCCATGTCCGCACCCGGAATCCGAACCGGCGAACCCCGGGCCACTGAAAGGCAGAACGTGCGAACCTAACTGCTGAGCCACTGGGCCAGCCCTCCCATGATGGACTTTTATAGTCCCTTTTTCCCCTGCCACCCTTCACCCCGGCAACCACTATTGTGTTCTCCATTTCTCGATTTTTGTAATTTCAAGAATGTTATATAAATGGGCTCATACTGTGTATGAACTTTTAAGCTTGGCTTTTTCCAATCGCTGGAGATTCATCCGACTTGTTGTGTGTATTGTTAGTTCCTTCCCTTTTTTGCTGAGTTGTATCCCGTGGTGTAGATACACTGTGTTTAATCATTCACCCGTTGAAGACCACCTGGATTGTTTCCAGTTTTTGACTATTATGAATAAAGTTGCTGTCAACATTCACGTACAGGTTTGTGTGAACATAAGTTTTCATTTTTCTGGGATAAATGTCTACGAGTTCAGTAGCTGGGTTGTGTGGTAGTTGTATGTTTAATTTTTTAAGAAACTGCCAGACTTTTCCAAAGTAGCTGTACCATTTTACATTCCCAACAATGTTGTATGAGTACAAAGGATGTGTTATTTTTAAAAAAGAAAATAACATAAACATCCAGCAAAAATGGAATAATTAGGTATTGATTATTCGTTTATATCATAAATACTGTATGGGTCATCAGAAATGTTTATACAGTGTTTTTTGGGTCAGTATTAGAAAATGGTTATCTTAAGTGGAAAAGCAGAATCTAAAATACTATTACCTCAGGTAATAGAAGCATAGAAAATAGAGAAATGGTTCGTAATTGCTAATTGGAATAAAGAATGTTTATGACAAGTACATGCTGAAGGATATTTTTATTTAGCTTGATTCGTATGCTGCTCCTAACAGCTGATGGTACTCTTCAGGAAAAAAGGAGAGAGAGAATATATTCTTCTCTAACTAATCCTTGTTTATGGCACTGTTGAAGGGCTTGGGGTATTCACTGGCTAGAAGAACAAATTACTTTTCATCAAAGTCAGTGTAACAGCTTTAAGAATACATGATCCTGGGGCCGGCCCCGTGGCCGAGTGGTTAAGTTTGTATGCTCGCTTCAGCGGCCTAGGGTTTCGCCGATTTGGATCCTGGGCACGGACATGGCACTGCTCATCTGGCCATGTTGAGGTGGCGTCCCACATGCCACAACTAGAAGGACCTGCAACTAAGATATACAACTATGTACGGGGAGGTTTGAGGAGATAAAGCAGGAAAAAAAAAACCGAAAATGTGATATATTAGATTGAATCATGTGAAATTGATGTAATGGTTGAATATGGCAATTTCATATTCTTCAGATGAATATTTCTTTAGCTTTATTGGTTAAATACATTTTTATTGTTAGCCTGAGAACTCAGCCACCCCACAGACTGTTGCTTCAGTGCAAAAATCAGCACCAGGTTTTGAACAACAGTCTGTCACTGTGTTTTGGGGAATATAGAATGTTTCTATGTTGGTGGTTTGGTATCTAGCCTTTTGTAGTCTTCACCTTGGGATATGCATGTTTTTCATCAGTAATGCTTCTAAATGTCAGTCACTGCCTTCTGCCTGTGACTGTGTTTAGTCTACCAGTGTTTAAATAACATTTAAGTGTCCCTGAGTTGTAGAGTTCTTTTAAGCCAAAGCCACTTACTGGAAGAACTGAAGAGACATAAAAATCAAACCCCAAACAGTATAGCATAGCTATGAACGCTGTAACCGGGAAGACAGCAGCTTGCACTGCCACAGTCAGGCAGAGCCAAGGTCTGGGGCCAGTGGTTCTCTGCCCTGGACTATATTGGGATAACCTGGAGAGTTTTTAAAAACTACTGATGCCCAAGCATTCTAATTAAATTGGGGCCTGGGCAACAGTATTTTTAAAAGCTCTCCCATACGATTCTAGTGGTCAGCCCAAGTTGAGAACCTCTGTTTTGGACCAACGTGTTGAAAGCGAAGAGTCAGGTCTGAAATATACATACTTGGAAAAATCAATATAGTGACTCAAAGACTAATTGTTGTGCAGTACTGGGAGCACAGCTGGATTATTGTTTGTTTGGTTTTTTTGCCCCTGTGATTCACATCTAAAGAGAGTGGCTGTTAAGTTGGTCATCTTTACCAATGAAGAACAGCAGTGTATCATTATGAAGTTTAGAAAAGTTCAGATGCAGTTTTTGTCAAGGCTGAGGCTAAATTGAAACACAGTGATAAGACAGGTGATCAAGACTATCATCATCAGTGATAAGTCGTCTTGACGGTATTTACACTTGATAAAATGTGATGAGAATGTCACTTTATCTCTGTGGTCTTCCTCCCAAATATGCCTAACCCCAGCTTAACCATGAGAAAAAGAGAGAAACCCCAATTGTGGAACATTCTACAAAATACCTGATAAGTACCCCTCAAAGCTCATAAGGTCAGCGAAAAGAAGGAAAGTCTGAGAAACTGTCACAGCCAAGAGGAGCTTAAGGAAACATGACAACTAAATCTAATGTGCTATCCTGGATGGGATCCTAGAACAAAAAAAGAACAAGTGAAAAGTAAAGAAATCTGGGGCCAGCCCGGTGGCACAGCACGTTGCGCTTCGGCGGCCCAGGGTTCGCCAGTTCGGATCCCAGGTGTGGACATGGCACCGCTTGGCAAGCTATACTGTGGTAGGCATCCCACATATAAAGTGGAGGAAGATGGGCACAATGTTAGCTCAGGGCCAGGCTTCCTCAGCAAAAAGAGGAGGATTGGTAGCAGTTAGCTCGAGGCTAATCTTCCTCAAAAAAAAAAGTAAATTGAACAAAATATAGATTTTAGTTAATGAGTCAATATTGATCATTAATTTTGACAAATGTACCATACTAATGTAAGGTGTTACTAATAGAGAAAACTGGGTGTGAGGCATATAGGAACTTTGTACTATCTTCACAGTTTTTCTGTAAACCTTAAACTGTTCTAGCCCTAACCAGTAATTTATTGAAAATGATGCCTTGATAGTTAAGACACTCTACTGATGAATGTATGCTTTCTAGCTAGCTTTATTAACCAACCCCGTGACAGAGTATGGATATGTCAGTCCAAATCCATCACTCCTAATGGAAAATCAGGATAGGTTCACACCATGTTAAGAGAACAGTGACATTATGTCTTTATAACTTAGAGCTCATTGCAGTGTTATATACTGTTTCTACGCTGCACACCCCCTCCCCGCCACCCTCAAAAAAAGAAAAGAAAGGGGAAAAGGACAGAAAAAGGTACAATGGTTGGCACAAAAACCTGTGTATTTCAAAAGTTGTGAAGATGAAACTAAATTATAAATAAGATGTAAAAGATCTAACTTGGTGTTTGGTACCTGATGTTGGAATAATTCACAATGTTATAAGCAGTGATGTTCAGTTCAGCTGTTGCAGCGAAAGTATTTAAGTTTACAGATATCAAACAGTGAAAGTAAATTTGGGGTTTTGGTGGAAAGAAACACTGAAATAGCCATTAGATGATTTTGGATATCTGTGAAAGTAAATTTTGAAGACATGTTAACATTCCAATTGTATCAGGAACTACAAGTGGCTGAAATGGGCTAGAGTTTCTATAAATAAGGTGAATTGACAATATTTTAGATGTAGTGTTTTTGTTTTATATGAAATTAATGATCTATATCAATGAGTGAAATCATAGACATTTTATTTTGAAAAGCAGTGTAATCTTGCTTGTTTTATCTGCTATTTCTTGATAAAGCATTTTGTTTACCTTTCTTGTGTTTGACCATTATATTCTTGATAGGATGTGGTCGTTGTTTCTTTGCCTTTTCCTGTGATGTAATGTTTGCTTTTTTCCTTTGCCTGGGATGTATCTTGATCTTCACAATAACCAGGCATGCTATTTACATGAATCAGATAAGCATGCTCATGTAAATCTTCATTGATTCCCTGAAAGGTGATGTGTGTTTTTTTCCTTTTTCTTTTAAAAAATATTTATTTATTTTTTTGCTGGCAGCCTTAATAATGTTTTCATAAAATATGATGGATTTATAAGTCTGTTTAACATGCCTTTCCCTTTTTGTCTTAGTGCTTTGCTTCTAAGTTGCAGATGCAGTGGCTGAACAATATGCTGTGTGGTGTGACAGGTAAATTTCCCAATTTACCTGCTGTAATAGTGTGCTGTGTAATGCCATTCAATCATCTCTGAATTTTACTTGCCTGATTAGTTGAGTGAAGCAGATTTTCAATTTAAATGTAACTTCATCTGCTTGATTAAAAATGTAACAGAACATTATCTGCTGCAAATAAATTTCAGTGGAAGAGATGATTTTGCCTGTTTAAAAATAACATCTGTTTATATTGGCTGGAAGCAGACGATTAATACTTCTCTAATTTCGAGGTTTACCAGTCCAGCTCACCTGTCTCTTTGCATGGATAGTTGAAATTGATGGCTGTCGAGTATAAACATTTACCTGTTGATGTTTAGTTGATGGATTTCTTTTTTAAGGATAATACAGAATCCCATCATTGGGCATTCATTTATTTGCTGCTCGTCAAGATGATTGACAGTTTTGCCAACAACATGGAAAAAGGATCTTCCTTCATGATGCATACGAGAAAAATTTTACCCCTCAGTGATGAGTGTGTACAGAAAAACAAATTCTTGTGAATTATTTTTCATAGTTGGTATTTATTTGAATTCTGAGTTTAGAGTCCATGAGTATAAATTTGAGTCAAGTGCGTAGTAAATGAGGATAGGTGGTACTCTCCTGCTGGCATCTTCTATCAAGTGATTATATGTGTAGGCCATAGGACAAGGAGGGAGAAAGAGAGGAAAAATGAGAATGGTTCTTTTTCCCCAGTGCTTAGCATAGTGTTAGGCATGTAGTAGGCCCCTCAATAAATATTTATTGAATTTGAATTAAATCTTAACCCCAGGGTATATTTGATATTCTATAGATATAACAAACTAGATTTAATTGGTTTAAAATATGTAGTTAAAAACTGTAGCAAATAGAAATTATAGAATAGTAGTTTGTCTCTCTTTTTTTTAATGAAAACTTCCCTTTAAAGGGAAATATTTCATTACTTCCTCGTATTAGAAGTAGATTTTTAAATACAGAATTGTCTTATAAATATCCTCTAGAAAAAAGAAAGACTTTGTTCACTGTTAATTTTCCTAGCTGGTAAGTAAAATTGAGTTTGAAAAACGGATGTGAAAACCTTCTAACCCTAGTTAAACAGCAGTGCAATTCAGTGGTTTTAGTATGTTTAGTATACAGTAAAATAATATTTGTTTTTTAAAAATTTATATAGTTCCACAGTCTCAAAAAATACTTTTTCCTTTTTTTGAATGCTGTATTTATTTTTGTATTCTGAACATGTCACTTATTTGTAGAGCAGTAATTTTGCCCTATTTTGATAACATTTTTGCTCCCCTTTGTCATAAAGCAAACAAAAATATTATTGGCTTGAAAGTTACTGAATTGATGTATTGGAAACTCTTGTTTCAATTGTATCATTTAAGGGTTCTTGGCCACATTGTGTATAAGTTAAATCAAAACTCTATTTTTCAGGCGCATGTTCCAGGAGATTTATATCAAAATACTTTTAATTAACTAATTAAGAAAATCAATCAGTCTTTGCTCCCAAACATAAAGGGTAAATTTTAACCTCCAATCAGTTTGCTGATTTGGACATTGTGGATGATTTCGTTGTTTTATTTATGAAAAGTAAATATTTGGGAGTTGAATATTTTTAAACCTATCAAGTTAATCCTTGATATTTAGCAAAAATTTTTGCCATAGTGCTTTCAGAGATCAGCTCAAACTGTAAAAATGTGCAGATACTTAAATATAAGCATATGTATTTGGTATGTTCTTCAATTACAAATTTGTAAAATTTTATCATTCTAACAAATTGCTTTCATCTTATTTAAATATTTAAGTTAATGTGAGATGTATGGGTTTTTTAAAAACCGGACAAGGTCAACATAAGAAACTTAGACTGTTTTATTGTGGTAGCTTTCTTTGTTATTACCTTTTCCTTTCTAATTATCCACGGTTTGCGAAAGGTATATGACGTTTTTTCTGTTTAATTTGTTCGGATGATATTTAATGAAAAAGAATGAACTCAGAAGAGCAGAGTCTGTACCTAAAGAAGAAGATGTTACTACTTGAAATCATATCAAGGTCTTTAGGGTCTTCAGAGACTTCTGTTAGTGCCTCTGTGATTTGCTTTAACTTTAAAACTTTGTCCTGTATTTTAAAAGGGCGTGAAACGACAAAGAATGTTAGTAGCAGCATTATTCATGATAGCCAAGTTGTAGAAATAACCCAAATGTTCGTCAGTTGATGAATGGATGAATAAAATGTAGTATGTTCTTACAGTGGAGTATTATTCAGCTGTAAAAAGACGTGAGGTACTGATACATGCTACAACATGTGTAAAACTCCTGAGTGTTATGCTAAGTGCAAGATTCCAGATGCAAAAGGCTGCATATTCTATGATTCCATTTATGTGAAATGAAATCCGTAGAGATGGAAAGTAGATTAATAGTTGCTAGGGTCTGGGAGGAGGTGGCAATGGGGAGTGACTCTAATGGGTATGAGGTTTATGGAAGATGTTCTGAAATTAGATAGTGGTCATGGTTGCACACCTTTATGAGTATCTTAGAAACCACTGAGTTGTGCACTTTAAAAGGGTGATTTTTATGGTATGTGAATTATATCTCAGTTAGAAGAACTGAAATATGTAAATTGCTGGTTTATAGAGAGACTATTACCAGAAGAGCTTGTGAGTGTTAACTTTTCTTTGATATGTAAGACCTTTATCTGATGCTGAGGGGACTGAAGCTATGGCTAGGGAAATGGGCTGGAGGTTTGATGGAGGCCTTTTTATAGGTTTTTAAAAAAATTGTAAAAGTGCAGTTATCAGTCTTTTACAAAAACCTTAAGAATACCATTTTAATTTTTATTAATCATAGAGGTTTATTTTCGCTTACATGTTTTCACATATCATTTAAAGATCTGTAGTCAGGTTGTAGAAATTTAAAAGATGAACATAAGACAGGCTTGTGGGAAATCAGGCTTTCTTGAAACTGTGCTGTCATTTTTTGAGGTTTTAGTGTACTTGTTTCAGTTTGAGAGATTGGCAGCCTTGAAGGTAGATTGTAGATACTATGTTAAATTGTAGAAACTTATTCTGCTGGAAATAGTTGGGAAAGTAATAATTTTATATTAAAATCAATGTAGATATTTATGAAATATAAATATATCCTAATAATAAATTGTGTTGATTAAAAAGTTTTTGTAGTGGTTTTTTGCATTAAAAATCTTACAAATCAGCATTAGCTTTGTAAAATGTTCATGTGATCAAAATTAGGCATTTTTTAAATTTAGTAAATAACAGTCAATGTATACCTTTTGAAATTGTGAGAACGTTCATTTTTGTGACTCAGAGGAGAAAGAATAGATACTTGAATATAAAATATTAGTTCAGCTTTCAAAATCAATCCTCTGTAAAATATTGATTGCTTGCCTTAGAGGTTAGTCGTAACTGAATTATATGCTTTATTATTTGAAATTTGTTTTCAACCTACTGCAAAAATCCTTTTTTTTCAGTTGTATTTAGAACAGTTAGGTGAGTACATTGCTGAGTTGACTCTAGCTTTTTTAGGTCATTCCTAGCAACTTCTTTTTACAGCTCTTTCTTTTATATTCAGTTGAATCATAAAAAAATTGTTGATATTCAAAGTGTTTTGACCTACAAAAACAGCAATTTTATATGGTTCAACTCAACAGTAATTTTGCTTTAGATGACTAGGAAGTATGAGTACAATTTTAATAGTAATAGTAAATATTTATTCATTGTACTTTTCTGAGCACTTTCCATGTGTTAACTCATTTCATCGTCAGAACAACTCAATGGATTGGTACTGTTCTCATCTCATTTATAGAAGAGGGAATAGGTCTAATGAGGTAAAGCAGTGTCCCTGAGTAAGTGGGAGACTCAGGATTTCAACTCAAGCAGTCTTGCACCAGAGCCCTACGCTTGACCACAATGCTATGTTGCCTTCTGCTCCTGACCTAGCACCCTCCTCCCCTCTGGTAGTTTTGTAATTTCAAGACTAATTCTCTGGCCTTGAGCCTCTCTTCTTTCCCTACCCAGTGTTAGTTAGATGTTGGGCTTTTATTGCATTGTTTGTATTATGACTGTGTTATTCCAGATCTGTTTTGTAACTATGGAAATAGATACTTAGGAGTTTATCAGCAGAATCTATTATACTGACATTCACACTTGTGTTGTGCATGTTATTTTGTAAAGTTCAAAAGCCTTCATAGTTATATCAGTTCAGCTAACATTTATTGAGTGCCTTTGTGTCAGATCTCATTATGTAGCAACTTAATATATGTAATAATGTTAACTGAGTTGATAAATCTAGGAATCAACTTAGGTTGTATCATCTGAAGATTCACACAGTGTTTTGGATCACTGGTAAAGTGAGTTGTTTCCTGTTTTATTCAGTCCTTAATGGCAGTTTTCCAAATTCCTGTTATTGGCTTCCATCAAGGGAGGAAGTGTTAAAAAATACGCCAGAGCTGGGAGAGCAAGCAGTCTTCCATTTTTTACTGGTAGGGCTTGGCAGGATCCTATTCCTGCTTACCTGGTCTCTTATTTATCCTAAATCTCCTGATACCTCTCTTTCTGGAATTCTTCTCTTTTGTACTTGGTATTTGAAGGGAAATATTATCGATACTCTAAAGAAGGAAATAGATTTAACATTATGTTTAAATCACCATGATATATCCAGACTTGTTTAAAGTTGTATAGTTTATTGCAGTGATGTATGAATCTGGTTTGCTAAAGGGGCAATTTGTATACACTGTATTTACAAGCAACAGATTCTCAGATTGATAAATATCTAGGTTTTGTGGGTTTCTTACAGTGAATGGAATGACCTTGGACAGTAGACCTCTTGGGCCCAAGCAACCTGAAAGTCTGTCTTAAGGAACTAAATTAAAGCATAAGAGATCATTTCAAAATATGGAAAAGCTGAGGCCAGGTTGAGCAATTTTTGAGTTTGAGAATGAAATTATACTTTATTGAATTACTGTTGTAATGACTTTTTAGCATATAAAACTCTTTGGCTAGTGTTAGATTATCAGTAGTTTCATCTTAGAGATCCGTTAGAGTAGTAGTGGGTAGGGAGGGGAGTTCTCGTGTTATTTGGGGTATGCCAGAGCCTGAAGAAGTATATAAGTTTAGTGTTGATTTTATTGTTTACTGTTGCCATTAGATGTTTTTATTATATATAGCTAAATAAATCTTTGATTTAAAGAGTAGAGAAATAAATTAATTATAAATAAATATATCTAGACAAAAAATTTCCATCATGAGGTACATAAGAGGAGAAGTAATAGAAAAAAGGATACACTTGGTGAAGATTGAGGTTAAAGTGACCTATTATGCATGAAGTGTCTTAAACTGGTTGGGTAAATGGGTGTATTTTTTAGGTAATTTTGTATAAATGCTTCATCGTAAAACTTAGAAATAGCATTATAAAAGATTATCAGTTTATGGTGGTGGTGATATTATGTTCCTAGTGACTTCCACCTTGACAGATCCTGTGGTCCATTCTTAGTCCTCTTTTTTTAAATTTATTTTTAGTTTTTTATTTTATTGAGGTTATATTGGTTTATAACGTGTATTTTCATATGTACATTATTATATATCAGTTTCTGTGTAAACTGCCTTGTGCTCACCACTAATAGTTTAGTTTTTATCCATCACCATACACATGTGCCCCTGTACCCCTTTTGCCCATCCCCCCCACCCCCTACCCCTCTTGTAACCACTAATCTGTTCTCTTTATCCATGTGTTTATCTTCCACATAGCAGTGAAATCATACGGTATTTGTCTTTCTCTGGCTAATTTCGCTTAACATAACACCCTTGAGGTCCATCCATGTTGCTGCAAATGGGATGATTTTGTCTTTTTTTTTTAATCTCAGTCCTCTTTTTTGATTAATCGTCATTGACATTTTTTCCTTTGGCCTCAAGGATACCTCTTGACTTGGCTCTCCTACCTCACTGGCCATACCAAGGACTTTTTGTCAGTTCATCGTTTCTGTAGAGGTCATATAGTGTGGGTAACACTTAAGAATAGGGATTATAAAGCTAGTTGGTCTTTATAAATCTTGGTCCTGCTGCTTATTATGTGACCTTGGGCAAATCACTCATCCCTCGTGCACTTTGGTTTTCTGATCTGTAAAATGGAGGCTTGTTATGAGGATTAAATAACTTCATATATGTAGTAAAGCTGTGGTGCATAGTGTAATGTAATGTCAGCTATTGTTATTGTCTTTCTGACCTTTAAACATTGTTGGCCCTAGGGCTTGGTCTTCAGGTCTCTTCTCTTCTTGTATAGTCATTTCATACAAAAGATCTCATTTAATTCCTGGGGCTCTCCTCTGAAGGTTGGACTATTTCCTCTTGCTTTTTTTTTCAGCTTTATTGAGGTATAATTGACACTCTTGCATATTTGATAGATCTTAAGAAATCAGATCTGAAGTCTTGATTTGGCTTCCCTGCTCTGCCCCCCAGACTTTGCATCTCAGCAAATAGGTGCTCCATTTTTTCCAGTTGCCAAAAAACACTAGTCATCTCTGTCTCCTTTCTTTCTCTCACACTGCATGTTCAGTACATCAGTGAAAACAATTAGTTCTGGAGTATATCTAAAATCTGACCACTTCTCACCACGTGTCCTGTACCTGTCCTAGATGGGTGTCATCTTTTGATAGGTTATTCCAGTAGCCTTCCAACTGGTCTTGCTGCTGATGTTCTTACCCTCTTCCATTCTGCTCTCCATAAAGCAGTTACAGTCACCCTTTTGGTCCAGTCATGTGACTTCTTTGCTCAAAACCTTCCAGTGGATTCCGTTCCACACAGTAAAATCAGAATTCTTACTTTGATCTGTAAGACCTTTCATGACTTGCCCTCCGGTTCAGTGGCACCCCCATCTTACCTATCCCACCTAATCTTACCTACCACTGTTTTTCTGTTTTATTCAGCCAAACTGGTCTCTTTCTTCTTTCTAGGATGGACCAAACATTCTTCAGCCTCAAAAGCTGAAATGTTTTGGTTTTTGTTTTTCAGAATTAATATTTTATTGTGGAATGCCCAAGTTATGTCACCCCATAATTTATGAGATATTCCTTTATAATGAAGTTATTATGTCTTCAGAGTGTGCATATCTTTGTGAATATACCTGAAAGGCACATGCTAAGATATCTTGGAGAAATATTTGACTGGACCCAAACAGGGTTTGAGCTTTTGATACACATGGCTGCCTGTTCCCAGTGTACCCAGAACCTAAGATACAGTAAAGAGTGCCAGTCTACAGCAGGACCTAAGGCACCATGGCCCCCCTCCTGGACACTGCTCTCAAGAAATAGCAAGGTGTTTACTCAAGTTAGTGAGTTTCACATAGTAAAAGGAAAAACAAAGAAAAGCATAGAAGCACACACTCAGAAACAGGCACTCACACATAAATATCTTCTCATAGATATCTGCATGCCTGACTTCCTCACTTCAGGTCTCTCAAATGTCACCCTATCAGATAAACCTTCCTTGACCAACCTATTTTAAATAGTGTCATCCTCTTCATCTCCTTACTTTGCTGTATTTTTTTCTTAGCAGTTACTACCACCAGACATATTATATATCTGATGATTGCCTCCTCTTCCCCCTGCCAAGGGCTTTCTGCCACCTACTAGAAGTGCACTTCATGAGAGCTGATGGTACTCTTTTTTTTCTTTCCTGTATCCCTAACACCTAGTATAATGCATCATATAGAACTCAGTAAATATTTTTTTGATGATTAAATGAGTGACTGGATATAGATTTTTTAAAAAGAAGGCATAGGGGACTGGCCTGTTGGCCAAGTGGCTAAGTTCGCATGCTTCGCTTCAGCAGCCTGAGGGTTGCTGCTTCAGATACCGGCTGCAGACCTACGCACCGCTTATCAAGCCATGCCGTGGCAGGCGTCCCACATATAAAATAGAGGAAGATGGGCACAGATGGTAGCTCAGGACCAGTCATCCTCAGCAAAGAGAGGAGAATTGGCAGCGGATGTTAGCTCAGGGCTAATCTTCCTCAAAAAAGACAAAAAAAGAAGGCATAGATACCTTGGGATGTGTTTAGGTCACATAGTATATTCCACAAGACGGGGGACCAGAATCTCTTAAAGTTTATGGCGTAGTCCCCTAGAAGCATTCTAAGTTATATCAGACACATCTTTTAGATTTTCTGTGAGTTTCTAGGAATCTTCGTGCACCCTAGATTTCAGAATACCTGATAAGTGGCTCTCCCTGCGCCTATTGTTAGCACCCTACTGGGCTCTTCCTTTTCTTAGCATGCATTGTCACCTTGAACCAGACTTTAAAACTCAGCACAAAATTTATTTGCCTATTCTTCAGGAGGCAACTGGCAGAGACCAGGCTGACAGTTTGTACAGGTCATGGGAGACATCCACAGGTAGTCAGTCAAGGTCTTTTAGTATATCTTCAAGTCCTAAAAGGATTTTTTGCTATTTGATCAGGCGTGTGATCACCTACTGTCATTTAGGAATTGTGATGGTCCGCCATCATTTGGAAACATTTGGCAAATGTCTGTCATTCTGAGTATTTCATTTGATCTGTTGTCAAATGATATCCTAATAGGAGTATCAGGTTACAGTTTGGAACCTTTAATTAAATAAGTTAATTGATTTATTGTTTTGTGTATAAATACAAATTGTTCTTGTGTCCTGCTTTCCTTAGGGATTGTGTTAGTTTCCTAGGGCTGCTGGAATGGGCCACAAACCTGATGGCTTCAAACAGTGGTTTGTTCTTTCACAATTCTAGAGGCCAGAAGTCGGAAATCAGGGTGTCACAAGGTTGTTTGCTTCTGGAGGCTTGAGGGAGTCCCATTCATGCCTCTCTTCTAGCTTCTGGTGGCTGCTGAAAATCCTTGATGCTCCTGGCTTGTCGGATGCATCACTCCAGTCTCTGCCTCTGTCTTCACGTGACTTTCTCCTACAAATCTGTGGTCTCAGATTTCCCTCTCCTTTCTCTTATAAGGTCAGCAGTCATTGGCTTAAGGGCCCACTCTAAATCTGGGATAATCTCATCTCAAGATCTTTAACTTAATTATATCTAGAAGGACCATATTTCCAAATAAGGTCACATTCACAGGTACTGGGGGTTACAGCTTGGACATATCTTTTTTAGGGGGGACACTGTTCAGTACACTACAAAGTGTCATGTTTCTTCAAAATTTCAGTCAATTTGCTTAATATCTCATATTATGCAGTAAATCTGTTGCATATTTTTTTCTGACACATAATAATATTTTGGAGGTTGTATTGTTTCCCCCATTCATTACTCAGAAAAGTGTACTCTTACCCTTTTCTGGTAGGATTTTGGGTGGGGAGGAATCTTTTCTGTTAAGCCTAATTTGCTATCATTTTTTTCAGGATATTAAAAGTGTATTCTAAACATGTTGTTTGATATATATTTAGTTTAATGTTTATTTACTTTTGATGTTTACTCCTTTTACTTTCTCTTCCTATACCACCTCTTGTGGATAGCATGTAAATAAATCCCCAAATTTGGGACAGGGGAAGTGGGAAAGGTTAATCCACTTCTAAGGCTGACATCATTTTCAAAGTAAGTGATTCCAAGGATGAGCAGAGTATATTTTATTTAATAGCTATGAGAGATGGATTTTCATAAACTTTTATCTAAAGTAACTAGGTTTGCATGTTCGGTATAAAGGGTGTTATGAAAATGTAAAGTTCATTAATATGCTGTATGTTTTATCCCCTTGAATGTAATTTAGAGATTATATACTGTAATAGGATTTATGACATTATACTGTTTTATCTTAGGGTGTTACAAACACATCAAGGACAGTTAGCAGTAACTGAAGTTTGCCTGCATTTTAAGAATGTATTAGTATTACAGAACATGAATTTTACTTAAAAATAAACAAAACTTATACTCTTAGAATATTAACAGATTCACAGATTTTTTTTCTGCAGGCCAAGAACAAAATCTTTAAGAACTAACAAAATAAATTAAAGATGAAATGATTTATTTCTAAGGTTAGGCTTTAATTAATACCTGGGGGATAACTTTGGCATTTCTTCCAAGTATTTGTTTCTGTGTATCTGAATTTGTACCTCCTCAATAACCTAACTGGGATTTATAAAATGGAACAATCTCTTCTCTCCAATTTGGCATTCAAAAGGAGCTCTGATTTACAAAAGGTAGGTGTATTTTTCCATCAGGAATGGCTTGCCATTCTAAAATAAGACAAGCAAAACAATGGCCCAGTGAACCTCCCTCAGAGCTTTTTCTTTGTGTACAATAAATACATTGATATTTTATTGGCATAAAATGTGTATTTTATTTGAGCCTTTAAATCATTGCTTGTTGTTTTTTTTGTTTTGTTTTAATTTCCATTGTTCATAATTTATTTTATATTGGATTTGAATAGTTTAGATTGTAAGCTCTAAAAGGGCAAGGAATCTATCTTTTCAGGCTGTGGTCTTGATAGTATCATGCATAAGTAGGTACTTACAAGCTGTTCGATGTCATTGTTTCCACTTTAGGAGAAGAGAGGATCAATGGAAAGAAATGAGGAAAATGTGCTGTTACAGATGGAAATCAGATTTTTCACACAGTTGCCCATCTTTAAAAGATGCAAGTGGTAGTTTTACAATGTTTTTGCCCTCTTTTGAGTTGAGGGTGGTTTGATATATTTTTTGTCTTATAATATGTAAAATACGTTGAAAACCCTATCAGACATTGTTATACCTTTTACTTTCTATTTTCAAACACAAGAAGATCGCAGGAGAAGGACAAGTACCGTTTCTGTTGTCTGTTGTGCATCTCATTCGTAATCTTCAGGTTTCATTCTGGTGTCATATTTCTTCTCTCTGAAGAACTTCCTTTAGCAGTTCTTTTAGAGCAGATCTGCTGGCAATGAATTCTCTTAGTTTCTTTTCATCTGAGAATATCTTTGTTTCACCTTCATTCCTAAAGGGTATTTTCCCTGAATATAGAATTCTGAGGTAACAGTTCTTTTCTGTCAGCACTTTAAAATGTCATTTCACTTCCTTCTGGCCTCTGGTTTCTGATGAGAAATTCTCAGTTATTGGAATTTTGTCCATCTATAAGTAATGCAAGTAGAGCTGAAAAATTGAGTTTTCAGCCATTATTTCCTCAAATACTTTTTCTTTCTATACCAGTCTCTCTCTTTTCCTTCTTGGA
This sequence comes from Equus caballus, assembly GCF_041296265.1. NCBI lineage: Eukaryota > Metazoa > Chordata > Mammalia > Perissodactyla > Equidae > Equus > Equus caballus. The sequence goes on from NC_091708.1 coordinate 10,494,810, forward strand.
CTCCAATGAAATGAATATTAGATCTCTTGTTGTCCCACAAGTTCCAGAGGTTTTGTTTTGTTCTTTTTTTTTTTCAGTATCTTTTTTTCTCTCTGTTCAGAATGGATGTTCCCTCTTGATCTATCTTCAAGGTCAGTGACTGTTTCCTCTATCATATTCATTCAACTATTGAACATGTTCAATGGGATTTTCATTTTGGTTGTATTTTTCAGTTTCTAAATTTTCCTTTTGGTTCTTCTTTCTGTCTTCAGTTTCTTTGAAGATGTTTTCTATCTTTTCATTCATCCTAAGAGTATTTGCACTTGCTTGTTGGAACATTTTCATGGTAGCTTCTTCTTCTTTTTCTTCTTTTTTTTTTCGTGAGGAAGATTTACCCTGAACCAACATCTGTGCCAGTCTTTCTCTATTTTTTGTATGTGGGATGCCTCCACAGCATAGCTGATGAGTGGAGTAGGTCTGCGCCTGAGATCCAAACACGCAAATCAGGAGTGTGCACAACTTGAACCACTGTGCCACAGGGCTGGCCCCCACCAGCTTCTTTTTAAAGTTTTTGCCAGATAAATCCATCATCTATCTAACTTCAGTGTTGGCATCTGTTAATTGTCTTTTCTTATAAGTTGAAGTTTTTCTGGTTCATTATGTGTCAAACTATTTTGGACTGTAACCTGGATAATTTGAATATTACATTGTGAGACTGCATCTTGTTTAAATCCTGTGGTGAATGTTGGTATTTTTGTTTTAGTAGGCAGTCGGCCTGGTTGGGTTCAGGCTGCAAGTTCTAACCAGCCTCCTGTCAGTTCTGATTACAATATCAGTTCCTTTTACAAAACCATTGCAGCACTATTTGGATCTGTCCTGCGTATGTGCCAAATGGTGGCCACTCTGGAAACTGGGTGGTTGTCATCCCATAGTTCAGTTCTCAGTCTGTGGTGTGCTATTGTAGGATCAACTCCATACGTGCACAGCTTAGGAGTGAGCCTGCAAGTTCATAAACAACTTCATGGGGTTGCTTTCCTGAGCTTCTCCCTCTTTACAGTCTCCCTGGTACTTTTTGGTTACTTGGACCTCCCCTCTTTGTCCTCTAGCCACAGAATTGAGGCTTTAGTTACTCCCTTCTCCTGCACACTTCTGGAAACTGCCTAATTCTGGGGCCAAGCAGCAGGAAGACAGAGAGAAAAAAGTAAGCAACAGTTCACGCCGTCCTCTTGAAGAAGAGGGTTTCCTCCCTCAGAGTTTAGACTTCAGGCCCCATTGCTGCTGCTGTCACTGCCTCCCTACCATCACAAGATTGCTTGGGGGCTGGGGTATAAGGGAATGTTGAAAAGAACACAAACCTGAGGAGTTACCTCTAGTCTGAGTGAGCGTTAGGAGATTCCTTTCCTGCTCCTCAAGCTGCAAGTAGAGGACTTAGCCTGGAGTTCCCTCTGCCTGAGTGCTGCCTTGTAGGTTTCCACTGTGTTGAGTCTAGGCCAGAGGAGACCAAAGGGGGAAAAATCATAAACTCACTACTAGTTTGCTGGTAATTTGAATTCTGACTGACCCCTATCTGCCTGCTAATGTTTACCCTCCAGAGTCCTCAAAGAGCTGCTTATGTGTTCTGTCTAGGTCTGGTACCTGCATTCAGTGGGGAGACAGGGTAGCGGGTTCTTACTCCATCATTTGTCTGGGACTGGAACTCCTGATAGAAAGTTTAGAACAAGTGAAGCAATTTTAAGTCTAGGCTATGGGTTTCCCCTCACTCTGATTTCATGCCTCATTTGCTTAAGAGTACACATGTTAGAACCCACACGAGGAAACTAACCTATTTATGCATACATTAAGTGTGCAAATTTAGAAAAAACATTTTGGGCACTGGAAGCCATTGAGATTTTTGCTTTTTCAGATAAGCAGGATAAATAAATATTTTCCTATGTAAAAAGTAATTTTATCTTATCTTTATGTTTTTCTGGTTTGTCATAAGATTCCAGTCCAAATATCTAACAGCTATTTTCTTGCAAGTTTCCTTTTTGTTTGTTGTACTTATTAGAAGTGCATTAGGTTTTGCTTTTTTTTTCTCACCAGTGCATTTTTTTGAAAATATATTAATTTTTTTTCCTTCTCTCTTCCATTTTTCTTGTTTTTTCTTACCTTTCTCTCCTTTTCGGTCCTTTCTGTGTGTTTTCATTACTATATTCTTCAGTCTCCTCCCCACCCTCCCCAGTGCTACTGCTAAAATGGGTGGGTAGGAATTATGTTGGGGGTGCTGGTCTGAGAGTTTAAACTGATTGGGAAAATAAATCCCCTCCCCACCAAATGATGTCTGCCTCAGCTGTCCCTGGCTAATTAGAATTCCAAAGGGCATTAGTAACCATTTAGATTAAGCGGCTTAGACCTGCAATTGCTAAAGGTGAGATTCAGGCTGTTTAACCCCCTGTTGATGAACCCAAACACCAATCAAAACGGGGTAGGAATTTAACATTTTATTTTCACTTTTTCCTCTATGGAAGAGAACCTGAAAACTCTGTGACATAAAGGTTATTCAGATCACTTCACCTGCCTTCTTGCAGCAATGTCATTTCAAAAGCAATGCAAGAAAGCCCTGCCGTTAATTCAGCCTTCATTAGGAGACCAAAGCTAAAGAGCTTGATCTTGTGAAAAGACGTTTGCGTAGTTTGTGAAAGCCCTTTCAGGCCTTTCAGGCAGTAGCTGTAGAAGCCATATAACAGTAAATATACTTTAGTTAAATGCAAAAGTTTTATAAAAAGCTAAAAATTATCTTCTTAGCAATTGGTGTTGCAACAGTAATTTGACAATATAAGTCTCCCAGGCAAGGTTAAGCATGGGGGAAAACAGCTATAATTTCACAATTTTAGATTAAGAACTAGAAAGTGAATGACCAGTCTTAAGGGTCAGAAGAACTACCCCCCCCCCCCCCCCCCCCAGAGAAAACCATACAGGTTTATCTAGTCCAGACTCCTTCATATGGATGTTGTTTCTCCAACACAGGGCACACAGTCACTTAGCCTCTGTGTAAACATCTCAGTAACAGAAAGTATTCTGTTAAAAAGGCAGTCCATCCAATAATCAGATGACTTGTCATTGTCAGAGAATCCTGATCTGCAATTAGTAACTATTATTTGTTTTCTTTCAATTTACCCCTTGAGTCATAGCACATTATTTGAATATAGCTACACATTTGCCCATTTTCCCCACTCCCTATTCCTTGACTCTGCCACTAGATCAGGTGTGTATTTTTGAAATTTAAAAATGTATTGGAGAGGGCCAGCCCAGTGGCGTCGTGGTTAAGTTCATGTTTTCCACTTCCGTGGTCTGAGGTTCATGGTTTCCAATCCCGGGAGCAGACCTACGTACTGCTCATCAAGCCATGCTGTGGTGGCAACCCACAGATAAAACAGAGGAAGATTGGCACAGATGTTAGCTCAGGGCCAATCTCCCCCGCCCCAAAAGACATTCATAAAGAATATATGTATTGGAGAATAAAATGTTTAGGAAGCACAGCCATAAGGGAGCACTCTTCGTACATAGTTGAAGTTGAGAAATTTTAAAACAAGAAAAGGAACAATCAGGTAAAATGTATCTCTTTCCATATAACAGGCTATTTCTCAAAGAATTATTCTTTTCACTGCTAATGTGTGTGTCAGCTATGGAAGAGTCTAGATTCAGGAACTAAGTAAGAAAAATTAGTTGGTTTGAGAAAAAGACATCTGCTGGAATCTGCACAGCACTCCTTCAACAAAGATATATTAGTCAATAGATGTCATCCCCTACACCTGTCTAAAATAACTCATTTCTTTTCCTGATTACCACTTATAGATTTTTCCTTTTTTAAAAAACTTTACACAAAATGTAAACTTCATACATTGGGATTATTCTTTGGTCTGGATCTTTTCTTTGAATGAAATAAGCTTTGGGATGCTTATTTAGGTGTTCAATGGAACAGTGTGGAGAACAGTAATTGTGTTTGGGCTAAAGAATTAATCCAGTTAGTCATGGGAAGCATTAGTTAGCTTTTCCCTAGCAGCTGAATTGTGGTGCAACTTAGGGGCTATTTTAGGATTTTAGCCTCAAATAGAAACTTTTGGAAATGAAAGTTTATTTGTATTGATGAACATATGCTTTTGAATAATGAGCCATTGAATTGATTTCAATGAAAGTGAAATTGTTTTTCAAGTCTCAGTTCTTATTTTATGTTTAACCATGAATTGAAAGCTACATCTTTGTATTGCCCAAATTAAACAAAAGGGAAAATCAGAATCTTTAAGTCAGAAAAATATATTCGAACAGAGAAGGTGATTGAATAAGTAATAATTGGGATGGGTTCAGAAAGGACTTGTAACTTCAGGAATTTCTGTTTACTAGTACATTTTTGTATTGTGTCAGTCAGACATTGTAGTAAAATTACTTTTATCAACTGTAATTATTCTCTTAAAATAGAAAAATTACCTCATTTTAACATCTAACAGGCCAAAAAAGGGGTGTTCAGAAAGCCATATTTCCATCTCAGAAGAATAATTATCCTATGTGTTATGTAAAACATTTTCAAAAATTGTTAGTTTAAATGAATGGGCAAAAGGGAATTTCCAGACTTATATAAGCTGCCTGCATATTATGCACCTGTACTGTAGTTAGCCAAGATATGTAGCCTGAAGAAAAATCTGGTAACTTTTAAAAAAAACTTTTGCTTATCATAGCCTCTTATTTACGCTGTTGGATTTTCCCCTTATATAACATTGTATATGTGTTACCAATTAGCAAATAGTCATTGAGCATCCACTGTCTGCCTAGGACAGGGTTGAACTGTACTGAGATGGATGAATATATACTAAGACAGAAAAAAAAACAAGTTCTTCTTTTAGCTCAAACCTTCAAAGCAGGAAGTTAAGGCTGTTTAATTTATCTCCAGACCTCTTTATAAGCTTCCCTCAAAGAATTAGCCCTATGTGTATGAGGAGTGGTACTGAACCTTTTACACTCTGCAGTAGAGGGGTTATTTTTTTTTTTTAAAGATTTTATTTTTTTCCTTTTTCTCCCCAAAGCCCCCCAGTACATAGTTGTGTATTCTTCGTTGTGGGTCCTTTTAGTTGTGGCATGTGGGACGCTGCCTCAGCATGGTTTGATGAGCAGTGCCATGTCCGCGCCCAGGATTCGAACCAACGAAACACTGGGCCGCCTGCAGCAGAGCGCGCGAACCTAACCACTCAGCCACGGGGCCAGCCCCCGGGTTATTTTTTTTTTTAAATAGCTGTATCGAGATATAGTTCACGTACCATATAATTCACTCATTTAAAATGTTCAATTCAGTGATTTTTAGCCTATTCACAGAGTTGCACAACCACTTCCATAGTTAATATTAAAACATGCCCATTTAGCATCACTCCCCCGTTTCTCTCCAAAATTCTCAGCCCAAGGCGATCGCTGCCTACTTTGTGTCCCTATAGATTTATCTATTCTGGACATTTCATAGAAATAGAATCATGTCATATGTGGTATTTTTACTGGCTTCTTTCACTTACCATGTTTTCAAGTTTCGTCCATGTTATAGCACATATCAGAACTTAATGCCTTTTGTGGCTGAATAATATTTCGTTGTATGGGAATATCACCTTGTGTTTATCCTTTCATCAGGTGATGGATGTTTAGGTTGTTTTCACTTTTGGGCCATTAGGAATAATGCTGCTGTGAATGTTTGTGTACAAGTTTTCCATGGATACCTCTTTTTAATTCTCTTGAGTGTATACCTGTGAATGGAATTGTTGGCTCTCACTCATTTTCTCTTTTTCAGAATGCATAATTTACTGTTAGCTTAGTGTCTGTTTCCTGCCTTCCAATCTCACTGGGTCTCTCCAAATCAGGCCCAGTTCCTTCTCTGACTATCCCCCTGTCTCTGCCTGGGGTAATAATATTTATCTTTGAAGGCATGGCTCAAATCTATCTCCTTTGTGAGATGGTTTCTGATCCTACCCACCAATTGATTATTTTTGTTTTAATCTTTAGCACTTGACTCATATTGCTGTTGTGTCAAATCTTATAATAGTTACATAATGTGATTATGCATATGAGTCTCTCTAGATTTGGAGTTTTTGAGTAATGAGGATTGCCAGAAATCTTTGTTCCTTTGGTATATAGCAAAATTCCTGGCACGTGGCACTTAGTAAGGGTTGTTGGATTAACTTTACAGTCTTCTTGCTCAGTTTCTCCATGGTGAAAATTCATCTTACACACTACTGATTTTCCTCTTCTTCACACAGGCATTCAAGACTTTCTGCTTTCCACCTTGTCAACCAAAGCACTCATTGTTTCCCCAGATTTTTCTTGCTTTCCAGCTTTCTCATTTCTTCCTGCTTTTCCCCCTGTGCAGAATGTTTCTTTCTATCGTGTCTCAACCTTTTGATATCCTTCCTACACTTCAAGCCATTTGTGAATCAGATCATCAGACATATTCGTAAATAACATTTAAGAATGTTCATCTGTATTCTTAGGGTTGACCTAAACTATAAAATCCATACTATGCATTTATCTTGTTCTTTTAGGTTTAGACCAAGGAACAGAATGTACATTTAGGCAGTCTCTAGTTTTCAAAGCCCGTTGTGCAAATTACTGGTACAAATGAAAGACCACCAACAGCTATATCTCTCACTTCCTAGCCACGCAAAACAATTCTTCCCTTCTTCCTGCTCCCTCATACTGCTTTTCTTTTTTTACTCCTGTTAAGATCCCCTTCTTTTTTCGTGGTAGGTATATGTCCAGCTTTTCTGTTAAGAGTAGGACAGGATAACTACCTCATCTTTGCTGAAGATGGGCCCATGGATGAGTTGTTTCATGGAAGGCACTCATCTGAATAAGGCATCTAAGTAACTAGGTACCTTTTGGTGCAAGATGTTTCCTGGGAATGTCATATTGAATTTCTACTTTTCTGGAGGACATGTATTTATTTATGACAGTTTAAGGATATATTTTGGTTTGTACTGATAGAAGCAATATTGTCTAGGTAGTCAAACCCAGTAAATAGATAGCACTGTGATAATAAAACCAATCTGTTCTTAAAAAGAGAGTAGTAGTTTCATGTAAATCTATGTCAGAAGTATCAGAATTAACATATCTGGAGTTGATAGCTTCCATTTATTTTTGATAGCCCAACTTTAGAAGAATGACAGTGATAAGATGTGAGAATCAAAACTGTTTTCTGAGGGGCCAAAGGCAGCTTAAAAAAGTTTTATAGATGGAAGAGATACTGAATGTTGTATAAAAAAATAGGTAGAGAGATATACTATGGTTAAAAAGAATGTAGAAAGTTGTATGGGCTTTGGATTCTGATAGACTGGAGTTTCTGTTTCAGTTTTGACATTGTGAGCCTCAGAGTTTCTCTGCTATAAAAAATAGAGATGATAATACAAAGGTTATTTATTAGGAGTGAATGAGAACCTGTGAAATGCATTTAGCACAGTGCCTGCACATAGTAGCTTCATATGGATAGTAATTCTTTCTTCCCATCAATATTTATTACTCAAATTGCCTCTATCCTTTTGCTTTTGTCTACCCTCAGGAATTTCCTTCTCCCTCCTTCCTAGTCAGTCCAAATCTATCAAAGTCCACCTGAAATCTCTTCTCCTCCATTGCAGCTTTTCCTGTGTGACCTTTGTGACCCGATTTTCCTCACCTTTTTTTTTTTTAAGATTGGCACCTGAGCTAACATCTTTTGCCAATCTTCTTCTTCTTTTTTTTCTTTCCCCCTAAAGCCCGCCAGTACATAGTTGTATATTTTTTAGCTGTGGGTCCTTCTAGTTGTGGCATGTGGGACGCCTCCTCAGCGTGGCTTGATGAGTGGTGCCATGTCCACGCTCAGGATCTGAACTGGTGAAACCCTGGGCCACTGAAGCGGAGCGCTCGAACTTAACCACTGGGCCTCGGGGCCAGCCCCCTTCCTCATGTTTAAAATGCAAGAATTGAATTGAATGCCTAGCCCCTTTCTACTCTTCATTATGATTCTTAGAATCATAATCAGATGCCAACATCGATACTGCTGTTTGAACTCCTGGCACTTACTCGCCTGTACTGTACAATTAAGTTTTTATATGAATGTGGATTGATTGAGGACAGGATCTAAAAATTGGACAAATGCTACTCTATCAGTATTTGTCACTTGTACCATAGTGGCATTTGAATATGTAGAGAACATTACTCTTGTTTTGCTGGGTCAGTATTTTTAATAGAAAATTGGATGATGGTTAGAATCCGGATGGGAGTACCTGATTCCACTATGATTTTGGAGATAATACAGAGGTCCTCAGAGAGACTCTGGATCCTACTTAGTAAGTGGGTGGGGTAGAGTAGAGTTAAATAGAAAGATCCTTGCAACTCAAGAGCAAGAATCTTGGATCAGGGAGAGAAGCAAGCAGGGTGGAAATGGGATTTAGTATAGGGAATTGAATTATTTGGAGTAATGGTACTGAGGAAACGTGAGTAAGTAATAGAGAGTGTGTGGGGTTAGATGAATGCAGACTAGAGGCATTTGGAGAATTGGGGTGGAGCTTGGATTTGCACAGACATCATATTTTAAGTTTAAATGATGTACTCATTATTTTCATGGAACATTTATTCTTCTCAAAGGGAAGATTTATTTTGGGTGTTGTCCTGGTTAACTTCAGGAAGGCTTCGGTGTGAAATTATGCTGGAATTGGTTTTAAGGATGTAAATCCTATAAATCCACAGCTTGAGTAACAAATTGAATCTCTAACTAATACAAGGAATTTCAGAGAAAAATCCCACTTATAAAAGCATACTTAATATTATATCACAAGCGGTTATTATATATATAGATTGTATCCAGTGGATATCTTTGTGTGGGTTGGATCATTGTGACTGCCTACTCTCACCTAGATGTTGCAGAACTAGAACTCAGATTTCTTGGATTCTGATATCTCTTATAAAGGCAAACCACTTACAAAGCGCACCATCTTGCACACCTAAACTTCCAAATGATTTTGTTAAAAATTCAGTCAACAAATACCTATTATTTTAAAAGCTGCCATAGGCACTGTAGAAAAAAATACAATATGGTTTTTTTAAATTGTCTTCCCCTCTCCTTCAGCTATATGAAAAATACCACCAAGAAGTAGTATTTTGCGATGTGATCATGCAAACCAATGTGTTTTGTGTCTGTTGTAACAGTTCATCAAGGGGCAAGGCGACTCCATTCTGGGGTAAATATGGAGTGTTGCATGGAGAAAGAAACAACCGAGTTTGATTCCTGAAGAATCCAGGATAGAGAGATTTTGACTAAGTGGAGGAAAAGGAATGACATTTTAAACCAGGAGAAGTAGTGGTGATGTGTACTGTGAATCAGATAACTAAACGGGTAGTTTAGTCCAGAGTTTGAGGGGTGACTTATACTAAGTTGGTAGTTACAGTATTGGAAGTAAATAAAATATTGCCAAAATAATTAAGAAATAAGAATCAGTAGGGCTTGAGAACATGGTAAAAGGGTTGATGAAGAGAAGAGTGAAAGATTTTTGAGATTGCAAGTTTGAGTGAATTTAATTTTTTATTTTTTTAGGTGATTTTTAAAATGATTCATTTTTAAAATGATTTTAAAATGAAGTTGGGGGGAAGAGCCAGTTTAGAGATAAGATTGTGAGTTTAGTCTTAGATGTGTTGTGGTTGAGTTATCTGTAAGAGATTATGAAGGTACTTCAAGAACCAGGCCTAAAGGGGCCGGCCAGGTGGCTTCAGTGGCCCGGGGGGTTCGCCAGTTTGGATCCTGGGGGCGGACATGGCGCCACTCAAGGAGGCGTCCCACATATAAAAAAAAGTAGAGGAAGATGGGCACGGATGTTAGCTCAGGGCCAGTCTTCCTCAGCAAAAAAAAAAAGAGGAGGATTGGCAGAAGATGTTAGCTCAGGGCTAATCTTCCTCAAAAAAATAAAAAGAAAGAAACAGGCCTGGAGATAAAACTATACATAGACTTTTGGACGTGGAAGAAATCTCAGAAATCGTATAGTCCACCAATTTTATGATTTTGGCACACCCAAACTTTCTGCCTTTTGTGTCTCTGGGTCACGCTATCCACTTCAGAAATAGGTTTGTTGTGTATTTTGATCGAACAGTGAAAGAACAAGCCATTCTTCTTTACAAAGCTATTTATTAGGGTGGAATTTTATCTGTAGTTGCAGCCACTTTGCCAGATCTCTAATGGGACTAACAGTAATATTGTCTGCTTAGTCAAAGGATGTTCAAATGAACAAATGTAACTTATGATTCTATGGCAGGTAAAAGAATAGTTGATTGAAAGGAAACTTAGTTTTAAGAAATAGGCGTATTTTTAGTGGTGCAATGATTTTGAGGCTTTATTAGAGTGGAACTCATACCTTATAGAAAATATCTTGTTTCTCATTTCCTATTATGCTTTTCTTTACTATTTAGCTCTTTCTTTCATTATGACCAGTGTTACCACTATAAAAGTTAAATATATTAATCAGTTTTAGCAGGTTACTATTTAAAACTGAACATTTAAAATGAACTGTTGCCCTAGCATGTTCATTTTTGAGTTCCCTGTTTTTTTATATTAATATTTGCTTTATAAATATTATACATATTTGCTTTCTGTTTAATAAAATTTAGTGTTGTGATTATTTTAGTGTCATTTGAGGACATTAAAAATCCTCTCAAAATAATCTAGGATATTGTTAAGTGGTTAAAACAAAATCTGTAGCCTTTCATCTAAGTAGAAATTTAAAATTTTGTAGTATCCATTTTTTTTGGAAAGACTTAAGCTTTTATATAATGATATTAGGTAATTGTTGTATAGCTATTAAAATGACTAATTATTAAAATTCGTATTGTTTATTGTAACATGTTAAGAAAATTTGAGTGCACGATATGCTTGTTTGAATACAACACTGTTTTAAATTGATTTTGTTTTATTAAGAGGAGGTCACTCTGTTGTATTTCATTCTTATAAGGAAATAAAAAAAGAATCCAGAACAGTAATCAAAGCGAAGGTAGAACAAGTTGTTAAACAGTTTAGAATTAGACTTTTTTCCTCCTTGTAGTGTGATACTTTGAAGGCAGCTGCTGCAGATAAACTCTAGAGCCCCAGATGGTGGTTGCCTAATCCTCATGAGAATTCATGTCCTGGAAGCAGCTCTTATCTCTCCAGACCTGACATTGTCTGTGAGCTTTCGCTAAGGAGAGAATAATATAAACATGCTATGCATGAGTTTCACTTCTTGAATATGTCAAAGACACAGGAAGTTATAGTGGAGTCTAACAAGAACAGAGTTCACAATATTGAAAGTGGTGTTATTTAAAGTACTTGATGCTAACTTGTGATCAGTCATGAAGTGTAGTTAGGGAGGAAAGACACAATGAACATTTTTCATGAAACCACTGCTTGTCCTCCCGATATTATGAATTCAGAGATGTAGAGTTATCATTAAGTGTGTAATACACAAAAGAATTCACTGTTACGTGATTTGCTCTAACAATTTAAAACACTTCATACTGTAAATGAATGATCTGGCTTTTATTTCCTATCCAGCAGTCCTCTTTGTTTGGAAAGTCCTAATAATAATTCCACTGTTCTGGACTTACTGTTTTGTTCAGAAAATTTCCAGGAATCTGATCTGTGAGATCTGGGTCCATGACAGCTAGAGATGGTTGTCTCTTTAGCATGGCAGCCATATGTTCTGAAGTGGGGCTGTACAGACTTCACTCCAGGCAGTGTCTCATCAAATATGTGAGCAGGGATGTTGACACTTTCGTCATGAATAATTGTTGAATTACCCATCACTTGATGATATGACTTTGTGTAGGCAATATGGGGGCTTTTTGATCTCTGAAAATTGTAAAATTTGTAATCAAATGAGAAACTATAATATTCCTTAAAATATTGCCTTAGCCTTTCTTTCAAGTCTTATATCTCTTTCCTCTAGATACTTTTTTCTCCATCCACTCTAGACCTTTCACTCATGTCAGAATCTGTTGTGCCTATGTTATCATACTCTCATTTAATTTATCTTCCTGAAGAGCCCTTCCTCAAAGAAGCTTCTAGTCATCCTATGAGACCCAGCTCAAATATCACTTTTTCAGTTAATCTCCCATAGATTGAATCATTTTGTTTTCTTTTCTCCTGTAGTGTTACGGCAAGAGTAATCTTTCTAAAGTACAAATTTGATTGTCTCAAAAAGGTTTTGACTGTAATTGCATTTCATACAAACCCAGTGTATTAGCCTAATGGTCGCTCTCTTCCTTTGGCCAGTCCACATCTTCAGCCATTCTCATCTTCTCTTTCTTCTTTGCTGCTACCCAGTCGCAGAATGACTTGCTGTTATTTCTTCCCCTGAACCTACTGTATGTTCCTTCTTTACAGTGGAGTGCCCCTGTGTCTGTCCATTTTAGTCTTTCTCATTTTTTAAGATCTTGCCAAATACTGTCTTCTCCCTGAGGCTTCCCCCTCACACATTCCAAGTTACAAATCACAGCACTATTTAACACATACTACGTGTAAGACATTGTGCTGAATTCAGTTGAATACAAAAACTAGTCAGAAAAGAAAAATTCTGATCCTTAAAGAGTTTATTGTTTAAAAGGGATGGCTGTTACACAAGGTAGGAAGTTTTGGGTGCCGTAAGAAAGCAAGCATTCAGTTTAGTACTTCCAACTGGGGTACTCACAAAAGACAAATTTTAGGTAGTCTGTGTTTCTCTGCCTCCTCTGTTCACGTAGGAGCCCCTGATGGTAGAGCTAGCACACTCAAACTTTGCATATGCTGCAGTGTCTAGCGCTGTATCTCAGGGAGGAGGGAGAGAGGGAATAAATTTGAAAGATTAGTGAGAGAGAATTGAGTAAAACCTGAGCTTGAGTTATTAGGTAGGATGGGTGATAAGGTGAAAGGAGAGGCATCAAAGTCCCGTGTTCAATGAAGTTTTTTACATTGAATTAACTGATGATTAACCCTCGGTGTATTTGTCATGTTTTCCTTGCTTTATGAAATTCTTTGGCCTTTGTGTGCTAGAGTAGTCTGAAACTTCCTTGCTTACCACCTGTATCCTTTAGCTGTCTGCCCCCGAGCTTGTTTTCTATTGCTTCCTGTTGCTGTCTCATTTGCCTCACTCCCCCTTCCCCACTCACTTTCTTTTTTGGGGTTCTGTTTCCTGCAGTACATTAAAAGGCCAATGAAAACATGCCGCAGATGGTGCTGTTCTTTATCATGATCTCTCACCACTTTGTGTTCCTCTTTAAAAGAACAAACAAAAAGCAAAACAAAAAGACACGTACTGCTGGTTTGTAACCCAGCTGGCTCTGATTTCTCTTATTCTTGTCTTTGCTCTTCTCTCTCATTCTTGGTCTCTACTCTTTCTTTTCTTGCTTCACTCTGCTCCCATTTCTGCTATCCCGTTTGTGTGCCACTGTTATAAAATCCTTTCTAGTCTCCCTGACTGGATTGTACATTCTTATTCTTGTTTCCCGTTCTTAATCCTCTCTCTTTTTCTGTTTTCTGTTTTTCTAATTCTCTTTCTGTTGATCATCTTTTCTTTCTGTTTTCTTTTCCATTTTCACTTCTTCCTTTATTATCCTTAACTGGGTTCCTTCTTCCATTCTTCACTGTATATCATTTAAAAAAACAGACAAACAAAAAACCACACCCCAAAACGAAACATAGAACTTCTTAGCTGTAATCCAGACCTCATGTTATACATCATTTCCATATTCCCTGTTGCTTTAATTAGACCTGACTCCATGCTTTCCCCTTCATTTATTACTTTTCATTCTTTTTCCCGTGTTTCTTCCCCATAATAAATCATAAAAAAGCGATAATCCTGACTGTTCTCCATCATTCCTGTTCCCCACAACAAGTGCTTCCTCTTTCCATTATTCTTCCAGTGACTGTGTGTGTGTTTATGCAGGCCCTAAAATGAGGATAGTGTGGCTAATGTGCAGCTACAGTACTGAATCCTGCACTGCTGGCTATTTTACCTCTTAGAAGCCTTGGTGGTGAGGATAGAAGCAGGAGGCAAGTCAAAAGGAGAGAATAAAGAGTCAAAGGAAAAAGGGTGTTTATAGCTGTTTTGTAAATTAAGCTTTGTGGAAAGTGGAGTTGAGGAACAAGAGGTAGGAGAAGTAGACCAAAGGTGGACCGTTGGGAGGCTCTCTGCTCGAAGATATGTAACGGTGTAAAAGTTCATTGCATTTTTTAACTGAAGGAGGTATTAGTGATGATCTAGCTTAATTTTTTTATTTTATAGGTGGAAAAAATGGTCCAGAGAGGTTGCCTTATTTAGGTGGTCTAGCTTGTTAGTGATGGAAAAGGGACAATTTTGTCCATTTTACTCTTTACAGCATCATACTATTTTTGTGCTACAGTGGCTTCCTAGCCATTTCTTGACTTGAAGTGGGAGGAACAGGTTCAAAGAGAAAAACAGATAAATGGTAATATGTATATGAGCCCTTCCACCTCCTCCATCCTTTGTCCATTTATTATCAGCATATTATAATATTCTGGATTTCCATATTTGAAGAACAGATCCCACTTGAATGACTAAGGATCTGTTATATTGCTAATAGAAGAAAACAAACAGTAATATTAGATCTTTATTAAAGAGAAAAGCTAATAATAGCTATATTTAAAAATCTTTTTCCAGTGTTTTATGTTCAAAACACAACTTCTGAGATAATAAGATCACTTTTTGTCTAGAAAACCTGAATGAGTGGGAGGAAAGCCAAAACTGACTAGAGAATGAAGTGGTCCAGCATTACTTGAAAAAGTTGCATGTGTTTAAATCAGCAGGTCCCAATGACATGCATCGTAGGGCACTTAAAGATTTGGCAGATATCGTTGCAGAGGCACTAGGAAATTACCATGCACAGGATGTGAAAAGGGCCAAGTAATGGTAGTGCTTCTAAGCCCTCACTTTTGTTATTCTAGTGCTCTTCGCCACCTCCCCTCAAAGCCGGAGAAACAAAGAAGCTATACAAAACTCACATTATTTGCATTGCATTGGCCCTTGAAACACCATTTACGCAGCCATACCCCATTTTCATTTGTCATTTTCCCAACTTATGCATTCTAAATATAAATCTAGAGGGGGTTTTAAGAGCTTGTATAATATCTGTAGAAAATAGAGAGTAGAAATAGGACTTCCATTCACAAGTGTTTCTAGAATTACAGTTTTTGGAGTACTTTCAACAGACTGCCTCATTTGATCCTCCAGCCAACCCAGCGTATTTCTGGTGTACTGTGTAAAGATAAAGAAAGGTTTGCATTCATTGGATTCGGTTTGTATTATTAATCCAGGCCTTCTTTACTTGTTTGTTTATATTATATGTTCTGCCTGCTTCCACAAAAGGATTTGAGATTGAGGTAGGACGCATATACACTAGGACAGTTAAATGTGAAGTCATAGAATAAAAGATCAGATAAATTTCCCTCTTCTAGGAACCTGAGGTGAAATGATTGCTATATTTAAAATTAAAGTTAGCTCTCAGTTTTGGCAGCCAAAGCAAAGGGAAATATAATGAATTATACGGTTTTTTGTTTAATTAAAGAGAAGCACATTACTCTTTACCTTATTTCATGGTTATTTATGTACACGTTGTATCATGTATATAAACTCCTTTAGGGACCATATGGATCCGTGTTTCTACTCATGACAGTATTTAACATGAGTGAACAAGTGGTCAAATGTGATTCCTTTGGAAGAAAGTAATTTTTTTGGCACTGAAATGTAAGAGAAAATTTGTCATTTGAATTCTTATGAAGAAGAAACACTGAGTAGTATAAATTATAGACAACTATTTCAGCCAAGGTTTTATAAATGATGCAAAACAGTTCTTTGTAGTAAAGCCCTTGCTTTTATTGAATTCCCCCAAACACAAGGGAAGAGCAGAGTGGTATCTTGACCAGATCATCAGCTTCAGAGTCACATGGACCCAGGTCTAGTCCCAGATGTACTGCTTTCGACAAGCCGTATGACCTCACTGAGCTTTAGTTTCCTCATTTGTAGAATAGAGCTGTGAAGACTTTTCTGAAAGGGATTTTGAGTTGATTAAATAAAGTAATCCAGGTAGCTACTCAACAGTTAGTTTCTTTTTAGAGAAAACAGTATCTGAGCTGAGCGTGGATTTGTGTAGCCACATAGTTCTGCTTATTCTTTCCTTCTCCTCAGTCCATTATGCTGTAGTTGTCATACATGTGTTTGAATTACAAAACCCGGAATAAAATGTTGTAATTTTTACTTTAAGTAGTCATATGTATTTTTTTTAAACTTAGGAGGAGAAAATTGTATATTTCTAATTACCTGTTTATTTACTGTATTTAGTGCTCTTCATCGCTTCCTGAAAATCTGAAATATCGACTTGCTATCATTTCTCTTCAGCCTGAAGAACTTCTTGTAGCATTCTTGCAGTGTATATCTGCTGCTGCTGAATTCTCTTAGTTTTTGTTTATCTGAAAAGGTCTTTATCTTACCTTTATCCATTTTGGGGGATACATTTATTGAGGTACAATTTACATACTGCAAAATCCACTCTTGTATATAGACAGTTTGATGAATTTTGACAAATGTGTATTGTTTTATGATTGCCATTGCGGTCAAGATGAAGAAACTTTCTATCACCTCAAAATACCCTCCTGCCCCTTTATAGTCAGTCCTCTCCCAGTACCCCCATCCCCTGACAGCCACTAATCTGATTTCTGTCCTGATAGTTTTGCTTTTTGCAGAGTCTC
The DNA here is from genome assembly GCF_041296265.1 of Equus caballus. Classification (NCBI taxonomy): domain Eukaryota; kingdom Metazoa; phylum Chordata; class Mammalia; order Perissodactyla; family Equidae; genus Equus; species Equus caballus. The sequence goes on from NC_091708.1 coordinate 10,511,533, forward strand.
ATGTAGAGACTTAGACAGTATGTAGCCTTGTGTGTCTGACTTATTTGACTTAGCATAATGCTTTTGAGACTGAGCCGTGTTGTTGGATGTTACTGCTGAGTGGTGTTCCATTGATTGGCTGCACCGTAGTTTGTTTATCCATTCATCAGTTGATGGACATTTGGGTTGTTTCCTGGTCTTGACTATTATGCATAAAGCTGCTTTAAACATTTGTGTACAGGTCTTTAAGTGATACATGTTTTTATTTCTCTTGGCTAAATACCTGAGAGTGTGTTTGCTTGTTCATATGCTAAGTGTACATCTAACTTTACTAAAAAATTGCCACGTTGTTTCCAAACTGGCTGTACCAACGTGCATTCCCAGAGCAAGGTAGTGAAAGCTGCAGTTGCTCCCCAGCCTTGTCAGCACTTGGAATTGTCATATTTTAAAATTTTAGCCTTAGTAGTAGGTGTGTAGTGATATCTCATTGTGATTATAATTTGGATTTTGCCAATGACTATTGAACTTTCTTTTAAGGTACATATTTGACAAGTTTATGTATTTGGTGAATTGTCTGTTCAAATCTTGTTTCCATTTTTCTATTGGAGTCTTTGTCATCTTATTGAATTGTAAGTATTCTTCACAGGTTTGGTTAAAGTACTTTATCAGATTGTGTTGCAATTATTTTCTCCCAGTTTACGGCTTGTCTTTTCATTTTCTTAACAGTGTCTTTTAAAGGACAAACATTTTAAATTTTGATAACTTCTCAGTTTTTTCCTTTATGACACTTGCCTTTTGTGTCCCATGTTAAATATACATACATATGTTTTTGATCCTAACCCAAGGTCATAAAGGTCTTCAGCTAGAGGTTTTGTAGTATTTGGTTTTACATTTGAGTTTATGATTCATTTTGAGTTGATTTTTGTATATACTATGAGGAAAAATCAAGGTTGATTTATTTGCATGCCTCTGTCCATTTGTTCCAGGACCATTTTTTTGAAAACACGATCCATTCTGCATTGAATTGCTTTGGCACCTTCCTTGAAATCCATTGACCGTATAAGTTGGGGTCTATGTCTGTGCTCTGTGCTTTGTGAAATTGATCTACATGTGAGTGCGTAACCCAGTTTAACATTATCTTCATCAGTATGACTATACTAAGTCTTAAAATTGTGGAGGATAATTCTTCCAATTTTGTTCTTTTTCATGCTTTTTTGCTCTGTCTTTCCATTTCTATTGCCATTTTAGAATCATCTAGTTAATTTTAAAAACACCTGCTGGGATTTAAAAAATTTTTTTAATTTTTAAAAAATTTTTTTTGAAGATTTTATGTTTCCTTTTTCTCCCCAAAGTCACCCAGTACAGAGTTGCATATTTTTAGTTGTGGGTCCCTCTGGTTGTGGCATGTGGGATGCCACCTCAGCATGGCTTGGTGAGCGGCACCATGTCCATGCCCAGGATTCGAACCAGCAAAACCCTGAGCCAGGGAAGTGGAATGAGCAAACTTAACCACTCGGCCATGGGGCCAGCCCCCCTGCTGGAATTTTGATTTGGTTTTTGTTGCATCTCTACCTTAATTTGGGGAAGAATTGATATCTTAGTGATAATCTTCTGATCTATGGACATGGTGTATCTCTCCATTTATTTAGGTTTTCTTTAGTTTCTTTCATCATATTTTTGAGGTTTTCAGTCTACATGTCTTAAACATTTATTGGTAAATTTATTTCTAAATATTTGGGTTTTTTGGTACTATTGTAAGTGATATTTTTAATTTATAATTTTTAGTTAATAGTGTATAGACTATCATGGAATTTTGTTTAATTGCCTTTTATCTTGCAACCTTGCTCAACTTAGTTGTTAGTTCTGGTAGCTTTTTTGCAGTTTCTTTAGGATTTTCTTTTTTCTTTTTTTCTTCTTTTTTGAGGAAGATTAGCCCTGAGCTAACATCTGCTGCCAATCCTCCTCTTTTTGCTGAGGAAGACTGGCCTGAGATAACATCCATACCCATCTTTCTCTACTCTATATGTGGGACATCTACCACAGCCTGGCTTGCCAAGTGGTGCCATGTCTGCACCCGGGATCTGAACCAGCAAACCCTGGGCCGCCAAAGCGGAATGTGAGAACTTAACTGCTGTGCCACTGGGCCAGCCCCTCTTTAGGATTTTCTACATAAACTATCATGCCATATGCAGATAAAGACAGTTTTATGTCTTCTTTTTCAATCTGAATGCCATTCATTCATTCATTTTTTAATCTTTTGCTTTGTTGTACTGGTCAGGACCTCCAGAAAATATTGAATAGTGCTGAGAGCATACATTCTTGTTTTCTTCCTGATCTCAGAGTGAAAGGGTTCTCTTTTACCAATACTTATGGGATTGGCTCTAGAGTTTTCACAGATGCCCTTTATCAGATTGAGGTAGATCCTTTTTATTCTTAGTTTGTTGAGGATTTTTATTAGGGGGGCTTTGGGGAGAAGAAGGAAAAAAAAAGATTGACAGCACATGTTAGCTCAGGGCCAATCTTTAAAAAAAAATGATCCCACTACATCTCATCAAGAAATCTACTTTAAACATAAAGACACACATAGATTAAAAATAAGTGAGTGGAGAAAAATTCACCATTCGGCCATTGAATTTTTTATAGGCTTTTTCTGTGTATGGTGAGATGATCACATGGTTTTTCTTTTTAATGTTTTGTAAATGTCACTTAGGTCATGGTTGAAATGATGAAATGCATTGATTAAACCACCCTTGAATTCCTATGAGATAAACTCCACTTGTTCATGACATACTATCCACTTTATATATTTCTGGAATCAATTTACTGGAATTTTTAAAAGATTATTTTGCATCTATATTTATGAGGGCTATTAGCTATAACATTCTTTTTATCTAATTTGTTTGTCTGGTTTTGGATCAGGGTAATACTGGCCTCATAAAATGAATTGGGAAGTATACCCTTTTCCCCTTATTTTCTGGAAGCATTTGTATAGAATTCTGTATAATCCTTAAAGAATTTGTGTAGAATTTTGTGGAAGTCACCAGGGAAGTCGTTTGAGCCTGGAGTTTTATTTGTAGGAAAGTTTTTAACCATGAAGTCAATTTCTTTAATAGATATGAAGATAAATGAGTTCATTTCTTTGTTCTTGATTAAATTTTGATAGTTTGTCTTTCAACAGATTTGCCCATTTTATTGTCAAATTTTTTGTCATAAATTTCTTCATAGTGTCTCCTTATTAAACTTTTAATGTGTGTAAGTTCTGTAGTGATGTCTCGTCTTTCTTTGCAACAATGGTAATTTGCATCTTCAGTCTTCTTTTTCTGGTCAGTTGGTTGACATGTTTCTCATTTTATTGAATTTTTTTCAAAGGAGCAGCTTTGATTTAATTTGTCGTTTTCCTAATTTCTTAAGATGAAAGTTCGTATCATTGATTTGAGGCTTTTTTCTTTTTTTACTATTAATGTTTAATGCTTTAGATTTCCCTCTGAGAACTGTTTTAACTTCATCTGCCTAATTTTCATAGGTTATCTTACCAGTTTTATTCACTTAAAAATATATTCTAATTTCTCTTGTGTTTTTTTTTCTTTAGCCAATGGATTATATAGAGTGTTGTTTCATCTTCAAATATTTGTGAATTTAATTTCACCCTGGTAAAGAAAGCTTTGTATGATTTGAATTCCTTTAAAATGTATTGAGATTTGCGTTGGTCCAGCCTAAAGCTCTGTCTTGATGATCCATATATATTCTTTTCAAGTCCTTATGAAAGACTCTGCTTTTGCTGAACAGAGTGTTTTATAAAAGTCAATATATCAAGTTGCTTGACGGTGTTGTTCAAGTCTTCTGAATCTTTACCAGGTTTTTTAATCTTTTTTATTAGTTATTAAGAGAGGAGTGTTTTAGTGATTGAGAAAGGACTGTTGAAATTTTGCATCTATACAATTGTGGATTTGTCAATTTTTTTCTTTCAGTTTTGTCAGTTTTTAATTTATGTATTTTGAAGCCCTGCTTTTAGGATTACTATGTTTTGATGAATTGAACTCTTTCTCGTTACTAAATGTCTCTCTTTATTCCTGGCAATGTTCTTTGTCCTGAAACCTATTTTTTCTGATATTAATATAGCCAGCTATTCTACCTTTCATTTGATTTGTATTTATATGCTATCTTTTTTACAGTCTTTTTATTTTTAACCTATATTATATGTCATATTTAAATATGTTAAACATATGTTATTTTTAAAGTGTTGTTCTTGTGGATAGCATCTAATTGGGTTCTTTCCTTGGCCTTGGGTAGTTTTCTCACACACATGAGCAGATTAGTATTTAGCCAGAAACTTGATGAAACCATTCTTCAGGGATGTGGAGCTTTCTCTCTCTGTAGCACCTTCCTGTCTGGTGTTTTTCCCTGGAAATCCTAGCCACTATGACTTGCTGAAACTCTGTGGTCTGTCCCTTCAACTCACTGGGACAGGTGGGCTCTGATTTGAGCTCCTCTCCTTACACTCTCGCCTGGAAACTTCAACACAGTAAGTTTGGGCTACTTTAAGATTCACTGTTCCTTCTCTTCAGGATCACTATTCTGTTTTGCTGTTACTCTGTGTCAAAAAGTGTGTTTTGTATGTTGTTTTCTTATTGTTTAAGGTAGAATGGTGTATATGGTCCTTGTTACTCCATCGTAGCTGGAAATGTAAGTTTGCTTTCATTCTTAAAGGATATGTTTGGTGTATGTAATATTCTCATTTAACAAATTTATTTCTTTTAGCCCTTGCTATATGTTTTTCTATTGTGTTCTGTTGTTTTCATGATGTCAGTTGTCATTTATATTGTTTTTTGTATGTTATGTTGTCATTTTTCTCTGGCGTCCTTCAAGATTTTCTTTTTGGGGCCTGCCTGGTGATGCAGCGGTTAGGTTCACATGTTCCACTTCGGCAGCCCAGGGTTTGCTGGTTTGGGTCCCGGGTGCGGACATGGCACCACTCAGCAAGCCATGCTGTGGCAGGTGTCCCACATATAAAGTTGAGGAAGGTGGGCACAGATGTTAGCTCAGGGACAGTCTTCCTCAGCAAAAAGAGGAGAATTGGCAGCAGATGTTAGCTCAGGGCTAATCTTCCTCAAAAAAAAGAAAAAAAGATTTTCTTTTTACTTTACTTTTTAGGAGTTTGACTATATGATGTGTCTAGTTGTGATTTTCTTTGTATTTATTCTGGTTGGAGGTCACTGAAATTTATTAAATTTGGGAAAGTTTTACGCGTTATTTCTTTAGACTTTGTTTATGCTCCATTTTTTGCTCCCGAGATTTCAGTAACATGTGTGTTAGACCTCCACAGGTCATGTTGCTCTGTTTTTTCTTTTTTTGTTTGTCTGGTTGAATAATTTCTCTTGATTTATCTTCACATCCACTGACATTTCTTTCTGTCGCCTCCAAACTGCTGTTTAGCCCATTCAGTGGTTTTTTAAAAAATTTCAGATATTGTATATTTCAGTTCTAAAATTTCTATTTTTTTATGATTTCTATTTCTCTGCCTTGATTTCCTATTTGTTTAATTATTTCAAGCACTTTTAAAAATTAAGAAACTTTATTTTTTAAAAACAGTTTTAGGTTTACAGTAAAATTGAGCAGGAAATAGAATTCTCGTATACTCCTTGTCCCCACACACACAACCTCCCCTGCCTTCAACATCTGGTACCACAGTGGTACATTTGTTACCATCATCGGATCTACATTGATACGTTGTTATCACCCAAAGTCCATAGTTTACATAAGAATTCACTTTTGGTGTTGGACATTCTGTGTACAAATATATTGTGATGTGTATCTCCCATTGTAGTATCATACAGAATAGTTTCACGCCCTAAAAATCTCCCAAAGTGGCTGTACCATTTTGCATTTTCACCAGCAGTGAATGAGAGTTCCTGTTGCTCCACATCTTTGTCAGCGTTTGGTGTTGTCAATGTTCCAGGTTTTGGCCATTCTAATAGGTGTGTAATGATATCTCGTTGTTTTAATTTGCAGTTCCCCATTGACATATGATGTATGAACATCTTTTCATGTGCTTATTTACCACCTTTATATCTTCTTTGATGAGGTGTCTCTTAAGACCTTTTGCCCGGTTTTTAATTGAATTGTCTTTTATTGTTGAGTTTTCAGAGTTCTAGCAGTCCTTCGTCAAATGTGTCTTTTGCAAATATCCTCTCATAGTCTGTGTGGTCTGTCTTCTCACTCTCCTGACTTTGTCTTTCACAAAGCAAACATTTTTAATTCTAATGAAGTTCAGCTAATTAATTATTTCTTTCATGGATTGTGCCTTTAGTGTTGTATCTAAAAATTCATCACCATACACAAAATCATCTAGGTTTTCTCCTATGTTATCTTCTAGGAGTTTTATAGTTTTGCATTTTGTATTTAGATCTATGATCCATTTTGAGTTAATTTTTGTGAAGAGTATAAGGTCTTTGTCTAGATTTATATTTTTCATGTGGATATCAAGTTCTTCTAGCACCATTTGTTGAAAAGACTCTCTTTGCTCCATTGTATTGCCTTTGCCCCTTTGTCCCATTATGTGTATTTTATACCTTTTGTAGTTGTCCCACAGTTCTCTGATATTTTGCTCTGGGTTTTTTCTTTCAGTCTTTATTTCTCTTAGCTTTTCACTTTTGCAGGTTTCTATTGAGATATCCTTAAGCTCAGAGATTCTTTCCTCAGTGTGTCCAGTCTATTAATGAACCCACCAAAAGCATTCTTAATTTCTGTTACTGTATTTTTTATCTTTAGCTATTTTTTAATTCTTTCTTAGAGTTTCCATACACACACAGTAGTCCCCCCTTATCCATGAGGCATAAGTTCCAAGACCCCCAGTAGATGCCTGAAACCATGAATAGTACCTACCTCTGTATATAGTATGTTTTTTCCCATAATGCATACCTGTGATAGAGTTTAAATTACAAATTAGGCACAGTAAGAGATTAACAACAATAATAATAATAAAAATAAGACATTTATAGCAATATACTGTAATAAAAGTACCATAGATCATAGCAACCACAGCTTATGATTTTTTCCCTTTCCTTATTAAGTTGACAACTTTCACCTTTTCACGTAAAGGAAGCACTTTATGACATATCTGAATTGCCAGCATCACTACTCTTGCACTTTGGGGCCATTATTAAGTAAAATAAAGGTAACTTGAATGAACATAAGCACTGCCATACTGCAACAGTAGATCTCATAACCACTATGGCTTCTAAGTGACTAACGGACAGGTAGTGTATACAGTATGGATACGCTGGACAAAGGGATGATTTATGTCCTGGGCTAGAGAAAGCAGGACAGTGCAGGATTTCTCATGCTACTCAGAATGGTCATTCCTTTGCTCAAAACTCTTCAGTGGCTCTCCATTTCTCTTAGAATAGTAAACAGTGTCCATTCCATAGTATGAAAGGCTGTATATGATCTGGTTCTCTGTTATCTCTCTGATCTTACCTCCTATCACAATTACCCATTATTACTCTGCTTCGGCCACACTGAATACTGTTTCTTGAAAGTGCCAGGTGCATTCATGCCTTAGGGCTTTCGCATTTAAAGTGCCCTCTCCTGGCTGTGCTTTTTCCTCGGTATTTGCATGGCTGTCTCCCTGACTTTCAGGTCTCTGCTCAAATATCACCTTAGAAAGGATTTCTCTAAGTGTCCTGTGTAACATAGCATCTGTTCCTTACCCCATCATTCTCTATCCCCTTTTCCCTATTTTATTTTTCCTGATAGAATGTTTTACCACCTTACATATTTTATATGCATCTATATGAATGTGTTTCTGTATATATGTATGTATTTATTAATTTAATGGTTTTACGCTGCCTGCTGAAGCAGAAGCCTTGTGGTTCATGGCTGTGTCCGCAGGGCCTAGAACAGTGCCTGCCTCAGTAAACGTTTCTTTAAATGTGTGATTGAATAAATCAGATGGGATGTCAAAAACAGTTGTGTTTTGAGGGAGAGTGATGGGCATATCGTAGTATTTAGAACTCTGTAGAGGTGTGGGGAATGGTTAGGAGGGAGGCATGTCCTTGGGAGAGAAGGGATTGGAGTAGACGTGCTGGTGCCGAGGGTTATTTGGTGGCTGCCTCCTTGGGCGGATAGTAATATGTGAAATGCGAGGTTTTCTGGATTGCTGATGTCTTCCTTTATCAACCAAGGACAAGTGTTCTTCTGTTTGCTCATTTGATCCCATGCTGTATGAGTACTCTTTCTTGTTTTTGTTTTGTTTTTTTTACCTTATAGCACAAGCTCTCTTTTACCGTTTCCTGGCTCTCTGGCTTCTTGTTGTGTCCAATTTCTAGTCCTTTCCTGCCAGCTTGATTGTCTTCCCTCTGGTGGCTCGCCCTCATCTCCCTGGCTCCTTTTTTGTCAGGGAGGGCGTTGTATGTGTGCACTTTATCCCTGAATGCTGAGAGAGCACTTGTCAAACTGACAGATGGGGTGACTACTGGTTGCCACTTGACATGGAAAACGACACCTAAAAGTCTGCCTTTGCAGTCGTGGGCCTTCAAGAGACTCAGTGTAGGAGACTGCACTTTATCAAATAGAAATAACCATATTGATGAACATTTGGTATTTATGATATTAAAATATGTCCTTTCTGTAAACTTACATTTCTCCCTCATACTGTCCATGCTAGTCTTATATCATAGATCTGTTTCATAGGATAAATGAGAAAATATAGAAAACACCAACATTTTTTTCTTTTTTGAAGTGTAGTTGACATACAATATTGCAGTAGTTTCAGGTGTACAACATAGTGATTCAGCATTTGTTTACATTACAAAATGATCACCCTGATAAGACTCATTACCATCTGTCATCATACAAAGTTATTACAATATCATTGACTGTCTTCCCTATGCTCTACATTACATCTTCGTGACATTTATCTTATGACTGGAAGTTTGTACCTCTTATCCCCTTCACCTGTTTCGCCTTTTCCACTCCCCCCCCCCCCCCCCCAGCAACCACGAATTTGTTTTCTGTAAGAAAAAGCCAAGAGTTTTGAAGACTGGTGTCTAATAATGCACTAGGTATATTATTTCATTCATTTATTCTGTATGTCACATCATTTATGTCCCTCCTCTGCTTTGACACCTGCAGTGGCTTCACTAAAATATAACTCTTGGAACTAGTATTTAAGGCAGTTCATAATATACTTCCCAACCTTCCTTTTGTATTTCTCAGCTCCCTCTCATATTCCCACACTCCAGTCCACTGACTTAAAGAGTTCTTCATAGCCTTTCAGGCATTCCCGTGGAGAGGTGGGGGCCGAGTTGGCAGGATTCTGTCTCTCTCCCTTCTTTGACCAGAGCCTTTAGGGTTTCATCTCTTCTGCACTTTTGGTTTTCTTTAAAATAGGGTTCTGTAACTAAAAGAATATTTGGAAGTCACTCCATTTGTCTGATCATATGGTTAGTCTGTGTGTCGGACAGTCTCTCTTTCTCTCATACACACGTGCACACACACACACTCCTTCAAAGCCCTGATCTTACACTTTCTTGTGGCTTTCCTGTTTTTCTGTAGTTTCCTCTATGTGGAATGCTAATGTCATCAGTTGATCATTTATATAGTGAGTTTTGCTAGTTACTTGGAACAGTATGACAATTTTAAACATTTTAGTTCTAAAAAGCTTCCCAGTGAACTGGAAATTAACTATTTACATCATCAAAATCCTTAAGGATTAATATATGTTTTGTTAGCTTATGACATTGTATGTATTATGGACAAAGACAAAGAGATACTTCTCCTAAATGTTAGAAATACTGAGTCTGGACTTTGGGCTGAAATTTTTTCACTAAAAGTGTGCTTCTAAAACTTTAGTAGGAGAGTTAAGTTTAGTAGGAGAGTGTGATTTTGGCATACATATAGTTGTTTTACCTGTAGGTTTTGTTGTTGTTGTTTTAGTGCATGCTGTATATGAAGCCAAGACGGATTACATTTTGTCTTAAAAAATTTTTTTCTATGAAAGAGGATTTTATTATTCTAAATTTTACAGAGCAGTTTGTTTCTTTTGATCCAAATGCTTTTTTTGCAATCCTAGTCCTTCCTCCTTAGTTCCTTGATGAAATGGTGACTTGTAGTTGTTAAGAAAAGGAAGTTCAGACTTTTGGTATTATAATACAGTTTTAAAAAATACATATTATTTTCCTTCCATCTTAGTCATAAAGTAATGAGTTCTCAAAGGTGCTTCGATTTACACTAGAAGTATTTTCTTTGCATTTACCTAGCAGGTAAGATGTATATTTCATAGTGAGAGTTTTGTCATTTCCACATACTTTTAAAGCTTCAGTTTTTATGTCTTGGAAATAGATGTTAGTGATGTGATATTAATTGTTTTATATTTAACATTTTTCACTGTAGAATGTTAACATGTAATTGTTACCTAGCAGGCTATAAAGAACAGTTGTTGCCAGTGTAAAACATTCAAAATCATTTCTCCCAGAAAACCTGTAACTGAAGCAGTGGTTCTCAACTAGGGGTGCTTTTGCCCCCAGGAGTCATTTCGGTAATATCTGGAGATGTTTTTGGTTGTCACAAGTGAGAGGAGACACTCTTCGTGTCTAGGGGGTAGAGCCAGGCATGCTGCTAAACAACTTAGAGTGCACAGGACGGCCACCACAACAGAGTTTTCTAGCCCAAAATGTCAGTAGTATCAAGACTGAGAAACCCTGAGCTAAAGTTCAGTATCATTCTTCCACTTTACCTAAAAAATGTTTCTTTTGCTTCCAAGAGAAATGTTTTTATCGTTCCGCATAGGTATACAGATTTAGTCAGCCATTATCTCGATAATACCTTAAAAATGGTTAGTACATCTTAGTTTAGAAAAGAGCAGATCTTTACAAAAATAATTGGTTTTCCCAAAAGAAAGGTATGATTCTGAAATAGTTGTGTTTTCTGTTGTTTCTTTCTTTCCTTCCCCCCCACCCCCAAGTGGCTCTCTGTGTCATTGGCATGAAATCAAAATTACAGAATCTTAGTAAATATTCCTGCCAACAATGGAATTCTAAGGCCTTGCTGTCAGCTAAGGCAGCCCAGTCTTACTTCAGGGTTCCCATCCAACAGAGTAGATCAGGTCACCTTAATGGAAGAATTGCTTCCCCTAAGTATTAATAAAGAAAATGTAATAATTTCCCCTCTCTCCTCATCATTTTGTCCCTCAAACACACAATGTTAACAGTTTCTATACCTTTACACTAACACTATACCAGTGTTAACACCTATATTCTTCTATACCTTTCTTCATGCTCATATAAAGAACATTTAAACACACACTCAGTAGTTCGCGTCATCGTTTTTACATACCTCTCTGAGACTTTTTTAACTTTTATTATGTAACATTCCTTGGTTAATTGATATAGAGCTTGACTTTTCTTTTTAATAGCTATATGATATTCTATAGGATATATACAGTGGATGTTTTCAGAGTTTATTGAACTGTTTATTCTCTTGGATATTCAGCTGTTTTCAGGTTTGTTTGTTTGTTTACCACTTTAAAGAATAATCTAAGTACATGTATACTTCTATGTTAAAGAATAATCTAAGTACATGTATACTTCTATGTTAAAGAATAATCTAAGTGCATGTATACTTCTATGTTAAAGAATAATCTAAGTGCATGTATACTTCTATGTTAAAGAATAATCTAAGTGCATGTATACTTCTATGTTAAATGTTTTTCTGAAAGTGAAATTGGTTTACTGATGTTTAGTGCAGAGAAGTAATGCAGATCATCACAAATTGTTGAACTTTAAACTTTTTTTGGAATTTGTATTTGACCAATATTTAATTTCAAACCATGCAATGACTTTAATTAAACCACAAAAGATCCTACCTCCATGCCGTTTTGAAGATAAATGTCATTCCTGCCCAGCCTGGCTTGACCAGTCAATGCCTTTTCCTTGTTTAGGGGAAGTAAGCAACTCTTTTAGTTAGAACAACAGAATACAGCAAATACCTATAGGTACAGGGGATATGGAAAGACATGCTTAGAAATTATTTGGGTAAATATATTATTTTAAGAAATACTAGCTAAAATTTCAGAAGCAGATCATTCAAGGCAAAGAAAAACTTCTTGTTAATTGCTTTATTGATAGGGTCATAATACTGTCTGGAAACTATTAACAAGCTGTCAAATTCGGAGTGTGCTTTTTTGATATTGGAAATATGTTTATCTGATGACTATGCATCTCTAGATACTGAGTAAATGTTTTAGATCATTGATCTGCAAGGCAGAATGGTATAAGAATAGGCTGGATGCATGGGCTTTAGTCCTAGCTGTGCTCTTGTTGACCAGTTGTACAAATATGCCAAGTTTTCGCCTCCTGGGGTCTCCATTCTTTTCCCTCTTGGAACTTGGTTATTTCTAAAGTTTTTCGGTTCTAAATGTTCTGATTTATTATCTTGTACATTCTTTTAAAGAAATATATGATATAGTCATACATTTAGTTAATAACTGTCTTCAGATTTATGTTTTTCTGACTCAATGCTGCATGAATTAGCAGCATTGAAAAGCCAAGTAGGAAGTGGAGATGATGAACACTTTTACATAAAAATACTTTTAAAGTCTTTTGTGGTTCTTAGCCAATATTTGGTTTGAGATTTGCTCCATAGTATTTGTGTGTGTGTGTGTGTTAGAATTCATCAGCCAAGAAAATTGTATCATAGATAATTTATAAAGAATTATTTATTCTTATATTTGCCCCCCAAAAAGACATTTGAACCTTCATCTGCATATCTAAGTGGCAAGCCTCTAAACTTAAATTATCCAGTAGTTTAATATAAAATCATACAGAAACACTCACTAATACATTTGCGTATACTATCTTAAGTTCAGAATATGAATTACCTAGTAGTGAGTAACGCACTAAATTAATCTTTCTGTTGTCATATTGTTCTTATGTTAAGAATACATTTTCAAAGATGATTCTGTTTGTGGACGTACAGAAAAGGAAATAGTGAATGTTTTATTGTATTGAGTGAGCTGCACATTTTGAAACTGCTATGCTTAGGAAACATTTTTATGTCAGTTTAGCCTTTTCAACTGATTTCATTATGTTGTTTCTTTTGTAAGTCTATTCAAAGTATCTTTAATGTCTTAACTAAGAGAATATAATTTTCCAGCTGTATTTCAAAGTCATGTGTTGTTTCCATAATCAATATGTGAATGGAATTAGTTATCTGGTAACAGAATGCCTCTGTGCTCCCCAACCACCCCAAGATTCTTGTTTTAACCTCTGGCATTAGCTTATCAAGCCAACATTTATTTTCATAATTATGTCTGATAATTTTATTCAGTAATTCCTGGAGGAATATAGTTAGAGAAAACAAATTTAAGATGGTGAAGATCTTCTTCTTCTCCAATATTAGCAATAATGAAGTTGAATTTCATGTCATGCACTCTCTTGTAGTTATTTGGGGCTTTGAATCATCAAAGTCTTTGTGAAGGTAAAATCACAACCTAGGCAGTTGAAGAAAGAGTTTGTTTCTGATGTGATCTCAGAAATTGCAGGAAAATAAAAACTTTATTTTGTAGATTAAAGCTCTCCCTATGTTATATTAAATTTTAATAACATTGATATTCTGCTCACTTTATGAAACCTTTTATTACAAACAGTTATGAATATGAACATCTCATTTGACTACTGATGAACAGAGGGAAAAATCTAAATTAAAACTTTAAATACCACTATTTAATTACCCAAATGGCTTTGACTGTGTTAAAGAGTGCCTGGGATTATTCTGTTTTTCAATTTGTTTTAATGCTTCCTCGGTAAAAGCTGATGGATTCCCAGGCCCATTGCTGTCACTGATGAACTATATAAAGATAAATGACATTATGGTAAATTCCACTTAATGACACATTTTTAATTTTCAGAACACAGACATTTTCAGGCTAGTGAATGAAGGCTAATTACCTCAAGATCAGAACAAAATAACTCCTCATTTCGAAAGATAATAGAAAAGAAATGTTGCAGATTAATGATGCTATTTATCTTTAAAGGAAAAAAATTTTATCTTTATCCAGATAGCATAGCTCCCTGAGGAGCATGGTTATAAAATGCATCTGAAGTCGCAACTTAATAGGTTATTAAAATTGTTTGAGTGCAGGCTCTCCTCCTTTAGTCTTTCCATAAATTTAAATTGAAGGTGTGCTGTATTCAGAAAGGAGCAGCTTGTTTATGAGGCCGGAGGGAGCGACGTGCGTTACTGACAAAAGATGCGTTTAAGTTCTTTCTAGTATCTTGCTTTTTTATTTCTCTAAATGAAGCTCAACTATTTGAGAAAGTATTTTGAAATTTCTTACCACTCTTAATTGATACCCAAGTGAAAGAACCACACTTAACTTGTTTAATTTAAGATTAGAATAAAAATGAAAGCTGTAAATGCTCAGAGCCTTTAATAAATACATATAAATCAATTTGTAATCTAATTTAATTGCACGTGTGTGTGTGTATATATACATGTGTATATTTTTAAACAGTTTAATTTTGTCGTCTAAGTGAGAGGAAAATATCTCGGCCCGTGAGGGTGTGATTTTGTGGTCACAGTTGGAATTTATGTAGGAATTGTTCAGTAAATCATTATTCACAGTTAAAGGATTAGCAATAATCCTTTTGCTACACTCCCACACAAGTCACAAAGTAGTGACTCAGAATATTACTTGATCGTAGAAGCTTTAAACTGTTCCTGACATTCTAAACTCCTGTCTTTTGCTGTACATAATGTAACTATTATTTCTTTACTAGCAAAGGCATGTAGCATTTTCTCTAATTTTCTTTCTTGTCTCTAAGACAATACATGATTTGCTTATATATTGATCATATTTCTGAGCCACAGAAAAATGTTTGTGACCATGAAAGGAAATATGTAAGTGTGTTTCTTGCACCTGAGAGAAATTTCATTATGTTGTTGTAGATTTTATTTATCCCTTTCCAATTTTATTTGCTCTAAATAGTTAGAAGACATGTTTTATCTCATGGGGACAGTGTTGATTGCTTACAGCATCATTTTGGTGTGAAATTTTGTAAGACATTTTTGAGAAAAGTCAAGAAAAGAATTCTTTGTAATTGTGATTGCAGTATACATTTGATTTTATGTTAACTGTTATGAAAGCCTCCTCTTTACTTTTAAAAGTGTTCCTGTTTAAATAGTTTTAACTCTGTAGGTTAGGGATAGTTTCTAACAAAATAATTTTAAATTATTGAATCTGAAATCAATTAGTCATATTGACTAAAAACTGAGGGAGAATACTCAAAAGTGTACTTGGTGTCAAGTGCTCTCACTGTTCTTAATATTAGTACTTAATTATTACTATTTATTTTAAATTGTCAACACTATCCCTACCAGGCTTTCTTTATTCACCATAGGTATATCCATTTTACAGTGACTTAGGGAGACTGATAAGAATTCTGAAAGTTATTTTTTATAGACAGAGATAATCCTACTGTAGAAATAAAAATAAATGATGTTTTCCTTAATATTGAAATAATTTTCTTATATAATCTTCTGATTCTTAAAAACAATGCTTGTGAATGTGGAAAGAAATAAGCATGTTTCTTGTATGTGAGAGAAATTTCAATAATTCATCATTTGTATTCTCTGAAACCATTTTCAATGTGGCAAACAATGTGGCCATAAACCTTGTGTTCTTTCACAGTGATTATTTAGGGGGTTTTCTGATTTACTCTATCTCAATCATTTTAAAAATTATAAAACTTTTTAGGAATTGAAGCAACCTTTAAACATATAACTATACATCACAGTAATATGAAGACAGGAACTACGGTATTGGTACATTATAAAACTTTTTTTTTCCAAAACTTAATTGATTAGAATGGATTCTTGTTAGAGTGTTATGTAGTGCATGTTCTCTATGTGGTTCTTATCCTTAAATCAAAAAATGATCTTAAAATTACTGTTAGAATAATATACACTAAAATATTCTAGAGCATTAATAATATTGTATCATGCTTTTATTTCGTTTTCCTCAATTATTGCTATTTTTTAAAATTTCCAACTTTGTCTCCTACTTAGCCTTTTTCAGTAAAAGTGAGTTCATTCTAAAGATGTTTACATGCAACTTAGAGAAATTGTCAGGGTTATGTTTTTAGAGTCAGCAGTAATCTTAGTATGGATATGAAAATGTCATTTTTCTTTATATGCAAGTTTTCACTTCCAGTGATGATGATCTTGAATGAATATTCTATTTGGAACATCTCTGTTTATGGGCTCTCAACAATTGCTTTTTGATGTGTACTTTGAGAATTCTGTTTTAAAGCAAGTCATTGATCCTTTAGACTTAACCCTCTTTCAGTTTTTTCTGACGGATTATGATATTACAGTATAGCAGTGACCTGTAAAAATGATATGGACAAGGGACAAATTCAGGGCTACTGAATTGCTGATTATGGTTTCATAGCAATGATCACAAGCTAGCTACCATTATATCTCTTTCAAAATTCTGGAATTTTGTTTGGATCCATTTGTGATAGGTAACAGATGGATGTAAATATAAAGATTCTTGACAGGGCAAAAAAGAAATCACTGTGGATTTAAACCCTCAAATCCAATGAGAATAATAAGGTCCTAACAGAAGTCACAAAGCGTAATAAAGTGCTTTACCTTCGCACTTTATTCCTAACTGACTCCCCAAGTTAATTTCTTGGTTTAATGTTTAGGGCATACAATCAGGAGTTGAGATCTAGGTTTTAATTTTAGCACTAGCTCTAGTTTTCCTTGTGATCATACATAAATTCCCCCCCCCCCCCCGAATCTGTTTTCTTACCTGTATAAATGAGGGGCTTAAACACAAATTGTCTGTGCAGAGCATTAGAAGGAGGGAGAGAGGATGTAGAGAGGGGCAGGTCTAGCCGACCTCTCTGTACTCTGCGTCCTCCATCCCCTTTCCTGCTTAACCAGAGCAACTGTGATTTTTTGGTTGTTTCTTTCTAGATTGGGGCTCTGCTTAAGGTTTGACTGAGAAAAAGACACTTCTTAAAAAACAAACAGTTAAGAAAGTTTTAAAACCACTTCTGGGCTAGGTCAGTGATTGGCAAACTGTGGCCCATTGTCCAAATCCAGCTCAACACCCTTTTTTGTAAAGAAAGTTTTATTGGAACAAAGTCACACTTTTTCATTTACGTATGGTCTGTGGCTGCTTTTGTGGCATAGTTGAGTAGTTGTGACAGAGACTGTATGGTATGCAAAGCTCAAAATATTTGTTATCTGGCACTTTACCAAAAAAGTTTGCTGACTCCTGGACTAGATACTCACCAATCTTAGACCTGTAAATTAGTCCCTAGAGATGGCGTAACTTCTGCCATATGCACTTCTACTTCCCAGACTGCACGCTGATTCTTGGCTAATTCCTCTAATCTTTATAGAATTATGCCTAACCATTCAGCCTCTGTATTTCATAGCACTCTTTGAAAACCTGTTAGTTATTTTGAGCTCATTATTTGTCCTAAAGGATGTAAAAGGAAATATTGTAGGAAAATGCTTCATAGCCCCAAGGTAATTGGGTAGACAATGTTAATACATCTGAAGTGATTATAGGACATTTAAGGCAATCAGGTAAATTTTCAGATTATATGAGTCTAAAAATAAGTTTAGTAGGAGTTTAGAGAAAGTTAACATGATAGGAATTATCTTAAGGTTTTTTTTGTTTTGCTGTTTTTTGTTTTTTTTTAAGAAATGTGACTTGAACTGGTCTCTGAAGACTAGACAGAATTTGAAAAGGCATCAAGGAAGTCAAGGACATTCTTTGGGTGAGGAAGATATAGAGAAGGGAGTGAACCTATGGGCAGCAAAAGGCTTTGGGCTCATTGGAGCAGTGGAAATGAGGCTATGCTAGCAAGGAGGGAAAGGATAGATCACTAGATGACAGAGTTTGATGTGGTAGACACTTGTGAATCACGTTATGTTCCTGAGTAAGGAAATGAAGAACTCACTATATGTACAAGTAATCAGTAAGACCCATTAGGCAGCTATTGATCAGTACTGTGCTGAGTACTTCAGAAACCATGTAGGATTCATAATATGATCACATATTTTCAAGGAGCTTATGTTCTGGCTAGACTGTTAAGATGGGTGATCATACAATGGAAGGGTGTCACATGGTAGTGCCCAGTATGAGTTACTGATATACTATTGGAATTTGAAGGAGGCAGGAGTTACAGCCCTGAAAAGTTCCCTGCAGGGCTAGCATTCGTGCTGGGCCTTGAAGAGTAAGGAGGACTTGAGTAGGAAGAATTCATCTAGGCAGAGGGAAGGGTGGTGTTGGCAGGGAAAAGGAAGCAAACAAAAACGTGGAGATAAAACATTGTTTTGTATGAAGACCAATGAAGAGACAAATCTGAGTTAAGTGGAAAACTGAGTATGAGATGGAATGATAAGGTTGGAAAAATAAGGAACTCTGGCACATGGGTTTGTGAAGACTGTGAATGCAAGGTGAGCGTGTTGGAGGTTTTTTCCTCTGAAACTTCTTCAAGCTTTTTTCTCTGCACAAATAGTGGAATCCTCTCTTCAAGCAGAATGTTGTAATCTCAGTCTCTAAAAGAGATTAAAGCAGAGCAGCCTTGGTTCAGAAGATGAAGAACATGGAGCCTTATTTACCATGTCCCACCAAAGTAGCCACAGAGGCACATCAGTGGAACCCTTATTGCTCTGTGGAACAGTTTGAAAAATACTGTTCTAAGCTTTACAAAGCTGTTACAAGTTTTGGGATGGGCCTAGTGAAATGTTGACAATGTGATTAACCCACTAGTGTACAGGATAGAGTGGGGGAAACTTGAGATAAGAAAATGATTATAATACTAGAGATTTAAGGACCTGAGCAAGGGTGGTGCTAGTGAAAATAGAAGGGGAGAGAATTGGTAGGGATGAGATTTTCAAAGGAAAATGATCCATAGTGTAGCAGTTGTGATTATGACTAAGATCACCAAGATCAAACACGTGAAGAAGAGTGGCTAAGGGAAACCATTTAGGATACTGGAAGAAGAGAAAATAGCAAAGAATGAATAAACAGGCAAGGTTAATAAATAGAGACAAAGTGTAGACCGTTTTAAGGCAAGGGTAGTCAATACTGGATTCTACAGAGGACACGGAAACTAATGTTGAAGTGAATCATTGGTTGACAAATGCACAGTTCCTAAAAATATGAAAATATGGTTTCTGTGAATAGAGAGAAGGATAATGAGTGACTAGATTACAGTGAGTGAGAGTGGAACAGAGAGAGTAAACTCATGAAAAAGTCAAAGAAAAAAATGATGGGATTTGTTGATTAACTGAATACAGGCAATGAATGGGAGGAGAGGGAAACATGACTCCTAAAAATGATTTCATTGGCTTTTTAAAATGTGGTTTATTATAAATTAAAGGTTTATAAACTAGCATATTATGTAAATATGAAGCCAACAGTTAGTCATTCGTTTACTCATTAAACATGTTGAGTTTGCTCTGTGTAAGGCATTGTACTAAGTTGTATGAAGTATTCAAAAGTGAATCAGATGTGAACATCTCCCTTCAAAATACCTATCCTTTTCAATAACAAAGCAAATAAACAAACTGAACCTCCAAATAAACTTAGGAAGTGTATAGAGTCTATGAAGGATACTATAAAAATCAACTGAGAGATGTCAAAGAAGAGTTCAACAAATGGAGAAGCGTACCTGATTCCTGGATGAAGAAAGACCGTATTATTAAGATGCCAGCTCTCTACGAATTCATCAATAGTTATAACAACCTTGGAAGATTGTTTTGGAACTTGATAAAATGATTTTAATGTTCATTTGGAAAGATAGATGGGAGATCAGTATAGAAAATTTTGAAAAAAACAAGAATGGTGACATGTCCTACCAGATATTAAATTTTATTATAAGCATTTAGCAGTTAAAATAATATAGGCCCAGGAATAAACAGCTAGACCACTATAATAGAATATATTATGTGTATATATCCAAGTATTAATAAGAGTCTAGTACATTATAAAAGTGACATTTTTAGTTTGAGGAAAGGATGGATTAGTCAGTAAGAGGTATTGGAGGAGAAGTTACATTTCTACTCCATACCATATACCAAAATAATTTATAGATAATTTAAAATTTACTATTAATAATAAGTGAAACTATAAAGTACTAAAATAAAATGTAAATGAATGATCTTGTGTTGCAGGAAGGGCTTTGTAAATATGCCATAAAAAGTTAGAAACCATAGTTACTAAGATGACTAGAATGTGCAGGGTACAGGATTTAACTACATGAGCAGGAACAACTTTTGTATATGAACAAACATCACACACAAAATTGAGAGCAAACTGGAAAGAAAAATTATGATTCAGAAAAGAGCTACCATCTATTTATATGAAGTAGTCTTAGAAACCAATAAGGAAAGGAAACACTCCAGTGGAAAAGTGGGCCAAACATATGAACTGGTGGTTCCTAAAAGAAGAAACATGTGGAAAATGTTTGCTATCACAATTAGAAAAATTTAAGTACCAGTTTAATCTATTAAGTTGGCAAATCATGATAAAATAGGCATTCATATATATGGCTAATATGAGTTTTAGTAAATCCTTCTTGATGAAAGACAGTTGGGTAGCAGTTACCAAAAAAGGCTTAAATGTAACAGTTATTTGTACACAAATGTTTATTGCAGCATTATTCATAATAGCCAAAAAGTAGAAACAACTCTAGTGTCTGTCAGCAGATGGATGAAAAAAACCAAATGTGGTATATTCGTACAATGTAATATTATTTAGCCACAAAAAGGAATGAAATTCTGATACATTCTACAACATGGATGAATCTTGGAAACGTTACGTTAAGTGAAATAAAGCCAGACGCTAAAGGGCAAATATTCTGTTATCCCACTTACATGAAATCTCTAGAATATGTAAGAAAGAAAGTATCCTAGAGGTTACCGCGGGTTGAGAGGGAGGGGGAAATGGGAGTTTTTGCTTAATGAGTGCAGAATTTTTGTTTTGGGTGATGAAAGAGTTTTGGAAATAGATAGTAGTAATGGTTGTATAGTGTTTTGAATGTAATTAATATTACTGAATTGTATACGTAAAGACTGTCAAAATGGCAAATTTTATGTAATCTATTTTAGCATGGAGAGGAAAGGGAGTAAAAAAAAGTTTAAATGTGCCTGTCATTTCCCTTACAAGAAGTTGTTCTAAGGAAATAATAATGAATATATGTAGGGATTTTACTACAGAGTTGGAAACAACCTAGATACTCAATAAAAAGAGATTCTTTACTGGTATATTCTGTAGCCATTAACAATGATAAATTGCACAAATATGTAATAGAAAATTCTTATGCCATGTTAAGTGAAAATACAGGTAGTAAAACAGCATGTACCCAGTTTTCATTTCCAAAACACATTTATGCATGGGCAAGCAAAGACTGAAAGTTCATATTCTTAAGAACTGGAATGATTATCTTTGGGTGATAAGATTACAGTGGTTTAGTTATTGTTACTTGAGTTCATACCATGAACATGTAAGACTTAGAGTCTAGGTTTTTGTTTTATTTTTTTAAGAAGTAAAGAGGAATAATGCAGACTTCCACTTCTAGCCATGATAGAATACCAGGGAATGAATTTACACTCCTACCTTAAACAAGACAGCCAGTCTATAAATATGAAATAACTGTTTACAGATGCCGGGCAGTAAGCAGTGTAGGACACTGGTCTTAGAAGGGAAATAAATGAGGTGAACTCTGTGACTGCCACAGCTTATTGCCTGGAGAGAGTTTCCAGGCCAGGGTCCAGGGAGGAGGAACCTGTTCAGATCTTGGGGGTCATTGACGCTACATTTAAGAGAGAGTTTGAAATATGGGGAGGCCAATATGGGAAGAATTTGTGTGTTAAAATACTGGCAAAGAGGGAGCTGCACCAAGAGAGGACTCTGGAGATTTACAGGAGGATGAGTTTTGACTGAGTACTGATCTGTGTATGTGTGGGGAGGAAATTACCTGAGGCTGGAGAAAGACCCAACTAGTAGGTCATGCAGTGTTTACAGCTATAAATTTCCCTCTGAGCACTGCTTTCACTACATCTCATAAGTTTTTGTATGTTGTCTTTTTGTTTACATTCTGCTCAAAGTATTTTCTAAACGTCCTTAGTGATTTCTTCTTTAGTCCATTGGTTGTTTCAGTATGTTGTTTAATTTCCACTAATTTTTGTATTTTTCAGATTCCCTTATGTCACTGAGTTCTAGTTTGTTTTCATTGTGGTCAAATAAGGTAACTTTGTATAATTCGATCTTTTAAAATTTATTGAAACATGCTTTGTGGCCTAACATGTAGTCTATGGGTCTACAGAGATGTCCCATGTACACTTGAGAAGACTTGTGTGTTCTGCTGTCTTTTTTCTTTTTTTTTTAAAGATGGGCACCTGAGCTAACTACTGTTGCCAATCTTTTTTTTTTTCCCTCCCCAAATCCCCCCAGTATATAGTTGTATATATTTTTTTTAAGTTGTGGGTCCTTCTAGTTGTGACATGTGGGATGCTGCCGCACCGTGGCCTAATTGAGCGGTGCCGTGTCCATGCCCAGGATCTGAACCAGTGAAACCCTGGGCCACTGAAGTGGAGCACGCGAACTTAACCACTTGGCCACGGCCACGGGGGCTGGCCCCGGATGCTGTCATTTGATAGAACATCCTATATATGTATATTAGCTTTAATTGGTTTATAGGGTTATTCAAATCCTATATATCCTTGTTGATCTTGTGTCTAGTTATTCTTCCCATTAATTGAAAGTGGAGTTTTGAACTGTCTCCACCTATTATTGTGGAATGGTCTGGTTCTGTTTATTTCTTTTTCCTGCACAAGGACCATACTTTCTTGTTTCTTTACATGCTTCGTAATTTTTTGTTGAAAAATGGACATGTTGAATATTATAGTGTGGCAACTCTGGAAATCCAGTTCTTCCTCCTTGCCAGGTTTTGTTGTTGCTGCTCGTTGTAGTTGTTACTTGTTCGTTTAGGGACTTTTCTGAATTATTTTCTAAAGTCTGTCTTCTTTGTCATGTGTGGCCACTGAATTTTCTGTTCTATTAACTTAGTTATCAGCTAGTGATTTGACAGATAGCTCCTTAAATGCCTGGAAACCTCCCAGTACCACGACCACCACCACCACTACCATCACCACCACCACCACAAAAAAGCAGATGGGCTTGTATGTGTTTTGGGCATACCTTTGACATTCAGCCAGGCACTTTGTAGCTCTTGTTTAGCCTTCTCTTCCTGCTGGTATGGAGCACGAAGGTCAGTCAGAGGTAAGAACTTAGGGCCTTTTCAGATCTTTTTGAGCATATTCCTGGCACTGGGCATGTGTGTGGGCTTCTAGATTCCCTAGAATATGCAAGAGTTTTCAAAGCCCTTGTTCCCCAAAGCATCTCCTCTCCTAGTCTTTCCTTCCAGGCTTTTTTTATTTGTCTATAGTTTACCCCAGCTGTTATCTCTTGCCCAACATGGTAGCAGCTAATACTTTCGCCTTTAAATACTTTCAACAAACACCACCTACCCCACAAACCTCCCCAACACACACACACACACGCTCCTCAGCACTTCACATATGGGAAACTTCTGAGTTAGGTGAAATAAAGTCAAGCCACCAGACAGGTCAGAACAAAAAAGTACAATCCTTTGAGAAAAGATTCATGCTGCTCCTTCTGGTACTGTAAACCATATCAAGAATGTGGACTTTTGTCTTGGAAGGCTGTCACTGAGCTGGGGTGTGAGGAATGGTATCTTGGCAAGTTAAAATGACACAAAGCTGTCTTAGTGAAATTCAGGTGGTTTTTTCTTCATTAAGCATTCTCCTCCTGATGGTTGTAAGCTTTTGATTTGATTCCATAGTTTTGAAAAAGTTGGTTCTGACAGTTTTGTCAGTTTCTTTGTTGCTTTTGTTGGGGGATGGGCTTTTGGAGTTTCCTACTCCACCATTTGCTGACATTATCATTTGTGATCTTAAGAGGGAAATTTACAACATTATATACTAATTGTAGAGTGAAGGAAAGATCACAAATCAATGATCTAAATTTCCACCTTAAGAAACTAGAAAAAGAAAAGTAAATTGAATCCAGAGTAAAACAACCTGAAGGAAATAAGAAAAAACAAAAATTAATGAACTAGAAAACAGAAAAGCCATAAAGAGAATTAGGGAAATCAAAAGCTTATCCTTTGCAAAAATGTCAATAAAACTGAAAAACGTCTAGCCAGATAAGGAAAAAAACAAGAGACAACATAGATGACCATTATCAGTAAGGAAAGAAGGGACATCACACTGATCCTACAGATGTTAAAAGACTAAGGGGATATTATGAATGATCTTAAATCAGTAAATACAATAACTTAGATGAAAAGGACAAATTTCTTGAAGGATACAAGCAAAGATTAGTTAAGTAGAAATAGGTAACCTGCATAGCCTTGTTACAGAAGTCAAATTTTTAACTAGCAAGTTAACAGCCTTCCCACAGAGAAACCTCCAGGTTCAGATGGCCTTCACTTAGTAGGTTAATCAGACTTTAAAGAAGAAATAATGCCACTTCTTTACAAACTCTTCCAGGATATAGATGAGGTAATGCTTCCCAACTCATTTTATAAGGCTTGTATTAGCATAACACAAAGACCAGTTAAGACATAATATCCTTAGTGAACATAGACACCAAAAATCCTTAACAAAATGTTAGGAAATTAATCCTGTAATATATAAAAAACTTAATATGTCATGACCAAGTGAGATTTATTCCAGGAACATAAGGTTAGTTTAACATGTGAAAATTAATCAGTGTTAGTCACTATATTAACAGACTAACAGAGAAAAACCATATGATCATCTCAGTAATGCAGATAAAAGCATTTTGCAAAATCCAACACCCGCTCATGACAGGTTGAAAAAAAAAAAACTTGGCACACTAAGAATAAAAGAGGAGCTTTGTCGACCCTGTACAGGGCCTCTTTAAAAAACTTACAACTAAAGACTGAATGATTTCCCTCTGCAATTGGGAATAAGACAAGACTTTCTCTTCTCAGCAGTTCTGTTCAACGTTTTAATGGAAATTGTGCCATAAGGCAAGAAAAAGAAACAAAAGGCATACAGATTGGAAAGAAAGGTATAAAATTGTCTTCAATTGCAGCTGACATGAGAATTTGCTTAGAAAATCATAAGGGATCTATAAAAGAGTTACTGGCATTAATAAGCTTAGCAAAGTTGCAAAAAACAATTGTATTTTTATATGCTAGCAACGAACAACTGGAACTTGAATTTTTTTAAAATGGCATTTACCAGTGCCGGCCCCATGGCCAAGTGGTTGGGTTTGCACCCTCTGCTGCGGCAGCCCAGGATTTCGCGGGTTGAGATCCTGGGTGCGGACCTGGCACTGCTCATTACACCACATGGACGCGGCGTCCCGCATGCCACAGCTAGAAGGACCCACAACTAAAAATACACAGCTATGTGTCAGGGGAGCTTTGGGGAGAAAAAGGAAAATAAAATCTTTAAAAAAATTGCCATTTACAATAGCATCAAAAAATATGAAATACATAGTGACAATTGTAACAGAAATGTGTAGGACCTTTACACTGAAAACTGTAAAGCAATGCAGAGAAAAATTAAAGAAGATCTAAACAAATGGAGAGGTATACTGTGTTGATGGATCAGAAGAGTCCATTTTTTTAAAGTGTCAGTTCTTCCAGATTTAACTATAGGTTCAATGCAGTACCAATCAAAATCCCAAGAGGCTTTTTCTTTTAGGGGAAATTTTCTAAATTAGTTATAAAATGTATTTAGAAATCCAAAGGATCTGTAATACAGTGATCAAGGCAGTATGACACTGTTGTAAAGAAAGACATATAGAATAGAGAGTCTAGAAATAGACTCACATAAAGGTGCCAAACATTGCACTAGGGGAAGAGTAGGCTTTTTAGCAAATTGATACTGCACCAATTGGATATCCATATGCCAAAAATGAACCATAGTTCTTACATCACATGATATACAACAGTTAACTTGTAACATATCATAAATTTAAATGTGAGAACTAAATCTATGAAAGGTCTAAAAGAAAACAGGAAGCAATCTGAGTAACCTTGAGCTAATCAAATATTTTAAGAAAAAAGCACAAACTGTTTTTAAAAATAGAAAAATGGGACTTCATCAAAGTTTAAAATATTACTTTCAAAAGATGCTTTAAGGAACTGAAAATACAAGCCACAGGTCTGGAGAAAATATTTACAAGGGACATGTAGCCAGAATATGTAATAAACTCTTACAACTCAATAGTAAGATGATGGACAACCCAAGTAAAAATGATCAAAAGATTGATAGATATTTACTAATGAAAATATACAAATGGTAAATAGGCCCATTAAAAGATCAAAATCATTAGTTGTTAGGAAAATGAAATTTAAAACCACGAGATAGTGCTGCCATCCACTACAATGAGCTATAATTGAAAAGATTGACAATTCCAAATGTATGGAGGATGTAAAGTAACAAGAGCTCACATCCATTGCTTGTCAGAAAGGAAAGTTGTACAGCCGTGTTTGGAAGAGTTTGGTTTGAAAGAGTCTTGTCAAGTTAATTATACATCATACCATCCGACCTAGCAGTTCTACTCCCGGGTATTTACTCAAGAAAAATGAAAACGTATGTCCACAAAACAGCTTGTATTTAAATCCTAGCAACTGTATTCATAATAGACAAAAACTTGAAATAACCTGAATGTCCATCACCTTGTGACTGATAAGTAAATTGTGGTATATCCATTGAAAGGAACACATTGCTGATA
Source organism: Equus caballus (assembly GCF_041296265.1). Classification (NCBI taxonomy): domain Eukaryota; kingdom Metazoa; phylum Chordata; class Mammalia; order Perissodactyla; family Equidae; genus Equus; species Equus caballus. Next base: position 10,538,339 of record NC_091708.1, read on the forward strand.
CATTCCACGACATGGAAGAGTCTCTAAAGCTTTATGCGAAGTCATAAGGGTCAGATACAGTAGAATATGTGCTGTATGAATCTATTCCTATGACATTCTGTAAAAGGCAGAACTCGGGACAAATCAGATCAGTGGTTGCCAGGGTGTAAAAGGAAGGGACTTGTGAAGAAGCATGAGGGAACTTTTTGTAAGCATGAGAATGTTCTATATCTTAATTGTGGTAGACATTCCAGGACTTTATATTTGGTTCTTTAAAACTTTTTGAATTGTAAATAAATTGTGAATTTTATTTTGTGCAAATTATAAAGCTTACTTCAAAAAACAGAGAAGTAAATATATTCACATTCGAAAATATTTATATTTGTGCATACTTAAACTCACTTTCATGAAAGTCCAATTTTTATAAATGAAAAAGGAGGAACTTGTAATTTAATGTTGTGTTGATTAATTGCTCAAAACTCTTACGTAAACAGCCTAAATAATCAACAATAGTGCAGTAGTTAAAGGTACATCCAATTTATGTTATTCAACAATTAAAAATCAAGATTTAGCAGAGAGAATATTCCGTAAAATGGGAAAATGTTTACAACATACCAAACAGGGAAAAAAAGGACATACAGCAGAATCTCAGGTTTTTTGGGGAAAAATGAGGAGGGGGGACATTATTTTATAAATATATGTGTAGGAAGAAAACACATCAAATATCACCCAGCAGTGGTTATTACTGAGTGTTAGGATGGCAGCAACTTGTCTTCCGTTTATATAAAAAAAAGCATGTTGTGAATTTTCTACTTAGTTGTTGTAGTTTCTCTCCATTAGAGTGTGCGCACCCTGAGAACAGGGATTTTTGCTCTTGTTGTTTTTCCTGTCGCTGCGTCCCCAGAGCCTGGACCCGTGTTCCAGAAAGATTGATTGAGTGAGTTTATGAATTCACTGAACTTCTGCACCTCCTTGGGCCTCAGTCTAGACTTTGTCATCGATTTGTCTATTTTTATTTTAATTGCATTACTGCAGCTTTATGGTACATTTTGCAATCTGGTAGGACATGTTCTCTTTGTTATTCATATCTGAATTTTTCTAGGCTTTTCTTCTGTTACGATGCTCCTAAAATCTCCTTTTGGGGTTTCAAATGGAATTTTACTAGTAATATAGATTAATTTGGTGGCAAATTGGCATCTTTCAATGAGGAATTTGGGATGATAGAATGAATTATTTATATATTCTTTCATGTCCTTCAGTAAGCTTTATGGTTTTCTTAATGTTAGTTGGCATATTATTAAATACATTTCTAGATAGAATTTAATTTTGTTGGTATTGTTTTTGAGATCTGGTTTTCCTTTATGCTTTTTTTCCCCTGATATATAGGTAAGCTGTTAAGTTTCATATATTTATTTTTTATTAAGAACCTTACTAAAAATTGTATGTAATGTTTTAAAACATTGTAATTCAAAGTTAAGTTGATTACCAAAGACCGAATTTGTTTTTTTTTTAAAGATTTTATTTTTTTCCTTTTTCTCCCCAAAGGCCCCCGGTACACAGTTGTACATTCTTCGCTCTGGGTGCCTCCAGTTGTGGCATGTGGGGCGCTGCTTCAGGATGGCTTGATGAGCAGTGCCATGTCTGTGCCCAGGACTCGAACCAAGGAAACACTGGGCCGCCTGCAGCGGAGCGCTCGAACTTAACCACTCGGCCACGGGGCCAGCCCCTAAAGACCAAATTTTTTTATGGCTTTTAAAAAAAATACATAATTTTTGTGGTGGGGGTTAACTGTCTTTCTCCATTTTCACACCGTAATTGGTTAGAGCTTCCTGAAGCAATGTTGATCAAATATTCATTATTTAAACTGAACAGATTCAGAATTTAAATAGCTGTAATACATTTGGGGCATTTCACCTACCCCAAGGCGTTTGGCAGAAGTCCTGGAGAAGCTGGAAGGATCCGTAAGGTGGTCTTTGTCAGCAAGTGATTGTTGAGCCGTAATTACTAGATAAGGGAGATGGTCTCAATGTTATGAGCCTTGAATCAAACAGGTATGTAATTTATACTTAGCATCTTTCCACTGTTATTTCTCTTTCTGCTATCCTAGAATATAGTTCTTAGAGTCCTTTCTTTTTATTTTGGAGTCACACTTCTGAAAACAGCAGTGTATTATGTTAATAGTTATTTTGTTGTAATGGTTCTTTCGTTCAGTTTACATGTGTTCTTGCTTGTATTCATACCTTACCTTTCTTAAATTCTAAGTTCTTTAAAGGATGAGGAATATGTTTGTGTAAAAGTCTGTTCATCATATCTGTCCTGAGCAGCTAGTATTTACAGTGCAGCATGGGAAAGAAGAGATAACACTGAGCACGTCCTGTGTGCCAGTTCTGAACATGCATACATGTAGAAACCAAGAATCTGAAAGAGTAGATGTCTTGCCAAAATTTAAGAAGCTATGGAGTATCCATTTGATTCTAAGTTCTGCACTCCTCAACCCTGGCTACACATTAGAATCATCCGGAAAATTCAAAAATCTCATATTTTCATCATATTTCTCCTCACCTCCCACTCCCACTCTGGCCAGAAAATCGATTTCTGGCACTAGGGCCTAGGAATCTAGGTATGGGAGAGACATAGAACTTTTTTTAAGCTCTCAGGTGATTCTAATATGCAGTCTTGGTTAAGAACAGGAGTCAGCAAACTGTGGCCCCCAGGGCCAAATCCAACACGCCTCTGGGGGGTTTTTTTACTGCTTGGGAGCTAAGAATGGTTTTAACAGTTTTAAATAGCTGAAAACAGTCAAAAGAAGGGTAGTTCATGACACATGAAAATTATATGAAATTCACATTTCAGAGTTCATAAACAAAGTTTTATTGAGACCAAATCCTCATGATAAATTTTTGTTGATGTGTCAAGAAATAATTGTTGACAGACTTCTTCATAGACAGTATGTTTAGAATGTTCTTTCTAACATAATGGCATTTTCTAGCAAACAAGAGAGCGTAAACTTACACATAACGAGAAATAAAAATCTCTGGACTCAGTCTCCTCCAATTTTAAATGATTTCTTTCCTTTTTATCTATTCATTTGATAAAGTATAAATGCATCTTTTCATTGCTTTAACTGTTAAGACTGGAGAGGGGAATTGCTAGGCCAAATTCAGTAATCATTTGTTGATAGCGTGAGGTCTGTGGGGAGACACTTTGAAATGGTATGAATATCATGTTTTCCAGCTGACTTTAACTCAGTGCTTTTCACATCCGTTGATGATTCTTGCCTGAATCAGGCAATGCTGTTGTGGTTCAATTCATCAAATTTTGCATGCACAATTCTTAAGGACTTCTCTAAAAAATGCTATATGCCTCTCTAAATATAATCAAATATTTTTAAAATTAAGAATATGTATAACATAGTATTTATATTAGTTTTTTGTTGCTGCTGTAACAAATGACCACAAACTTCGTGGCTTGAAACAAGAGAAGTTTATTCTGTCGTAGTGCCGGTGGCCAGAAGTCCGGAAGCAGTACTGCTGGTCGAAAACCAAGGCATTAGCAGGGCTGCAGTCCTGGAGACTCCAAGGGAGAATCTGGTGCGTGCCTCTTTCAGCTCTGCTGGCTGCCGGAATTCCTTGGCTTGTGGCCGTGTGGCTCCAGTCTTCAAGCGCAGCATCATCATATGTCTGTTTTCTCTTCATGTTGCCTTCTCTGTCCCTCAAATCTCCCTCTTACTCCCTCTTATAAGGATGCAAGTGATTGCACTCTGTTATTTATTCCAAATGCTAAATTTCCCCTGGCACAACCCAAAAAGCTCTTTAAGTTGGTTTGTTTGTGTTTTTGTTTGGATTATCTCATTTTACTCTAACCTCTAAAGATATGAATTAAAATAATTCCAAATGCCGTCATTTTCCTTAGCAAATTTTAAGCAAATTATCTGGGATAAATGTAGACTCTGCCAGTACTTCCTCTTTTTTGGCTTTTGGACTTCCTATTGGATTTAGTGGTATAATATGCTTATAAAGATTGCTTTTTATTAATTATTGTTGGGCTTCTTACTGAGGGGACTTTCTGCAAATGTTGTTTTTCTTTTTTTTTTTCGAGGAAGATAAGCCCTGAGCTAACATCTGCTGCCAATCCTCCTCTTTTTGCTGAGGAAGACTGGCTCTGAGCAAACATCCGTGCCCATCTTCCTCTAGTTTATATGTGGGACGCTTGCCAGAGCGTGTCTTGCTGAGTGGTGCCATGTCTGCACCCAGGATCCGAACTGGCGAACCTCGGGCCACCAAAGCAGAACATGCACCCTTAACCCCTGCGCCACCAGACTGGCCCCAGTGTTGTTTTTCTTAATGGTAGACAAGTGGTAAATGTGAAATGACAACTCTCTTTGAACTTTTAGAGATTATGGTCTCCTTAAGGACTGATTCTGTAGTCTTTGTTCATAAATCCTGCGTTACTTGCCTTGCTTTGTGGCTAGGTCAGGTAACAATAAAGTAAACAGAAACATCCCCAACCCAGGCGTTCATCCACCATGTCTTGGTATTGCAGGGGAGGCAGGGAATTACTGGGAGTAGCAGAGAGTGACACTATATAAAGGAACGACAGGAAACTGACAGGATCAAGAGTAGGTGTTGGAGACTTTTAATCTTCTGGGCTCTTGGTTGCAAATAAGAGAATTCCGACCCAAAGGAAAAGAAAAAAAAAAATGAAAGAAGATAGGGAGGAAGATAAATCTAGGCATTTATCTGGCCTTGGCATAGCTGGATCATTCCAGATTTAGTCTAGAGACTTAAGCATTAACACTAACTCTCCCCATTTCTCAATTCTACTTTCCTCTGTGCTGACTTCATTCTCAGGCTGGCTCTAGTTGGAGAAAAATGCCTTTTGGCAGCTTCAGACTTACATGGTCCTCAACACTTATGTCTCAGACAGAGACAATGCCTCTTTTCTGATAATTCTGGTAAAAATTCTGGCAAGTTCTTTCATTGGCTCAGCTCAGGTTATTTCTGATCTGATTAGAGGGATCTGATGCTTGGATTGGTCAGGTCTGAATCGTGTACTCACCCCTCTAATGGGGCTGCAAAGAAGGATGATAGGAGGAGGAGTGATCATCTCTCGTCACCATCCAAATTGTATAGAATGATTTTCCAGTAAGAAGCACTGTTAGGGATTAGTGGTTACCAGAGGGGAAGGGGGTTAGTGAGTAAAGGGCACTTCTGTATGGTGACTGACTAATAATAATGTACAACTGAAATTTCACAATGCTAAGAACTATTATGGCCTCAATAAAACAAAAATTAATCTATAATCATTCTCCTCTTAAAATTAGATTGTTGGCAGGGAAAACATTAAAAAATAAAGCAAAATTATTTCAGTGGATAGTTAGCTTAATTTCAACATTTCTTAGGAACTGATCTAACTTAGATATATAGATGTTAATAAAAATATTTTATAAAAAAAAAAGAAACACTGTTGTGTTACGAGAGAAAGTGAATGGATGCTAATGAGGTAAAGTAGTTATCTTTTACAAGGCCAGAGTCTGGCACATGTGGCATCAGATACAGAATCCTATATACATTGTATATTCAAAATAATAAAAGTCTTCGTGAAAACTTCAGAGATTCTAGGGCGCTGGCCCCATGGCCGAGTGGTTAAGTTCGCGCGCTCTGCTGCAGGTGGCCCAGTGTTTCGTTGGTTCGAATCCTGGGCGCGGACATGGCACTGCTCATCAAACCACGCTGTGGCAGCATCCCACATGCCACAACTAGAAGGACCCACAACAAAGAATATACAACTATGTACTGGGGGGCTTTGGGAGAAAAAGAAAAAAATAGATAAAATCTAAAAAAAAAAACAAAAAACAAAAAACTTCAGAGATTCTTTCAAGGCTCTTATATTTGTCATCTGAATTTCTCAGGGAACCTAGATGGAAATATTTCAGCCATTCTTTCAACATTTATTTATTGAATGTCTGCTGCAGTATTTTACCTGCATTATCATTTAATCTTTTCAAAGGTTATGTATAATTTTTTAAATAACTTTTATGTATAGAACTACATTTCAAGACAATTTTAAAGGGATTTTTTTCATATTTTATCTCAGTATGTCAACTAACCAGGCTAAAGGATTTATGCAAGCCAAGGAACACAAGTTATATTTTAAAACATATTTTAACCAAGGCTCACAAGATATCTCCTTACCTTTTATTTATCTAAAGTGCTATGGGATTTTTAATGCCTACTCAAAGCATACAGTAAGCCTCATCTGGAAGACCCATGCATATAGCATAGCACAATGCAGCTACTCAATTTATCTACCTTGGAAGGATGAAAGGCTAAGTTGAAAAATCATTTATCAGTTCCACTTCAGTTGTTACATTTTTGCTTCAGAAACATCCTTCATCTCCTGAGTCTCATAATCTCTTGCCTTTGAGGTTGTTTCATAGACATGCTTTCACTCAAACGCCTTCAATTTGAACTTCTTCAAGAGGGGCGCCTATGTCCCAGAAGTTGCCTCCAGGGACTATTTTACAGCTCTTCTTTCAGCTCCTCTCACCCAGCTTGCTGAAAAAGTTCTCTTACCAAAGGCATTTCTAATAGGAAACCAGTACTGTCAAGCCGTACAGCAGCTTTTTGAAGATTGAGCACCCGACCTGGAGTTCCTTAAAAAGAGGACACAACAGCAAAACCCAAGGAGAAGGCCCAAGATACCTTTTTGCCCTTCAGAATGAACTTCAAATGGCCCTCTTTCCTGCTTTGAATGAACGTATTCTACAGGAGTGAGATTATACTTTTGACTTTACATGGTAATAATTCTCTTAGAAATGTGTCGTTTAGCCATATTCCTTTCAAATTCACAAGCCGTAATTGGAATTACTCTCTGTGCTGTTTTCAAGCAAGATTTCAGTTTTCATGAATAGGTAGTGATCACGTTCAGGGTTCTGTTTTCCTGCTATATTCTCCTTCCTTTCCCCCAACCTCCTTCCCCTTGACCGTACCACCTAAAAAGCTATTCTTTAAAATTATTGTTGTTTTGCTTATTTAAATGTTCCACCTCCCTAACCATGCTGTAAACCTCTCAGAATCAGGAACCGTATGCCTCTATTTTCATGCAAAGGCCAAGTAAATATTATTTGAGAGTATGGTTACTTAGTAAAATAACCCATAAATTTTTAGCATCTAGGTATCATGGCAGACACAAAGATAAATAAGACATAGATCCTGCCTTCAAGGAGCTTTTAACCTTATAGAAGACATATGATATGCATACAAGTTTAATATAAAAGTATCGTTAAGGAGTGAGCAATCAGTTTCTCTTCAGGAAATCAGGGCAGACTTCATGAAGGAGTTGGTATTTGAGCCAGCAGCAGATTATTGGGATATTTTAATTTAATCATCAATTCTCTGGATTATCGCATTATAGAAGAGACATTTAAAGGGAAACAGTAGTGATCATAACCCCTCATGTATAGTTCTTGGCAAAGCTCTTTCACGTTTATTTCTCATTTGTTCTTCATAACCCTATGAGTTTATAGATACTATATTAGTTATTGACTATAATGATCTTACCTATGTAGCTTTCGGAGTTTATTTTCTTTTTTGATTACCTTGATGATCAGAAAACAGCATTATCATTCTTGACTACTTCTGCCATTATCTTTTGTCTTTCTCAAAGACAAATCTCATTAGCACTCTAGAAGAAAGGAGAGATTTCTTGTTTCTGACATCTGCTCTGAAAAGTCAGTACTGATCCTATCCTGCTTGACTAGATTTGTCAGTGACTTTCTTATAATACTATGCTAGCGTTACTTTTGTCAAAAAAAAGAAAAAGGGAAAATGAAGTAGCCACTTTGACCTGTTGGTTTGAGGTATTCTTGAATTTTCTGTGTATCTTATATCTATTTATATGTTTCTATGAGGTGTTTCTGAACAATATACCTGCTAAGATAACGTAAAATGTTTAGATTGTGCTATATCTTGCTAAGTAATTTTTCCCTCCTTTAACGGAAGTATATTTTAACTATGTGGCTTCTTTTTTCTTTGTGTTTAAATATTCTTTGAGGAGAAGGAGAAATGGAAGAAGAAACTTTAGTTTAGTGAAGTAATAAGTTTTTTGTGTGTTACCAGAAAGCTGCTTAATAATAAACTTTTCCCCATCCACTTGATATCCACCTGTTTTTAAAATGGCCTTTATTAAAGGCAAAATTTAGTTTTGATTTTGCCAAAATCAGATTTCATTCTTTTGCTATTATTCAGAAGCCTGTGTCTCACCTGATTGATCATTCCAGCTGTTTTACTGTGTGCTTCAAATTATCAAAATCCCATTTGCCCCACTGCAGGATTGACATAAGAATGAACGTGAAGGCAGCAATTAACATTATGAGCGAAATAAAGACTTAAAAAGGAAATGGCAACTTCATTAATATCTAGCTTTTTTTTTGCCCACAGTTATATCATTAATAAGAAACGGTAATTGGGAAAACAAAAGCAGGAAAAGCTACTTTTTATAAATAATTATGGAATTCTTTTCATTCTTTCCTCCTAGGATTGAAAAGTAAGCAAATTCCATAGTTATTTTCCATGTTGATTGTTTCTACCATGTGGCTTAGGATTCCTTATGGTTGTGGTTAATTTTGCTTTTAAACTTTAGGAACAACACAACAAATTGGAGAAGTCAGAGTTCTACACAGATTAAAAGAAATTCATTATTAATTAGAAAAAGCCGAACACTTACAGACTCACTCCCAGACAGATTTAGGCATAGCATTTCCTAATTGACAGATCATTGTGCTACTGCATGTGCTGTGAGACTGATTTCACTTAAATTTGAAAATAATTATTTGATGTCCTGGGTTTCAATTTTTATTAAAAAGAACATCATCTAAGTATTTATATAAAGCAAGCAGCCATTCTTGGCAACCTCTAGTGTTTACTATTTTTTGTAATTATGACTGTTATTTTTATAGACTTTTCTTTCTGTTGTAATTAGGTTCTTATTGTAATGCGTTTACTCTTTGCCCTGTGATGTTGCTTTGTTGGTTTGTTCATCTACCTTGTAGACCTTGATGACCCTCATGTTCTAGTCCTTTGGCTTTTTACTAGGCTGAACCAAAAGAAAGCACTTGGTTGCTAGCAAAAGAGCTGAACAAAGGCAGGAAGGGAGGGTTTTAAGCATGGGATACTGCCATAGAAAACAGCAAATATATTTCATCTCGGTCTGTGAAAACCAGCTTATGAAAGGCTAGGCCACTGCACTGTCATTTTTATTGTTGCCCATCCCTTAGCCTCTGTACACTGTTGAAAAAGTTATATTTCATCAAACAAAGGTTTGACAAAATCGGCCTGTTCAAACGCTTTAAAGTTGGGGGAAGTTGGTTTTCTACATCAAATAACCATAATGAGACAGCCTCCCTGTTAACTGCATTGTGCTTCATCTATACATTTAGTTCAGGGTAAGATTTATTTATGGAGCTTTAAACAAAGACTTTATATTTTTACTGTTTTTTCTTTTAGTATCAATATTGAAGGAAAATGTATGGGAACCATTAAAATATGGTAGTAGACGTTAAAATAAAAAGGAAAATGTCTGACAATTTCCTTGAGCATCAAAGTAGAAAGAGGCATACACCATGTTTAAGAACGTTTCCAGCATTATGGGATGGCAGTAGTGAGTTTTTCAGTTGTATTTTAAGATTGCAGGAATTAGCAGGTTTAAACTAATTATTACTTTAAAATATAGGCTGTCTAGTTATTTATATAGCAAAATGATATATTAAAAGCCAGTTATTAGAGTAATGGTCAATATTAGGCCTAGGTTTTAATTTCCACATCATTCAAAGACAGTGAGTTGCTGCTGAGGTTGTGGGGCCTAAAGATCATTAATATGTCTTTCGGTGTACGTGTGAGTCTGCGAATGCTACTTGTTATTCATAGGTAAGTAACTCAGTATGTGAAGAGCACAAATAGAGGAGAATCTTTAAAAGCTCTTACCTCCCTTTTCCATGATTGGGATTTGTTTTTGAAGCCTAGGCACGTCTTGTTTGCTTTCCCATAGTAAAATAATTCAGTATGTTTTTCTTTAGATTGTTACAAATTTAGTCTAGTTTCCAAGAATATTAAATTTATATTTTTAAAGGTTTATGTGCCATTTAAATATTGCTAGAGAATTTGTTTTACACAGATTGAAAACACACAATTACCCAAATTCTATGTTAACGTGATTTTTGTGTTAGTTGTGTTAGAAGGCAAGTAAAATTTCGTTACACCTACTAATTATAATTAAAGGCAAAATCTTTGTAAAGTGTTATATAAAGGCCAAAGTAAAGTATTGATGTCTAAAAGGCTTATGAATAGGAAATCTTTTAAATTATTTTTGTGTCACTTAAGAATAAACCAAAGGATATTTTTTTTTACATTCACTGAATAAATTTCATTTAAAACAGCCTTTACATATTGGGGGGGGAACCACATTCCGTACTTCATAACTCCTAAAATAAAGGAAAAGAAGCTGTAGGAGTAGCAAAGGGAGGGATTGAGATGGGCGGACAACATAATTTCTTCCAAAATTAGATGGAATTGAACAAAATTTGTTCTTGCTAACAGGCTATCATTTTATTGTTGATTTTGTTTATTAAGAAAAAGCAATCCAACTACGATTAAACATGTTTAATATAAAATGTTGATGCAAAGAAAATAGCCAAGAGATATATATTTGTCAACAATTTAGATACATTTTCGTATTTTTAATATTGATGCTATTACAGAAATACTGCAGAGTTATAAAGTGTTGAATAAAATTTTACCTTTTGAAAACAACCAATTCCTTTGACTGAATAATTTCTGAAATTTAAGCTCTTTAACACACTTGGACTTCTCATTCATTTTCTTAAAAGATTCATATACATAATTATTATGTATATGACAATAAGATATCTGAATTAAAGATATTTTTCTTGTTTTTGATTTCAAGGCTCATTTAGAAATTTTGCTTCTAATATGCTAAACCTTTAGCTATTTAGATATGTCCCCGTGATAGCTTAAATTTTTACTTTACAGCTGAGTGTTCAGTATGATATTGGCCTGGCTAATGAGTGTATAACAAAATGCTATAAATAGAAAGCTATTTCTGACTTAAACTCTTGATTCTTTTACTTTAGTGCTAGTAAAAGTGATGTATTCTTAGTTCCAAGTAGTGGTATTTTATAATGCCATAGCAAAAGCATGGTTGGAAATGAGAAGTGCTGTCTCTTAGAAGTTCTCTCATATTTCAGCTAAAACATACTCAGCGAAAAAGATATGTAAATTAAAAGAAAATCTCCAATTTCCCATTCTGAGTAAAGCTTTGATTTTTGCTGATTCAGGAAGTAAGGTTGACATTGGAGCTTCTCATTTCATCTGGAATAATCACTTTTTCCTTTTGAAAAGTCTTTCATTTTAGCAGCAGTATCTTCTAAAACAGTCCATTTTGCATGGATGAACCTGTTTTTCTCTAGATAACACAGAAAATACAACTATCATAAACGGTAACCTGCTTTCTATAGTATTGCTTTCCTGGGTGCCCAGTGAGATACTAAAGTGCCAGGCTGTTCATTCTGGAGATTTCACTGATTTTCTTAGCTGCATCCTTTCCCCCACCCTCTAAATAACAACCTGCAACAGAAGACTTTTATAACTTCCAAATTGACTCCTGCAATAAAATATTTAACCCCAGGGTTAGATAAATAAGATGCTGACTACCTAATGAAGGTGGTTAATATCAATAGAAGTCTCCCCTAAGCCGGTGCTCCTCATCAGCTTAGGGTCATTCAGAATATATAATTCCAGTTCTCAAAACATTGCACTGTTTTGTTTTTTCCTGCTAAAATAGTTATTGGATTGTTATCTTATTCTGATATTTTCTCAGATTTTTCCATTAGTATTTTTTCCTCCCATGTATCAAGATATGCTTAAAATCTGCATAAATAGTAATGAACTTGCTTTTGTTATAGGATAAGTGGGTAGAGTATCCAACTGCATTCCAAATATTCGACTGCCAAAATAAGGAAAGCATAAAGTGCTTACTTGTTTAAATTAGTATTAAACAAAATGATTAGCATTTAAAAAATATATTATTTCCAAACAAAGGTCAAATTCTGTATTGGTTGGATTTCTGCCAAATGATGCTAAAAGAAAATTGACTTTTTCTTTAGCATCTCTGGTAAGTGGAAATGTATCTGTGATGTTTTGCTTTGGCTAGAGAGTTTTAAAGGGATCCGTTGTGTTTCAGGTATATAATTTCTGTGCTGTATGTATGGGGGCGCTTCCTTGCTTCCCACGGTACTGGACAGTGCTTTCAAAGGAGCAGATGTATGCTTATGCAATTCTGGACACAATATGTATTTCTTTTGCTATTTGGACTGTTAATGCTGTGTGATACAAAGTACTTACGTCAAATTTTGTATTCTATGTAGATAGTGCTTTTAAACTTCTTCCTGATAGCACATTCTCTTGTATTAATGCAATAAAACCAAGGTGACAGGATGACATAGTGAAGCTCTGATTAAAAACATGTTCTAATTGTTGCAGAGATATTAATGGAAATCTAAAACTTGCTGCCTCGAGTTATTTCAAATTGTATATTTTATATTTACAGTTTACATTTACATATTAATTTTATCTATTAAGAATTGCTTTCAAATTAAAAGATTTACATATGTTTAAACAAAAGCATGAAATTAGATTTGAATTCTAGAAACCAGTTCATTGTATCAGCTCACTAAATGGTTTTGCATTAAGGAAAGCCAGATTTAGTGACAAGTTTGGCCCTCACACTTGAAAATACCATGAAGGAAAAGCAATCATGGAAGTCATGTATGTATATTTATCTATTATATAAAAAGCATATTTCTTTTATTTTAAAGAAGTAATATGCTCAAATAATTATGATTAAAGTTTCAGCTTTTCAGCCAAAGCATAGGGAAGAATTATGGTGGAAAATTTAGAATTACTTTTGAGTGAAGTTCATTACGTACAAATAATACACCTTTTAAAGGAATTGATGAGTAATCCATTTGAACTTTATATATATTTGTTTTCGTCTTGGTGTCATAGGTCTACCTTGTTAAATTTAAGCATATTATGAAAACAGACTTGAAGATGTTAGTAAGGCCTTCCTTGGAAAATGCTGCCCTTTGTGTGAAATTGGCAGATCATCTGACCAGTCTCACCCTATGAAATTATTTCAGTGTTATATATTGCTGACTATAAGTACTTTGGAAACTCTTTAATCCAACTATTCTTTTTTGGCAAAATATTGCTTGTTTCTTTAAAAGAGTTTATTTTAGAGGGGACGCTTGCTCCTTTGCTCAGTTTTTAAAACTATAGCATTTTGTAGTTCATTAGTAAATTATTAGTGCCACAGAAAGTACTGTGGAATGTTCAAGATCCATGCTTGCAGGGTTAACATTGTCTATATACACACATACTGTGTACTTATAAAGCCATGGGATAGCTGTTCAGACTGCACTGTGGACTATGCTAGAGGAGTTAGCATGCCTTCTTTGCAGACATGGTTGATTGGAAAACAACAACAACAACAAAATTGTCCAGACTGCCTATTGAAATGCTTTTCAGTCTTTACTGTACAACTGTATCAGCAAAGTGTTGATCAAAGTTCAAGTGGAAACATTAACTAGTCTAGCTAGGCTTCCAGTATTTTCATTAGTTAATTCACAAAGAAAATCCTACAATAGACTGGATTATCGCGTAGTGTGAACAGTTTGCCCTAAAATTGTGTGATATGAGGACATGACTATAGAGTTTGTCTGCTTTGTCTCCACACTTTCTATCCTGCACATCTCAGCTCTGTTATATTCATTTTGCGATCTGTTAACCAATACAGATTTACCTTAAATTAAGCATTTTTAGGTATCCCTATTGTCTCCCAGTGGTGCTTTGTAGTGCCATGTGCTTGCTGCTCAGCTTGGCTTACAGTGTTAGTCTTTTTGCTTCTTATACTAGGCATTTTGCAGAGATAGCCTGAGCTGCTTTGTGGTCCAGGTCAAGTACTTGTGGAGTGAACTATAAGGAAGCAAACTTCCATTGTGTTGGAATGTCTTTAAAAAAAGGCTACACCATCCCATAGTTTTTCAGTAACTATGTTTCTTATTTAGAACAACCTGGATTTTTTACAAAATACGCCTTGGTAGAATAACAGTTGTATTTTATTTTAGGCACAGTTGTTTTTTAAAATAGCTCAATTTACAAGTGAATATTTATTTTAAAAAAGATTAGTTTTAAAATAGCTTATCCATGTGCGTTCTTTAAAAGGCAGTTCTTAATGTTATTTAAACACAATTTTATTTAGAATAAACTTCTTGAAAAGTCAGAGAGGCCTTTAATCTTCGTGTATTAAGAGGTAACGGATGATAGTGCATTATTTTTACCAAGATTTTTTTCCTTTTTAAAACCTAACTAATCTTACCATTTTCATTTTTTTCTTTTCTTTAAAAAGAGGGATGGTGGCTGTTTTGCTCTGCTTGTTCTCTGTGACTGTGCCCTGAGGGTTCTGCCATGATTGGTTAGTGAGAGCCACTATGGTTTTTCGGATATATTCACTGTAGGATAGAATCCAGTGTTGGATTTTCCTCTTTTTCATTTAGTGAGTAGTGAGGAATGGGGGTAAAGTATTTGTTCCATTGAATAATTTCTAAAAGCTAATTTCCCTGTAAGAACTCACCAAAACATGATAGATGTATCTCACTTAGGAAAAAAGTTGTCCAAAAGGTGAGTCAAACCCTATTTCATATGCCAGATGGATTTATCAAATCCTTGATATCAAACCTTATTTTGTCAGTTATTTTACAATATAAAATTGGAGATTCGTTATTCTAGAAAACAAGTTGGTTTTTAAGACAAAATCAAATTTAAGATAACTTTAAAAGAAAAAATCACTTTGAGACAAAACCATACTAAAGCAGGTTATGAATGCAAGGAAGAGAAGTATATTTTTTATTTGGCACAGTAACTTAAATATAAATGTAAGCAGCACAATTAAATGTCAGTGGTTTTCAGATTCTCATCCTCTTCTTGAAATGCTCAATAGAATACATAGTTCTTTAATGTTCAATATTCTGTCTTCTAATAGTTTGAAGAAGTAGCTATTTTTAGAAATTAGCAGATTCAAATAAGCAGAAAAAAGGATTTGGCATGTAAACAGTTGAAACTATAATTTAAAATATAGTAATAAATTATTAAATAAGTAGACAATTTCTTGGAAGACGTGTAACAGTAAACCAAATTCAATTCAACACATTATCGTTGAGCACCTGCCAGTGCGGTGGACACTGTTAAGCTGTGATATTGCTTTCAAGTAGCTAGTTCATAGCTTGGCAGGGAGTTAGACATATAAATGGGTACTTACAATACAAAGAGATAAGTGCCTTGATAGATTTAAATACAGGACATCATGGGGGCACATAGGAAGAGTTCCTAATTCAGTTTTGGGAGATGAAATAAGACCTCCTGGAGGAAAACTGAAGCAAGACCTGAAGGATAAAGAAAAGTAAGCTAAACAGAGGTGGGCATGGAGTGTGGAGAGAGCATTGCAGGTTCAATAGCAAGTATGTAGCCCAACTGCTGTTGGTTTGTTCAAAGATTCATGTATAATTAAGCGTGGCTGGAGCATAGGTTGTGAAGGTGATGAAAATAGTGAGAGATTAGTCTAGAGTGGTAAATTAGGATCAGATTATGAAGGGCCTTATGTGGTCAGAAAACTCAAAGATTTCTGGAAGAGATTTTTGAGATAGTTAGATGATCAGATTTGCAATTCAGGAAAGTCAGTTTGGCAGAAGGGTGGACAGTAACAGGGGCAGGTGAGAGTAAGATGAGATACAAAGGTTGCTTTTGAGAATAGGTGAGAGGTAGTGATACCATTCTTCTATATTATGAATACTAGAAGAGGGTTAAGTTTGAAAAAGGAAAGAATAAAATTACAGTGGTAGAAATTTTGCTTCATACAAAATCAGGAGACGTAAATTGTTACTGTGGCTCTATCGCTGATGAGCCAGGTGATAACCTTAAGGCAGATCATTTACTCTCCTAATACCCCAGTTTATTCATCTTTGGCATCAACATGTGATAAGGTTTTGTTGCCCAATACATTGTGTTTCTGTGGCCATGCGGAAGATAGGTTTGAATATATTATTTACTGTACTGTGCCAATATGATATTATTTAATATAATGGAGAGTACATTTACTGAATACATTGCCATGGTGCTATCCGACTGCTATAATAAACTCTGGACCAGTGTGGGCCCTCATTTGGAGCAGGAAAGTAATTTGTTACAGAGAAGCTTTTGCTGTAATGGTTTTTTGGTTTTTGGGCTTTTTTGAGAAAGATTAGCCCTGAGGTAACATCTGCCGCCAATCCTCCTCTTTTTGCTGAGGAAGACTGTCCCTGAGCTAACATCTGTGCCCATCTTCCTCTACTTTATATATGGGATGCCTGCCACAGCATGGCTTGACAAGCAGTGCGTAGGTCCACACCCGGGATCCGAACCGGCGAACCCCGGGCCGCTGAAGTAGAACATGCAAACTTAACCACTGTACCAACGGGCCAGCCCCTGTAATGGTATTTTTTATAATAAAATTTTACGGAAGTCCTTTGTTAGTGATTTAAGAATAAAGAAAGAAAGAGACCTATCTATTCCTGTGCTAGGCTATTCTGGTACCATATTTTATATACATTTTATGTATTTTATATGTATTGTATGTATGATATGTCCTTGAGCTCACTTAATCCTTCATACCTTCATACTTCACTTCACAACCTTGTGAAGGTAGGTAGGTATTATTATTGCTCTTTTCCAATTAGGAAAATTAGTGATGTCTAGTAACTTTCCCAAAGTCTCATTGCTCACTAGTTGGTGTCAGATTAAAACTCATAAAAGAGACCAGGGTAGAGAGAAATGAGCAAAAAAAATTTCAGTGAAGGATGGGTGACATTTCTACATTTAAATGTACTTAGGAATTAAACTATTTCTTATTTATTAGAAACTTAAATGTCTGTTATGTGCCTGACTCTGTTCTAAGTGCAGTAGTATCTGTACCAATATGTTGTTTTGTTTCTGAAAATGATTTCCAAGGTAGCGGTTAAGGGAGGTAAAGTTGGAAATAAGATATTTTATATTTTCTTCATCACTTCACTTGACAATGAGATAAGTTATAAGTCTGAGGAATCCTGCAGTTTTAAGAGAAAAGAAACACTGTTGTTTCTCAACTCTTTTCTCTAGGTATAAATCTATTAAAAATTAGTTTTTAGGGGCCGCCCCGTGGCCAAGTGGTTTACTTTACATGCTCCGCTTCGGCGGCCCAGGGTTTCGCCAGTTCAGATCCTGGGCGCGGACATGGCACTGCTCATCAGGCCATGCTGAGGCGGCGTCCCACATGCCACAACCAGCAGGACCCACAGCTAAAATATACAACTATGTACCGTGGAACTTTGAGGAGAAAAAGGAAAAATAAAATCTTTAAAAAAAAAAATTAGTTTTTAGTGTTATGTACATAGGCCAACATAAATGATAGTAGAATATATTTGTACAATTTTAAACTTTAAGATTTAAATACTTTCCCATATTTCCTCATATAATCCTTACAGTTCTTAGAGGAGGTATTAACCCAATTTTATATTTGAGGAAATAGGTTCCAAAAGGTGAAGTTTCAGAACTAGTGCTTTACCTTTATACCACATTGCCTCTAGATGTGTAGTCTATTTACAAATTAAAATTATGTTTCTGCAGCTTATTTTCCTACCTGGAGTGTTGCAGTGGAGATTCCTGTATTGTTTGGGAAGTTAAACCAAATGTTCTTTTATACTCTTAAACTTTGCAACTGCAGTTAATGCGGATTTCCTACCCAATAACAAGTGTTGAGGAGCCAGGGATCTCTGGTTGGCAGAACCCTTCTAAGCTTAGAAGCCACTTGGAGAGAATGTTGAATGAAAGGAAGGAAACAGCCTTTTATTGGATACCTGCTGCATGTAGCTAGCACTGTCAGGTGACTTTGCGTGCCTCTAAGACACCATGATGGAATCAATAGACATGTCATAATTCAAGTAAAAGCTTGCCGTTGCGAATTCTAGATTATAACCATGTACTGAATACTTTTCCAATTTTACTGCTTTGGCTGTTGTTCATATTTTCCTACCTGAAAAGCGTTTTCTCATCTCAGTCTACCAGAATTCAATTCAGCCCGCCTTTAAAACCAGCTCAACTGATACTTCCTTTGTAAAGTTTTCTCTGCATCACCTACTAATTATCTACCTTTTTATCGCAGTTTGTAATATTCTTAATGTAGATGTCATTTGTAACTTTATTATTTTAGTTGTTTGTGTATATATCTTACCCTTTGTGGTTTATTTGCTATAGAACATAGTCTACCCGTGACCTTGAATATTGTCCTTTCCCTTAGATCTCTTGGTCAGTTCCTTCCACCAAAGTCTCTACCCTCAATCTACTGTAAATCTGCTTTTTTGAAGGATGGGTTGGAGGAGAGGCAGGGAGATTGTTACACCAACAAAATTTCTGCTTTTGTGAGCTTTTTTTGTTAATGTGAGTCTTCCATAACATGGCCTCTACTTTTTTTTTTGTCATAGTTATATTGGAATTATGGTAAGGCTATTACTATTTGAATTTAGACAAACTGTTTTCTGAACTTTGCATGATAGAGCTAATAAATAGTGGAGCCATTTTACCTTCAATGTTTACCTGGAATAATTCTCTGAGTGTTTAGGATAGAATGTGAGAATCAGAAGTTCAAAAAGAAATTTATATTAAAGATTTTTGAGAAATAGCTTCCTAAGTCCATAGCCTGTTATCTGTGCTACTCTTCTGTTTCTACGTTTATCACAGCCAAGTTAATCTTTTAAAACATTGCCTGAATGCATTTCCCCTCTTCTAAAACCTCTGGTGCTCACTAATGCCTAGAGAATACATTATGGCTCTGATTTGTTTAGTCCCTCAGTACTCCCTGTACTCTACTGGACTACTCAGTAGTTTGCTTTCCACTAGTCTAGATTGTTCTTCCCACTCCTCCAGTTACTTAAGTTCCATCCTTCTTTCAAGTTCTGTTGGACACCCTCACCCCGACTCCTGAGTTTTCAGTTCACTGAGCTCATGTAACTTTTGTTATATTATAGTAGGTGCTTTTCTTTATTGTTTCTGAGTTTTTATATTTCTGAAGCCTACCATTTCCCCTATATTATGAAGCTTCAAAGACAGAGGCGTGTTTTACTCCTCTCCAGGGCCTGTGCTTCTAGAAGGCATGTGCTCATTAAGAACTAATAGCAATAATGAGGAGGAGGAGGACTTTGGATTTGTTTTCTTTTGCCTATTCAAACACTTGTAATTTGACCCAGATAGTGGACTGCTTGAGTTAGCTTGGGTCACTTCTACCTGACATATTTGACTGATAGGGTGGCTGTTTGGAGAGGAGAGCAATCCATGGACCTTTCAGCCAATTTGGTGCTGTGATGTCACTGATTGTAGTGACAGTGTGCTGGGTATCTTGTACTGGGAACTGTTAGAGACATCAAAGAACCTTAGAAAGGGAAAATGGTAACCTCTTTCTAGTATCGTATCTGAATCCTGCTCTGGAGCACATTTCTGATCATTCTCTATCCCTGCCCGTACCCTCTGTACCAAAGATACACTTTACCTCATTCTCCATAGGAACCAGTTCCTAGCCCCCCCAGTAAACCAGAAAGTCTAGCAATAAGGAATTGTTCCTGGCAAAGTAGGAATGTTCTTGTTTATGTTTTCTAAAGTGTTCAATACTTTATCAGCTCGAATGCCAGCCTTTATTCACATGATTAGTCAAACATTGCTTTGTTTTTCTGTAGCTCTCTTGAACTGCGATATAGTCAGGGATGTGTAGAATTTGGACTTGCTTGGTTTGCCAAGTTCTGTGCCTTCTGAAAGAAAATGATGATCTCCCCCCTACCCGCCAGCTCTTGGAGAGACAACACGTTGTTAGGGAAGAATCCTGGGCTTTGGAGACAAGCAGACATTCAAATTACTATTCTTCTAACAGCGCAGCCTTGTTATCCTTATTTATCCTCCTAGTTTGCTAGATTTCTGCATTTTAAAAATTCTTTTCTCATAGGGTTATTGTGAAAATTAAATGAGTTAAGTTCTGTGGAAAAAATCTGGCGCAGTGCTTAGTACATAATATTTTCTCAGTATACGTGGCTTCCTTCCCTGGGGTGACCAACTAACTCTTCCCAGTTTGTCCAGGACTTTCCCAGTGTTAGCAGTGAAAGTCCCACGTGTCCTAGGAACCTCCCTCTCTTCTCTCCCTCCTTCCCTCCCTTCTCCCCTCCCCCGGATTTGACTTTTCTAGGCTTATTCGCCACTCTTTGAATAAGCGCGGTCAAGTTTTACTTTATAGGTTAGACTTTTAAGAAGAGCTGAATAAAGTTCCTTAGGTTGTATGTATGTATATATGTTTATGCATTTATTTGTTTCAAGGCATGTTATGAGGCTGCATTATTCAGTTGCTTTGTTGATTGAGCCAACCAGACCCTTCATTTATTGGCTTGTCTGATCCGGAGGCGGGAGGTATATGAGTTACTTAGTAAAGTGGTGGTATTATTGAAAGTGGTGGTTTTCATCTGCTGCCCTGTTGGTGGGTTCTGACTGCCTTAAGGAACTGTAGATCATGTTCACAAGCATCCATCTGCCTAGAAATTTTAGAATGAGGTCTTTATATTAAAACACTTCACCCTGTGAAACCAGTCCTTTTAAATTGAAGACCTCTTAGCCTAGACTTGATAAGTTATAAAAATGATTCTTTACAGAATGTTGCAGTTTTTCCATCCTTATTTAAATACTTAAATATTTGAGTAAGTATTCTAATGAAAATTTAATGCATTTAACAAGCAAATCTATGTTGTTTTCTAATGAGACAATCAATTGCGATTATGATTTCTTTACATTTTCTTTTTGTTTCTCATTTTTGCTCCATCTTGCCTGTCTTCAATTCTATGTTTTCTTTTTTAATTAAAAAAAATCAAATAGAAAACAAATATCTGGTGTTTTTGTCAGTGTCATGGCCCTATGTCAAGATGTTGAAAGGTATCTCTCCAAATTATTGTTCTGCTGTAGTTATTTCTTTCAAAGAAGGCCTCTTGTATAGCTATTTGTTGAATTGTGTACCTACTGAATTAGTCAAAGCTCTAGCTAAAACCATTTTTTTCTTTACCTCTCCCCTCCCCCCAAACTTGCTTTTGTTATGTATTGGCTTGCTAATCCTTGTGTTGAGCAGTATCAGACATCACCTTTCTTGGGGGCAGTTAGTCCACTCTTCCGCTTTCTTTGTCAAAGGGCTCCCTTAATAGGAGAAGTCAACAGGGAGGACAAAAAGGATTGAAAGTTGTATTTAATCAGGGTCAGAGAGGTGGTGTTCAGAGTGACGGGCCCACAGGCAGGCTGGCCTTTTATGCTTGCCGACGCAGATGGTCCCAGAGCATTCAGCTAAGTGAAGAGAAAGCTGCCCAGTGAAAGCTATTGTAGGGTAGCATCGTTACAGTTGAGAAAGGTTGCCAGGGGTAACTAGAGAGTATCACCAGTATCGTGTGATCACTAGTCTGTGCCATTGAAAATGTTAGACTGAGGATTGTATTGGGTCCCTTGGTATCTTGATGTTCATATGTAAGCAGTATTAGCTTACATTAGTGTTTTTAATTTAATTTTTCTGTTTTCCTCCCTTTGTTCTTGCCTTGCCTTTTTTAGTACATAAAACATAGATTTAATTATATATGCAATTTTTTAAAATATGCTTCTAAAAGCATATTTAATATTAGTCTATAATAGTTTGTTATAAACTATACCAAATAGCTTATTTTTTACAAATAAATTGGATTTATGGAAACAGGATCTAATATTTCTCATTTAAAGGGCTTTGAAGTTGATTTTCCATTGCTCTCAAATTGCCCCAGTATATCCAAGATGGATAGGTCTTTTTCTCTGCATGGTTTTTGGTAACTTATAAAAGAGTATGTTGAGGTATTTATCTGAAAATGGTAGATATAACCTTGAGTGAAAAGTTGTGACCAGGAGCTCCCAAATATTTATGAAATCTATCTTTAATTTTTTTGCCAAAGGCAAAAGTAAAAATATGCATCCCAAATGAGCCAGAGCCAAGTAGTGTAACAGTCATTGGTCTTAATTTAATATACTCTGAATATGATTTTAATAGCCAATTTTGGAATTGTTTAATTTCAGCCTTTCTTGTTATCTAGATATTTTAAAGAAATTACTTGTAGTTACATACAAAATGTAAACATAATAATCTGCTCGCTAGAGGAAAATACATAGAGATTTCTATTTAATGTAAAAGTGAAATTTGAAATGTTACTAAAATTCTAGATGAATTGATAATGCCTTGTAAATACTTATTTTAACTTAGATTACTAGTCAACTCAATTTAAGTTAGCCTTATGCTGGCCAGAGCTGATTTTGCCTTCGTACCTCTTAGCCACCTGTTGGTATAACATTGTGAAGACAAACCTAATACCATATTGTAATACAAACATTGGTTTTTGAGAGCTAATTATCACCATTAGAATTATTTTGTATGAAAGATAACATTGTTTTTATTGGTGTATTACGAGTGGAGTCAGACTTTATCAAAATCTTTAATACTTACTCATTTAAAAGATGACTCTAAATTAATTTCAGACTTTTACAGAAAAATCTCAAATTGCTAATAAAGTGAGCTATTTGTTTCCTCCTTCATCTTAAAATGTAGCTGAGTCATTTTTATTTTAGAGACCTTACGGTCATTTCCATAAGTAAGAGCATTTGTCACAAAAATTAGTGAATTTAATGAAATTTAGAGCAAGCATGCTGATGTCCACAGTCATAAGGTATAGGATTCCAGGAGGTCTACAGATATGGTGACAAAGCACTTCATTGGAAAATTCAAATTTTGTGTTATTAAAAATCAATAGAGAATGTGATTTCCCTTTATTTCCTGAAAAGCAAATGAGAAATAGTAACTAGATTGTGCTGTCCTTTTACTATCGTAGTTCTTTTTTTTTTAAAGAATCATAGTATGACTATTTATAAATCTAATGAAAAAATATGTCTGTTGCTTTATATCACTTATGGTGGGTGTTGACTTTCCAGGATTTATGAATAAAGATGGCAGTGTTGAAGCAAATTTTAATTACATTGTTTCTTTAATGAACCTTGTTGAGTCAAAGACATTAATGTTATTGCAGTTTATGGCCCTTCACCATTTTTATTCTATTAATCCAGTTTTTCTTCTTTATCTGTGTACATGATACAGATTTACCTGGACACATGGTAAATAGAATGAATTTGAAGAATAAAAGAAGGAATTTAAAATTTACATTCTATGTATTTTCATTTAAATTGACCATATGATATGAACATCTATATGGTGGGACCAGGGGCATTGACATCACAGATTTGCATTAAACTCCAACAGATCTTCCTTATCACTTTGGTCTTTGAATCCCTACAGGTGACATGACTATGAAAGGAAATAGAAAATAACTATTGGTAATCATCTCAGCAAAGATTAAAAGCAAAATTGCTTTTAAGATTCACAGGTAATATATAAATATCTTACTTCCTTGATATAGCTTATAGTTGACTTTTTCAAGACAGGCTATTTATGAACTTAAACCATTCTATCAACATATTTTTTTTTTTTTTCACTTTTTTTTTTTTTAAAGATTTTATTTTTTTCCTTTTTCTCCCCAAAGCCCCCTGGTACATAGTTGTATATTCTTCATTGTGGGTCCTTCTAGTTGTGGTATGTGGGATGCTGCCTCAGCGTGGTTTGATGAGCAGTGCCATGTCCACACCCAGGATTCCAACCAACGAAACACTGGGCCGCCTGCAGCAGAGCGCATGAACTTAACCACTCGGCCACAGGGCCAGCCCCTTTTTTCACTTTTAAAAATAATTTTATTAGCATAGCTTCTTTCAGAAGAATTTGCTATCAGAAATTCATTTTGGCATCAAATATTCAAAGACTGGAACTCTCTACATTAGAGTAAGGGTGAGGTGGTAAGAAAACAGACGGAAAAAAAAATCATGTTCCATCCAATGGAACACAAGTTGGAGACTAAAGTTCATAATAGTTTACATCAATGTGAGATTTCAGTTGTACATTATTTCTTGATTGTCACCACATAAGTACTCCCCTTCACCCCCAATGCCCCACCCCCACCCCCTTACCCTGGTAACCACTGAGCTATTTTCTTTGTCCCAGTACTTGTTTATATTCCACATATGAGTGAAATCATCTGGTGTTTGTCTTTCTCAGACTGGTTTATTTTGCTTAGCATAATTCCTTCTGGGTCCTTCCATGTTATTGCAAATGGGATGAATTTGTCTTTTTTCTGGCTGAGTAGTATTCCCTTGTATATATATACCACATCTTCTTTATCCAGTCTTCGGTCACTGGGCCCTTGGGTTGCTTCCATGTCTTGGCTATTGTGAGTAGTGCTGCGATGAACATAGGAGTGCAGATATCAACATATATTTTTAAAAGTGTAGACTGAATTATTGTATGTCCACTTGTATCTTTAGACTGGAAATCAGGAGCCAGAAAACTAGTTTAGATTTTGCCTATTGTTTAAATTTTGCTGAAATGCTAATCAAAATCTCTCATCTTTGCTTCTTTTATTATGTTAGTAATATATGACTGTTGTTGGAACATTAATGATTGGAATGTATAGCAGAATCCATTAAAAATAGTGGTGTCTATCCTACTAGAAGGCCTATCTCTATATTTTAAATATATGGGAGTTAGGAAGAGAAAGTAGAACCACAATAATTATGGCTTGTTCATTATAGCAAGTACCATTGTATCAAAAACTTGCAAGTTTCTTTAATCTGAACAACATTCATACCAACTACCATACATAGTAGACACTCAAATGCTTGCTGAATAAATAAATTTGATTTAAGCCAACAGTTTTGAAAGTTGGCTGATATAGTTAAGAAAAAGGATTATCTTGGGAAATTACTGCTTTTGTTGTCAAATTACAAAGAATTGTGAAATTAAAAAATGCTGTT
The DNA here is from genome assembly GCF_041296265.1 of Equus caballus. Classification (NCBI taxonomy): domain Eukaryota; kingdom Metazoa; phylum Chordata; class Mammalia; order Perissodactyla; family Equidae; genus Equus; species Equus caballus. The sequence goes on from NC_091708.1 coordinate 10,563,403, forward strand.
AACCTTTTACTATTAGTTTTAGTGTTACCTGGGAAAATTCAGAAGGCTCTTTGGAATTTTGAGGATCCCAGGTTCACTATTAGGAATATCAACTGTTTTTTTTAAAAGGGGAGAGAAGAAGGAATGATGACTAGAGAGTTTCAAATGATAGAATCTAGGAAAGAGCACTAAAAGAAGTCAAAGGTTTGAGTTTAAGCACACTAATATGTGAATTTATTACTTATTCATAGAAAGGGGGTAATACCTCTACCTACTTCAAGAATTGTTATATACATGAAATGAGACAAGGAACTTGAAGGTGCTTCTAAAACTATAAAGAGTGGTATGCAAATAAATGATCGTTCTGATAATGACCAATTCTACTCACATTGCTGCTATTGCCACTGCCCTGTAACTAGTGTCAGAGCAGCCTGTTGGTATGTTTATGTTTTTATATTTGCCAACATTGTGCATTTGAATTCAGCCACTTCAGGAAAACAAGATTATAAACAGTTGCATAGATATTCATGGATGAGCATGTAGTACCCTGTTCAGCTCTTTGGGAATCCATATTGTTTACACATCATGTGGATTTAGCCCTTTGTCTTAATTCATTTCATCCAAATGGGACTAGATGACTCATGGTAGGTTCTATAATATGAGCAATGGAACATTAAGAGTGAGCTTCTTTGCCCAGTCAAATATTCTTAACAGTGATGAGAGAAAGATCTTAAGATCTTTGTAAAATCCTAAATTAATAAACATCACTATAATATATATTTCCTTATTTCCTTCCATGTAATACCTATTTCCTTCCAACACATATTTTTAATTGACCTGTTTAGATCAACTGTGGCAGGTGACTTTTTAATAAGGGATATGTTTTTACAAAAGCAATATTTTTATAATTTATATGATAAAACCATGGTAAGATGCCAGTACTGACAAGGTTTACTCACTAGCTTCCAAAAAGCAGCCTTGTCGAACATGCCATTCAGATTCATGAGTAAGCAGAATTTACAAATTATTATAGGTCATGATCTTTGTGTTTCTTCCCAAATTGTCAAAGACACCAGGTGTCTATTGGCTTTATGTATGTTTTGTTGATACTAGCCAGTGGCCTACAGCACTGGTTCTCAGAGTGTGTTCTGTGGACCTCTGGGAATCCTGAGTCCCTTTTAGAGAGTCTTCAAGGTCAGATCTATTTTCATAATAATACTAAGTTATTTGCCTTTTTTACCATGTTGACATTGACACTGATGGTGCAAAAGCAATGATGAGTAAAACTGCTGGCTCCTTCGCACAAATCAAGGCAATTGCAACCAAACCATAATGTCATTATGTTCTTCATTTCTACACACTCACTGTTAAAAAGAAAGCGGGGGGGGGGGGGGGGAGGGGGGGTAGTTTCACTTAAGAATGTTCTTGATGAATCAATAAAAAGAATTAATTTTATTAAATCTGAATGCTTCAGTACTTGTCTTTTTAGTATTCTGTATGATGAAATGGAAAATGCACACGAAGTATAACTCAGTGAAGCAATATTTTCCATATGACCACTACATGGTGTTACCAAATCATACATAGATGAAAAATCCATTCACAGTGCAAGATAGACCAATTTCAGATTTCACTTTGTAACTAACCTTTAGGAAATGACCACTGGTGAGTTTGGTGTAGTATTAAAGGACAATATCCACAGTAATCTTAAAGGACTATTGAAATACAATTCCCTTTTCCAACTGCATATCTGTATGAGGCCAGATTACCTTCATTTGCTTCAACCCAAATGACATATCACAACAGATTGAATATAGAACTAGATATGAGAACTCAGCTAATTTTCTATTAAGCCAGACATTAAAAGTGTTTCAAAAATACAAAACAATGCCACTCTTCTTATTTCTTTTTATTTTGGAGTATAGTTTCTCATAAAAGTGTTATTTATATTGACATGAAATGGGTTTATTTTTAAATGAGCTTAGAACTTTTTAAAAATTTGGTCAGTTTTAATATCTGATGTGGTAGATATTTATAGATATAACCCATATAAGCAAAGGCTCTCGGGATTCTTAACAATTTTAAGAGCATACAGGGCTCCTGAGACTAAAAATTTGAGACTTGCTAATCTACAGCACAGTAATGTTATTTAGTCACAGCAAAATGCAAATAAAATATCCTGAATACTTTTTCTACTTCTTGCCAGTAAGCTAGTATCTATAACTGGTGTTTGCCATTTGCAAATTTTAGAATAGAGATGTTGAGATCAATGACAATTATTTTAATATTTCACAAATTACATGAATATTTGCTAGGAAAGATGAATATAAAACTGAAATAACTGGAGGGTTTGCAAAGTGCAACAGTGACAGGTAAAGTGGGCTGGGTGCTAAACTGTCACTAGAGCTGTCTATACAGAGAAGGTTCATAGCTATATCAATTGAAATCAATTCTGGCTAATTTAACAGAAAAGTGATATTGGAGCTCTTAGAGAATTTCTGATAGGCTTGGATAAACAGACTTGGTGACTACTTCTCCAGGAGTAATGTAAATCACCTTGGGTTATTGGCGAGGCTCATAAGCAGTGACTTGCATTGCTGACATGACCAACACCACTGAAGCTGGATACCTGATGCTGCTACTAGGACCCGGAAGTCTATGTAGCTGCTGGCTTCCATCACTAAAAGGGGTTCCACATGGCCTGTGCTGTGTCGTCTTGCCAGCTTCCATTCAAAGAGTATGGCAGCTGGATTTTAATGGTGGAAGTGTCCAAGGAGAAAACATATCTGACATTTTCACCTTCTCTAATGGGAGGCCTTGTCATAAGACAGTGGCTTTCTCAAGCATAGAAAGGAGGTTCAATTTCTGGGCAGTTTAAACACAAACAGAAAAACCGCAAACTAACTTATAAAAGAAATCCGATCTCTGTATTGTTGATTTAGGAAGTATTTATTTATTTAATAACTACAACATATAAATTGCTGTTCCAAGATCTGTTATCAAAGGTGAATAAGACAGGGTAAATGTCCTTGTAGTTCATTGCCAAGTAGGAGAAATAGTAACCTGTACACAAATGACCAGAATACAAGGCAGACTGTAGCAAGTACTACCATAGATACACAGATAAGTTAGTGTCACAGCACTGGCCACTGTTGTTATCAGTTTATATGTGTATCCCTCCCATTAGAGTATAAGCCCTCAATGGCTTCGTTATTTTCTTAAAGTTTATCAAGTTATACTTGCACATAATTTTAAAGTGTCAATAGTTTCCTGGTTTTGTTAGGAAAAACAGCATTCTGTCCTCACCCCCCACCCACCACCACCATTTTACCCTTCTCCAAAGTCAATATGATCAGTTATTTTAGCTGATTCTTTGGGGGTTACCGCTGTTGCTCTTAGTTATGTAACTAAGTAACTAACTTGTATTGATACCTCTTGATTTTTCAATTTTAGAATTTTCTGTGATCTTCTCATTATAGAAGATAAGATTTATCTTTCTCTGCCTCCCTCTGCTCTCACTCCATGCAGGCACTCGTCCCATCTTCCCTGTATGATTACATTGTCCATTTGGTTGGATCAACAGACAGTGTTATTTAGTATAACTAAATAGATGGTATTGAATAGCTGACTCGTGTAGACAAAATTAGGAATTTTCCTTTCCTGTACTGTCCTCCCTTCCCCCACCCCACATTATTGTCTTAGGGTTGTTTTTTTTTTATTGTTATTTACTTAGTTTTCCATGTACTTATCACTAAATCAGCTCAAAAATTTTTTTTAATAAACTAAATCTCCTGCCAGTCTGCTCAGTCACGTTGAGGTTTCCATCAGTTTTCATCTTTTTGGAGCAATTCCAATGGCTTCATCCTGGTCTGGTTGCCCTGTATATTAACTGGTGCACAATATCATTCTGGGATCTCCCTTCACTATCATCCTAGGAATTCATTTTGCTTTTCTCCTGTGGTGGAGCTTCTATTTCCTACATCCCATTTCATCCTCTTCCTTGGTTTACATACTCAGTCTGAAAGAGTTCATCTCCGGTAATGTCCTGGGAAAGGATGCAGAGAGGTAGAACTTTTAAGTTGAAAATGATTTTCCTTCAGAATTTTGATAAGGTTGCTTCATTGCTTGCTAAGTTCCAGTATTATTGTTGAGATGTCTAAAGCTCTTCTTATTTCTGATCCTTTGAATGTGACTTCCTTTTTTTTTCCATCTCTGGAAGTATATAAGATTCTCTTTGTGCGTTGGTTTGGGTTTCTTTTCATCTACTACGCAGGGTGCTCAGTAGGCCCTTTCAATCTGGAAATGCGTGTCTTTCCTTTCTGAGAAATGGGCCTTAATTATTTCTTTGATGACTTCCTCCCCTCCTTTTTCTTTATTCTCTCCTTTCTAGAGCACCTATTTTTCCTATATTGGACAGAATTGGTCTTTTACTTTTCTTACTTTCTTTGTCCTATTATTTATCTCCGTCTTCTTGTACTATTTCATGGGAGATTTCCTCAGCTTTATTTTCTCACACATCTATTGAGTTCTTATTTTTGCTATTATGTTTTTTGTTTTCCAAGGACAAATGGTTATGTTTGTGTGTCTGCTTCTCTGGTTGTCTGTCTCTTCTCTTATCTGAATGTTCTTTAAGGTATGCATCTGCACTTGCATGCATGTGTGTGTATGTTGGGCGAAAATTTAGATAATGGAGAAGATTTTGGGTTGACTTAGTGATAAGTATATAGAAAACTAAGTTAAAAAAAAACAACCTGGAGAGATTTATAGCTTATTATGGATATAATATTTTATATCTCAGAATATTGTTAATAATTTAAAAAATTTTTTTATTATTTCTGAAGAGTCTGTTTCCTATGAGTTGCCTTTTCTGGGTTTTGTTTCTGTTGGTCTCTAGCTTTCATTTTAGGTGTTTACCAGATATGTGATAATCCTTAGTTGTTTGCTCATGATTAAATGTGGGGAACTGAACAACTGATTGAATGCCCACAGCTTGTGATGGGTGCTTGTCGTCAACCTGTAGGGAAGTTTATCTGAGTCATTTTTCTAGGGAAACCCCTTATGTGTGAGCATCTTTAAGACTTTCTTCTAGGTTGGTTAGAGTTCTTAGAAAAGAGAAAAAGAGTATTTGGATCATCTGCCTGGAGAATAAGGCCTGGTTGACTCCTAGGCCTAGAGGTTAAGACCTACTTGACTCCTAGGAGCCAGGTGGGGAGAGGGCTGGGAGTCTCAGAAGCCATTATGTGTATTACTACTTAATCTTTTTGTTTCAGTTTGATATCCCTGCCCCCAATTCAGACACTTTTTGTTTTACTTCTTATCTCCAGAAAATAGACTTCTAGTCATTTGCTGAGGTGGAGAGAAGGTATTCGCCCATTTGCTTGGAGTTGGGAGAAGAATTTGGAGACATTCGACTCTTTAAACTCTTTTACTGTCATTTTTAATGGGGTTTGGGGAAGGGTCAGCTGTATATGCATGTCTTGGTCCTCCCTCTTTATCTGGAGTCCCTGGGCTGCACATCTGTGTCTCCACAACCTCTCTAGTATGGTACCAGGACATGGTCGGTAATAAATGTTTGAATGAATGGTGAGACTAGTTGTGTCTTGAAGGCTAAATGATATTAATTCATTGCTAAGTCTTGTGCTGCTATAGAAATGAATCTTTATGGAACCTCCCCTCAAGGTAAGGATGTGGCATATGCTATAGGAGCATACATGTAAACTTCAGTAGAAGTTCAAAGGAATAAAGGACTATTCCTTGATAGGAAAAATCAAAGAGATCATTTGAGTTGGGCCTCAAGACCTGGTCAGAAATTTGTTAGGTTAGCAAAGCAGATGAAGGAGCCTAAAGTGTAGAGTAGCATGGGAGTAGTAGGAGATACAGGTTTAAAATACAGATTGAAACCTAATTTGAGGTGGGGTTAGGTAGCTGGTCCTGGGGCCGGCCCAGTGGTGCAGCAGTTAAGTGCGCACGTTCCGCTTTGGCGGCCTGGGGTTCGCCAGTTCGGATCCCGGGTATGGACATGGCACCATTCAGCAAGCCATGCTGAGGCAGGCATCCCACATAGAAAGTAGAGGAAGATGGGCACGGATGTTAGCTCAGGGCCAGTCTTCCTCAGCAAAAAGAGGAGGATTGGCAGCAGATGTTAGCTCAGGGCTAATCTTCCTCAAAAGAAAAGGTAGCCGATCCTAAAATTTTAAGTTTAGGAGCTTTATTTATGTTCCAGTTAGTACTTAGGTATAAAAGGTCTTGGATAAGAAATTGATCTGATGAAGGTTTTTCTGCAAATTGGAGGACTCAAGAGACCAGATATCATGATGTAATGGAGGCTGTCTGATCAGACTCCTCTCCATAGCTCTGAGAAGTTTGTTTTCATCATGACTTTGAGCAGTATGCTTTACTTCTCTGTTCCTCAGTTTCTTCTGTTGTAAAATAGGATGAGTTTTACATCAGAACCTGCTCTACCTGTCTTGCAGGGGTTTTATGAGGATTAGATGAGATGACTTACAGGTAATGTGTGAGGTAAGATATCTCTTCCCAGTAGAAGGTTATATGATCATTCTCTAGAATGATCACAGTGTATATGGGGTTAAGTCACAGATTCCAGAGGCATATCAAAGGAGATCTGATAAGACTTAATGACCGGTTCACTTTAGGGAATAAAGAGAAATTAGTTCAAGATTATTCTGAGGGTTGCAAATTGGAGGGATTGGCGAGAAAAGTATAAAATGGGTGCTTAAAAATCCAAGTCTTCCAGATCAGGATTATAGGCGTTGGAATCATAGTACAGAAGTTATAATAGAGAAAGGTGGCCAGAGATACAGTCTGGACAAAACAGGTAGAGAGGGCATGAATGTCTGTTTAAGATTGGCCCTTGAGAAGCAGAGGAGTTTTGCAAGACAACAGCCAAGCATTGAGAAGAAAGAACTATTGGATTGCCCTCCCGGTACAAATTGGAAACGCAGGACACTTGTTCAAAAAGCAGGGAAAAAACGCAGTTAAAGATACTAACGTTTAATGCTGTCTCCTTCAAAAATATGTTCTCACTTATGAAACATCATAGAGGTAATGAGTAACAATATAAAGTTACAAGTTACAAAAAAATATTTTGGGGGTTATGATTTTATATGATACCATAAATAATAATACTTTATCAATGTCATATCTTGATTGATCATGTAATTTTTCTGGCATGCTTTTGCAAATTCATTTCTTAGGTTGTCAAGATGTATACTTTTAGAAACTTCGTTTTTAATTGATGTAATTGAAAGTACTATCAGTCACTCTCGGCAAATGCCAGATTGCAAATAATTTTTAGTAATTTTTAATTTTCAGAAGGCTCTTTCTGCTGGTATAGTTGTTACTGGATATTAAGAACATTTTATAGGCTTTGACAACATTGGAATAAATTTCTGGTAAATTATTTCAGAATATAAACTTCAGAACATCTAGAGCTGATGATTTTTACAGAACAATTTTTCTAAAAATATTTAACTGGATATGAATCAATTTTGTGTGAATTTAATTTTAAAGGCAAATTTATACAATGGCATTTAAATATTTCCTCTGCCATTTCTTATAACTTGTGGAGGCCGTACAAGAAACTGAAAGTGGCTTCATGACTCGTATATAATTTAAAATGCCTAGTTATGCATTCTATCGCTGTATCTTCAATTATAAGGAAACATTAATTTTAAAATTGTCTTCCTCATTAATAATTGGTTCATCCAAAGCTTCATATGAAAATAGTGTTCTTTTTCATCAAATGTGGCAATCTTTAAATTTAATTTCTCTTTCTAAGCTTGTGGGTATTTGCTCTGCAATGTTGTAACAGTTTTCAAAACTAGAGATTCTAAATTCTTTAAAGAATTCTGTTAATTCCCTAACATGCTAATGTCCATGTATCGGCTTTTACTTTGCATTAAGTTCCTGTCTGAGCGCTGGCATGTCCTGTCCCGGCACTCAGGCTGCAGAGTTAATGTTTGTGCCTGTGCCACTGGGCCAGGTTCCAGGGACAGATGGGTAAGCTGACTTTCCACTGAATATTCCCATGCAGAGCCCCTCCTGTTTCCTGGGACCGCTGCCACTATTGCCACTGCAAGTGCAGGCTCAGTTCTGGCTGACCCTTGAGTGCCTTGGAGTACCTTGGATTGCCCCAGGTGTGCACATTTGGGTTGGGCAGCCAAGGCCAACTGCTTGGTGCATATGCTGACACTTGATGTATTTCCTTTGCTGGTGTTCCATTATCTCATTGGTCTTCACTTACCACAAGTTCAAAGATAAAATTATTAAGAATTTCAAGATGGCAACAACAAAACATTAAACCAAGCACAGGCCCCTTCTGAGAATAGGCCCCTGTGGGACTGTCAAGTTACACACCCAGTAAACTGTCCCTGTCCAGTTTTACAAAAGAGTTTGCTGCCAAACTGCCTTTCAGTTGAGCTGTTCAGGATTTACCTAAGATGAACTACTTGACGTTAGTGGGGACTCTAGTCATTAGAGGCAGACATGGTAGTTTTCATTGCAGGTGTTTGCTGAGTTTGTTTTAGAAACTTAAGAGTTCTTAGTGGAGACTTGCTGCTCCTCTGGGGGCCTGTGGAAGCTGAACTGTCTAGCTGCCAGAACTGTAATTATGTGATCAGTCTGGGGTTCTAACAGGCGGTCCTGTGCAGTGGAGTTCAGACAAATTATTCTGTTCGTTTAGTTTGCTTTGTTTTATTATTTATCTTTCTTTTAATTATGATTAGAGTTTTGTTATTTTTGATCCCCTTTCCTTTGTTTTTGTTTAAAAGGAAGGGACTATGGATTATTATTTAGTTCCGACCCCTGGTGACTTGATTAATTATGTATTCGTACCTAGCCTCCTGGTCCTCAATGCTAGTAACCAGAGTTTTGGCAATTGCTGACACCAGAGTTTTCCCCCTTAATCTTGTACCCATGTGAAAGATTTTTTTTTTTTTTTTAAGATTTTATTTTTTCCTTTTTCTCCCCAAAGCCCCCCAGTACATAGTTGTGTATTCTTCGTTGTGGGTTCTTCTAGTTGTGGCATGTGGGACGCTGCCTCAGCGTGGTTTGATGAGCAGTGCCATGTCCGCGCCCAGGATTCGAACTAATGAAACACTGGGCCACCTGCAGCAGAGCGCGTGAACTTAACCACTCGGCCACGGGGCCAGCCCCATGTGAGAGATTTTTAAAGAAGACTATCAAGAAAAGTATCTCCTATAGCCTCGATTATTATTGTTTTCTTTACAACTGCAACAGTATTTTTTAGAGGAAGTTTCTCTGACTAAGTGCCTTCTGTCCTTGTTAAAATGGACAGAGGTTGAAATAATGAGTGTAGTCTATGAAAGGTAAAGAAGTCAGAGTCAGCACACAGACCCCAGTTTACACTCGCCTGCCGCTTTGCTTCGTGTAATGCACTTTCTCTATTATAAAATGACATCTTCAATGAACTAGGATTGCAAGATACTTGTATTAGAACTTCCTAGCTGATCTGCCACAGCCATTGCTATGACAGGAATAAGTTACAGGTGAGCAATATGTTGAGCCATTCTGTCCTCAGGGTGGCCTGGCAGGACCTGGGACATTCAGACCTTCCAGGCAGGTTGTCTCTGACTGAAAGTGTCCTCCTCTGTTTACCCTAATGTGCTGTATAAACATTATTTTCTTTGGACGTCATGACATGACAAAAGCTTGGAAGAACTGTTTTTAAACCTCAAATCAGAAACTCACAAGGAAATGAAATTTCATATTTAAACAATTACTTTTTAACCATTTATGTAATCAATATTATCTTTGTTCTCTTTCAGTATTTTCTTCTAATTTTATTTAAGGTAAACAGCTAAGCAGCAGGTAATATATACTGATGAAAATAAGAAATATTAAGAAACTTACTGTCTGATTGCTTCCAATTATTGTGTTAATATAGGGATCAGATTTTTTTTTAGTAAATAAGGGCTATCGCTCTTAAAAGATACAGAAGAGGGTGCCGGCCCTATGGCTGATTGGTTACGGTTCTGTGTACTTCACTTCAGTGGCCTGGGTTCTCGGGTTCAGATTCTGGGTAAGGACCTACTCCACTCCTTGGCCATGCTGTGGAGCCGTCCCAGGTACGGGGTAGAGAATTGGCACAGGTATTAGCTCATGGCTAATCTTCCTCAAGCAAAAAACAAAAAAAAAAACAGAGGAAGATTGGCAATGCATGTTAGCTCAGGGCACATCTTCCTCACCAAAAAAAAAGATAAGTAACCAAACTTTGGGTGCTCAGATTGTTTTATCTCCCCTCCCTGGACTTGAGTGGAAGATTTCAGCCTAAAAGGAAGATATTATGTCTATAGTCTCCTACATTAGAAAAGTTACAACTGTTTATCATACTTTTGATGGAAATCAGGCAGGGCTGTTTGATCATTGTGGTCTGTTTTTGTCAATACGAATCTTCAAATTTACACATAAATTAAACCAGAACCTATTTCAAAGATATATGTAATTCAAGAGGAAGTACTGGGGATTGAAATAAGTTAGTAGGAGGAGGTAATTTTTTTCCCAAATCCTTTGATGTATGAGATACTACATTTAATTGCATTCATTGTGTTTTTGTGAATTTATTTTGGTAAAAAGTTTAGATACCTGAAAATTGATATATTATAAGAAAGTAGTTATTTACAAAAAGTGCGTTGGAGTATAAAAAGGTAGTAGATTTACATTAGTAGTCCTAATGGCTAAAATTGCCAGCTTTGTGTATTCTGTTCATCTGAGAGGGCAGGAACTTTAGCTTCATCTTATTTTATGAGCTCCAATTTGCTCATCAGGAATTTTTCTTACTAGCTACTTATTGTAATGACTTATGCTATTATACTTTATCTGTTGTTTAAAGTTTTTAATGGCAGTATCTTTACTTCTTCCTTTTTTGAATATGGAGAGTGTAAGTAAGGGAGAGTATCCCCTTGATTACAAATAAAAGGATTCGCATCTTTACTCACAGCTGCAGGGGTGAGCTGCCCTCTCCTGGTCATCTGCGCCATCTAGAACTCCCAGTGGGTGCCAAGGAAAATCACTTTTTGCCAAATAAGTAGATATTTTAATTATGTCTTTGAGAGTAGCATTATCCTGTTTTGTGACTCTGCAATGTAAAGCTCTGTTGTAGCTCCTTACTTTTCATCTCTTAGAAAAAGACATTGTTGACAGAAAAGGAGCCATGTTCTCTCTCCCACATGTTCTTGTAGGTATTCTTCCCACCTGAGATTTTTTGCTCATTACTTCAGTCTTAATGGGCCACTGTGTGCTATTCCTTTGTTTACTGAATTCTTAAGATTGACTTTGAAGATGTTCCTTAGTATGTTCATCCCTCCCTGGGAAAAAAGATTTTTCAGAACTACTTAAATAAGTGGGTTAACCAAGATTTTTTTTCATAGAAGATATTTCTTATGTATTTTCTTAAAGATAGCATCAAATTTTCCCTACTTCAGTTAATGATTTCATGTTGGAGATGAGTTTACTAATGATTCTTATTAAAGACAGTGCTCTTATTTTTATTTTCTAATTCCAGATCTTTGCATCTTATTTCTTATAAGCCCATCCTTACTTATTTTACAGTCTGGCCTTGTGGACCTATGGGATTAGCATCAACTTTGGTGCTCATGAAAACCATAATACCAGAATCCTGGAAAGAACACATTTCAGTATTTCACTTCCTTGTTGAAACGTAGAGTTTATCCCTGCCTTTTTTCTTGATTTACCAGGAGATCTTTCTGTGTACTTTTGTATTTTGTATTTTAAAAATAGAAAGACAAAAAAGCCCTCGAGTTTTTATTGTATTTTCCTGTTAAATTTATAGCTTGCTGCTAGTTGATATTTCTCTTAAAGATTCATTTAAGACTTTTTATGACATTATTTCTGAAGTTCATATACATATTAATAACTCAGTATATCTCATTCTTTACTAAGGAAAGATACTAATATCATGTATCCTCCTAAAAATCCTACAGTTCAGATGAAAAGATTAGAGGTGGAAGTCTTTAAAACTTTTCATTTATTAGTCATTTTGCCTTTCAGAACATTTTATGTCATTATTTTTTACCTGGACAGTTTCACTGTCCATTATAAGCATATATTTGGGGAAGACTACAGGTGCAAAGGCTAATTTGGATATTTGAAGATTCCTTCTGGAATTAGCTGGAATTTATTTCTGTTTTCAAGCAAAAACAAAAAACCCAGCTAGTTAGTTCCGATCTGAGAGATTTTAAGACCCTAATCAATACTTTGAAATTATTTTTAAAAAACTAATTACTTGTAACTTTTAAATTTAGAAAACTTGAGAATCAAGTCAAAATTGTGGGAAGTAATTATCCACAACAGGAACAGATCATGTGCCACTTCATCCCCCAACCAGTCCATTTTGTCTCAGTAAAAATTTATAGATAGCTGAGACCTGACCTGAACTTGGTGACCATGCATAAATGAGAGCCCAGGATTCTTTAATTAGATATATGCCTTCTACTTAGAGAATTTTAAACTTATCAAATCTTGTCATTGGTAATGAAACTATTTAAACATTGCAACACCTGATTTTGAGCCCCTGCTATGTCACTTACTAGTTGTGTGACAAACCTGCCTAGTTTCCTCCCTTTATGAAATGGAAATGTTAATTCCCATAATGGATGCTTGTGAAGATTAAATGAAAAGAATATTAAAAGCATTTTGTAGACTGTTAAATGGCACACAAATGTAAAATGGTATTACTTGTAAATTAAAAATGCACTTAAAATTTTTTCTTAATCCATGACATTACCAAAGGGAGGAAACCCCATGCTAGACTTCATGGAGGACTTAGCTACACTTCTGGGTCAGACGTGTGTACTGATAAAGGTTTTCAACTTGTCTTTTTTTTTTTTTTTTTTTTTTAAAGATTTTATTTTTTCCTTTTTCTCCCCAAAGCCCCCCAGTACATAGTTGTGTATTCTTCGTTGTGGGTTCTTCTAGTTGTGGCATGTGGGACACTGCCTCAGCGTGGTCTGATGAGCAGTGCCATGTCCGTGCCCAGGATTCGAACTAACGAAACACTGGGCCGCCTGCAGCGGAGCGCGCGAACTTAACCACTTGGCCACGGGGCCAGCCCCTCAACTTGTCTTTCTTTGTGGAGGGCAGTGAATTAGAGAACTTTTATGTGATCCACAGTTTTCTATTGTGTATTGCCTGTACCAATACACAAAGCACCATTTAAATATTTAAATGTTTTTCCCATTTAAATTTTTTTCCTTATGCTATCTTGCCTCTAGACTACAAAGGACTAGAAAAATAGACATTTCATATATTAGTCTTTACCAGTTTTCTTACCTGACATTCAGGTGATGGTTTTCGGATGTGAGTGTTTCCTCATAAGAACAGAGCTAGCACCATAAATTTCAAGCAGGAACTAGATCTTTGTCTCACTCTATTGCTTAGGAACCCTACAATATGCTGTTTTGACTAGACCTCTTCGTGGTGGGTAGACTTGAACTCTCATCAAAGAAGAAGAAATTGCCCGTGAAAGGGGATGTTAAAAGCCATATGTTTGAGGTACAAGACCAGGCACTTCTAATGTTTAGGAGTTAACCTGTAACAAAACAAGCTTTGATCTGTGTATCCTGCATTTGAGTTTGTATTTCTGAATGCTGTATGTATGTGGCAATGCTGGGTATGGGATAAATTTGGTAGCCTAGGAAACCTGTATCCCATCAGGAGAGGAAACAGATGTTCTTCCTCCTGGTGAGGAGCTGCAGCTCTCCGTTCAGCAGTTATGAATCTCTTCCCTAGATGCTACCCTTGAGAAAGGAGTCTTACAGCAGTCAGGATCAAGAAGCACACGCCTTTTTTTTTTTTTTTTTTTTTTTTTTTTGCTGTTTGGGATCTTTTTACATTTTGCCCTCTTCTTTTCATGCCTTCAGTTTTAAAAAGTTAGGTAGAGTGTCCAATTTGAATCACGTGACTACCTTCCAGGAGTAAAATCTTTACTTCCTAGGATCAGTGAGTATGAGACATTGTCAAAGATTGTGAAAGAAAGTTCCCTATTCTCCCCATCCCTGATCCAGTTGAGCCTAGTTGTTTCTAGATGGGTTTTATTTACTTTTTTCTGATTTTGAGTTGTTTTGATTGAAATGGTATTATCCAAATCTTGTGTTCATTTCTCTGGAAAAGGCCAAATCCTGTTGATTTTACTTAGATAATGCCCTGCATCTTTTGTTTCTTCCATATGCCTCTACTGTGGTTAAAACCCTTCTCTCTTACCTAGATCTTATATTAATAATCTGTCACTTTGCTATGTCTCTCTCTTTCCTTCACTTCCTTCTACATTGCTGTTGTACTCATCTATCTAAAATAGAGATCTCATCAGGGTTTTCCCTTTTCAGAGACCTGCAGTGGCTCCCCATTGCCTATACAATTAAGCATAGCCTGTTCAGCCTGGAATATAAGCCCCTCAGTGGCCTGGCCCTAGTCTGTTTTTCCAGCCCATATGCCATAGCACTCTTTCCTATGAGCCAAACTGAATGCTAGAGTCATCCATGTTTCGCTGCCTCTTTGCCAGTCCTGAAATCAGTCTCTCTTTCCGGGTGCCTTTCTTTCTGTTCCTTCACCCACTCCCCAGATTCTTGTGTGTTGAAATCCTGCCTCTTCTGAAGATCTTGCCACCTGTACTTCTTTAATGTCAGACTTTGGGAGAAGAGAGAAGGAACTGTACTTTTTACAGCAATATGGCAAAAATTGCACTTTAATTCCTCTTTTAAGCTAAAAAATTTAGCCTACCTCATTTAAATAGTTCACCCAGGAAAATAGGAATGACTTTCCCAAATGCAAATGCTTAATATGTAAAGTTTCATTATCATATTTAAGGAGAATTTTTGTAGCCGTGTCAGAATATGCATTTATTATAATGAAAGAAAATCAGAGTATTTTCATACAGTTTAATTATAGATTGACAGAAAAGTACACAACCATAGATTAACAATTCTTGGGTAAAGCATATATTAGAAATTATATTCCCAAAATTATGATCAACATTGAGCAAGTTAAATACACCATCTTATAAAAGAGAATTTGTAGATTCCAAATAATAGAATTAGAAAACTTTGAGTATGATATAGGGAGATTATCTTTCCTATTACATGGAATGAAATAAAACTGCTCACCAATGCATGCATTTTTCTGGAGGCAGATTCTGCCTACCATACTGCTTAAGTATCATAATAAAAAAGGTTTTTGATGCCAGTAGCTTACATGGCATCATGATGCCAAAGCAAAATTCACAGTCAGCTGAAGCTGTACTACTGCACAACTCGAGGAGGCACTGTTACCTTGTCATTTATGTAAGTATCTGTGGAGCAGCATATACCCTGTTTAGATAGGATTGTCTTTCAGCTCAGGTCAGAGTCTATGAACTAGTAAAGACCTATGGGTTCTTTACTTTGGGAAACTTCTGATTGGGAAGAAAGATAGTTCTGAACCTTAGGCAAACTTTAAGCTCCCCGTGCATCTACACACAACATTTTTAATGATACTACCAGCCATAGGAACCAAGGAGTTTCCCAGACATGGCAACCAAATCTCAAACTGCGATAAAAAAGAATAGCTGACCGCAAACATATTCCGTAGAGGGCAGATGTTTACAGCTCTCAGTGGAGAGGGGAAAACTCTCTTTCAAAACCCTTAGAGCGGGGGCCGGCCCAGTGGCGCAGCGGTTAAGTTCGCATGTTCTGCTTTTCGGCAGCCTGGGGTTCGCTGGTTCAGATCCCAGGTGTGGACATGGCACTGCTTGGCACCATGCTGTGGTAGGCATCCCGCATATAAAGTAGAGGAAGATGGGCACAGATGTTAGCTCAGGGCCGGGCTTCCTCAGCAAAAAGAGGAGGATTGGCAGTAGTTAGCTCAGGGCTAATCTTCCTCAAAAAAAAAAACAAAAACAAACAAAACCCTTAGAGCAGTAGTTTGGCATTGCGAAACTGGGATTCCGTGGCCACCTGCTTTCTCTCTTGGGTTTTCTTTCATTTCTAAATATCCAGCCCAACACTTCCGCATTTTGTGGACTGGATTTTTTTATATATAATTTTTTTTTTAAAGATTTTATTTTTTCCTTTTTCTTCCCAAGCCCCCCAGTACATAGTTGTATATTCTTCGTTGTGGGTCCTTCTAGTTGTAGCATGTGGGACGCTGCCTCAGCATGGTTTGATGAGCAGTGCCATGTCCATGCCCAGGATTCGAACCAATGAAACACTGGGCTGCCTGCAGCGGAGCACACAGACTTAACCACTCGGCCACGGGGTCAGCCCCTATATATAATTTTTTAAAATATATATATTTTTAACTTTTTATTTTGAAATAACTTCAGATTTAAACAAAAACTAATTTGTATTATGGAGAATTCCTGTATTCCTTCACCCAGCTTCCCCAGTTGTTAACATCTTACATTCATAAGTACAACTCTCATAATCAGGAAATTAACAATGATATAATACCATTAACTGATCTATCAGAACTCACTCAAATTTCATCAGTTTTCAAGCTAACCTTCTTTTTCTGGGCCAGGATCTATGTAGAATCACACATTACATTTAATTGTTGTAACTTCATAGTCTCCTTGAATCCTGAACAAATGGTTTCTTAGTCTTCATTTGTTTTTTAATAACCTCATCTCTTTTAAAAAATAGTAGCCAGTTGCTTTGTAGAGTGTCTCCCAATGTGGGTTTGTCTTATGTTTCCTCATGATTAAATTCCAGCAGTACTATTTTGGCAGGAATGCCACAGGAGTTATGTCCTCCTTGGAGGCATAGGATACATTACAAAAACAATTTTAATATCGAAAGCTTCAAAATCAATAAGCCTTAAGTAGATTAAAAATGGATTCTGGGGGTCAGCCCTGTGGTGTAGTGGTTAAGTTCAGCACGCTCCACTTTAGCAGCCCGGGTTTTGCAGGCTCAGATCCCAGGCATAGACCTACACCACTCGTCAGCCATGCTGTGGCAGTGACCCAGGTATAAAATGGAGGAAGCCTGGCATTGATGTTAGCTCAGGGCTAATCTTCCTCAAGTGAAATAAAAGGGGAAGATTAGCAACAGATGTTAGCTCAGTGCTGATCTTCCTCAGGGAAAAAAAAAATCCTGAAGATTCTAGGAATATAGAATTGTGTTTTTGACATCAAATTATAATATAAGAAGTATATTTGATTTTACAGCTTTCTGTTCATTAAAAAGTTACCTACCATTTTGTCTTCCGTAGCAACGGTAATGAGAACTTTCCCATTTGTTGCCCAGAAGATATGATAGGAATATATTGGAAAATAAGGTTTGTAATAATCAATAAAAAGTAAGATCTTGATAGAGGAATCTCATCTCATTAAAAAAATGGTTTCTTTGACTTTTTGAAGCTGTGTGAATTGGCAAGTTGATTATTGATGGTTCCTCCAGAAGTATCTGGTTAAAAAAAAGAAGAAAGAATAATTATTCTGTTTTCAGAAAATGACTGTTCATTTATTCCTTTCCCCATCATGTAAACAGGATGGTCGACGTTTTAATTCTCAAGTCACATCAGATTTAGAAGAGGAATTAATACCACATTCATAGAAAAACGCCCGTATTTCTACTAATTTCTTTGGAGGAGGATTTTAATCTTTAGTATGCCTAGTCTCTGCTAAATACAGGATTTCTAATCCTTCCTGAAAAATCAGATGTTCTGCTTAAAACTAACTGAGAGCCTGTTTCCTATTCTTTTAAATGGGAAAATTTTTAATGCATTACACCCCACCCAAAGCCCTCAGTTTCCTAAAATGTAACCAAAGCACAGTAAAATGCCTGTATCTGTGAAGCACATTGTCATGTTAGGAGGCAAAATGCAAAAATGAACATCCTGATCATAAAGCAACTAATATACTTGTTACCAAATGGTTGCTTTTTGTGTAGTAGCGTGCACAGTTTGTGTGCTATGCCATAGACATTATCTTTACAGTACGCACATCAAACAACATAGCAATAAATAAATTTGTTAGCAAAAGGGCAGATAAAAATCTATGAAAACACAAGGCAACTTTCTGTAATGAGTTGTCACTCAGGAAGTGAAGTGGACCTTGAAGAAAGTTAAGGAAAGGAAGAATATTGAATTAGCCATTTTCACTTTTTGCAAGAAATGATGGTGTAGCCAAAATGTGCAAAGAAGGGGAAAACTATTTCAGACAAACTGTGAAACACAAATGAGCTAATAGTAAAACTGCCTTCTGAACAGGCAGGTTTTGATAAATCAGCAGGGGAGGCAGTTAGGGCTTTAGGGTAAAAATAGCAAAATGGAATTTTACACTCCTGTTGTTACATTTGTGAATCTCTTTTTGGTCTTCTTGATGTTCTACTGGTTGTATTTGGAAGGTAACTTGGGACTTTTCCTTTGCATACTGAATTTTTCTAGATAAACATTGGTCAAAAAACGTTATATTAAGAGATAGAGGTATTCTTCCCAGAAGGCATTCCATGGGGTATGCCTGTACATTTAATTTATCCATTTAGACACAGTTTGGAAAGGCTTTGGGAAATAGGTCATAAGGTTCATTAATCATCAATATTTCTTGGTTAAGATAATTAGTATAACATCAAAGAAGTCTGCAATCATCTATTTTGATGACCTGTTTTGATCCATAGAGACAGAGCTATGGTTAAGGTGAGATGAATCTTCCTAGCTTACTCTTGTCATCATGGTACTAGCCAAACTGATATACTTAACCCTAGAGCAAACTTTGCTCTTTCATTCCCTATTTCTTGTCTTTAGCATTTCTTCTTTTTAGAAATCTTCCGTTTTCTGTCTTTATGATTCCTATTTATCAAATTGCATCTTCTTGAAGATGGAGATTTCCTTTCTGATCACTCAACCCAGTCTTTCCTTCTCTGAACCTTGTTAGCATTTCTTGTAGGGTAGTACCATTCATTTAATTTTTTTGTGTACTGGTTTTGTCCTTATCCCTTTGTACGTGTTACTTTACACCTTAACCTGAATTTAAGTTCTTCAGAGCAGGAACTGTTTTAGACTCTTTGTTCCCCCCTGTGCTTAGCACAGAACCTAATACACAGCAAACTGTTAGTGAATGTTTTTGGAAAGCCCTTGGTATCTCTAACGTGCTCTCAGAACAAACAGGTGCTATTAACATAATGAGAGTTTACCGACCAACCATATTTCTCTACCTACTCAATAAAGTATCCGTAGGTACCAGACCCATCAAGTGTGTTTATTTGCAAAGAAACAGAAAGTAGTAAACTTCAAAAATCATAAATGCCCTCCTAAGCCTTGTCCTTCTCACATGAGAAAATCAATGGAATTTCTCATGTTTCAAAGGGCTAATTCTCTTCTCTGAACTATGGAACTCTATCTTTGTCAATTCTGGCATCACCTTCAGTACCCTATTCTCTTGGTCTTTCAACAAACGTATTGAGTACTACTGTATACTAGGCTGGAGATACAAAAAGCCAAACTGCTCTGGAAGAAGAATGTATAATGAAGATACTCACCAAGTATGGAGGCCAGGCTTTGGTGGAAGGCCTTTTGGAAGAAGGCTTTCGTGGGTGATATTTAAACTCAGATCCAAAAGATGATTAAGAACTAACTAGTTGAAATGATGGGATGAAGAGTGTTTTGAGCTATGGAAATAGCACGTGCAAGGATCCTCTGATGGAGGGGATAATGGCTTATTTGTCATCCTGAGGGAAGCCGGCGTAGCTTGGAGGTAGGGTATGAGAGAAATCACGTAGGGTGAGATGAGACTGGAAAAGTAAATAAAGATCAGAAAGTGCAGACATTGTAGACCATGTTAAGGTTTTTGATCTGTATTTTTAAAGCAGTTGGAAACTGTTGAAGTGTGTGAAGCAGAGGTTACAGGAGCAGATTTGCATTTTGAAAAGATCTCTAAGCTTCAGGATGGAGAATGGTCAGAGGGCCTCCAGTAGCTGCAGAAAGACCAGTTAAGGGGCTATTCCAGCAGTTCTGGGAATGAAATGCTGTTAGCTTAGGTTAGCGAGGAAGCAGTGGAGAGAAAGAACTGAGTTAGTGTAATTTTGAAAGTTAAAGTCAACAGAACTTGGTGAGGAATTCTATAAGGGAGTTGAGGAGAGGAAGACAACAAAAACAATTCCCAGGTTTCTAATTTATGTGCTGCATGTGTGGGTGTGCCAATATACTAAGATAGGAAACACTGTGAGGGAAGTTTTAGGAAGAGGAGTTTGACTAGGAACATGTTGAGTTTGAGGTACCTAGGCAGTTGGATTTATAGCAGTGGTCAGATTAAGAGAGGTTGATCTATGAATCGTAAGCACAGACAGTCTCATGTAGACTTAGAGTTATCGAGGGAGAGTGTGGATCCGTGTTGTCTAATGTGGTAGCCACTAGCTACATGTGACTTTTGAGCACCTGGAATGTGGTTGATCTGAATCAAGATATGCTACAGTCTAAAGACAGTGTGAAAAAAAATATTGTAAAACGTGTCATTAATAGTTTTTTATATTGATTCTATGTTGAAATGATCTTTTAGATATATGGCACTAAATAAAATATATTATTAGAATTAATTTAACCTGTTTTTACTTGTTTAATGTGACTACTAGAAAATTTAAAATTACCTGTCTCACATTTGTGACTTGCAGTGTATTTTTATTGGACAGTTCTTTATAGAAAAGCAGGGGGCAGGTTTGGATTGGGACTTGAGGTATCCCCACATTTAATATCTCTGAATTATCAGAATGGTCAGGTTCTTGACATTTTCATTAGAAAAGATTCAAATGTACTACGTATACCTAAAATCATAGAACTGAAAATACCTCCTAGGGAATTTTACATGCTTCAAAATATAAGAAATTTTTTTTCTCCTCCTCCCTTCTAAAGAAGCTGTCACTGAAAATAGTTCCCAATAGCCAAAAAAAAAAAAGAGAGAGAGAGAGAGAAGAAGAGCCATTGATTTCACTTCTGTTTGGTTCTGAAGAAACCTGACTCTTTCTGTATGACTTGAATTTTAAAGAAATACTCAATGTGTAGTGTCAGTCCCATGACCTGCACCTCAGTGCACCCACTGAGAGAGTGTATGCACCAAAGAGAGGAGTTCTGTTACCTCAAAGAGGGGAATTTTCCCTTCAGAGAAGTATTGGAGCTAACAAATGAAAAAGGAAGAGTTTGAGCACCACCGTTCTGCCACTTCTAATGAAATAACAGGTGTAAAGAATTATCAATGGCTGTAGTTTGACAAAAGAGACAACCAGACTTTACGTGCCTCTTCAGGAAAGAATACATGCTTACCTAGAAGAAGTATTTCTTAAAAAAAAAAATCAAATCTGAATGTAATTAAGCTTCTAGACCAAACTACCAGTTTATAGGAAATATAAAGAATATGATACCATGAAGATACAATGAGCAAAATCCAGAAGGTGGGAAACTCTATAGAATAAATTACCTCATTTCTTTAATATATAATTGTAAGGAAAAGGGGAGAGGTAAATGAAAAGAGGAAATGTGGGAGAGAGAACCTATAGATTCAGAGAGATCTAAAAGAAATATAATTTATTACAATGGACATTTTGAAGATCTTGGAAAAGTATGATTTTGGTATTATTGTTAACTTTAAAAGAGACCTTATATTTTAAAGATAGCATCCTGAAATTTTTCCAGATGAAATGATATGATGTCTGAGATTTGCTTAACAATAATTCAGTAGGAGACCAGGGGACTTGAGTGGGAATGTAGATGAAATAAGAGTGGCCGTAAGTTAATAATTGTTGAAGCCAGATTAATGGGGGTTTTCTCAACTTTCATATGTTGGAAATTTTCCAAAAGAGTGAATGAGTGAGAAAGAGCAAATGCAACCATTATACAGGAAACATTATACAGGGGAAAAAAGTATCATTAATTAAGATTTTATCTATTATACCAATTGTATCTAAAGTTCTGGGGGGAAAAGCAGAAATTTTAAAGTTTATCCCCATAATTTACCCTTTACTTTCATAAGTATCTTTTGGGTCTGGTGATTTGACTGGTAAACAGGATTTATATTTTCATTTAGCCAACAAATTGACTTTTTAATACTTGTTTAGTCACTTACCCTTACACTGCGAATTATGTTGAATTTAGTGTTTATCATTCCTAATAATTTGGGGCTGGGGAAGGAGGCCTTTAAAAAAGTTATTGAATACATACATAAAACATGTAAGGAAAATTATAAAGTGTACATCTATATAACCATCACTCAAGTCAAGAAATAGGACCTTGGTAGTACCCCTGAAGCATGGCCTTCTCTGCCATACTTCATCTCTCCCCTCTCCCATAGATATATCCATTACCTGGACATTTATGGTAATCATTCCCTTGCTTGTTATTTTTTTTAACCTCTCAACAATATAATTTATCTTTGCTCCATGCATTCTTCATACTTTTACTATATATTTACATATGTATAATATTACTTTGTGTGTTTTCAAACTTTATATAATTGGCACTATCCTATAAGTATACTTCTGAACTTCTCTTCAGTCAACATTACCTTTGTAAGATTCTTTCATGTCAATATATGTAGCTCTAGTTCATTCATTTTTAACTGCTGGTTAGTATTCTATTATATGAGAGTAGTACCACTAATTGATCCTTTCTCTTATTGATGGACAGTTAGATTGTTGAAAATTTGTTGCAAAAATGTGTTGGAAAAACTGCTGTGGATATTCTTATGCATGTCTCTTGGTGCCCATATATGAGAGTTTCTCTAGAGCATGGGTTGGCAAACTATGGCCCGCAGGCCAAATGCCTGTTTTTTTTAAATAAAGCTTTAATGAGCAGCCATGTCCATTTGTGTATATATTGTCTGTGACTGCTTTCGGCCTACAGTGACAGAGTAGAGAAGTTGAGAAACCATATGATCCACAAGACTGAAATATTTACTCTCTGGCCTTTTAGGAAAAAGTTCTCTGATCCCTGATCGTAAAATATGTAGCTAGGAGTGGAATTACTGGGTCATAGGGTAATCTTCAATTTTACTAGATTTTGCAAAGTATCCTGCAGGCATGATTGAAGGAGTTCTTGTTCACCAACCTCCTAGTCAGTTTTGGTGTCAAAATGTTCTGCTTTGCAGCTGTATCTTGTTTACATTGCTGTTTCTCTGATTACCAGTGAGGCTGTACGTCATTTCATCTGTTGATTGGATCTTGCATTATTCTTCCATCTTCTTCTGTTAATTGCCTTTTCATATCTTTTGCCCATTTTTCCTACGTGTTGTCTTTTTTTCCTTAATGATTTTTGGGAATTTGTTGTATCTTCCGGATATGAACCCTCTGTTGGTTATATGCATTACCAATATTTCCTTCCAGTCTATGGCTTGTTTTTTAATTTTTCGTAATGATGTCTATAAAAACAAAAACAAAAAAATGCTTTTTATTTGGAAAGTAATTTCAAATTATACTCTAAGATCAGGAGTCAGTGAACTTTTTCTTTCTACAGTTGTAGAAGTAAAAAGAGTACAAAGAATAGCTGTATACCCTTTATCTAGATTCACTTATTGTTTACATTTTACTCCATTTGCTTGATTAATCATTTGTGTGCCAGCTCACACCCTCTGCATGTATGTGTGTATGTATGTATGCATGTATATGTGTGTATGTGTATATGCATGTGCACACTCAACTCTGAACGATTTGAGGCTGTTACATACATCATGCCTCTCCTTTAACCCCTAAATGCTTCAGTGTGTGTTTCTTAAGAAGAGAGATACTCTGTTATATAACCATAGTACAGCTGTCAGCTTCATAAATTTATTATTGATAGAATTTTATCTAAACTACTAAGTATACTAATTTCTTAATGATGTATTTTGATGTGTAAAAACTTCAAATTTTAATGTAGCTATTTTATCAATCTTTTCCTTAATAGTCTGTGTCTTTAAATCTCCTTCCCATCTCTGAGACTTTAAAAATTTTATCTATTTCTTTGTACAATTTTTTAAATTTTGCTTTCCGTATTTAAGACTTTAATACACTTGGAACTGTGTTTTGTGTATGGTGAGAGAGGAGTTTCAATTTTGTTTTGTCCCATTATCCCAGCACTGTTTATTGAATAAACCATTTGTTCCCCATGGAATGGCACTTATGTCCATATATCAAGTGTATGAGTGCAAGTCTTTCCTTAGGCTGCGTATCTATTCCTGCACCTGGACCACAGTGTGTAAAGTATTAGAACTTTATACTAATGATGGCTAGCTGGCTGGGCAAGCTTCTCCAGCATGTTCTTCTCAAATTTAACATCTACTTTGATGAATGGTTATACAGCAAACAACTTATGTAATCATCACCTAGTCAAAATACAGGATGTTCCTTCCCAGCACCATGAAGCCCTCGATGTGCCACTCCCTGGTCATAACCTTTACCTTCTTCCAAGAGGTAGCCTGACTTTTGTGAGAAGATGTTCCTTGATTTTCTTTATAATTTTGTCACTGATGTATACCCTAAACTATTGTCTAGATTTGCCTGTTTTTAAGGTTTATATTCATGGAATCACAGGTATATATTTTTGTATGTATCTGCCTTCTTTTATATAACTATGTAGCTATGTTTCATTTTGGGTGGGTTTTTTTTTGGTTTTGTTGGTTTTTTTGTTTGTTTTGTTTTTGTTTTTGTTTTTGTTTTTATTTTGAGGAAGATTAGTCCTGAGCTACCTACTTCCAATCCTCCTCTTTTTGCTGAGGAAGACTGGCCCTGCGCTAACATCCGTACCCATCTTCCTCTACTTTATATGTGGGACGCCTACCACAGCATGGCTTACCAAGTGGTGCCATGTCCGCACCCGAGATCCGAACCAGCACACCCCAGGCCGCCGAGAAGCAGAACATGCGAACTTAACCACTGCGCCACCGGGCTGGCCCCTGGTTTTTTTTTTTTTTTTTTGTGGAAGATTAGCCCTGAGCTAACTACCACCAATCCTCCTCTTTTTGCTGAGGAAGACTGGCCCTGATGTAACATCCAACCCATCTTCCTCCATACGTGGGGCGCCTACCACAGCTTGGCATTTGCCAAGCGGTGCCATGTCCGCACCTGGGATCCCAATCAGTAAACCCCTGGTCGCCGAGAAGCGGAATGTATGACCTTAACCGCTGTGCCACCAGGCCGGCCCCCTGGGTTTTTTTTAATTGATGTAGGATATTTCATTGTGTGAATATACCAGAGTTTATCCATTCTATTAATGTGCATGTTTTGCATTTCTTTCAGGTATATACCTAGAATTGGAATTGCTTTGTCTGTGGTATTTGTATTCTCCACTTTAGTAGATAATAAGAAAATCTTCTTCCAAGGTGGTTGCACTGATTTACATTCTAACCAGTCATTTAGATATCCTCTTTTGTGAAGGGCCTATTTTACGTCCTTTGCTAGTTTTTCTATTTGTTTGTCTTAATAACTTGTAGGGGTTTATTTCTCTTCTGGGTATGAATGCTTTATATGTTGGGCAAAATCTCCTCCCACTCTGTGGCTTGCCTTTTCAGTCTCTTAATAGGATGTTTTGTTTTGTTTTTTGATGGACAAAAGTGCTTGATTTCAATGTAGTCAAAAATTATCTAATTTTAATTCATGCTCTGCCACTTACCTACTGTGGGAACTTGGCCAGCTTTGGGCTTTAGTTTACTTATCTATAAGTAGTTGGTAGTAATATCCATGTCATAGTGTAAGTGAGAAGGTTAGATGAGATGAGCACTTATTATGGAGCTTTGCACCTAGCAGTCCCTCAATAGATGTTAATTGCCTTCCCATCATTTAGGGTCCTCATTTTCATACCATCTTTTGGGAAATTGGGTAGTATTCATGAGCTATTTGCAAATGAATGTTTTGGAAATTAGAATCTCTTATAATTATCCCAGGAATTTAGAAGGTGGCCTAAAATAGTAAATCATAATTAATTTGCCCAGAGAACTAAAATGTAACATTTTCTCTGATGAAAAGGATTTATACTCAATATGGGACCCTTGAATAATAAAACTCATGACTAGAGTTTCTTATCCAGAAAATGAGAAGCTATAGTTAAAAACAATCTAAACCCTATACATAATGCACCATATTTTGAAACTAAGGGTAGATCTCTTTGCCTCCCAGAAGAAAGCAAGGTTCTTAAATGATAAACTGCTCATCACTCTAACCCAAAGTACCTTCCGTCTCCCTGGAACTTTCTGATGCTTACTGATGATTTTCATTTTGCCCTATTCCATTATTTATTCATTCATTCAGCAAATATTTAGGGAAACCTCTTATTATGTATCAAGCCCTATGCTAGATGAAAGGGACAGAACATATAGTAAATAGTATTAGACTCAATCTGCCTGAATGGAGCTCAGAAAGAAGAGTGGAAGAAGATTTTTTTTTTTAAAGATTATAACACCATGCTAAAAAAGCAACTGCAGAGTTCTGCTTCTAGTAATGGCAGAATTGTTCATAATGGACCAACCTTCCTACAGATAATTATACTCTGGACAAAATACTATACTATAAATGTTAGTGTATTAAGTTTATATACACATACACATTACTTTAAAGCATACAGTAATACTTAAAAACATAAAGTATCTGAAGGAAACATAAAATATCTGAAGATATTGGAGACCAACCAAAAGAGACAGAATCTGATGGAGAGTCAACGCATGGAATAAAAGAACAGCATTGGATGAGTTTCCTGTTTTTATGGCTCTTTGCCTGAGGGCAGTCACTAATTGGTACATCATCGGGGGATAGCTAAAACTTGCAAAAATTTCCCAGTCTTACTGGCTTTGGAAATCCTAAGAGAGGCTACCACAACCACTGGAAAGTAAAGGTAGAATTCACAGAAGTGGAAGCCCAAATTATGCATATAAATATTTGCCAAATTTTTGATCTTTGAACAAAACATCACACTCTTTAATGGAACATAACAGGATCCTTAGTCTCCAAGGTACCATTCATAAGGTTCAGGATACAATCCAAAATTACTGGACACATGAAGAAACTGGAAAATTTGCTGCATACTCAAGGAAAGGCAATCAACACTCACTCTGGGATGACCCAGGTGTTAGAATTATCAGACAAGGATTTTAAAGCAGTTATTTTGACTATGCTCATGCATATAACAAAATAACAGACATGAAATCTCAGTGGAGGAATAAAACTATAAAAGAGAACTAAATGAAAATTCTAGAACTGAAAAATATAATATCTGAAATAGAAGTTAACTGGATGAGCTTAATAGCAGATTGGAAATATCAGTGAACTTGAAGACCAAAATTATCCGATCTGAAAAACAGGGAAAAAATATTCTGAAAATAAATTTGAAAGAGCAGAACCTCAGTGATCCATTGAACAATTTTAAAAGACCTGATAATGTAATTTGAGTCCCAGAAGGAAAGGAGAAAGAAAATGGACAGAAAATATATTTAAAGAGATAATGAGAGCTCCCCAAATTTAGTGAAAGATATAATTGTACATATTCAAGAGATGCATAGAAAAGTTGATTAAAACCCGAGATGAGAAGAATTTTCTAAATAAAAGGCTGGAAAAAGATAACATGCTAAGAGTAAGCATGTGAAAATTGGAGTGGCTGTATTAATATCAGGTAAGTAGACAGAGTAGTAGCAGAGATAAACAAGGACATTTCAGAAAGACTAAAAGATCAAGTCATCAAGAAAGGCTCACAAGAATCAAGCAGGCCTTCAAAAGAGATAAAGTAAAACTTGACAGGATTAAAAGAAAAAATAGAGATGACCACAATCATAATTGAATATTGTAATATATACCCCTTTCCCAGTAATTGATAGAAATGCTATATCAAAAATATCAGTAAGGACATAGAATGTCAGAATAATACTGTCACCCACCTTGACCTAATTGGCATTTATAGAACACAAAACCCAGTAATTGTAGAATATGCATTCTCTTCCAGCATACATGGAACTTTCAACAAGATAGACCATATGCTGGACCATGAAATAAGCTTCAATAAACTTCAAAAGATTGAAATCTTACATAGTATATTCTCTGATAACAATAAAATTAAATTAGAAATCAAAAACTGAGATATCTGAAAAATCTCCAAATAAAGTATTTTTAAATTTTGTTTTATTACTACTTGGTTAACTCATTGCTGCAATTGGTTATCTAGCATCTCTTGGTTTTCACAATTTTATTATAAAGAGAGAACAAAAGGTGAAATTCCTTTCTCTTAGTTTTGCATAGGTTTTCTCAAATTTTTCTCTTCTCCCATATTTAGAATAAAGTATGAGTTATAAAACATTTTATTTGTAACCTCTTTATCTCTTTCCTTTTAGGGGGATGGGATGAGCATTTAATGTTCCTGTTTTTATCTAAGAACTTAGCATAGGTGTTTATGGTCTCGGTGGAATATTTGGAAGAGGTCCTTGGGGTTTACCTTTTGCTGAGTTCTTTGTGTACGCTACCACCCTTCACCACTGCCGCCATCAACTGCCTCCATCTCATCCTGCTTTAATTCCTTCCCACCCCTGGCTTGGGAATCTATTTTGACTTCTGTCTTGAATTTTTATCACGTTTGTTTAGACTTTATGATCCAGACTGCTCAAAGTGTTGTTACTTCTGTATATAGGTCTCTTATTCATTTGATCTTCTCTATGGATGGTTTTGGAATCTTCTCTCACTGTAACTGTCTTGTTTTGGTTCCTGCCAGTTTTAACCCACATACTTTTTGTCTTGGTGTTTCTTATAATAATTCTTTTTATATTATTTTATCTTTGTTTTCAGTGTTTTTTAAGGGTTCATTTCAGAGGATTTCCCTTTAGAAGCCTTGTCCTACCAACAAGAAATAGAGAGGACAGTAACTAGAATCAGTTAAATATATAGAGATGGGAGAGGGAGCTATCTTGACTTTGGGTGTGATGTCAAGCTGGTACAGAAAACAGATTTTCAGAAAATATTCCCCAGGTCTTTAAATACGTCTTTTACCACAGGTAATTTCACTTAGTCTCATTTTGAAAGGCGTACTTTGTTTTACGCTGTTTTGCGCTGTGGAAATACTTTTGAGGACCAGAATTTGCTAAGGGATGGAAATATTTAAGCTTGAATGTAAACCCTAACTTCAGCACATCTCCATTTAGTAATGGTTTCTCTCAGGTCCCGATAACCTACGTACCTGGCAGGTTCCATTTCCTAGGCTAAGGATGCGTAGCGAGCTCTACCACAAAACAGCTGAATTATGGCCTCCTTTGGTTATTAAAATATGCACATACAGGGGCTGCCCCCGTGGCCGAGTGGTTAAGTTTGCGTGCTCTGCTGCAGGCGGCCCAGTGTTTCGTTGGTTGGAATCCTGGGCGCAGACATGGCACCTCTCATCAAACCACGCTGAGGCAGCGTCCCACATGCCACAACTAGAAGGACCCACAACGAAGAACATACAACTATGTACCGGGGGGCTTTGGAGAGAAAAAGGAAAAAAATAAAATGTTTAAAAAAAAATATGCACATACAGGTAAATGTTCATTAATATTCTTCATTTAAAGTCTTACTTTTTAATGAACACATGCACTTTGTCCCTATTCTGGTGTATGGTTCTTAAGATGACATGGTTCCAACTTTCAAGCCTCCCCTCTGTCTTAAGCCTCTGAGCAAGCTGTCTGATAAGCGTGCAGTCTCTTCAGAATAAAGTATGATACTGTCAGCGTCAGCTCCGCTCTTAGGACTTTGAGACCTTGTCGGTAGAACAAGAATAGACTTTCCAAGTTCTGCATCAAAAGTTGGTAAAATATTCTTTAATGGGTATAGAGTTTGGCTTTGCAAGATGAAAAAAGTTCTGGAGATGGATCATGGTGATGGTCGCACAACAGTATGTTACGTAATGCCACTGAACTGTACACTTAAAGATAGTTACAGTGGTAAATATTATATTCTGTGTATTTTACCACCAAAAAAGTTTTTGAGGAAAAGTTGGTAAGAAGATTTAAGCAAGAAGGCCTTGAATTCTTTTTTCTCTTAGGAAAGTGTCATTGGTCCCAAAGGCAAAATGCCTCTTGGTATTGATTTTAAGAGCTGCCCTAGCTGCTTGCAGTCAATATATAGGAATCGTAGATAGCGCAATGCTTTTTCTGTTTCCTAGGGCTCAGAAAACACTTGGGAGAAGTACAAGCTAGGTAGCCAATGTGTATCCACCGTATACTAAAATTTGTCTTCATCATTCTAAAAAAAAAAAGAAATGTATAATTTAAATTACCTTAGTTTCAGAGGAAAACAAATATTAAATTGTTTTCCTGGTTTTTACTCCCTACCCCAAGATATCACTTGTCTGGATCTAACTGTAGCCTCTCCAAATACCCCCATTGTTTGAAACCAGAGAACTTTATAGTGGAAAACTGGGCTCCTTCTTTTGTCCTTCCTGACATGAATTTTTATTTTAAAATGAGTATCACGGAGAATTTCACAGGGCTCTGATGTATTCTATCCCTCCTTTTCCCCTCTCCTCAATACTACTTTAATTTAATGTCTTGCTTTGATTTGAAAATATTCCTGAGAGTTGCTTTTTTTCAAGAAGATTGAGGATGCAATTTTGTCACCTTAGTCGGATTATAGGAGTAATGGTGATATTAGACAAAAACACTTCTGAATCATAAAATTATCAGAAGGGGAATTTTCAAGTTTATTAAACAGAAAGGACAGTTGGGTTGGTTTAGTCATCAAAATAAACTGTGACCTACTAGACTCTCAAGCTCTATATTGTGCTTGAATTTTCCATTGGGAAGGAAACATTCCGCTGTTCCTTTCTACTGTTTAACTTAAGCTGCAGTGAACACTGGGAGAATGGCCCTGTGGCTGAGCTGCTTATTTTCTTTTTTTTAATCTATTCATTTTATACTTTCAGACAGATTTTTCCCTGGGGTGAAACAAAGGTTAACTGAAATTTCCTCTGTTGTGTACCTGAACGAATCAGCAGTTTGAGAAGGAAATCCCATTGATGGGCCAAGAGAGTGACAGGCTCTATTTAAAGAATTCCCCCGACTGTGTGGTAGACCAGCCATGCCATGAATTTAACTGTTCCTGTGGTCCCCATACTTGTACTCACCAAAAAAAAAGAGAGAGAGAGAAAGCGACTTTGTTCTGCAAACGTAGCCCTAAGCTTTGAAAACCACGAGCCATTGAGTTTTGTGAATTCAAGTTAGACAGCAACAGAGGCCAAGACTCTAGGGGAACAATATCTGAAAGGGAGTACACAAAAACAGGTAGAAACTGTTTAACTGTTTTATTTCTCTGTGTGTATACAGATTTATGTGTGTTTGTACACACACCCAAGAAAACCTATACCTTTCTCTCATTTTATGTGGGTAGTCCTAATTATGTTTAAGCAATGGTGTTTGTTAAATTTCCTAATTTGCTAAATTATTTTGCTTTTACAGCTTTTTTGCTCCATAAAAGTATTCTGGTTTTAGCAGAACATATTATATGTATTGGAAATGAGAGTAAACACAGTATGAATTTAAATGGTTAAAAAAAAAAAAGGACCTTTCTATTACCTCTGCAGGAGCTTTGCTGTCAGGGGCAGCTCATGTATTTTGTATTTTTCCTGTTTAAGGGAAGCTGCTTTAAATATGAAAAGATGGTATCTTGAGTTGGATTAAACATCCTTAATTCATGTGTATTTAACCTCAGGACTTGTGAGCCTTGTTGAAAATTCAGCAAGTAGGCCTCAATAGTGCCTACTGCATGGGGATTATAAATAGTCACAGTCTTTTTCTGAGGGAGAGGTTAGTATGTATTCCCAGGGGACATGAACTGTTTACGTTTCTAACAAATATTTCACGTATTGCTAATTCATATTTCTATTTACAAATTTAGGACTTAATTAAAAAAAACTTCCTTTGTTATTTGAAGCTTTTTGTTATCAAAAGTTTCTTAGATATATCCTTCTCTTTAGTGTGGATGGAAACTTACAGAGAGTCTGTAAAACACTGGAATTTATAGAGAAAATAATATGGAGTGGTTTCTCTCTGGGAACTTTGAAGAAGCTGGTGCCTTTTGAGTTGGTTCCTGGGGGAAAAAAGTAGGAATTTATCTTAAAGATCATGTAGGGCTAGATTCATGCTCACAAGTGAGAAATTGAAGTGTAGAGAGAGAAAATGGTTAGTACAAAATTATTCAGTATGTTTTGGAAGAACCTCTAGGTCTCAATTCTTATTTAGTGTTTACTTGCACAATAAACTACCTCTCTTTTACCCCGAGATGGTATTTTAAAAATCATTTCTCTTTTATTTGTCAGTCATATCTCAGTAAAGCTAGGGAAAAAAATCCTTTTTCTCTTTCACTTTTTCTTCTTCTTTTTCCTGACTTTTTCTTACCTCTTTCTTTCTTGTCTCTTCCTTGTCTTTTCTCCTTCCTTTCTTGTTATTTTTCACTATTTGATCCTACTGCAAATAGGTTGTAGCATTGTACGTCAAGAGCAGGATTTTAAGGAGTGGATCTGCTCAAGTATTTTATATGGCCTATAAAGGGCGATGTTGTTCTTTGGGGGTGGTACTTTTTAAAAACCAAAATTGGATTTACCCTGCTAGTTGAGCAAAGTATGAATTGATCAAATACACGAGTTGCTGCTGTGTAAACAGAAGTAAGAGCTTCTTAACCAGTAATAGCATATTGGTTAAGAGCATGGTTTGGGAGTGAGCCTCCAGTTTGCCACTTACGAGCTTTATGGCATTAAACAAATTATTTAAAAATCCACATAAAGCTTACCTTTTTCATCTGTGAAATGAAAGTAATAATACCTGCCTCTATAAGATTATGAGAGTTAAATTAGAAAAATATGTAAAGTGTTTGACATAGTACCTAGCACAGAATAAGCTCTTCATATGTATATTAGCTGTTCTCATGTTCTTCATTCTTAAAAACAATTTTGATTTTTTTTCCTCTGGAAGGGTCTGTTAGTGGGGATTTGAAAAGGAACATTCTTTGTGTATTATGCATATTTTCTTTGTCTGAAGGTGTTGCACATTTACATAAGTTTCCTCAGAAATCAACATGAGCATTTGTACAAAAGTATTCTATGAACTAGGATGAGTTTTTAAAAATTTATTCTCCTTTAAATTGAAAAATCCCCCATAACTTCTTGCTTGCTCTCTAGCAACCTCACCTTTGAGTAATAGTTATCATCGGTACATTGGTAAATATTTATGGTTTGGATTTAAAGACAATTTTACCAGTAATCTTTCTGGAGGTAAACTGAAACTTGAGTAGCTTATGGAGCTTGTTTTCCATGTGATATCCAAATACTCGCCTACATATTGAGTCGTCTGGTACAATATTAGAAGGTACAAGTTTTAATGTAGTAGAGTACCAATTATACATGAATATTTCTTTTGTGGTCAGACTATTCAAACAATTGTCTATATTTACAGCCTCCAGTTTCTCTCCATTTCTTTTCTGTTCAGTCAAGTTTTTGCCTTATCACTTAATCCAAATTTCTCTTTTCAGAATCACCAGTGACTTTGCTAATAAATACAAGAGTCAGTTCCCAGCCTTTATCTTACCCTGACCTTCCTTATAACTGGTATCACCTCTTCTTTGATACATTTTCTTTCGTTGGTTTACGAGATACTTGCCCTTCTTCCCAACAGGTTTCCTCCTACCTCACTTCTTACTCCTTCTAAGTTCTTGCTCCTCTTCTCTTCTTTCTCTACACTCAATCTCTTGGTGCTGTCACCCAGTCCCATTCTAAATACCATCTCCGTGCTGCAATTGGCAAATTTATATTTCCAGTTCAGATCTGTCTCCTAAACTTAAGACTAATATCCAGTACCATCCTGGTCAAAGGTGTTGTCATTTGTTGACCGAATTATTGAAGTAGCTACCAGACTGGTCTCCCTGCTTCTATACATGCCCCTCCCCTCCGTTTTTATTCTCAAGAGAGTGATTCTTGAAATTGTCAGTCAAATCATATCACTCCTTTTAAGGCCTACAAGGCCCTTCATAAACTGGCACCCCTGTACTTTGACCTCACTTCCGCCTCATTTACTCTGCCCCAACCACCCTGGCCCCTTGCTCTTCATCAAACACACAGGAATATTCTTGCTGTAAGGACTTTGCTTTGGCTGTTCCTACTCCTTGGAATGCTCTTACCCCAGAAGTGCATGGCTAATTCTCTGATCTTGTTTAAGTTTTTGCTTAAATATCAATGAGGTCTACTCTATCCACCCTATGTAAAATTGTAACTTATACCCAACACTACCAATTCCCATTACCCTGCTCTACTTTTTCTTTTTTCCAAAGCACTTATTACTGATGGCATATATCATTTACTTACTTATTATATGTGTTGTTTATTGTCTCTCTCCCCCGCTAGAATGTAAGTTCTATGAGGGCAGCAATCTCTATTTTGTTCACTGATACATCCCAAGGACCTAGAATGGTGCCTAGAATATGGCAGTAGCTCAGTAAATATTTGTTGAATGAATGAATGGTTAGAGTTGAGAATAATCATGATGTTTAGTTTAACTCTCAGTACCATCAGGTTCATTAGGCCCAATTTTAGTTTGAGGTGTTTTTTTTTTTGAGCATTTCTAAAAATTTATATTTCATGGCTTTTATTCTTTCCTAGAGGTTTTCCAAAGAACAGAGAAAAAATTAACTTTTCTTAATAGAATAAAACTCATTGTATCTCAGAATTACCACATGAGTCCATTGGATCCTTTTCTAAATCTAAGATACATCATGGGATTCTGGTGATCTTATTTTTGTTATATCTTGAAACATTTTACTTATTTCATCATCCTAGGAATAATTTTATCAGTGCTTATCAATTATTCTCAACTATGCTAAAAAAGACTAAACTAATAGGAAAACAGAAAAATGATAGAATTGCCTAGAAGGATGATGTAATAGTGAAATGTCTTCTCTGTTGCATCATCCTTTAGTTTTCTTATTGTGTTGCCCAAATTATTGCATTATCTTTGAAGAATGTGTAAAAGAAGTCTGGAGACATCATCTTTTTTTTAGCTTTCATTAAACAAAGTTTGGGAATTCAGAATTTTACATTTTCTGCCCCAAATGGCAAATAGAAAATTGACAGAAGAAGACATTTCACAATTACTAGATGAATCAGAACATGAATGCAAAGAGACATGTAGTAGTACCTAGACTTTAATGATGTGGTGAACCTGGTCTTTTAAATGAAGTCTCAGACTATGATTTTTCAGAGGATATCATAGATGAATTTTCTCAAACTCAAGAATTGATGAATGAACAATATATTTCTAAGTACGAAACGGAAATAGAATTTTTCGTCTAGTTAGTCATTCTACAGAAAGTTCTTTGTCATTCAGTATTTTATGACAATGCCTGCTGTGCTATCCTGCTTTGATAAAGGACGTGGGACTGTATCTTTCATATTTTATGATATTTGTGTAACAAAATTTACTTAATATGTTCTGTTTCAAGTGGACAAATGCTGAAGGCGTATCGCCCTGTGTATGGAGGGGCAATTAGAAGGAAATAGATGATATAGAAGTGAAAAAAAGTTAATGGGTTGATCATTCTAATTGGTGTTTATAAATCTAAAAGTGAAAATGTTTTGCAATTATGGAGCAAAGAAGAGATGCATTTGAAAATTGGTATAAGTATTTACAAAAAGGGTGTGCTCCAAGTTCATGCATGATAATTGACGAGCAGTTAATTATAATCCAGAATGTTGTCCATTTCAGGTATATTTAGCTAAAAAACAGGAAAATATGAAATAAAAATTTGGATTTGCCCTGATTCTTAAGATTTCTAAGAAAATTGTTTTTCATTATCTCTTTATTTTTCGGTAAATTATTTGTGAAATGACTTAAGTTATTAAACGAGTCCATTGGGCCCAGAGGATTAATGGTGATGACTGTTTTTCCCAGTATAATGCACTAGGCATATAATGAACAGACACTGCCCTAGTACTAGAGATATGCAGAAGATTAAAGCTTGGCTTTTTAGAGAGATGAGGTGCTAGTGGCTGGCATGGTAATAGTAGACTTTTCAGGCTGAGGAAATGAAACCACTAGACAGGTATTAAATACAGGAAAGTTAAAGAGTTGTATAAGAAGGAAAACAATATACTACTGTATAATCATAAATTGAATATTAACTTGAGAACAGAGATGGAGGGAGAAGAAAGAGGAAAGAAGAAAGGAGAAATTCAGATAGGAAGTTATAAGAAAAGTAAATCCTCTTTTACTTTATTAGAAATTTAGATGTTAATGTTTAAAGATAAATAAATCCATAAATAGCAGAATGAACATTGTTTAGAAGTATGCAGATAAATAGCAAAAGAAATAGGTAAAGAGTTGAAAGTGGTTGCCTCTGGGGAATAGGAGCTGGAGTAGGGAGGAGAGAACTGCTATTTTCTTCTGATGCTTTTTTTAGTATTATTAGTTTTTTTGGTCAAAGTAATACATGCGCATGGTTTTAAAATTAATACTATAGTATTAAATTATGAATTTAAAGAGAAAATCTAGCTGGTGTGTATCAAATGAAGTTGAAGGCACAGGGACGCCCCAGCAATCCTAGCACTGAGGTGATGAACAAAGGGTGATGACTGGAAGGAAACCGAAGCATTGGCTTGGAAAGATGTTTTAAAGGAATATGCTGGGCGATTTTAAGACCTGGCCTGATTGGATAATGAGGGTGAAGCATTGGATTAAGATAACAATAAACCTGCATTTTAAGCCATTAATAACAGCAGAGAAGAAAATGTTTGAGCCAGTTTCAAGTGGGATTGTCAAGAGGAGTTTTGCTTTGCATGTGTTAGGTTTGAAATGACGGTAATATAAACATTTGTGATATATCCTGTGGGCAATTATAAATGTAAGCCTGGACATATCTGGTCGTAAGATCTGGAGAGAGCTGTGGAGAAAATATGACCCCCCAAAATAATAAAAGCAAATTGTTTTGGAATGACTTGTTTCACCAAGCAGAGAGTGAACAGAGAACCAGACATTGAGGAAGATGCATGGGCTCACACACAGTTACTGAGAGGTAAAGAAGAAGAAAAGGGTTCAGGAAGGAGACAGGAAGCGTTAGATAGGAGAAGGATAACTGAAAGAATATAGCTTCCAGACTGGTGTTATATTTTTACCAGCAGGTAGATAACAAATTTATATAGCCTTTAAATTTTCTCTAGAAACCTACAACATCTTTTTTAAAGTACCCCTTGATTTTAAATGTGTTTTATATATTATCTTGTCATTTTACAAATATTTCAAATGCGCATATGATACCTTTTTCTCTTTGCCTTTTGGAGGGGAGGATGCAAGTGGGGAAGAGGCAGTAGTAGTTATCTT
The DNA here is from genome assembly GCF_041296265.1 of Equus caballus. NCBI lineage: Eukaryota > Metazoa > Chordata > Mammalia > Perissodactyla > Equidae > Equus > Equus caballus. The sequence continues at coordinate 10,600,673 of NC_091708.1, forward strand.
TAAAAGAAGAAAAAATGACTCCCATAATCCCATTGTATTGATTGGTTCTGTTGATAATTTTTCCCTTTCTGTTTTTGTTACTTAGTATAATATGAGGAGTCTTCTATTTCTAAATAAATATTTCTTAACCAGGTGGTTCATTGACTAAATCCTTTGGATGGAGGATGAGCGAGAACTGTGTGAGTGTGTGTGTGTCTGTGTGTCTTTGTGTGCGTCGGTGTGTCTGTGTGTGCATCCATCTCTTTGGGGATACACAAAAGCCTTTATATGACTGATAACTTTGCAAGAGCTCGATAAAACCCTGTGCTAAGCACCTGTATTTATTTCCTCTTTCTTCTTCCTCCCCTACCTCTAAAAAAAGAAAAGCTAAATCCCCATTTATCGTTTAGACACTTTCAAAAATATAAATTGTTTCTGGTAAAGTTAATATGATTTAAAATAAGATGAACAATTTGATGCCTAACTTGCAAATTCTTCTGTTAAAATTTGTTTTATTTAAACTATTGCCAGTTATACGGTGCTAAATTTTAATGACTAATGACTAAAATGGTTTTGTGACCAACGTTAAATGGAAAAGTATAAATAAGAGAAAACCAAGACAGAAATACGGAGCAATTTGAGAAGAATGCAAGTGAATAAAGTGGCTCAACCCTCAGGAGATTTGCATGTGGCATTGTGCGTATTTCAAAAGTTTCCGTTGAAATAACAGATGTTGCTGATGAAGTTGGGAATAGTAGCTTCATTTGTGGCTGGTTCAGTTGCTTATTAGAAGTGAGAAGATCTCAGGGGGACATCTGGTTGAGTGAAGTTAGGCTCAGGAAAGGATATGGCATAAATATCTGGCAGCTTTATCTTTGTGATCTTTAATCCATAAACGCTGGCTGGGTACAGGCATGATTATCTATAAATGCCCGATTATCTATAAATGTCCAATTATCTTATATTTCATATGGATCCTGTGTCTGCCAACTGATTTTATTCAATAACAGCGATTTTTTTAAGTTCTTTTTTAGTTCCTAGAGTTGTTTACTACAGAAATTTCAAGTTTTTTTCTTAGCCATAGAGAATTATTTTGTTGAACTTTTTACATATACAGTGACAATCCATGAAATTATCTATTGGCTTACCTACCCCAGTTCAGAACAGTGTTTACTCACACAAGTGTGCATATGAATGTTTCCTTTTTTTTCTTTTTTCCTTTATTCTTTTAAATTTTTTTCTAATGTAATTCAAAGTATGCAAAATGTTGTGTTGTTAACTGGATGGATAGATAAAACAGATGTGGTCTCAGTCCATAAAGAACATATGATATAGAGGGGGAAATAAAATATTTATTAATATAGCTCTTAGTACAAAGTTTAGAAGAGCTCAATACTAAGAAATACAAATTAGGTGCTTTTAAACTATGCGTGAGGGAGAAAATACTTCTATCAGAGCCAAATCAAAAGAGGAAATGTTGTTTAAGTAATTCATTCAGTAAACATGAGTACCTATGATAACTAAGCAACCATGCCTTTGTGTTTGGAAGATACAAAGATAGAAATGACATGGTTAAAGTCCAGGATGTTACAAAGTTGAGAGTGATCATGTCAGCTTATTGAAGGGTTATCAGGGAAGGCTTCAGTGGAGAAGGTAAAACATGGTTAGGGGCTTGAAGACCAAGTCCCAGCTCCAAATGGATGAAGTTGGGAGTGGCGTGTTCCAGAGAATATATGCATAGTTGAAGAGAACAGCAGGACACATTGGGGAAATTATTAGGCATAGCTAGAGCGTTGGGATCAGGAAGATGAAGCCAGAGAAATAGGTAAGGGCCAAATCATGGAAGGCGTTGGGTGGCATACAAAGGAGTTTTACATTTATCCTGTAGACATTGAGGAACCATTCAGGGCAGAGTGTACTCACATTTCCATTTTAGAAACATTATTCCATTTGCAATATATACAAATATTGAGTCATTATGTTGTACACCTGCAACTAATATCATCTTGTATGTCAATTATACCTCAATAAAAAAAATCCCTTATATAAAAAAGGAAGAAACATTATTCCAATAACAGTAGAATAAAAAATGAGTTGTGGCACTAGAGATAGTCATAACTTATTTTAATAATCTAGGTGAGAAATTAAGTGTCTCTGGACAAGCATAATGGCATTGAGGCTATTATGGATAGAGAATTTACGGGATTTGGTGAAAGATGAGAGGGAAGAGTTGAGGTTTTTTATTTGGAAAATAGACTGGTACAAGTTATTGAGAGAGAAGATAGAAGGAGGAAAAGTAGGGTTGTTTGTTTTTAAAAGAGGATCACAAGGAATAGGAGAAAATGAAGAATTCATTTTTAGTGATTATGAGTTCGAGTTACCTATGAGACGTCTAATCCAGATGTCCCGGATATCAGGAGCTCAAGAAAAGATCTGGCCTAGAGATACAGATTTGGTAGTTCCCTCCATGGGCATATATGACATAAACTGGGACAAAGAATGTAAGGTGAGGGGAAGGAGGGCAAAGAATGGAGCATAGCAAGTAATCAGTGAAGGAAGAGGAAACTGAAGGGGGACAAGAACCAGGAAAGTATTTTGTTATATCAGCCGAGAGAATTGTAAATGCTCACAGAGGTTAAGTGAGAAAAGTACTGAATATTACCCATATGCATTGGCTGTGAGGAGCTGAGCCTTAAAGGATATTCAGGATTTGTAATCCTGGAAATTGGAGTGGTTTAGGTGGGAAAATTGGGCAAAGAGAGAGACAGTGTTGGAGATCAAGGGAATAAAATGAGCAGAAGTACACTGGGAGAGTTAAATTACAAACAGTACAACCTTTTAGTTTGAAATAGAAGATGTATAAAAAGGGAATGTGGGCAATAAATTTAGAAATGTAATATTGCTTATTTGTCTTTCATGCTGTAACTGCCAAATTATTTAACTTCAAGTTATTCACCACCTTCTCTGCATTTATCTATCTTCTTTATGTTCTCTTGACCATTTCGCTGTGTTTTAGAGTTGTGGAAGAATGCCATCTCATGAGTCAGATTCTTGGCTATCCACTGCAAGTGAGAGAATAGATACTGAGAAGGCCCAAACTCTTGGTTCCTTAAGGACTACAGGTTTATACCACCTGTTGTCTCTTTTTTTCCCAGTCCCCAACTGTGAGCTTTCTGTAGACTCACAGATTGATTTGGTGAGAATACAGTTGCTGATGGACTTACATGCTTAGAATTGTAAGGTGGGCTGTTTTGGTCATACAGTCATCATCATAAGTGAATTGCTCATTGGTAGAATTCAGTATTTCTTGTTAAATAACCCATTTTCCCAAGTAATAGTGGACTTTTCTTGCCTTTTTTCTGCCCACATTCACTCTGAGCTACCATCCCCTGCCAATCTTCCTCTTTTTTTTGTATTTGAGCCTCTACCACAGCATGGCCACTGACAGATGAGTGCTGTAGGTCCACACCCAGAAACTGAACCCGGCCCACCGAAGCAGAGCGTGACAAACTTAACCACTAGGCCACCAGGGTTGGCCCTTTTCTTCCTTTTTAAAACTTGGTGTTACAAATTATCCCTCTATTTTTAAAAAATAAGATTACCATGGTTATTTACTTAACACAGTAATACCTTTTAGATTCTTTACCCCAAAGATAGCACTTGCTAACTGGTAAGCTCCTTGAGGGCAAGCACCACATCCTAGTCATCTTTCTATCTCCCACACTGTCTTACATAAGAGAGATTTAGTAAATATGTGTTGAAAATTAACTTAACACTACATTAAATGAAAACGTTTTACACTTTGAGGAATGTTGCATTCACATTCTTAAGAAGTGGCAAAATAAGTTTTTATACTTGATTTGCTGATTATAAAATTCAAGTCCATTGTATGCTGAGAAAAATCATAAATACATACCTTTTCACTGAAACTTAATGAGATTTACAATTTTAGATGTTAGAAATTAGGATATCTAGAAAATGTAAGGCATCTATGGCTTCCTTTTAAGAAGGAGCTATGGAGTGTTAGGCTCAGGAAAAGATTATGCTTAGTCCCTGGTCCCTGCACTGCAAACAACCAAAGTGGATGTGCTGAACTCAGTCCTTCTGTAGTCTTTGGTGATATTTGGAAATACATTTTACTAACTTCTACTTTCTGTCAAATTATCTCAAAGATGGAGAGAACCACCTCTGCAATTCCCTGTGGCTATTCTCTCAGCAAAGGAATGGTCTTCAACTATTCCTTCCCACCATAATGTAGGCAGACTCAGTGAAACCGAAGCAGAGCGTGAACTGGCTTTGCTCCTAAGAAATGTAGCCCAAACTCTTCCTCAGATCCTTTGAAAGCTGAATGCAGTCTGTGGGTACATAGGTACATTAGCACTACATTTCACAGAAAGCACCAGTTGCCATTTTTGGTAGAAAGCACACACATAAAAAAGTGAACACGTATGTAACCATAATATTCAGGGTTGTTCTAAGGATAAAATGTATATTTGAAACAATTTATAGACTCTGAATCACCATAGAAATATGAAAGATGTTTATCTTTATTGCCATGCAGTAATAGAGACAGAGGGAAAGAGAGTATGTGTGTGTATGATAAAGATAGCAGAATAGTTCCAGAAATAAAGGAAAATGTGTAAGACATGTAAGGTTGTAGGTGCACTTTTCTTTTGGGTTCACGTCTTTGTTTTGAAGATAATTTCATAGAGATGGAATATTCTGGTCATGGCTAGTGTTAACAGAGCACCGTATAATACTGGATTGCTGTCTCTGCCTTCAGTCTACTCTGGTGGCAGGACACTATTCCTTGGAGAGCTCACACCGTAGGAGGTCAAGACTTTCAAAGTTAAACTGAAAGAGGACATGGGAGATTTCTTAGTTGGAAAGATAGACTTAATATTAATGAAGTCTTCATTTGTGTTTCGGGTAAAAAGCTTCTTATAAGTAATAATATTTTAATTCTCAGTATTCTTTATATGTGAAAAGGTCTGTGAAAATTCTTAGTAAAGATATTATATCACACCTTTTCCGATCACACTGCATTGTTTCTGTATTCTTTTACTTCTTCCATTATGTTGCTTGTGTCTTTCCTTTATAGTAGGGTCTTCCTTCATCCCTACCTGTTAAAATCCTGTACAAGACTTCTGCTTCCAGACATATTGGGTTAACTGGTACTAGAATTGACCTCCTGACAAGAGATGGTGAAATTAGCAGGAGAGGATTTTAAAACAGCTATTATCAATGTACAGAGGTTTAAAGGGAAAGATGACTATAGTAAGAAAAGAAATAGAAGATATAAAAAAGAACCAGATGGAGGGGTCGGCCCAGTGACCTAGTGGTTAAGTTCATGCGCTCCACTTCAGCAGCCCAGGGTTTGTGAATTCAAGTCCTGGGCGCGGACCTACACACCCACTCATCAAGCCACGCCATGGCAGTGTCCTACATATGAAAAAGAGGAAGATTGACAGAGATGTTAGCTCAGTGACAATCTTCCTCAATCAAAAGAAAAAGAAAAAGCAAGAACCAGATGGAACTCCTAGAACTAAAATATACAATATTTGAGATAAAAAATTTACTGGTTGTGCTTAAATACAAATTAGATGAATCAAAGGAAAAGAATGAGAGACTATTATGGACAACTTTATGCCAGTAATTTCAACAATTAGAACTAATAGACAAATTATTTGAAAGTCACAGTTACCAAAACTGGCCCAAGAAGAAATAGAAAATGTGAATGGCTCCATATCTACTAAGACATAGAATTACTATTTTAAAACCTTCCTACAAGTAAAATTCCTGGCCCACAAACAAGGAAAACTCCAGCCTAGATGATTTAACTGGCAAATTTTGTCAGGTATTTAAGGAAGAAATAACACCAGTCCTATACAGATTTTCCCAACACTTCCCAACTCTTACAAGACCAATTTCACCCCATTATGAAAATGAGGCAAAGACATTATAAAAAAAGAAAACTATAAATCAATATCCTTCATTAACACAGATGTAAAAATTCTTAATAAAACACTCGCAAATTGAATTTATAATATAAAGAATATTACATCCTAACTGAGTGGGGTTAATCCCAGAGTACAAGGTTGGTTTAACATTTGAAAATGGATTACTGTAATTCACCATATTAACAGAAAGAGAGAGAAAGAACCATGGGACCATCTCAGTTGATAAAGAAAAGGCATTTGATAAAATTCAGCACCTATTTATATTAAAAACTCAGCAAACTAGGAATAAAAAGGTATTTCCTCAACCTGTTATATAGAATCTACAGTAAACAGTATACTTAATAGTGAAAGACTGAATATATTTTTCTCCTGAGAGTGAGAATAAAGCAAGGATTATCTGCTGTCACCACCTATATTTAGTATCATACTGGAGGTTCTATATAATGCGATGAGATATGAAAAAAATAAAAGACATACAGACTGGAAAGATGGTAAAATTGTCTTTATTCACAGTGTATGTAGAAAGTTGGAAGGAATCTACAAAAAGCCTCTAGAACTGAGTGAATTTAGCAGATGTGAAGGAGGCAAGGTGAGTAAACAAAAATCAATTGTGTTTCTATAAACTTGTAGCCAAAACTTGAAAAATGGAATTATAAAGATACCATTTGCGATAAAAGAAACATGAAATACTCAGTTTACTAAAGTTTAGTACTAAGTTTAATAAAGTGGGTGCAAGGCCTGGTCACTGAAACCTATAAAATACTACTGAGAAAAATTAAGACCAAAATAAATGAAGAGATACACCATATTCATGTATTGGAAGACTTGATACTGTTAAAATATCTTCTCAAGCTGATTTATAGATGTCACACAATACCAATAAAATCCCAGAAGGCTTTTTAATAGAAATTGATGTTTATTCTAAAATTTATGCAGAAATCAAAAGGGTCTAGAATAGCGAAAGCAATCTTGAAAAAGAACAAAAAAGTTGGTTTACTCTACATGATTTCAAGGTTTCTAAATAAAGTTTAAGTAATAAAGACTGCCATATAGTGTAATGATAGACATATAGCTCAATGTAACATAATAGAACTTAGAAAAATTGACCCACATGTATGTTGTCAATTGAATTTCAACAGAGTTGCTAGGATAAGATAATTAATGAAGAAAGGATAATCTTTTCAACAAATGGTGCTGGGACAACTGGATATTCATATGGGGAAAAATGGGTAATAAAAATAAAAAGCTAAACCTGTAGAGTTTTAGAAGAAAACATAGAACATGCTTGTAACCTTGCGTAAGCAAATTTCTTTGAGCACAGAAAATAATTGTAAAGGGAAAAATTGTCAAATTTATTAAAACTTGATCTTCTAATAACACTGTTAAAAAATAAATGAAAAAGCAAGCCACACAGAAAGAAAATATTTGCAAATCACCTCCAATATAAGACTTGTATCTAAAATATATAAAGAACTCATAAAATTCAATAAAAATAAAACAGACAACCCTCTTTCCCTCTCCCCCAAAAGTAGAAAAATAGGCCAATTTAAAAACAGGCCAAAAATTTAAACAATTTTTAAAAGAAGGTATGTGAATGGCAAATAATTACATGAAAAGATGCTCAACATCATTTTTCATCACAGTAAAGCCCATTAAAATCCTAATGCAATGCTACTTGACACCTATTCTAAGGCTAAGATTTAAAAGACTGAGAATTCTATAATTGCCCAAAACTGGAAACAACCTAAATGTTCACCCTAAATGAACAGTAAATAAATTGTTATATCCATACAATGCAATACTGCTCAGCAATAAGAAAGTAACAAACTACTACTGCCCAATGACAGGGAGGAATCCCTCAAATCAGAGTGAAGGAAGCCAGAAATAAAATGGTACATAAAATATGATTCTATTTATATGAGGTCCTAGAACAGGCAAAACGAATCTGTTGTGACAGAAAGCAAATCGGTGGTTGCCTGCAGTGGAGGATTGACTGCAGATATGCACAAGGTAACATTTTGGGATGATGGAAATGTTCTACATTTGATTTTTGTGGTGGTTACACAGGTGTGTACATTTGTCAAAATGTATCATATTGTATTATTTACATGGGTATATTTTATAATATGTAAATTACACCTCAATAACATTTCCTTTATGTCACAGCCTTCTATGACTTTTTTCCCCTTTCTCCCTTAAATTCAGACATCTATTCTTCCTCTAAATTTACCAGAGCATTTTATTTGGTCCTCTCTTCTTTCGTCTCCTTGTGTTTTACTAGGTTATAAGCTCTTATGCATCTTTGTTTATCCTATAATACTTTTGCTCATTGTAACCTTTCAGTACATGTTTGTTAAACTGACTTGATTTAGCGCACAGAAAGAGTCAACAGCTATTGCTGTGATTACAATTCTGATATCTGAAAAGAATGACAGTCCCAGATATTAGCAAGACAAGGCTGTAAAGCAGCTAAGGATTGATATTAGGCATATTCAGGGCAGTCCTAAATTTACACTTTAGGGCAATATCATTTTATATTCCATGCCATTGGGTGGTGAACACATGGAAGATGAATGTTCCTTGTCTTTAAAGCAAGACACCATGGGCTGGTTGCAAAGGCCTGGAGGATTTAGGTAACGTAGAATAAGTGACAATGAATTTGATCCCAATGATGAGTGAAAATTTGATAGAATCACAAAAACTTAATGCTAGAAGGTACCATGGATACCATTTAAGCCAACCCATTATTATACAGACCCAGAGAGGGTAAATAACCTGCCCAGTGCCACACAGCAAATAAGAGATAGCGTTAAGACTGGAACCCAGGTTTCTACCAAGTCCCATAACAGGAATTTAACAAAGTAGAGAACTGGCTGCTTGTTGAAGTTCAAATGCGTAGCCCTTAGACAACGCTTTCATTAGGTTGGGATTTGGAGTTAAGAAGCAACAGGATAGATAAAAGAGCAAGGGCAGAAGTTACCAGGGTTGAACCAAAGCTGGAACCATGGATAGGGCCAAGAGTTGGCTTATAGTGTTCCTGGTGATGTCTTTGCTTCATTTACCACTTGAGAAATCTGAATTCATCTGTGACTGAAACTTAGTTTGTGTAGTTGTTGATGAATTTTCTACAGTAAGAATATACTGTAGCTTGTTGAGGAGGAGTTAGTACGTAATCTAGAATATTGTTGAATTCCACAGGTGTGTTAAAACAATCTAAATGGAGTCAACCTCCCTATCTCAAACCTTCCCTTTTTTCACAATTTTCTGTTCCTGTGTAAATTTATTGGGGATTGGAGGTGGTAACAGTTGCCATTTTGCATTTCATTGGCTTTGGATTTCATTTTTTTAGGGATAATGTGTTTAGTTTTATAATTAAAGTGATTTTAAGTGGTCATTTTGAATTTTAATGATGAAGGACGTTGAGATACAAAAGACAGCTTTGAAAGTTACAGCAAAGCATGTCTCTTAGATGGATCCTTTGAGTGAAAGAAGAATAGCGTGGATGGTGATGAAGGAATGAGCTCCTGCTATTGCATGTATTCTCTGCTCTCAGTAGATGGATGCAGCCTCCAAATTTTACAAAGGAACTAGTCATCCCTGCTCTCCTCTGGATTGGTCGCTTTGTAAAGCAGCCTCTTGGTTTTCTTAGTAAAAGTATTTTATTTTAAAATAATCTCTAGACACTTACTTCTGGTAGGCCTGGGAAAATGTAGATTACTTCTTATCTCTTCAAATTTCTTTTCAAAGAAAAGAGTCAAGCTCAATTTGTGTTTTTGAGATAGAGAAGAGGAGTAGATAGGAGGGAGGAAATCTTAGCTTTGCTTTGTGAGGAGAAAAAAATCTTTCAGTTCTTTGTTGACATCTTAGCTTCTGCAGTAGTCATATGTCCCTTCCTCCTCGGCCGTGAGTGGACCAGAAGAACAACAGCCATTTGCAGGTTTGTAAAGGGGCAGTGTGAAGAGAAGAAAACAGCTGATAAAAAAGAAAAACGTAGGATTTCTCCCACGCCCACTCCCCCAGGTTTTTGTATTTTTATTTTAAGATCAATCAGTGGCTTCTGGATATTTGGCCTCTTTTTTTGGTCTTTTATTCCACTATCTTTGCTATTATAAAATGCAGTGCTAAATCCGAGCCCTAATTGTGAGATTGTGTATATTCAAAGTCCAATTTTTTTAAATGTTATAATGAGAGTCAACTACAAGGGGAATCTAGTGGACACAGTTAATACTGATATTGGAAGGAAAAACCTTTCCTTTGCCTACTTAGGTCTAAATGGTGTGGGGCCTGTGACTTAACTGACAATAGGGAGATGACCAGGAAAAAAGACAGTGTGGGAGCACTCAGTGCTGAGTAGCTCACAAATAGCCAAAGGTAAGACTGGGACACCGCTTGGACAGGGCACGGAAGGCTCTCATTTACACAGTGCTTGGGAATGTCCTGGTACCCAGGGCCAGTCACTTCCCTGACGGGAGGCCTCTGGGTGGGGAAGGCTGGGGGGCTGTGGCAGCTGACTCAGAAAGCTCTGCTTTAGTCAGATAACTTCAGGTAAGATTTCTTCCTGCATCTGCTGTAAGGTTTTGGTCCCTTCACTGATTTTTTTATATTTGTTTCTGGTTTGATTTTGAAAGCATTTCCACATATCTCATTTGATTCTCACAGTATTTTTTGGGTAGATGGGGCAAATACTATTATTCTCATTTCATAGGTAAGGAAACTGAGGTTAAGAGAGGCTGTTTGTTCAGAGTCACTCAAGTAAGAGGTTAAGTTATTCACAGTTCTCACTACACCCTGGGGTCTAATTTCAGTACCAACAAATTGAATAATTTCTTGTCCATCTATAAGTGCTTTAAAGGTGTCAAAATTGAGTAAAATTTTATTTGTTTTGTAGGAGAAGATGGTGTAAACTGGTTCATCAGTGACAAAGACGTTGAGGTAAAATCACATTGTTTTTGAAGTTATGAATAATAGATTAATAATTTTTTCTGATTTGTAGTTTCCTTTCACTTCATTATGATAACTTAATAAACTTTTTAAAAATAGCAGTGGTCTGAGTATCTTGTAAGAAAAGTTTGATTTTAGTATATGGGTGATTGAATTACATGTTTCAGCCTTGATTGTTGTCAGTCAGTTAATTCCCATTATGATTAGCCCCTTTCCCTCTGTTTCTTCTCTGCCATGCTGAGTCCTCTCACCCCATATTGCCTGGTACCTCTGAAGATCAACACCGGAAATAACTGCTTCTTCAGTGTAAGGAAATGGTTAGTCTATATTTAGGATGTGGCAGGTGTTTGACTTGGTCAATTATTAGCCTTAATTGTGGCAGATGGCTAGAAGAGAGAATAATATCACAACTTGGTAGGAGAAAAGTTTTGAGATAATTACGTTGTATCTATTTGGGGTCTACTTGGCCAGTTCAGCAGAAATAACACGTAAAAGATCAAAGCTTTTTCAAAGGTGGAATTCTACCAAACAAGAGAAAAGCATGGTTGGCATTTATATATCCCTCTTTATATATTCCATATGGTATGCTTTGCTGGTATTCTCTTGCAAGATAATAGATTTTGGCTAGAATATGGGACAGCAAGAATTGGGTCACTATAGGCAGACTAGCTTATAAGACTCTAGTGGGAGGAAATTATCTCTTTCTCTCTTAGAAATTATAGTCTAGTTTGTATGCAGTAACCCTGGGCTGTTCAAAAGAAGGAATGTATTCAGTAGCATGTGGTTTTATAACTGTAAAAGACAAAAATCGTTAAAAACACCATCCGCTAACTAAAAATTAAAGCAAGGTTCTCATTCAGAAAAATGTGATGCACATTCATAGATAGAACGCAGCAGTATCTTTCTCTGAATGCCACTAGAATGTCTAAATGATACCTATCAGTACCCCTTGCAGACCTGAACTGTAAGTAGAGGAAGATGGAAAAGTAAAGGAACCATGTGGAGAGGTGTAAAAGAATGGGGGAGCAGGGCAGTCAGAAAGGAGAGCTACCTTCATGGCACCTCCTTTTAAGTTTTTCTCACTCCTTTTAAGAGAACATAAAGTTCCCTTTGCTGGGTTCTAAACTGAACAGACTATAACTATTAATTCTCTTGCTTTATCAAGGTGTGATGTTTCCTTATTCACTGATAGTTGTCTTTTAAGAGAAGGGTAAATGGTTTTTATTAAGCAGAATGAAATATTTTTTTTTTAATTCTTGATTTTTTTTTTCCCCTTAGGCCCAGATAGGTAATAATAGATCATCTGGAAGATGGACCCACCGATACTATTCAGCTAACAAAAATGTCACCTGTAGAAATTGTGACAGATGTGGCCATTTGTCAAAGAACTGCCCCTTTCCACAAGTACGTGAAATATGCAGTGTTTCTTTCCACATTGTTAAAATCAAAATCTTAGGGTTGGAACCCTAAAACCTTAGAATTCAAATCTTATGTAATGTGTGTGTTAAATTTCATGTAGGTCACAGCCTAGAGTAGAGGAAGGAACAAAAAATTTAGAGTCAGAAGAACCTGGAATCAATTTCAGCTTCCCATTACTAGTTGCATGTTCTTAGGCAAATTGTTTCACCGTCTGTGCCTGTTTTCTTGTCTATAAAAACAGAAGATTGAATCAGATGATTCTTGAGACCTCTTTCACTTCTAAACCTTCTACTTTAGGAGACAGTTGTGTCATTGTGGGATAATTTTCATTGTTAGAAAATTATGATTTTAAGCCTTTATAAATGTTTATTGATATAAATTGTGTTAAACAAATACAGCAACCTTTGAAACAACACAGAACTAAAGCTCTTAGCGTTTCCTGGCACATAGCAAGCCCTTAACAAACATTCCTTCCATTACCTACTCCCTCCTCCAAATGACTGTCTTTCTAATATTTGAGACAGCTCTTGTGTTTCTTTGTCTTTGCTTCTCCAGTGCAAGCAGCCTCTTCCTGTATCTGTTCCTCCCGTGACTTGGCTTCCAGATCCTCATCATCCTACTTTTTTTCTCAGACACACTCCCCTCTGTCAATGTTCTGACAAGACAAGGCATAAGAAATAGATGCCAGCTGATAGTACATGCAGACTAAGCATTTTTGGCAACCACAAGTACTGATAGCTTGTATTAAAGCTCTGATTTCAGATGTTGTTTGATTTTACAATTATGCTCAAGATTTAACCTTCATTTGGGTCTCAAATTGGAAATAATTTTATGGAATTATACAGGAAAAGAAAAATTAATCTTCTGCTAGTTGAAACTGAAGTATTTTGCTAAAGATATTTTCTGTTTGCCCCATAGAAAGTTCGCCCCTGCTGCCTCTGCTCTGAGAGAGGACATCTCCAGTATGCTTGTCCAGCCCGCTTCTGCTTAGACTGCTCTTTACCCATGTCTTCCACTCACAGATGTCTTGAAAGACCTTCCTGGAGAAAACGCTGTGACCGATGTGATATGATAGGCCACCATGCTGATGTGAGTACCCTGCACATAACTAAGTGTCAGGCTTTGTTGACATTGTGCCAATTTGTAACTATCAGCCAGCCTACCTAACTGTTTACTGGTACTATATATAATGATAGTCTTGTCCCTTTGGCCACTGATCATGTAAAGCAGGGCTCTAGTGTCTCAGGATAGGGATCCTACTGAATGGTTTGTCAGGAGGTAGCATTAACAAATATCGTAAACCCATGCTAGGCCTTTTTGCTTAATGTGCTTGCCAAGTAGAGATTGCAGTTAAAGAGGTATATAATAAATAACATGTAAAATTTATGTACCTATTCATGCATATTTAGATGAAAATATATACAGACTTAGCAGTTGTATAGAAAGATCTATATGAAGCCTGGTTGGATGCTGCTTGCTGATGGCTTTTGCTGGTCTAATAGTCTTAGGCAAGAAGGACGAGGCACCAATACTTTAAATCTGCTTATCTTAGCTCTTGTTTAGATTTAAAAAAGCCAAAGTAGTGTAGAAGACATTTGTTTGCTTGTAGCACAGTAAATCTTCACATTGTTATTTTGGACATTGTTTTGCATCGTATTGTAAATGCCTGTGGGGTTTTAGTGACAATTTTCAAGACCAGAAGGGCTGTAGAAGTAAGTATCTAAAAACAAGTAAGAATCTTCTCCTTTAATTTGTACTTCCCAAAGACATAATACAAAGCATGTTTTTCAAATTGTATTTATATTGAAGTATACCTATAGCTTTTTGCTCAAAAAACTGACATGGCTTTCTGTTGAGGTGAGTTTCAGGTTAAAACAAGCTAGAATATGAATGTTCGGTATATGTGTTTCTCATGTAAATAATATAAGAATTACTGATTAATTTTTAAAGGGTCTTTTTAAACAAATAAAAATCAGTCACTGTCCTACAACTTGATTTTTTTCCCACTTAATTCTTTGTGAATATGTCTCCATATCAGCTCATAAAGATCCACCTTTCTAATAGCTAACTTTGTATGGATATGTCAATTTATCCAGCCATTTCTCTACCAATTTATATTGATTTTAGATTTATATTGTTAGTCACGTTTTTAAGCAAACAATGGTGCAGTAAACATCTTTATATATATCTGCATATGTTTAAGAATATTTCAGTAAGTCAAATTCAGAACAGAATTTGCAATTAAAGCATACGTACATTTATGTCTGGATAAATCTTGTCAAATTGCTCTTCTAAAGTATTATACCAGTATATCCACCTGCCAGCAGTGTTTAAGAGTGTTCTCAACAGTGACTATAGTTGATTTGTAAAAATTTTGGCCAATCAGATAAGCATAAAATGATATCTTATTGTTTTAATTTGTATTTCTTATGCCACTGGTAACATTGAGTATGATTCTCAAGATTAGATAGAAGAGTTAGAAGTTGTCATTTCATTCCAAAGTAATTTAAACTGATTTTTCAATGTTTACTAAATCTTAAAAATAGTAAATCCTGAGTTGTCTTAGTTTTATACAGCTATTGTCCTCTGCAGTAAGTTGTCAATTATAACTTTCTAAGCAAGATTTTTCTAGTTTGGCAGTTACGTTTAGTAGTATATTTTTTTGCTCCTTTCTTCCAAAGAACTCTTACAAATATGGTCTTATTTGCCTGTGCTAACAGAAGGGCCTCAGACATTATCATCAACAGTTGTTTTTGTTTTTAATAAGAAACTGTAGTACAGAACAGTTGAGAATGACTTGTAAAAGTTTATATCATCAGCTGTGAATTAAATCTATAGCCCATTCTGCTTAACTTCCTACTTTGGGCCTCTAATGTATATTAAACTCATTATCTCATATGGCCTTCAGGGTTAATGACCCCAGTGAATATAAGTTTTTATGATAGAGTTAGGCTGTGGCTGACTTTAAGTCTTTCCCTTAATCTGCCAAGATCTTTTATTGGGGGTCTTTTGGTGATTACATGGTGAAGATTTTGGACACTAATTGACCTGTTTGCAGCCTGCTCAGCTGCTGTAGGATTCCCTTGGAGGCCAGTCAAACCTGGGCTCCAGTGACTCCTTCTGAAGAGGCTTATAGTCCTTCCACCTGCAGAAGCTCTTCCTGAAGATTCACTTGGAAGCAGAGTGATTTTGGCCCCAGTTGCTGGAACTATTCAGCCAGTCCCATACATGCTCTAAATCTGTCTTGAAATCTGGCCCTCCACAGAAAATATTGTTTCCCCTGCAGTCCTCTCAAATGCTTGCTGCTCATTCCTTCTCTTCAGCTCATTCTTGCTACTCAGAGGTATGACCCTCATACTTCTGAATTAGATTGGTTAGGATCACCTTCTTTCTCACTTGCCATGATGGCTTCTCAATCATTACTCCTCCCTCTTTATGTAGATATCTTTGGCTTAGTTAAGGCTCATACCCTCTGACAATACTGTTCTCTACCCTTCTTTGTCATTTTCATGTTTCCACCTACGGGACTTTATGCTTATTCACAGAGGATTTCTGGAGCCCTGGGTGACTATAGATACCCTAACCTCTTATAAATTAAGCAGATCAAGAAACTTCCATTTTTACTTTATACATCCCTGTAGTCAACACCATGGATCTCTGTAATTCCAAAGTACCAGTTACATTTGCAAAGAGAGTTTGTAATGAAAACTGATGAGTCGTATTCGTATTCTTGCTGTAAAGGAAAACTCTTTCCTGAACTCTGCTTGGAAAATGCCTCATTTCGTTAACTACTATATAAAGTATTTGGTTGAAATTCCAGAGTTCTACTATGTATAGAAAGATGGTCCAAGGCCTACGAAAGTCAGTCTGTATCATTGGTGCTTTCCAAAGGAAGAGAATCTGGAGTGTGAAAGGAATCCCAATTTTGAATCTGCCACAGATTCTTTCCTCTTGCCAAGAATTTTTAAATATACAGAGAATTTTAAAGAGTGTGTACACATTTATCTTGCACACACAGTCCCATTCTGTGAGACATATCTGACATTTCCAAGATATTAAGAGCTGTAATTCATTGTGTGCTTAGAGTGTTTTAAGCCCTGTGCTAAGTGCATTCCCTACCAGGGGAGGGAGTGCCTTGTTCATTCCTGTCCCTCAGCGCACAGTAGGTGCCCAGTAGATGTTTGTGATTGCATCATTTATGTATCCTCACAGCCACCACATGAGATAGATACAGTTCATTACTCCCATTTTACAAAGGAGAAAACTGAGACATTGTAAGGTTAGGCTTTGCCCATGGTCTCAAAGTTAAAATGACACTATACTTCATGAGTGTACGTGGAGAGAGCTCACTTACTGACATTCGAGGAGTTGCCAGTTTAACTCCTGCTTGGAGGACCTGTCTTAAACATGCAGATATTATAGATCCAATAAGCAACTTTGATAACAAACTCATGATATTTAAAGTATCAATATATTATAAAACAGATGAAGAAAAATATTTTCCAAATACAAATAAATGATAGTTTAAGTTGTCAGCTCTTTAAAGAAGATCAGCAAAGTAACATTTCTTATTTGCAGCTGCAGAACCGAGTCTGTGATACCATAGAACTACGCTGTTCACAAGAGACCATCCCAGGCTCCGCAGTCTTTAGTAATTGTTGATATCGTCCCCCTTTTTCATTAAAGCGTAGTGACTGAGTTAATTGTCAGATATAATTGAAACCCAAATCTCCTAAATTTTCTCCCTTTCTTCAGCAGTTTTTTTCTCAAATTCCCTACTCAGTCCTCTACCCCAGTCCATGCTAAATAGCTCCTTTAATTTAACCATCATGCACAAGAATAAAATACCGTCTGCTTGTGGGAGCTTAGCACTTGAGTCACTCCTTTAAGTCAGATTTTTAAGTGCAGTGGGAGAAAATAATTCATAGGAAATATTTCACTTGATTCCTTTCTTTAAATACTTGATGTTATTAAAAAATACTCTCTTAAATATCAGCTGTATACTAAAATATTTTTAGCAACTCAAAAATTTATTTTAAAAATGAGAACTCTGTAGACTTTCACATAGGTGTTAGTGCTCAGTGAATGTTTCTTCAATAAATATATACATAAAATTGAAAACTATTATCTTTTAGTTTAATTTTAGTGATCTTTTTTTAAGGTTTAGTTTAATCTTGGGGCTTTCCAGCAGGAAATGTAAAGCACCTAGTACAAATGTCTCATAGTTAGCATTGCATACTTGTTATATATAGAATGAACAGTTACTTGAATGTTGTTTTTGTCCAGGTAGTTATTTAAGAAAAGGACATTTATCTTCAGTCTACTCCAAGGAGCACAGAATAGTATTGATATGCCTTCCGCTTCTTATCATTTCCACAGTCTTATTAAGATATTACTGGGCAGAAATAAGACTGGCTAAAATACAATTATTGAGCTGAATAACTGACCCAAGATTTGAATTAAAGACTTCCTTAATTCAAATACTTTGTTTTGTGTAATAATTATTAGTTCTGCCTTTGTTCAGAAACATCTCCCACTGTTCCACCACCCAAATAAACTTTCTACATTTGTTTATCAAAAATTTGCTGGTTGCCTACTACATGCCAGACAATGTTCCAAGTACTAAAGAAATAAAGATGACTAAGACATGGTCCCTGCCTTTGAAGAGCTCAGAGTGGAATAGGAAAGGCAGACATGTAAAAGAATAAGGTAAAAACTGATATTGATGGAGGTACATCAGGGTGGTGAGAATTAAGTGAGAGAATACTGTATCAGAAGACTAAGTTTGATCACTTGCAAATAAGAGATACCCAGAAAGTGAAGAAAATTACTTAAGACCATAGGAGGGAACCAAGTAACTGTGCCTGTAGTAACATGTTGCTTGTCTTTGGAAATGTCAGCTACACAGTGATGCCGTAGGAACTCCTGGTCCAGGCGAAGTGTGTCTTCCTGTAATCACAGGGACTTGAAACGTGTATGTGTCAGTATTTTCCGAGCACTTGTTTGCTTGCCTACCTGCTCTAATGTTCGAGGACAGGGCAAACTGAAGAGGGAAAGCTCTAGCCATTCCAGGACTATTTCTCCTTTCCGACTGTGTATCTCTTCCACTCACGGAAAGCCACTTTTCTGTTGTATCACAATTTAATACATTGTTCTGATCCTGGAATGAGTGATTCACAGCATAATCCAGAATCTAAGCACTTCTTATTGTTTCTGCCACCATCACCCTGGCAAAAATTGTGCGCAGCTATTGCCTGGGTTATTCCAATAGCTTCCTAAACAGTTTCCCTGCTTCCTTGCTCCTCTAAAGCCCATTCTCAGTAGGTGGCAAGAGTAAAGCTTGTTAAACATAACCCTTATTACATCACTCCTGTATCCAGCATCTTCCAGTATGACTCCATCTCTCTTGGAGTTAAAGCCCTTACAGTCACCAACAAGGCTGTACGTGATCTGGTTTCTTGATCACATCTCCGTAGTAATCCTGGTGCTTGCTCCACCTGGGCTCCTTGCCGTTCCTTGAAAGACCAGTTATGCCCTTGCCTCTGCTGGGAATGCTCTTGCCTCAGGTGTCCACAGTTACTCACTTCCCTCATCTCCTTTATGTCTCTGCTCAAATGTCCCCTTCTTGGAGAGGCCTTCCCTGACCACCCTAATTAAAATAAATTTCCACACCTCCAGCGTTCCCTGGCCTTCTTCCCTGCTTTGTTTTTCGCCATAACACTTATATATTACTTTCCATAAATTTTTCAGTCTCCCCTAATTAGACTGTAAATTCCATGTCTGTTTTCAGACACGTTCACTACTGTTATCTCCAGCTTCTAGAACAATGCCTCACCCATATAAGAGCTCAGGAGGATTATTGAATAAGCAAATGAATGAATAAGGGACAGTAGACTCCACTCACCTACCCACCTTCCTGTCAAATGCTTCCGAAAGTTGTCAAATCCTGCGCATTGATGTGCAAGCTGGGACATTCTCAGCTTGACTCATTAAGAGGTAGGCATCTCCCAGTAATATTTAAAATCACATTCAAGAGGCTTTCCAAAAGCCTTAATACCAAAATATACATCAAATAAAATGAAATTTCTAAGGCAAAGGATATCCTTTTTCTTGTTTCCCTCCCACTGTCTGTAGTAACCATTAAAACATTTCCATTGCTCTCAAATGATTTTCTTCAATATCTCCATTTTAAACCAGTACCACAGGTATTGATGCAGTCCTGTGTATTTGGTCCATCAACCGTCAGCTTTCATTAGGGAAAAGTCTCATCTATCACTTTATGATGGAATATACTGTATCGTCTTCTTCAGTGGCTTGAAAGGTTCAAATTCAAGAAAAGAAAAAATCAAAGATTCTGAAAACCTTTTACAGTTGAAGTAATTATAGACAAACTAATTTTCCTGCTGAACTTAATTGTCAGGACAAACCACTGACTTACATTCACATCCACTTAAGAAATTGAAAATGCCTAAATAAGAGTAGGTGAGTGAAAAATAAGTGTAGTAAATGTGTCCCCCCCCAAAAAAACTTTAAAAGTTTTCCCTTTACATGGTACCACAAAATAATTTGGATATATAAAAGCACAATGCTGAGGAAGGAAGAGAATAATCTTGAAGATAAAAGATCATTTCTGAGAAAGCTAAAATATCAGAAATATATTGTTGTAATAGATTGCTATGTACATCCAGATAAATATGTCGTTCTGCTGACATCTGAACATTGCATCTACTTTTGAGGAAAGGAAAAGAAAATCAGACTCAGGTTAGATCTGCTTTGTTTCTCTCACTTTTCGCGACATTTTAATGTGTTTAAACATAACATTGGAGCACAGGATCATGGCTGAGATTGATTGATTTGCTTAATAAAAAAATAATTGTTGAATAGGCTTATAAAATGCTCATTTCCCTGAGGGAGCAGAAGTAACCGAGAAAGGTGAGCAGATTTCTATGCTTAGAGGTCTCTTATGCTCTTGATGGGTGGATGCAGAACTTATGAGAATGTAAGTGAAGATGTGTATGTCTTCATTGTTCAGGGAGTAAATCCCAGAACCAGTAATTAATAATTCATTGGATCTGCTCCCGAACCATCTAAATAAGTGAATGTCTGAAACTTTTCATGGCTAAAAATATGTGACCTCATGGAAATAACTGTAACAGGTAAAAATTTCTCCATTTTTAACTGAAGGTGTGTAATTTAGCACAAAGTTTGAGGGAGAAACCAGCCCTACTTTGAAATTCTACTGAGTGGTATCCTTTCTAGTCATCTCTGACTCACCTGAGGAATTCCCCCAGTCTCCAGCTCTCCCTGTCGTTCATGCCTCATTGCCTAGTATTAGTCACTTTCAGTAGATTGAGAGCAGGTTTACACATTCTTTATAGAAGCTGTAAGAATAAGTTTGTAGAGGATGAAAACCATTCTTTTTCTCCAGACCCCTAACTTCCACCAAAGGAGGGGGAAGATTATCCCCTTAGAGTCAACCTGCCAAAATTGACAGCTCTGCAAATTAAAGGATAAATAAACTTTGGTTTTTCATTGAGAATTTTATGGGGCTTAGGAATGAACTTACTCTTCAGTGCAATCACAATGGGAAGACATGAATTTTTGATGAATAGAGCAGCAGGCCACTAGGAATTTTGTTAAATTTCAAACTCATTACATCCCTTGCCTTTTGAATTTTTTTTTTTCATTTTTAGTAGAGATAAAAAGCCCATATAGACTTGGACTTGAACTGGACTATTATATCCATTAATAAGGACAAATTCTGGGACATGGTCATCTAAGCCATCAATTTGATGAGTGAAATTAAGGCAATCAGATCCTCGTTAACACCTAGAAGGCTAAAAGTTTTACTTACTAAGGATTACAGACTAAGGTCAGCTCCTCTGAACTTTATAAATCCCATACGATTTTCTGACTGGGTTCTTAATATCTCCTTCAAATTGTAAATAGTGAAGGAAAATATGGCAACTGGGAAAGATTTTCTACTTCTTAAAGTATTCAAAGACTTAATTATGGACATCTGTCTTGGCCAGTTTACTCGTCTTAAAAAAACAAGTCTCTTTTCTTCACTTAAGTACTAATGAAATTAATTGAGTATTCCATTTAAAAGGTACAGACATTTCCTCTTGAAAATTTATAGATATCTGTAGAATGATTCTATTTCAGTAAAAAACAAAATGAGCTCTGTATAATCTGCAGATACGCTTGCATATATGTATTTGTGAACAAAGATAAAGGGGTAGATGACATATACCAGGTTGCTGAACTGCTAACACTGAGGCTCCTCAGCAGACTGGGAATGGATTGGAAGAGGACTGGGAGACTTGGTTAGCTTTTCCTTTATTCATCTTTCTATTGTATTGTTTCATTTGTTTAGAAAAGAGAGAAAGAGATAATTTCTGCAAAATTTCAGTTTAATAGCAAGTGTGATCTTGGTATATTATACAGCCTTCTAAGGATTATTGCCTTGATAAAAGAAAAATAAAAACAATAATAAACTATTTAAGAAGTTCAAGAAACTCAAGTTGGGGCCGGCTCCGTGGCTGAGTGGTTAAATTCGCACGCTCCGCTGCGGCGGCCCAGGGTTAGGATCCTGGGTGCGAACATGGCACCGCTGGTCAGGCCACGTACAGGCGGCGTCCCACATCCCACAACTAGAAGGACCTGCAACTAAGATATACAACTATGCACGGGGGTGAGGAGGGGGAGTTTGGGAAATAAAGCAGGAAAGAAAAAAAAAAGATTGGCAACAGTTGTTAGCCCAGGTGCCAATCCTTAAAAAAAAAAAAGGAAGCTCGGCAACAGTTGTTAGCCCAGGTGCCAATCTTTAAAAAAAAAAAAAGAAACTCAAGTAAATTATGTAATAAAATATTTTGAACTAACTGAACTTTTAGTTATATAATGTTAAAATAATTCTCTCTATAATCATAGATACTAAAGGAAAAGTTTCCATGCTAAGAACAGTAATCATTCTGGTGGGAGAGTTTTAGATATATAGGAAGACATGACTCAATTTTTAAATTAATACCTCATCAAGTGTTACTCTAAACTTTTTGCTATTTTTTCCTTAGCCAGGAATCAATAATGAAATAAGCTGCAGCGTCTCAATATTAAATCCTTCTCTCTTACCCACTTCATCACCCCCACTACTCACCATTACCTTACCTAGTTTAGGGATGCTTATATAGAACCTTTACCTTGGTCTATTTATAAGAATCTGCGACAACAGCAGTCGTGTTTTGATGGAATGGATAACAATTTTCAGTGAGATAAAACACCCCTACTTTGCAGATCTATAATTAAAACTCCTTCCCTATTCCTCACAAACAAACCAGACCTCTGATTGAGAAACTAAAATTTGATCAAATCTAAACTTTTCCATAAACAGGTTGATCAGAAACCATGCAGTCCTTGGCAGATACCACCTCAGTCCCCAATACTAGCAAGATTCACATAAGCCTCCCTTTTTTTTTTTTAGGATGAGCCAATATAAAAAATTTTCAGGCATATGTGAAGAATTGGTAGATTAAAAATGGAATCAGAGATGACTCCAAATGAAATAAACTCACTGTAGGAAATAGGAGGAAACTTAAGAAAATCCTAATTCATTCTTCAGTGTAAATAGAGTAGATAGAGGAGAAGCAAACCAAAGCAAAGTGATCAAAGGAGATTCTGATCAAAAGAACACACACCCAATATGAGGAAGGAAAAGACCACCATCTAGACATATGCAGTGAAAGTTCTGAATAACAAAGAAAAATCATACAAACGTCCAGACAGGAAAAAAAACATTGCACACACACGCAGGAAAAAAAACATTACACACACACGCACATCAAGTTTGCATCAAACTTCTCCTGTGCAATACTAAATGCCAGAAGGCAGCAGAGAAATCTCTAGAGGCTAGAGCATTCTGAGAAAAATAGATGACACGACCAAGCTGTTCATTTGTTAATTTTTTTGAGAAGTCAGAGTAAAATTAGCAGCAATGAACAATGAAACCAGGAAAGCATAGAGTACATGTCTGACTACTTCCTGTTAATGTTTTTAAACTTAATTTTATAAAAAATTCTTTAAAAAGCAAGTAATTTTAAAACGATAATAATGTGGATCATAGATAATTCCAATAACATAAAAATTTATTTGTTTTAATTTCAAGAAGAAAAGCCATATAACTTTTAGATTACTAATTTAAAATGAGGCAAAGAAAACTTAAACAGTATAACAAATAATAGGAAAAAATGGAAACAGCAAGAATGTATAAAAAACTAAAAAGTATGAGGACAAAAGTAGGACCAAATGTATCAATTACCGCAATAAATAAATGTATTGGATTTACTGTTCTTATTAGAAAACAAAGACACTGGTGTCAGAAGCCATAAAGGAAAAGGGAGAATAGATAGAACTGAAAAAAAAGATGTCTGTTCATCCAAAGAGGCCCTTAACCAAATTAAATGACAACAACTTGGGAAAGCTTTTTATGAAATATATGATAGTGTAATTATCTGTAATATATAAAAAGCTCTTACAAATTAATAGGAAGAAAGAAAAATGCCTCAATAATAATAATACTCAATGTTAGGGAGGTGGTGGGATAACCTTTCTGGAGTTCAGTGATGGATGTTTATAAAGATATAGCTACAAGAATGTTCATCTCAGAGTTATTTATAATAATGAAAATTAGAAGCAACCCAAATATTTAACATTGGGCCTGACTCAAGTAACTTATAGTATGTCCCATATAATGGAATACTCGGCAGCCATTTAAAAAATGATGTAGAAGTGAATATTGAAATAGAAAGAAGTTACTGATATATTAATTGAAATGTATAAATTACAAAACAGTATATGCAGTATAATCCTGCTTCTAAGTATACATGTTTATATATGTTTGTAGATTTGTGTAGGAAAAAGTTTGGAATAAAATATTCCAAAACGTTTACTGTAGTTATGTTAAGAATTATAGATGAGGGCTTTTTTTTAATCTCTACTGATCTTTATTTTCTATTTTTATAATGAATATATATTTATTTTATAATTTTTACCTTGATATTTAATGTGCAATATTTCTATTGCTGCTTATAAACATTTTAGGAATAGTATAGTCAGTAACCAATCTAAGCCTATATTTTTCTTTTTTTTTAATAGTAAAGTTAACTTTTTTTTTCTTTTGCTGTTCAGTTCTATGAATGTGTATAGATTTGTGAAACACCGCCACAGTCAGGATACAGAACAGTTCCATCATCTCAAAAGAACTCCCTTATGCTATCTCTTTATGGTCACACCCTCCCCTCACCCACAACTTCTGGCAACCATTAATCTGTTCTCCATACCATAGTTTTGTCTTTTCCTAATAAGTGGAATCACAGCATTGTAAACTTATTTTTTTAATTTTTTATTTACTGAGGAAGATTAGCCCTGAGCTAACATCTGCCACCAATCCTCCTCTTTTTGCTAAGGAAGACTGGCCCTGAGCTAACATCCATGCCCATCTTCCTCTGTTTTATGTGGGACACCTACCACAGCATGGCTTAACAAAGCAATGCATAAGTCTATACCTACGATCCGAAACTGCAGACCCCAGGGCACCAATGTGGAATGTGCACACTTAACCGCTGCGCCACCGGCCAGCCCCACAGCGTTGTAAACTTTTGAGACCAGCTTCTTCACTCAGTGTAATATCTTGGAGATTCATCTGAGCTGTTGCATGTATCAATAGTTTGTTCCTTTGTAGTATTCCATTGTATGGATGTAC
Source organism: Equus caballus (assembly GCF_041296265.1). Classification (NCBI taxonomy): domain Eukaryota; kingdom Metazoa; phylum Chordata; class Mammalia; order Perissodactyla; family Equidae; genus Equus; species Equus caballus. Next base: position 10,625,726 of record NC_091708.1, read on the forward strand.
TACAACTTTTTTATCCATTTATCCGTTGAGGGACATTTGGGTTTTTTACAGTTTTGGGCTATTATAAATAACGCCTCTATGAATATTTGTGTACAGGATATTTGCGTGAACATACTTTTCATTTCTCTGGGGTAGATTTCTAGGTGGAGATTGCTGGTCATATGGTAAGTGTTTAACTTTATAAGAAACTGCCATATTGTTTTCCAGACTGGCTATACCATTTTGCATTCCCACCAGTGAGGTGAGAGTTCTAATTGCCCTGTATCCTAACCAGCATTTGATATTGTTGATATTTTTTATTTTAGCCATTCTGATAGTTGTGTAGTATCTGTCTCATTGTGGTTTTAGTTTGCATTTGCCTGAAGGCTAACAATGTTGACTGTTGATTCATGTTTGACATCTTTGTCTCCTCTTTGGTGAAATGTCCAGATCCTTTCCCAATTTTTAGTTAGAGTATTTTCTGATCGTTGAGTTTTGAGAGGTTTTTCTCTTTTGTTTTTGTTTTTGTTTTTGGTGAGGAAGATTTGCTCTGAGCTAACATCTGTGCCAGTCTTCCCCTATTTTGTATGTGGGTCACGGCCATGACATGGCTTGATGAGTGGTGGAGGTGTGCACCCAGGATTCAAACCCATGAACCCGGGCCGCCAAAGCAGAGTGCACTAACTTAACTGCTATGCCACGGAGCCAGCCCCTAGAATTTTTTCTCTATTTTGGACATAAGCCTTTTATTGTATACGTGATTTCCATATGTTTTTTCCCACTTCATAGTTTGTCGTCTTCTTCTCTTGACAGGTCTTTGGCAGAGCAGAAGCTTTTAAATTTGGTAAAATCTGTTTTATCAGTTTTTTATGGATTGTGCTTTTAGTGCCATTTCTAAGAACTCTTTACCCAGCTGCAGTTAACAAAGATTTTCTCCTGTGTATTCTTCCAAACATTTTATGGTGTCATGTTTCATATTCACATCTATGATCCGTTTTTAGTTCATCTTTGTATAAGATGTAAGGTTTAGATCAAGGTTCATTTTTTTATATATGGATGATTAATTGTTCTACACCATTTGTTGAAGACTGTCCTTTCTGCGTTGAATTGCTTTTGCATCTTTGTCAAAGATTAAATGGACACATTTGTGTGGAATGTTTTCTAGACTTTCTGTTCTGTTGCACTGATTTAGGTATCTCTCCCATCACCAATACCACACTGTCTTGATTACTGTGGCTTTATAGTAAGTGTTAAAGTCAGGTAGTGTGATTCCTTAAACTTTGTTCTTCTTTTGTAAACTTAGCTATTAGCTAATGAGCTGGATGGCTTTAGCTATTCCACTTCTTTTCCCTTTCCATGTAAGTTTTACAACGGGTTTGTCTGTACCTGCAAAAAATCTTGATAGGAGTTTGATTGATGCTGTGTTCAGTCTGGATCACTGTGGGGAGAATTGACTCTACTATTTTGAGTCTTCCAATCCATGAACACAGTATGTTTCTCTATTTATTTAGATCTTTTTTTAGGTTTTCTTATCAGAGTTTTGTAGTTTTCAGTATATATATTCTCCACATATTTAGATTTACACCTGAGTGTTTCATTTTTCTTGGAACTATAGCAAATGGTATTGTCTTTTAAATTTTGGTTTTCAGTTGTTTATTGCTTATATATAGAAAAAAGTTTGGGATGAAATATTCTGAAATGTTTACAGTAGTTATCTCAGTGGTAGTATTGTAGCTGACTAAATCTTATTTTTTGTTTCACTGTGTTTTCTACTTTTATAATAAATATGCATTACTTTTGTAATATTTAGTGTTATTCTAAAAAAAGAAAAAAAGACAAACTTCTAGACTAAAATTTCTATAGTAAAGGATAGCACAATTTTAGACCTGAAGGAGATTACTTGTATACCTGATATATCCTGGGTGCTATAAGATTCTTGGGAGAAGATGAAAAGGAAATTCCCCCAGGAGAATTCCATGAGGATTAGAGAACTGGAACTGGATGAGGGGCATGATTATAAGTAAAAGGATTTAAGGTGGTTGGCTAAGGTGAATCAGGACTCCTTTCAGCGGTTTTAAACAGTTTGCTCTGCTACATGTTTGTTATTAATGCTGGACTTTGTATAATTGGTTTATAAATAAAGTCCTACTTTAAAATGTTTTACCTTTAGTTTATCTCTTATGAACCTAGTTTAAAACTTCCGGTGTCTGCTAGTGGTCTTAAGGAAACAGTTCAGTAATAGAAGCTTTGAGAACTAGTGGACAATTATCTCAGGTTGTCAGCACCAATACCAGAGGGACAAATGACATCAGCTCCTGGCAGTTACAGTCGAGGGATGTCGTCAACACAGAGTATTAATTGTTGTTGTTCAGCGGATGTTTTGTTTGTTTTTTGAAAATGGGATATCTGAGTTTGCCGAAAGTTATGAAAAGAGGGGTTAAGATGCTAGAGAGCAGAGAATAAGACCTCTCTTCACTTGGTATTCACCACTGAAGTGGCTGGATAGATTCCCAGAATTATAGGCTATCCCTCTAAGTTTCTCCTTTTTGATATCACTTTACCAGCCTGCAGGTGGTGGATCGTTGTCACTATAAGAAAGAAAAGCAAGAGGGAGGGGCCGGCCCAGTGGCGTAGCAGTTAAGTTCATGTGCTCTACTTTGGCAGCCCGGGGTTCACTGGTTCAGATCCCAGGTACAGACCTAGAACTGCTTATCAAGCCGTGCTGTGGCAGGTGTCCCACATATAAAATAGAGGAAGATGGGCAGAGATGTTAGCTCAGGGCCAATCTTCCTCAGCAAAAAGAGGACGATTGGAGGCAGATGTTGGCTCGGGGCTAATGCACCCCCCCCCCCAAAAAAAAAAGCAAGAGGGAAAGGCTGGTAAGGAAGCTTGGGTCTTTATTATTGTTTAAAACATTGTGGAAAAAAGCAATCAAGTGAACTTGAGTAAACTGAAGAAGGGCATTCCAACTTTGAAAGTGATGTGGAGTACTTTTGTTTTTCATCAGTGATCGATACATTTTAAGATCTTTTTTATTCCAAAATTTAACTAAAAAATGTGAGCTCAGATTTATCTGATCAAATATTCTTTTCTTTGTATTTTTGAACAACTGAAACTTGAACGAGTACACCTCAGTCGGATATAGAAATAGGTGTGTTGCCCAGAGTAGATGTTCATCACATTTCTGAGTTCTTTTGTTTTTCCACAGAGAAGGGGCCTATAAGCAGTTATATCCCTAACAAAATCTATATTTTTGATTTTTTCTTTTCTTTTGGATTTTTTTTCTTAGTGTCTTTATATCAACAGCTCATTTAAGCTGTGAGTGTTTGCTTTCTCTTAGGTTGGCCACATCCAAGAGTTGACCATTGGGTAACTGACTTCACTTATTTCGGCTACCTTATTGATACCAATTTCCCTATGATCAATTTTTCCATCAGAAGTGTGGAAAGTGCCAAATCGATGTCATCATAGCAATAATTAATACAATTGAGTGCTTGCTGTGTGTCAGGCATTGTTCTAAAGATTTTATACTAATTGACTCTTTAACTGTCACAACAGCCCTTTAGAGAAGTACCATTATCCCCGTTTTATTGATGACAAAACAGGCTTGGAGATGTGTAGCTTGCCCAAGGTAGTAAATAGTAGAGCCAGGATTTGAATCTACTGTTTTAGCTCTCTAGTCACTGAGTTTAGCCACTACGTTATGATGTTTCATTTTACTGACTCTCATATTGTTTACCTTGAGCTAACAGCTAGCCACGTATACCACAAACATTATCAACTGTTTGTGAAATAAACTTATGTTAGTAGTCTAGAATCATAATTAAGATGTCTCCAGAAAGATTTGTGGTTCTCTGAGGTGATTTTTTTAATGGAAATATAGTTGCTTAAGGTAACCCAGTGTGATAAGTGTATGATTTGTTTTCTTTTTTGATTGATTATTTTGATGTAATTTCTTATAAAATATGAACTGTTATATTCTCAAATAAAACTGAAATGTAATCTACTACTGACAAACTTTATGTCCTCGTAGCCGTACTTAAGTTAAGAGGAGACTATTGAAGAGAAATGTCTTTGAGCAAAAAATTAGGCTTGTCAGTTTGCCTGATTATAGAAGATTAAGAGTAGAGGGATTGATTAAAATTTGACCTTGGGTGGAAGGATGATTTTATGAAATCTGGTTCATTTTGGAGGCAGCTTAGAGATAGAGACCAATGCATGGTTTTCCATACTGACTGGGGAAAAAAAATTTATGTAGCTTTTGTACACACTGCCACATATATCTGTTGTATGTCT